>NC_140360.1:21487578-22760078 GCF_963514085.1 Chelon labrosus | reverse complement strand
ATGTGAGCGGACTGCACTTAATAACAAATAATGTAGTTTCGAGTTTGTTGGGTCAGTTCGCCAGCAGTGCAGCGTTACCAAGCGGTATTATCATTAGTAGTCATTAAATCTGTGTATTTTCCCTCTCTGACTTGGATGTCAACAAGGCAAATATTTTGTTTTGATCAAATCCAGCCTTGAAATTTTCACAAGCTTATGAGCAAACCTAACTATATGCTTACACTTTGTTGCATAGCTTGCAATTTTCTAACTTGCAGGCGCTCCCTGTAGAGATACCCTTTAATAACTTTCTCCTCATCAGCTAGTTTTCTTGCTGTATATTCTTACACGGTGAGGAAAAAAAAAGAGAAAAATCAAGTCAGGTGGTTCTCATGTGATCTCTTTGCATCCCCCCCCCCCACCCACATCCCTCCGCATGCTAGTTAGGTGACAGGTGCAGATAGCTAATAGTTTGCGAAAGCTTTTGTTTGCGTGAGAGGCAGACAGGGTGGTGCACTGTCTAGGTGATAAGAACCGAGACTCCTGTGCCCTCCAGCGCAGTGATCTCTCTCCTCCACGCCGCGTTCTCCTGTGTGGAAAAAACAGCCTGTTATGATTGGTCTCAAGGCAAGTGCCTGAGCAGTGTTGCACCTCTCTACAGCAACTGCTCGTTCACCTTGCCTTCCCTCTGAGACCTGCACTAGTTTCCAGGCAAATGACACAATTTGATATGCCGTTGGGGTGATTCATGTGGATAATGTTTCCATGTGATCATCACTGCAGAAAAGAGACTATTTCTTGTTATGATTTTTTTTTTTTCTTTACTCATTAAGTCTGACAATAACTAGAATATTGGGAGAGTTTATTGCGAGGAGGCTAAAACTCATTATTTCTGCTAGACATTCCAAGTACAAAAGAAATTATGTTATGGTATTTTGTCCAGGTCCCTGCAGATATAATGATTTACAGAGGAAAATGGGGAGGAGACTTTACAGCTTGGGTTGTTCATTTATGTGGATTTAGGGGATAAGAATGCAAGGCAAGCTTACGGTTAATACAGTAGCACTGTGGGCCTGGTATTGATTACACAGGGGAGGTATGTCTTATATGGTTTATGGTAAAATGGCCTGCAACTCATGTGCTTTGTATTATTGTAACGATATACATTCCCACCATGGTTTATATCTTTGTAATTTATATCCTAAGCACTTTTGTCAAGACATCATCTGTGTCCATACAAAGGCAAGAAGATCCAAGTGAAGACATCCATCTTGTAGTTGTTGACCTACATGTGTAGTCAGTCAGAGGGCATACGTGCACGTTGGCCATATGGCTAGGAGTTTTTCTTTTATAAACAATCACGACCAGATCAGGTTAACCCAACCTGAGCTGCTTTTGGAAAGAACTTCCTATATCACATTTCAAAAAGAAAAGAAGCCTTTTGCAGTTTTATAAACCGCCAGAGACAAGCTGAGATTTATAAACCATACAGAATTAAATTAAATTTATATCAAATACAGCACAATGATGCAAAAGGGCCCCGTAATGAATGAATGTGACATTTCCCTTCAATGTGTGAGACAGAGAAAACATTAATCTTAAGTTATCCGCGGTGTACCTGATTTGCTTCTTATCAAATCCTTAATGAGCTTCAATTAAGATTTATTATGCAAATTAACCCTCAGCTGCTTCTGACTGCAGGAGCAGGAGCTATGACAATATTGTGCTAATGGTGTGATCTGTAACAATTACAAAGGTAAACTGCCTTCACACTGCATGCTCCGCGAGGCGCTCCGAGAGGTCAGCCCCGCTAAATATGCATTCAGGTGTTCTGGAGATTTGGAAAATTGTTTATTAAGTCCGCGTTGAGGTGCGTTTTAAATACTAGCAGATAGAAATGTGATGAAAGGCGTTCATAAAGATTGCTGCCGTTTTAATGCGCTACTAAAAATGATCTAAGCTTAGTCAGTACATGCATTTATATTTATTTAAGCTGATAAGTGAAATCTGGGGAGAAATCATGGTCTGTGAAAACTTGGTGAAGTAAAACCAACCTTCACTGACTGTTATTATTTATAATAGTATATGTACGTAGGCAAACCTCAAAGTATAGGAGTGCAGCCAGTTTCTGATCACCGTGGTTACTGCAGACGATGAGGTTACGACCAGAGGGAGTGCTGCTGGACACTTTACTCCAGCACTATATGAAGTTGTGAACCTTCCACCTTTTGTAACTTCATTTAGCACGAGGCTGATGGCTTCCCGACAGCTTTATAGCCGACATGTTTTATGAGTCGTCATGCAGCGCAATTACATAGGACCTAATTTGATGAATCAAGTCAATGTTCCACCGGCTCCGTTGACCTTGGTGGCCCGCGATCGTCTGTCTCTCTTTGTGGGGTCACGCGGAGGCTTTCACACTTTGTGCAATTCAGTCACACTCTGGCAGGAGAGGAAAATCTCTGACATGTACTTCTTATTCCTGCCATTCGAGGTTGGACTGATTTGTGCAATGAGTTTGTTTAAAACGGTCCAAATGAATCCGTTAGTCAGCAGGTCGAGGCGAAATAATGCTTTTTAACGTTCCAGCATATGTCAGTTCACGGCGATTCTCAAGTTTCTGAGCTTTGTTTATGTTCGTGACACATATTATATAGACATAGATGAAATCACATTTGAAGGTATTTTTACAGTCTTTGCTTCATAATTGACTTCATCTAAACACCATTAACTGGCTAATTTGTTTAGGTGGCATCGCCATAGAGACCCAGTAAGTCGTAAGGGCTAGGCCACAATTAGCACGGCCGATTATCAGCTCTCTTTACACATTTCTTCACTTTCTGACATTTATGGCCTCGTTTTAAAGCGTCAAAAAATATGGTAATTGTAATTAAAACAAATACAAAAAAAAAGTAATTCATTGGCTGTGAACGGTTCACTCCATTTCCATTATAACTTTTCATGGTCATCCCGCATATTGCTTTAAACAGCTGCAGAAAGCTTCATTTACACATATTGTGTAATAGTTAAGTAATAAGTCAAATTGGTAGCATTGAATCAGAAACCAATCAGCACTGTTAGCCGGCTAATTGTTCCATGTATTGTTAATGTTTTCCGTGCTCTTATCTAACAAACTCTTCTCTCGGCGGAAACACTTGATTTCATAAACTCCAGCTTTCTAATTAGCCGAGCTTTCAAAGACTGAATGGCTCATTTGGTAATTTTTGTTAGCAGCAAACAAGTTCTAATGTCAGAGTGAATGTAAAGTGACAAGAATAAAGAGTTTGTTTTTCCTCGTGGCGGGGGGTCCAGTGGATCATGCACTCTATTAAACACATTACCATTCGGCCCCGGTGACACTTGGTGGCGGTGAAGCCAAAATCTGGACATGAATAAAGAATGATAATAGAATAGCAATGTAAATTAATTTTTTATTGAATATAGCTGAATATAGATTAAGTTGTATCTGATTGACCAGTTTTCTAATATTTTGAATGATTTAATTTCAATAAAATGTTCTCAATAATATTTTTGCTACGTGAAAATAAGGCAGATGTAGTAGAGCCAATTAGACCAAAAAGACTATTTAAGGAGTACATTTTTTTTAGTTAATTACATTTTCAAAATGTTAAATATATATAGATGCAGAGGCCACACGTATATGTCAAATTTGCTTTATAGAAATACCCAACATTTTCTTAGCCTTAGCTCTAACTCTGTACCTGAACCCTGTCTGAGACTGTGCATTGTGTTAAGGAGGCTGCGCCTGCCTGTTTGTGTCTACAGTATGTGCTGAGCTAGTCTGTTGAAACAGCTTAATTGATACTCATTAAACAGCAGTGACAGCTTAGGTGTCCGTGATGAATGTAGAATAATTCTGTTGTACTTACAACTTGATTAAGGAGAAGCACACAACATGTCAGTGTTGTAGCCTATGGCTTGGTCTGTATGCACTTACCAGCTGCTTAAAATGATTTCTCATTGCTACCTGCAGAGCCACCTTTAAGCTAACCCGAAGCAAGCGTGAGCGCTTCTAAACTCTACATAAAAAAAAAAAGTGCCACGAATTTGCATGAGGATTGAAAATAGCTTTATTTGACTTTGATAGATTTGGTGGAGAGTGTAACACCTACCAATAAACCGCATCTAAAAATGGGAATCACGTTGACTTTTCTTTGTGTTTATTCAGCCACAGTCTGGCATTTTCATACAATAATAAAGTCAATGGATGTCAGGCAGATGAAAAATGTGCATCTTGTATTATTTCAGTTAGAAATTAGAGGCAATTGGAATTGGTTCAAAATTGACTGTCTTTGTAATGAGCGCATGACGAATGGTATAATTTAGAGGAGAAAATGAATGCTGGGAAACCAAAAATATTATTCTGCTGCATTTTATATGCCATGATATCCCATGAAGATGAACTAATTTCACTAAATACCCCATAAAATCTACTCACAATATTTTTCCACATCGTCATAGAAACATAGTTCGCTCACTACAGAGCAGGTCACCAGGGCATGTGGCAGATACTCAAGTTACACACAATGATCGGATATTTTTTGTTGTTTTTTTTTTTTCCTTTTCGATGGCCTCGGAGAAAACATTAAAAAATCACTTGCAGATTTCGATGTAGCTTCTCGCATTGCTGACAACTGATTAAACCGACGCTCTGCGTCTGTAACAGAGAGAACCCTTTCTCCATTTTGAGAATACATGAAAGAGGGGGAATTTCCGCAGAGGATGGATTTACAACTTTATCCTCACATGATTAATATTACACAGGGAGGTCTTTGTACAGGAAGCAGCATGTCTAATTATGGTCCAACTGCGTCTTGACTGAGAGCAAACATGATGCCAAAGGCTGCCAGTAGGAACTGCACCGACACGTCACACACATGGTTCATGTGGGTGCGGGGTGATGTCATCGTCACCCAGATTTCATGATGCTAAGCCCACAAGTGATTGAGCAACGGCAGAAGTCGGAGTAAAATGCATCCAGCTGGCAGCGACCTTTGGGCATATGTGTTTTAGCTTCAATAAAACCCTTCTTTTTTCAAGGTTACACATCTCTGTAATGATACCCATGACCTCACTGATGATAACTACAGTATGTCCACATTTGCTGTACTGTTAAGAGCAGATGCAGATTCATCACCCTCCCCCCTTTACAAGAATTTCAGGGACTCCGTGTCCTCCCACGTTTGCCTGTTCATCATATATCTCAGCCCAGACATTCAAGAGGTTGCTAGCCAGGCCAGCCGTAAGTCATCCCGTCTATCAAGACGAGACCGTGTTCCTCTGCTTGATTTTCAGCTGTTACTTGTAAACCAGAACAGCATTCTTAAGATTAACTGAGTGACAGGGAGGCCTCTAAAAGCAAACTATAATAGTACAATATGTTACAGTCATATTTTATGGCTTTTAGTGTGCGCGGCCAAGAATGTGTGTGTAGACAGATCAGCTTAAGGATCTAATAGGCCTGCATTGCACCTCAGGGAGTGTAGAAAATAATGGTGTTGTGTTACTGCTGTTTTTCATTAGGCTGATAATGATAATACAGGTATACACGTCGCAGGAAACCAGGCTGGACCTGGTCATCGTCACAAGTGCACATCAGATGTGAAAAGGTTATTCTTTTCATGCTTTTTTTTTCTCACCCCCCCAAAGCTTGTTTTCAATATGTCGCATATTCCTTTGAAGAATATGTTTTTGTCTTGAAGTGTGCGTGCATGCGCGCCTCAGTGTCTGCCTCTGAAAAGTCATTGATATAGAACTAACTGTCAAAATAAGTTGTGTTCAATCCAAAACCGTTTAAGGTGTCAAGGACACATTTTCCTCCCTCCCATATCCTGACAAACATTGAGTCAGCAATTGTCTGTTGTATTTTCTGTGCTGGTATCTCATGCTCCCCCCAGGCCATTTTAAACTTGTAGAAAGTGGTCATTTTCTCTGTGTCAGTAGGAGGTCAGTGTTGTGGCAGTCAGCGAAGCTATTCAGTGTGGTGAAACAGAGTCTATTGGGAACCTTAAAGACATTTTGTCCGGTGTAGTCGCCTCTCGCTGTCAGTCTTCATGCCTGTCTCTCTGTACTCATGGCGCTGGTAGAAAGTCCAGAAACATTTGTTTGATTACTTCTTCAAACTTTTATTCAGACCTGACACACCTACAACTGCTCAGCTGTCAATTTTAAACTTATTAAACTGGCATATATGAGTCTTGTCGAGTATATCCATTTGCATACCCTTCCTCTCACTGTATGGCCATTTGTCCTCTTGTCAAAACTAGTCCTTGTTATATTTAGCTCTTATTCAGTCTGAACATCTACCTGTCCTTCCAGCTCTCCGTCTCACTCACTGTGTTAGTGACTGACATGTCCTCTCTGCGCTGTGCAGTGTATCCCTGGTAACAGTCGCCTGGGGCCCACTCATCCCTAAAATGTAGCAGAGGTCACGCACAGATCATTGCTTTTGCCAAAGGGCCTGACTTTAACACAGAGTGACCTGCACAGGACACAGTGATACAGCGGCTGCTCAGTGATGGATCTGGAAATAACACGAGGATAATCTGCCTTATCATCACTATTAAAGAGAGTCTGGTTGTTTTCAATGAGCTGAAACCTGGTTTGGATGAGACTGAAGCTGAGATTGGAGAATTAAGATTATTAGATTGGTATTTGATTTGTTAGCATCACAGAAACATCTCTGACTTAACCTCCTTTTAACTCTGATCAGCTTTTCTGTTTGACAGGATTAAGAAATATATTGACAATGGACTTTTTTGCTTGCACTACAGAAATGAGAATGAATTTTTTGGATATTTTAAAATCATATGGATTAAAGTTCAACGCACGGCTTCATGATTTTGCTTAAAGTCAAAGAACCTAAAAATAAATCTGTCAGGAAAACCAAACCAACTTAGTGTAGTAGCTACAGCTACAACACTGATTGCTTGCAAAAGTATTTAAAGGTGACCGCTATGTAGTGCCTAAGTAAGGCACGTCTGATTAATTAACTAATTAAAGCTGAAGACATCAGATGTCATCTAAATGAGACTGTTGACAGCTCTCAGGCTTCACTTCAGCTATTCCGATAACATTAGCCACTGTTAGCTAATGTTATAATGTCCGGAGATTATTTTAAGGTTTTAAGAGTATGACATTTAGCTGATGGTCAGTATTTGACTTCTGGAAAACTATGTGTGGGGTCAACTCACTCCATATTGTTTTGCGGTCGGCAAAGCTGTCACTCCATCAAAATGCAATCCCTGCTAGCGCTTTAAATATCGAAACAGAAGAGAGAGAAAAACGATCTGACTGAGCCTTCAGGCACCGATTGCAAGCACGTTTAATAGATATTTTATTTAGTAAAGAAACTATCAAAAGAGGTGTTGTTACGGCTTATTAAATCTAGAAATGAGACGCTAGCTATTAGCGTCTTGCGTGAACTAATAGAAGGCAGACGCTGGGAGGATGTATTGACAGATTATGTTACGGCTTAAGGGGTTCGTTGTAGAAATGATGCACTCTGGATTTAAAACCTGAACATTGTGCCGGATTCTTTCTAACCCTGTTGCTCCTTAACAACAGGAATATGTGGCAAATGATCATTCAGGCCAAAAACACAGTACATAAGGTCTATCAGAATCCACTTATTGTGCATGTCAGTCTTTTGGAATGTCGTCTCTTTCGTGTCCAAACCACTGCTTATGCTTTTCTTCAAGGTATACCTGGAAGCTTGTTGTAGTCCCTAACCAGGAATTCCAGTCTCCCTCTGTGAATTAGTTGTTGTTGGTGGTTGCACCCAACTTCCAGGAAGACATCCTGATTCTCCACCCTCGCTGTTGATCTGCGGCTTCAAGATCACTGCGTCTAACCAGTCTTATTTGTCTTAAGCTTCGTCTGCCACATCCTCACGTGCAGCAGTGAGGCTCATTGGTGCCATATGACTATTTGCAGAGTCTGTGATAACAGACTTTATCCCTTCATTGTGAGACTTGTGACTGAGGGTGTCTGTATCAGAACATCTGCGAGAGTTCATCTGTGAGACATTTAGGAACACGATTTGATTTATGACTTTTATATCGGTCTGATTTTAACTTATTCATAAAAAAGAGACGGCTGCAAACCATAAGCTAATCAGACTGTATGGTATGTTCGCGTGCTGTTGTTTGTGCGCCTGTTCAGCTAGTTGTTTGGGGGTTTATTAGCTTGTGTTAGTGTTGTGTTTACATGTGTTTCCTACATGCTTCATGGCAGCCCTCACACCCTGGCAGCGACCCAGCTGAAAAGTTCCGGTACTGTCCAGACGCATCCTTTAGGGACCTCATCAGCCCCTGAATTTCCTTCCCCTCACGCCTGAGGGCATCCATATTCATTTCCTCCTCTGATTTGGGGAAAATGATGAAAGGCTGGCTTTTTTCCCATCTCTTATTTCCTGCCAAGGTTGCCTGCATTTCAATGCGACGTAAATCTGCAAAGACCTGCAAACACGCTCCCATTTGGACATGACCATTTCCATGTTATTAGTATCATGCCGTGTTTTTTAAAAAGAGAGCGTCCCGGGCTTGTTATTGTAACGTTAACTTAGAATTTTTGGTGTGGATCCTTGCGCAGAAGAGAATGATAAACCTTTATGAATCATTGTTAAATTACTCACATCACACTGTTGTCTGTATTACTTCCTGCATAATACTTCTTGTGTCTTCATAGGTCTGCCTCTCAGAAAATAAATATCTTATCCACTGTCAAGTTTTGAGGGCTTGATGATATCATGGAGATAACTGCAATGGTTGGAAATAAACCTGTGATTAAACTGGTGGGTGGGTATTTACTCTTACCGGAGACGGGAAATGAATGTTAATGAAAATAACAGTCACGTACAGTAATAACCCAACTCTGTAATTATTGGCATGCTTTGATGATGCCATATATACTCAACACACACACACATGCGCCTACTTAACCAAACCTCAGGTAGACTATTAGCTCCGCTAGCAGGATCCTGCCCTCCGCTATGCGCAACAGTGCTCAGGGTGGGGAGGCCTGGCCCAATGAAGGCGCAGGCTCTCAGTTGCCGAGACAACCGTAAACACACATGTACACAAAGGAAAGGCCCCACTGTGAGAGAGGATCATCTCCACCTCTGGCTGGATAAAGAGTGGTGTCGCTCCACTCGCTGGAATGCACTCCTGCCCTTCAGGCGTATACAGCCACAGAGTGTGTATACGGTTTGCGATCATCCCACACTGATCATTATTCATGACGCACCATTCACAGAGTTTATACTTACACCTAGAACACAGTGTTTTGGTAAGCGTGTCTGTGTGTTTAGCAGGGAAGCACGTGATCATTGTTACAAAACGACACTGCGAAACAAGAAGTGAGATTCTTGCTCCTTGTGGCAGATCACAGTAACAAAGCTGAGATTTGTACCAAACAAAGAAATTCAAGTGATTGCACAGTTCTAAATAATTAATCACTGAAAGCTGTCTGGATGTTTTTCCATACCAAAATTGAAAGTTGAAGACTGAAAACACTCTGAAGTGGTGATCGGGACAACTTTGTATCTGATTCTTGCTGTTTTGTCTCATGTCGTCAGCGCGACAGTTCACTCACAAAGATGGCGCTTGATAGTTTTCACCAGTGAATTTATAGAGCTCTGTAGTGTTTGGCTCCAAATCTGGGCCACATATGATAACAGAATTAACCGTCTGTACAGAGTACAGTGTGGATACTCATCCAACTGTCTGTCATCTGAGGTCTGCAAGATGCAAAATAGCTTGTGGCTGTGGGTGTCTGATAGGCTTCAGTTTCTTTTGTAGTACAGCTTTAACTCCACACAGCGAGAGTGTGGGCAACACACTTTTCTGCTGAGTAGTTTGTGTTATATTTAGGTGGACATAGTGTTACCTGTGCATTTATATAATGTTGTTGAAAATGTATACATGTCATTTAGCTGTGGAGCTTTAATGAGTAATTTAACAGTCATCCTTTTGCCAAATCAACTATTTAAAGTAAACTTTTTTTTTTTTCCATGAGGCCTTAAATTAATAAAATTCTTGTTCTGGGCCGTGCAGGCATAATGGAACTTCATGTTAAGCCATCTGGAAAATACAGGTTTTAAAGACGGTGAGTAAAACTTTAGCACTGCTACGGGACACAATTCAGCTAATTGTAAACAGCTGCAGGTGATATCACCCTCCAGACTATAGGCAAAGCCGGGGCAATAAGTCCCAGTGAAAAGCTCGGGATTTAAAGGAACACTGCAACCCACTCTGTCCTACTAAGGAATATATAAAATGTCTGTTTTAACAATAAATGATTCCAATTTACTCTGTCCTCAAGTGACAAATGTTTATTTTTTTGTGAATAGTTGTGCATTTGCTCTGCAGCATCCTGCAGGAACCCCCCCACCACACACACATACACCGAAAAGCCCATTAGAATCAAATGAATGTCAAATTCTGCTAAGTGTTTGCACATGACAAACATCTAACATGGCTAATTGCAGATAAGTGTCAGGGTGAAATGTGTTTTGAGCCTAAGATGGTGCAAAATGGCGTCGCGTATTTCTGTTTCAGTACAGTGGTGATAAAGCCAAGGTTTTTGGCATGCGTGCCGGAAGACTTCTTTCACAAAGTGAGAAACGTTTGTCTGCCTCGTCGGTGTTTGTCAGCGCTGAGTCACGCCGGTTTATTAAGGTCAGTTAAGGAAGAGCAAATTTCTCAATTTCTAATTTCTAATGACAGACGTGCATCTCATGCAAAAAAAAAAAAAAAAGTAAAGTAGTATTTTCTTCTTTTCTCAGTTTATTGTAATCCAGGGTATCTGCAGGTCAAAAAGATTAAATTCACTTTCCCTAAAACTTGCCTTGAAACCTGTTAAAAAAAAAAAAAATAAACTTTTAGAATTTATTTGCAAAGGTCTTGGATATTGTTCTGGTCTGTAATTAAAATAGTTTGTATATGCCACCTGCCACACAACGTTATACATCTACAGTATAAACTATAAGAGATCGCGGTGTCATGATGGTGGATGATGTGCACAAGAGGTGGTTTAGTTCTATTTTGGGGGTTTCTTTCACGTTAGCTAACATCTTGCAAAAAAAAAAAAAGTATATATATTAAATTAATTATTTGTTACCTGATTAATCCTATTAAGGTTTCTTTCTGACTCTTATCTGAGTATACGTTTAGTGATTAAAGTGTGTTTTTGTGAATAGCGTGTGTAGTATTGCCAGAAAATTCATCTTCTTAAATAAATAGTCCTTACTTTTTTGTCATTTTTTGGCTGACGACCATGAAAACCTGCTTAGGTTTGTGGTATTTAGAAGGTCTTAAATTTAATTTGTTGAAACCTTGTGAATTTAACATCAGAGAATGCGATGCAAGTTGTTGATTAGTTAATCAGCAGAAGAAAATTTGCAACTGTGTTCAAAAACAGTTTTTCAAGCAAAAATGTCACCTGCTGGAGTTTTTAGATGTGACTAATTCTTTCAGATATTTTTGGCTAACTGTTTTGGACATTTGCATAAAAGACGGAGGTAAAAAATTTTTTAGACAAAACTACTGATCGGTTAACTGAGAAAATAATCTGCAGCATGGTGACTAGCTGCAGCCTCAGGTTTTATATGTCTTGTGCTGGTATTGACTCGTCCAGTATTTCACATCGTGTTCCTGTGCCTGGAGTTGAACAGCTTCCAGTGTTGCCATGTAGTAGTGTGACTGGGCACCATCTTGTGTCCTGAGCAATAGCAGCAGGCTGTTCCGTGGCAGCACACCAGCTGCCTGCAGTCGGGAGGGAGAGACACACCGTGCCGGCCTATCTCAGATTTGGGTCTTTGAGTTATTGACCCTCTTTGATAAACCCCTCTGAATGACACTGGCATAATTCAGCCTAAAAGTTTGCACTGTCACTGGGATGAGCTAACTGTCTTCACTGAATATATGGCTGCAATTTTCGAAATAGGTTTATAGCAATTCTTGAGAGAGGAGGGCGAGATAGTGATATTACTGACTTTATCACTGCAGCTGAGGAGCATCTCCCCTCTGTATCTCTCTATTCCTCCACTGTAGAGCAGTGAAGGATCACAAAGCATATACATTGTAGGCATTACTAACGCAAAACGAGTCCAGCTTGAATGTTGAACAGGGAAATGATATGTCATTATTACAGCAATGCTGCATTATCCAGTCCTGTCCTCAGTCTGCATGTGTTTTCTACCCTCTGCCAGGATTTTACATTTGCTGTAGTCGCATCCTAAGTCACTATACGTTGCATTACTTGCCTTTTTGCATGGATCCTGTGTGGCTGTTGGATAAGGATGCAGTGTTTTGGTAACGGGGGATTTGCTCAGTTTCTTATGTCGCTATTAAGATCTTATTTTACCATTTCCTTTCTGAAGTAATCTAATAAGTGATCTAATTTAAGGACAGAATGTGCCCAAACTTTCTCACTATCAGTGTTTTTTTTTCTTGTGATTATCTCTATATTTATCCACTGGAAAGGAGAGAAACAGAATCACAGTGAATGTAATTTAATAAAGACAGACTTGTTAAGCAATAAGCAAAAATAATGACTCATTCTGTCTATAAACTGCACCTTTAATCCCGTCTGATTTTTCCCTCTGTCGGTCTGCGTTCTTATTTTGTCAGTGTAATACGAACAGATAATTGTTGGGCTTTTCTTTTTTTTTTATCTTTTCATTTCACGTGCGGAGACTCTGAATCTGAATCTATAAGGATCTAATATACTGAACTCAGTATAGTGCATCCCATAAATTGATTTTGACCCAGCCTTTGAACAAAAGGAACACTGTTGCATTGCCATCCGCGGCTGATGCCACTCCCTCTTTGGCTCACGCTGAATACTCCCCTTTAATAGTGTGATGGGTGGTAGCTGGCTGAAAAGAAAAAAAAAGTGCCTTATTTAGTTGGTTGAGGAGAGGTAGGCAGAGCGAGGATGGGGTTTCTGTGACTGGCACCGATCAATCACTCTGTGAGGGGAAGCTAATGAAGCAGGCTATGGTTTATTAAAGGGTTAGCAGAGAAAAGATTACTGCGGGGCCTGCAGCTTCCCAGAAGCCCAGTGAAGGAGGATACAGAGCACCTCTAATGGTTGGGGGCTACCCATAAACCAATCAAGGTGTTTACTCTAAGCTGGCTGCTATTATGTGATCTGGATGTGAATAAAGATACTTTTGAAATCAAAAGTTAAGGATAAAATAAACACAAAAGATGTTGCCGTTCGGGACAAATTGGTTAACTCCAAATACCGGTATAGAAAATGTTCCGTCCCGCGACGCGTGACCTCTGCGAGTTTGCCATTGTTTTGGCATTTGAAAATACAATCCTGATTTAAGGCAAACAGTCATCGGATGAAGTCAGTAAAATCACCTTATTCTGGAGAAATATGAGCACATTGAAACCAAGGCACTCTCAGATAGTTTGAAAGACAAATGAGTAGCAGGGGAGTGAAAAATGCAAAGCAGATGTTTTTCTCACCGTTTTTAATGGCAGCAAGACATTACTGATGCCATTACAGAGACCTTTTATGGCTTCTTTTAATCCCCTGGCCTGCCTGAGGAAAGAAACCCCTTGTGGTGCAAAGTAGCCTCTTTACTTCAGAACGACAATTTGAACCCATTTCCAACTCACTTCCCTAATCTGCCACAGGGTTTTACGTGGCTTCCTCTGTAATTATTCTGCTCGGAAATCAAAGGTAAAGAGGCATTAAAATACACCTCTTAGGTAAACAGATGCTGCTCATCATGTCGGGCTTCACTCAAAAGTGTCTTTGGTAACAAATAGTGCCAAAATACTGCGGCTTGTGCGTAGTTATTTATCCCTTGCTGCAACTTATTTTGGTCATTCGGTTTCCGATTTTCAAACGAAGCAATCTCTTGATAATGAGATCCAATAACTAGATTGTAACTTCGCTACACTCCACATTCACGTCGGAGATTTGCATACGGTGCAGTGCTCGCTGTCTGCTTCGTGCATCAGGCCCAACCTGTAAAGCTCAGAGGAGCACTTACAGGGGTCTGGTTAGGGGCTAAAAATGAGGAGGAGATGAACTATATGGCTCCATCCCACAGTCCAGCCGACAGTATATCAGCGGAATCGCAGCCGCATGGGGGTGTGTGTGTGTGTGTGTGTGTGTGTATGTGAACGCTCTACCCATAAATATCTCCCCCAACCCCCCCTCACACCACCCCAAAGGGGCCTCTCTGATGGTGATGGCGAAAGGATGTCGCTGTCTGGGTGATTGAGTGCTGCTGGTCCTGGCCGTGGGCACATCCCTGTGCTCTGGGCCCTAGTGGGAGGCCTACCGCTGAGCGCTGGCCTGAAGGGACTAGCCTGAAGGCGAGCAGCCGCACAGCAGCAGGATGTGCCTCTCTTTCTGTTCCTGACAGGAGAACACCAACTTAGCTTCTCTGGCTTTTAGCAGAACAGACAGAAAGAAAGTATTTAATTAGATGAATATTTTTTTATTTTATTATTTTCTTAATTTATACACTCATCTATACAGTGTGTATTAGCCTTATCTGAACTTGCGTCCCATCTCTCTCTAAGTCATTGTCGCCCTCACTCACTCAGAAATCTTGAATAACCAAGGCACAGTAATTAGCCTCACTTGCTGCATTGTAATTGGGGGCAGAAGGAGGTTGCTCAATCTATATTTTTTTTCCCCTGTTTGGTAATTGCAGACTTTAATGTGCCCTCTGTTTAATTTTTTTTTCTTGATGCTCCTATGCCTGTTCCCATAGATGCCGCTGTTATTTTAATGCCGTGGCTCTTGTGCCTTTCATCAGTCATCAGAAGCTCCAGCGTTTTGAGAGAGGGGAGAGTTCATTTTGAAAGCCCACTGTCTATTCCCTTTTTGGGTTTCAGCGCCGTCAGCCTTCCCACTGCCTCCGCCATGAGATCCTTGACACTGTCCAGGTCCGTCCTACTTGGCAAGAGGGAGAGCTACAGAGAAAGGCAGAGTTTATTTCCTGTTCTTGTGAATCATATATCAGTACAATTCCCCTCTGTGCTGTTTGGCAACGGCGGAATGACGGGTGTCATTTATCATACGGACTGAAAGAGGCTGTGGGAAAAGGGATTTGAATTCTTCTGGAAGTGTGTGGACTCTCCTTAGTGGTGAATCATTAAACGGAGGAGTTTTTCAACAGGGATATGAGCAACTCCTCAAACTGCTACTTTGTTTCCCCATTTCGCTGGCTGGCTCAGTCATTAAAAGTCTCAAAAATAAGATTTACTAGTTTTATATAAATTGTGAAGGGACATGGCATTTAGCTTGTAATTGGGGATTTTGTCCTGCTGAATCCATTAAGTCATCCTCTTCAGTCTTTGGTTTGATGCAGCTCCCTGCTCGCGCCTTGCAAGAATTATATTTAAGCTAATTTGAATTTACAAATTTGATTAGCGCTGCATTTGTCAGCTTCTTGTTGTCCTGCTAAGTGATGACATTTTCATCTTCACTGTACGGTTATTTTCTTCTCTCGGCTATGTTGACTGGTATTTAAGATTGTGCTTTATAAACATTTTGTGCTCCTTTGGATTTTTTCTTTTCACTTGTCAGGGACGGTTACTATTTCCCACATTTTGAGCTGGGTGATCAAAGAAAACGACTTTTGATAAGGCTGTCACCAGCTCTTCAGCTGCACTGGCAGAAATAAACGTGTCAAGCTTTAACTTATCCTCTGAAAAACATACCCCTAACCCCTGCTGCTCTAATTGAGTGTAACTCTCAGAAACCTGTGAACACACATGCAAAACTGAGTAGATCTTAAATCAGGCTTCTATAGACAGCCGCTGCCCCCCATCCTACCAGAGCCTCCCCAAAGGAAGTACTGGTTTCCACAAGCTGACTGGAAATCGGCCTTTTCTTTATGATATTTTTGTACCCACAATTCTTACTTTTTTGTTGTTTTTGTTTTGTCTTCTGAAAGTTAGTTGAAGTCCTCATCAAATGAAAAGTGCCAATAAGGTATTATATAGGGAAATGGGTCTTGGTGCGTTTCAGTTGTCAGCAACTGTTAGCTGTCTCTCATGTGCAGATCACAAAGTTAAATGTGCTGTCAGCAACTCCTCAGCTAGAAATAGACGTGTTGAGGTTAGCCTGAGAGGCTCCGCCACCCCCTGCTGCCCAGTAGAATGTGGATCCATCAAACAATGTGAACACGTATCAGATCCGAGCCTAGAGGTGTAATGAAGCACATTTTCAGGTTTCAAGGTGTTGGAATCTGCTGTAAAACAAATTGATGCTTCGGTCTGCCTTTGCGCGCAGGACTGCGTAAATAACACATCAGATGTTGACGTGGAATATTTGCGTCCTAGGCTACGGCGGTATTCAGAAGTCTGGACTGCCTTCCTTCTTACACAGGGTTACGTCTTGATGTTTTCTGAACCTAAGCTGTGAGTGTGTGACCTCTCCCTGAGGCCCAGAGTCCCGGGCCAGTATCTTGACATGTTAGCCTGCCACCGCCTGCTAAAGAAGAGTGTAGATGCCCCTGAGGTAAATGAAAACATTTGGTTCTTGCCAGACCTGTTCACATCTCAGCTGGGCCACATGAGCTGGCAGGTGACGCGTGTACTGAGGAGAATCGGAGACCGCAGAGGTGGCCTACTTCTTTTCTTCCACACAGGCCGTCCAGGCCACAACCCAGAAACACAGATGAATATGTTCTTGGCTCAGAAAACATCCCGGTGAAACTGACAAAGACTGACCTGCATCCAGGCGAAATTCAGGCTTATTCTTAGCCTTTTTATGCTCAGGGATCTGTTTCATTTACCACCTGCGATAGCACACAGCTAGTCGGTTTTTGAATCACTCTTCTGGGTCAGTAGTTCTTCACTGTAGTGTCTTAAGTTAATAAAATCCCCTTGTTAGTGAATTTAGGACTGCATTCAGCGGCTGTGCTTTCCTGATCATCCTCCTCTTTGTTCTGTAATTTTCAGAAATGGACTTGACATTGTGTCACCATCTCATATCAACATCTGCAATTACCAGACAATCCATATTCAGGTCCCATGGGGAAGTATGATTGCAATTAAAAGCACGGGGCAAATGTTAATTAAGTAAACTACTTGAAACTGGAAACAGCGACAGTTTTAAATGTTTTTACTTTTAACCTTGCACTTCTTTTCACTTCCATTTATATTCGCAGCCTGGTGAAAATTACAGTGCAACACAGACAAGGGTTTTTTTTTTTTTTTTTTTTTTCTCCCGCTACGGTCTTTGCTTAAGAACTGAAATATTTTCTATAAATAATTGCATGAATTTTAAATCAAAAATAATAACTTGGCACAACAAGGACGTGTTATTCATACTTTCCTTGGTGCTATTTTGTAGCATATTGCTGTGGTTAATGTTGGGGTGTTCTCCAGTTGACTTGAAGACTTTGTGGTGGATAACACTGCAGTTCACCGGGTTATTAAATCAGAGGGAATAACAGGCCAAGTTCTGGCTATTGTCGTGATTGATGAGCCAAGCTTTATTTGCTGAGGCGGTGTGTTTGTTCCTGTGTAATTGTCTACCAGATGGCTAAGCTAACTGTTCTTAAATGCCTTCAGACCTGCAGGGGTCCTGGGTCTTAACATTTTCCCCGCTAATGACATTATGCCTGCAAACATCTCACAGTTAGGTTTTTTTTTTTTTCCTTTACTTTTCTGATCTCTAATGTTCAGGATCAAAATGGCTTTGAAAGGCATTTAGTTCAAATTATTTCCGTTTCTGTCTTTAATTTGTTCAAAGTAGATGTTTTGCAGTCGCTCTGATGGTAAACTCCTCTGCGAAAATGAGCACACTCAAATTTGAAGGGAGATGAGAGAGACGGGGAGAGGGAAAGAGAGAGAGAGGAGCAGGACTCCACTCTACCTGTGAGGAGTCAGATTGGAGGAGAAAATGGATCTAGGTGGCAGTGCGAGTCATCAATCACAGCCCCTCAAGGGGAGCTGCAGCTAAAGCTGCTCTGAAGTGCTATCTGTCAGCTGCTCCGATCCAGCCGGGGGACCAGAGAGGGGCCATATCGCCACCCATCAGCTCATACCCGGCACACAACTGCCATGTAAACATGTGCAGGTGCTGCTGTCAAAATAACCCATATCCCAGTTCACAAGGTCATGCAAATTTTCACAAATGGCCACTCGGCCTTCTCATTGTGGCGACCCGTCCTCCTCCTTCACCTCCTTCAAACAATATCTCCAGATGCAGCACTTCCTTTAATAGATTTTTGATTGTTAACAGTGGTGGGTGGTTTATTGTAATTTAAAAAACGAGTGTGCTGTTTCTGCCTGCTTTCCTCCGTTCCCTCCCACCCCAATCCTGAATAAAGCCACCAAGTGTTTCTCCGCCGATGTCGAGCCGCGTCTGTCGATACCTCTCAAGATGGATAGTTGTTCTGCATGCTTATTGATTCGGCACAGGCCAGAGATATAAGTATCATTTGTCATTTCTGGAATTATTTGGAGTCCTAGTTAAAACCCAGAGTGGGGGGAGATGGCCGTGCCTCGGGGGGGTTGGTAGTTGGTGGGGGAGTAGCGAGTTGTCTGGGCTTTGATGAATGACTGCATGGGTTTTTGGTTTTTACTGCGAGCGCCGGGGCCCTTTAGCTGCTATTTGCTTTCACCATGGTCCAAGAAAAACAATGCGATGGGTCCAAGGACTGAGCAGCATCGTCCTGTCATGTCGTGTAATGCAGCGAGCAGGGTGGTCCAGGCAGAAGAGTCAGGAGGAGGCTGGGCCTTGGACACTACATGCTGCTTTTCAAAAAAAAAAAAAAAAGACCCAGTAAGCCGTCCTGCTGCTCTGTGGTCCCAGCTGACGGCCTTGAAACACATGCAATGAATTTGAATATTTAGCATTCAGAATCTACAGAGTAATGACAAACAGATTTTTACCCTTTAAAGAGCGGACAAAAGGGAAGTGGAGAGATGTTATTTGGTAACAGTAGCTCCAGCGTATCCCCTGTGACTTTGATTATGTCCTGGTTTGGGCATCAGGCCAGGAGCAGAGCTGGCTTCATTACTGTATGGATCATCTTTTAAGACCATTTAAGATCAACGAGCGCCATCGCCCATTAATGACACAGACTCCAAGAAGTTCATTACGCTCGAAGGGTTTGATTCATTCAGCTGAGCAGTCAGTTTTTCAGAAATACGGAGTAAACAGGTTTATTTTCTTCTTCTGTAAATTTAATGAAATTGTTTCATTTTCATTTTAGAGTTCGACTTGAAAGCAGGGTTGGACTGTTTGGGAGTTTGGTGAAGGAAAAGTGTTTAACAGAGGAACATGTTTAACAGCAACAAAAGAGGAGAGAAGAGAAACCCCAGACACATGAATGACAAGTAATTATTTCCCTTGTCCATCAAACTGTGTTTTGATGCGAGGATGCGATCAAACATGATATGAACAATTTCAAGCCTTCAAATGAAAATGATTCTCAAATCGTGCGAAGCCTGAGTGTGTGAGCTTTTGTGTTGAGCTGCAGCATGAATCATTCATAAACACGCACACAGACACACACGCACACTCAGATGCACTGGCTTTTGCCTGACCAATATTATTGCCACAGCTTTTCAATGCTAGATGACCATTGTGTATTCATTTCCATTTTAGCTTGCCAAAATGTCTTCTCACAGCAGGAGAGGGACAGAGAGAGAGAGAGAGAGAGAGAGAGAGAGAGAGCGACAGCTTTGTGTGTCTTTCAGTTTTAGCCGGTGAATATCCCGTCACGCAGTGGACTGACCGACTGCCCCCCGATCTCCCCTGCACAGCCCTCAGACAGGACAGCGCACCAGGCCTGCTACGTCTCCAACACTTGTCTTTTTCTCACATGAGCAGAGGAGACTGCCACCAGGCCTCAGAAGCACCACACCTCTAAAACTCCAAAGCTCAAAGCTTCAAATGTGACAGCATAAACTTGGGTACGATAAAGTCCAAACGATTAAAAACAATCACGGTGATATAGTAGTTCTAAGTATTAATTTGCAGCGAGCCCACGCTAGCCACAGTGTGTCATGAAAGAGGGTATTTGCATTAGTAGGGCAGTCTTCTCCATTTTGTTTGCCAGAGCAGCGAGAGGACAGACAACAGAGGCCCCGCTTAATCCCTTTGGAGAACTAGTGCATGAATTGATATATCCTCTCTCTCTCCGTCTCTCGCTCCCCCTTGCTAATGTCTTTCCTCGAACTTGAACAAACAGCCTGTGCGTGTAGAACACATAAGACAGATGTTTAGGATTACTTTCACCTCATTGCTCTATTGTGTGCACTTTAAGGGAGCTCAGCTGATGTGGAATGCCACTCATTCAGGCTCTCTGCTCCTACAGGGCTCCTCCTGCTTATCAAAGTGCCATCTGCACTCAAGACAGAACAACACAATTTTTAAGAGCGGGAGGACAGACTCGCTGGCAAAAAAAAAATGAATCGAATCCTCCTGAACGCTGAAAAACCTGCATGGTAACATATGTAACTGAGCATCATTAATGTTTAGTTGCTGTTGGTTCATTTGTTATTTTCGCTTTAAAGAAATAAAGCGACCCTCCTCCTACCCGTCGCCCGCTCCTCTCCGTTTATGTGTGTGTTTACAAATGTAGAAACAAATGGGCCAGACCCGCATTGATATTGTTGAGGGGTGACATTATCTTTTAGCAGAGCACTTATCTAATCTGGCTGCTGTGGGAAGCTGGAGGAAGTGGCTGTGGGACAGGGGCCGGGGATGCTGCATCTTTAATTACCATTGATATCGCAATAGAGAGGAGAGGGATAGAGGAGCCGGCGGGGGGGAGGGAGGAGGAGGAGGGGGCGGCGGCGGCGGCGGTGGTGGGGGGCTGAGTTGAGAGAGGGAGAAGACCCGTGTTCACTTTTTAATTAAGGCTCCGTAGTGTAACTCGTCAATGTACATTATTGGAAGAATGAACGTCAATGCCATTGCTTTTTCTCCCCCTCCTTTATCTCTGTCAATGATTCAAAGACATGATTTATGGTTCGTCTCCGTCTTTCAGGATCATCCATCAAGCGCTGGCTCTGCCGCAGCGCCACCCGTTGTAAATCATTCTGAAAGCCTGTCACTCATTTCCATTAACCGTTCCTCTGTCGCTCTGGTCTCCGCCTCCCTCAACCTCCTTTTTTTTTTTCTTTTTTTTTTCTTCCTCCCCCCTCCTCTTCTCCCACTCCTGTCTCCTCCCCCTCGGTGCACAACCTACAGCCACGCAGGGTATCAGTTCCGTTCCGCTGCTTCGTCCGCCTACCTTCTTTTCAATAAATTAACCACTTTCTCCCATGCAATGAATAAAAGGGCTCTGCACTCGTCTTACAGTCGGCACCTACTCCTCCTCCATTATAGCTGAACACCTTAGAAATGTCACGCCGCTGACTCGTAGGCTAAATGAGGATATAGCACAGAGAAAATATTTTTGTTGCACTGACTTTTCCAGTGGCAATATTTGAACAGCTTGGATATGTTTGCAGTGTGGTATTAATGAACATACATCCCACACATATAGAGAGCGTCGCATCTAGTTTTATTATGTGTCTTTTATTGTAGATGACGTGAGGATAATTTGCCTTTTATGCATATGTTCCGTAAAAGTATTGTGCTCAACCTTAACAGTTAATGGAAACAGTATTATATCTGTAATTATTTCATGCAGTAAAAGCACCACTAAGTGGGCAGTACTGCCATTAAAAGCTGTTGGTTTTCTGTAAATCCTACCAGCAGTTTAATTCAGACAGTCAAACAATGACTGTAGTCTTTAACCAGTTTTTATAGAAACAGGTCTTATGAACAGAAATAATTGGCTCAATGGAGTGACTGTCAATCTCATACAATGGCTGATGTGCCTGCTCTGGGGAGCCCAATTCACCGGCTCCCTTTTTCATTCTAATCAACATCTCGATATCAACACAGCAGAATACCCACAAACAGCAGAAAGCCTGTTTTGAGGGGAAACTTTCAACTATTGGGTGCCAACACATTTCACTATTTGGGCAGCCATTGTTCTCAGAATGGGCTGTCAAAGTGACAATGCGCACCAGGCAAATCCAGAAGTTTGCACTTTTCAGAAAACAGCGGGCCCTAATCATTTTGTGGAGGACACTTGACAACAAATTTGCCATTAAAATGAATCTGAATAGGAGGGAGCGGGGCTGTTTTGAAGCATCTCTGCCTCTCTTACTGTTGCTTGTCTTGTCCCACGGAGCTCCAGGTTTGGCTGGCTTGCTTCTCTCCCTTTATGCTTGCCATGAAGCAGCCTTTGGTCCCACTAGAAACTGACAGTACCATGCTTCAGCTGCAAATTCACCCTGTAGCCTCATTGTATTTAATGAAGGGAAAAAGTGGCAATCTACTATTAATGAACTCGGAATGTAAAAAAAAAAATGCCTCCCTTTGCTGAAAACGGCATAAAACTGCTTGTACAAGGAAAGCTTTGGCTGGAGCCCATCCAGAATCTAATGAAAGATCCATACAGGGACGGAGTGGGCGGGAAGAGTTAGTGAAATGCAGATTGTTTTAATAGAATACACACAGTCTTCTCCAGCTGCACTATCAGATTCATCAAGGCCTGACCTTGATGGAGGGCTGTTGTTGTTTGGGAGGGCCAGTGTTTAGGGTTCATGCAAAGTTTATGATGCAGGGACTCAATGTACTGTATATACATCTAGTGCTCTCGGGGGGGAACTAAATGGAACACAGTCCACGGAGCAAAGAGTGAAGGAGCTTTTGATATTATACCATGAGATCACAAGAAAATAAAAGACCAATTTAATATTCAAGACAATTAAATTCTGGTTATTGCCTCTCAGATGCAAAATAAAAGAGAATCCAATGTTGAAGCAAATGCTTATGAAACATCAGACAATGATTGAATTGGAATTGAAAACCTCTTTATTTAGGCAGGCGAGTGGGCATGAAAAACAAACAGCACGTCAGGCGACTGGAGGCCATCATACCTTTCACTCAGTATCTCATAAAACTAGAACAAAGGCCTTATGTGTTCAAGGCAGTGGTCCTTTAAACGATGGCCCACTTTCCTCCCTGCTGCCACGCAAACATTCCTGACTGACATTCAATCAGGGAAATTTGAACCGAAGCAAGATGGTCTTTTATTAGTACCGCCCTGTTTGCTCTACTGGTCAGCTCCAATATGCGAAGCGGTTTGAGTGGCGTACTGTAAGATGATGGGTTCACTCTCTGATAAGGGTGAATGAGGGGTAAACTGCTATTCTGCAGAAAGGAACCATCAGACCTCATCATGTCGCTCCTGGAGAGTCGTGTCATGGGCTCTTCAGAAACCAAGTGACAGAGCGCCGAGAGGTTGCTCCCCTCCCGATAGTGGAAAATACACTGGAGCTGAAGCCGTCCTGCTTCTGCTCCGCCGACTGGAACTTTATCAGCCAGGGCAGAAAAGATCATCCATAATCTGGGAAATATACACTGAGGCTTTTGAGCCTCTTCGGTTGTAACATCATCCTAAGCACTCGCCAAATTGTTTATATTTACCTTTGCCTGTTAGCGATGGAGGCCAGAACAGGAGACAGCCGTGCTGTGTGCAGTATATTTTTTACTGCCTAGACAAAACAGCAGCTTATTCAGCAGCTAGTAATTTTAAGAATTTGGTTGCTTAAAAATATATTTTCTCTCCAAGTGGATTCTAGCCAGGTGGATAAATGTGGATTTTGAGATATCTGTTTCTGAGCATTCTGCCAGAATACATATGACATTTTTTGTGGTGCTCACAGGTTCTCAGAAAAAGTTTAATTTAAAGGTAAAAGTAGCAGTGCTGCAGCATAAAATATTTGGTTACAGGAAAATATCCTGATTTCAAAATTTGAATGACTTTAAAAAGTAAAGTACTTGAAGCATTAAATCAGTGTAGTATTTTATCATGGACCATTATTAAAATGTAAGAGGTCAAATGTTTGGTGTAAGTGGCTAATATTAAAGGACCAGTGTGTAAGGTTTAGTGGCATCTAGTGGTCACGTTGCGGACTACAATCAAGTATCCCTCGCCTCCCTCTCCCCTTTGAAGAGTGTAGGTCAGAGTCACTATTTAATTTTTCTGTTCTGGGCTACCATAGAAACACAGGCATTCTCTGTGTAAATATCCAAAACACAATATTTTTAGCTAATTATACGCAAATTAATACATAATTATGAATTTTGTATTTCTTTTCTGCCGCTAGATTACCCTGAAACGTATACATCCGACCTTTATTTACTGCAGGGTTTTATAAAGATGTAGAAGTAACTCAAAATTTGACCCAGGCATTGTACTTGAGTAAATGGTAAATATACTTAACACTACTGCAGATTTAAACCAACTATCTGCATAGCTAGATGGCACCCACGTTTAATATAAAATGTCTTACTTCAGACTGATTCTACACATTTAATAATAAAATATACAGATAAAGCAAATGTTCACCTGGCTTTGTGCTGCTAGTTTCCTTAAAAAAAAAAAATAAAACAACATCTATGTGACAGGATGGGAATGCTGCATGTATAATTGTCTCTTCCGGTGCTGATAGAGGACCCTTTGGTGAGATGCAACACCAGCCAACTGCATGTGATGTGGCGGCTGTGGCACGTTCAAAGTGATGACTTAGGTGCTGGAGTGCAGATTGCAATGCTCTCCCACCGCTCACTTCCAATTAGGCAGCGGGCCGACTGATGCGTCTTGGAGCAGAAGCTTCTAGTAGGCATCAAAAGGAGCAGCGTCGCTCAGTGACATCATGGAGAGAAGGCGCTACTGGAGTTAGGCGCCGCAATCTGATGTGGCTCAGTAAATGCCATGATTAGCATCCGTGCAACATCCAAAGACAGTCTTTTAGAGATTCCCACATTTGTGTCATTACATAAACATGCTACCATTACTCAGACTAAACACGCTCAGAGGCTGCGTGATATTTTTTTCCCGCGTGTTTATTAGTGTGTTGATTGTGCATTCCAAAGTTCTTCGTGTTTTTAGTTAACAGAATGTTGGTTGGGAAAACATTTTTGATTAATTGCCATAATTATTGTGATCATTTTTGCCCAAATGAACAGCCAGATGGCAGGATATGGTGTCATATTTGCGATCCTATCATATTAATCTGGCTCCGGGTCCATCTGAGCACATTGTACCATTTGTTGTGTTCACAATCTGTCCTCAAGTTGTCCATGTCTTTTCTGAGCTGCGAGTTTTTATTTGATTATATTAGACTATTAAATATTAAAGTTGAGGGTGTATGAAAGCAAGGCATTTATCTGCATGAATAGGCTGTGTTTAGTGAAGTACGTAATCCGCTTTAAGTAACATCTCCTTCATGCATACAAAAATTAACGAGTGTTTCCGTCTCATGGTTTTTCAGTCGGAGCCTCAGAAAGATCTGACAAAATCGCTTTGTGGGGGTTCATGGCTGCTTTTAAACCCACTTCACATTATCTCATCTATTTTTGCCCTTTTTGCTTTTACCAAAACATGCACCACAGTTCCGTTGATAACCATTTGCAGCTAAAGACAACGTGATCCGGACTCAGTTACAGTCTGTCTGCACAGTCCTGAAGTCTGCTAAGTGCATCATCGGAGTCATTTAACAGAGAAGCGTTGAAAACTAAATAATGGGTCAGATGGGATCTAATGACACATTCCTATTTAAAAAGCAAGTCAGAAACTATTTCATTCTGTGATATCAATTAACCTCCAGACAAATTTTGTCAAAGGGAGCAGCCTGAGTGTGATTGTTCTCTCTTTACTCTGCAGTGTCCTTGGGCTCGGGGAGACTGTTTCCTGACAGGGAACAATGAAGAGAGAGGTGTTTACAGATCTTTACAGATGGCTCCGGGGCTCAGAATTAGGTCTTCGCCATTTCTCATGTGATTCGGTTCAGAATTAACTTGTGTCATCAAGGCTATCATCAGGATGTCTGACAATGTATCTATTTGATCTTGACGTGCACTTCTCACCGAGTTAGTCAGGAATCGCTGTCAAATATTAAACCTTGTGGCATGTGTCTCAGTCTAATGATAGCTCAGTGAGGCAATCACATCATGGTGACTTTTGTAAACACACCATCATCCTGTTTCCGTCATTGCAAGTAAAAAAAAAAAAAAAAAACTTCACAACTTTGCTTGGAATTTTGTACACCAAGTACTTTTTGACTGACATTTCACACCTATTTATAACAACAGATGAGCACTGTGACTAAGTGTTTCTAAATGTACAGACACAATTAACTGGGTGCCTTGCTTACAAGTAAGTGAAAGCACAAAGGAGAAACAGACACACAAGACTACATTTACTGAGGCAGCCTAGAGACTGCTCAGCGATCCTGACCTGCGTTGTTAGTGTGTGCTCTGCTTATCCAGCAAGCCTCCTTTTCTTTTTTTTCCTGCCCTTTTTTTTTTCTTCACATGGCATAAATCCAGGAGATGAAAATGTCATGGAGCAGGTTCATTTTGCAAAGAGGTTTTGATTGCCATGCGCGTGTAATTGATTGTTCCAAGGACAGGGGGAAATCTAGAAATGTCATAACAGTCCTGCTTAGGTTGGTCCCACCGCTAGGCAATCAATGAGAAGTAAAAAGAGATATTGATTTGCGAGCAGCAAAAACTGTAGCTTGAGACAACCGGAGAGCGCTGGGGAAAGTGGCACAGACGTGCAGACCTGTCACTGGCACCTATGAATTACCCAATCTTCTCTGAAGATAGTGTTACCTCGGATACTCGCAAAGTCCTGCGATGGGCATTGCAGCTGTCCATTAGCTAAGCTCCTCAAGCTGCTAACTCTCTGTGGCTTGTCAGATTAATGAAGGAAATGTTGACCTTCCAAGGGATAAATGTTGATGTTCTCACCATTACAAAAGTTTCTACTCGGATGTTAAAATATGAAACAGAATGCCTTTTCACAGCTGTCGTGTACATTTCTAAAAGTGATTGACACATTCTGAATAGACTCACAGAGGAGGAGGGGGGGTGGGGGGTTGCACTCCATGAAGATACTGATGTCTAAAGTTGAGTCGTAAATATGTTGTCATAAAAGGCTTTAGCACCAATCCAGTTGGACAGCATGCTGCCGTGTAGGTAGCAGTAAATAAAATGTACGATTTTCTATGCAGTTAGCAGGTTTTTCTAGATGTTGGGGGGGAAAGTGTTTTGGCTCAGAAACAAGCTGCTGCTTCTGTAAATCCAGGCCTCTCTATGCCAAGAGTCTGTTCTAACGGATAAAGGTTATAAACACTTCAGCCGCCTGATTTATGATGGACACCTCAGGTTTTTTGACCTTTGCATATCTCTGTCTGAAGATATAAATTTGTAGTGACACAGATTGGAGGCTTTACAGCAGTTTATGACATGCTAAATCTCAGGCAGGGCACGCCAGCGTCTTGTTTTGTAAGGCTAGTTAGGCTGGGAGTTGCCTCACTTCAGAGACAACATTTTCAAAGCAGGCATTTCCTGTTCTTTTTTTATTTTTTTTACCTAGAACAAGCAATAGCTGGTCACTTTTGTTTAACAAGATGACGTGCAAGTTCCAACTATGTTGTTTTATGAAGCACAGCGGCTGTTTGAGAAACATAATATAATGATCTTAGGTAGGTGTTCCGTTGTTTTGCCATTGTCCTTGAATCTGATCTTGTGTTACAGAGTAATGCAGCCTGGCACGGCAGCAGTGCTGTAGTAGATCAAGAGCTGGCAAAGCGCAGCTACAAATGGTGTGTGGAGCAGAGTTAGACATGCGGGTATCTTGGAGTGATCCCTCCCAGAAGGTTAATTGGTGCCTCTGGATGTCTGCTACTTAGGGCATCTGATAGAAAGCCGTAGAACAGCAGGAAGGGCAGCTGTTAATCTCTGTCAATTCCATCCTCAAATACCAAGATAAGGACAAACATTCACATTAAAATTGATAAAGTCCATGTTCCTGGAAAACAGTGCTTATCCATTCATTGTAAAATGCACTTCTTTTCTGCTAATAGGGTCAAATGAGCTGCGTTTATTGGTGATTTTTAAGGTACATAAAAAATGCAGGACAACGCCTGTGCTGTGAATTATAGTGTGTCCTAGGAATGAGCAATTTTCTACTTAGCCACCACTGGACTGGAAAAATGCTCATCTCCCCACTTTGGTGTTACCGGTCCTTCAGTTTTAGTGATGACTTTGAAGAGGGAGGACATCAACTGGGAGCTTGTCATAGCCATTGGAGTTCTCCTTCACTGTGAATACTATATATAAGACTATAAATAAAACATACCTCTGTGCTCTTGACAACTCTCTCCCTTAGCATCAAGGGTGTTTTGGAGGCCATCCCTGATCTCGGCTGGCCAATCAAAACATCTCTCTTGCGGTGGATCAAGGTCACGGCACATTGGGGCTCCTGGGTGTGTGTTCACTGCAGGCTCTTGTTCGCCAGGCCCCATTCTGCGTGTTTGTTTTGAAAGTCCGAATCCCATCTCCATCCCCGTCCATTAGCTGGCAAGCAGTTCATCTCCAGGGTTTCTCTTGAGGCACTTGTGAAATATTGATACAAAAAAAAAAAAAGTCTTATTTTCAGAAGGCAAAAAAGACATTCTATGGGCTGCCCAGTGTGGGACTCCTGAGTGCTCGGCTTCAGCCATCCCCTTGTGGAGTGCCCTCTATTCAGGAGAGAAATATTAACAACATGAAATGCATAAGTGCCTGGACAAGGCTGTTATGTCCCATTCATATTTAACTCGTAGCACATCTGCCACATCTCTCCCAAAATGCACATTCTCCAGCATGACTATGAGGCGGAAAATATCTCAGATATGTGACAACTCTGGCAAACTGCATTTATTGCAGGACGTCTTCAGAAAATACGCAAACGTAGGCTGTGATACTGTGAGCCCGGTTTGCATGGTGGTTAGATTAAAAATAATCTGAAACGATGATTGTCAGAAAGGTTATTTTAATCTTCTGTCTTCATATTATGCCAAGCAGATCCTGTAGCCACTGGAAATAACCTCTGTGCTGAGTCAGAGTTTTCCCGCTAATTGGATGATGGGAAATGTGTCAATTAGAAATACTGTTGTTTAATTATCTGTTAATTGAAGCAATAATGTTTGTGCTCTATGAGTTGCGAGAATGAACAGGTGAATAATGAAAGAAGTAATTGCTGTTTATGAGACTGTCAGGGAAAATATAATGACGTGACAGATTGCCAGTAATCTTTAGAAATTTTGTGTAATTGTCTGTTTTTTAACACTGCAAATTGAATCAGCATTTCCACCAGCGTGATCAACGTCTACATCACCATCAGCCGTCACGATGGCAACATATTTTTATTCCGCTTTATTTTTGCTGGCGACAAAATCATTTCCCTCATGTTGAATTACAGATTATTGAAACTTTGTAATAGTGGCTAAATGCCTTCTGAAGTAATCAAGCCTTTCATTTTTTTTTTTTTTTAACATCAATTTGGGGCATTAGAATATCTGAGTTTATGTTGAGCCATTCCTCACATGTAGCTTCAGGCAGGCTGAGATGTTATCCAGAGCAGAAGGCTTACATTTTCATTGCAGTTTTGAGGCATCCATAATCACCATGGAATAGGTCATTTGCAATAACACTTAACAGGCCCCAGTAGAATCAATTTCCTTTTGTCACTCAGTGGCCAATGATTGTTGTAAACATCTCAACTTGAGGCCAGGAAAACCTTGGACACAGCACTAAGTCAATGGCCTGTCGTGAATCAAATGGTGCTGTTACACCAGCAGCAGTCTGTTAGCACAAACATTATGTCCACCTCCCAAGGCACAGAGCAGCCGTCGTTATGCTGTCCTAAATGGTTTATACTTGATAAATGAATTAATTGCACAGTATTTTAATGTTGTTTTCCATGTCTCTTTCCTTTCCAGTGTACATGCCAGATGAAGACGCAGCTCTTCAGGATTCGATTGTTGAAGAAGACGGAGAGAACGACACTCAGACCGAAGAGGAATGCTCAGAGAAGACCAGCCCGAAAGTGTGTGAGGACAGGGAGTTAGACAACAAGAGCACTAACACCTATAGCAACCAGAACTCTCCCGTTAGTGTCCTTTCCAATCAAGAGGCAGAGTTGGAGTCACGCCTTAGCGACACCAGTGACAGACTCTCAGACTTCAAAACCTCATCGCCACCCGAGAGTCAGAGGGATGAAGAAAGTCGCACCTCCAAACATAAAGAGGATATGGGCGGCAGCTTGGAGAAAATGAGGGCAGCCTATGCAAACTTTCTCTCAGATTCCTACTGGACAGGGATCGGGATGGACTTGAAAATGGGCAAAAACACCAGCAAAGCCAACTGTGACAGCACCAATGGAAGCGCCAAGAATGAGTTTGACTGGCACCAGGATGCTCTCTCTAAGACCTTGCAGCAGACATTCTCTCCAAAGCCTGCATCCAAACCCAACCTCTTTAGCTCTGTCCACTTGTATAGGCAAACCACCAAACCCTGTGGCTCAGTGTTCACGGGAGCCAGCCGATTCCGCTGTAAGGATTGTAGCGCTGCTTACGACACTCTTGTGGAGCTGACAGTCCACATGAACAAGAGTGGACACTACCAAGACAACAACCACAGCAAACAGAGTAATTCCTCCGCCTCCTCTTCTAAATCTAGGAAACGAAATCTGCAAGATATGGAAGGGAAGGAGGATGCACAGAAGGTTTTGAAGTGCATGTTCTGTGGTCATTCTTTTGACTCACTCCAGGATCTGAGCGTCCATATGATTAAAACTAAACATTACCAAAAAGTGCCTTTAAAAGAGCCAATCCCAGTGATCACACCCAAATTATTGCCACCAGCAAAGAAACGGGCCTTTGAAACGACAAGACCTTGCTCCCCTGACTCTACGACCGGTCTGGCCGGCTACACTGAGGCACAACGGGCCGCTGCCATTTCAAATGCTAACAATAATCGATATGGATATCAGAATGGGGCGAGTTACACCTGGCAGTTTGAGACGTGCAAGTCTCAGATTCTCAAATGCATGGAGTGCGGAAGCTCCCACGACACTCTTCAGCAACTCACCACGCATATGATGGTTACAGGACACTTCATTAAAGTCACTAACTCAGCTTCTAAAAAGGGTAAACAGTTAGCGCTCGACCCCCTGGCCATAGAGAAGATCCAGGGTTTAGCTGAGCCTGCTGCCAGTGACACTGAGGGAGAAAAGGTGTCTCCAAAAAATCCTTCCCCTGGGAGCAGTGAGAAGGATAGCCAGGGGGAAGGTACATCAGACAAAATGGAAGAAACTGAAACTAAAGATGACAAGCAAGAGAGCGAGGATCAAAAGACAGGCAATGGGGCTTTTAAGTACCCTTATCTCCGTGAGGAGGATCTTGAACAGGACTCAGGTGGAGGAGGGGACATTCTTAAATCTTTAGCCAACACAGTGGCCTCTGCCATCAATAAAGCTCAAACAGGGACACCAAGCTGGAGTGCCTACCCGAGCATTCATGCTGCCTATCAGCTCTCTGGCATCATCAAAAGCGCCCCTCTCTCTGCGTCTCCCCCTACTCAGCTAAAGCAGACATTTAACCACAAGCTGAGACCGATTGCCCCAAAGGGGAAGTTATACCACGGGGATGTGGGAGTTGAGGCTCCCCAGGGACAGCATCAAAATGTGGACATCAAAAAAGAAAAGGTTGGCATTAGCGATGGTAAAGAAAGTCAGAATATTAAGTTTGATCTGGTGGAGAATGATGACAGCGATTGTCAGGATGATTCCTCTTCCTCTTCAAAGCTTGATGCAGACTGTGTGAATGAAGGGAGTGAAGCGATCAAAGGGAAGTTGAGCCCAGATTTCTCTGACAGAGGCAAGACACCGAGCCCCACTGCCAGCAATGGACGCAGCACTACTTCAGAGCCTCTCGGTGACACTCCGGATATACTTGGCATAAACCCTCTTAGTGCGCTGCAGTCAGTTCTGAACAATCATCTGGGAAAAGCAAATAAGCCCAATAACTCAAGAGTAGATAAACTATCTGCTCACACACAGTCTCTTTTTGCTGACATTAACCGTAGCAGTGAGAAACCGGCTTTAATGCTTGGAAACCCTATAAGAAACAGGCCTGATAACCCCTTTCTCTTTGTTACCGATGACCAGCCAATAGACCTGACCAAATCTAAACACAGCAAGGCGAGTTCCTTACTGCTACAGTCCTCCACCCCGATGCCCCAGAAATACGCTCTGTCTGACATTGCTGATATGGTTAAAGTTCTTCCAAAAGCCACCACACCAAAACCTTCCATACCATCAAGAATTCCGACCATGAAACTGGAATCAGATGTTAGGCGCTTTGAGGATGTTTCCGCCGACGTATACTCCGTCCACAAGCGTAAGGGTAGGCAGTCAAACTGGAATCCTCGCCATCTTCTTATCCTACAAGCTCAGTTTGCCTCCAGCCTCTTCCAGACCTCGGAGGGAAAGTACTTGCTGTCAGACCTTGGCCCTCAGGAACGGATGCACATCTCCAAGTTCACTGGATTGTCCATGACCACCATAAGCCATTGGTTAGCAAATGTAAAATACCAACTGAGGAAAACAGGAGGGACCAAATTTCTGAAGAACATGGACACAGGCCACCCGGTCTTCTACTGCAATGACTGCGCTTCCCAGTTTAGGTCACCGGCCGGATTCATTTCCCATCTGGAATCCCATCTCGGGTTCCAAATCAAAGACATGTGCAAAATGCCCGTAGAGCACCATACGAAGGTAGAGGAGCCAGAACTGTCGAAGGCCCTCAGTGTCAGAGCCACGGAGGCTCTAGTCGCGGAGGAGGACATTGATTCAAAGTTCAAATGTAAGCTCTGCTGTCGGACATTTGCAAGTAATCACGCAGTCAAACTCCATTTGAGTAAAACTCACAGCAAATCCCCGGACAACCATTCACAATATGTGGAAATGGACAAGGAGTAGTTTTTCATGTTATCATCACTTTTTCCCTTTTCTTCCTTTTTTTATTTTAATACACGGGTCAGATATTTCAACCATTTTTCAATTAGCATTGTGTAGTGTGCATCATTATGACTTTTTTAAAAAACAAAAAAATCATGGCGTACGGCAAAGACACACTGGTTAGAAACTGTGTAAGGAAACACTAAGAGATACTTTTGCACCCTGCTCAAATGCATCACCAGTAATGAATTGTATTACTGCTTGAAGAAACATAATGCTGATGTTTGCATGCAATAGCCCTGGCTATGACTACTATTTATTTGTATGATATGTCAAGTCTCACTTGTATTTCAAAGGCAAAATAATGAACTAATTGTACTTTACAACCTCTGTGATCCAGTACACCTGCACAGACGTGCAGCTGGTAAAACAGGTAGCCCGACTCACGATAACACACATCCAGACCTGTACAGTGTATTGCTATGTAAAGATGTTTTGTGTTGCAATGATAGAAGAGGAAAAAAAAGCACTTTAATAAATGTTTAATCACCAGTTTAGACTCGGATTCTGTACATGACTCAAAAATAATTAGACGGTTTGGAAATATTTCACATGTAAATATATTTTAGAAGAAAAAAAAAATTGTGTGTTTCATGCAACAAGGAAAACAGCAAGATAAATGATACCTGTGATACCTGCACCTTTTTTACTTATTCAAATAAAGAGTTAACATTTGATAATGGCTTGTATTTTTGTGTTTTGTAGTCTTGTCTTTTCCTCCTATGGTCATTTTCTAAACATATAGTAGGTACATTTTCAATTAAATATATAATAGATTTGCCTTTTTGTCAACTGACAATGCAAAAATGTTAAATTTTACTACAGGAAAACACAAATTCAACATATTTGTACATTTAAGTTACCAAAGATGACTGAGTACTGATTGTTTGCCTTTATTTCAAGAATATTCCATTATTTTCATATAACTTGCCTTAAATTCCATATTTTCTCAAAGAAACTGAGAAAAAACCTTGTACTTTATATTTAAATTCCAAATATCTTGCTCATCCATTCAGTCTGCTGAGAACCTGCGCGAGACATATACCAGTAGCAGCACACCACACTCTCTTTTTACCTCGTGACTTTTAGATACACTTCTAAGATATATCTCCTTGTCAGACTTTATTGCTTTCCTGCGAACGCCGCTGCTGTTGCTGCAAGATGGTATCATAACAATTAAACATATTTCCTCCAGCTCTATTATTTCAAGGCTATTAAAAATAATTGCCTTCTAAATTCATAAACATTTCATGCAATTCATCTCTTTTCAAGCAATCAAGTCCTCAATTACCTCCACCCATCAAATCTCTATTTTATAACAGGCAACTGACATTTGATGGTAAATGGGAAAAAGCACATGGGCACTGTGGTGATTTGAATGCTGTGACACCAACTTGCCCCCTATTGTTGGAAATGAGCAGGCAATCACGTTCTTCATCAGATGACTCCTAATGCAGTTAAAGTATTCAGCTATAATTTCTCCCTGCATTTATAATTACTGTCAAAGACCACACACCTCAGTGAGCAGATTAAAGCTATAAATTATTTAGTGCCTTTCTTTGCCGATGGATCTCTGATTTGTCTGTGGGGCCATTACGTTTTAGAGGAGCAACTTATTTTAAATTGAAGCAAGCATTGTTCTTAAGCCGCAGCAGAGAGATGAGAACACAATCGGCCGTGTTTATGAGTTCAAGCTAATAGTGGGGCCTTGCGTTTTGCTAACTAAACAGAACATGTTACGTTGCAAGGCAGGGTTTACCAATTTTATTGAAAACGCGCATTGTTCTGGCTTGACAGCAGTGTGTTGATCCAAATCATTATTCTGAGCGTATTTGGGATGCGGGTGCATTTTGTGGCATCAGCGCAACGTAGCAGAGATTCACCCAAGGCTAACTAAAGAAAAATGCCATCATCAGTGCAGTCACAAAAGGAAATTAGTTGTCCCAGCCCATAATTTCCTTTAATAAGTCAAAGTCAGTGCTGGGATTTATTGTTTGTGCACAAAAATGCTGTGTGGCTGCACAAACTTTATGAGGTTAATACGATTATTAACAAGCAATCAGCAATCATTAAAAGGTGCATAAAGAGTAGTGGATGGAAATCCAATGTTTCTCTTTAATATGGATTTATACTTATTCAATACTGATACACTCAAAATAACACATCACAGGTAATTAAGTGAACTAAACCTGTGATTCCTTTGATGCTTTATATTAATTCATTTTGGATGTTTGCATATTAACTGCTATAATCACTCGCGTATATATAACATGTCACGGCTAATTACAGTCAGCCTCCTTTGCACGCACACACCCACACACATGCTCAGGCACGTGCACAATCTTTAAAGTGATTGTCACACATATTAATCACAGTAACATGCTCGCACACGGGCAAAAAAAAAGTAAACATATTTCTGCAGCGGATCTGCATTAGCTGATGGGTGGATGATGCAGGGATGAAGCTTGACTCCATCAGCGGTTTTATTGAATAAAAATAAATAAGCTTTACAATGGATAGAGTCTCATGTCACTCTAAGTGTAGTGCAGCCAGTCAATATCTACAGCCCACGCATACACAGTTTATTATTTTCACTATTAGTATCATTGATTTTACTAAAGTTCAGCGTTGAAATAGTTTTGAAACGTTCAAAAGCCTCACCGATATCTCACAGTCTGACTGAAAACATTAGGCGTCCTTACATTATTCCCAGCTTGGAGTTACTTTCTAAACTACTTCTAATAGCTTAGTTGAAAAAATCTAATTATGCACATGAGTGTAAGTTGCACTGCAGACGCACTGAAACCCGACCTTGACAAAATTGACGCCAGCTCACATTTGCAAATCCTTTGTCAATCTGTCATTAAACATGCTATCAAATAATGATAAGTGTACGCTCCTTGCTTGCACTGGCGTGCGTCTCGCTGATGCTGATGTGCCGTAATAGGCCGAATGTGCATCAGAATTTTCCTGCTTCGGTACACACAAAACATTTACACTGAGCCTGACTTTGCTTTGCCCCGCGCCAGACAAGCATGGATTCACTGCATCATCTGGCCTGTAAACCGGAGGTGGGGGCGGAAGGGGGGGAGGAGGAGGAGGGTTCAAAATGTTCATCACACAGCAGCAGGGTAATGACTAGCTCATGTGTTTAATGAAGGGCTTTAGAACTTATAGCCATAATGACCCACATCCTAACTCCCTTTTCTCCCATTTATTCTCCCCAAAGTCCTCAGGTTATTACGTCCCTCTGAGAAATATCCCAGAAAGAGCATTACTTCTCTCCATTCCTTTTCACACATTAGAACATTTTATTGTCTCATACTTACATTGTACAACCGCAGACATAGTGACGTGATATTACTCTCAAATGTGGCTGAGCAAATACTTGGAAATATAGAGGAAAACAACGCCACGTCTCCCCTTCTCCTCTTCTGTTAATAATAAGCCGCGGAATCTGCTTGATAATCAATTCTTCCTCCTGAGAAAACGACAAGACAAAGAGTTATGCATGTACGCCTGCTCCCTTACATACATCACATCTTCCAAATAGCCCCATAGTCCTCCGCTGTTAATGGTGTTGCTTCAAATATGCTAATTATGCAAAAAAAATAAGTGATGAATGGAATACATTTGATCAATCAAGTAGGCCTAAGCCCCTGGTGCTGCATATTCATTGTACATCATGAATATGAAACCCAAGTCATTTATCAAATATCAGTTGCACATTTGTATCTTATTAATCATACATGCTGAAACTTCTGTCTTGTCAGAAAAGCTGAAGGTTGATGAAGCACTTGCAAAAAGGATTAAACTCGGGGTAGAGCTTCAGTTATAATGCATGAGGTATTTTGAAACTTCCAGAATCTTAAACAGTCGGTCCATCCTCGCTCCTGATAGCGTTCAGACGACCCAAGATCCTATTAATGCTCTGTAATTGTTGCGCAATAATTACATATGTTCACTGATGTCACGCTATAAATAATTCCACATTTCTGGTGTTACCTGTGAGCCAGGCTTTAAATATTATTTCTGATTCTGCTATATTAAAGAATGTAAAGGATTTGTTTATCCTTTATTCAAATTTCAATTCAATATCTTATTCGTTTAAACACTTAAATGAGGTTGCAACAATTTATAGTGTGTTATAAACCATTTATGGCGTCCTTATAAATGCTAAACAGTGGGACTTTACGTAAACTGTTAACACGCTGGGTGAAGCATCGTACATTTTCAGGAGCAGAAGCCTTTAGCAAAATCCTAAATTGATTCAGAGCAAAACAAGTGAACAAAGGATGACTAAATAAATCAAATTTGCTCCCTTTTTAACCGATACATCAGATTATAATAAACAAAAAAATGATGCCATTAGCTTTTGCCAAACCTCCGTGCAACAATGTGCGGAGGCTTTCATTGCCGTCATAAAGTGCATGAGAGAACTAACACTTGATTGCCAGCAGTTCATCAGTGCATCCTTCATATTTGTCACCCAGCTTGCCTCGAGGCAGCGTGCTAGCTCAAATTGAAGCTGACATCCTCCAAATATGAAAGCAACAAATCACACGTTTTTATTGGGCTTAATCTCCAGCCTAGCCCCTTGCAGACGTCAGCACAATCATGGACGCTGCTCTAATTCTTGCCGACTGGCTGCTTGTGCCTCCCCGAGCATCTCTGGACTCGCAGAGAAAAACCGCAGAATGGCCAGACACCAGAGACAGGGGTGACACCTACGCTTATTAGGAGGCTTTAATGCGCTGGTAAGAACATGTGCAACTCATCTAAAAGGATTACAGCATGGATGAGCTGTAAATAAATATTACATCTGGAAACATGTTTGATCACATTGGATCTTGTGACAGAAGAAGAGGGGACGTCCAAATTTGAGTCAGTGGATTAGTCTGTTGTTTGAACTCTTACCGGGGAGTTGAGTTATGTTTGGAAAACGATAAAAAGCGCTGCAGCTACAGAATTGACAGAATTGTGGAGAGAGGCTGAGAGTAAAGGCAGGGGAGAGATCATAAAATCAATGTCTACATGTTTTTTAAAGAAAAAAAAAATAGTAAAATCCAGCATTCTTCAAGAATTTGTTCAGTGTCCAACCAACAGTGATGACAAAAAAGAGACAATAAGTTCCTCAGATGTCCACTTGAGGCTGGATCTGAGAGTGAGTCAACCTTCCAGGTTAAAATGTTCAGAAATAAACATGTTTACAGCCTGGTGCAAAGCTGTTTTAGTCTCTAGAGCTAAATTTGTTATTGATTATATCAAGGCTCAAAGTTATGCATTATTAAGGGCTTGGTTGCTGTGAGTGACAGGTGGGTGGCCTCACAGGCTCACATCCTAGCTGTCTGCTTCAGCTCCACCTCTTTGTCCATTTTTGAATTCGTCTGCTACATTTAGGATTCTGCGTCTCATCTGCACCCTATGGCATAGCATGACGTGCACCTCCTCAGAAACGTAACCCGCAACACAACCCTCTTCCACCTCTCTCGGTAGCCAAATAAATTGCTCCTCCTTCTTCCTCTTATACAACATCTGCTCAGATGTCCTCAGATGTCGTCACTCTTTCTGTGTGGCAGTGATTTCAGTCAAAGTAAATCTTGTTAGTTGATCCGCTCAGTTCCAAATCCCATTTCTGGAAGCATAGAGAGAAACTCAATGCAACTGACCAGCTGCCTACTAGCATAGTTGCAGAATGATGCTGATGCTCCATCGTGACCTTTTAGAGTGTGTGACCCTTTTTTTTTTTTTTTTTCATGTGGTTGTTACTTAGACATGTACCACCCACCTACACCAGACCAGGCACCCCCACCCCATAGCAATGACACTCCTTGATGGCAGCAGCCACCCCCAGCAGGATACAGCCTGACACAGACACACACACAAAAACGGTTTAGGAACAACTCAAAAAAACATGAAGAACAGCACAAGGTGTGGACCTGGCCTCCAAACGCCCCTCTCCTTAATCCATAGGACCCAAATCCCCCATCACAGGACACCCTCAGAAGCCCCATGTCCATTCTCTGATGAGTCACAACTGTTTTGGAGGCACAAGGGAGACCTACACAATATTAGGAAGGTGGTTATTGGTGTAAGTGCTGAGAGCGTCATAAGGAACCTGCGTAGGCTACAACGTGGGCTCTGCGTAGATTAGCTGTGGGAGTATTAACCAAGATGGCAGCTGCTGGAGACACCACTGTGAAACCACACTCCATTCTTACACACATGCCGTGGCTAAAATATAATTTGTGTGGCGAATAGTAGAAAAATTAAAAAGTCAGCTGCCTCCAGTTTTAAAAGATTTCATCAAATTCCTTCATCATCAATGTTTTACAATATTAGGACAAAAAATGTGAATGCATTTCTCATTAGAAGGAAATATTACACATCAGTATCTCTCCAGGACTCAGAGAGAACAGCTTTTGAAGCACAAGATGAAGCTGCATGAAACCTGATAAACTGCCTTAAGTTGTGTCACTTCTGGATTCGATTAACACAGCTCCTACAGTATAGCCACCGACCACTGACATACCACACCTAATTGTCCAACTTGTCAGAAGTAAAAATGCATTGTGGGGACTGTAGGAGCCAGTTTTGATGAGGAGGAAGAAAGCATGGCACAAAAAAAGACAAGTTGTTAGATGGTATTGCATCAGTTTTGATCCTTGTCTTTAAACTGTCCATGTATCTGAACATGTGTAATGCTATAACTGTGGAGTACTCTTTCAAGATTAGTCAGATCACAGCTTAAGGTTAAGTCAATACAAATACGTCAAGAAACCACAAATCAATGCAGATAAATAGTTCAATGGCACGTGGAACTAAGACTTCCCGGCTGCATCCAGAGCTTTAATGTGGATAACAGAGACTCAGCTGGAGAACGAAACATATCCGAGCATGAGCCATAAAGACTCACTGCTGGGAGCAAACAGAAACCCAGTCACTTTGTGTCAGATTGGAGCCAACAGAAACCCATTTTTTGAGAGGCTCTGATACGGGAGAGTGCCAGTGTGTGTGACAAGGGGGCTTTAAATGTTCTTCAAAGATAAACTGATCTAAACAGCGAGCGCCACGAGGAACAAGATAGCAACTGACTACAGCTTCCTGTTGGACGAGGCACCCGCTAGATATATGGTTATTCCCAGCATGATGGTGAAAGTACCGGTGGCTCCCAGACCCCGCTGGCAGCAGCATGCAGAGCATACCTAGATGTAACTTACTCTTTCTAACAGCACAAAAAGTAGCAATCATTTGTCGTTTTATTGTTATATTACTGTAAGTTTGCTCATTGTCAGAAAAGTGGGAAAAAAATAATTAGACTGCTAATTCTGTAGTTAAACTCAGGACACACAAAAATAACTTGGGAGAAGACGACTGATTTTGCTGCTCGGGGCCAATGCTACAAGCTGTAAACAAAACATTAACAAATTGCCCCCTTATAAATTTGACATGGGAAATGTGCAGCAGGAATTATTTGGGCTCATTAGCCTGTGATGATATACATGCTTTAACAATGAAACAATCTGAAATATCTATATTGGATTTTGAATGTTTTCTGTGTCTCTGTTTGGTTTTCCTTGTGTTTCCTGTTTTTATTTTGTAAAGTTCTTCCTTGGTGTTTCTGGTCTTGTTTTACTTCCTGTGTTTTCCCACTTGGATCGTTTGATTGGTTTCTCCTTGTGTGCTCCGCCCCTCGTCAGTTTCACCTGTGTCTCGTTAACTCCTCTGCCTGTATATATAGCCCTGCCTTTCCTTTTGTTCTCTGTCAAGTTGTCTGTGATGTTACATCTGTTTATCCTTTATTCATGCTTCCTTGTGTTCCTGCCTTCTTGTCTTGTTTTGCTCCTTACCTATTTTTGGAGTTGTGTTTCTGGATACCCTGCCATTCCTGCGGCGCCTCTTCCCTCCTAATTTTTTATTAAAATCGTTTTGTTTCTAACTCCTGCTTCCCTTTGGCGTCCCGCATTTAGCTCCTACTTCACCAGAAACCTGATAATATCTAAATATGTCTCTAGATGCTAATGTTCCCTAGCTAGTTGCTAACATTGGCTAAGTTCACGTAGACAATATTCTTAAACCCTATTGAAAACATTTGGATCCTAACTTAACTGTTTACATGGACAATATATAAAATGATCTAATAAGATATGTGCCTGCATGCCCCAAAAAACATCAATCACAGTGGTTAATTAAAGTTTGACAAGATAGAAGATGACCAAGACGGGCCCACGTTTTCAACAAGCTGTCTAAACGGAAAACTTGTTTGAACTACTTGTTGTTTTGCTACCACTATGTCCCTCCTGAGAACTTGTCACGTCACACCCTACAATGTTTACACCATTGGCTGTTATTCGGATTATTAGTGGAATGCCGACATCCATGTCTCTCAGTAGTGGTCAGGAGGTGTTCAGCACATTATCAGTCAAAACAGACAAAAGCTTAAAGACGCTGAAATGCTCTGAGAAGCTGAATTTTGTCTAATCACTATCAGCAACCTGTTTAACATTACACGTAGCCGTCTACTGTATATTGTTAATTTGGAGCTGGTGATTTTGAGCAGCATTAATAAATACAGGTAACATTCATGTTGAATGCCACAAAAAGAGAGTGGAGTACTTCTGCTGAAACTTGAAAACGTTGAAGCTCGTGGCCTCTTTCAGATTTTCAGAATTCCACTTATAAAAGCCCGGCAGGAGCAGCGCAACATCTGTTGGCTCATTTATGTGTCGAACGCTAAACATCAGACTTGACTGATCTCACTTCGGTGAAACTCAGAAAATGATGCATCTCAACAATTCTTTCAGGCAACCAGAATTACACTGATTGGTCCGAGGGGAAATTACAAGTCAAAACAAAGTCGCACATTTGTTGCTGATCGGCCCAGGTGGGGCCATTTTTTTGGGTACGACGTTTTATTTTGCTTTACTGATGTACATATTTAGAGGGCACACTGGTACAGAACATGGATGTTTTTAATCATTTCATTTCACGGCCGTTCAGCCACGAACACTGTTTTGTAGCGTCACAGCACAGTTAGGTATAACATTTATAAAATCCAAGGAAACAGCCTGGAAAGAATTTGACTGTCAGTGCCGTGCAAGGTCGTCCACGCCGTAAACTAACAACTGGAATTGGAAGGGATTGGATTTGGACCCCTCAGACGCTGTCGGGAGAATTCAGGGTTTGTTGGCTCCGTTGCAGCCAGCAGTCAACAAGGGCACATGAATGCTTTCTTTTTGCCACTATAAATTTGTAGGCTAGTTTAAGCCCTTTAATTCCCTCCCTCTCCCTCTCTCTTTTCCCACTTTTTCACAGGGAGCATGCAGCGTTCACACCTTCCTATTATTAGATCACTTCCTGACTTGCAGCCTTGTTGGTCCTAAAGCCAGAAACATGTATTCCTCTCTTGGGTTGGGCTACTGCTGCTACAACCACATAATAGGCAATTGACTTTTACATTGAGAAGCAATATTGCAATCTCTATAGTTTGGGTCTTAAACCTAACCAGATGCAGCATAGTCACTGTAGCTGCACTTCAGTAGTAAACCACTGTGAACAGAATACCTGACAGAGCGGTATTATTTTAACAAGTGAATGCTCTCATTTTCCCTTGTCTATCAGTCAGCTTGAGTGGATAGTGGCCAAGAGGGGGATGGGTTGATGGATGGACGGAGGGTTGTGGGGGGCTCTCCACCTCTTGCCCTCCTCTGCTGTCATCTGTTGCCCCACAGCAGGCCAGAGGTTGTTGGCGTTTTGCTCACTTGTAATCCGTCTCACTGTCTGGCTGCTGGCTCTCGGGTCACCTGCCACTCAATCTGACATGAATCAGCATTGACGCCAGCAGATTTAAGCTATTTCTCTCAGTCTGTAAACAGAGCCTGGGACCATGGGCCTCCAGCAAAGGAGGAAAAAAAAAAAAAGACCCCTCACCACCTATCCAAAAACTACTGAATGTTGTCTAATGACCCATAAGAGTATGAGAGAGCATGCATAAGAATACGGTTAGACATGTTTTTTGTGTGATATAACTCCAATTAAATGTGGAGTGACAATCAGGTTGTGTTAATGTGACATGACATGCTGCTGCAACTGACTTTTCCAGCCCCAGACGAGGGCACAGTTTCAAAGAGAGAAAACCCAGAGTCCTAGCAGTAAGTCTCAAATTATTCCAACACAATGTTTTCATTGTTGGATGAGGTCCATCCAACATTTGAAAAATGTTGATCCCAAGTTTCTTTTGAAACGAGACAGATTAGTCCCTGTAGTTTAATTTATTTGTTTCCATGGGAATGAAAAAAGTTATGTTCAACATTGAAACCGTGTGTGTGTGATTAATAATGATTACTACCAACTCTATTCTACCTTCATTAAGGTTATAATGTTCAGTTTGTGTTGAAGATGTACTGACCATGTGGGAAGTCACTCTTCTATCCATCACCGTATAAGGCCGCCTGAGCTACTTGATTGGCCTGGCAGATCTTGGAGTGACTCCATACCAACTTTCCACCATAAAACTTTTGAGGGCTGTGGAAGTCGGGCTGGCACCCCGGCTAAGTTTTCTGTAATTACAAGTTGTATTCAAAGTTGATATTTAATCTATGCTCTTAATATAAAGCAGTGCTTTATCATATTTACTGAACTTATACCCTATGAAATTCATTATCAATTCTCATAGGCTGGAGATATTTTCCAACTGATCAAGAAAACCAGTTGCATCCTGAACATAGTTATTCACATACTTGCCCATATGCAACGTGTGTTACTGGAGGATTCCACTAGAGGGCGCACCAGAAAATTAACAGTATAAAGAATGTGACGTATTATTATGTGGAAAATTGCCAGCAATGACCAGAGTTGCTCAGCCAGCCCTGGCGTCTAATAGCTGGTGGACAAAACACACCATCAGCATCGTCCCCACTTTGATTTCCCAACACCGTCTGCAGTGCGCAGACCCAGTGGTCTCAGATCTGTTATTTTTTGCAGCTTTCCAAGTCCAGCTTCTAAAATTCAGCCTACCTCTCCAGCTATTTTGGCTAGCATATTTGTTTGTCACCATCCAGCAGTAGCCACACACACGTGTTTTCATACCTTTCTATCATTCACATGCACCATGTTCGTGTGCATCTTCCGTATAGGATACAGGACAGCCTTCATGTGCACGTGTAGTTCAAACGAAATATATCATAAAGTTGTTGCTTATTTTCTAGTCTCTTGTGTCATCTTTTTCCTAAATACACATTTGATAAATAAACAATATCCTCATATAGACCAGCCCACTTTTCAGTTGCACTTTGTTAATAACCTAATATGAACGTATTGTTGCACACCCAGGCATTCAGCAATTGTGCATTTTTATTTCTTGTTTTATTTAAGACAGACCCAGACACTGTTTTTAATTTGCTTCTTAAAACGAATTTTTATTCATTGGCATTAACTTCACTTTGAGAGCTGCCTTTTATGGTAACAAAATGTGTTTGAATTCAGTCCATTTTAATTTTGTGTTTTTAATTTCCTCCTATTCCTTGCCTTGCCATTTTTTTTGCATACTTTTTTCTATGCTCTATTGTGCAGCCCTTTCGTCAACGTTTGTTGTTTTTCAATGTGCTTCAGAAAATAACTGACATTAATTTAGCCATTAACTAAAAGACGGTACTATAAAACATTGTTACATAAATGTTAAGACACTGACAGGGGAAATGCTGCATAATGCACTATTGTGTACTATATAATATAGCAAGACAAACAGTGACTGCGGCTCACTCTTGAATGCTCTCACAGGCATGAAGGCCAGTTTAGGGTCTGTTGATGACACACAGCCGCATTGCATCGCGTGTATTAATAACCCTTGTAAGTCTTACTTCAACTTTACTAAAACAAATGACCCATTTTGAAAATGTTTTCAATCCTCTGCATATTTGAAATATGCTTCCTCTGCGGCAGCATGTGTGAACTAATGCCACAAATTCATAACGGTTCCTGAATTTATGGGGAAGCTACTTCTCCAAGAATGAATAGCAGGCACGGGGATGATCAGCCGGAAAACACTGCAAGATGTACGGTACGCCTCTATAACATACTGAACACGCTGCAGCTGTCTGAGGCTAAATAGTTAAAACAAAACAACAAGATATATCACAGAAGAATATGATTGTCATTTTATGCAGACCAGTGCATTGGAAATCAGTGGAATTAAATTAATCTAATGAGGCATTAAGCAGCAGGGAGCGTATGAGACAGCTGTCACTGTGGTCAAAATTCAGACGTGGACATGTGCAGTCTTAAAAAACCCAGCCAGTGTGCAGACAGGGAAATCAATATAGCATTTTGTTATCTATCTCTATCTTACAACTTAAAAGAGAAGGATTATATGTCATTGAGTGAGCCCAGGCAGGCTTAGGCATAGATCTATCATTGTAGAGAGTCACGGGCCTTTTCCTGTGTAAATCATGTGTCACATGGGTAGCAAGTTCATTCTCCGGCCATGGAATACATTTAGGCCTTGGACACAGACCTCCATTTTTCACTTTTGATTGAGTGCTTCCCTGCAGTGCTGGACCTGTAAGTAGATTACTCTCTAACATGACGCTTTCATTGTTCGTTTTGCTGCTGCTGCCCATATCAGATCAAACACGTGAAAAATAAGCTTTGCGCGCTAAAACAGGTGATTGATACATTTTAATTACTCCACTTCTCTTAGGAGGGCAAGCGTCAGAGCTGCTGAGGTTTTAATGTGACAAACGTCTGACAGCGAGACAAGAGAGGCAAATGACACACCTGTGGCAAAGTTGTGAGCAAACTGAATTTCTCCCACCTGAGCAGTCAGTCCTGCACGTGTCAGAGCCTTCAGTGCAACCGCAGGATCCCCAGAAAGCGAAGCCTCAAACCGAGCGGAGACAATGAATGATCGGACGTCATCGTTTCCAGGACCCTCATCCTTGTGGAGGTTTCTGAACCATCTCTCATGTGGAACCTAATGCTGACCTAGCGAGCTGGATAAAGTGAAAAGTAGCCACAGAAAATATGAACCGCCGTGAACTGTAATACATCCTGTCTGACTAAGATAAAAGGCTCTGCAGAAGATGCTCCGCCTGTTAAAGTCTTTGGTGAAAAAGGAAATGTTGATATTAAAGTATAATATCCATGCTGTGATTGATTTTACATTAATGACTGTTATACGGCAAACCATAAGACATAAAGGAATTGATCCTGAGCTCCAGTCTCACCTCCTTAACCCTCTTGTGGTTGACAGAGGAAGGTAATCTTGTGGAGTAGCTGCTGGTGTGGGAGCTGTATTCTACAGGTACTGTATAAAGACAGACCAGCGGGTAGTCACTCATTCACGACATCTATATTACATCTGCGAGATGGGGTCTTCCAGAGACAATCATTCCTACGATTCACTTCCAGCACACAAGAATCATCTTATGTCATGAAAGTATGTGAGTGCTGAAATTGTCAGACAGCTCCCACTTCTAGCTTTCATCATCTCTTCCCAAAGCATTTCGATTTAATTTAAGTGTGCCGGGAAGTGCTTTCATTTTGTTTTAATGAAGTTTTAAAAGTTGGCTGATCTGTAATGTAAGCTGGTGCTGCTGCTGCTGCTGCTGCAACGGTCCAACTTTCACTTACCTATCATCTGTTCTCTGTGTGACTGCGACAGAATGCGATATGATGACCTGTCAAGCATTACACAGTGCGGAGGATATTCCTGAGTTCACTCAGAAGTTAATCACTGGTGCAAAGAAATAAGTCTGTCCTGCAGATATACAGATAGAAAACTACATATCCACCTCATCTATCTATCTATCTATCTATCTATCTATCTATGGAGGATTAAAATGACAACACTGATGCTCTAAAGCTGTAAAACCGTACTTTTGTATTTTGTTAAACTGTAACTATCCACAGTTAATGCGGACATCATCTGTGCTTCGACTCAAAGGCGTCTCTGAATACCCTCGTTACGAGCCCACAGTGTGGGAATTTGGCTCTTCAAGTCCCGCACCGCCGAAAGTGACCCAAGATTACTGAAACAAAGCCGCGGTAAATGCCGTCATCTACACAAAGACAATGAGATGTTACGTCCAATGTCACGGCATTATGTCGGAGAATTTACACAAAGAATTGAACCATAGACAATATCGGCTTGGAAATGGAGAAGGGCCTTAGCTGCCACATCAAAATGGAGAAAAAAGGCATAGCATTTGAAAGCCTAAAGGCTTAAACTAATACAAAAAGTCTAATCAGACTAGCAATCCCTGATGTTAATGAAGGTGTCACACATTGCACAAAGAAAGTTGTGCCTGGCAATCTTCCATTTTTCGGCTGCCTACACCAGTGACATTTCATCTCACATTCAAAGAGCGCTGAGGCCCCTTAATGAAATGCATAATTAACATATTCTAATTGTGCTGAGCACAGTGATGGTTTTGACAGAGCTCACTTTCCATGTCTAATTCAATGCTAATTTAATCTGTTCTTTTCCCGCCGACATGACCTTTCTTGATTGAGTTTCACCGCAAAGAATTTTTTGATGGATTGATTTATCAACCTCTTGGAATGCAACAAAAGTGCCAGTTTTAGACAGACGAGAGAGGGAAAGCGACAAAGACGGTGGCAGACGAAATCAGGTGACTGCGGAGGGAAAACAATTTGATATTTTAAAATTAAATGAAGCCAGGCGAGCTGTATGGAATTATGTCCGATGATGCACTACGGCATTAAAGCACTCCTGCACAAAACATAGCATTTTGAATCCTGCAGGTCTAATGGCATCATTTCTCAGTCACTAGCAGAACATTGCTTAAGCCATTCAGCTGGCGTACCTTTAACACGAGGATTAAGTGGAATCTAAAGGCGTCTTTATGACAGAGAGAGCAAAAGATACCAGCACTATTCATGGATCTTCTTAATCTGAGTATTTACCAAAGGTTGATGCTGAGTAGGCAGCTAGGAGAATCTCGGCCCACTCAGCTGTTGAAATTCCCATTCTTTTGTAATGGGAAAGAGAAAATGATATTCAACAGAGGAGGAGACATAACATATAGGAGACTTTGTTTAGCTTTGAGCTCGGGGTCACAGACTGAAAGGAATTTGTTGCTAGCGATAATTTACTTTCTGAATACGCACGCCTTTCCGTTATAGTCCCTCAGATGTCAGATAATACATTTTCATGCTCTATTCCGAGTGGAAATGGGAACGACAGAAATTCCCTCCAATGTCTGATTCCACGTCCCAGTGTGAGGCAAAAAGCTAGGTAGTGAAATTAGGGGAGAAAGCTGGGGATGAGGAGGAATGTGGAGCTGTCAGTCAGTCAGTCAGTGGGAAGGGGGATTATGCAGAGCTCAGAGCAGTAATTGAACACCGTCGGGCCCGCCCTCATTTACATCTCAGCCTTCTGCTGCCTTTGATTGGCAGCTGTACATGAAATGCCACATCAGTTGAAAGTATGTTGTGAGCTGGCACTAACAATCCTGTGGCTCCGGGGAGACCTGCCATATTGTAATTTGGTTATCAGGCATGAAGGAAATAATTCTAAGTGCCAGGAAATGTGAGGCAGAATAAATGCTTCATTGCTGCAAGTTGCCCAGGGTGACAGTTCTTATTTAATGTACAAGAGCGTCCCGTTGCCTGTAGATTTGGGGAGCGGGGTAGGGGAAGGGAGATGTAAACGAGGAGGGGTGGGGGGGTTTCCACAAAGATGATGGCTAAATGGAAAAAATAAACACAGATAATCAATAAAAACGTCATTATGCTTAATTTGATGTCTAAAAAAAAAAAAACAGGAACAAGCCCTACTTAAGCCCTATTTTTAGGCTCTCACGCAGACAAAAGGCACAAGCCGAGAAGCGGTGCGGATTTGTGCGTGCCGCTGCATCATTTGGCTGACATGTAGCGAAAATGGGTCCTGAACGCAGCCACTTCTCTTAAGTGGCTCGGGCCTTATTTGTTTTGATGCACTGTTTTTGCATGGGGAGTCTTTTCTCTTGAGATGGAGCTGTCACGTTGTAAAAAGAAGCCCCTGATGCTGGCAGCAGCCCCCGGGCAAAATGAAAACAAGTAAGTGGCATAGATAAATCATGCCAGCCAGCGTCTTGTTGATGAATCAGATAAGACCAGAGCATCTCAGGAACACTGGGCTTAATGGAGGTCCCAGTGGCAGCTGTGGGTGGGTTTATAATGACTGTCGAGTGTTTTCTTTTGTTTACTTGCAATTATAACACAGATAGATAGATAGATAGATAGATAGATAGATAGATAGATAGATAGATAGATAGATAGATAGATAGGTTTTTTTGCTGCTGCAGGGCTAATTATTCATAAACTAATAGGGTTAAGAGAAGGTGGCCTCTGCCATCATCTCTCATGTGAACGGACTGACTGAGAGACATGATGGCTGACATCCCCTGGCAGAGTGCGGATCATTTGTCCGCAGGAACAGGGGCCGCTCAGTTCCAAATGCCATGGTGTGTGGTGCCCAGACAATGGGCTCAATGCTGGGCTATTATCCCCTGTGTCAGCAGGGATTGGCCTCCCATTTGAAGAGGTCCACTCGTCTGCATCCATGCCACTTTGAGGAGCATCATTAGGTGGGCCTGTCAATTTCCAACCTAGTGTTATCTGGATGCTATAAATACCGTGCATCATTCCTCCTTATATTTGCCTTCATACCATCCATCCAGCTGCCTGCAGTCCTGAGGAGATGGTCTGCTCGCTGCCAAATGATCTCTGCCATTTGTTTTTAATCAAAATGGACAATGCGGTTGAGTCGACAGCCTAATGACAGCACATTTACATCCGCTACCCTGTTGAGGAAGCGTCCGCGCATTGCACGTCATCTGCGTGTCCTTGTTTAGATGTTTTCTGTTGCCCGCTCCCTTAATTTTAGCACATACCTCCGCCAGGATGGAGTGACGGGTGACAGGTGCTGCATTGTAAGGCCCACATACAGTACATCAGTTTAAATAACACCGGTGTTGATCATCTGCCAGACTCACAATAGAATTCAAGCAGGTAAATACTGCTGAATGTATAGTGAACTTCACGTCACACTGGATTTCGACTGTACCTGATCAAACGTGCCTGTGAAGGGCCGAGACAGGCTTAGACCATCATTAGTCCATAGTGAGGTTGCAGACTACTAGTAGCTATCTCAGCTCATGGCCAAATTGGCTGGATGTCAATCTGTCTGTGTCTTGTGAGGTGTTAAGAAGCCTAATGATGTCTGGTCTTGGCTGCTCCATTGTTTGGATGTTGATCTTCCTCTGCAGGTGATGTAGGCGGCTGAATGTTATTGGAGAGTGAGTATCGGTGATGAGAGAATTCTTTTTTTTTTTCTTTCTCATAATTATTCATGTTAAATGACACGCCGCTGCGACGTATGAATGCGCCTCAGCAGATAAACAGCAACAGAAGAGGAGATCGAATCCACGGGATTTATAGCAAAGCCTCCAAAAATTCTCATTAATGTTTAGATTCTGTAATTTAGAGAAATTAACCACAGCAGGAGCGAGAAGGTGGAAGAGGATTTGATGTTGTGACGCTTTGTTTGCAGAGATTTATATATGATGCCGTTTCCTGACACATCTCTTACTCACTCTTTTGGCTTGTCTTTAAACCTCCCTTTGGCATTGCCAGACTAAGTTATGTGGATTGCCTGTGAAGATGTGATATCTTGGAAGCACTCAGGCTGCCCCCAGAGAATTGGCCTGTAAACCATCATTAGCGAGCGGAGAAGTGTAAGTCTTTAAAATGTTAGATCCAGCTGACGTGCCATATAACCCTTTTTATTCCCACTGACAAACCAAACCATCTAAAATCATGTATAATTATGCCGAGGCAAATCCAATTTACCCCTTCTGAATGTAGGTTTTTCTAAATAGATGAATTATAGCCACAGAAATATATAAAGCATTCTACACAGAACGTCTCTGGATTGTCGTGCAAATAAAAGATGAGATTTAAAATTAGATTTTACATGGGATGAATTTTACCCAGCAGACCTGGAAAGCAGTGGGATTTGTACCGTCTTTTTATCTTATGGACTTAAACAAAAAAAAAAAAAGAGAAGAAGAAGAAGAGCCCTGACTTTTGATGTAGTCAGGGCAAGACGGAATTTCATATTTAGCTTTGACATCTTTGACAATTGGGGAGAGAAGCAACCTTCACAACTTTCAAGCGCACATAAAACTTAGATCAGTTGTATTTTTAAAGGTGCAAAGGGAAGTCACCATACTCAACTGAATCAACATTTCAAAGTCTTCATGGAGCCCTTGACTTTTGTGGCAGATCACAGAGGAGTGGATTGGCAAGGCTCATTTACATTGTTCAGAAATCGGCGGCGGCGGCTGGTCTGTCTTGAAAAGAAAAATACCCTTTACATGGCTTAAATGTAACCTTTTGTCTCCTACTCCGCGAGTTAAAAAAAATAAAAAAAATAAAAAACAGGCATAAATAAAAGTGTTACATTTATGCATGCAGATTTTCCCCACATTAGTGTCCCTTAAAGGCCTTAAAATAAAAATAAAAATAAAATAAAAAGAAGTTTGAGTGACTCTTTGCTCAAGCCAGATCTGTGGACCTGTCAGTTGATTAGTCCTCTTGATTACCATTTATAAGAGGCCCTGGCGCTCTATTATTTGCATTCCTATTTAGCCATGATTTTGCGGAGGGCACACCGTGATTAAACTTGTCAAGAGGCCTGATTGACAGGGTCAGATCTTCACATTCCATTCTGCTGAAATGAGAAAAAAAAAAAAGTAAAATAGACACTAGATGTGTCAGCTTCCCTTTCCTTTTCCTCTCCAGAGCTCAGCAAACTCCCCCACTCCCTCCCTCCCTCCCTCCCCCCGTCTCTCCCTTTCCCCCCTCTTACAATCTCAGTCAGGAATGTTTTAATTTTAGGGATAGATTCTGCCTGTCAAGCGACGCTGGATGGCCCGTAGTTCAGACGATGAGATGTGATGGGTGTAAAACAATAAAAAAAAAAAAAAAAAAGGAGTAGGAGATGTGAGAGAACAAAGAGGAAAAGAGCTCACTTTATTGGACAGATTTAATTACACCGAATAGAGATTAAGGCAGGCAATCCACTGAGGTGTGAAATTAACCCTTGATTACTGATGAAGCTCTGAACAGAGGCTGAAAACAACAGTTAAAAAAAAAAAAGGAGATTGACCACTTGTAATTATTTCAGATATCACTTCTTTTTTTTTTTTTTTAAAACATCTGGATAGGTAATACTAGCATGCATAAATGAACAAGGATAGGAAACTACATTATTAACCAGGCTGAAAACACTAACAGAGAAGGACTTGACATGATCTGAAATCTAGCAGCTTGCTTGCATCAGAGATTACTAACCTTTCTGTTAGACGGGGCTCTTTCCCTGGAGGGGAGTGGGGCTATGGGAGGGAAAAAAACAATTAAAAATGCAGAAATGAGTTGATGCAATCTGCTCACTTTAAATGATGTTGTGGACTTATTCTCGTGGAATCTTCATGGCTGTATTAGATGCGTTCAGAGAGGGTGGGCAGTTCGGAATCGCAGATACCTGAATGAAAGGATTATATGTTTTCAAAATAAACAGCTTCATTTGGATATCTCCAGATAATTCTCCCTTTTCTGATGTTGTTCAGGGAATGAATAATACAAGAAAAAAACAGATATATATCAGGGAAATAGGTGCGTCTACGTTCTCCACTTTACTAAAAGGTAAATCTAGTCGGGTAAAAGAACATATCATGGCTGCAGCACCAAATGAGCACTAGTTAAGCCGCTGAAACCGTTCTCGCTTATGAATGAAGCCGTTTCCAGCACGCCGATGTTTATTCATCTTCCCATCGCCACACGTTATCAGCCAGTCATCCAGGAGGGAAATGGGACATCCCCTTGTTCAGACCTGATGTTCACAACTCGCAGACAGCCGAATGCACTGCCCCGACAAGGCTAGCTGTTCGTGTAATTAGCAGTAATTAATGAACAGAAAGAAAAGACTCGTTTGTATTTTAAATGATCTTAAATGATCCCATTAGCACTTGTCATAGCCCTGTATACCAAACAGCGTGAGTTCAATTAGATTTTTTTTTGTCATATTAAAGTGGTTTCATGATGCCACTTTTGAAGTCGGTGTGTGTTGTTGTGTTTTTTAATTATCTGCAAGGTGGCTCTGATAAATGTTTCCCATGCCATAAGGCTTCTGGCCCTGTGAGATTCTGGGACTGTTTTCTCTAACCCACTTTGCACTGTCTCCTAGAAGAATGTGCTGTATATTGGGTAGCTGGGCTAAAGCACCACTGCCTACTTCTTATCCCTAACCGTGCGTGCATGACAGCATGCATACAATAAAATATGTACCCTGTCTTGTACATTTCATTCCCGGTGCTGAACGGACAAGGGAGGAGGACGGAGAGGAGAAATAAAGTGCCATAATGAATCTAAAAGGCATAATTCATTCTGATCAAACGCACTCAGGGATGAGTCATGCTCCGGTGAACCCTTCTGACCGCTGATGGGTCTGCAGCAGGGAAGAGGATGAGGCGGGATTGACGAGCACACATAAATTCTAATTATTCCCAATGTATGCGATCCTGCAAATGGCCATCCTCACAGTGGTGGCCGACAACGGTTTTCTCTAACAAACCCCCCCCCTCCTCCCTCCCTTTTCAAAATGTCCCCTCAGACTTTTTATGAAGAGCTCCGGCTGTAAACCTGGGACAGGGGCTATAGAGCAGAAGGAATGAAAGCAGCGGGTTGTGTAGTTGGTACAGAAGGGAGAAAAACACCAGCCCCTGCTCCGGTGCCGAGAAAAGAAAGGTACGATGATCAATTAATCCAGGCAGTAATTGGATGAGTGTGTATGTAAAGCGGTAATGCTGTAATGAAAGTCATCCATTGTGCACATTCTCTCCCTGGCCGGTGAACCATCCCCCTCATCATCCTCTGGATCTCAGGTGCTTAGCCATGCAAATCTGTCTGACAGCCCAGTACATCTCTGTCTGCCTAATTGGACAGTATAGAGTTGTTTATGGATATTGCAGACATTTAGGACTCAGTTGGGGGCTGCTCAAAAATCATTAGCGAACGGCCCCTGTTACTGGACTGTCAGCTTCACTTCACCGACGTCAAAGCACTGCGATAAAAAAAAAAAAAAATGTTTATCTCTGTCAACAACAGGGAAAGCCTCCTTTTAAATGGAACAGTATACTTGCTGAACATTCAAACGTGCGCCCATGAAATGAGAGGATCTGGATTGTAACAGCTTGTTGTATCACTCCCACCACTAGTTTTTGATGTGTAAGCGAGGTTGTGTTTTTGTTAATTAGAAAAACACTCCATCTGTAGAATTTGCAGTGGTGGATATTTGTGCGTACCTGAGACGAGGGGCGAGTTCCGCTGCTTTCATAATCCGTGTTTTGGCCTTCTGAAGGCCTAAAGCGGCATATCAATATTTTTCGAATTAATAATTTATCAAATGTATAAGAAAGGTTGTTGTGACGAATACCCGGGGAATGATCTGCTCTTTTATGAATGGCATTAGTATATTTCAGATCATTGTTTCGGTTCACCTTCATCGGTTTCCCCAGCCTTTCAGGAATTTGGACTGGCTGTGATCGTCGACTGAACAAATGGAACCTGAATTAAAGATTCAGCCCTAATAGGTGAACAAAGACCAAAGAAGAAGCAAGGTTAGTTTGAAGCCACGCTAATAGCTCTGTGAGGTTATACTCTGGCACAGTGGTGGTTTGAGCTAAATGCTAATGTCAGCACGCCAACATGCTGATGTTTAGCAGGTGTATCCAAGTTTTCTGTTTTAGCTTATCCTCTTTTTTTGCTAATTAGCACCTCACGCAACGTGCAGCTGGAGCTGACGGGAGGGCCATTATATTTTTGCAGGTATTTCGTCATAAAACAGAGTATTGGGCAAATTCCATGTTGTGATGCTTGCTAGAAATTAGAGGTTATCTTCTGGGGACCTTGAATCTGCGTTGCAGATTTAACGGTAAGATATTTCCTAAAACAAAATGTGGTTAAAAAGGTATCAGTTTAGTTCAATTTTATTTACATAGCGTCAATAACAATACTGTTTGTCTCAAGACGCAACACAACACCTGGTCTGAAACCCCCAGAGCAAGCATGAAGGCGACGGTGGCCAGAAAAACTTCCTTTGATCAGAAAGAAATCTTGAGGAGAACAGAGGTCATATGGGGGGGAACCATCTGCTCGAGGCCAGCCAGAAAACATCTGAAAAGTCAGACGATCACCAAAGATTTATCCTCTGAGGAGCATGAATGTTTGTGCAACATTTTTATATAAGTATATAGTTCACGAGATATTTCAGTTTCATTTCACACACTACCACTGCCTCACCTTTAAGTTATTTTCACCAAAACATGAAAGTCTCTTATTGTACATCAGGAAGCACCGTGCCCTCTCCGAGCTCCCACTGGCTCCAAACACAAGCTGCAGGTTTGGATTATGAATGTTCAAATTGAAGGCACTCTGATTTGCATGGCTGAACATGGCGAGGCCGGGGAACAGGTCAGAGGGACTCCAGACACAAGCTTTTAGAGGGATGAGGCTATGCCAGGCTGCACAGAGGTGATGTGCTCGTTGCGCTGATGTGACCTTACACACAGCAGAGAGCTGCAGGGCTCTGCTAACATCACACCTAACAGATAGCCGGACGTACAGCACTGTAAACATTACAGGATATGCTGCAATGGCCCGTGATTATTCATCAGAGTTATTTATTAACGTTCATTAACACGAAGCCATTCCAAAGACAAACCTTCAGCCAGCGGTAATGGCCGTGTCATCAAGCGGTCTTCCATTTTTGCAGAGGAACTGTTTTATCATTGCACTTATCTCTGTCAGGATGCAAATGTACCGGACGATTGATCGGAGTGACCACCGAGGAGGACTTTACGCAATGCACAAAAACTGGTGACAAGACAAGGGTAAATTCAGAAGGTGGTGCTCACTCTAATTCTTTTTTTTCTCTCCTCCCTTCTCTCGTTCTGTCCCCCCTCTACGACTCTTTAAACCATTCCATCTTTATAGCTGAGCCAATCAATGGCAAACCAGTGTCTATTGTCTGTTCTGTGCTCAGGCCACTGCCCTCCTACAGCACCCCCCATTACAGAAATGTTTCTTCCCATCAGTGCCTTTACTTATCACTTCCCGGGTGACATTGAACTTCCTATGCCCCGGCCGCCGAGACACATCTCTGAACTCACACAATTACTCTTCATCCCCACTAACAATTTAGTAATGAAGTATTGATTTCCAGATTCCTCTCTTATGGATGATATTAGATTTTGTTTGATAAACTGTGCCTGGGCCTCTAATCTGCACTGTCCCTTTTCCCACTGTCTGTAAAACAAAGTGCCACTGGAGAGATAATGACCAGGGAACATCGATGAACTCATTTCATCAATTTGTAACACTTGACAATGAAAAAGGGCAGGCATTTTTCAAGCAGCAATGTCAAAGTTTATTGCTCTGGGTACGGTCTTATTGGAAGCCAGGCATCTTGAGCAGCATTCGGTTCTAATTTATGGCCCCCAATGTGCCAGTTACTTTTAAAGGAAATGTTTGGATACTGGGAGGATATTAGTGTTGCACCTGGGTTGTCTGATTCCCAGGGCCACCGGGGATTCATGTGTCATGTTAGAAAATACAAAAGCAGCAGAAGAGAGGCTGAGACCGGAGCTGTTTGTGATGCAAGAAAATGCTGCTTAGGACATAAATCATGCCGAGAGGTTGCATGCAAGTCACACATGCTTGGATTCAAGGGCCACATAAATGCTTGAATTCTAATGTTGTTGCCTAAACGGTGCTCTCTAGAATATTAAATGCGCCATTACTAACAAAAACAAATAGGTGATGGAGAGGCGAACTTTTATGTGCCTCTCGTGCCCAAAAACACATGGTGTAATCCTTCTGTAAACCTCGTTTGTGTTTTTGGTCTTAATTGGAAATAAATAACCTGGCGTCAGTGACATCTTCAATAAATTTTCTTTGATTAAGCAGTTTTAAATTAGCCTGAACTAAGTTACCATGAAAAATTACCAGCCCGATTCTGGTCAGGTTAAGATTTCCAGTGATACAAACAAGTAGCTCCCTGCCCATTCCTTTCTACTGTTGCACTCTACTTCTTATTGCACAATTTAAATATGAGATCATATCTTTTTTCAGTCTTAAATATCTTCACAATACTCCAGTCTCGTTACGATGAAGCTTAGCTGCAGCCACAAAATAAGAAACCATCATTTTTTACAATTTGTTCTCTCCTATAATATCACTCAAAGGTAAGATGTGGCCTATTTGGGAACAATGTTCATATTGAGAAATCCTTGCCAAAACACATCATGATTGCCTAATATGCACTTCCTTAATCACGCAACATTTCAAAACTAACACCATAAAATTCATGTTGGGGGTGGGGCTGTTTAGTTGAAATGTTGCAAAATCATTGTTAGGGCCCCTGAATGATTATAAAGGTGGACAAACCCTCTGAGAGATAGATCCTTGAATAGTGGTTTTGAAGCTCGGTGTGGTGGCTCCGGCCATCGCCATCTTGGCCGTCCTCCCAACTCCCGCCTAACTCAAAAATGGGTAAAGAGGTGGAGCGTAAAGGGAGCTGAGGATAACGGGTGATGGGAAGCACCTGATATGGCGCCCACCAGTCACTCAAAGTAGCCACGCCCTTAATTGTGTGTAGCTTTAATCCTAAATACAATTTAAATGCAGGACATTTTAACATGGAGGTCTACAGAGATTGACTCACTGTTGGAGCCAGCCTCAAGTGGTCATTTGTGGAACTGCAGTTTTGACACCTCTGCATTGGCTAATATGCTGTTTATACCTCTGTGGGACAGACGCCGTAACCTACACACGTAACCTACGTGTGAGCCATTTATACTTGTGCACTCATCAGTCTGGTTAGCTCTGTAAAGAACACTAGTCTGCGCTGTGTCTTTTTTTGCTAGTCGGGTTAATTTTTGTTTCTGCTTCCTGCTTCACTTTCAACAATAGCGACTGAAACTTTTGCCGAAATTTCGCAAAAGCCGAGTCATACTAATGTTTGAATCCCCGAACCTCCTCAGTTAACCTTTCCTCGACATGTTCCATCTTTATTGATCCAAAACAATCAATTTGAAAATTGCGGAAATGGAGAAGCAGCCGGAAATAGTAAAGCGTGTATGAGGGGGTGCACGTCAGGCTATGGCTTTAGGGTCTGCATAGGGTCTGGGCTGCGGTATGAACCGCCCATTAGTTTTTCAGTACCATATGCTGCAACTTGATACGAATACATGTCCTCGAAAAATTCACATAAAACCAAGAAAAGAGAGGCCAGCCCTTAAAAATTCTATTCTATGTCTGTACCAGTGGTCAAAAAACTACACGGGACACCTTTAAATAAAAGCATACACCCAGAAATCCAGCAGTGTTTCCACCCTGGAGGCTTCAGGTTTTGCTAAATCCAGCTGAGAGAGTTGCTGAATTATTCTGAAAGTCATAACATTACAAAGAAAAGTTCACATCCTTGTCCTTCAGTTCAAAGTGTCCAACAAGTGCCACAGCATTTACGGCACGAAAATCCAGCACTTTTATTGCTAATTAGTAAATGTTAGCCCATTAACATCGACAAATAAAGTCAACATGACACCAGACATAACATAACCAGGGTAGCATAGAGACTTTATACTGCACGAAGCATCTCTGTACACTCATCAGCCAAGCTTGAATTAGCATGATGCCATTAGCTCTAAGGTGACTTTATGAAACAGATTAATCCTGGTTTGTTTTGCAGGTCTCTACTTTTCTGAGCCACCTTTATGAAACACCCCCGTGGTCATCACGACTTTGACACCAGATCAGTCTTCGTTGTTCAATAAAGGCCTCGGTAACCATGCAGCTGCTTACCCTTTGCACAGCTGAGAAGTTACAAGTTGAGAAGTCTCACCTGTGTTTGTCTTTCAGAATTGTTCTTTCTTGATTTCCCCGAAATCAACACATCATCTAACTCCGTTGTAGATTTTCTAACTAGTTTTTGTATTAAATGTATTCACACGGTGCACTTCTGAATGTTCAACAAGCCTCGGATTGTTGTCTTTATTTTGCTGCGTGCTCCAGTGCAGACAATTTATCTGGTGCAAAGTCAAATCATTTATTTCCCCTCATTCATCCTGTTAGAATGAGAGACCCGAGGAAGAACAGCCAATTTAGACTGAAAATCCCAGTTCAGCTCAGGGTAATCTGATTTCTCTGCTCCCCAGAAATCTACATGTATAGTGCTTATCAACTGGATTACTGGCAGGTAGGAAGAATAACCCAATTTGAGGTTACTTGTTTCTCTGTGTGTAGTATTCAGTGTCACATCGCATTAGAGGAGGAGGGCTATTGCTCTGTGGAATGGATGCGTAACTTCCTCGCTCCTCCTTCTAGCTGCTCATTCATTCGCAGGTTCTGTTTTTAATGCAAATATGCTGCTTTAAGGGGTGCATTAAAAAGAAAAAAGAAAAACAGGACGGATCATAACAACTTCCCTTGCTTGTTTTTTTAATTTAGAAAAGTAGCACAATTTTTCCTTCTTACCAGACAAGCGGTGGAGATGACTGATCTGAGATAGCCCCACTCTAATCCCAGTATGCGCAATAAGAGGCCTGCTCCCACCCTCCCCATTTGCAGATAATATGCAGGGTCCAGTATGGGTTGTGGTAACGGATGACCACTGTCCAAGTACCCTCATCACCGCAGAGGTCAGCCCCCCTCTCAAACACTCCCTCCAAGGTGATTATTGATAAAGGATGACACGCCAATGTAGACACGGGAGAAATTATTCTCTGGGGCCAATCACTGCTCTTCTCTTGTTTCTGTGGGAGACCTTGCTTAATGTATAAATACTGTGGTGGGACACTATTCCCTCACCTATTGAGTGACTATAAAAGAAACGGAGTGGAAACCATCAGGGATGCAGGGAGCCATGTCAGTTTCCTTTAGACACAGTCATCCTAATATCTTTTAAAGGAAACAATCATCTTTCCTGATGAACCAAAATGTCCTATAGCGGCCAAGGTCAAGTACACCACACACACACACACACAGCTACAGTAAATGCATCATGTGTTCAACTGAGCATCGTGTCCTCTTATTTTCCCTGTAGTCGACACAGAGAACGTTTTGATCTCAAGGTACTCAATGGCAGATGCTTTAAAAGCTCTTTCACACAAAGAACTAACACATTAACATCTTATTATAGCCTGAACTGTTTGTCACATGATCACATCTATAGACCTGTCTATGCAGCATTAGCAGTCTATAAACAATTCACATCAGGATTCTTTACAAGCCGTAATGTAGTTGCAAATAGATATCAAGTATTTATTACTCTAACTGTTACTCATCCTAAGAGGCATTTATAAGTACGTTTTGAATCAATGCAAATGGCAGACAGACAACATGGCAGCACATACACGGCTGTGTTGTATACACACGGCACAACATGGAATGGTAACTTGAGGTAAACGTGGCTGAGGTAGACAGAGAGACGGCTTATTAACTGTAAACAGGAGGAGGAGTCTTCTGGGGGTAGAACTATTAGAAAATGGGCAAAGTTAATTTGGAAAATAAATAAATAAATAGTCCCCATTTAAACTGCTTTGGAAAAACTGCACACATGACAATGCTGAGCTTGTGTACCCTTTCTGGGCATTGCAACCATACCACCCTGACCAGCCCTATGTGTCTTAGCATGTATGGAGAATTTTTGGTCACACATTATATTGTATTGTTGTAATCATATATAACCATATATAATCAGGACTTTTGAATTATAATCCTTACAAATATCTTAATTACTTTAACTACATTTTACTAAAAGGCATTTATACAAAATCCATGTTTTTAATCCAAAGCTTTAATGGCATCACATCTTCAGGAAATCCTACTTGCCCTTTTCTTTTCAATGGACATGTGATAGTGTATAGGTCAAATTCCTTCAAACAGGTGTTATCAGGAATTAGCTAGCTTTCAATTTTTACAATTTAAACCAAGTATAATGTGATTGTTTTTGCAAAGCGCTTAAATTAGTTCGTTGCCATATGACAACTATATGGAAGTGAACTATATGCATTCAACCTAATGGACTGTATTTAAAAAACTAGGCCACTTTGAGGATTTATTACACTTAGGTAAAGGGAAAACATTAATTTTATGTATATTTAGTCATTTCAGACTAGTTTCAGACAGTAATCGATATATTCTTCATAGAGGATAATATATAGTACATACTTTACAAGTGGCAAATACTCTGTGGTATATATAGTCCATGTAGTACGGTAATTACAATGTTATTATTGACATGTTTTACAAACTACAATTAAAACTAGATTAGATTAGATTAGATTAGATTAGATTAGATTAGATACTTTATTTATCCTGTGGGATAAATGAATTATTATTAATTAAAATAAACATCATGGTATATATTTAAATAAGTATGGATTAGTTTTGTCTTGTTGACAATAAAAGCAGGTTTTAAGAGAAAAATATATATTTTATGACGCTTTCTGTTGTGCATTGTTGCTATATAGCAAATACTCCACCTTTAATTTTTATTATCTGTTATTTATCTTATTACGTTTATGTCACAATTCATGTAATAACACAAAATGACACCAAGTCAACATAAGGACGTACACACATTTATTTGTTCATGTTGTGCTTGGGAGTTTAAAATACTGTGTTACTTTGACATTCAGAAACCTAATTTACTTAATTCGTATAAAAAACAGTCATTTCTCACACATCATCTAATGACTATCTATTGTGTTGGTATCTAATGTATTGTTTTCCACGTATGATGGCGGCTGCATGAGGAGATAACATCTTAGGTGACATCAGACACATATTTCCTGCACTGTAGCTTGTTGATGAGAACTGTAAAATCAGAAAACTCGGGGAAAAACAACACTTGCTTAGGGGTACCATGTCCTACCAATCACTCTCTCCTTCTAAAGGGGCTCCAATGGCACCTGAGGGGGAATCTCATGGCTGTCATCCCAGAAAGCCTGCCGCATTGATGCCTGCTTACCATCTGCTCCCCATATGAGCAAAAAACAGGCAATTGTCTCAGAGAAGGCACCTCAATCACACTGTCATTGAACTAATATACTTTAACATGTTTTTCGGGCAGCTTTGGACAACATCTTGGTGGAATGTGCAAAGCTGGAAGTCCCCATTTGGCTTGTGGAGATAGCAGTAAATGATGTGTGTGCATGCGGCGTAGGTCGAGAGCGTTTGAAATGTATATCATAGCCCTGCCCTGTCTCTGCATGGACTTGGCATCTGACAGTGAAAAAAGCAGAACAGTGGGACCCTGTCAGTGTTACACTTCCTGTAAATAACCCCTCCATGCCTTTGGTTTTATCGTTCCCTGCAAATGATCCCAGGCCCCTCCAGAGCCGACGAGAAATAGCATTATTTTATGGCATAGAAAAAGAAAGAGATAAAAAGAGGAGCCGGGGAGAGGAAAAAAGGGAGATGGGGCTAAAAAAGGTCCTTCAGGGAACATGGTGTAAATGAAGTTCCAGGAATGACACAGGCGAGCAATGAGGCGTGGATGGAAAATATACGCTGCACATCATCGGATAGAGATGCCAGTGGAAATGGCTTCATTGAAGTGTCAGCCCTCATCCATCAATCAATCATCCGCAAGAAACAATAACGCTGTGGCGATGGGGCAGCTTTTATGGGGCTTACTCATGGGTATCGGAAACAGCACTTAAGTGTAGTTCTGACACTGGGAGAAAAACAGAGATGAGGTGCTCGGCTTATTCCACATGCAGGTAGAGCAGATAAGAGCGGGGAGGGAGGGACTAAGTATACGGTGCCCCTGTGGCAGGAGAGCTTGGACAGATGAGTTTTTATCTCCGCAGCAGTAGTGGGTTTCTCCTTATCGTTTGTAAATCCACTCCGTCCATTAGTAGTTGGAGTTTCTTTGCATTTAAAATGTGTTTATGTTGAGTGAAACAAGATATATACAGTATGAGACAGTATATGAGGCCGGGCAGAGCTACAGAGACAACGCTAACATGTTGATGTTTAGCAGGTTATACTCGCCATCTTGAATTACTGTGTTGACGTGGTAACCGAAGCTAATTAGCACTGAAGGATGACTAAGATATTTGGTGGGTAAAAAGTCTGGGGATACCTGTCCAGTTCAAAGTGATCGACCAGCAGACACTGACTTCCCCTAGCATGCTAAAAAAGATTTTATAATTATATTTTGTTCACCTCATTGTTCTCAGGTTCAATAAACAGGTGTCTCTCTCTCATTATGCATCTGCTCTGTCTCACACAGTGGAGGTCTATATTTAATAGCAAAGCAGAATGATTATTGTGTTTACTTCTGAATAACCTCAGCAGACTGAAAGGTACTGAAAATAGAACAGCACATTCTTCAAGGCTATATGTTCGGCGCTCTCCCAACATGAAAATAAACAAAAAAAAATGCTAAATGGTCCAACAGTCGCTTTAGCTGTATGTGAGCCTTTTGATTTCCCCGACCCAAGTCTCTTGATGGCTTCTCTGCAACATGAAACATGACACGTCATCCATTATTCTGTACATGTGCCTTGCTATCTCGGCCCGCTCCATATGGCCCCTGTTGTCTCTAGACACCCAAATCCCTTTCCTCGAGCCAGGGGCTGTTTTTGTGGGAACCGTTACATTGCTCCTCTTCCTCAGAGGAATGGGGTGACGATGATGAGCAATCACAGCCAGAGCAGACTTTCAGGCTCGAATCCTGACAGGATATTCAACAATTGACCGTATCCGCTTTGTTGGCCCAATTGCTAATTCATGCAAGTTGACAATCTGGAGGCAACAATTATGAGCGATGAAAGGACTGAAAATAAGAGGAGAGAGCACTTAAGGGGAGGGAGAAAACCATGAAGTTTACTTAGGAAGGAGGGAGGTGGAAGATTTGACAGTCGCACTAGTAGAGAGGAAGAAGGGGAAACCGCTAAAACACGTCCACAAGTCTTAAACATGACCTCTGAACAGATGAATGGACACCAATGCAAGCATAAAATGCCATTTGTGTAGTGGATTGTGCACTAAAATGGCCGCTGTGTGAATCCTTATCGCAGAAAACCTAATGTGATGAAAGAAGCTTGATAAAGAGCCATGAAGACCTCAGGTGTTTTGTGCCAAAGAATTTTAGGTCCCGGGTGAATTTTCCAGACATGGGTATTTTCTTTGGCTGTCCTGGTCTGGATCTCTTCGTATAATACAGGGGAATAAATGAGTTGTGGTCAAATAAAGCTCTAATCGAATCGATAAAACTGTTTTGTGGAGCTAACGAATGACTGAAGCCTTAAATTTGGTCCATTTGAAATTCCAACAATAATGCAGCATGATTGAAGGAAGGTGTACAGGTCAAAATTCTGGCAGAAACACACAAATTGTAATGTTTCTTGAAGGCCACAAATTATAAATTTTGACAAACAAATCCAGGACACGATGTAAACAGAGTGAAGATTCAGTGTGTATCTTTGCCTATTAAAATGTCTTTTGACATCAAAACCCTCGCAGCATCCTGGACACGGGGATCGAGTGTAACGGGACGGATGTCATAAGCTGTTGTCGACTTGCGCTCTCTGCCATGCATTTGCACTAAGTTCGCCACAGTGTGAGGGAATATGAGGGTGATGCTAAGTGAAATGCTCATTTTGCGTTTGTGATTACTAAGGCCCATGGGCGATATGCACTAATGTGAGCTAATGCAATAGATTACACAGTGCTGGCCCAGGGGAACAGACAGCAAACAGATGTGGTCTACTCAAAAAAAAAAAAAAAAAAAAGGGACGAGGGGAGGGGGTAAAAAAAAAAAAATATCAAAGTTTAAAGTGTTCAATGTGCTGAAGATTGTCCCTTTGCAGTTTGTTGTTGACAGGATGCACAGCTCTGCTCCTTTTTTTTTTTTTTTATAGATATTAGGAAAATCTACAATAGCGTACTGATGTCTCTGCAGATGTAGAAGCTATTACCAGACTTATTTTTTTAAGGAGTAAGCGCTCACTGAATCACAAAGGGAAAAAAGATCCCGTGGTATTGATCGGTTTGGAAGTTCACGCCATCTGTGATGTCACAGCAGGTGTGTTGCCAACTGACAGCTGATAGGAAACACCTGTGTGACATCACCCATTAAGGTATCGCTACAAACATGCCCACGCTCCCACTCGCTTTAGAGCAAAGACAGCAGTACAAGCATGTTTTCAATTTATTTATTTTGCTTTCTTTGATTAGTTTTGTCCTGTGTGGAGAGTCGCTCTTTCTTTAAATGAATGCAGACCCATGAATTTTAAGGCCCTCTAAGTGTGAAGGTTAATTCAATCCTGTATTTTGCACTATAGTTGTAATTCCATTCTCAGCATGGCCACATTGTGCCGTTTTATGACAGCTAGCAGCTCTACAAAGGTCTGCTATTCAGGCTGAACATAAAAGCTCTGAAACCAGAATCTGCACGGGTCCATAATATTGACTTTGTAAATACTGCTCTCTAGTGGTTGAACTGTGTCATTGACGGAACATCGACAAGAAACACTGCAGTCAATTCAGATAGTGATGATGAATTCTTTCTTTTAGTTAAGTTGTTATGGTGGTGTGGGGCTTGTACATGTAGTCCACAGTGTTTCTTGTTAAAAACAGAAGATAGTACTGTTTTACTAAAATATGAGTCCATTGATATTTTACTCCTGTAGGGTTCCGTCTCTCTTCCACTAAGGTTTGTCTGCATTTGCCCTGCGACAGACTGGTGCCACTAGCTGCCGCTCATGCTCTCTACAGTATTAGTGGATAATGGATGGATGATATATTGTCCTGTAATCCAGAGGGGGAGATTATGTATAGTATAGTGAAATCATTAAGTATACTGTACCATCAGTATCTCTATACTTAAACTCTGCAGTGTTTTTAAAGTTCAAACTACTTTTGACCAAATGCATTCAAAAAGACAAACTTTTATCTACAAGAGGTTTATTAGAAGGATTATTTTCTCTTTCTGGATCGACAAAGAACTGCTCCAGCATGTCTTCAAAGGCCTAAAGTATTTCAGTTATTTTAGAGCTAAAGGCCCCCTACAACTTGTTCAGACCTTTCACCAATGTGAAGAGTGTATTTTGGATCCACAAAGCAGTCCCTCACTGCAATTAAAATATACTGAAAATTAGATTATTTGGAGCAAACCCTTGGGTTTTAAACGATCCTTTTAAATAAATAAAAATAATAATGCGCTTAATGCTTGCATCTTGTAGTGTGTAATTTCAGCAGAAGCTAATGTGGGCCCTCTAAGCAAAGAGGAAAAAACTGAGTAAACTGTTCAAAACAAAATACAAGTATGTGTCACCTATGCCTTTCACACAGTATCTCCAACTTAAAGACAGGTTTATCATACCAGAGTACTAATTACTGACTCAAACTGCAGCCAGATCGGTTTCCTGTTGAGTAGAGGAATGGGAAGGGCCATCATTGAAGACACAAATACTGATAGAGCTCTTCACCTCTCACTTTATTACTGAAATGTGTCATACAACTCTGAAAACAATATTTTACTTTTTACATAAGTACACATGTAATGTGAATACCAAAAACAAAAAGATAACTTAACTCAGGCCGTTCAAAGTGGCAAACTTACACAACAGTCTACATGAAAATATGAGTCAACCTGAGACTTTATTCACAGTGTACAGTTAACTGAACCGCTTTTTTTTTTTTTCTTTTTTGTTTATTCCAAACTGCACAGTCATGACCAGTCAACACCGACTTCAACCACGACACTAAATAACACTTTCAAGGCTGTGAAGTAGAAGTAAACTCCCGAACAGTGACTAGATGTGCAGTAAATAATACAGCGTGAGTTTTTCACACATCAACACAGCTGCTTGAAATGTGATACAAAACACAGCGGATGGATTTGAGGCACCACTAAAGCAGCTGATTGGACGAATAATAACCAAGTCTGTTGTGTTTAAAACTTGTAAATACCATGTATATCAAATAAATCCACAAATTGTGTTACAGTTAATCAGTAGTTGTTCTGAGTTTTTGTGTTATGCGGTGTTTGACACACTCAATCATCATCATGTACTTGTACGACAACAACTCAAAACATCTCTCTCTGGTCGAAAGACAAATATTTATGCAGGCTCAGTCGACATGATAGCTTCAGCAGCTTTACAAAAAGAAGTGTCTGGAGCACAACATGAGGTAGAACGCTTCAACACACACAATTGGAATTGTGACAGTGGCCTGTTTGTAAACTACTGAGCCGAAGCAGTTAAGTTATCGGACAGAAACTCCCCACCCTCCAGTGCTTTGGAAAAGGAAAATAAAAATTAGAGTAGTGCGTAATTACTGCCTGGACATCAACAGTAAATGAACAGAGCAGCAAATTTTCACACTCACTTGTTTCTTAGGTTTTAGCTTTAAACAATTTATATGTACTGAAAGCTTACAGATATATTCATGTTATCCCAGATCCACTTTTACTGTTATGTCGTAGATATTTGAATATTAGTGTGGGTCAAAAACGGAAAAAGCGATAGATTTATGGGGAAAGAAATATCACAGTGAACACCAGTGGAATAATATTTCGGAGAGATCATTCGCAATTTTCCGTTTGAAAACAAAAAGAAAAACTGTACACTGAAATCTTGAGCCCTCAAATGTCTATGCAAATTTTCCTCTATTGAAAAGAAAATATTAAATTAGGGGAGCCCGTACAAACCATCTCTCCTCTTCAATCTATACATTAAACTAATTTTTCAAGAAGTTCTCCAAAATAAGGTAGCAGCGCAGGTTAAATCTAGAAAGAGGGGGAAAGGCTTTTAAATTTCCAAATACAATTTAATTCCTTTATATCAAGTGTAAAGTAAATATATTTTCAAAAAGCCTGATGTGGGTTTGGGAATCAAAACAGAAACCCTGATGTATGTATTTCAGAATATTTCTTTTACCTTGATGCTTTTATACTTTAGGTACTTTTGTCAGTGGTCCCATAGCGTTGACTAGAGAATGAGCCTGAGGGGTCTCTCCTCTGCAGGTTGGGTAGACTGGGTAAGTGTTGGTACATCACAGTCCTGCCTCCTGAGAAAACATCTTTAACATCAACTCTACAAACTGCTAGAATGCACAAATATAAAATAACCTATTTATAATAAAAATGAAGAAAAAAACTCTGAATCACACTACCAATGAAGCTGGCCTACTACATACCTGGTCTTGGGTTGGCCAGTCCACCATGACTGGGGTTTCCTGGTGTGCTGTGATAAAGAGATGCCAGGTCATTGGGGGTGTAGGAGCGCAGAAGGTTCATCATGCTCCACTCACTGTCCAAACATCCTCCTCCAATAGATGTGGTCTTTACGGGACCCAGAGCCTCAGAAGCTGTGGATGAACCTGACCCTTGTGATGTAGTTTTCACACTCAGCCCTGGGATCAGCAGCCTGTTAGATCCATCCCCTGCTGCTCCTCTAAAACCAGACTTCTCACCAGTCTCAGCTTCCCTGATTGTAGGAACAGAGTACTTTAATCTCTTGTTGGAAGGGTCACCAAAATCCATCTGTGGGAGGCTTCCAAATCGGCTTGACAGGCACAGCCTGGCAGCATCCGAGTGCCAAATGGCACCACTTCTTGCTGGGTAACTCCTCTCACCAATACCCACTCTCTCTGGAAGGGCAGTTCTGTCCATGACATATTTGTTGCCTGTATTGCTTTTCCTCATCAGCTCCGTGTACCTGGAGAATTCCTGGCTAGGATGTGAGTCAGTGTTGTGTCTGTAACGTAGCATCTCCGGCACAACATCATGTTGAGGTGCACGGACAGGGGACCGCTTAGGACCAGGAGGTGGATTAACTGGGGCCTTCTCTTGTGGTTTAGCGGGTTGAGGGGGTGGGGACTTGGTTCGACGAGGGTGGCGCCTGTCTGTCATCAGAAGTGGGGTGACATCTTTCCCATCGAGTGCAGGGGGGCAGCCTGTGTAGCGTTTTTGTTTAACATTGCCCCCAAATCCATTTTTTTTGGTACTGTCTGACTTGTCTTTATGAGTCAGCTTTTTGTGCATTATCAGAACCTCTGGGTACATGGTTTCATATGCACAAAATGAACAGGGAATTGGAATTAATGCATTCCTGGGTTCTGCATTGGCAGAGATGGAGAGGGACACTTTCAAAGACAGATTTAATGGAGCCTCGGAGCTCTCCTCCTTCATCTCCTCCTTGTCCTTCTTCAGGTTAACGGGTACAGGGCACATGAGCACATCATCAGTCTGGGAGTAAGTGGACTTAGCATTTAATTTCTCACACTCAACGTTCACCTGGACAAGTGGTTTGCCGAGCTGGCTACCTACACTATCAAATCCATCTTTTGGTGGTACAATGGTGCAAGATCTGGTTCCAGGAACCCAGAGTTTGGATCTGTTTAGGGCAGGTTTTTCATCATCATTTCCATGTTTTGAGTCAGGAGGAGAGGGCACTAAAGGCACAGGTCTGCTTGGGATCCCAACGTAAGGTTTGTCCTTGTGACGCCGATCCAGGTGATATTTTAATGAAGTCTTCTGGGCTGCTGCGTAGTCGCAATAAGCACACTTGAATGGTTTCTCACCTGAAACAAAGCCATGTACAAATTTTAAACAGAACTCGAAGGTTTAATACGTTTTCAGAATTATTTATAATCTCATGTGGTGGACATACCTGTGTGAGTCCTCAAATGAACCGTGAGGTAGTAGCTCGATCTGAATGATTTACCACAGTAACTGCATTCTTTTGATCTGACTTTCCGATCAAAACCATCTTCACCTTTGAAAACAGACAAAAACGCTTCAGTAAATAAAAAGGAATGGAACAGAAAGATAAATCAAAGGGAAGTGTTATCATCCCTCCTGTCAGCAGAGGGAGCTCTTGGTAGCAGAGATTTTTGTATGAAACAAAACTAAGGATTTTGTAAAGACACACAGATTTACCTAAACCCAAGGTTTCCTCAAAGCCCTCCTCTGAGCCTTCTTCTGCATGGTCCAGTGAGCCGATTCTCGACAGCTTCCCGTCAACACAAGAAGTTGGACTTTCTTCACCCCCTCTCTCTCGCTTGTGGACCCTGGAGTGGAGAACTAACTGGTGATAGGTCCTGAAGGTTCTCTGGCATTCCTCACAAGTGGTTGGCCTCTCTTTGTCCTTATCTTTTTGCATTAGAGACCTTCGCTGTGGGGCTGGGCTTTCTGCAACAGCCTGTTGCTGAGACCGGAGCTCTCTCCCAAGAGTCTCTTTCATAGATTTGTCTCCTTGGCCCTCAGACCAAATAGAATTCATCTCCTCTTTATCAGAGCCACAGTCTTCATTGTCTGTGCTGACTTCCTGGCCAGTATCTTTAGTATTATTAGGACCAACTGCTATCTTGCCCTTTGTAGCAAGTTGCCAGGCCTGATATGTGTTATAGGGATCTAGCTGGGGAATCCATTTTGAGAATCTCACATGTTGCAAACTGTTTCCTGCAGAGCGTGGCATTAGGTTTAGACTGTGAAGAAATGCTTCCTGTTTGGCAAGGGATTCAGTAGCACCATCCATCTTCTCCTGGTCTTTATCTTTGCCAGGCTCCACCTCTCGATTATGCACTTTACTATGTTCAACCAAACTGTCATGATCGGGGAAGAAGAACCCACAAACCATGCACATTTTGTAAAGTGTGACTACAGGCTCTGAAGCAGGTTCTTGGACGATGCCGTTGACTGTTACTGGGGTCTCCAGGTCTTGCTGAGCCTTGCTCTTCGGTCCTGGTTTCACATGCATTTTCATATGGTTCTTGAGAAACCATGGCTCTCTGAACCGCCGTCCACAAACATTGCAGCAGTACGTAAAGTAGTCTTTATGTTTCCTCATGTGGGTCTCCAACTCGCTGGCATCTTGCGATATCAAACCACAAACGATACAACTGTGAACGTCCTCTTTTTCAACAGGGCGGCCGCTTGGTTTGGGTCGGGGTCTCTCTCCTGGGATCCTGAATTCTGCTTCAACGCGAAGCACAGTCGGTTCAAAGAAAGTTGTCGGGTGCTGTGTTAATACATGGGGACCTAGCTCATCCTGATGATTGAAAATCTGATCACAGAACATACAAGACAGCGGTACACTTCCTTCAGACTGCAGCACAGTCTTTTCTGAGTAGGTGGTGTGTGGCGTCATGCTGGAGCCAGATCCTGGGATATTTGCATTGTTACTAATAAGAATATCTTGGGCAAGTCCATCTGGGCTATCCACAAATGGGAGCAACGAGTGAGTCGGCATTTTCCACTGAAGTTGCAGACCTTGTCCAGATTATTAGGAACCTGGAAAGAATGGGAAGAGTGTCTTTAGGCTGTGCTTGATATACAAACGAGATCAGGCAGGTAATGCACCTAACAATCAGTTTAAAATACACCAGAGAGAGAATTGCCTTCTCTTAAACTGAAACAGGAAATGTATCTTTTTTAGAAATCAACTACACAGACAGCTCATTTCCTCTATGTGCAGGGCACTGATAAAACTATGTTTTTCTGCTTTCTTACTTCTTTGTATGTATACCATATATAACCTTAGTTTGTAAAGACTTAACAGACTCAGATAATCAGACCTACTTAATACAGTCAATAGTCAGAGGATTCCGATTAAGAGTTGGGTTATTTCTCCTTTCTGAATGTACAAACAATACATTAATCCATTAACAGCCGTCTTACAGACTTGGTTTGAGTGGCATTTAACAGCATTATACCGGAAAAACCAAAAACATTTGTCTAACATGTTCCACTGTGTGACAGTCCTTGTTGACTCACACTTTACACATTTCTACTGTATGATCATGTAAAATCTTTTGTTCTCCTTTTGTTTTTTGTCACCACTGGGACAACCTCTCTGTGGTTTTGAATATTGTCTGCATGTATAATGAACTGCTTACATTAGAGAGAAATCATGTTAATGGTTTGATTGACTCAAAAGTGGACTAACAGGATGAACAGGTTCACAAGCTCAAGGCTTGTACAAATGGAAATGAACACTGTGGCAACAGCACAGCATTTAGTAACATCTCTCTACATTAAGTCAGCAATAATGTCTTAAGTTGAAGGGGGGAATCCCAGCTCTAGGTTTCCACTCACTTCCCATAGAATAAAACCTTTTCACTGATATAACATGCACTCTCTTGCCAGTTCAATGAGTGCACCAGTGAAAACAAATGCTTTCTAATTGAGCAGTCCTGAACTAAATCTTATCTTCATGAAGGTTATGGTATTCAGCATATGTTTAAAATAACAGAGAACTGTTGATTCAACTTAAGTTTTCATTTTGGAGGATGTGGTTTTTAGTTCTATTGAATTATATTGAGTTTAATTTGACAACCCCATTTTAGTCAGTGGGCTAGCCTAAATAACAGAAACATCTTTAAGTTTAATTTAAACAGCACCACAAACGACATCCTGGTGCCGTTTCAACATAAACTCAACTTAACTGTCACGAAGAGGATCTATTTAAAGACTTTAGCTTTTACTTGTGTACAGTTGTTCTGTGGGTATATATTCAGTGTGTGCGTGGTTTCGTCATGCTACCGCTTTTCTTTCACTATTAAAGTATGTTTAACATGGTGACATCCACTTTACAAATTTACTATTAGCCATAATTAATTAGACTGGCAGCACTTAATCCAGGTGAGCAACTCTGACCATTTGTAATCATTTTCCTTTTAAGTGCTCACATGCTTTGTGTGAGGCAGCGTCAACGCTAGCCACCGTGTAGTTCAAGTAAACACATCTCTCGTTAACACCACTAACGTACTATACTCGTGATGCTCCGGGTAACAGTTAACAGCTAACGCCAATAAAGCCCAATCAATGCTCCATTTAACGGAGCGGCTATTACATTTCTATAGGTGCTTCATATGCCGAGCACGAGGGAGGGGTTACTTACTTTTATTTTCAGCCACACAGATCAATATCACCCACCACTGGAGAGGCTTTAGCCAACTATTTCATAAAAAGCTAAATTTAGCCGGAGTCAATTCAACAGCAAACACGTTCCCACGAGCATATTTTCATAACAACAGATTGGTGCAAATCAAACGGACAAACTTTTGTGTCTCTACTCGTTTTTTTTTGGTTTTGTTTCAACAGTTAAAGCTACATGAATAAAACCTTAAAAGTCAGCGAAAGACACGAAGTCAAAAGTCGAGCAACGACACCAACGTTAGCGGACTACACATTCTGTTGTCTTCGAGCAAACTGTAGAAACTCACCAAACAATACCTACCAAGTCAGAGTTTCCGGATTAATAATGATACTGACACTACGAGCGAGCTGAATTGAGTGAGCTGTGCTGCTTGTGCGAGCTGCTGCTTCTTCATTTCACGCAAGGCGTGTTCGCTGGCGGACAGCTCACCTTATTTAATTGTTTGAGTCATATTTGTTCTACTTGGCGAGTCTTCACTGTGCAGCTGTTGAATCCCGAGGCGCGCTCTCCCAAACAGCTCTCGAGGGGAAGATGGAGCGCGTGCACGGCGGCCCCCAAAAACCCGAAGGGCAGTCACGTGGTCACGAATAACAAAAAAGGGTCAGTGGGCATAATCACAGCCAATAAAGCTTTTATTTTATTTTTTAATCTAATTATTATATTATTATAGTTGTGATCCGCACATTCATGTTTAACCACTGTTGTTTATATTTGTACACAGGGAAGTCAGTTATTATTGTGTTTACCTCACTGACCTCATGTTAATAATAAAGTTACTTTCAGGGTGACTTGGTGTTTGAAGTGTTAATGCTATGCACTGAACCCACCTAAAAGTATTTCCCTTCTTCTTCTTCTTCTTCTTCCACGTTCTCACTTCATGCATCAGCTACCATGTGGAGATGGGGGAGGGGAGCCTTAAACTTCTCACAGTTACATGAGGTTTTCTTTTGTGTTTTTTTTTTTTTTTTTTGCAGAAGCAGGTTGGTTGAGTCATGACAAATTTCAGGTTCTTCCTATTTCATGGTATAAACAACGTGCATTAAACGACCATGGCACTTTTATGTGCGGTGTTATTTGCTGTCTCTTTAGGTGTATATATAGAGATGTGTTTGATCTCAAAGGGAGGGGGTTAGGCACTCTAAAGCTTATAATTAAAGGACAACTTATAAAACCTCATTATAATGATACTGATGATAATAGAAAAAAATGTTACAATACAGTTAAGTAACTATTTGGTTGTAAAATCGATAAGATGTAATGTTTGTGAGATACAGTGGCAGCCCTTCCTCCCCACTTTAAACCCTTCATAGACACACTGATAAAGCTATACATTACACAATCAATGACTCCAGTGTACACTCATTATTGAGACACACACTCCCTCCCCCCCGAATGGTAGCAACGTCTGGAAGGAAAAAAAAAAAAAAAAAAGAAAAAGAACTTTACCAGTAACCACTCCCAGTTAAGGAACAGTGAACAAAGGCTCCATTTGCCAAAAACTATCTCTCCCAGGCGAGGGCTGTGGCCTTAAACTCCATGCTGTTTTGCCTAAATAATAAAAATTGTTTTCCAATCCTTGTTGTTACAAAACGGGTTGAACAGACAAGCTAATGAAAGTAGATCAGCAGGTTTAGCAAGCAGGCTCAATCAAAATGTGAAACCCAATAAATAAATCCATCTAGGTAGCAAATAAGATATGATTACAAATTGAGTATAATGTATAATGTTGTTGTTCATATTCCTAATAAAACACTTTTGAAACAGAAGATATCCCATCTGTGTTCTGTATTAAGACTCTGTCCCCTACATGTGCTGCTGTAAACTCAAACGTTTTTCTACAACTCACCACTGTGAATCACTTTTGGGGTATTTTTGCCTCAGATCCTGTTGAGGTATATTGAATTTTAAAAGAAAACATTCATGTGGAGTCAAATGGTTAGCCAGAGGGCCAAGTGTTTATGTTAGTGTCAGGATTCAGCAGACTTGAAGTCTGGAGTGACAGATTGAGGGGCCTGAGGTTAAAGGTTGCATACCTATGTAAGAGGGGTTTCATATGCTTCTCAGTATGTGAAAAGTGGACTCTGTTCCAGCTGGTATACATTAAGTTGTGGACAATAACAACCCCCCCTATATAAGTTGGGTTTAGGACGGAGATCAGGAGAGTCTCAATTTGGCAGAGGGGCTCTCCGAGCAGTTGCAAATGCTTGTATCAGACGCTGTAATCTTTTGTAATAAACCTTTTTATATACAATGAAGACGGTGTCAGCGGAGATCTTTTCCTTCATCATCTTCACATCATCACCGACGAATAAACAACAAAACTTTGGCGTCACGAACTCCGGACGTGTTGTGACCTGCAGCGTCGCCGTCGGCTCCAGCGCACCTTCGCTTTCTCACCGAGTCGGCCGCAACGGGTGAGCATTGTTCGTTGGGACTGAGTATGCGTGCGTGTTGTTTGGTTACACCGTAAAGGCCTGTGTATGGGTGTGTGACATGTGCTGTTGATGTTGGTGGAGGTACTCCGTTCTAAATTGGTTTTATTGCGTTACAGGCAACGCAAAAGGGGGGAGTACAATAGAGGAAATAGAAAAAAGAGTTGAAGTAATAAGAGTTGAAGTTAAAGTAATAAAGGAAACAGAAATAAAGAGTTGAAGTAAAAAGAAGTGAAGAATAAAGGTTTAAAGAGTAAGAAAAGAGAAGTGAAGAATAAGTTTTAAAGAGGAAAAAGCCGCAGTAGTCATTTGGATAAAGCCCTCAGGGAGGTGATCTTAGATGGGCCGTAAAACCTGAAAATTCACTAGGTGGACTTCAGGTCAGTTCTGGGAACTGGGGATGTAGAATTAAAATTCAATTGAAGCTCCCACTCGAACATTAGTTGACGAACGGTGTCTGAAGCAGCCTCTCGTTGAATTTCTAGATCTCATAAAGGTAGCATAAATTTAAAAGGAAATTAAAAGGAAAAAGGAGCGGCAGAAAAGCATGCTATAGGGAAAGTATGAATGAATCGATTTAGAAAATGTGAGATTAGATGTTTGTGATTTTGCTGTGAGTTTTTGGTTTGGGGATCAGTCTCTCTGTGTGTGTGCGTTTCTGTGTGACAGGGGCGGTCCCTGTGTGTGTGTGTTGTGTTCAGCGCTGCACCCTCCGCTGCGAGTGGAGCCTTCTTTTCTCTGTGTGTCTCTGTGTGTGTGAATGGCTGCGGCATGAGTTGGTGTATGTGGTTTATAATAAGAATATATATATATTGAAAAAGTACATACATAGGTTACGGTTGAAAATAGGAGGTGGTTTTAGTAATTATAAGGGAAATATTTGTCTTCTACTCGTTTATTTCATGAGCCTCAAACTGAGAGGACTGTATCTGCTAAAATTTATGAGTTTCATTGAGAAGACATTAAATAAAAAGAACTGTATCTGCTAAAAACCTATGAGCTTCTTCGAAAGACTTTTTGTTAATAAAAGGAAAAAGATAAAAAGTAATGAGTCTTTTTGGGAAACATTTTTCATGAACCTTAGTTGAGGACGTAGTAACACTGAGTTAACACACACTAACATTAAAGTATGAGTTCCCAAAGGACATTTACGAGTTGAAGACAAATAGAGAAATAAATGAGGGTGGTTAGCGTGTATACGTATGAGTAATTGTTATAATAAGTGATAAAGAAGTAAAGGAAAAAGGTATTATTATATATCGTTTGTGAGTAATCATAATTAATAAAAGATTAGAGGTGATTTTTAAAGTAAAATAAATTAAAGTTTGTGCAATTGTGATGATTAGGAGTTCAAAGAAGTTAAGCAAACTTTAGAGGTTGATAGATAATGGGTGTGAATTATATTGAATTATATGTTAAGTTATTATAAAAGATCTGTGAGGAGAGATATTAAGGTCCTGTCTGCTTTTCTCTTGTCTATCTGTGGTGTGCGAGAGTTGGGGAGACAGCTGCCCAGAGTTAGTTGTGGACACTGCTCGCACCAGTAGAGACGACAGGATGTATAAGCCTCCTCTGAGGAATGTGACAGTGAAATGTGTAGAAGGTTGGTTGGCAATAAGAGAATGTTGGTGAAGGTTGGAAGAGAAGAGAGACTAGAAAGAGAAAAGAGTGTTGTGGAACAGAAACAGACTGGATGTGCTATTTGTGTAACTCCATCAGTCGCTCAGGTTGACGTGATATCTTGCTCATCGCTGAATGACGGATTGTAACAAGTGTTAATCGATGGAAAAAGTATGTAGGGGAAGGAAGATGAAGAAGGATTTTGTAAGTTTGTACCAGATGTTTAATGGTTGATGAGATGGAAGCAAAATAGAGAAGGAATGTGATAAAATGTGTCCAGTGATAATTCGAGGACAGAATTTGGAGTACAAGCCATGGCAGAATACAGATATGTCTGACATACTTGAAAAGCTGCCAACTCTACAGAGTGGAGCATATCCGTGGATTTCAAAATTAGAGGAAATTATGGTGGGAACACAAATTGCCATAGGAGACATTAAGAGGTTGTTGGCAAGCCTGCTGGGAGTTCCAGGTATGGAAGAAATCCTACAGAGAGTAGGACTGAATCGCTATGTGGGCACAGCTGTTAACGATTCGGAGTTGTTTTCTGCAAATAGAGGTCATATGTGGAGAGCATTGAAAGACACGTTTCCAACAAATATGCATCCTGATAATATTTTTATTGAGCCACTGGGTCAGGAAGAAAATCCAAGGGCTTATGTGTCAAGAGCTCATCAGGTGTGGAGAAGTGTTACAGGAAATGATCCAGATTTGAACCAGATGGAGCGGTCAATTCTGAGAGCAAAAATAGAGAAGGGACTGCCCCCACCTGTGAGGAGTAAACTAGCAGAGGTTGTGGGTCTTGGAAGTGCAGCAAAGGGAAAGTACATGGATAACATAGCTCATCAAGTGGAGTTATATAGGAAGAAGGAGTTTGATCAGAAACAGCAGGACCAGGAAGTTCTTAGAAAGCTTAATCAAATACAGCTGGTGGACAGTAAAAAGAAGGAAAAGAAACAGGCTGTGGTTGTACAGGCTCAACCGCCAGTACATCAGATACAATCTCAGCCAAATCAAGTTCAGTTTCAATTACCACAGCCACCAGCAGTAGTTCCAGTTGTTTCTTATCCACAGCCAGCTCCGGGTCAAATGCAGATCTGGAAAGGACGAGGTCGTGGAACTTTTGGTAGAGGTAGAGGAGGAAGGTTTAATTCAAACTTTCAACAGTCTCCAGAAGCATGTTACAATTGTGGACAAATTGGTCATTTCACCCGTGAGTGCAATAGACAAGGAGGAAACTTCAGAGGAAATTTCAGAGGAGGATTCAGGGGCCAGTCGAGGCCATTTGGGAGACTGGTGAACCCCTTCAGGGGCCCAGAACTAGGATTTTAGGGGTGCCCAGAGGATCCGAAGGGGGGATGTCAGCTGGTAGTATCAGGGCCGGAGAGAGATCCAACAATAGTGGTGAAAGTAAATGATAAACCATTGGAAGTAATGGCAGATAGTGGAGCTGCTTTCACCTGTATTCGGCCTGAAGATGCTACACATCTTCCCATGTCTGGTCAATTGATTCGGACGATCGGGTTTGAGGGAGTAAAACAGCTGATTCCTCTCACGGAACCAATTGAGCTCTGCTATAAAAATCTGAAAGCTAAAATACCTATATTGGTGTCAGAACATACACCTATTGCACTTTTGGGAAGAGATGCTTTGTGCAAATTGAATTGCATAATAAAATGTACACCTGACGGTTGTTTGGTGGAAGTGCCAAATAATGCTGTTCGCCAATTGTTGGTGACTATGGAGACTGAAGCTTCCTCTGTATATTGGATTGGAAACCTCAGCACTGATTTTTTAGAACCAGCGAAGTTGTGGGAAAAGTTCATTGTGGCAAACATGCCCAATGCAAAACCTCCAGAGTATCCGCTACATTGCACGCTTAAGTATTTTAAGAATGCTGATCAGACAAGTTCAGATGAATGGTTGAGTTGTCAGCCAAATCAGGTTCAACTCAGTTCAGGTTGTATAATTTTGGGACCACAAGGAGCAGCTATGAAGGTAAATGCAAACGATTACTTGGACAGAGAATTTGATATTAAGAACAGTGTCCCACATGTGACTTTGTTGGTAGCTGAAGAGTACGATCAGAAGCATGTAGGAGAAATGATGGCAGAAGCAGAGAAAGTTGTTTTTGTGCCGATGACAGAGAATTTGGCTATTTGGAAGAGTGAATATCAACGATTTATTAAGATTATGATCTCTGCTCAAGGATTGGGACAGCCACAAATTGTACGGATGACACATGAGTCAATTTGTCATGTTAAAATGGACTCAGACCCCATGAGAGAGGAGATGTTACAACAAGTTCCAGAATGTTTGTGGTCTCAGCATAGTACTGATATTGGACTTGTGAAGTCAGCGCAACCAGTGAGAGTGGAACTCAGGCCAGGAGTTAGACCTCCGTGGAAGAATCAATACCCACTGAAAGAAGAAGCAGTTCGAGGGATTAAACCTCAAATTGAAGGACTTATGAAGGCAGGTGTTTTGAAGATAACTCAGAATCCACAGAGTAATACACCTTTGTTGCCTTTGCAAAAACCTGATGATTCTTATCGCTTGGTACATGATTTGAGAGCAGTGAATGACATAGTAGCTGATTTTCCAGCAGAAGTACCAGACCCACATACTTTGCTAGCTCAAATTCCACCTGATGCGACGCATTTCACAGTATTGGATTTGTGTGGTGCATTTTTTAGTGTTCCACTCAGTGTTGAAAGTCAAGGGTTGTTTGGATTTACATACAACGGGCAGAGTTATGAGTATGAGAGATTGCCACAAGGGTTCAAACATAGTCCTCATATTTTCAACAAAGTATTGAAGGATGATTTGGCAGGGATAGATCAGGTACTGAAAAGTACTGTTGTTCAATACGTGGATGACATCATCATCTGTTCACCAGATAAGGAAACATGTCACAAGGACTCAATTAAACTGCTACAGATACTGGCAGAGAAGGGGCATAAGGCCTCTCAGAAAAAGCTGCAGTATTGTCAGGAGAAGGTAGTTTACCTGGGTCAAACAATAATGCAGGGACATAGAAGCATTTCTGATAATCAGTTAGAAGCTATTCGTAAGGCTCCAAAGCCTAGGACCGTCAGAGAGTTGATGACATTTCTTGGCATTGCTGGATATTCCTCAGCATGGGTAGAGGATTATGCTAGCCTGACAGGGCCTTTGAGAGCTATGATTAAAGACACTGGTAATGCTCAGCTTCATTGTAATCTGACCTGGACACAGGATGGTCTTGTGTCATTTGAGACAATCAAACAGAGATTACAAGAGGCTCCGGCATTATCGCTTCCAGACTACTCCAAGAATTTCTTGTTGTATGTGTCTACTTCTACCGGAGGTAAATATGCGTGTGCAGTTCTTTGTCAGCCAACAGGTATTGGGACAAATCCTCAACCCATTTCTTACTATTCCACTGCATACTCAGAGGTAGAGCTAGGGCTACCACTGTGTTATAGGGCGATGGTAGGAGTCTATTTGATGTACGACAAGGCATCATCAGTCACGATGGGTTATCCGGTGACAATTCTCACACATCATAGCCTTAGGAATCTTTTGAACTATGGTAAATATACATTGACTATGCCTAGACTCAGAGATTACCATAGACTCTTAGAGCAGGAGGATGTTACTTTGGTGAGATGTGCTACAGTGAACCCAGCTGAAACTTTGCCAACACCAGAGGATGGTGAACCACATGATTGTGTTCAAGAAGCAGAGAGATACTCAAGGCTTAGATCAGATTTGCAAGCCCTCCCATTGTGTGAGGCAGACTTGGAATATTGGACTGATGGTTCCTGTTATCGTGTGGGAGACAAATTGAGTGCTGGTTATGCAATAGTAAGAGCGCAAGGAGCAGAATTTGTTGTTGAGAAGGCTGAAGTTATACCACAGCCTGCATCTGCACAGCTTGCTGAACTTGTGGGGCTAACTGAAGCATGTTTGTTAGCCGAAGGAAAGCGAGTGACGATATATACTGATTCTGCATATGCACATAATGTGTGTCACTTGTTTGGAGCGGTGTGGAAGAGCCGAGGGTTTAAGAAAACTGATGGTTCTCCAATACAACACCATGCTCAAATAATGAAGCTGTTGCATGCTATGATGAAACCTAAAGAAATAGCAATAGCTAAATGTGCAGCACATCGGATGGATGCGTCGAGGGTCACTCAAGGAAATAAAGCGGCTGATGAAGCTGCTAAAGCAGTTGCAGGAGGGGACAAATTGGGTGAAGTTTTTCTGGTCACTCATGGAGTGGATTTAGAAGACAAAATTACCCTTAGAGATGTGGTTTTGATGCAGGAGGCTGCTCCTGCTATAGATAAACAGTTGTGGCTAGATCGAGGAGTCACTCAGGATTATACTGGTTCTGGGATGTTTATGGGTGTATTTGATTGTGACAGCTATCTGATGAATTTGGGTAAACATGATAATAAAGATGTTACTACATTGTATGAAGTGACATTTCGTGTGCCAAATCAGAAATATAGTAGAACTTTGATGGTGAGAAATCCAAACTTGCCTGGAAATGTGACAATAGGGAATTTTAAAGATATTTGGTGGAGAAATATCCATTTTAATGTCTAATCATATTATACTCTTTGTTATATTTTTTGATTATTTTTTGCTTTCTATTAGTTCCTCCTATAGAGTGTTATGATGAAAGGGGGGGAATGGAATGTGACTAATATGATATTGTGATTCATTTGTTTGTTTGTGAAGACGATACTGGTTGTCTTTTTCTTTTCTTTTCTCCTAAGAAGCAAGATTGGGGAGTTTGCATATATTCAAACATGGACAATAAGAAGGATTGGAAGGCTTTGAATGAGGATGCTGGGATTCAACGCATCAGCAATACCAGACTGAGAGCCAACGCTGCAGAAGAGTTGCAGATGGATACTTTCTTTTCACATATATATGTTTTCATTATTGGACTGTATTAGCTATATTATACTTGATGATATTATTAGAGAATGTTTGTATACCAGCAATAATCATAGTAAGTCACAATAGTTTGCAATTTTCTTTTGTTACATGATGAATACATATGTATCATTTTAGTAGTACTTGTTTGAGGAATGATGGTTTTTGTCGTTGGGCGAATATATTTGTACCTCAGATGTTTTTTTCTTTTTCTCGATGTTTAGGGACATAGGAATTAGGCAGGGAAAGGTCCATTGGAAGGTCCGATGGGTTGACTAGCCGGAAGATGGATATTGGATTGATTTTATTTTCTGGGGTTTCATATGTATTTGCTTAAGTCATATCCTTAAACACAGTATTAAAATTTGATTGGGCTGGAGTGCTAAATGTGGCCACCTAGGGCAGAGGGGCCGTGAGAGAAGTTTTCCTGTCTTGATTGTCTGAAGGATGTTAAAGGATGAATAGCTGCCTGACAGGTTTTTTCACTCTCACACTCCATAAAATTATTGCGTTGCTAAGTTTATGTGACAAGCAGAATTGTTATCTCTGTAAACAATGTTAAACATGTATGTTTTATTCTTTTGTTTGTCGAGGCTTGTTTAGCCTCGAAGGGGGGAAATGAGGTATATTGAATTTTAAAAGAAAACATTCATGTGGAGTCAAATGGTTAGCCAGAGGGCCAAGTGTTTATGTTAGTGTCAGGATTCAGCAGACTTGAAGTCTGGAGTGACAGATTGAGGGGCCTGAGGTTAAAGGTTGCATACCTATGTAAGAGGGGTTTCATATGCTTCTCAGTATGTGAAAAGTGGACTCTGTTCCAGCTGGTATACATTAAGTTGTGGACAATAACAACCCCCCCTATATAAGTTGGGTTTAGGACGGAGATCAGGAGAGTCTCAATTTGGCAGAGGGGCTCTCCGAGCAGTTGCAAATGCTTGTATCAGACGCTGTAATCTTTTGTAATAAACCTTTTTATATACAATGAAGACGGTGTCAGCGGAGATCTTTTCCTTCATCATCTTCACATCATCACCGACGAATAAACAACACTGTTCCACAAACAAGTCTACTATGTTAATCAAAGGCACCACATGTGACACATCGAGGCCTCCCGCTTATTTCCTATTGTTCTGTGGCCACAAAGGCGGTGTGAAAGGCTATCAATCTGGAGCGGCAGTATGATCCCTCAGGATGATGAAACTGCTAAGAGATGTTGAAGCCTATCATAGACAAATGGAGGAAAAAAAAAACTATTTAAATAGAGGCGGTGCTGGGGGTTTGGTTTTAAACTTTCATTTGTGAGTGGACATTTCATGACTGATTATTTTATTTGACTGGCATCCAGCCTCTGGGGTAATGATGACAGCAACAAGTGGGCAAACACTGTTTACTTCAAACTGATTTAATTAACTTTATGCAACTGTTCAGCCATCATATTAAATAACTTCTTTGTAGAAAAAAAAAATAGATTTATACACTGGACATTATGCTAAAAGCATCTTTTTTTCTAATTAAAGATAAAGGCTTGTCTCTGGAAAACTGAACGCTTGAGTGAATTATTATGCATTCACCCTGAGACAGAAACCCTGATAGGAACTGGATTAACGAATGGGGAAAGGCTGCGGTGGCTTGTTTTTGTCTTGACGTGTCAGGAGCAGCTGACTGCATTGTTCTCCTTCAGATTCACAGCCTGGCTTCTTTCATAATCCTGGTGTCGCTTCTGAAAGGCACTGATAATATATAATCTCCTTTCTCACTCCCCTAGCCTAGAAATGTTTATTCAGCGCTGCCAGCTGTTGTGTTGTTGATCATCAGAGAAATCTAATCAGTCACCAAAATAAAAAAAAAATTGTCTGAATTAGATCCCCTTATTGCCTTGGGTGAGATTGTTACTGCTGTTTGTATGACCTCTTTGACATCTTACTCTCTGATATACACGGAATATATGCACAGTTACACACGTTCCCTAATTAATGAGTACAATCAAAGGAAATTATTAATAGACAAACACGTGAGAACACAATCTTACTCGTAGCTCTTTCTACTTAGTCTGCTCTTTCTTTGTTGAAATCAACAGAGCTGTGTTTAATCCTCTAACACTGTTTAACTGATCGGTTCCTCCAATCATGAAAATAGGGCAACCAAATAAATTATGATGGCTTTCACCTTGATCTCCTGTCAAACCTGAAGTGCACGGTGCTGATATAAATATGTCTTCTTTGAAACTGGTAAGTGTTGACTGCCACACCTAAATTTAGACAGATTAGCTCTAAACAGGGATAAACAAAACCAATCTAACAATACTGTATGTAATTACTACACAAAGGGTTACCCATAGGACTCAAGCCCAGTCCTGAAGATCTATACCCATATCTGGGTCTAAGATTCATTTAAAGCCATGTGTTCCTTATGTATTTTGAAAACAGCTTTTCTTATGGTAAAACTTCCTGTTTTATATTTATGCTTCTTCATTTGCAGTGCTTGCAAATTCCTTGCATGTCAAGACATACTTGCCTTAAAAAAAGGTCAATTCTGATTCTGTGATTAACTTGGAGTCTTATTCTTGAATGTTTTTAGCTTTAGAAATGAATTTTGACTGCTATTTACTTGAATCACACAGTTTCTGCGCCTGGTTAAAACATGACATGTCCCTGGTTTTTACACCACTTTCAAACTGATCCCAAAATTTTACAGAAAGTTTACACACACACACACACACACACACACACACACACACAGCAACTGAAGCATTTTGTTTTAAACTAAAACATTTCAATTTACTATGCTGGCTTTTAAAGTTTCCGAATGCACAGCTGACTATATTATCTTTTAGTTCAGGTTAAAACCAATGTGAATACCAAGCAAATGTTTAAATCTCACATGTTGTATGTATTTCAATATGTTGAATAGCATCAGAATAACTTTAGTCATTTAAAGAATTGTATCAGACCACAGACAGCTTTTGTGCCTCCAGGAGGATGTAACGTTCCCCTGAAAAGACTGAAAAATCACCAGAGAGCATCTGCATCATAATGCCTTCCTAACACACACGTTGTGCCTGCAGGCCCTGCACATTCAACACTTGGTGAAAGTGAACGAGACTCTCCTTTAAAGTCGAGATCAGCACTATTAATTTGTCATCAGATCAGAAACTATGATTACTGTCTCCTCAGTGGTCCCTGGAAATGTTTCCCCACAGAACAGACCTGTTAGTAGCGAGCGCTGCCGTGATGCACATTAGTGCTGACAGCAGGCCTCCTGTCAGGCCTCCCAGCCCACTGTTCCCTTGTTTCACCCCCTCTGTGCTCAGTGCATTCATACAGTCACATGCATTGTCCTAGGATGAACTGCAGCAACATGGTGGTCAAGCAGCTCTGGTGCAGCGTGTACAGTCTTCTCATTGTTAAATTCATAACACTTGCTATATTAATACTCTTATTGATTGTGCAAAAGCCCTTGCAAAAATTGCTTTCGTAATCGTACAGAAAATCCTTCCCTTTTAAAAGCTCTCAGTTTGATACCCTGCAAGTGAAGACATGCAGCTGTTATCATCATCTACTCTGTCTCTGAGCCAAAACATCTTAATGCTAAAAAGGAGTACATTTCCTAATAACAGCAAGATGAAGTAAAGACATCAGGAGCCAGTGGTAAGAGCCAGTGTGGTTTCGATCAAGTTGATCATTTTTAGATGATAGTTTGATATCTCACACTGTAGCACAGAAACATGAAGCTATTTCCACTTTTGTGCCTCGCTAAAAGTCAAAATTTCTCTCCTCTCATTCCATCTTTACCTCGCTTTGTTTGGTAATGAAAATGAGCCCTTCACACATTGACGCCATGCTGCATCTTATTTGAAACAATCCTTGGGGGGAAATGAGAGACCGCACGTCTTGAACTATGCACGCCGTAGCTCACTTTTTCTGAGTCAGTGCAATTACGTTGATGCACAATTTAAAATGATCACACCTATTACAGGCAGTGATACAAGAGGAGTGTGTCTCATTGATAACAAAGGAGTAGTGTGAGTTATGCCCTCGGGGGCTGCAGCTCATCACTTAATAGTTGGGGAATGGTGGGTCTCCGACATTTCTATCTACATTCTTTCACACTATCAATCATGGAAATTACACCATAAACGTAGAAGAAGATTTGAGGTCTTCCTTTACTGGAGATGTCTAATTCCTTGTGTTTGATGTGTTTCTCCCAGACTATAAAAAGTAAGATTCATGGGTAACGTCCAGCAGCCAGAAGGATGTCTGTCACGATGATGGCTTGACGTAAGTTTTCTTAGGTAGGTGAGTAAGGCTGCCAGTGTTTATCTCTACACTCAACATGGCAATGTGTGACTCATTTTCCACACCTTACTAGCTCACAGGTTCTGTAAAGTTACTTGGAAATGATGAGAATATCAGAGATGCAAGAATTTCATGTTTAATTGTCTGTTGAGAGACATATTTTTTCCAGTTGTTGCAATGTCCAGTTATTCTTAATAAAGTTTATAATTTTAAAATATTTGTCACTGATGAACAACAGACAAATGGGAGAACATATTTATTTTCTTTGAGATAGCTGAAGTTACGCATACACACATACACACACACATAGGCAAACAAAAGCCTAATGTTAACTGCACATGTAAGTCAGACGACTAGACTTCAGTTAAATGACAGTCTACAAAGAGCTAATCGGTTGTGACCGCAAAATGTACGGCAAGGACACATTTGCACAACGACACCATTTTGCCACCACAGATGCATTTGTGAATATTTACAACAGGTTCCCCACAGAACAGTAAAGATTGTGATTTCCCGTGCAGCCCAACACGTAACTGTTATAGTATGTATGTCTGTGCCTTAGTCTACATAGAGCTCAGTCCAAAAAAAAAAAAAAAAAATCTGTAAGTGCAATCTGCTACATAAACATGCTCCTTATAGCGACTATATTATTGCGTCTTATTTTTCCATTTAAGTACCTTCTTGATCTCATATCATCTATGTGTTACCAAAACTGCACGCATATTCTGGTAGCTGTAAAAATATATGGTTTCTTAACATTTGCAGTCAAAGTAACAGTTAAAAGCAAAGCGTGGCGCTACAAGCCCCGATGTGTTAGATTGCAAAACAGAGATTCATTAAATGTCTGTAGAAAAGGTTTCACGCTCACGTCGCCGTACTTGTCAAGACATTTATATGACCAAAAATATATCTCAACAACCTTGCCTTCCAGTAAGCCTTGTCAAATCTCCTTCCCTGCCACCTACTCTGCCTCAGAGCTGCTCACTTTCCTTTAACCTTCCAGTAACCTTTCCTTTCTCCTAAAAAGTAACAAAAATGTAGTTAAAGTAATGAAGGGGGACGGGAGAGATAAAGACTGGGTAAGAGCTAGATGGAGAGAGGGGGTCTGTACAGGGGAAAGGGATGGTTGTGGTTTCATTTGGCTTTCTCAGCTCCTGGAGCAGCAACCACTGGCTCGGTCTGGACGCCGGCATCTGTAGAGTGACGCTTCTGACCCTGTAGTTTAAAGGGAGAAAACAGTAAATGCATGTTGCAGTGTCTACTATCTTAAAGAATCAGATCCTGTACAAGAAATTTTTATCTCTATAGGTCTTTCATTGGATTTGATTCTTTAATGATTTTTCTAGTTGTGGGAAACATCTAACCTGGGGAAAGCAACTCTTCATTTTTCCCTTTCCTTGCTTAAAATGTAGCATTTGAATTAAGTTACACTGAGAGCACACATACATTTGTCAACAGTAAATAGCAATTACTGTAAAAACTGTGGATAGGAACTCAGAATCTCATTGATCTCGTCTTTGTTTTCTTTTTTAAATAGCGGCTGCTGCCCTCTAGTGGAGCTATTGCAAAAAGACATTTCAATATCCAGGGCCATTCAAGCACTGAATCACTGAATTAGAAGAAGATTTCTGTCTTGTATTTGGGGAAAAGTGATGTTCCTCTTACCAGATTCTTAAAGAACAGCTGGATGGAGTTCCTCTTCTCCAGTTTCCTGGGTACACCGGCAGCATCATCTCCTGCTTGAGAGGCCACGGAAGCCAGTTTGTTATCTACCGCTGCCTCTGACGACTTGGCTGCTGCTTTCGGTTCCTCTTTGGCTTTAACTGCTTGAGCTGCCTCTCCTGCTGCTGCAAGTGGGGTCGGGGTCGCCTTCTTGGCCTCAGCAGCCTGAAAGTGTTGTGGTACATGATGAAAAATCCAGTTATTCCAGCCCTAGCTCAGCAGAGGATTCACTTGTTTGTTACTTTTACCAGTGGAACGTGTGTTTCGCTCATTAACCGACAATAAGATGTGCATCTGCTGTTAGGACACAGCTTGTCTTAGTGATTGAACATTATGGAGAATGATCATTTATCTGATGTGTTGTTATAGTTTTCAAATGAAGACTAATTCTGGCAAAAGAGTTGTTTTAGGGCATGTTTTAATACCAGATGTAACCGATGAAATGACTCTGGTTAATGATGCATCTATTCACGAGGTAATTTTACAGTATTTACCAGTCCAGTAGTTTTCCTGAGGAGCCGAACTCCACTTGTGGAGGCTGCTTGGACTTTTGTGGTCATGTGATCTAACAGTACCTCAAATTCACATTAATCTGTTACTCGCTGTTAATTTATTCCATCACAGTTCATACCCAGAGATTTTCAGAAGCTTTGAGGGATCATAAAGGGAATGGGCTCTTACTTTGGTTTTGAACAAAGAAAGGAAGGGCGATTTAGAGGCAGTTTTCTTCTCTTCCTGAACAGGTGGTGGCGGTTCTGGCTTCGCTGCTGCCTCCAGAGTTCCAGCTTTTGAGGGGTCCACCTTCTTTTATCAAAACAGCAGAGAGGAAAACACGTATTATGAGATTTGCGGATCAAATGAACGGTCATCATGGAAGCTGACAGAGCGAGCAGGAGCCGCCACCTGTGACATGCGAGAAGAGGTAAATGGGTGAAAATATCCAGCATCAGATGATAGAGGAGGGGGAAAAGTAAATTCAAGACAAGGCCTGGTCGCTGTAAGAATAAAGAGGCCCACACCGTCATGCACAAAAATGTCGCTTTCTAGGAAAAGAAAGAGAGGGAAAAATAGAAGAAGTTTCAATCTCCACTTGAATTTTCCCTCCATTAAAGAGATAGCTTGCCAATTTGGGAAATGCTCTGTTCACTTTGTGCAGAAAGTAATATATAGATTATATCTGCCCATTAAATATGAATCTGCAGTCAAGAGACAGTTGCAAAGCTTTGAGACAGGAAGATGCAATCTGTCCAAGGTTATATGTTCTGAACACATTTTTAAAACCAGTGTTTAAAATATAAATGAATTTAAGGTCTTACAGGCTGTATATAGTGAGCTTTAGGGGTGCTGGGTGGTGTCACCCTTGAACAGAACAATGCTAGCTGTTCCCCCTACTTCCAGTAGATCAAGCTAACTCAGCAATCTTCCAACTGTAGCTTCACAAATAATGGACAAATAGGAGATATGAACAATCGCCTTGTCTGAATAAGGAACAAGCACATTTCCCAAAATGCTTAACACTAATTTACCTCAGCTTCTACCACTGGCTGTGGTGCCTCTTTCACCACCTACAGGAAAGGAAATGTTATTGGTCAAGATGGAAATTGTACAATGTGCAGCAGTGGAGGATTTCTAAGCAAAGAAATTAAATGTTGTGAGTTAGCTGGCATTAATGAATTATTATATGTTACATATGACACAACAAAATCATTTGTGCAACTGTAGCCCTATCATTTCAGAGGTGCCTGTGGAGTGATTCTTGAGCACTTCTTGCTCATTTACCTGCTCTTCTACAACTGGCTGTGTCACCTCTGCCGCTGGTGCTACCTCCTGAGCTTCGACCTTATTTTCAGTCTGAGCAAATGCAAACAAATTAGAGCATGTAAAATCAGGAGGTTCAGGAAAGTATTCCACTCCCTGAAAAAAAAAGGGGGGGGGGAATAAAACCCCAAGACTGACATTTTCCTTTCGTTTACCTGCACTTCTACAACAGGCGCTGGTGCCTCCTCTGGTGTTTCCTGCAGAGTAAAACTGCTGTTTTTTTACTGAACAAATGCACATTTCGATGAACACATAAAAAAAAAATGCAATTAGGCGGTTATGTTACGCAGACAATATAGTAATTAGACTCAGACCAAGTCTTAACATGAGCAGATAGATTCACATTCACACTCGATTACATTCATGGAAAAATTCCAGCAGATAAGATTAAGCAGACTCTCTAGTTTACCTTTACATCTACAACTGGCTCTGGTGCCTCCTTGGTTGTCTGCAGGACAGTGAAGGAATTCTTAGATTTAGTTAAAGCCATCACAAATTAAATGTCTTCAGAGCCTCTAAAACAAATGGAAAATGATGTAATTATGACAGGCTTAATATGTTAGGGCGACGTACTGAGTAGAAGTGGTTAAAGGAACAGTTCAGATGTATTAGATGAGTCAGGGGGGAAGATCACTACACTGTCACGTCTGTGTGTGAATATGGAACTAAACCCAGATGGCAGTTACTTAGCTTAGCATAAGAGTTCCCTAACAAACCTATCAGCAACTCTGACAAGGCTCCAAAAATTGTGCATGCAAGGCAAGGAATGCAAAATGCCAATAATGAGCATGATTGTTTAGCCAAAACGGGTTCTGCCTTCTCTTATTGATTCATGCTATAGTGGTCTTACATATTCCGTGTTAATGCCTGAAGCTGAAACACTGTAACTTGCTGTTTAAACAACCATTGGTGACAACAATTTGTGTGTTTCCACATGTGGTCAGACTTTATGCTAAAGCTGTGGTAATCACCTCCTATTTTGGCTTTGCATTCTGTACACAGACATAACAGTGACATCAATCTTCTCACCTAATAAAAAAAGCAAATAATCATATTTGAATTTTTTTAAATAACAATTTTCACAATGAAAAAATGGACCATGGTAGAAACAGTGGAGTGAAGCCATAATCACTCTGCTCTCGTGACTGAGGAGTCACATTTCTACAAAACCTGATTCTCCAGAGAGTATGGGTTTCTTACACAACTGCCACTCCTATTGGGAAACATAAAATAACAAGTTTCTGCCACCTCCAGACAAATCAGCTCTTGTTCTGTTAGTAGCCAGATGAGCAATGGTCAGTTTGAGGGTACGATAATGTACTGTACCACTGCTGCAGCCTTGGCTCCGCTTGCTGAAGCAGCCTTGCCTTTGGATGTCTTGACTCCTAGCAGTACCTCAAATTCACATAAAGTTTGATTCACACTATGTTATAATGCAATGGAAGTCTACATTAATGGCTATCCTTTAAAACAGTGGTGGGAGCTTCAGCCTGCAGTTACACCAGTTTATTTACCTTTGAGCGGAAGAATTTGCTCAGGGAATCTTTGGCTGATTTGCCCTTTGAGGACTCAGGTTCCTTTGCAGCAGCTTTTGGTTCTTCTTTTGGCGAAGGCTTAGCAGGTTTGGCTGCCGGTTCTGCTTTGACCTCCATTTTCGGTGGCTCTGGGGGAGGCGGTGGGGGGACAGACATTCCTTTGGGTGCTGCAGGCGGTTCGGATATTTGTGCAACCTTTTAAAAAGAAATAGAGGAGAGTTACTAAAATAATAGTCTGCCGTGAAAAATTATAGCAACAGGAAACACGTTTGATATATATAATCAGATTTGGTGTCAGCAATTACATTTCCTATATAAAGTGTAATTTTAGTAAGTGAACCCAGCCCTTTGTTGTAAATACATGCACTGCAGGGTGTGTTATGCAAATCAAAGCACTTTCTGGGCTATATGCTCACAGTAGTGGTTGCTGCAGGTTGGGTCTCCTTCTGGGACTATTGTGCAACAGAAAAAGGAAGCGGTTAGAGAGATAAAGTTAAACTGAAGGAAACAAAGATCTGCAAAAAAGCTTGTCTCTACATGCCTTTTAAAAGTACAATGTCCTTTTTTTTAAAGTCAGGAATACTCTCAGTTCAAGCCACAGAAAGAGAACAGAAACGGAACGGTAAGCAGCTACTACAAACTGCATTTCCGAAACTAGTATATCCTGTGTTCGATGATCAGTTTCTGGCATTACTGAATTCACAACTAAAGCTATAGAAATGTGGCTTGAGAATAAGCAATGAGAGGAAATAAAATAAGGACAGTAGTAATTCATCAACACTTGTTCACCTGGTCTTTTGCGACATCAGGAGTAGCTGTTTCCTTTTTGGTTGTTTTGGTAGGCACCTGTGCAACAAGGGAATGAAAATAAACTGTCTTCAGTCACACTTTTTTGCACATAAGTAAAAAAAAAAAAAAAAGATGAGGAATGTTTAAGCATCATGGAGCATTATGTTAATTTATGCATAGCTGCAGTGTGAAAAGTTCAGAGTCAGAGAATGTGTAAGGGGAACAGAAAAATAATTATTTCCATAAAACAGAAGCCTTTCATGAATGCAGACATAGGCCTTTATGGTAAACTAACTGAGGCCCACAGAGTGCACACTGAGGGCCCTGGCAGAGCACATACAGTACATGCGCTGTCATTGTGACGGCCATTGTGCTCTGGAGATGGCGTAGGCCTGCCCTCGCTCTATCTTCACAAATCTCGACTTCCAACCGCACAGGCCTCCCTTGTGAGCTCACACTATGGGATGAACAATAGGACACCACATTCCCGCATGTTCAAAGACTTGATTAGCATGGGGCTAGGCCAATGGTAACTCTTTAAAACGGCATGAATCCAAAAGGCAGCACGATGAAGAGGAAACACAATAGCTGCTTGTTGTAGGTTTTCCATCAGGCACCGTCATCATGGCACATTTTGTTATGGATACCTTCACTGCCATGTACAGTGGCACTCTTTCACATAGAATAATACATAGATAAATGGATCAAATTGAAAAAAATTCTCTCCACTGCTGGAGGTATCACCAATTGCCACAAATATCTCAGCTTCAGTGAAGAAGAAAATAATACATATTAAATTGTTGTTTTAGAAGCTGTTTGCTATTTGCAAACCATTTGCCATGGATTTGTTTTTTTCTCTTCAACTGCAGTCTAGTTTTAGTAGTAATTTATAGTAGTAAGATACATAATAAGAAATAGCAAGAGTATAATAAACCACCACTTCATTTCTCAAACTGCGTCACTTACTAGGGTTTTGAAGAAGTTCATAACTGGATTCTCTTCTGGGTTACTCTCCTCTCGGCTTTCCACAGGCTCACTGTTTCCGTTGTCAGTGTCAGGAACTTTGTCTTCCTCTGGGCTGGAGTCTGGAGTTGCACGTTCTGCCTCCGTTAATGATTCAGATTCTTGCTTTAGGTTAGCTGTCTCCTATACACCATCACAGAGAATTAGCCTTTGAGGATTACGTTAGAGCAGTGGTGCTGATATGCAAGCAGAGAGTGTCTTAATCGCTGCATTGAGATGGGAGCACAATTCCAACCATGCCTCTGCCTACTCGGGGCATTGTCAACAATCACCCTTTTATTAATGTGCGTGTCCCACCCCTCACTCATTCATATTCAACAATGTGTGTGAGTTATGCCTTGAGAAATGTCAGGAAAGTCTTGCTTATGGTGTCTTTAAAATATCTGAATATCCCTGATTTCATTTTTAGTGAATCTGTTTGATTTAGTTTATCGATATTCATTTATTATTTTGGCTCTTTTTTTTTGTTTCTTTGCAACTTAAAGCATGTGTTGTGAAATTATGAACAAAATTAGGAGTGAAGAAACTGAATTGTGTGTTTTCCTTTTTCATTTTATTGGAAAATGTTTCAGTATTTTATAATGTGAGCTTTGTTTCAATTATATACATACAAACAATGATACTCTGCATTTTTATAAAACACAAATCACTTTACAGGCATTTATTATCACATGCTACAACCATTAAACATTACATTAAATGTATGACATCCTGATGAGGTAGATGTAAATAAATATTGTAACTGAACATGTTACTGTTGTTCTTCCTTTGGAGCCACATGAACGGTAACAGTTATATTGTAGCCCAATGAAGAGATCTCTAAATCCCCAAGCAAATAAGCCGATTCCTCAACAACTGACGTACAAGCTGACAGCAACCTAGTAATTAAAATATCTACGTTTGAACTTGTGCCTGAGTCGCCTTCAGTGACTGCTACACTTAGTGAGTCTATTGTTGAATCTGTTGCGTCCGCGCTTGATTCGCTCTCTTCCGTCTCTTCCGTCATCTCTGGTGCTGCTGCCTCATCTGAAGACGCAATGTCACATTCGGTTTCTTCTCTGATGATTTCCTCGACGATGGCCTCAAGAGCGTCCTCAACACCCTCCCTCACAACAAAAGTGGCAGCTTGAGAGTTCTCCTCGGCAAAAACATCACCTGGATTATCTGTTTCATACATTATTTCTTCTGTGACTTCATTTTCGCTTTCATCAAAGATCACCACCAGCATTTCAGTTTTTGGTTGTTGCTCGCTTTCCTCCACAGGCTCCTCAGTAGGATCAACACATTCAACAACCTCTACCCCAATAAAAGATGGAGCATCTGTCTCTTTGTCAGTATCTTCCAACAGACCTTCAATGTTCTCCACAATGAGTTCCTCTTGGACTGGAATACAAGGTTCAGGCTCTTCAATGGGCTCCATCGGTGGAACGTCTGCTTCAGGTTCCTCAGAATCCTCAACATTTGCTTGAAGCTTCCCTGAAAAAGCTTCAACAGCTGATTTGAGTATGTTCTCTAACACTTCACTGGCTGGATCTTCTTCACAGAGGCTTAGGATCTCTTCTGTGGGTTCCTCTGAGATTTCAGGAACCTCTATCTCTTCTGTTGTGACTCCTTCAGTAGATGTCTCTTGGGTATAGAAGACTTCCTCAGCACTGTCTGGCGCTGTCGCAATTTCATTTGCTAAAAGCTCGATAGCTTCTTCATTAGTTTCCTCAGTAGATGTCTCAAGGTGGTCCTCTGGGAGGGAAGGATTTGACTCTAGCTCTCCAGAGAGAGGCACAAAAATTGTTGCCATGATTACCTCCTCTAGAAAGCTGATATTATCTGTTGCAAGCTCCTGATGTGTGGCATCTGAGGCTTCAAATTCTTCAGATAGGGCATCAATAGCTTCCTCTGGTATTTCCGCAGCGTTGTCTTTAACAATAGCAGCTGATTCTTCAGTAGTTTCTGGTCCCACTTCAGCTATCACATCTTCTCCAACCTGAGCGGTTTCATTAGCAGTTACAACTTCTGAAACAGACTCAGGCTTCACTTCATCATCAAAAGTATCTTCAACCAGTTCCTCAATGGTGATGAATTCAAAAGGAGCTTCAACAATAGTACTTTCTGTCTCAGAAGGGTCATCGGCAGCTACAGGGTTGAGGTTTTCTTGCTTGCTTATTTCTGTTACACCTTCAACTGCAGCATCATCAGCAACAGTGACCTCCACATGGGCAGATTCCACCTTAAGTAGAGTTTCAGTCTCACAAGGGACAGCAATTTCTAGGTTTGCAGGTGTAGGGGTTTGCTCATTGTGAACAATCGCAGAGATTGTTACAGTGGTAAATGACTCTTCCTCAACAGAAGGGATGTCATCTGCTTCTCTGGCCTCATGAGTGACAGCGTTAGACTCACGTTGATTGGTTTCATTCAGTGCTACATCAGCCGACACGTATCCAGCTCCTTCACTGTAGTCTTTGGTAATTACTTCATCTGTTTCTGGCTCTGACGTGACTGCAGCTGTGTAGTAAGGGGTTTCAGAAACAGCAGCAAAGACTGCTTCAACACAGTCTGCCACCACTTTCGGAAGGTCGTATGTGATCTCCAGAGGAACAGTTTCCTCCACAACTGTGTTGATACATTCTGGTCCTGCAGCCGTCTGTGGTTCAGTTTCCACAAGCACAAAAATGTCTGTGACTTCCACCCGCTCTGCTCTGAACACTACATTCTCATAAACATCGTTACCCACGCCGACCACCTCTTCAATGATGATCCCAACGGCCTGGTCGTCTGAGAAGTCATCACGTAAAGTGTCTTCAACAACCTCCTCAGCTATGATAACAGTGGAGTCATTCAGTGAACCTTCCTCAGTCTCTGCTGTAAGGCCGTCTGCGTTTGTGTCGTCGTCGTCGCCAGTTTGCGTCGAAATATCGGTTTCGTGTTTTTGGTCTGTTTGCGTGGATGTTTCAGCTTTGCGATGTGGACTTCTCTCTCGATGCTCAATGACGACCAAGGTGGTGGCTTCTTCTCCACTTGGGTCCTTCATTGTGAAAATCAACACGTTTAGGTGAAATACAGTTTGTGTTTGTTTCGCGGACACATGTGATAACCACGATCTCACTGAACCATCAGAAATATAGCGATAGCGATGTATAACAGTCTGAAATTAAGATATAGTTTTAACTGTTGTTGAGATGTTGATTAATTTCTGTGGAGGTTCTGGGTTTAGATGCTGTTGTATTGAATTGTTTTTTTTGTTTTGTTTTGTTTTTTTGGTCAGTATACTGCTGTCCAATTCTAAACCACCAAATCTTCAAAATGTACCACACAATTCAGTCAACATAAGACTATTGCTGGGTGAATTTCAGTGCACTGGATTGCAGAGACATTCACATTTTTCTGGTATGTCAGTGACAAAATTACTTAATTAATTCTCTTTGGAATATATGCACTGATAAACCTGCCATTGTTAGGGAAATTTAATCAATCGATCAGAGAGAGATAAAAGCAAAACATTAAAGGAGAAGGCTGGTATTTTTCTTGTATTTTTCTGTTTTTGAATGGTACAAAGGAGATCAGGATTCAGTCGTTGCTTTCCATAATCAATACATAGCTGGTTTGGTTCTCTTCACGTGTTTTGTTGAAAGTAAAAATAAAATAGAAAATTATCCCCAGACTTAAATAAACACCAGAGGCGTACTCACCTGCTGTGGATCATTGGGAGGCAGACTTACATCTGGCTGATCTTCACTTGTGTTCTCCTTTTCTTTTTCTTTTTCTTTTTCTTTTTCTTTTTCACTCTCAACATCAGCTGCAGGTTCTGCTTTCTTTTTGAACATCTTGCCGAAAAGATTCACTTTCTCTTCTTTGCCTTTCTTGGTCTCTTCCTTCTGGGCGGCGGCATCAGGGATTTCAGAAACAACCGGCGCGCTGGCAGGCTGAGAGACTGATTCGACTATCTCAAATTCACTTGATTCTGTTGTAAGGTTTAAAGTGTGGGACTCGCCATTTTGGTAGACTATAGTCTCACTCTTACCTGCAGAAAAAAAAATCCCAAAAGTCCCGTTACATGTGTTTATGTATGTCCTTTACATGGTTCTGATTCAATAATTCCTCTTATTTAATTGTACAGCTGTTATCATGAACACTGGTCTGAATGCTAAGCTCCTTGCATGCAACATTAAGCTGACATCTCCTTGTGCAGCTCTCTGTGAAGTAAACATGGGCTTGTCAATGCAAGAAAGTGACATTATCTTTATCTCCAGCGTCAACATTAGCTCTTAGTTAAACTCGGAAGGTATCCCACTGCATTAATGCTACAGCAGCGAAGCCAACCACACCATGACAGGTCAAATAGTTGCTCCCTGTCAATGTCTGAGACTACGCCTAGAGTTTACATTTGAAGACTGGCGCCTTCAGTCCAGCTGGGAGTTACTGTGTTTGCAGAGTATTATAGAGCCCAAATGACTAATCTGACACAAACATAGAAAGATCAGCTGATTTTTACCTGCCAAAAGAAATACCATAAAACACAACAGAGGACTTTTTTAGTTACAATCTTCTCTTCTCTCATCCTTAAAACTGTAATTCCATGCGTTGAGCAATGGGTTACTCATTTTACGGTGACATCTTCGTTTGTATGTGCATTTATATGTTACATTTTAACACGGTAAGGCTTAAGCTATTATTGTGCATTAGTTTCATGTTATTTAATAAAATTAAAAATCCCACTCACCATGAGTCTCCAGTCCGTTAATCTTGATGTTTGCAGAGGTACCATTCACTGATCCATTTTCATGCTTCTCACTAATCTTCCCGTTCTATGAAGAAAATAAAGAACAAACTGATTCACAAGACTTTAAGATCTACATGTTATTGTCCATTGAGGAGAGGCACATGTTTTCATTTAAAGTATTTATCTTTCCCATGTGTGACTGGTGTGGAGGCATTAACAAAATTTTTACCACAGTGAGCTCTTTGCTGTTGGAATGCTCGTTTCCCATAGTGTTCCCAGTCAAGCTCTACAGCTTTCAGTTCTGCAACCAAATTAAACAGAAAATGTAGTTTTGCAAAGATTTGCTGCAAATAGTTCTAAACATTTTTTTTTTTTTTGCAAAGCTCTTAACTTTCAGTCTTAAATGTATCTAAATGTCTTACCTGGTTGCACCTCTTCAGGTCAAGCAAGGGATGTCCTCCTTAAGAAAAACAATAGTCAGAGAGGTGTCCTTCCTGCTCCTGCCCAACTGTGTGTTTAGGATACTGTTAACAGGCTATTTTATGTGTGCTTTGAAATGGGTGGGACTGTTTTTTAAGTAATCAATTGGATTTCCTCCAGTGAAAAGCCCGCCAATACATCCGACCAAGTATCGGTCTTCTTTAGTAAAAGCACATGATTAGCTCATGGCAATCTCCCTGTGTGCGCTCTGAAAATTATAATGAGGTTACTCTCTAATCAAGAGCACTATCATAAGGCGGTGCAGCACAGTTTTGTTGACAGATGTAGCAGGGAAGTAACAGGATGTGTTTTAAGGATATTGTTCTGGCACGTGTCCATGCTGCCAAAAAGTTGTTTCAGTAGTTATTTTGATTTGATCTTAACATTTTAAGAATTTTAAGCATTAAACCAATTTCCAATCAATTTATTTTAAGATTCAGAGTTGTTGATACGAAGGAAACTTCAAAAATGAATTGGACAAGCATGTGCCTTAAAATATCTGTTGTATCGTTTTTATATGACTTGATTAAAAAAATCTTTTTGATTTGCAAAGATTAAGTGTCTTCTTTATTGTCACAGTTAATCAAGACAGACAAAGAGCTCTGTAATTAGATCATCTGTCTTTAAAGGCTTCCACATGGCCGTGTTTAGATGCCCCCGATGCATCAAGCCTATCAGAGGGCCGTTCAGGCATTCATCTTCATGTTTTGTTTGGTGCTTTTTGTGAGTAAATGTGCCATGCTCATTCTGAGAAAGGTTCTTCATCCTGTTCTCTTCATGAAAGCCAAGTATCGTTGGTGAATATGTTTTTTTTTTTTTTTTTTTTAAAAAAGGGAAAATGGGCCATATGTATGGGATTTATTATGACAAGACTTGGAATCCATGAACACAATGTCCCGATTGTAGCCTATAGCCTGCATACTGAGGTGGGAGTTGGATTCCCCTGTTTGGATGGTGCACTTCACGGGGAGGCTGCAGCTGAGGGACCTCAAGCAAACGTTTCATGATGTACCAACGCATAACAACCTACTGGCTTTATTGGTGGTGCTGCCCTTACAAAAAGGCCATTGATTGCAAGGGCGGAAAAACTGGAATGTTTAAGTCAACTTAGATGAAAACTTTATGATTTCTCATGTAGTGTTATTGCCTGGATGCAGACAGTTGTTTGATGTGTTACTGTTATGTGTGGTTAAAACTGGATTAATACTGCTCTTGCTTTGCAGATGTATTCAGTAAATATTTAAACTTGGGTGCAGTACTGTTTGCTGTAGGAATGTTTACAGAGCAGCAGTTCCGGTTCATATAATAACTAGTGGGGCATATTGTAAGCAAGTTTGCACATTTCTTCAGATAATTAATGATAATAGCACATCAAATGATCACTTAGAGCAAATTTAAGACACAAGACATGAGACATTGTTTTTTTTATCCCAAGTATGGTAAATTTCCATGTCAGAGTAGCACGGAATTCGACAACAGTATATACGAAAAACTTCACTTCAATGAGCTTGGTGCGTGTTTAGTCAGTTAAGAACTAAATTAGTGCCACATTATATTAAATTGTTTACCCGAAACCAGCTGTGTGATAGAGGGACGGCAAGGATACGCTATTTATTAGGTAAATCTGTAAAAAAATAAATATTTTTTATGTAAACCTGTACTGTCAAACTCCAGGCTGTTCGTTCCGCTAGGTGGCGGTGTCGCTGTGGTTTTGTGTTGAGCACCACCGAACGTGAACAGTCGAAGAAGCCAAGATGGCAGCCGTCAAGAAGGGAACTGTTGTAAGTGAAAATTTAAATAAATGTGTTATTTTGTTAATGAGACGCATGCTTCTTGTTTAATGTAGAACTACTGATAAAACAGTAGAGGTGTGTCATGTGAGAAAAAAGCCACACTGTCTCCTGCTAGTGATATCTCTGTCCGTGGTCACACCCTCGTGTAGCTCATAGTAGCTACTGTCAAGTGTAGCTAGCTAGCAAAGTAAAAGCACTAGCTCGATTAACCCTGTCGTTAAATAAGCCCTACTTCACCAGTCGATTATGATAATAATTATGATAACGATGATAACAAAACAAATGTTGTGAGAGTCGAGGGGGGCACCGCTGGCATCTAACGTGTAGCTTGCTAGCTAACGTTAGCCAGATTCCCCATTCATTCTTAACGCTTGAAAGGAGCTAACTAAGCCATGTCTCGGTTTTAACTGGCTAGCACGAAGGCTAACTAGAACTGTTAACCATTTCCCGTTGTTTGCAGGCCGTTGAAGATGTGCATGTCACGTTTGAAGACCAGCAGAAGATTAATAAATTCGCCAGGAACACGAGTCGGATGACGGAGCTCAAAAATGAGATAGAGGAAAAGAAGGTCTGTTGTACTGAATAACATTGTAGTCATATGTCTCAGTCAGTCTGTCTGTCTGTGGTTTGTTAGTTACACCCAAATAAAACCAAAGTAGTCTAACATCATTATTTGTAATGTAAAGAGATGTTCTGTTATTAGACTATTACAGTTTTTACCTGGACAATATTTCTTAAACATTCTGATCAGAGATTCAGACTTAACTGTTTGCATGAACGTCAGATGTAATGATCTGCTGGAATATGTGTTTACATGCCCCAGAACAGAATAGATCTTTTTTATTTTATTTTTATTGTCCTGTGCATTGTGGAGCGTTAAATCTGCCGGAAATATAATAGAGGAAGAATTTCTCCTCGAGACCTTATTGACCGACTCTGAATTCATTCAGTAGATAAAGCCGATCAAGATAGAGTCACCATTTCAACTGAGCTGCTCATGTTGACTCTGGCTTTATTTATCTTTTCAAACAACTGGTTGTTTTTTTCTACTTCCTTGTCTCTGTCTCTCCTGGAAACTCATCACATCACCTGATGTTTTTCACACGTTGGGCAAACATGTGTAGAAGGGATAAACAATCAGATCAAGTGTATACGTGGTTATCAGGAGCTAATATTTTCCCGTTGAACTGATGATCTCAATCTGATTGAAAACTCCTGATGATCTGGTCAGTCTGTTCTGTCTGAGGTGGTTACATAAGGTGTTTCTATTTTAATTATTAGTGGAGTCCTTGAATGGATCAGACACAAAGTGCAGCCTCGAAAATGAGGATTAGACAGAACTGATTTCAACTAATAGAAGTGTATTTTTACGCTCATGGGCTTACAGATGACTCTTGGCTTACTTGCACTCAGTTTCCAGTTTATTAGCTAAAATGTAAGCAGTATATTTTCAAACTTACTTTCACTTGGACTGAAATGTTCCAAGTGTTTTAATGAAGTGTTTAATAAGCTTTATGGTAATTTTGAAAGCCGTCATTTGTTGCATTGGTGATTTTGTAATGACATTGTGCTATTAACTACATATTGTTTGTGTTTCTGATATATATTTTACCCTTACTAGCAGAAGCTTAACTGCAACCTTTAAAATGATTATAATGTTCAATCTGCATTTATTTAATTCCGAAGAAAGCCAGTTTGTTCAGATCTGTCACAATTAAATGTGACCTGAAGGGCGACACAGCTGCTAATCTAATTTGTTAACAGCCCTCATTGAGACTCTGTAATGACCTGCTAATGTCTCTAAACAGAAAACGCTGCAGGACCTACAGGATGCCAGTGACGACCTAATGATGTTAGACGACGACGCACTATTGATCCCTTATCAAATCGGTGATGTCTTTTTGAGTCACACCCAGGAAGAAACACAAGAGATGCTGGAGGCTGCAAAGGTAAATGTTTCACTAAACTTTTTCTCACGCTTTAGACTTGAAAGACCATTGTTATATGATCAAGTCATTCGCTGAAAGGGCAATGGAGAGTGACTTACCATAACGTAAACTTATATTTTAGCTTTTATTATCATCAAACAGTATATACTGACATATTATTCACAAGTTGGATCTTGGCAGGGAAAGTCTGTGTGGTTTGTGTATGTATTCCAAACAATCATCTTGATGATGGTTATTTATTTAATGACTTAGAATTGAAACAACAAGGAAAATGACTTTGTGTCTAAACATCAAATATAACATCAGTTGAGACTAAAATACAAAGATGGTTTCTGGCTTTCATTTATCAGTAAAACTGAGATATCCCTTGATTCAAAATTTCTCCGAAATGTTAATTACTGGTGTTTTTGAAAGCTTTGATTATTTCCCCAGTGGACTGCCTAAAGTGCTGCTGAGAAGTAGTAGTCGTAGCGGTTCTCGTTCTCGCAGCATAATCTTTATGAAACAAAACAGAATTCTAAAAACACTCGCATGCTGTTTTGTCTGATTAGTAGAACTGGATTTCTTTGAAAATCACTCTGTTGAGATGAGTCACGGCTGAGGTGGGATTTGAAGGACGGCACATGAATCACACCGGCGCTCGGTTATCATATTAAAAGCTTATTTTAGAATCACAGCGGATCAAATGAAATACTGATGTGGAGGAAATCAAGCTGCGCATCACAAATTCAAGAAAACAGTCAACTCTTTTGAAAATGTGTTGAACAAACGTTTAAAACTTTATTGTAGACGTTAGCAAAAATGTTAGGGAAAAAAAAAATAAATTGATTCATACCAAAATATATTTCAGAATGGGAAATGCATGTTTAGACCTCTAAACACTATATCTAACACACATATTTATGGACTAAAACCCTTAAATATGTTTGAAAGGAATAGTATTTTTGGAAAAGAATCTTTTTGCTTTCACGCTGAGATAGTTGAGAAAATCAATGCAATCATGTTTACCATGCAGACATGAAAGTTCAAGATTCAAGGCATGAATCTTGAACTTTCATGTCTGCATGGTAAATAGAAAACTTTAGTTTGTTAGCTTATCTCAGCATAATAACTAGAAATAAAGAAAAACAGCAACCCGGTTCCGTTCAGACGTGGTCTAAAAATCAAAATCTACCAGAATAATTAATGTGGTACCTTGTTTGTGGTTTTACGTGAGTAATAAGACTCCAGGGCTGTAAACATGAAAGTGGTGTCAGTCTTTTTATCTGATCTTGACCAAGAAAGCAGACGATCTTTTCCTAAAACATCAAACTTCTCCTAGAAGTATATGAGGACGAAATTAATGGCGCGTCCATTCTAGTGTGGGTAGACATCAACAGCCAAAGGCCTCTGTGTCTAAAAGCATTGTTTAGATGACAGCTTGTACAAAGGGGGCACTTGAGATTGTCCTTGGTGTGTCTTCAGGATAAAAGCTGAGCAGCGTCTTAGCTCCATAGCTGCTAAATCATAGAGAAGGTGAGCATTGACGAGAGATTAGAGCCTGTCCGCCTTTCTGAGTCTTACCTGATGTCTCTGTCCTTTTGTTGTTGCTGCTTCTTCATTACACAGCAGCACATACTGCACAGACATGAACTGATTGATGCAGACAATTTATTCTCATTTATTTCTCTGTCCAGCCTTTAAAATGTGCGTTACATAGAGTCATATATTAAAACTGGTTTTCATTAAAGGTCTCATGTCTGTAGTTGCTTGCCTCCTGTAGTGGTTGTCATGTAATTGGAGTTTCCATGTTCTGTAATTAGGAAGCACTGGAGCGGGAGGTCAGAGGCCTTGAGGAGCGGGTGTCAGCGATACAGCAAGTGTTGAGTGATCTGAAGGTGCAGCTTTACGCCAAGTTTGGTAACAACATTAACCTGGAGCCCAATGAAAGCTGAGCAGCGAAATGGACTTTGACAGCTGCCCCAGCACGGACATTTACACGCAGCTCTGGTGTCAGATCCACAGTGTGATTGCCAAACAAAACACCAACACGAATGGCTTAAGTTTGTAGCGTCTGTTTTATGATTTACATGTCTGCAGTTTAGTTTCGGGGAAACAAATTCACAAGGACAAGATGTGGGGATTAAATAAATACACATCATTTCTAATGTATTTTAAGTGGTCCCTTATTTAATATTCATGTTTTTTGTTGATCTGAGTGAAGTAAAAAAGAAAACCAAATAACTGTGTGATAATTACACTGCAAAAACACTGCATGAGACTTTGTTTACTGTCCAAAATGAAAGACATGTCTCCCTAACAGTGTACCCTGAATTAATGACTGAAGTGAAAGACTTCAAAAATATTCAACTTCTACCAACTTTTACCAAAAGTATTATAAGTGAAATAAAATCATTTCAGAGCAACACATGGATGTCTGCCATGAAATCCACATTACTCGCTTGAGTTCAAAGAGAGGTACACCGATCAGCCATAACATTATGATATCCTAATATTGTGTAGGTCTCCCTTGTGCCTCCAAAACAGTTGTGACTCATCAGAGAATGGACATGGGCCTTCTGAGGGTGTCCTGTGGTGTCTGGCAACAGAATGTTGTTAGTGGGGGCCTTTGGATCCTGTGGGTTGAGGGGAGGGGCCTCTGTGGATCATCCCACAGATACTTGATCATTTTGGGATCTAGTGAATTTGGAGGCCAGGTCAACACCTTGTGCTGTTTTTCATGTTTTTTGAGTTTCTCCTAAACCGTTTTTGTGTGTGTGCCTGTGCTATGGGGTGGGGGTGCCTGGTCTGGTCTAGGTGCGTGCTACATGTCTAAGTAACATCCACATGAATGCCAAAAGTTTCCCAGCAAAACATTGTATTGTCACAAGATGGTCAATGTTATTCACTTCTCTTGTCAGTGGTTCTAATGTTATGACTGATCAGTGCATATCAATATAAAATAAATAATACCAGCATAGACCATCAGTTTATAGGACCACATCCGCTGCAACCCCTGTCAACATGTTAACATTTCAACACATGAGCACACCTCAGTGACCTTCTCACCTGTATTGTGTCATGATTGCATCTTAAACAGTTGTGTATCTGGTATTGCATCCTACAGTTCTTTCAGAACCACTAACAGCACTGTTTGCCTGACTTTTACTGAGTCTTACATGGTGTAGAGATAATCCAGTTATAGGAATTGGTCATTGTATTACAAACTTGAAAACAAAAGGAGGAAAATAAACCGATCAGGTCTATATTTTTCAAAGGTAAAAATGAAAACTGCACTAGAGAGATTAAAAAAAAAAAACTATAGAAAAAGTATTGAATAATGCAGTTGCTAATTCAGACCCAAACGCACGTATGCAATTTAAAAATTGATTAATCTCATAAACATTCTGCAGATCAATCCAGAGATCAAAACAATGCTCCATTTCAATTCTCCATAGAACATGTTATTGCATTCCGTAAAAAGAAACAGTCTAAATAAACCCCTTACATTTGTCAGAAATAAAGTCATCAAAAATGGATTCATCTCAGTTACATTCAACAGATCACTCCAGAAATCAAAAACAATGGCTGAAACAAAAAGGTGAATTCAGGCGTAGATTTGGCCGCTTGTAAAGTCTTTGTTGACTCCCACAAATATAAATAATGCACAAACCTCATTAAACTGGGCCCTCGGGTGTGTCCTGCATGAGCTGATAACAAATCTAGAAAGAAAAGAAACGGAGAAGTCACGGCAGACACCTCTTGAGGATCAGAATCTCAATTAACAAGTTTCTCCTCCCAGTAGGCTTCCTGCTCAACATTCATGGCTATGATTAAGAGGAACTCCGCCCACACAGCCTTGTCTTTATGCACAGCTTGTTAACGCTCCAGCTCAGAGGAACACACATGGAAATGACTGGACCTGTTTCCCCGATGGCCTTGTTTACTCTCGGTCCCCCCTCTCTGTCGCTCTCTCTCTCTGTCTTTCTATCTATCTAGCTTTCTTTATCTGTTCATTTCTATCTGTCCTTTCATCACCCTTCTTCCTCTCTAATTACATGTAAATGTTTATCAGCTGTACAGATAGATATAGAATATTCATATCTCTTTAAAGTGGTATGACTTACTCTGAAACACCCTCCAGTTTTCCAATATGGTGGTTTATAGCCTGCCACAATCTGATTCATTAATTCTTTATTACAATTACAGTTGGTAAAATGTGGTAAACTGTGAGCATTTTGTTTAAATTCACTCAAGCCTGTTGGGAGCTACTAAATTAATAACCAAACATGTTGATTTAGCAGCAAGAATCTGAGAGTAGCAGATGATAAGGTGTGTACACGTGCTAATCATATATTCTTTTTAAGCTTCAAGCAACGGCAGAAGCAGACCAGAGGGTGTCTCTGTCTCCCCACTAATTTCACTGTGAAATCAAATCGCTCTAATCGGTATCAACATGAGTTCACTGGATGTGGCTCCACGTTGCATACGCTGGAGAGACATGGCAAGCTCGCTCACGTCATCGCTTCCTCAGAGGAAAATTACCGAAACAGATGCATTAGAAAACGCTTTAATTGAAGTCATGTGGTGGTTAGCACTGATGCCTCACAGCAAGAAGGTTCTGGGTTTGAATCCAGGCCGACTGGGGCCTTTCTGTGTTTGGTTTGCATGTTCTCCCTGTATCTGTGTGCGTTCTCTCCGGGTACTCCAGTTTCCTCCCACTGTTAGGTTAGGTTAATTGGTGATTCTAAATTGGCCGTAGGTGTGTATGTGAGTGTGAATGGTTGTCTGTCTCTCTGTGTTAGCTGTCCAGGGTGTACCCCAGGGTGTCTTGCCCAATGACAGCTGGGATAGGCTCCAGCCCTCCCGCGACCCTCCAGAAGACAAGCGGTTGCAGAAGATGAATGAATGAAGTCCTGTGGATTTGATGTTCCAAAATGTGAGTCTGCAAACATCCCACTTTAGTTGATAAATAAAAGCAGCAGAGCAGTCTGTGCAGGTCTGGTCATTAGCTCGTATCTCTTGCTCTCTTTGTGCTCACTTTATCATTTTCTGCTCTGCTCTTACAGTGACAAAGCGTGTTTGCTCACTGTCTCCGCACGTTAGCCTAAATGTCAGGAGAGTCAGCCCAGATGATTTGAAAAATCCCGAGCAGCTACAACCCATTCTTCATCAGTTACAGTTGTTCTCTCTCAGGCGCCTTTTATTCATTATACAGGGAGGAGCAATCCAGCGCCTGTCAAAAGCACACTGCAGCATGCTGCCTGTCAAATGGCATGCACTTCATATCGTGCGCAATAATGCATGTGTTTGCAAAATTTAAAAACCTCATCTTTTGCTGGGAGGTTTTTCCAGGAAACACGAGGGAAGAAAGGAAAGGGTGTGTGGAGCTGCAACTAAATCAGTTGTCATTATGCATAAAAACTGCAAGTCATGCGTGGAAAGAAGCAAAAAATGAAAGGTCTGGTCAAGTCAGATTTGACTGGTAAATGTATCATTTGTATGTTAGTTGGAGCTGGAATGATTCCTCACTTATCTGCAGAGGACTACTTTTTTGTAATTTTCAATTCAATGGTTATTTTGCATACTTTGCAAAAAAGCCTAAAATGTTCTTGATGCCTTACCATGTTTTATATCATTGAAAACCAAATGAAGCATCTTTGGGTTTTGCGCTGTCAAGTGGGCCAAGCTAGCCACTCCTAGCTCTTCTGTGACTGCTCCCATGTGCTGTTATGAAGAGTTACAGTATTTCCTCGCATCCAGGCACGGAACATATGTGCTTCGTTAGGCTTTGTGGTGCGTTCAAATGCAACTTTTTGAGGCAACAACACGGTGCAAGGCAACAATCAACCCTCGCTGTCTGTACTTCTTTGATGTCAGTTTAGTGTGCACGGACCCTAAAAGATAAGGCCCCCTTCCCACACACACTGGCATGGAGAATGGAGAATGTTTGCTTGGAAGTGGGCATAAGACATTTTTTTTAATTAAATGTGGGAGAAGGAAGAGCAAAGTGTAATTGGTAGAGAAAGAAGAATATGCTAATTTGGATGATTACACATGATTCTCAAAAGATGCCTTTTTCAGTCACGAGGAGGCTCTGTGCAGGCTGAGGCTTTTAGATGGAAAACAAATACATCATCCTCCAAAAAAAACGACATCAAGTCACATGAGAAAACATGAGGACCCAGAACCCAGTCTCGCTACTTCAACCAAATTTGTAAATTTTAATACATAAAGAACACTGTAGAGATGATGTAATACCAAAAAATAAATCAGCTCCACACTTTGATCAGTTGAAACGAATAATCAGATTAATAAAAAGTGAAAATAATGATTTTTTCCAGCTCCTGTGTTACACCCATTGGCCATCGGTATGTTCCAGTCAGCTTGATCTGAAAACTCAAGGTATTTTAGCCTTGACAGCCGCAGCTAAATACATTATGAGAGAATGGGATTAAGAAAGGGAAGCCTAAAAAAAAAATCAATGCTGGACTCAGTACAGTGAGGAGACCATGTGTCAGGGGCCAGGAGAGTCAATTCATTATAGAAGTAGCAAAAAGGGCAGGCTTCAAAAACTGTACACAATCCCAAGTCTTATCTGACAACTTTTGTGTGAGACTTTTAAGACTAATTTGTGGATAATTAATTGTTTCCTGTAGCACAGGGACTCCGGATTGCTTCATGTGTGGAAGCTGAGCACTACGCAGGGATATCTTCTGCCATTCATTTCATTACTGTCTGTCAGTTTGATCTGCCAAGACAATGAGGGTGCATTCCACTGTGACAGTTAATGAATCATCTGAATAATGAAGACTAGTCTCTGCGTGAACACTCTGTGAGCATGTGTGTGTGCGTGCAGCAATCAGCACGTATAAGTGCCTTGAAAACAAACTGGTGTCCCACTTCCAGCATCCCAGTGGTTTATTTAAAGATTTGATTATCTTTCATGTATGAATGGCTGAACGGGAAATTAAAACATTCGCCCTGTAGCATCAAGTCTACATGTAGAATGTCTAAAATGTGTGGGAGGTGGCGGGGCTTGTACGGGGCTTCCATCCCTCATCTATTTTAATCAGAGGCCCCTAATACGTGGAGAATTACTTAGGAAATGCATTTCCATGTCCACCACGAAACAACATGGAATAACTTATGACCACATGAAAGGCAGGAGAATGACCCCAAATATATCAAAGCATATCATATCTAAGTTATTTTGATTTTGTTGCTTTGCAAACCCCTTGAAGAAACTAACACACCCAAGTTGTCGGGAGACAGTTTAAAGTGGTACAGATAATCATGGTCCCCAGTGGATTAGTCCATAGACTTTAATAATCCTCTTATATTTGCTTTAAGGTCACTGTGAAATTTACATTTTTGATTTTACTGAAATGCTTCAAAACAAATACAGGACAATCATGAAATATGGCGCATAAGGTATATTAATGGTGCCATTTTTTCCTTGGGTATTTCCAAATTAAAGTTCAGCAAGCTCACCTTCACAAGTGAGGATTTCCACATCCTCGAGACTGGAAGGGATGGAGTCCATCAGCCACATAAATACCTCGTTAAAATTGGCAAAACAGGACTACATTTCCTTCTGTAGCAAGTCCATGAGCCACGAGACTGTCCATCAGAAGTGGCAACTTGTTGTAGTCACCTTTATTTATTTATTTATTTATTATTTTTTTTACAAAGCTGTACTCCAGTTTGCACATAAAAGCACTGATTGAGTCTTTTACCTGCATGATGTTTGATTTAGGACCCTACATCCACTTCTTTGTCTCAGTTTAGAAAGTTAATGTCTCTAGTCTCTACTAGCTGGATGAAACAACCAACGCCACCTGCTTCTTAACTGAGCTTACGAATAACCTTATAACAGGTTATTGCAATGTGCATTCATGAGTGGATTTAAATACTCTTGAGCAATGCTAGTGTTTTATTATAATTATTATCATTTTAATCATCGTCCCCATGAGGCAGGATGCTCTGCATGGCGCTGTGATCCTCCTGCTGTGTTCACGATCACCTCCGAGGTTTTGTGGTTGTTGTGCATCTGGTCGGTCTCAGCACACCCCTTCACCAGCTGCTGGATCAGCCCTGCGATGGGCCATCTTGGTGCTGGTGAGGCCCTTCACTGTGGTCTCCATGTGTGAACTCGATCATGTCTTTAGGAATACCGTCTTTAGGAATACAAGCTATGAAATCAAGCTCATTTAAAGAAAACAAATTTGCTTTCTTGTACAATAAATGCATATTTTAAAAATTAATTCACTATTCACTAATCTCAGTATAGTAATCCATTTCCAAACACACCAGACTCTTTAGCTGGAGGAACTATATGATTTCTAAGTTGTATTACAAACTAAAGATCTTTGGTTTCTGAAGGTTCAATGGAAAATTAGCAACTAGTCACAAGTGGAATGCTAATTCTAAAGCTAACAGTGAGGTGGAAGGTTTATTGGACCAGACGGACTGCAGCCTCTGCACATGTAGTAGCAGGATTATGAGTACACAATTTTAACTCAATGTATTTCAACCAGGAGAGACTTTAAAGAGGAAAAACAGACTAATAGTATTATTTTAAGTATGCTTTATTTTATAAGGTAGAAACAGAATGATCTTTGGCTCTTAGACCCAGGCAGGATGAAGATCACCAGGGTAGAAGGAAGCTGATGGATCCAGATGGAGAGTGTGGCGGGAACTTGAGGGTTGTGGTAAACTGTCAGTTGCTGAGAAGGAGCAGGGTTTTCTTGTCGCTGTTGGCAGCAGAGGTGGAAGGAGAGCTGCTGTACTCAGCTGTTATATGTTGAAGGAGGCTGAGGACGTGATGTTGGGTGTATCGTTTAAAAACGTCCATTGCGAAAGTGGCTGCTCAGGAATCTGTCTGTGGGATAATCAGTGGTAACAACTCCAGGTGGACACTGAGTTGGAAGATGGAGGTCTATGAGGTGAAGTTAGAGGTTTCACAGGTAGAAGTTTCGGTGCAAGAAGAGTTCTGTCGCTCGTATTCTGTCAGACTAGAAGAGCTGCAGCTTATGTGATTGGAGAAGCAAAAGCTTTAAGGCCTCCACCAACTCTTTTGGGACTGTAATCTGTCCCAGCTTTTTTTGTGTGTCTGTGTGAAAGAGAGCAGGAAGTATAATAACTAAACAAAACATTAGCACTTGCAACCACCTGGCAACCACTTGAAACCCTGCAGCTAAATCAGACAGCAAACTTATTTTGTCTGCATACAGCACACCCATAAACGTTTAAGCAACCTTTATCAAAGTCAGAGTCAATTCAGAGCATCTTGGATCTTGGAATCTTGAATGGACTGAGTGATTGTAGTCTCGGTTCACTGAGTGCTGACTGTTTTTAATTTTAATCTCTCCTAACCCTAACATTAACTTAACTAGTTCTTGTAAGGCCTTTCCAGGCTGCTTAACCTGAACCAAACCTTAACCATGAGATGCGAAATTCATTTGTTGTTTAACACTTACTAACAGCCTGTATTACTGCTGTTCTCTGTTAACCCTTACCATGACATTTCCCATCCTTGACCTTTTCTTCCAACCTTGTCTGAACTTTTTAAAATACATTTTCCTTACCCCTATCTCAAGCTTGATGGTCCTGCAGGTCTGATATCCATGTATCATATTTTATGGTCCCTACTACCATATATTGTCAAGGGACCTAGTTTCATATCCATATTTTGTCAGTGTTTATTAAGATGCTGCTCCATCACCTGACAGCTTAGTAAAGCTCAGTGATAGGGTGTCTCCCCAAGTCCCAAGTGTTAAAGAATTTCACCACTTCAGGCCAAAGCACAACTTCCTCAAAACTGCATCAATCTAATTAACTGTCCGTGCAATCAAGTCTTCTTGTGGAAGAACCGGAGTCATAGTGTTGCACTCTGTGCCTGCACACAGTGGCAGCCAGGTCAAGTAATTGTGACTGTGCCTGTCTTAGGTTGTCCTGAGGTTTAGCAGGGGGATCTTACCCGTCATTGGCAAACCAGCCTTCCATACCTGCCTGCCCATGAGTTCTTCCTAAATAGTTATTATTTTTACTTCCGTCTCCTGTCAAACCATGTCCTGTGTTCCTTGTCATTTTACAGAAGCACAAGTCACAGGGTTCTCGCACACTGTGCTTGCTCACAGTGGAGTCAAGGTCAAGCAGTCGTGACTGCACCTGCCTTAGGTTGTCCCGAGGTTTAGCAGGGGGATCTTACCCGTCATTGGTTGACAGCCTTCCATGCTTGATCCTTGTAAGGAGTGGATTTGTTTAATTTTAACAAGTGGGATAAGATCAATCCAGCTTTAAGGAGGATCTCATTGTGCCTTACCTGACTGGTGCAAATTTAATACATATGGGACTGATGATCAAATCAAATCAAACTGTATTTATATGGCACTTTTCATACTTAAAAGCAATACATAGTGCCTCACAGATTCTTCCCTCTCTGCTTAATTTACATTCTCAATGGCCAGTGTGGCACTTTCAAGAGGTCTAGACCTTGCTGACACATATTTGGTCATGTATGTACCCATGGCCCATTTACAGTATGTGTACACGTCACATGCACTATTTCATAACTTTCTGTGTCTTGGTAAAGGACACCTCAGCCTGCTAGATAGATAGATAGATAGACAACTTTATTGATCCCTTTAGGTAGGTCGGGTTGAATTAGATAACATAAGTTCGGATAACTTTTCTTAGGTGAGGTCAAGCTAGATTTGGTTGGGAAAGGTCATGGCAGGTTCTGGTTTCTAGATGGTTACTGAAATGTTTTTATAAATAGATTAAATTAAATTATTTAGTCACAGTTTCCCCATTTGGGTTTTTATTTTCTCAATGGGGCTGGATTCAGTTATAGCAGGTAAGGCTTGGTTAGATTAATTTAACCGTGGTAAGAGTAGATGTGGTCAGGTTAGTTACGTTGAGGCTAGAAGTGTGCTGTTTAACTATCAAGTGGTTTGCCTTGGTATTTCCAGGTGGTTGCAGTGGTTTGTCTAATATTTCAGTTTTCTTTATCTAAATTTGGACAGGTTGGGAATCCACTGTTGTCTAAAATATTTCTAAATGTTTAAAAGAATGCAACTGGACTGGAGTTTCTCGAAGTTTCACATCTCATCCAGAATACTTCCCAGGCGGACAACAGTAACAGGGTTGTTCACCCTCCACCCTCCCACCCACGGCCATCATGTCAGTTGGTTATCTCAGCAGAGTTCAGGTTTAAATGTCTGTCAGATAATTTCCTCTTTCAGACAGTTTCATCTTGCTAAAATGTGTACACTGTTGTCTTCAGAGTGTCCCTTGTCAACTAGATGTCATTTTACTCCTGACTAGGGCTCTGTGAAGCCTAGGTGAAGCTGTTATTTTGTTTCCCCACAACACTGACCCCATTCACTCCTTGCATTAACAAACATCCTGGGCAATCTGATCGCAAGTACAGGTGTGAGCACACCCAGGATGCACTGAGGACACAAGTGAGTGATATTCAACCTCTGACCACATTAAGAGGTGGTCTAGGGCCCCATCCGGACCTGACATTAACATCCGTCCTGGGCAATCCAATCATAACTGTACAGCTTTAAGTACCTGTGGTCACAACTTCCATTAAAATGCATCTCCACACGTGTCCCCAGCTGGGATGGGAATTGATTATGGGGAAACTTTCTCCCCAACAGCCAATTTGAGCTGTGCTGTTCGTGCTGTCTGGGTAATCAGATGTAATCTGTATAGTAGTAGTATCTGCATAGTAGAGGTGCGGACACTATTGTTTGGCGTTCACCCGACAAGGGCTCTGTCCGGTATGCTCCGGTTGCGAGAATCAAAGTGCGACCTGTAAGCAGGGTTGGCCGTGCTGTTCGTGTGCAGCGTCGTCGGGATCTTGGAGTGTGGCGTCTTCTCTCTGCCTTCACCACGAGACAGTGACAGTTGGGCCGTGTGTTGACCTCCCTTCACTCGGCTGTTGAGACCACAGCTCGGGCCTCTTCCCTTACTAGTGCGTTCTGTGTGGGGCTGCACTGCGCAGCCTGGTGACGTGTGCTGCCAAGTGGGCATCTCAAACGTCTATCCATGGATTCCTGCCCGACGCGGTCGCTCCATCTTGTGCTGCCAGCGTTCTACATGACCCCATTAACTGCACAGTGATTCCACTGTGTCCACACAGCTTCGAAAGAAGCCACCAAAGAAGACTCAAGAATCATGAATCTAGATATCTGTTTAACCGGCTCAGTTGAGTCCTACCACATTTGATTGATATATAATCAATAAACCTCACCATTCAAACATCTTACATCTCACTCGGCAGATAAACGAAATGTACTACCCGACTTGACCACTAGCAAGAAGCGCAAACTAAGGCACTCAGCCACTCCAAATTCACTACTCATGAGTCCCTGCTCTCAGTTAAGCAGGGACTCAGTAGTGAATTTGCAGTGAACAGCCACTCACTCGGTCGGCAGAGAAACGTAAATTAACCGACTCAGGGATCATTCTCATCTCAGAAAAAACACAAATACTCCTAATCTGTTGCTGCCTATAGCCAGTCTAAAGACGGAACAAACTGACCATATTTTAAAATTTAGACCATTAATCACAGACATTTGCTTAATTTGTGTGGATAATACAAATATACAAAGAAAACAAAGTAATATGTTAATAATGAAACAAAACAACTTAACACCAAAAACTCAGCTGTGGGCGGGGGACAGGAATAGTTATAAACCTATTAGCTAACCCAGCAGCTGGATATTAACCCAAATAAACAAACAAAAATTCGAGGTGGGGTACACCCTGGACATGTCTTCAGTCTATCACAGGGCTAACACAGAGAGACAGACTACCATTCACACTCACATGCACACCTACAGCCAATTTAGAAAATCACCAGTGAAACTAATGAGCACGTCTTTGGACGGTGGGAGGAAGCCGGAATACCCGGAGAGAACCCATGCAGACAGTAAGGCCCAGTCGGCCCACGGAACCTTCTTGCTGTGAGACATCAGTGCTAGCCACCACGCCACTGTGCCACCCCGCGAATGAAAATATTTAACCAAATAACCCACACAGAAATAAACCAAATGAGCAACAAAAGAAAATATCTGACCCAAACGAATAAAGCAAATAAGCAAAAAAAAATAATCAAACCGACAGGAGTTGTAGTGGGATGGAGAACCCGAAACTGTGTGGACACAGTGGAATCACTGTGCAGTTAATGGGGTCATGTAGAACGCTGGCAGCAGAAGACAGAGCGACCACACCAGGCTGGAGGCCGTGGATAGCCGTTTGAGATGCCCAGGTGGCAGCACACATCACCGGGCTGCGCAGTGCAGCCCTACACAGAACGCACTAGGGAGGGAAGAGACACAAGCTGTGGTCTCAACAGCTGAGCAAAGGGAGGCCCAACTGTCACTGTCTCGTGGTGAAGGCAGAGAGCAGATGCCACACTTCAAGATCCTGACGATGCTGGACACGAACAGCACGGCCAACCCTACTTACAGGTCGCACTTTGATTCCTGCAACCAGAGCATGCCGGACAATAGTGTCCGCACCTCTACGATACAGATACTACTACTATACAGAGTACATCTGATTACCCAGACAGATTACATCTGATGATACATTTTACACGATGGCCAGGGGGTGAATGACCCTGTTGCTGCTGTCAACAATCTGTGAAATTATCTCAACCCCCTGTATAAGGTGAAATACCTGGGACCTGAAGAGGCCTTCTTTCTGTCAAGAACCCCCCCCCCCCCCCCCCCCCCCCCCCATTTGTTGCCCTTTGTTTTACTGCTCTCTTTTTCAGTTTGTGCGCACATAACCGTGCAACCTAAACACACTAGATACCCTCTTGTATAGTGATGTAGCGGAAGTGTTCAAATCCCATCTGTGCCATTTTCTTGTTGTTTTGTGTGCCTTTTTTCACGTTGTCCCTCTCCAGTCTTTCCATGTCCTCTCCTCCTCCTCCATCTCCTGCGCCTTCTTCTATGTGTGTTGTAATCTCAGCAAATGCCTCATTGTTTCTGCCTCTTCCTGTCACAGTGTCACCTGAAATGGAAAATATGAAACAAGTTAATTTTGGAGACACAGGTGACTGTTGTAACACTGGCAGTGATACGCAGTGGTTGAAGGAAAGAAAAGAATTTGCATGTATACACAAATATTTCATGTAATATATTCCTCGTTGTCGCAGCCAGTGGAATTAAACTTATTACAGTCACAGAACAAATCAATATTTTACAAATTTTAGTGAAAAGTTTTACTAAGTATTCAAAGAAGGAATTTCTTACTTTTCTGTGAGCTGATCTCGGTGCTCCTGCTGATGACGGTTCTGTTCCTACGGAACCTGACCAGCCAAGGGCGTATTCTGCTGTCAATCAACAAGAAAAAAGCAGCTAACAAATTTTTACAAATAAAAATAAACCTCTGTTTACATTCAAAGATTCACATATTAGCTTAATGTACCTTAATTTGGAATGTAAGTGGTGAGAAAGGTATTTCACATAAGATAAGATTATACAAGAAATGTATTATTTAATAAACTAATGAACATCAGAATAACACCAGGGGCAATACTTAATTTAAACCTGACTAAATAATCATTACTGTAGAACATCTATCTATAAAATGAACTGCAGATGATCACAAGTTCAGAGACTGCAAACCCTTCAGTCAACATAATTTGGTTGTAGTGTAAAAAACTGCTGTGAAATCAGTCTGTTTTATGGAAATGTAACATAGATGACAAGAAAAGCAACATTTACAAATGAAAATAATGTTGTACAGGCCAAAAAGTGAATTAGCATCCTCTGTTTACTTTCAAAGATTCACATATTAGCTTAATGTTATTTGGAATGTAACTGGTGAGGAAGGCATTTCACATAAGATTAGACACGAAAATGTGTTGTTCAATTAACTAATGCACATAAGAATAGCACCAGGTGCTATATTTAACTAAAACATGATTAAATAACCATTATTGTTGAAGACATCTACAACATAAACTGCAGAGGATCACAGGTGAAGACTACAAGTATTTCAGTCAACATAATTTGATTGTACTGTAAACCAAAAAAAAAAAAAAAAAACGCTATAAAAGTCTGTTTTGTGGAAATGTAGCATAGAGGACAAGACAAGCAACATTTACAAATGTAAATAATGTTTTACAGGCCAAAAGGTGAATTAGCATCCTTCGTTTACATTCAAAGATTCACATATTAGCTCAGTTTTATTTAGACTGCAACTTGTGAGAAAAAGTACGTCGCATGTAAACAAGCTCTTACGCAAGTAAATGTAAGGTTTAGCCAGTTGAAAACAGTTTTATTAAAGACAAAATAATAAATAAGTTTTCTCAGTGTTCAGAGTGCTCTCACCTCTCCAAAGGTCGATGCGGAAATGATGCAGCATCGTGTTTCTATGACAACGGAACACAACAGAACATTCTAGGGATGGTGTCACTATCACATTTAAGAATAAGAATACGAAAACCTTTAATTGTCCCACAGTGCATGTTTCATTGTCCAGGAGTTAGTTGTGTTACTTTTCATCCGCATGTACCTGCCAGCTTTTCACCTAGATGCATCAAACATGAAATAACACAACATATGGCAACAAACACACAAAACCATTAGAAAACTGTCCATCTGGTCTACATTATTATATCCACTGCTGGGGATGGCTGTATAGTATATGCTGCTGTGGACAGTATACTTAATGGGCGTACTGGGAATTGAATACAAATATCTTTCTTCATATCATGTTGACCAGTTATGTTTCTTATACTGAATCTTGAATGTAACATGTGGTGAAGTGTATATAGCCTAAAAATCACTCAACGGTGACAAATGAATTTACCACATTAATATTTGGTCAGTCACATTGTATTTAATGAGACTGAACACACTAAGACGTTATCATACATTATCAATAACTACAGCAACAAAAGCCCAGTGTGATGTTGCCCCATATCTGCATTCTGGGATGCGAAATGGAGATATGGTTTTGTGCTTTTCATGACAAGAAAGACGAAAAGACAGACTACACATATAGTTTTCAAACTAGATGAATCGTCATGGGTGTAACTTCTCTATTTATCATGCATGCATATGACTGTTTTTTGGGTGTGTTACTTTACCTTTTTATATTAATGTGTATATGTTCATGGGAGAAAATTTGTTAACTATGCGGTAGTATGTCAAGGTTGCAGGTGAATACTTTTTATGCCTAAGCATTCATCATGCGTGCGACGTCTCCTCTCTTATACTGTACCTTCTCACACACAGATGGTCCCACATCCCACATGCTGTGTGGCCTTTGCCTTGAAGACGACATGCCACCATTCTGTATGTCCGGCAGAACAGACCTTTTTGGCCTCTGCAGCCAATAAGCTGGCATCTCCATAGTGAATACCTGGTCTAAATGGTTTCTTAGGGGTGATTAAGACGAAGGTATGGGGAAGGGATTATGTCAATGAATGTCCTCACAAAAAAATGTGTGTCCGGGATCTGACTTGTGTATTATTACTATTACAAAAGTAATTTTCCATACTTCCCCAGTTGGTTTGTGTGTGTAGTTGTATTATATATGACTTAAAAAAAAAATAAAAAGTTAACATGGCATCATGTCAGGGTCTACACTGGGTTAGGGTTAGCTGGCTTTTTGCAGTGCAGTCTTGGTGGTCCAGTCCCACTACACGCAGAGCTGACCGCTGGACAGCATCAGAGGACCAGTCGCAGGCTCTGTGTGTTGCACAACGTTACTCCAATGGAATTACTGAAGAAGGATGAATGCCTCGCATTCATTCCAGCAGGATTTTCCCCAAGTAGAGGTTTAAACCAATGATCCTGCAGTCACATTAGTGTTGCACTGAGTCAGCTCTACTGTCACCCAATTAGTTTTAATTTATGGTGCAACAACAGCACAAAAGAGGTTTCATGAAGTCGTCTTTTATGGGGAGCGTTTTCTCTCATTTCTGTAATCGTCCACATAAACATAGCTTGATCAGGTAAATGGAAGAGGGTTAAACAAGGATGAATTATAACTTTTCTGCTAACCATCAAATTAAAGGAAATTAGTCAACACAGCAGGCCCAAATTTAAGCACAAACTAAATTTGTGCCTAAGCAGTGAAATGTTCATTAGACCACAGTATTCACGTGTGTTTCTAAATTCCATTAAAATCCTCATTCGTGTGGTTTATGAAATCCATTATAAAACCTGACAGTGTGGAGTCCGTGGGCGACGATCACCTCCATCCTGCTGCTGAATATCTTCTATTAACACCTCAGTAGATGCTGCTCTGAATTTTCACTACCGTTTTGGTTTCAACACTTCAGTCCAACTGGCAAATGTAACTTTGATGTGTGCCAGTATGCTAATGTCATCCTGCTAATGAGATGTCTATTGAATACTTTCAATTAGGCCACTCGGCCAGCTCAGAGGAGAATACCATCAAAAAGGGTTGCATAATATTGCAAAAGAACACACTGATCAGGCATAACATTATGACCACCTTCCTAATAGCTCTCCCTTGTGCCTTCTAAACAGTTGTGACTCGTCAGAGAATGGACATGGGCCTTCTGAGGGTGTCCTGTGGTGTCTGGCAACAGAATGTTGTTAGAGGGGGCCTTTGGGCCTCTGTGGCTCATCCCACAGATACTTGATCAGTTTGGGATATAGTGAAGTTGGAGGTCAACTTGTGCTGTTTTTCACCTTTTTTTTAGTTGTTCTCAAACTGTTTTTGTGTGTGTGGCTGCATCCTGCTGGGGATGGCTGCTGCCATCAAGGAGTGTCATTGCTATGGGGTGGGGGTGCCTGGTCTGGTCTAGGTGGGTGGTACATGTCTAAGTAAGATCCACATGAATGCCAGGTCCAAAAGTTTCCCAGCAGAACATTGGATTGTCACAAGATGGTCAATGTTATTCACTTCTCCTGTCAGTGGTTTTAATGTTAGGCCTGATTGATGTTAGGTTAACCTGACGGTAAGTAATTTAATTGGATAGAAAACGATACTAAACACAATCTGGTTTGTGTGTTTCACCACACAAATGTCCTGGTAGGTCACGCAGGGTGAACATGCAAACTGTACTCAGAAAGGCCGTAGAATCAGCTCTGAGATGACAATGAATCAATAAATAAAGGACAGCCCAGTGGTGCAGTGGTTTGCATGGCCGTTCTGGTTTACTCCCAAAGTCCAAAGACATGCATTGTTAAATTTAATTGGTCATTCAGGGATGCCCTGATAGGTGCCCATTAAGCTGATGCTATAGTCCTCACTGCAGTAGCGTCAACCCTCCATCACCCCATGATTTCCAGTTTCTTTATGGGCACATACATTTTAAAAAATTAATTGGCAATTCGTTTTGTTGCAGCTTTGTGTTTTTGGACAAACCCAGACCAGGATGGCTGTGAGTCTTCACATACATTAGCGAGTCAAATTCCAACTGTTGGCTGTAAGTGTGCAACATAAGCAGTTAAAGATAGTGGATGGGTGAAAGGAAAGGGAACATTTTAAAACATAAGTACAATAAAATAAGTCCACACTGGGTACAAAACTTTCTAAACAAAAGCCAGACCTAAAGGAGGGTTCAAGATTTTCATTTAAAGATACAGTAAAAGTCCATTAGTTATTCTCATATCCCAGAGCAGAGCACACTGCCAGTGAACCTGAGACACCACCAGACTCATAGACTGGAAGCATGTCAAACAATAAGCTAGTGCAAGCTTATGCTATCATTGTAGATATACCTTGTTTTATTTTTCTTCACCTTTCATTTAGATCTATTCATTTATTTTGGCTCTGTTGTAGTTTTTGTTTCCGGTGAGATGGCAGTGTGCGTACACATTTCACAGAATATTATGTGTATATTAAGAAGAGAAAGCACTATTTTGTTCAGTAACTTTCTGTTTGCCATTTTGTAAGAATACAGATGTTGTCTTAGACCCATCCTGGCCAGGAAAACTTGGCTTTTTTTGAGTAGCATACTCTTTTTCGTAGATTCGATGCGGGCCGAATGTTGTCTGGCACCATAGCCCTGTATGGGTGTAAAAAACAAAGTATGTTATATTAATCCTGGCTGGAATGAACAACATGAGAGCCTTGATGGTGAGTTGCGGCTGGAAAAGTTAATCAAGGGCTCTTTTGTGGGCTTAAAAAATATTAGGCTGTTGATTTAAATATTCTCTTGGCAACATTAAATGAAACTAAAATACAAAAAGAAACAGTACGGACAGTGCTGATTCCACTTCATTAGGTACAATAGTGAAATTAAAACATTGTAATATAACAGCCCTGCACTAAATCTTAGCTTCACAGCTGTTATAGTGTTCAGTTTCAGCATCAGAAAGGTGGTTATTCACCTGTATGATCATCTTGGAGGATGTCGTCTGTGGTGCTGTTAAACTGGAGTCAATTAAACACTGAAGTGTTTCTGTTATCAGCCTAGCCCACTGATTAAAACTGGGCTGTCAAAACACAATTCAATAGTGATACAAACCACAGCCTTCAAAATGAAAACAATGCTGAATCGGCAGCTCTCTCACTTGTTTTAAACAAATGCTGAATACCCTAACCCTTCATGAAGCTGTGGTTTAGTGCAGGACTATTATATTAGAATAGATTTGTTTTCACTAGTGTACCGAATGAAGTGGCTGGTGAGTGTATATTAGCAAGATTAGTTAAATAAGTGTCTGAAGTTCTGAAACTACAAACTCCAATAGACTAATAGACTAAACACTAGAGGCAGTTTTAGGACTGCAAAAGATAACTTTTCCAAACAGCCATTTTATGTGTGCAGATTTATGAAGACATTCAGTGCTGGTTATTTGCAGCTTTTGAGCATCTTTGTAGTGATTCACTTTTATATAAAGCCCAGCATGAAGAAGACTGTCTTAATCCTCACACTTGTCCAGCTTCTCCATTCAGAAGTTAACTATTCAGATTTTGCCTGATCTCAGTCAGTCAGCCATTGAATTCTTGCTGTCATTTTAGTTTGACATCACCGTAATCCTTCTCCACTCCATTCACCTCCTTATCCCACCCGGATCTCCAGCATCCTCCTCTTCTCATCATCTTCACCAGGGACTTTCCTATATACTGAACACAGCCTTACCCTCCGACCTTTAAATACGATGATGCCACAATTGGGTCTTTACTGATCACTCAGAAGGAAGAATATTCTGACTGAAATCAGGTTACCAACCAAAAACATAGCAATGTAATGATTACTGACACTTTACTGTCAGACTCCTCACCAGCTGATCAAAATAGAGAGCAGAAGTAGCAGAAGTGTTTACAGTTACCCCTAGTATCATACATCAGACCAGCACATCCAGGAATGTTAGGGGAAAACAACCAATCCTCAACTATATACTTTAATGTAAAATAGTGGTACAAAACCAACAGAAGACCTCAATCCAAATATGCTATGTCATGTACATACTGCATATGTCCACTGTGCCTGTCCCAAATTTGCAAATTATGCAGAAAATGAATGGAAGATAGAAAATGATCTATCTTCTGTCAGTCATGTCCCTCCAGTCAGTAACAAGTGCAACAACTCGACTCATGGTCTGCATCTGTGCAAACCAGATATCTGTTTTTACTGTATAAAGTCTCCTGGTAAACAAATCAGAGGGACAGCCATGCTTCAAAATTGGCCAACAATAGTATAGCATAAGTATATAAAAACCACAGTGCCCAAAATAATTGTAATTGAGTTTGTTTCACATCCATAAAACTTGCTGTCATCTCCTCTGTCTCAAAACTCGTTCAGTCCTGCCATAATTAGAGAAGTGCGAACTAACTGTGACCCCCTCTGTGCCCTCAGGGTTTCGCTTCTTCTTCTGACGTTTAGCCCATGAATCGTCTAGGCTTCATGAAAACTGGGTATATTGAAGTCTGCAAAAAAGCTAAAACACTGAATAAATGGCGATATTTTCTTTAATCTCTGAACAGGGCAGTGACTTAAATAAAAATACAGCCATATGTTATTCAGTTGCATAACCCTGTTTAGACTTGGATGAGCAGGCTTGACTTAGCATTGATTGCTCTCACTGGTTCCATCACTTTAAAGTGAGGAGAATCTAAAACCTGATGCAAGGATATGATTAGATAGATGCTTATTGGAGAGGGCAACGAGATCAAATTTACAATCACAGATAATGAATTACTGCTTCGACAGTATCAAAAGTCTTGCGCGTTAAAAGACACCTACATGATTTGAAGGTCATTTACTGCTTCCCTGTACTGCGAGTCTTGGAGACATCCACGTTCTTTCCAAATATGCTATGAGGGTGTTGCTGTGTTGAGAAAGATTTATCATGCGAGTCATTCATGAACATTAATGTACACACACGTGAGGCACTGATAAGGAGCCTTATGTATAAATGTATGTGCAAGCCGGGTAAGGCAGTGAGGAGCATAAATGATGACCTGGTCAAAAGTTTCACAACTGAAACCAGATATACAGTTTTTAGGAGTCTGTGTATTTTGAAGCATTAATGATGCAGTGTGAATACTGATTTATAGTTTTAAAAAGTCAGACATGTACGCTCAGCTTATGTCTAGACCTGTATGAGGGCTGTTTCAAATTTGATGTGGGTTTTTATTTTATCATGGACATACATAAAAATTGAACAAAGACAATTATCATATCCTGATATTAGGATTTCATACATACTGTATTACGGTATCATTTTGTACACACCAGCTGGGGTCCTTGGTTCATATGATTCTCTTTCCACAGATATACTGGGATTTATAAACTTGAAGGAAGAGCGTGCACGTCTGTAATAACTAGCTGACACATGCAAGCGCTCTGGAGACGCTGGGAGCGTGTAACAACTATGGAAAGATCAAGAATTGTTAGAAGTGTTGCTTTGCTTGTGTCTTTTCCATGGCTTTGTGTTCTAGGTGCAGCTCCCTAATGACTGATTGTGTGGGTGTTGGCTGGTTCTATATAGGCGCTTGTCTGTGAAGATTCTCTGTTATTCAGGTCATGGTATAACTATAAACATGACTAAAACCTAGACAACTGGAGATATTTCACTACTCATCCAGATGGCTGTTAGGTTAGGAGTTTTTATCTGGAACATCTGAGTGCCCACCTGAGGGTCACCTGCTACCAGAAGATGTGTGGCTTCTTTTTTTTTTTTCTCACTCTGCCCACGGCCTCTCACACAATGGCACCAGACCAACATAGCAACTGTTGAATATCTTACACCATTTACCTTTTTGTAAATAAAGGTTACATTCTTTGAGGGTAACCTGGTGTCGTGCCGGTCCCTGGTTGGAACTTTTAGAGCCGGCCATAACTTGTTCTTTTAGTAAGATATCTTTTTTGAAATAGTCACACCAACTCTGAATCGTCGCATATTAAATTGTAATTTATAATTGATCTAGTTGTTGTACCACCTGGTTCGTGCTTTACAAGCTGCAGCAGTGCTACTGGGTATTCACCTCCACATCTGGCATAACAGCTGCTGCAGCCACCAGCATCTGTGGAAACTTTTGTTTCTCTGCAACATGTCTGTTCCAGCCATTTTTGGTTAATTGTCAGAGATTAGTGGGCAGAGTATGAGGCTTCTCCTTGTGCACAAAATTCTTAAGTTTAAGTGTGATTTAAAAAAAGAAACTGTCTGGAAGTGTGATTCTTTTCTGGCTCACACCATTTCTGTTTTACCTTATAGATAGATAGATAGATAGATAGATAGATTCTTTATTGTGCTTTATTATTGTGCAGTGATAATCTTTGATATCAGTTGTGAACATTGGGCACACGCCTGTCAGAGGACAGTGAAGGAGCAAGTGCAATTTCACAAAAGCAAGATTCTTCAACAGCACCAGAGGAGCCGTCAACACAGGTAACCAGTGAATTTATAATACAGCTATTTATAGTGCCAGTGTCACTAATTCATCACATGCAGCCTATGACAGTGTGTAGCACACATCATTATTAAGCATGGGAAGGATTATTCATTTCCACGACTCCGATTGAAACAAATATTTATAATAAGGATCAAGTGAAAAGTAAAGTGAAATTATGGCTGTGTCAAATATCACTCATAAATATTTTAAATAATGATTTCAATGTTGTGTGCCTTCGATTGCCATTTACACTATACGGCCTGAAAATGGAAATCGGCATAAGCTGCTAAAATTTATACTGTATTTCACACACTCCTCATTGCTCTTCGCAATAAAGCATAGTTAGCTTGCAGAGCACTGAAGTCGCTCGTCTATTGGCTGATTGGCACCGGCTCGTTTGCAAGAAGCTTCTCAATGATTGGCTCGTTCGCACCTGTTCAGCCAGTAACATCTCCTCATAGTCATTCAGGTGTACAGCGCGGATTTTACGACCTGGTACATACATGTTCCTCAGGTGACCAGCTGGTCTCATGTCTGCAATGTCCGATGAGCTGACGCCGTCTCATTTTGGACAGTCCAGTTAAGGAGTCAATAATCACGTGGAGCCGCGCGTCTGCAACTTTCGTACCTTTGGATCAGATGCCAGGACTGTTTACAACTCGCCCTCACGCTGGAGTTTAAGCTAAGTATGTGCTGCTGGTGCTATCAGTCACTGCCATGTCATACATCGGTCAGGCATAACATTGTGACCACCTTCCTAATATTGTGTAGGTCTCCCTTGTGCCTCCAAAACAGCTGTGACTCATCAGAGAATGGACATGGGCCTTCTGAGGGTGTCGTGTCTGGCAACAGCATGTTGTTAGTGCGGGCCTTTGACGAGAGGGGCTTGATCTGTTCGGTATCTAGTGAATTTGGAGGCCAGGTCAACACCTTGTGCTGTTCTTCATGTCTTTTTTAGTTGTTCCTAAACTGTTTTTGTGTGTGTGTCTGTGTCAGGCTGCATCCTGCTGGGGATGGCTGCTGCCATCAAGGAGTGTCATTGCTATGGGGTGGGGGTGCCTGGTCTGGTCTAGGTGGGTGGTACATGTCTAAGTAACATACAAATGAATGCCAGGTCCAAAAGTTTCCCAGTAGAACACTGTATTGTCACAATGTTATTTACTTCTCCTGTCAGTGGTCATAATGTTGTGGCTAATCGGTGTGGCTTTACTTCTGTGCTGTTGTTACAGTGAACTGTTGCTGTTTATCTGTATGCTGACTGCTAAGTTGGCTATGGCCTGAATCCTATAGTCATTTCCGTGCATTCTATTTCACGTGCATTATAAAAAGTAGAGGTAACAGTTCAGTTTATATCTGCTGGTGCTGTCTGAAAGTCTGTACCATCTTGTTAGGTATGTTGAGTTAGTTTGGGATATATTTTCCCTTCATGTTTCTCCTTTTCATGGATGCTGTTCAACTGATCCACACTTTTGTATATCACTAATACTCTTGTGTGACTATCCACAGTTCTATAATGAGTTTCAAAAAAAAAAAGGTGACACATTGCAAAGAAAAAAAACTCACTTTAACATATTGAAAACATGGTTAAATGTTAGTTTAGTTAAAATAATGACAGGAAATATAAGCAATAAAAGAAGTTAAAAAATCAAATGAAACTCCACAAAATAAATGGGCAGTAATGTTTAAAAGAAACTGTAAGGAAATCATACTAATTGCTCTCAGATAAAAAGGGCTCGCTAGCATTCAAAATAAATTGCATCTCTTATGTTGCATTGATTCATAATTGTAGATCACAATGGCTCTGCTGTTTGTTGCAGGTTCTAATGTGCTCCCTGTCAATAGTTAAACATGAAGCAACAATTAGTTTTTGTTCTCTCAGCAGATTCTTTGAGCACTGATTTGCTATTTCCTTGCGTCATTTCCTTGAAAAACTGTAAGTGCCTTTTACTGAAATGCCAGTTTATGTTTTGGGAAATGGAAAAGTCATTCATATTGTCTATACATCTGGCTCAGGAGATCCAGTATGAAGAAAAAGTGTCATTCTGCAATTACACTAATTTGAAACCCTGTGTAATTAGTTGACTTTATCTTATAACTAGATTAGCCTTTGTTGCAGCTCAGCCCTTAAAACCATGTGATGAGTCCACAGATCTAAAGACGTTACACACTATTAACAGACTGACCTCGTTTGAGGATACGCGTCAGAAAGCTTTCTGCCGACAGAGACTACAAGAAAAGGTTACATCCTGGGAATTAAAGCCTCTTTCATTCTGACATGCACCAGTATCTTTCAATTGTGTATTTGTGAATCAGGCTGAATGTGTCTGAACTGGCAGTGCAAACGTCTCTGTGGACAAGATTGGGTGTTACTCGAAAAAAACCTGAATATTTTGTGTTTATGTGTTTGGAGAAAAATGAAACGTTTTTTCTTCAAAGTAGGAATTACTCTTTGTTTTTCAGTGTAGAGTGTGAGGTTGGAAGAAAGACCATTGAAAACATGAACACCATCAGCACACAGAAAGGCACACAGACTTATTCAATGTTGAAAGCAGTGTTTTGCAAATGAAGTTCATTCTGCCTGGTGGGGAGTGGCTTTTAACCTAATTTGTTTTCTTTTTAATTGTGATATTTTCTTTGAAGAAAAACAACCTAGTTCTTTTTGGGTCCAATTTGCAAAAAAAAAAAAAGCTTTAAAGCAGTGCTCTAAATGAATACTAGCCATACTGTAAATTGTTGAAGGTGCAGACAAATTATGACATTATTTTTGCTCAACTATTGCTGAGTTGACAAAATTGGGAGTCAAAGTATTGTTTGCATCCGAAAGGCTGGCTTACAACCAGACGGGACCAGATCATGTCTCTTAGCTTTAGCTGATTTGATTAATCATAAACTTGCTGAAGGACAATATGAGCTCTGCAGTGCTCGAATTATAAGTTAAAAGGCTACTTCAGCAGTTTGACAAATCCCTTATTTGCTTTCTTGCTGACCTTTAATTACATACCTGGACTTCCTGATCTAACCGCATCCAGCAGCAAGAAGTAGTTCCACCTCATAGCTGCTTATAGATTAAAAACTGTTTACATAATGAGACGTATTAGAGCTTCTATATTCTGTGTTAATACAGTTCAGTTGTGCATAAATGCCCATTTTCTGTGACCCCATGTGAAGTACTGATTATTTACTTTTGCCAGAGGCATCATGTTTTCGGGACGCCTTTCCGTCCCCTTCTTGTAGACTTGATGTCACCTTGACGGAATTTGTTTTCAAATGTGGCACAAAAATGCTCACTTGGGGCAACACTGCGGCGTTCCTCACAGTAAGGAGGTTCTGAGTTTGAATCATTCAGCCTGGCCTTTTGAATATATATCACCGCGTGGAGTTTACATGTTCTCCCTGTGCCTCTCTGGTATTTCTCCAGGTTCTCTGACTTCCTCGCTCCGTCCAAATACATGCTGGTTACTTTAATCTGTGTTTGTTTCTCTCCTTGTAAATGTGCTTGATGAACTGGCGACCTGTTCCTGGTCTACCCCTCTATCCCTACAGGATAAACAGTCATAGGTAATGGACGGATGTTCACTTGGATTCAAGGATGAACTCATTACACTCTTGTGGTCCCAGGTCAAGGTCCCTGTGGGATGTCGTTCGTCACATGATTTCTTTCTTATTTAGGAATGCCTTGAGGGGATTTGTGCAAATGTGGCACAAATGTCCACTTGAACTAATTTGAACTGATTAGTTTGGCGGTCAAAGGTCACTGGGACCTCACACAATGTTTGTCCTTAACTCAGTATGCCATATTCTAATTATGACCACATTTTACACAAACGTCTAATACAATAATGTCATGACATTTGATAAAAGGTCAAAGGTCAACTTCACTGTGGCATAATCATTTTCTACAAAAATGCCTTTACTATGAGTCTAGACATGCATTCAAACTTCACCAGATGATGTTGTTTTTCAGATCTATTTTTGATTTTACTAAGATAAGGAGCAGCCAGGCTGCAGAATACTCTACGACAGGGCTAATCAATTACAATTTTGAAATCAAGAAATGTGGCCGGACCAGACATGTTAGGCGCCCAGTAAGAAGTAATGATGAAAAATATGCACTTATTATTCATAGTCTGCCTTTGGACATTGTAATCTTTTAGCAGCCCAATGCACCCATGACAAATGAAACACGTAGGTTTGCTGTTTGAACTTGATTGTAAAATAAAGTATTTGTCATTCCAGACAAGGTTAAATCAACGGTTTTCATGTCAGTTCCAGGTTTTGGAGTTGAAAATGACATGTTTTAGACTCTGTATCTTGGCACTACTCATGTTAGCACTGCTAGCCACGCTTCAAAACAACACGCTGTATTGTGAGTAGACTGTTGCTAGGCTATGCGTGGCATTTCATTCACGGTCTGAAACATTGTAGGAATTAATTTTATCTTGAAAAACGAATTGCAGTTCAGTTCACTTCAGTTCAGTTCCAACGGGTTGGACCACAGACTGGGCCACTTGAGTTCTAGGCCGCATGTGGCCCGTGGGCCATTAATTGAATAGGCCTACTCTAAGATGTTGTAGTTTATTGTTTCTGATGTGTGCATACAGTACATGAATGAAAACCCCATTTATATACAGGAACAATTTCAATTTAATTTGCCCACATGAAAAAAATGATGACCAATAACCCAGACGTTGCAAAGCCATCCTGACTGCATCATGTAGCTGTTGCTGTTGCATCTGTCTCCAATTATAATTCCACTCAGAGGCGGAGATATTGTGTTGAAATTGGCTGGAGTAGAGGTCAAATGGAGCATCTTTAATGTTCAGGTGGTGATGAATAGCAGGATGCCAAGTTAATTATGTCTTATTTAGCTTTGTTTACATTTCAAAATATCACAATGTTATTCATCCAAACAGCACTGATTAATTATATTCTCAAATATGTGGTGAATTCATAAAGTAATTTATTTTATTTTTTTATTCATCTATTCAATCCCAGCATTCAATTTGCATACTCAAATAGTGCTTTCACCTTGTCAAAAGACAAAGGAGTCGTGCTTTTATGCACAGTGCATTGTGGGATCTGCATTCGTAATACATTATATCAGATAAAATGATTTGATGCATGGAAACATTTTACACTTGAATATGCTCTACATCTAATCCAATTTTGGGACACGGCAGAGTCCATTAAAAAGTCCTCTCATTCAAACTGAAGGCTGTTTACTTTTAGATGAACACTGAGCACTACCAGGTAATGGAAAAAATAAATATCCGAAAGTGCAAATTACAGACTCTACTTCTGGGCAGACACGACTGTGTAAAATTTAGACCTGCATTACAAGGTATTCCATCAGATTGTCGTACCTTAACATTGGAGACGGAGGAGAAATAAAAAAAGAAAATGGGCCCATTTAACTTTAAGTGTGAATAATAATGACCTTAAAATGAATTAATGGTAGAAATTTCAACTAAAAGAACTTTCTGTGGAGAATCTCAGGATCAGACAGGAGATGAGGGCAGAAGTTAAGCTGGAGAGGTTAAATAAAGCTGAGCTGCAACTAGACACACAGTCAAAATTAGCTAGAAACTTTACAAGTTCAAATGTGTAATGTAATCTTAGTTGGAGCATTAGATCACCAGTTAGAATTTCCAATAATTCATGTATAATTGTAAATACATTCTTATTTCTTTGTGCAGTAGCTTCTCTGGGTTGATTTTTCAAAAACTGTGACTAAATCTGGGCTCAGACTACAGGAGTTTTAAGTTTTTACCTGATTTTGAAATCAGGTCGCATCACACACTTGAAGAGAAACTTCTCTCTAATCTCAAACTTGCACACACTGCATATAATTATTCAGACTATCGTTCCAGATCAGGGGACACTGAATGGAACACCCCACATTATCTCATGGATAGGTGGATGTAAACAAAACTGGTGAAACAGCTAGCTGTAAATCTACTCATCAACACTCCAGTCTAGCAGGAGGTGGTAATGTACTTGCAAACTTGCGGAAACTGCATAAAAAAGAAAGCTTAATTCATAGTTGTGCGGAGGGCGACGCAGACCATAGCAGCTGTGGTATGTCCGAAATGCATGTCCTTGTTCATGTGTCACAGCGGCTTGACAAGCGCAAAAAGTTCTCCGTTGTTCAGCCTCTTACAAACCATCTACTCAGGTGTCTTCCGTATGTTCTGTGCTGCAGTGATTTCAGGGAAACTGTTGGATCAATTAACTTTAACTCCAACATGGTTCTCTCATTTCTCCTCACCACTGTGTGAAGCCCAACACAGCTGACCACTTGCCACCTAGAGTTTTAGTGCCGTAGTTGCAGAACACTGCTGACACACCAGCGCACAGATGTAAAGGCTTTCAGTGGCATATGCCCCCCACCGTGTCGGCTCTGTGTAGACTGGTTGTAGGAGTATAAACCAAGTTTAAGCAAGTGAGGATGAGAAAAAAACTGGGGAGGCCCTGTGAACATGATGTGTTTGTTCTCTAGTGACATCTGGAGTTGAGATTGTAAGTGTCTGACAACAGTGGTATGCTAGCTAAAGTTAGCCTAGAGGGCAGGAAGGTTCACCGTTACATCAGCTGTTCTGTGTCCTTATAGACATGCTTCTCTCAGTGGTTATTGTGATGGTATTGACATGATATACAGACTTTAAATCCGAAATATCCATCTTACTGGGTATGAAGGAGTAGGGAGGAACAAAACACCTGAGCCCACCTTAAGAAAAAAGACAGAAAAGAATGTTTAAACAATCAAAATGTCACAACTTTCCATTTCTAAATACTTGGATTTAAAATCTTTGTTTATAAAAAAGGTCATAGTAAGTAGTAGAGTGTTTTATTCTACTGTTTTGCAGTGACAGAGATATAAAAGATTGTGTTTCTCTATTCACCTTCTCAATCTTATTAAATTTGTCCTCTATGTACTGCCTTCCCTTCTTTATTCGGGTTACTTTAAGATTCTCTTCAAAATGTGCCTTGTCTGAGACAAATCACTTGTTCAGTATAGCCCACAACCATGCAGGCACTTTTAAGCCATGTCCCCAAGTCAGTAATTAACTTTAAACTATATCAGCCTCTCCTAACAAAAAACAAGCCACTGGTTATTCACAGCTTTATCTTGCTGCAAAATCCCTCTATAATCCCCCTACATCTTCTGGCATATTGGTGGCTAGGTGGAGGTGGGCAGCTTTTTAAGTGTGATAGATGGAGTTTAGTTTCAGGCTGCTGCTTCGGCAGCTTCCTTCTCTAACCCAGTCATCCCCTGAGAGCCTGGGATGAGCCCGAGACACAATATAGTTCTGCTGAAAAGCCTTTTGTTGTTGTGCAATTTGTATTTGGAAGGAGAGCAAGCAAAGCACATTGAGTTGATTATTTTTGGCTGATTTGTTGGTTTATTTTCATTTAGATTAAAGCTACAGTGCCGAACTTTTGTCTCCCCCTTCTGGCGGTGAGAATAATTAAGCAAAGACTCTTGATGTGTGCGTATGAGTGTAGTAAAATGCCATCCTTCATTATAGAAGGTGTTTCAGCAGATGTGGAGAAACAAAATTTGCCTACAGTTGGACAGTCCAAAACCAAGCAGAAGGGGTATTTTTTTTTATATATCAAGGATTAAAGTTATGCATAAATAAGAGTGTAGCCACTTTGTGCAACAGGATGGTGTCTTCACAGGTTGCTAGCTTTCTCCCTATGTGAATTAGCTGGGACATAGGTGAAGCCAGGCCCTGTCAGGATGGTGACAGCCGGTGCCACTGTAAAGGACTTCAAAACTGCTCTTCTGAAACTCTACAGGTGACCTCACAAATGTTTTCTCCATCTTTATACGCTGCCCATGCACAAAATGTCCCAGCAGTGAAATGTAGCCACAGAAAACATACAGTGTATGGTGAAATGCAGAGAGATTTATCTGTTGCCATTGGCCTTGATCAGCATTATGTGAAGTTGTTTGGCATGTACACCAGTCAGCCACAACATTAACTGACCACTGACAGGAGAAGTGAGTAATATTGACCATCCTGTGAGAATCCTGATGTTCTGCTGGGAAACATTTGGACCTGGCATTCATGTAGACATGTACCACCCACCTAGACCAGACCAGGCACACACACAGAAATGGAAAAAAAACATGAAGAACAGCACAAGGTGTTGACCTGGCCTCCAAATTCACCAAGTCCCAAACTGATCAAGTATCTGTGGGATGATCCACAGAGGCCCCTCCCCTCAACCCATAGGACCCAAAGGGTCCCACTATTGGTAGTATATGTTAGAAATTAGGGCTGATATTAATAATAATTTCCTTATAGATTAAAATGCAAATATAGTTCCTTTAATAATCACTTATATGTTTAGTAGGCAATGTCAGCTTAATGAAAAATGTCTATGTAACTTCCTCCCATCAGTCCAGAAGTCAAAGGTCATAAACTATCATGAGTGTGACAAAAAAAATCATCATATTCTCACAAATGTTCACATTATTCACTCGAATACGTTTTTGTAATGGTGGTAGCAATACATTAGTGCATAACTGAGATTAGAAGCTATTTGCAGCTAACTACCACCACAGAGAGATAGAGATATTCATGGTCTTCAGAGACTGAATCCCAATGATGTTGTTGATATCTTTTTAGCCATGTCCCCAAGTCAGTAATTAACTTTAAACTATATCAGCCTCTCCTAACAAAAAACAAGCCACTGGTTATTCACAGCTTTATCTTGCTGCAAAATCCCTCTATAATCCCCCTACATCTTCTGGCATATTGGTGGCTAGGTGGAGGTGGTCAGCTTTTAAGTGTCATAGATGGAGTTTAGTGGTCAATTTATTTCTTTTATTTTTTTTAGTTTTTTGTTGGGTTGTTTACAGCCTGAGGCTATCTCTAACCGCTGCATGATTTTAGTCACAAGTTCCTGTCATTTGTTTCCAGAGGATGACTTTTGTTACCCCAGAAACGATGAGCTTGGTTTGCATTAATTTACATTATTTATGATCATATTATATTCATCTTTATTGTAATCTGATAAATGTTTAGAGAAACATAATAGCATAGCAACAAAAGTCTGGTGTCGAAGATGTCCTGTCCATGATAACCTTTTTTGAATCAGAACCCTCAGGCTAAAAAAAGGAATAAATAAAAATAAAAAGGAAGCGAGGTGTCTCTAAACACCTTCATGTCACCTGGAGAATAAATTCTTTTGATTTAAGCAACAACATGGCCTTTTCTCTGGGAAAACCCTCAGGCCAAACTGTGTGGTTCAGAATAACAAAGCAGTGCCTCTGTTTGGTGTGGAAGACTACCCTCTCATGGGGCTGGTATTGTGAACCTTTAGACTTTTCCAGCATGAAACCATTCAGGTAATGAAAACCATGAAACATCTATGAGCTTTGGAGGAGAGCGTGGTGATGTCCAGAGCTGACCATCCCTTCATTCTTGTTTACAATTGGCCACATCACCCCTTTCCTGTAGGAGCCCAGACAGCTTTCTGTTGGAATTCAAAATACTGCAAATAATTACTTTTTTTCTTATCTCCTATAACATAAAACACTGTTTTAAAACAAGACAACCGATACAAAACATTGTAATTGCTGTTAAGCAACACAGAAACCGAAAGTAATAATATTTAAATAATAGTACACTAAACTCTTGCTTTAAGTTACCGCTGAAGTTTCTCTCAAACCCAGGTTAACAGCCTTAAGTCATATTAATGTTTGATAAGTCAATATTTTTTGAGAAATGGGTTTATTCATGTTCTCTGAGACTTAGAGAAACGGCCACCTTCATGTCTGGACAGTAAATACAGAGACAGACGCTGGCTAACATAGCTTGGCACAAAGATCAGAAATGGGAAGGAATTGAATTAAATTTATCCCACTGTGGAATGAATGAAATGATTATCTTAAAGGATTATCTTATCGAATTGTCTTGTTTTTATCACAAGCGGAACAAAATTTGCTCACTCACTAACTAATTTGCAACGCAGTGTCTTGTTTTCTTAATACGGCACAAACTGCATTTCATTGGCCAATCTTGAGCGTCTGTCGTCCATGTTTTTGCTGTGTGTCCCACATCGTTGGCACCAGTCAGACTACTGCCGCTGGCTGTTTGACCTGGCAGAGACGATAAACGGAAGTGACAAAAGTAATCAAACGATAAAGTCAAGATGGCACGGATAGAAGTGTCTTTTTGCATCTTCACCTAATCTGAATATCACAATACGCTAATATTGGTCATGTAGCATGAAAAACCAACTGGAGGATTCAAATGGGGTTAGCGCCGATAGCAAGTAGGTTCTGGCTCTGGTTCTGCTCCGGCTTGCTCCGACACGCATGCATTGGTGTGACAGGTTGTTGTCACACCCATGCTCCGCACAGCAATTTGCAGCTCTTTCTAGCCTCACAGCTAGTTCTTGGTACTTCGGTTTGAGAGTTTCTGGAGAGGCGATGAGATGAAAATAAAGTAGTCTTAAGTGTGTTCAACTGATGGCCAGCCAGCAGATATGAGGTGAAACTCTCAATAATGCAATGCTTTAATCCCTTAATGTCGTAGCTCTTTGACAAGCATACCGAACAGGCACTTTCCCTTGCAATCGTTGTACATGTCCATGAATAAAAATGCAGTTCAGTGAGTTCTCATGGGCACACTGGAAATGGAGATGCAGTCTGAACACGGTGGTTAGTTTCCAGGGAAACTTTGAAGTCTGATTTTTGTTATTATTTTTTTTTACTGTGACTTTTTGTTTCAAGACAATGTGCAATCAACTCTGAAGGACTCTTAACTAGCTTTATCAAGTGAGATTAACACTGTATTGATGAGATATTATGCACTGAAACAATTCTGTTCCAGTGTCACTTGGTTATTGCCACAGCTTGTTCTTATTGTTTTAACTTTTGTTGTTAGAAATAAGAATGTGTTCTGAAAACATTCTCCTAGCAATGTTTCAAGGTCTTAAGGTAAGTATGATGATTAAAGTATGATTTATTTCTTAATAGTCAAGGTGAGAACTCTAGCTATTATCTGAAAGAACTTCAAGCAACTTTATCAGTAAACAGTGAAATGTGATGTTTGGTGGGAAGTAAGTATTAATATTCAGTTACATTTTGATTGATTGATCACTGGTCGGTACATTTGCCTTTGTCGTCATTACGCAACTCAGACAGGTGACACCATTTTCTAACCCTGATCTGAAACTAGTAACTAAACTAATTTTATCTCAGCAAAGAACAGAAACTTGGTTGCATGATCCAAACTTGTATCTGCACATGTCTGCTTAGTTCTAGTTTAATTTGAATTATCTGCTGTCATTCAACACCTCTGTGTATCCGGTTCACTGATCTTACAATAGCCTTTCAGTTTTGAGAATCTCCTGAAGAATGATGTCTCCTGAATCAGTCTCTCAAAAGAATTATTATGAGGTGGCATTCGAAGGCCGTGACACACCAACATGACATTTGGCTGTTTGGAGGCGTTGGGCTGTTGGGGCAGTAGATTTGGACTCCCGATGGTGGCCTCTCAGCCGATTGAGCATGTTGAATCAATGACAAAGTGTATTGGTCAGATAGAGCTCTCAGTGGCTCAGCTTATCAGAAGTGATGAAAGTACACTAAGCGACAAAGTTTGAAGGGCACACACGACATTTAAATGCACAACAACACGATGATCTAGGATTAATCAAATCTGTTTATTGATTTTTCAAAGGGAACTTACTTCAGTAGATACGCATTTACCAACCCACAATATGCAGCTTTTAGCAGTAGACATATTCTTTAATGGCAATCAATGAGTCAAGGGCTATATTAGTTGACAGGCAAATAACGTTTGTCTCTCAGGCTTCTCTTGACTCTTTAGGACAGACTCCACACTTATTAGCAAGTGATCAGGCTGGATCAATTTTATGGGTCCAATTGATTGCTGTGTTAACAACATAAGCATTAATAACTATGTACCAATTCTTGTGAATCAGCTTTGGTCCATTCTTTCCAGTTAGGACGGGACAGAAGCCTCCCTCGAAACAGCCATCAGATCACTTATTTCAGTGTCCGTCTGCGGACTGATGTTCTTCTTACTGTCAACCATATTACTCTGCTAATAGCCGCATGGACTGTTCTGAGCACTTTTGTCACCCTAGATTTATTTTTGTCATTATGTCACATTGCGGGACACCTAAATGATTTGATTTTTGATTTAAAGATCCAGACCCAGATGGATCTGTAGATATCATTTCTTTTGTACTTCAATTGTAGTTCAGATCTGGCTTTATGAATAGGCGTTACAAAAATCAGGTTACAATCTGGAAAAGCCAAAAAACAGGTGCAGGCAGTCTGAACATTGTTGTTGGCTGATTTTCTGATTTTATTGTATGGTATTTTCTTATGAATAGCTTGCTAACCTTGTGTTCAGTGCTTGTATGGGCTATTTCTTTCTACTGAAGTGACCTCAACTTGTGCATAAACAGTCGCAGACTTACCACTGAATGTCAGGTCATGTGGATGCATACAGAGGTGTATTTGAACAGTGACGCAAGAGAACAGTCGACAGTCCGCATAGGTAGGAACTATGAATCTTGATCTTGATTACTAGGTAGGTACTTTGAATAAATTTCAGTACATTGAGCAGAAGATGAACGTTTTTCCTAGAGATTCATTCAGACGTCCTTGAAAATATAAGGAGAAATGAGACATAATAATTATTGTTATGGTTGTACAAATGTGTTTCTCAGCACCTCAACAAGAGTCATGACTTCGACTCATCTGACATCTCCCTAACAATGTGAAGTTAACTCATTTACTCTGGTGTACAGTTAATTAAATTGATTTCATTTTCTACGAACACAGGAGAGGATTATTGCTGTGAGCAGCAACTGCAACAGTTCTGTTAGTTAATCTGATTCCATTCAGTTCACTTCGCCTGTGTCAGATGGAAAGGGTTAAAATGTAATTCAGTAAGACTGCCATTTATGCAGCTAGGTGTATGACCATAAAGTACAGGCTTGTACAGTAGGCATATAGTGGTAAGCTCTTGTGCTTACCACTATATGTAAGCACAAGAGCAAATAAACACTCATTAAATGTAATTACTGTGCTGCAGGGGGATGGAGTTGCGGGATGCAGCTTTCAGAATTCACATTATGGTTGTGAAACGGTTTGAGAAAGTTCCAGAGTTGCTTGACCTTCCACTGCTCCCAGATTCATGAGGCTGTGCTATTGATTTAAACAGGTGTAAAGGCCCTTCTCCTGCCCAGGAAATGTAATCATGTCAGAGGCCCACCAGGTTATTGCACAAGACACCGTCGCCCACGCCATAGGACACTTTTATGTCACCTTATGCTGTGGGGATGGGAAGGATAACGACATCCACAGCAGATTCCTCCAAAACTGAACCGAAGCACCCACAAAGAAGTTAATAACATCATTTTATTCTTGGACGTATCTGAAGTGGTGGAATTCACATTCTGCTCAGTTTTTCAGACTTAATATATTCACGATCGGAGCTTATCCTTCCTGAGAAATCTAATGATAGAGTTCTTTACTCTGTTGACTGAGTTAATTAAGTAAGAAAAAATATCAGTGTGTCATAATAAAACCAACGCTGTGATTAATTCCGATGAAACTTTCTTCTGTTGAAGTACGTTTCCACAAACTTGCATCATCTAAATCTAACTGCAAAGTTTCTTGCATTAAATTCAATGCAAACGATAACAGTTATACTTTAAAGTCATTGTGTGTGTGTGTGTGTGTGTGTGGGTGTGTGTGTGTGTGTGTGTGTGCATGTGTGTAGTCTTAGGTGAGCATGCTCAAAATAATTTCAATCCCTTTTTGTGAATGGCTGATTATCGCAATCTGTAGCTTAAGTCCAGCTGGAGCAGCGGCACCATTAAGTCTTTCAGACTGAGTGAAAGTCGAGTGGAGAGAGTCGGCATGGCCCAGACAAATAACTGTAAGTTAACCGTCTGATTATGTTCAACTTTTATGCTTTTGTGCTTTTCAGACTATATAGTGTTTCAAGTAGCTGTGTTGATAATGACGGGTAGGGGTACTAATAATACAGCAAGAGTGGAAGGGAATGGCACAGCTAACTTGCATTGGTGACATAAGAACCTTTTGTTTGTTGCCTCAGGATCTTGCCTTGCTTTTATGGTCATCATTAGCATATTTTAGACCTAATTGTATTGCATCCCAAGAATTGCTTTCAGCGTTCACATTTTAAAATGATAAAATAGATTCATTTTAATTGTGATTTTCACCTCAGGTCGTCATATACAATTGCCAGGTTTAAATATTTATGTGAACTAGAATTAAAAAGACTCAGTAAGAGGTGTTTTGATTATTTTTACTTCAACAAGTTACGTGAGCATATTGAGCCCATTGTGAAATCCTGCAGGAATTTCTGATTGCAGCAACAGGAAGATTAGTCTCACTGAGCTCTCATTCTCTCCCTCCCCCTGCTTTCCCCCCTTTTTCTCCCTGTCTAACATGCAGTTCAGTTCTCCATCAGGGAATATCAACCCTCCGATAAACATGAGGTAATGTCACTTTTTCGCAGTGGGATTCTTGAACATGTGTACCCAGCCTTTTTCAGGGCCATGAGCCATCCAGACCACGTTGGGGTTGCTCTGAGCATTTCCATGGCTGGCTATGTGCTGGGAGGCAGCTCCTACTTCCAAGCGTTACTCTTTGGCAGTGCATGGGCTGGCCTCATTTATTACTGCTGCCACGACATCTATGAGGGCTACATGATGAGGAGGCTAAGCACAGACATGGCCGACATTCAAGCCAGCTACCTGGAAAGCCCAGATAACGGTTTCTGGGTGGCAGAGGGAGACGTCAAAGGCCAGTCCAAGGTGGTGGGGATGGTGGCGGTGGTGGGGAAAAGGGGAGAGGAGGAGGAAGGTGAGAGGTTTGACGACTGGAACGGAGCGGTGCTGGGAGGAGGCGCAGAGTTTTCTCAAGACGGAAGTTACGGCGAGATGTCCCACGTGGTCGTGGCGTTTCCGTGGCGCCGCCAGAACCTCGGCTCACAGCTGACGCGGAAGGCCTTGGATTTCTGCAAAGAGCGAGGCTTTGCCCGGCTCACCCTGGACGTCAGCGCGCCGCAGACAGCAGCCATTGCCATGTACCAGAAATTTGGCTTTGTTCAAACTGCATCCCACAGTAACACACACGCCAATCGCTGGTTCTCCAAGCTGGCCAGAATCAACGTGATGCGAATGGAGAAGTTAATCTAAACACAAAGTGGACTTCATCACCTGATAGAACTTCGACTGTACAGCAAGTCGAGAATATTTTAGTTAATTTATGGTTTTTGTCACATTTAGTGCTCTGTGTTATCTGGCCACTCATGTCTCCACTACACTTTCATGGTAGTTGAAAAAAAAAAAACATTAAATTTTATTTTTTTCCACAAAGCAGCATAAATGATCTGTTTCCTTGTGTTTCTTCTTTCTTTGATGTATTATGAATACACCTACACCCTCAGTATAATATTTAAATACAAGGACAATGAGACCGTTATTTAGCTCCTCGGGTTAGCCAAATTAACTTATTTGCATTTAAAAGAAAAAAATAATCTAAAGTAAATGTAAAGTAAGTACATATTTTTATTAATTGTTACACATTAAACATACTCGGTTGGCGTCTGTTCCTATTCTGTCCACAATGTGATATAAAAAATATACATGAGAAAGGAGAAATGTAGCTGTTTGGAAGCAGGAGAACTTTCTTTTAAGCCTCTTTCCAGGGAGAAGTGGAATCCCTTTGTCTCGGAGGAATTAATGCCAGCTGACTTCTAAGACCTCACAACTCTTTGCTTAAAATACCAATGAAAAATGCAATAGTATCAGGACGCTGGGAGGTTTAAAATTCTTTGGAGCTAAAAGAGCCGTGTGTGTGTGTGGCATAAAAAGAGGGTAAAGTCTTCAGTATGCCGCAGTGCATTCAGGTCATCGTACACAAAGCAAATGCAGAGATTATCAACACCGAACAATGGGGAAACAGCTAAGTTATGTTTCCTCATCGGTGGTCTTATGATATGTGGGAGTAGAGACTGGAGATACAAAGGGCCATGGGAATTACTCGTTTCCTACAAAAACTGTGATAGCCGGCTAGTATGCAAACAAAGAGCTTCTTGTCAACTGCTCAGCCTGATGTCAGAAGACTGTTTCTTACAAAACCTTTTGTCTGCAACAAGAACTGTGCTAACAATGTCGATTTCCTAACCAACATTGCATAAGGAACCCCCCAAAGGTGATCAGTAATACATAAGCACCACACAGTGCCTGCTTATCTTGAGAGAGTGCGTGTCCAGTGATCTTAAAAGGGAAAACCTTGAGCAAACGATGACAGGTGTGGCTGAAATGAGTTTCGAGAGAGTACTGAATGGATAGAGCAGCTTGGCACCGAGACACACACACACACACACACACACACAGCACCAGAGGCCTTTAGACATCAATCATTCCTGCTTAGGCTGTCGGGGAAAAAATATCGTCCAGTGGCCAGCAGGCAGCTGCTGAACCAGCCAAAGGAAAATGAGCCTTAATGCTGCCCAACCTGTTGTCATCCCCTCACCATTACTAGCACAATTGGCCTAAAGTTAACAACGGCTCATTTGTAATTCCTCTCATACACATGCTGCTCGGATGAGTCAGCTTTTGGGGGTATGTTGGATAAAAAGGCTTCTCACGTATTCAACTCCCACAGAAGTTTACTGATGTGACACATTTATGGTACACTGATCATCAGAAAATAACTTTTTAGTGTCAAAACAGAAAGCAAATTTACTACAGATATAAAATACAAGATACTTGTTTCCAATAGTAAGTCGATGTTTAGAAGATGGAGATCTGACAGCATATACAGACAACAGATGTTTGACTTGGATCAAACTAATCAGATTTCCATTTTTTTATGATTTCATTCATTGCACAAAGCTATCTAATTCTTGACTCTATATCTATCTTCATAAGAAGACTACTTACTGAACTACTGAACATACTGAATAGGACTTTTTTTCAAGTTTTAAAAAAAAATAAATTGGTTGATCAGTCATGTCAAACCAGAACTCAGGGTCCTTTAACTGGGAAGTTTCAGTCAATAGTAATAAACAACCAGTGTTTAACATTAACCCATTACAAACTGAATTTCTTTCCCATCGTCTCTGGACTATAGCAATAAACTGACTGACACAAAAGAGTGATTACAACTTGTCCAGTAGAAAAAGAAAACCCTGAATCCATATCTCAATTTTCCTGTTAGGGATTGGCAAAGTGTCTGGTTCTGTTTCTTCCTTCTCTTTTAGGTTTTTGCTGGCAAATGTAGCCTACACTGCCACCGCTTGATGACTAATGCTAGAAATTGCTGCTGATTTGCTGACTGAATAGTTTTGATTCAGTTCAACAGAGATGTTTCTCTTTTTAAACTATTTTTCTTAGTTATGAAAGAAATGTACGCAAAACTGTGTGTTAGATTGTACAAAAAAATGGAACTCTGCCCAGACAATACAAACACAGCCTTACTTTTATCCAGTTCTTCTCCGTCATCATACTTTTTAAATCCAAAATGCTTCCACACATCAGCTTTCAAGCCTGAAGGTGATCTCAGAGTTGTAGCTTCTGTGTGGATCTCCCTCAGACGTGGACTAAGCAAGGGGAATTCTCGACGATGCAGGGAAAAATCATTTTATGGAAACTTATCTAATCTACACAGCCGTTTTTCTTCCATTTTTATGTTTGGTTGATAGTTATGTGGAAACATGACTACTGTGTGTTTACATGGAAACCTTGTGAATTAGCCTGAGGATAGGGTGGCTTAGTTTTTTAGGTCTTGTATTTAAGCCAGCCTTGTTGTAGCTTTGGGTTTAAAAGTTGTGATTAAAGCACACCCCTCGACTGCACGCACATAACCTTTATTTAGCTAATTATGTGACCTCTAAATTCAAAAGGCCACACTGGTGATGAATTAGGCATGACTAATGTAAAGGGATTAATACATTCTTGTCAATACTTGAAAACATGTGTTGTATTTATTATTTGTAATTTATTTAGAAGAGATTCATTTTTACTCAAAGGGTCTTTTTCTGTGCATCACCTGCTTTGCTTCAATATTGTAAAACAATCAAACATGGCAACTTTCAAATGGGGTGAACCATAGTGTGAAATTGAATTTTTCATGGATGCATGCTTGCAACAGATGAGAGAGAAACTTATTTATTAGCATATTTAATGAGAACTCACAGAGGAACTTCCCAAGTTAACCGGCTTTACTGCGAAATGTTTTTCGGTTTTATTTGTGCCTTGTAAGTAAGAGATATACACCGATTAGCCACAACATTATGACCACTGACAGAAGTAAATAACACTGACATGTACCACCCACCTAGACTAGACCAGGCACCCCCACCCCAATGACACAGACACGCACACAATAACACTTTAGGAACAACTCAAAAACATGAAGAAGAGCACAAGCTGTTGACCTGGCCTCCAAATTCACTAGATCCCAAACTGATCAAGTATCTGTGGGATAATCCACAGAGGCCCCTCCGCTCAACCCATGCGACCCAAACGCCCCCACTAACAAAATTGTGTTGCCAGACACCACAGGACACCCTCAGACACCCATTTTCTGATGAGTCACAGCTGTTTTGGAGGCACAAGGGAGACCTACATAATATTAGGAAAGTGGTCAAAAATGTTATGTCTGATCGGTGTACGTAACAAAACTTTTCATCTGACTGTTTTTATTGGACTGGAGGTAGCCAATTTGATGATCATTACAATGGGTAGACTCTCATCAAAGGGTAAAACACCCCATTGGAAAACATCTCTCTGTCCACACATCTTATTAATCAATTTAGCTTACCACAGGAAAAGAGTGGATATATCATAAGGAAAACTTTGATGACAATAACAAAGCACGTGATTAGCATAACAAACAGCATCTGTGTATGAACAGATCTGTCTCTTACTGAATAGGTGAAGATTATGAAGATAAATTGCATAAAAATGACAGTCCCCCGTGTGCTGGTATCTGAGAGCCAAAACTAGATTTGTCAGGAATCGTAAATCATCATATACTGTTCGCTGCTGCCTCTTATAATCGCTCCTCATCTTCTTTGTTGCACCACCGGAAGTTGCTTGTTTTGGCCTTTCTGCTCAACGTCACTGCAGAAGACAACACCTGGCCAATTACATTGGCTATTAAAGTAACAAAGACATGCCAAGCACTTGCTCATTCAGATAGCTTATCAGTTTGCCTCAGTTTAGGAACCTGACATAACGCAGAATCTGCACTTCCTTACTCCGAGTAATTGGTCAATTATATGCTGCGTGGTTCAAGAGTGATAAATATGTTGTACGGGCAGAACATTAGACATCAGCGTTGGAAGACTCTAACAAGTGTTCAGGAGAAATGTGCTAACTGGATCCTTTAAACTGTAACGTGTGTGAAAACGTAATTATCATTAAAGATTGGGAGTCAAATTACGGGGATAAATGTGGGATTAGATGAAGCTAATGAGGTGGTATTAAACAGTAAACCTCTGCATCGTGAATAAACGTATCAGATAATATTCGGCGGCGGCTTGCTTGCTGAGCTCTCCCTTCAGCTCCAGAGGGCTGTGGGGAGTTTTGGTCAAGGAAATAATTGGACACAACAACAACAGCCCCCAAAAATGATACATCAGTTGTAATTAGAAGAAAAATGGGCCAGTATTTTTATTTTTTTTTTCCCATGTTTAAGGCGCAATTTTAAGTCACCCACGATACCTACAGAGGTCTTGTAACAGTTATAGTATGATCCTCTTGAGGTTAAACATGGTTCTGCAATGATTTGAGATAATGAAGCAAGAGAATCAGATAAAAAACAGAATAAGAAAGACAGCTTTAAATAGAATACTTTAAATGGTTGCATAAAAGTTGTTAATATGAGGGGATTAATCTTAAATATCATAAAATCACTGCCTGACACAGAAGACTATACATTCAAAAAGCTGCTAAATAAATTACAGTCAACAAGTCATTATAAATGCACAAGTGTCTCTATTATGATCAGATTTTTTCGCAACGTAAGGTGTTGCTCATATCAATGTGATGGAAATTCTTATGGCCAGTTAATCAGATCAACTCGCTTGCACAAAGGAGACACTGTAGAGTCCAAGTATTCACTGAGGTTGACTGAGGAGAACTGATATAAAATTAGATGTACGGACAGAACCAAGGTCACCTCAGTCCTGACCCCTCTCCCTCCCCAAGTGCAAATATCTGCCATCCTGAGTTAATGCATGGCCTTGGAAGGTCGTTCTCTATACCCTTTCAGGAATTTGGAAAGTCAGTCACGTAGTTACACAGAAGGAAATTTATCTCCCCTGCATAGTGGTTGTTTTACGGCTGCCCTGAAGGCTGTGAGCTATTTTATCTTAAACAAGGTCCTTTTAAGGAGGCAGACGGAATCCTGTAGTCTACCTTTTTGACTTGAGGACCGGTAGACAGAGCAGAAGTCAAAAAATCCTCATCAGTAAACATCTAGTGTCCATATAAACATATCCTATGACTTGAAAACTGACACTAACTATTGCTGCTGACCCAAATGCTAGTCGGCGCTGTGTCTTTTTTGCCAGTCGGGTTAATTTTTGTTTCCATTTCCTGCTTCACTTGAAACAATGGCGACTAAAACGAGTCGTACAAATATTTGCATCTTCGAACCTCCTCTATTAACCTTGTTCCATCTTTATTGATCCAAAACAATCAATTCCAAAATTGGGAAACACTAAAACGGAAATCCGCTACTACCAAGCGGACCAATCACAGCTCTTGCAGTCTGCGTCACCGCAGCGCGTAGTTACATTTCTGGGGAGGTGCACATCAGGCTGCGGCAATAGGCCCTGCGACTTCTGATGTGTCATAATATCAAGCCTCTGCTGGTGAGAGTAAAACCTCTGTTATCACAAGCGTCTAATGTGTGAGCTCTGGACAGTCTCATGAACAGAAATAGTTCCAAAAATACAGAGAAATGTCCATAGATCAAAGACAACAATACATTATTTAGGTAGAACAACGTAATGGCTACATAGCCTACCATAAATATTTTACAAATGCCGACCGGTTCAAGAGCAGAAAGGTGACATTGTGTCTTTCCCCAGCCCCTTCTCTTCTTTCAGCTCTCTCCAACAAGGAAAAGCCAAATCCGCTTTCATCCGTGTATTTTCCTGCCGTTGTATACTTTCTTGTTTAGACTGTAATCATTCCTCTGAATGCAGCGTTCTTTTTTTCTATCTGGAGTCTTTTCTGTCTCTGAGTCTTTCTAGGTTTTTCACATTGTAGTTATTGTAGTCTACTCCATCCTCCACTGCAGTTTCTCTGGCGAACCACAGACACCAGATATAAACTCTAGTAAACTGCAAATTCAGAGGGATTTACTAGGTGCTGATTAGCTTCATCGGCATTGTGTGAACTTGTTTGAAAAGACCTTGACGTGCAGTATGTAAAAGCTCTGCTGCAGTGCTTCAGGAATTCAGCTCACCCAGCTGATACAACCAATCCAATTACACCGCAGATAGTGATTTTTACAATTAAATACTATACGAACATTAACAAAAAATAGTTTGCAGCCTTGATGACCTCAGCACCAGCTATCTGACAGAATTATTAATAAGACAAAATAGGCACTCGGGGCAGCACAGTTCTGTGGTGGTTAGCATTGACACCTCACAGCAAGAAGGTCCCGGGTTCAAATCCATGGGCCGACTGGGCCTTTCTGTGTGGCGTTTGCATGTTCTCCCTGTGTCTGCGTGGGTTCTCTCCAGGTACTCCGGCTTCCTCCCACTGTTCAAAGACATACTAGTTAGGTTAACTGGTGATTCTAAATTGGCCGTAGGTGTGCGTGTGAGTGTGAATGGTTGTCTGTCTCTCTGTGTTAGCCCTGAGATAAACTGGCGACCTTCTCCAGGGTGTACCCCGCCTCTCGCCCGATGACAGCTGGGATAGGCTCCAGCCCCCCTGCGACCCTCCAGAGGACAAGCGGTTACAGAAGATGAATGAATGAAAACGGGCATTCTTTAGGCCCCGATTGTGCAATTGATACATTAATGGCGGTGATTTCATATGGATGAGCCAGCAATCGATGCTCTGTGTTGAGTTCTAAAGCAGGGTAGGATGATTTGTCAGCTTTTTAAAAAATATGCCTTTCTCTTAAAAACAAACTCTTTGCTGTAAGTTCTGCAGTTACATGAGGTCCTTTGTGAATACAGTCCCAGGTGAGAGCACAGTATTAAATATAAAAAAAAAAACACTTTGCTTATGTACTAAAGACGAGGTGCTGTGTTAATGAACAGATCATATTCAGTGAACAGACACGGTTAGTGTTTGAGCCGTTAGTGGAACTTGTTGGGCACTGTTTTTATAGAAATCTAGCTCAGAGGCAGGAAACTACGTCAGCGACTGTATAACTACGGTCATCGCTGACGTGGTTTTCTTTGAACTCCTTGAACTTCATGAGCACGCTGTATGCCCACTTTTTTTCTACAATGAGTACTTTTAATGCTGGCTCTGTCCATTCATGTTACCCACGATCAGTCTCCAATCTATCTATATCTATCTATTACCTGGTATCATGTAGCCTTTGTTTGTAGCAGCATTTATTCTTTATCCAGATGTCTGAATGGATTTATCAGCTTGCTTCTGCTACTCTCTTCTCTTCTATTCTCTAGCTCTCTTTTTCCTGTCTCTCTCTATGTCTCCCATGTGGTTTCATCCTGTTAAAAGGGATTTTTTTCCTTGCCACCGTCACCTTAGTGTTTGCTCTATGCTTTTCAGGCTCTGAATTGTGTGAAGCCATCTTATTATTTTCATTCGCTCCTCAACTAACTCATGGTCCAGTATATTTTACAAATCATTTCTAATGACATACAGCATAATTATGTCATATCTCTAAATTTTTCGTTGGTATTGGAGGAAGGACGATAATCCTTACCACGCATGGCGTGATATCTACATTAACCGAATAAGTCATTTGACAAGGAAGTTGGGAAACTGCTTTATCGTGCACATTCAGTGAATGTTGGATGAAGTTGTTCAGCAGTGAGGTGTCACAGTCTTAAAATGAGGGAGGGATAACGTCTCCGGCTGGAGGTGGGGAGGGGGGTGGATTTGTGCTTTGAGTGAGAGAGAAATAGACCTCAGATTTTTCCTCGAGGTAACGGCTGCGAGAATACAGAATACACTGCCTCCTGTTGCGATCTGTTTTGTAACTCCATACATGCCAGCTGTCATTTAAACAGATTATTTATTTGTTAGCTGTGCTGCTCTTTGTATTGGGATCTATAATGTCTCAGTCTAACCTTTCTGTGTCTGCAAGCAAACCTCTTGTTCTCATTTTAGACGATGTACAAACAATTCTTGCACCTGCTGCATATTTCAAAAGGATCATTAAAGTGTCAAATTAAAGCGATGGCTGTTTGGCATGAAGACATTTTATAAATGACTGGCTATATAAGAGAGCACAATGGGATGCTTATAAATCTTAAATGCTGTCTTTTGGAAAGCCTTGTGTCTTCCTGTCAGCGCCGAACCAGAAGACAAAACACGCTGCGACTGGAGAATTTGTGCAAGGTGAGATGTGATCTCTGAAAAGTCAAGTGGTTCAGATGCAGGGTATTGGCTGCCGTTTGGAAGCTTAATAGGGGATTTTATTCTCGCAGACAGGGAAACAACTCACATTTTTCATGGGGTATTAATGTGCGAACGAGCTGACATGCCTACAAGATATTTATAAAAACGCGTGTCCAGGTGACTCGGAGGATCATTTTGGGATGGATTGTTTCTCCTCGAGCAGAGGGCCAAAATTGATTTCTTTCAAAATGAAACACAGACATACCTGCTCATAGAAAACTGGCTCTGCAGTTCTGTTCTGAATGTGTTCAAATCAACAAAGGTAGGTTACAAGTTCAGTATTGGTCTCCTTCTTTAGGTTTAATCAACAATGATCAAAGTTTTTTAAGTTTCAAAAGCTCTGTGCATCAGAACTGTACACATATTTTAATTTCTTTCAGCATATGTTAAGAGAAACTAAATTATGATCTACCTGCATGTTTTACATAGATATTGTAATTCATTTTGATTTATCCTACTGACTAGAAAGATACCAAGCCCCACCCCTTCACATTTGGTATCATTGAAAAGCCCTATATGTCCTCTGTAGATGGCAAAAGGAGTTAATTCAGTAGTATGCAGTAGGTGGGAGATATTCAGGTTTACAAATGTCCTCCACAGAGGACAGATTTGAACTACTGGTAGGCAGGAGGCTATAGTCAGTTTGAAATTAAATCCCATCTTTAGTGATGTCAAAGCTGGCCAAAAAAAAACAAAAAAATTTACTTTTATTCAACAGTACCAGACAACGAATCATAAAAAAGGAGGATATACAGACATAAACCAGGGTACTACAATGCTTATGTCACAGAAAATAATAAATAAATGAATAAATAAACCATGCTTCTAGCTTGCAGACCTGCATCTCTCTCTGGCTGGGCTGGCAGCAGTCTCAGCCATCCTGCACGCTCCCTCCTGCGGGATCAGATTCAGTTGGATTTTTAATTATCCGACTCTGATTCCTAAATTAGTTTTTTATGCCAGACTTAATAATAACAATACACAGAGATGGAGCTTGGGAGACTTGAGAATACTTATGAGGAGACAAACTGCTCAGTACCTCAGAGACTACTACCTTAACGTAGACGGCTATCAGTAAATAAAAACCCTTGTAAGACAATTAAATGGCACAATCACACCACCTTAATTACTATTCTTGACAGCACGAGCATGAGAATCACATTAAATCACATGTCTTGGATATCCTCTGCGCTTCGTAGTTAAAATTTTTTAGCAGTTTGGGGCACTCAGCTTAATGTTCCCACAGCACTGCAACGCACTGCAAAATCCTAGCAATGCTTTTGTAATAACTCGACTGTGTACTCGCACAAAAAGGAAATATGCTGATGCGATAGAGCAAAATAAATATGATGATTTTCAGAAATGCAACACTCGAGTTTGAAAGTGAAGCACTCCTGGATGGTGGAGACCGTGCCTTTCCTCTGTAATAACTGAGTGAGAGCCCACCCACCCGTCCTCCCACACAGAGACTCACTGTCACTGCTGTCTCACGCGCGCGCACACACACACGCGCGCACACCCAAACACAGCCCCTCTTTCACACACACACACGTTTCTAGTCAAGCCTTCATCCTTCATTTGCTGCCACCGTCTCTGTCTGTGTCCTACTGTACAGCTGAACCGCCACACCAATATCACTAAATTTGACCGAGCTATACCGGGAGGCTGCCTCCGCTGGAACACTGAGGTGAAAAACACATAATTAGTACCCCAAGACAACACACTGCAACCCAGCAGCTCGGGCCTCATCTACCAAGATGGATAGACAGATGGATATTTGCTAATTCTGTCTCCTTTGGATCTCTTGGTCTGTGCCATCTCAGGGTTTGACTCCTAGCCGAGACACCCTGAATAAGCACATCTGCCTGCTTCCTTCTCCGGAGACTTAATTGTTGCTGGACATTGTTTGCGATTCCTGCCAGGTTGCCAGAAAGTTTCTCTCCTTTGCAGCTTTTGGAAGCCCCACACAGCAGGATGTCCGTGCTGTTATTCTTATCCCATCAACTGATTCATGACTGTGGAAAAAGCTGATGAGACTAAAATAATCATTATCAGTCACATTTCCTCCTCAGGGTCAAACACACAAACCACAGTGCTCTGCGTCTTAAATCTGCTCTGATCTTCTGCATAACTGATGGTTTATATCGCTCATAAACTGGCAATACTTTGCAGAACTATGTAATGGAACTGATTCTGTTTCATAGCTTACTGTTCTTTAGGATTTTTTGAGGATTAAACAAGAATATTTGGCAAAGAGGAAAATAATATCCTCCGTATTACGTGCAGATAACAGTTGAAGCCTATAATGATTTAGTAAGATCAACATGATACAAATATAATATCAATGGTTCATCTTGCCATTAAATATAATTGAAAATAGAAATATGTCCATGTGGGGTAAACAGAAATTTCAGAGGCATGATATTAACAACCTTTGATGTTTTGAGCTGGATGCTAAAGTCAGTTTACTTTGAAAGGCAGATGGATTGTCACAAGATTAAAAGATCATGTGGAAATCCATCTTCCATTACCTGCTTTCAAAGCTCTTCAAACAGCAACTTGTTACGTTTCGTCTTTGCCGTTCCCCAATTATTTGATCTGTTTATTCCAAGTTGTGATTGATGGATTGATAAACGGATGGTCCAATCACATACCAAGGATTTTTTTTTGAAAGTGCTTGACCTTTCCAAACTATTTAAAAGTTGCATGTGGTTCTGTGTAATGAAACCATCTTGTGACTCATGTTAAACGGCATACTGCGAACATGCAGTGAAAATGCCGTCTCCAAAACAGTTCTCACTCATCGGACAATGGACATGGGCCTTCTGAGGGTGTCCTGTGGTGTCTGGCAACAGAATGTTGTTAGTGGGGGCCTTTGGGTCCTATGGGTTGAGGGGAGGGGCCTCTGTGGATCATCCCACAGATACTTGATCAGTTTAGGATCTAGTGAATTTGGAGGCCAGGTCAACACCTTGTGCTGTTCTTCATGGTTTTTTAGTTGTTCCTAAAGCGTTTTTGTGTGTGTGCCTGTGTCAGGCTGCATCCTGCTGGGGATGGCTGCTGCCATCAAGGAGTGTCATTGCTATGGGGTGGGGGTGCCTAGTCTGGTCTAGGTGGGTGCTACATGTAACATCCATACTAACACCAGGTCCAAAGGTTGCTCAGGAGAACATTGTATTGTCACAAGATGGTCAGTTGTATTGTCTTCTCCTGTCAGTGGTCATAATGTTATGCCTGGTCAGTGTATTGGGTATATACTATATTTTATTAAACACTTCATTCAATACCATAAAGCTCAGCCTCATAGAGTTGCTAAAAACAATGTTACAGGATCACCAAGTCATCAGGCTGCATTCAGGAGACCATGAATAGTCTCCTGAGAATGGAACATAAATTCCAATTAGTCCATCATGTCTATCGAGCAGAACTACAGTTATTTTACTACCTAAGTTAAATTTGTCGATCTTCTTGTAGACCTAGCTAATAGTACTCATCAGGATTCATCAAGGATAGCTGTACTGCTAGCCACTACCATAGTTAATAAAGATAAACCCTTTACTGATGCAGTAACAACAACTTCATACAAATATTTGTCAAGGTTCTTCTCGTCAGTAACAGAATGCAGTGAAAAGCCTCAAATATTCTTGTTGGGGTAAACAGACATTTTTGGAGGCACACATTATGAACTCCTTCAGTGAGATAAAATAACCGAGCCGAACATAGTGAAATCGTTTCTGCAGTTTGAACTGATTCATCAAATAGAAGTACATGAAGAAATATTGTGGTCCAGAGTGAAATCAACACACTTTTATCCAACCTTATAAATATCTCTGCGGAACTATGAAGGATATTAACTTTCAACACTAGAGTAAATAACAGCGCTCATTGTCAATTCAGACCACCATGCAGGCTGCTGAGTCTTCTGTTGATGTCTAACCTGTTCATGCTGGTATATTATATGAGAGTAGATGATATTTTTATTTTATTGTGCAACTGTTTCTCTGCACATGATGTGTTCATTTCAAAATAAAGTAATCAGAGTCCCACACATGTCATAAGAGACCTAAAAGCTTGTTATCTATTCAGAACTCGTCCCACGACTTAATACCGCAGCTCTGTCAGTGAAAGCCGAGCCACCGGCCCTCACAATGGAAGGATCCAGTTGTTACTGTCATTATGTTTTGTATGGTGCGAGTCAAATCCCACTTGGGTTGCCAATTATAATAACAATGATGTGACGAAGGCTTATTGGCCCCAGCGGGGAGGTTCACTTTCTTTTTGCCGACTCTACGGGGAGGTAGGAGTTCAGGATGCAGTGTCTTGTTGAGGGACACTTCAGCAGAGCTGGTGATTGCAATAAAGAAGTCTGAATCCAGATTCTCCAAATGATAGCGCACCCTACTTGCTAATATGATGTAAGAATTGTGCAAGTGTGTGTGAGAGACTAATGATACTGTCAATGACTAATTGCATTAGATCAAACATAAAGTTTGTTTACTCACTTTTAACTCACTTGTGTTATGCGCCAAGGTTTCTCTAAGCATGTGAGAGAAAGACGCAGCAAACTTATTGACCAAATGACAAATGTTTTCGCATTCACCCAGGTAATGTCTTTGACAGTCATTCCAAGATAATTTGAATTTGAGTTGCTGGTATGAATGAACAGATTAGATACGAATGAAGAATAAACCCTTCCAGTTGAGGGATTTAATTGTTGTTGTGACGTCTCCGCCTTGATAAGCGTTTCCAAACGGTAAAGAAAAAAATGGACACATTCTTGTTTATGTTTAGTGAGAACATTCACAGCATGGTGAGGTCAGAGAAACTTCAGAACTACAGAAGTTGGAGTATAATTGGACCAAATTTTATGTCATTAAAGCTGCATTTTTAGCCCCTATCGAAGGTGGACACCGCGGGAAGCGGTAAAAACCTGTGAAAGTGTGTGCTGTAACTGATTGCCCGTGGTGAAGTGTTTCTTTACTTAACATCAACATTAATGGCTCCTCAGCTTGAAAGTGATCAAAACCCTTGAAGTCTGATTCATTCTGCTTCACTGCACACCATTTTAAAAGAGCTGTGTCTAATCCATCGATATAACATGAAATGCATGTTATTAAGTAGGCTGATAATATTCCATTTAAATCTATACCACTACTTTACAAGTGTTTTTCTTTGTAATTGCACATTTCCCATGTAGAACTAGCTTGAAAAACTTGAAATAATTGATATGTACAATTACTAAGCAGGAAGTTGTGAACATTTATGCTGTCACTGAAGCATCCCATTGTAAATGAAAGTTAGTTAGCATAAAACTGTTAGCATCTTAGATTTTCTGATTACCCTTTCTTGATAATGAACTTTATGTGATGTAAAAGGTGCAGCAATGCAATGCTATTGAATTTAAACAGTCAGTTATAAGGGTTAAAGTTGAAATGTGGTCAAATTCATTGCATATAATGAATCAGCACCGTGGACATTAATATTCTCAACCCAGTCCCCATTAAACGCCTACTGTTGTGCAAACTGATTCTCCCTATTTATGTGTTTCTTGAGATATGGAGTCTGTACCCATCCCCGAAAAGCCCACACTGCTCTGGTTGGTACCTGAGCTGCCACCACCCATACATGTTGATGTCCACAGCTATAGCTGGAAGTGCTGCTGGTGAAGACGCCCCTGAGTGCAAAATGAGTCATCAACAACACCTACAAATGCCATATACTGGTACATATGTCACGTTAGGTACAAGACATATATAGGCATATATTAACACTTAAACATCCAATTAGATTTCATGGTTGTTTTTCAGACAACATTGCATAGTATTGTTAGCGCTGCTCTAGTTTATAGGGACTATAGAGTCCTTGCTAAAGATAATCATAGTCTTAGATTAAAATCCTTTTGTTTGTAATCTTGTGTCACCAATCAGTCACGTGGTATCACCAAGATGCTAATTCAGCATAATTTAGTGCACCACTGATGGCTCTCAGCTATCAAGGTGGCAGACACCGACCTTGATGTTTGGAGATGGATGTTTTTTCCACAGTTACTGTGTCCAAAAATATACAGATTCATTGCCCTCTAGAAAGCTGAAAATATGCAGCTGCGGTATAATCAAAATGTATAGTATCGCTTCTTACACAAATGTGAGGAAAATACTAAATAATCTTTAGGACCATTTTACTACTGGTGATTAAGTTTAACAACAGGCTGTAGAGGCCCTTAATGATGAAATTCAAATTTCCCCTCGGAGACTAGACAAGACAAAATCAACAACTAAAGCTGTTAACCAAAAGATGTTTTTGCTCTGTTGAGATATGAATACATAAAAAACAAAAGCAGTGTTTTTGTGCTAAACTATTAAATGACTTCAGCTCTGGAACTTTGGAAATGATTAATTGTTTCATTTGAGAACCGTTAAAGCCTTACACGTACAACTGAACTGTTTTCTAATGATTTTCTGTGTGATTAAGAGACACTTTGAGCTCTCAAAGTGTGGGTGATTGTTATGCAGAGGAGAATGAGCAATTTATCGTTTTAATCCAGGGAAAATGTTCTGTGCAGATTCAAGTAAATATTTTAGGAGTTTTCTTGCATCCTTTCATTGTTCTAAGTCACATTGTTAAAATCCAGGTGTCTCATCTGACCCTCAGTGCTTTGCTCTGTGTGCTGCTGCAGTTCATTGAAGGCAGACTCGGAGAGCTCTCAGTTTTGACTGAAGTGTTGACAGATGTCTATTCAGGCTTTAAAGTAATCTGGGTATTTGACATGATTTGAACTTTTGTGCGGGCTATATGTGGTGATGGACAGAAGAGTAACGGCAGCGTAGTCATCCACATCATCTGAGCACTGTGGAGTTGAATTTGTTTACAACTAAATGAATGGTTGTAGGACTTTCCAGTTGCATGCAGAGGTATTTTTTTCTTAGTATCGTTTGAAACATGTCCCACAATGAAATTCAACTGGCGTGCTACCAGACTCATACTCGTTTGAACTGAATGTGGCTAAGCCAGGATAATTTTTCCAGGAAGCACTTAGTTATTCTTCGGGGCACGATTATGACACCAGAGTTTGAATTCTGAGTGCAAATTGATTAAGTTTAGAAGAAAGATGAGTTTCAGTTTAATAGAGTGAATGCGTGCTTCAAGTCAGCATTTCCCGTGCTTTTAAATCAGGGGCCACATACAGCCCAGTTTGATCTCATGTGGGCAGGACCAGTTACACAATAGCGTATAAACCTATAAATAACGACAACGCCAAATGTTTCCCTTGTTTTAGTATCTCAGTGTTGTGTTATGTCCACACCTGTGTGTGAGCCCTAGGAATAGTTGCTAGTTTTATTGGGAAAAATTGCACTTAATGTCTTCAGTGTAATTTGTACACTTCGCAATTTCATCCTAGATTGGACCCTATGGCGGGCCGGTTGTGGCCCGCGGGCTGTATGTTTGACACCTGTGTTTTAAATAATGGACATAACAATAAGAAACAAAGCCATTAGTTGCTGTCATAAAATGATTAGTTTGTACCTGTGCAACAAAAAAATTAGTTATTTCAGCAAGTGCCCCAAAATGACACTTGTTTCTATTCAAGACACAACGCCCTCTGTTGGCCATAGTACTTATGACAAGTACAAAATAGAAAGCAAGAGTAATCTGCACAGTGAGGAGGTTGGGGTGGATGAATGAGACAACAAAATTTCATATATATTCAATACAGGAAACCACTAACAGTTCTTCTGATAGTCAACATTTTTTTGTTTTTCTTGAGTTTATTTAAATACACCAAAATAAGGCAAACAGACAAAAAAAAAAAGACCTGGCAAGCTTCTGCAGCAAGAGACTGGTGACTCTTTCTCATTTAGTTAATCAAACCCATGCACCATCCACTGACGCTTAAGGCTAGGGAAGGTGCAGGGGGAAGTAACAGCTAGAATATTTACAGAGCGAGGTCTGGACCAGATTTCTCCACTGCTTTTTTTAGAGGGCCGTCGTTTGTGTTAATTCAAACCATAACTACAAACCATCCAGTTGCTCTCCAGATAGCGAGTCAAAATCAGTTTTGTCCTAGAGGGCATGAAATGGACGAACAGTGCAGTTTTGTCGTCTAAGCTGGAGGATTTGCTCTCCCGTTTTGTTTTCTTGCCACCATGGAAAGAGTCTATGCCATAGCAAGAGACACAAGAGTCATAACAAAATGACTGTGACAACTTGGCATGTCGGGTTTACACTGTGTAATCATGAAATGTTTGTTATGTGATCCCAAGGAAATAAGCTGACAACCCAGAGCACGTGAGGCAGAATGTCTCATGATGTTAAGTCCACAGAAGCGGTGCCTCAGTCTGCCCCAGCCTGCCTCTCAGTCCCTTCCTTCAGCCACATTCCCACTTCACCCAGGCCCCTGCATTTCTACGAAGCTCCACGGTTTTTGTCATTCTCCATTCATCCACCAGATGCCCTCGGACTTTCACTTCACTCCCACCTTCACCTGCACCCCCGTTTCTCATTATCCCAAACCCTGTCACTATCCATGCCAACCTGTTTCCACCTGCTCCCAGCCAAGTTGCTGACATTGCCATTATGCTCTCACCATCCTGACTATTAGGCTGCCTGTTTAAGGATTGGCTACCCATGTTTTTACCTGCCAGAATTTGCTCTACTGGATCTGGTGGTGCATTCAAATTTCTCTGCTCTGGCACAATAATCCAAATAATATCCTGTAGTGTGTAATGCAGCCTGACTTCAAAATCAGGTAAGATTTTAAAACTCCTTGTAGTCACTTGTAGTAAGCCGGTCTTCCAGTCAGCACTTTAAACTGAAGCAATTAACTGCCTGTATGTCCATGTGTCTCCATACACAACCATGATCTTTGCTTTCTGTGGTTGGATTTCCAGATTACAACATAGATCACGAACTACTGTATTGTTAACATAAGATTACATCATGGTTAATGAAAAATAAACTATGGTTAAGGTAGGGTTCGAACTCCTTTCTTCTGTATGAAAGGTGGTTGGTCCCGACTGCCCCCCTAGCCCTAGCCTTCACACTGAAAAACCACAATTATAAAATAAGCCATGTGCAACTTTCAGATGCTAGAAAGATATTTTCCTGTTGCAGTGAAACAGTTATTACTTCCTTCAGTGTGTCATAACTCTTGTTTTTTTTTCATCTCGGCATGTTGCTAACATCTATTTGCATTCTGCCTGACTCCTAGAAAAGGAATCCGACATGGTCACCGCAGTCAGCCCAAGCCGCTGTCAGCTGGCTAAATGCGTGTGTCGGTGCACTCTAAGCTCATCATGTCAAGGACCCGCTGTACAAATTGGCAAAACGCCACAATTAGGTCTGCAACACAGTCACAAAGAAGAACCTGTAAGAAATTACAGGTTTAGATCCACATTGTTCTGTTTACATTTTGTGGTAAAGGGTCTTTAAAATACAGCTTCTATTTAAATTTGATCAGAATTTATGTAGTGCTTTTGTATCAGCAGGGATGAGTTGGTAAACCTCCACCTGGGTGTCAGGGTTCAGAGAGTTATTATAGGCTGTGTACCAACAGACATCAGAGCCCACTTCTCCTCAGCTGCACCAGGAAACGTCACTGGTTGACTAGTTGGTGCTTTTGCTCATCTTCTAAATTTCTGCGTTTGTACAGACCCTAGTATCCCACTTATGACTAGAATAATAACTCAATCAGCACAAAAAAAATGTAACCACCTCAATCGGAGCCGACTAGCCCGATCTGAAGGAACTTTTGGTTTGAGAGGGGTGGCCGTTGTGTTGGATATTGGACTTTTATGGCTGAAAGATATGTTCATCCCTTTTCACGGCGTACACACTCATTGTCCATTAGACCCGCCTAATGCACTTTTGATTTGGATCACTCTTGAGCTGCCATGCCAGTAAGTAGCCCCCTCTCCCCCTCGGAGACAGATGACAAGACGATGGCATTTCGTCTTCCTCGTGGCGTTACCAGTGATGTGCATCTCTTTTTCTTACTTAATGCAGCTTGTCTCGCTCACAAAGGCATTCAAAGGAGAAGTACAATATCCTGAGAGCCGGTCATGTCATTCATGGTTATTATCATAAAGACGTCAAGAATGAGTGGAGTGGAAGATGACTAGGCTGGTTTCTCCTTAAAATCCTCCACATGTAGGTTTAATATTAAATCACCCATTATGGCAGGTAAATCATGTTATAAAAGAAAGATTTAGAAATATAATTTAAAACTGCCTATATGGAGCCGTGAAGTCTATGTATTCAGGTGTAGAATGACAAAATTTAACTCTTGCACACTACCTCAATGGTACAGGACTGGATATTACTGATGTTATTCATTGCAGTTAATCTCCAATTATTACAGCGCTGACAATTTTTTTACTCCCTTTATTTATACACTTCTTGCTATTTTTGTACAATACTTAGTTTGCTAATTTTATTATATATTTATACTATTTAATATTTCTGCTATGGCTTGAATCGGGACCAGAGAAACTAATTTCGTTCCATCCCATGTACCAACATGTGTTGAAATGACAATAAAGAATCCTTGAATCCTTGAATAATGAACTTTAGTATATTGATTTATGCTGACACACGCAAACATTATGGCCTCCTTCCTAATATTGTGTAGGTCTCCCTTGTGCCTCCAAAACAGTTGGGACTCATCAGAGAATGGACATGGGCCTTCTGAGGGTGTCCTGTGGTGTCTGGCAACAGGATGTTGTTAGTGGGGGCCTTTGAGGGGAGGGGCCTCTGTGGATCATCACACAGATACTTGATCAGTTTGGGATCTAGGCAAGTTAGGGTTAGGGTAAGGGTTAGGGTTAGGCCAGGTCAGCACACCACAATTAGGCGTGCTGACCTGTGCTTTTGTGCTTTCAGGTTTTTTGAGTTGTTCCTAAACTTTTTTTGTGTGTGTGGCTGTGTCAGGCTGCATCCTGCTGGGGATGGCTGCTGCCATCAAGGAGTGTCATTGCTATGGGGTGGGGGTGTTTTTTATTTTATCATTGTTGTGTTATTTTTCATTCCATTTCAGTAGGATTTTCATATAATAATTAGAACCAAGATGAATATGCTGCATTTGTCTTTTCTTACACCGAATATATAAAAAATCCTCATATTTCAAGAATGTGTGTTGAGACCGTTGCTAAGTCTGATCGGCCCCAAACTAAAAATCTTGAGTCTTATAGATTTTTTTTTGTCTGTCTACGTGAACGCAATAGAGAACATGATTCAGAAACAGTTTTCTTCATTAAAACTGTGGGTCATATGTAATTTCAATTCCAAGAAACAAGAACAATAACAAGAAGGCAGTACTTTTGTTACACAATCCAACCTCAGAAATATTTGCAGCTTGATGAAAAGCAAATGAAATGCTAATATTATGTAGCTTCCTTCCAGCTTTGACCCCCTAAGTTTGTATGCTGGTTACGGATGGATCTAGAATCACAAGCTCATAGAAACACCTCTCCTGTGCACTGCATGAATTAGTTTCAGGTGCTGTCACAAATTTCTGCTTTTAAATCAATTCTTGACAAACTTGACAAACTCCGTTCCGTATCGGACTTTGCAAAACCGAACCACTGCTATATCAGTGAAGTAACGTGACTATCTTTATATGGTATTATTTCAGTCTTCTGCTGCCATTACTCCGGGAAGGCATTTGGGTGAAAACATATGACTTCAACGTCAATTTTGCGTCATATGGTTCAAAAATACAATATACGCCCACATAATTCTCTCCACAAGATAAATTATGTAGACTTTCCTTTCTGCATGCAAATATCAGCAGTTTTATAAATTCCAAGAACAGATATTGTGATTTACTCTTCTATTTGTGCTTTCCTCTGCCTGAGGAAAATGTCTAGCATCCTCTCTGCAGCGCTCAGTCCCTCTGGATACTGACAGCTGCTTGAATTACAAAGGTAGCAATGTGAGTAATGAACCCACTGAAATCTCATCATATGGAGCGACTCTGAGTTACCTGGAGAAGCCCCCTTGACCCTAACCCCATCCTCTGAGCCTCACCAATTGAGCTTTTCATCTACTGTTCAGAAATCAGAATGAGACATGTTGCAATCGCAGAGGTGCTCTGAAAAACTGCACTGCATGCAAACGTGATTTTGCGATCATTAAGCCCAACAAATCAGCAGTTCTGTTCCAAGCTTAGCTTTCAGACAGCGCTTATATATTCTGCTTGTGTTCACAGTGTGAAGGTACAGTTTTCACAGCAGCCTTGTTTTAATGCTTATGAAATAGTTTGGAACTTAGTTTAAACTGAGGTTTGATTCATGCTTTTGTGCAAATCTTGTCAGGTTGTCTGTGAAGAAAAACATTATTCAATGACCCATGCTTTGGTTTGGCTAATGTATAATGCACTAGCATTAAAGAGTTTAGCAGAGATGATTGTAGTAGTATAGAAAATGAAGTTCATGATTTGGTTGGACACGCCACATTTTAAGGTAACAGGTACAAGAAAAGATGTCAAAGATGTGCATTCATATGAAATACAACATTATTTGCAACTTGTGCAAGTAGATACCATTCCATTAAAGAAGACTTAAAAATTACCCAATTTACTCGACATCAACTAGCAGCCAGTGAAATGCTGATTGAAGGCTGATTAAAGATTATACGTGGGTTTATGGTAGTTTTTGGCACTTGAAGTGCTTAGATACATATTATTATACACACGACCAGACATCTGAGCCCAAATTCATTCTGCACAACGACAAGCTGTGTAATCATAGACTGTGAGATAATTTTGCTCCTTTAAAAAAAGAATTGTCCAGTTAACACAACACTGACATGTCACTTTCTAAAGTGGCAATCTCTCTTGAGATTTTCATTTAATATAAATGAGTCTCTTTATGTAGAGACGACAGGCTGCACACCTCCACCTCTCAGTGAGGAAACCATCTCATTTCACTTTGTCCTGCTGTTCGCTGTGCAGCATAAAGTTAGATCACCATTTCTCACAGTGATGGGGAAAAATAATAATTACTGTCAGACTTCTTTATTAAAATGACAACAGTTTGTTTTGCTGTTCATAAAATTCTGTGACCTGTTGTATAAAACTGCATTTGTTCATATCACCAGCTACTACAGGTGTCGCCAAATAAATCGGGACTGAAGCCGCTAAGTTGTATGTGACTTGTTAACAAGCGTTTGCCTTTAGGTATACTTCTACTTTACACAGAGCAATATTTGAGGTCATGTTTGTGTCCCCCTATGTGCTCCGTCTTTGGTCTCCACCAACTCCTGGTTCATCTAGTTCATCAGCCTCTAAAGGCTCCACAGTGTTCACCAGCTAGTAATAAACTGTATCTGTCTGCCGGCCGGTGCTGTGGAGAGCCGTAAACCAGATCTGCAAAGTGGTGGGCCAGGATAGCAAAGATCTACGGGACGACATAAAGCTGGTTAGAAACCAGCAGATATTAACTTCAGCCTACAGAGTAGTCCTAAATATTTATTAGAGCTGCTTGAAATCTGTATATTCAGTTAATAATTAAGAGACCAAACTATTTATCTGAAAATGTTGTTATGTCCATCATTTAAGAGTATTATCACAACAGCTGCATTGCTATTAAATAATATACTGTATATTTTATTATATTGAAGTTTAAGAGGTGATGTAGTATTTGTATCTGCATCTCGATCAGGTATTTTACAGCACAACAGCAGCCATGTGTTGTCATGTCTTCGCTCCACCGAGGTGGAAATCAAAGGCTTCTAATAAAGCCTGGCACCTTCTCGAACAGGGAACACAGGAAGGCAGGCTGCCACCAGCTGAATGTTTATCACAGAGAATCTGTCTCCCCGTCTTTATTATTTATTATAACAGGTATTTTACAGTCTGAGTATGTTTGAAATTTTAGAAACAAGCAGTAATTCGGGGAACAGCTCAGCCTCACATATTGCCATGCTCCTGACTTCATTTCTTTTTTGCACTGTTTCAACATCATAAGGTTCACAAAGGCAGTTGTATTTGATTGCATTAGACGGCAAGATTCAGATCCTGCTCCTGCAACTCTCATCTTCATCTTTTGCTAGCATGTAGCCGTCTTATCGCCAAGATTATTTACTTATTCAGAAACGGACAGATGCCTCCAGGTATTTACAGCGGAAGATTATGAGGAACTACCACTTTTTAGAGAATACTTTGTTAACACGTGAACACATCTCAAGGCTCACCCACTGTGGATCTGAACAATAGCTTGTTTTTCATCTACTTGTTTGCAGAGTGGGAGTCAGATGAAAAATGGTATGAAAGGCCACAAGCTACTTGTACTGCGTAAGAGTTTCTGTGGCACCAAGACTATTTTAACTGACTTTTGATTATACAGCTTCTGAGCAGTTTAAAGTGTAAGCAGATTTGAGTTTAGATTGACAGTGTTTTAAATAGTTGTAATTTTCACACACAAATAAGCAAATGTAGCTTCTGATATCTGGTTGACAAACTGATTCTATTGGCTGTTAGCAAATTTATTCAGTGGCATGAGCATATTTTTATTTACACGTGTGGTAAAATGCAAAATAAGTATAGTACTAGTATAAACCCAGCTGATTAGCCCTGCAACAGAGTGGCGACCTGTTCAGGGCCACCCGCGCAACTCTCCAGAGGACAAGCGGTTTCAGAAAATATGGATGCAGATGTATAGTTAGCATTGGCATTAGCACAATATTACAAGCAAAAGTGTAATTAAAATTCTATTTTAATCCAACACTGACCCTTAAATCGTTTGAAAAGCTTAACTGGACTAGCAGTGCAGTTGTTAGATTTATACTTTAATATTAGTTTCCGTCTGCAAATGTGTATTTTTAGATGTAAAAGCAAATATCTAGGCCAAAGTAAGTGCTTTTTCAGTGTTTGCAGTCCTCTTTGTCTTATTGTACATGAATGTTTTAAATAAACACCAATTTTCCGGTGTTGCGTAAAGCTATGAGAGCACAGCTGCACAGTACTAACACAATTTGCAGTATCCACACAAGATTTATTTATTTATTTATTTTTTTAAATGTCTGGACAGCTTTTACATCATCTAAGAGGATTTTTATGTTTAAAAGAGGCTTGTGTTTTGTTTTACTCAGATTAATGCTGAGTTGTAGCTCAGTTCAGGGGATCTCATTGGGTGCATCCAAAAAAAAAAAAAGAAAGAAAAAACGGTGTTCTGCATATTTAAGGCCAAGTGCCTGAAACTATATGATCAAAGGGTTGCACTGTTTAGAGACAATATATTCAATCACACACCAGTAATGTTCTCTGAAATCTAAGCACAAAGGTCAAAATGAAGCTTTAAATTCCACACAGCACACCTGCTACCATAGCTTTGAGGGCAGTAGGACCTTGTGTTGCTTAAATCTTCTTTTCCGCAGAATTTTTTTGTCTCGCACCTACATGATCATAAAAATCACAGAGTGGAAAGTTGTCGGGGTGACCTTCCGTTTGCTGCTTAATGATATCCACATAAAATCAAGAGACGTACAGTTTTACTTGAAATGAGTTTCTGGCAGGATCTTTCTTATCTCGTAAACAGTCTGACAGCCGGAACACAACGCGAAGCAGATCAAGCTGCAGTGGCGGATAATCTACCAGCAAATGATTTTGGGATGAGATTCATTAACAAGGAGCATCACCGCTCTTTCAACGCGTCACACAAACAGCGGAGATTCAACATGTTTTTACTGCCACTTTAATTTCAAATAAATACATGTTAGATAAAGGACCATTAACAACCTCTGCTCATGCGTTAATCACAACCTTGGAACAATTACCAATTACAGTTAGCGTGTCTCTTTTTAATTGAAAACGTTTGGTATTCATGGTAGTGCTGCACCACAGTACACCCCGCACTAAACAAGGCTGGTTGACAATCTGATGCATACCAAATTACTGACTTAGAGCTATGTTATGGTATAATTATGATGAAAGTCTTTTGAGCCTTTTTGTGTGTCATCAATTCCAAAAATATACAACTGAACTAAAAAGAAAAAATGCTCATCCTGTGATACATTTACTAAGCCGACATTTACATGATTTGGGAAGCGCAACATACAACTGGACCAGCCTGCATTATTCTTTCAGTCTGTCTGTTTGAAAGGGTATACAATCATACATTTTACATATGGGAGTAGATTCCATTGAGGAAAAATGCTAAATTTTATTTTCATTTGTCCACATATTTACTTTAGCCAGAATAAAAAGGCATTTCTCCTCACAGCAGCAAAGTTAAACTGACACCACTATCTGTGTTTCAGCTCTAATGTTAAAAACTAAATAGAGACGATGCTGCTGGGAAATGAAATCCACAATCACATTTATTCCAGTTGTAGAAGTTCTTGTTTGCTGTATATTAAATGAATTATGTGAAGATACAGTCCTTGAAAATGATAATAACCTTTCAGCTAAAACATAGTAAGAGTTTGTGGCAGAGTAGAGTTTCCAACCTTTCATTTAATTAAAAATCTTTACAGATGACATACTAATATTTATGGAGCCTGGAGTATTCTGTCAGTCATTTTTAAATACTTGCATTTAAAGTATGCTATTAACTATTTCTGGGGATTTTTTTTTTTTTTTTAAGGCATCATTAATAACATTAATGAATGATGAATGCACTTGTGCATCTTGAGCATGGCTGGCTTGATGTCTAATTTTAGGTTTTTCACTTTTTAATATGTTTTCTTGTCACATGCGGTTATATCTTTAAAAATAAAAAAATCAGCTCTGATTTGTAGACTGGTAAAAACATTTCCTCTCTCGCCTTCACACGTTTGAGTTTAATTAAAAAAAGTGAACTTTTTGAAAAATCACTTTTTTTTTTACAAACCACGCACTTTATTCATCATACAACGCTGTAATTCTTCAATACAATAATACGTTAATTAACACATTCATGTATACAATTTATGCATTAAATAAAAAGTTGTTAAAACGTTTTTTTTTTTTTTTTTTTTAAATGAGTAATAAAATGATCATCTGCTGAAACTATAAGCGTATCAAGGGTGCAGTCCAGTTTCCATGGTCATTATGAGTCCACCAATTGGAGCGAACACAAATGTAATACAGACACAGAAAATATAGATTATATCATTTTAGCAAAACAGATACACAGAGTATGATAAATAGATTGCAGGGGGAATTAAATACTGCTGCCAGACCTGTACGTTTAGAAGGTGCCCAGTCACTGAATACATTTGCAGTATTAATTTCAGCCTTGTTTTCTTGTGCTGCTGTCCATATGAGGTGTGATACAACAGTGACTGTATATGTCTAGGGGGATTGTTAAGATTCCTGTTAACTGAACGAAAATCCATTTTCTTTCATTTTCCCTTTATGATTCCAAAATATGACAGTTGCTCACTTGCATGGATAATATGTCTTCAACCCTGCGGAGCATTGCATCTGCCGGAATTGTTTCAGAAGACGAAGAAGATGTTTTCCCAGCTTTATAGACCTTTTTTTTTTTACTGCTTACATTTTTATTTGTCACAGTAGGGAAAACTCGTGTGTTTTAACAGTGGCTCAGTTCCATTAAGCGTGCCAAAATGCACAAAAGCAGGTTCTCCCCAAGTGGAATGCAGCCATTGTTAATACACCTGTTTTCCCCACTGTGACATGGTGACAGGTGACTAAGTTGGACACACGTTTTCAACGTCACTGCTCACTCTGATTCCAGCTTTTTTCATCTTTCATCTCATTTTCAGATATTTTTTTCGAATTGCATCACGTGGGTTTGATTGACATTGAGTATGCATGTTGTTAGAGGGCAATGACAGTGTTTACATGGACAATATTTCTTCAACCTGACTGAAATCATTCTGATAAGAGATTCCAGTTCTTCAGAGTCACGCTAAATAAAATGATCTAATAAGATGTTAGCATGCCCCGAAACATCAATCACAATACAGCTTTTTGGATAAAGTGGTTCGGCTGTGTAGCATCAAATCCATTATCCATTCAACAGAAGAGGGTGGTCATGAATGAGACATGTTTTCATGTTGCTGCCCGCAACAATTCCAGCTTCGTTCATCTTTTCCAACAGCTGTCTGAAGGTTGACACAACTCAGTCTGAAAATGTCCTATGATCAGGTCAGTCTGTTCTGTCTGGGGTGGTTACATGAGACATCTTTATTCTGACTGCACTGTTATTCTGATTATTAGTGGAGTATTAGTGTCCATGAAAATGTAGCAATTGATGTCAACTTATCAATCACTGACAAAAATGCGTGGCCGATTAAAACATAAATCTCATGAGTGAAAGTGAGCTTCAAGCTGATGAGTGTCTAGATTATCATGTCAAGGTAACACAGCACACAGTAACTCTAAAGAGGAGAGCTATTACACACTGGAAGCGCACACTGAGCTCAAGAGCAACAATTAAGGAGGTTATTAATTCATCAGTTATCCCAGGCCACCCAGTGGAAGCTGTTTATGCTCGCCGACTGTGACAGGAATCTATTTATTATCTGCATACTAACCAGTTAAGGTTCTCATTAAACTTTATTAAGCTCCATAAACCATGAGGGTACTTCTATCATAAATACTCAAGTAGGAATTAAGTTGATATACTTGGAATTTTTAGTGATAATTATGTTTTAAGAGAAAAGTAATGCTGCCTGAGTTATGAGCACATTCAGTGACATCATGTTTATTTTCAATAATATCTTCTGTAGCAGCCGAAGAACTGTTGACACTTTCCATTGTTACGTTGATAAACGGCTTTTAGTTAAGGTCAGGGAAAGATTGTGGTCTTGGTTTTTTATTCACATTTGACCAAAGCCACAAGCTTTCTCTAACCTTTGGCTACTTGTGGGAGGCAGAAACACACTGTAAACACAACACTGGTATGTTGTATATAATTTACAGTAAGTTTATATGACACGCTAGTTACACGCAGTTGCACGTTTGTCATTTGGAGTCAAATACTGCCGTCAAATTGAACACTTGAGCCGGTGATGACGCCATGGGAAGTGTTTTTGAAGTGGTAACATCGTCTGTAAGTCATGAGAACACCGCTGCTAGGTAACTGCTAGCAACTAGAAGCCACATTTAAGCTAACAGTTTAGCAAGCTAACGACTTAGCTAGTAACTTAATGTAGGAAATGTGAGGGTATGATTAAAAAGGAGGCCACATCAACATTTTCCCCAAACAAATAAAAGTATGACCAAAACTCTAAACTACAACCATTTTTTTGAAGACATCACAAGATACGTCAGAACTAGCGTGTTTGAACCTTTCCAAACTTCCACTTACAAGGTTGTGGATACCAAAAGAGTGGGCCGCTCATATGGACTCTTCTTGTGAACACTGTAAACATGACCTCATTTGAAGACATGAATTGACGTTAGTCTCCCTTTAGCTCTAGGTTTGGTCTCCACCAGATCTTCTAATCAGGCGGTTGCTAATATTGTGTTCTGTGATGGACAACATAAACTACAATAGATATGGTGATATTTGTGATGATTATAGCCAAAAAAAAAAGACTTCCCATTAATTTTACAATTGTAGTCATATCTCTTTGTGGTTGTTTTCTATGTATTTTTATAACTGATTTGTGTATTTATGATTTTTTGCAAGCCTTTGTGGTCATTTTGCATCTCTTTGTGTCGTTTTCCATCTCTTTGTGTCAGTTTGCTGCCTCTGAGTTGCATCGCTGCATCTCCTTGTAGTTATTTTGTGTTTCTCTCTGTGGTCATTTTCTTTCTTTTGGGTTTCTTTATAGTCATTCTGCATTTTGTTTTTTGTATTTATAGTATTTAGTATTATTTAGTTCGTATTTATATTTATTTGTCAGTTAGTGACAGGTGCAGCCCAGATATGTCTTGTCACCCTTTAGGCCCGTTCAACTATCCATCTATGTCTCTGACCGCTAAAGGCGCTTCTTGTCTGATTTAAACGAAATAGTTTAATTAAGAAACTTATATAAACATTATTTTTACCAACAGCCCTCTACACCACTACCATCCCTGTCACTGAAATACCTCATGGCCTGGAAAGCTTAGTTCCAGTAAAGACATTCCCCAATAAATATCAATGTGAATACTTTGCTGATGACAATTCACAGAGGCATATACACTCAAAAGGCAGATGTGCTTGAATGCTTCAACAGGTATTAAAAACGAAAAAAAGAAGTAGGATGAGCATATTCAAATGTTCTCTGTTTGTTTCAGTCTTTCTCTCTGAAACAGCTTGAGTGACAGGAACATACAGTAGTGATAAGGAACATTTGAAATGTCTTTCATCTGGACGGACACTCAGAACTTCCAGAGATTGCACACGACTTGCAAAGTCTTATTTCCTCTCTCTGCTGGGATCCATTTTCGTCCATCGTTCATCAACCATTTGGCAAGATCCAGCCAATGCGGCAGCAACGTTTTGTTTATACTGTGACAAGACATTATGAAGAAGTCGGTAAGAGTACAGTCTTTTTTTTTTTTTTCCTTTCTTTTATTTACAGAGGAAAGACAAGAAATCCAGAAAATGTAGAGTATTGCCATCCACCGACGAGGTTTCCTTTCTCCAGCTTTAGGTAGACCTTGTCCTCTTTTTCAAGAAAGAGCAGAACTCCGTTGGTTGCTGCCTCGCGAGTTACGTCTTTGTCACCCGCAAAGGCGGAGATGACTGGTTTGCCATTCAACATCAAGTTCACCTGGGTAATCCAACAAAAGTGACAATTAGCAACAGGAGAGGAAAGATGTAAGAGATGTTTTGTAACTTCACTTCACCTCCTCCACCAGTACCAGTACCATGAATTTATTTCATATTAGAAAAAAAGGAAGGTATTTCAGGTAGGTCTAAATCTTATAATGAAGCCTTTCTTTCCATTTATTAACATGTTTTAGTCGAACAGGAAATGTTCAGCAGCCATTGTTTTCATCACTGGTTCAATAGGATGAAGGTCCTCTAATTTTCTCTCATTTTTTAAAGAATAATTATAGAATCTTAACTGAGTAACATCTTTCAGGTGTTGCAAAGTTATAGTAATAGCTATAACATTTAGTTGAATAGGTACAAGGAATGAAATAAAATTTGTTAAAAAGGGAAAGATAACACATGGTCAACAGAGGGTGGTTTTGTGTCGCTGTGTCTGGCTGAAAGTTTTATTATCACCTCTTCTTTAATAAACCATCAAGTAAGTCATTTATGTTCTGTATCAATTGTGAGACACTCTCCACAACTTGTAGTATAATAAACATAAACCCTTATTGCCGGAGGAGGGAACACTGCAAGAGTTTGTTTTTATTCTTACCTCTGGGGGGGAATAAATCAGCGCAGCACCGAGGCCGAATGCTGACTGATGTGCACGTAGCCACTTAAATTTAGCTAATCAGATGTGAAAAGGATGATTATTTTATCACCCCAAGCAGAATCAAACAGCAGCCGCGTGGTGAAGCTTGTCGTTAATGAAATTTGACGAACGCGGGAAACCAAGACTTCAACCCCCTGCTAATTCAATACAATCTCTCACAAATTATTTGAGGGCAGCGCTTTGGTGGGGAGAACAAGTAAAAGAGCCGCGCTCAGGTTAACCACATCCTAATCAGGCAGTAAATTAATATAAAATGTATACATTACATCTTCTAATTGGTATCTTCACCTACTAATTGGTACCACCAGGGACAGGTGGGAACAGAGACATTAAACATGTTTCTGAGGAGATGAAGAGTAGGGCTTTTGAAAATGGAGTGCATTCATTTGCACTGCTTGGCTCGTGATAACACAATATCACTAATTATTTGTGGATAGTTTGCAAAAAGCGGATCAAACAAAAACAATGAAACTCATTATTCAGTTGATATGTCCCGGTAAAATGTCAAAGTTAGGGGACACCTTTTTAAATTCTTCCTTTGTAGCTGTTAAAAGGACCAATGAGGAGGTTTTAGTGGCGAGGTTGCACTTTGCAACCAACTGAAGTCTCCATTTCCAAGTGTAGAAGAGAATATATAGTGGTGGTGGACACTTAAAGGTAAAAATGTGAAGGGTCCTCTCAAGAGCCAGTGTGTAGAAATATGGTGGTACAGCATGGCAGACTCCATGAGGGGGCACTCACTCCTCTCATAGCTGCAGGGAGTTGCTCTAAACACCCATGGGAAAAAGTATCTAGTTTAAAAGGTTGTTTTCCACTTCTGATAATAACGCTCTAAATCCCACATACTGGTTTAATAATTCTGAATATAAGTGCTTTTATCTCATCTGCAAAGAGATTGTGTCCCAGTTTAACACTGAAATCAATCTCCAACTGAATCAACTGCACAGGTGTGTGAAGAAAACAAAATCTATACCTGTATGGTTTGGCTCTGGTACACTTTGATCACATGGAAGTTAAAACTGTAGACTCCTTTTCTTGGAGACAGGAACACTGAATCGAATGTGAAGTAGTTTCCTATGTTCACAAGAACCTGTGGGAGGCAGAAAAAGTACACACTGAGGGTCAAAAGTGTTCCTATACTTCAACAGAGCAACAACAAATTTATATTTTCCAACATATTACTCCGACAAGACAACCAGAATTTTTCATACCGCTTCTACGAGTGATACATGCAGAATATGGGAGCCCTAAACCTAAATTAATAAATAAATAAATCACTCAAAAGGCATATGTATATGGCATTGAATGCTCCAATATTAATGTTAAATATAATGTAGGCATTAAATCATATATTTAAAAAAATGTGACATAAGAGATATTTCTTCTTTTCATTCTGATAATATGACAGTAAATATATAACCAAATAAATAGCAGCATTTAAAATGAAATGATTAATAAAATAGTCAAATAAACGGGAACGTAAATATACTAGGAATTTAGGTAACACTTTAATTCAGTTTATTTCACATATTATGAAATAATTCACATTTACACTATTTTTAATAGTGTTTTGCTGTTTTTAATTAAATATATTTGTTTATGTATTAATTTATGACAGTGTTAGTCCTCCATATCAGAGTACTTCTACAGGCTTGACAAATAAATACGTTTTTACATACTTTTACATGCTAAATAGAAAAAAAATAGGCCAGTGTGTGACTAAAATGATTTACAAGGTCATGTCAGATGCACATGTATGGAACTTATTTGGGTTAGTGTTGGCAGAGGCAGCACAGGCTCCCTCTCTGAGCCCCATGCTCCTGAATCCCACCTGCTCAAACCGCTGCAGACTCAATCAGGACCTCTGACAAATGTTGCCTTCATAGCAACAGCATGCACAGGATCCACACCAATCAGATCAGATCAGATGCAGTGAATTATGATAGCGGAAGATTGTGTTATGTAATTCAAACGAGAGGACAGAGGAGCAGGTGATGGTATTGTTGCAAACACCTTGCGCAGCCCACCGCTGCATGACTAATCAGGTGCCTCTTGTTTTCGCTGCTCCTTGATTTGTTTGGGTGGCTTTGTGTAGGTAAGAGTGGGTGCGCGTGTAGGTGCGCGTGTGCACGCTTGTTGGAGGTCGCTCGAGGCATCAGTGATATGATGAGTGCGTGTGTAGGCTCTGCAGGATGCCCGCCCTCAAACACAGTCCAGTCACTTCCAAACCTGCTCGCCTGTGATATATGCCCACATGCCAGTAGCAAACAACTAAACTTTGGGCTGCACTTAAAACTACAATGACATTTTTGCACCAACGGAGCTAGAAGATGAAGTTTTGTTTAAAAATAAATAAATAGAAAATGCTAATTTTTTGGAATATACTATGTGAAATATGGGAATCGTGAATTCCAAAGTACTATTGAAGACAAAGTATCTACTTTCAGACATGAGTATTGTTCATAAAATGGTCTTAACCTGGTCGAAGTAGATTATTCTTGTTTTGTTGCTCATCTCCGACGGCTCATGGTTGTTGCTCCGGACTGCAGAGAAAGCCACCTTGGAGTTGGCGGCGCGCACTGAGATGCCGAGCGGAGAGGATGAAGCCTTCCAGTCCGTGGCCGGATTGGAGTCGCAGACCACGAGGCATTTTCCCTCCAGGACGATCGGCTCCGTGTCATTCTGCGCCCTCGCGACTTCGAAGATCACAGTCCAGCCGAGCATCAGTATGACCGAGTTCACCATGGCTCTCTTTGTGTGACAGCTGCGTTTTCAGCGCGGACTCGAAAAGAACGACCGTCTCCTGCACAACTCAAGTTTCCCAGTCTCTCCACTCGTCTCCACCGGCGCAGACCCCTCTGACGCTGTGAAATTCTCTTACTGGACCCAAATGTGTGCCATAGTGCCGAGTGGAAGAAAAAAAATAAAAATCTTTAAGTCCCTATCGTCTTTTGAAAACCAGCGGGAAACGTAGGAAACACCGGTCGTTGTCTGTGCGTGCCATTTTCAGTATTTCACGCGCGTGGATGAGACCAAATCAGACCTTGTGGAATATTTACGTACGATTATTCCGGTGTGACAGGTGCAGGTGTCGTTAAATCGTCCATAGGCTCCACTCCTACTCCAAATAACGCGTCTATCCCCGCAGTGATGTGCTGTGATATGCTGCCAGTGTGCGCGCCCAGCCATCCACTTTACGCACGCACATGGGCTAACTTACAATTAAATGTCCGTGCGTAAATTATTATTACTAATTATTTTTTACACTCAAAGCTTACATTCGTCTAATTCCCTATCAGATCACCACCAGCCAAAGCATACATTCCTCAGCTGGCTGCGTTAATTATGACAAGTGAAAAGAGACGCTGGATATACATTGATAGTGTAGACTGCTCTTTTCTGAGATCCAGGAACAAATCCATGGAGTAATTATCTTCAAACACATCTCTGATGATTTCTCAACTTTAAGTCACTCTGTAGTAGAAGTACACAACTGAATCTGCTCTGAAGAATGAGTTTCACTTCTCTACAATGTATCCGTGACTCATTGTCCACTCTGGCTGCAGGTTTCACTCTGAGGCAGTGACTCATCATAATCTTAGAGCCAGAGGAGATTAGAGAATCTGTTGGGCGAACATCAGTTAACTAATGTTACAGAAAAAAGTATCATCCAAATTAGCTTATGTCCTTGTGTCAATAAAACAGCAGGCAAAACTCAAAACGTGGTATACACCGTGTGTATTTTAGTAAAAATATCTAAGATGACTGACTAAATGTTAATGCATTATTAAAGTTCTTTCATACTAACTCCTTTAAAGAGTCATGTACATGACTGTGCAGAGTTGTGTCAGGCGGGTCCCCCTTGGGGAGGTCTCCCACTGTCACTGAACACTTAGCACATTGTCACTGCTGTGGTTTAAAGTTTGTCAGCCCTTGGGGGACCCTAACTGGCCTGGGGCCCCACGCAGTTGTGTGCTTCGCCTGTTGACAAGCTGCGCTTCTGCTTTTTGCACAGGTGGGCTGAAAATCTTTCAGGTTTCCCCTGCAACGCTGTGCTGTGTCACAGAAGTCAGCGCTGGAGCATTTACTATTTGTGCGGTTGTCTTGCTAACATCAGCCGTCAGTGAACTCATTGCTGTCATCAGTTTACCTGCAGCTATGTAAAAAAAAAAAATCCTTGCTGTCTGTAATTTTTATCTGAAGCTGCAAGGAAGAAATGTTTCCCACCCTCTTGTCTTCGTTGGCATTAAATCAACGGCCAACTCAAAGTGTCAAGTGAGAATATTGACAAGAGATTAGCGCTGTGAGCACGTCACCTCTGTCCTTGTGTCACTATAGGCTCCCCATAAAACAGCACATCAATTTTAACGTCCTTCCTCTGACTCTGAAGTGCTACGTTGTCTGGATCCCTCAGTATTTAAAACCATACTTTCTGCAGCTTAAAAGTCCCAGACAGATAAAGGGGTTGCTTTGTCGATTTTAGCCTCTGCATTCTTTATTGCCTTAAAGGTCAGTACTGTCAAAACAACTGGTCACTGAGATGCAAAGAGGAAGAACTGAATGTGGATAGCTGTGGTTCCAGAAGTAAAAGTCACATACATTTTTCTCATAGAGTACATAATGTAACAGTTTGAGACCTTCCTAGCTTAGGCTGACATAAAACGTCTCCTGATTAAATGATCACTACAAAATGTTCAGCTCACTGTTATATAATTAAAAATGCAAAGGTACAAGTTTTACTTTAATTCCCAAGGTAAGAAACATCCAATCAATGAGCTTAAAATCTGTGACCTGCACTGCTGAGACTGGAATTGAAGGTGCAGCTTAAATCAATTCACTTTAAAATTCTGCTTCGGTTCCGTCTCATGTGACTGAAGTTCTTCCCACACAGACTCTGTTGACTACTGGCTCCCATTCAGGAAGATTTTCTCTCAGTGATTCATGCTGGGAACGTCTGTATTACTAATTTAGTATTGAATCATGCGGCTATCTGATTGCTGTCTGCTAGTCTTCCATTCACACGCTTACTTGAATGACTCCTGAAGGGTTTGTGAGAATACAAATGCGTACTCATTTTACAGAACACACAACAACAACAACAACAACAACAAAGGATCTCTGGCAGCAGCATCACCAGAGACTGACTGTCCTTTTTGCATTCTACAGTTTGAATACTGTGTGGGGGACAAAATGAAAATATTCTGTACACTCTTTGAAATATTCTGAGGTTTTCACTTGTTCCATACTACAAACGAGACTCTTTCTGTACAAAAAACTAATTTTAAAAAGAACACACTCGCGTCCTTCAAAAAAAAGGTGTTTTATTTGAAGTGTTTGTACTATGGCGATTGTTAAAATAGTTGTGTATTTTAACGTTCACGTGAGATCAAGATGGAAAACAAGAAAAACCTTCTCTGCGCCCTTTGACCTCTCTCGTTTCGTTTCCTTCTGTCACAAAGCTGAACAGCCAATCACAGTGAATCGACTGGAAAGAGCAACTGTTTGAAGACACTCATGGCTCAGCTACAGCCTTTAGTATTTATAATATTCAAGGTTTTGGTCCGTATTTTGTAAAGGACAATTTCTCCTAAATTATTTATATGAAATATTCCACTAACATTCCCGTTTACTTGCAACCTTGCATACTCCAGTTAACCTATCCTTTATATTCAAATCAAAAAACTTACTGATATCCAAGTCATGAAGTTTAAAAGTAAGAACCATATGTGGGCTTCTCTTTTGGACATGCGTCTCTTTTAGCAGCTTCACAAACAGTTGGCTCCTTGGTTTGCATACATTTATTGTCTCTGACCTAGACCTGTGTGTATCAGTTGTACTGTGCCGCAGTTATTGTCCATGCATCGCCTATGAATCATCATCTAATTGTGAAAGTTTTAAAACTTCAAAGTTTTTGAAATTCAGAGTTCTCTACATTCATTTCTGCATGAAGGCTGAGCCCCCGGCAGCACTTGTAGTAAATGGAACAAATTTATTAGGCCGACGCCTTTCAGCTCGTGGCCTTTATCAGGGTCATCGAGAAATACATGTTTCTGGGGTCTTGGCCTTTCTACAGTTTCTTTTCCTCCTCCATGCACCTTGGTAGCAAGTGAAGTCACGCCAGATTTTCAGTTTTATTTTCTCCATAAAAATGACTCAAAACATCAGCAGATTTTCACATAAGTCATGGAAGTAGACAAAGGGAACTTAATCAATAAAAATCAAACTGAAATATTATAAATGTGCTGATTTGGAAGTCTCATCACACTGATTGGAAACCTGAGCAGATTGACTCTAATAAAGAATAATAAACAAATGCACAAGTATAATATTTCTGTATTTGTTTGATGGGTTCTCTTTATCTACTGACAGGATGAAGATTCATTTCATTCAGTCATTCTTCTCCAGAAATGTAGAAGACTGTGAAGGGCGCACAGACTTTTAAGCAACGATGAACATACAGTATGCTGTATGTTTGAATTGATGGGCTTGTTTCTCCTGTTCTCTTCCCCTCCTCTCCTTCCTTCTCTTCGAACCCACCTCCCTCTTCTTCTTCTCTGCCTCAATCAGATGGCTCCTCTGTATGAACTGGGTTCTGCTCAAAGTTTCTTCCTGGTAAAAGGAACCTTTTCTTGCTACCGTCGCCTTTGTGTCTGCTCTGGGAGTTTCAGGCTCTGGGCTTTGTAAAGCCTCTTGAGACAGTTTTGATTGTTGCCAGGGCTAAACAAATAAAACTGAAAATTGAAGTACAGCACACAGTCTTTGACTATATTCAGACAAAGGGCCATACACCGATCAGCCGCAACATTAAAACCAATCACGGGTGAAAGAATTAATAATCTTGTTGGAATGCAAAGTTCTTGTGAGAAATCTGGTCCTGGTATTTATGTAGATGTTATTTGGCACGTACCTAAACATTGCTGCCGAGGACAACAATACTCCCTAATTATCCCAACCACGGCAGGGTTAGAGTTAGGGTTAGTTGACCTGGCTTCAAAACTTCCCATACCCCAAACTGTCCAAGTATCTGTGGGATGCTGCGGAACCAGCCTGATCCACAGAGGCCCCTCCCCTCAAAGACTTCCCTACCAACATCCCGGTGCCAGACACACTGATGTTGCAAAATGTAGTAAAAATAACTGTTGAGACAAATATCCTGAACGTCTAAAAGTTGGTTCTAAAACCAACTAATACTGGTTCACCTTAGATTTGTACTTTTGTGTTAGGTAGCTGTGACTGTTCCATAGCGTATTTCCTCATTTCTATCTCTCAGCAGCAGAACCCCCCCCCCACCTCAGTCAGTTCAATGTTCGTTCACAACCTACATCTACTCTGGTGTCTTCTCTCTTTTCCACATTATAGTGATTTCATTTTATTTGTTGGCTAGCCACTGGCTCGTGTTCCAGCTGCTGCGTAGTCTCTGCATATATCTGCTGCAGAATTATAAACCAAGTTTTAGTTGGAAATGAATCATTCTGAATATTCTAATGGAACGCATTTTTTTACATGACCCTCATCAAATTCAGAATATTGTCATTAATTTGGATTCAAATATTTTTTGGTGTTTGGTGCTATAAAAAACCCTTGAACTTGACCTTGTTGTCTTCAACAGCAGTGCTCTCCTTGGAGTCCCTGCTCTGAAAACCATTTCATTGCGGTACACGCATATCATTTAGTGAAGCATGTGACACCGTGTCAGGCTGAGATCAACTTCAGTTATTCAGTTTTCCAGCCCAAGCTAAAAATCCTTTCATCCGTTTGTGTGCATGTGCTGGGAGGACGAAGAGCTCTAAAAACCAAAATGTCTCATCCAAGAAGAGTCAAATCACGTTAATATGTTACTTGATCTCTCCAGCAGGTCCAGCCTATAGAGCAGGGGTGCCCACACTTTTTTGCCTTGTGGGCTACTTTTACTGTGACCAAGACAAAGTGATCTATTAATTGTTATTATAGTGTTAAAAGCTCTATCCATCTTTCTGTCTTTTTATTATTCTAAGAACAAAATGTCGCACAGCACCTTTAGAAATATAGTGCTGTCCCTTTAGAAACATGGTAGTCTTGAGTTGTTCTTGATGTTGTGCATGGCTGTGGATGTGTACCGCTGAACTGAGGGCATGTTGCAAAAAAGAAGAGGATGAAAGTCTTGTCTTGCTCTTCATTCTGGAGGTGCAACAGATAAATGATAGGCTACCATCTGAAACACTTTTTCAATGGCATGCAATCTACCCGCACTACTCTAGCGATCTACCGGTTGATCGCGATCAACGTATTGGGCACTCCTGCTATAGACAAATATTGTTTGTCTGTCGACCCTAAATGACCCTCGTCTCTGAGGACTTTAATTAGTACACTGCTTATACAGTACTGTACCACTCTGTCACACATAATGAGCATCAAAACAGTGCAGACGCACTTCTGTCACTGTATATACTTTGGTGCTAATTAAACATAAAGACAAAGTTGTGGATGTGCCACATTTCAAAACTAGAGAACAAGCGGTAGGTGGGAGGCAATCAGACAAACTCGGTGCCAGTCAACGGTAGAAGGAGCTGCTGTCTTGTACTATGATGTATTAAGATTTGTCTGAGGAGATTTTCTGAGCTTGTATCTCCAATTTGGGTGTATATACAGTGCATCCGTTTCTACATTTCTGCATGAAAATGACTCAAAACTTCAGATGATTTTTCCATAAGTCGTGACAGTAGACAAAGAGAACCCAAGCAAACAAATGAAAGAGAAATGTTATGCTTTTGTGTTTGTTATTGAAGAAAAATGAAGAGATAGTCATGTCTGGGAGGTGCTTTCAGTATCTGGTGTGACCCCATTGTGCAGCAATATCTGCAACTACACACCTCATTTCTCAGTACAGAACCACTTTAGTTCTGAGATGTTGAGGTGAGTATCCTCACATGGACTGCTTGCTTCAGGTCTTTCCATAACATTTCTACTGGACTAAGGTCAGGACTTTGACTTGGCCTTTCCAAAATATGGAAACTGCACACTGTGATGCATTAAGAAAGCATTAGTAAATACATTAAAAACATTATTCCTAAATTCACAGAGATTACTATGTAAGTGCTTTATTCTTAATTCATAAGAATCTTTATAACATGTTTAAATGGTAAATGTCCTTGCTTTTATATAGCGCTTTGGTACTCAAAGGACTTTACAGTCACAGACACATCTACCTATTTGCTCACACAAGCACTCACACATTCACACACTAGTGCCACTGGGGGTGTCCTTGAGCGTCTTGCTCAAGGACACTTCGGCATGTGGCACATCCCGGGGATCGAACCGCTAACCCTCTGGTTTCTGGACAACCCGCTCTACCTACTGAGCCACAGCCGCTTTATCATCTATACATTGAGTCTTATAGTATTGTCAAATTAGTTATTAAGGAGTCATCAGTGGTTCATAAGACCATTCAGAAAGTGTGTACGGTAAGTAAACTATTAATAAGATAGATAGATTTTATATATCGTGTGTATTAATATTTATTAAGTCTGTTATGAGCTCATCTCCAGTGAGTACTATCTATGCCTTATAAAGGCTCTCCAAATGCTCAGTTATCTTCTCAGTAAACCCAGAACTCAACCCAGAGTGATACAAACAGAAATATTTGTTTCAACTGAACACTTGATATTTGTTAGGTTGGGTTCACTTTCAGGACTTGAGTAAAAGAAGCTGATGTTTTGAGTTTTTTTTTTTTTTTGGGCAGAAATGTAGAAAATTCCAAAGGGTGCACATACTTCTAAGCAGTGCTGAATATCCCAATCAACATAATCTAGACGGTTTACTTTTGAGTCTTCACACCCACGAATCTAAAAGGTGGCAGCACGATGTCTGCAGATTTCCCCTTCATTGAGAACAACCTGGACGTATAGCAACTATGTATAAACAAAAGGCTTAAGCATTTTTCAAAACACCCCTGAAGCATAATCACTTTCTCTGCTCTCTCTCTATATGTGCTGTATTTTCGCCAAAATGTGATTAAATGCACGGCTCCTGTCTCGTTCTTGCACAAACAGCTTTGCTCAGCTCATTAGCAGCCATTTGTTTAGGTTATGCGACTCAGAGTAGCTGCCTCCTGCTTTCACCTTGGTCAGAACTGCTAACACGTTCACTGAGCTGAACAGACATAATCACAAACAGAAATGTAAAGCTTTAAAAATCCTCACACAGAGCAACATTCATGTGCAGTCGCATTTGATAGGGATTTGTGCAATCAAATATCTTGTTTTAGATATATTTATTTAAGTATGTGGCTTTTTGGCTGCTAAATGCTCCGCCGTGTTCATTCAGCAGTTGCTGACTTTGTCTGTTATATGGAAGTGGAAAGGTAGTGTAATGTGCGTTGTTTAGAGCTTTGTTCGCTAAAACTGTGTTGATATGAAGGGTGAGATTAAAGGGTCTGCGTAACATTTAAAACAAGAAGCCAAAATGAAAACACTCAGTAAAAGGCGGATCAGTCTGAAGGTCATTTTTACCTTGCTTGCTAAATAATTTTTTTTGGCTTATCCAGATTGATTTAGGAAGTCTGGGCAGCAAAAAACAACATGATTCAGATTCAGATTTTTATATAACTATATTTGTAAGTGGTTTTAAATGTGATTTCACTCTGATTTCAACAGATTCGTCTCATTGGAATTAATTTTTGTATCCTGGTGCGAGGGGCAACCCAAAGGGCTAAATAACTGAGGCAACACGAACTGCAGTTCCTCAAATGGTCACTTGAGGCTGGCTCCAACAGAGTACCACAGACATAATTAGCAAAAAAAAGGAAACAGAACAGATTTTGGTTGTGAGTCACGTAAGTGGAGTCAGGTACTGTCAAGATGGTGGCTGTCAGAGACTCACTCAACAAGCTTCAAAATGCTCTTTATGAATCGTATCCATTGTCATATACAGTCAGTGGTTGTCAGCATGGGAGTAGCTGAGGACATCTACGTTACCACAACAGCTCAGTGAGATAGGCTGGTTCTTCCTGGAGACATGAATCTGAATATCCGAGTCGAGCTTTAGTCCCGCATTAAATATAGTTATTTGAGCCAACATTGATGTAAAAAATTTGATTAACGCAACTTTAAAGTATTAAGCAGGTACACAGAAGCTGCAGAAATGTGACCCTGAACAAGTTTACCAATGTGAATTGTTTTTATTCCCTCCGCTGCCAATTAAGCAGAAAGTATACTCTGAGCAAACCTGCCCAAAATAGAAACACAGTTCAGCACCACACCTCTTACAAACTTTCATTCAGTGTGTGCCTGAATTAACCTTTATACACTTTACAGTACACAAACACTAGGAAGGTCACTGTGACCATGTGACCAAACCTCTACAACGTCTCCTGTAAAAAGCAAAAGAAAGGTCTGAAACCTGACCGTCATAAACCAGTGTGAAGCTTTGTTTTCTGCTGCAAACACAATTACTGTAATATAATGAATACCGCCTTCACACTGGCACTGATGTGCCTGTTTGTTAATGAACTTTCTCCACCGGCGCACCTAAGTGAAAAGTGCCTTGCTTAAAGACCAAGAATTCAGACTACTGATGGTGTGAAAGTTGCAAATGCAGTCTCACTAATGACCTGGAGAAACATAAATTGAAAGGTAATGCATAACAGTTGTCAAGGGCTTAGCGGGTAATGGGGTAGGATGCAGGACAGAGCAGGCGGAGGCAGGAGTTGGCCCAAAATGTATTTAATAAAAACAAGGCAAAACAGAAAGCGCTGCACATAAACAACACATAAAGAAATACACATTAAGAAAAAAAAAAAACACCATGCATAACATGACCCGTTTTACTTTCTCAGTATGGCAACAGTAGAGTTTGTACCAAGCTGGGGTTTAACCCAACAAAGTAAATGTGGACGGAAAACTGGAACAACACAAACTGCAACATAACAAGTAGAAAAAATACACAATTACCTGTCTCTTTTTAAGTTAAATTAATTCTAAGTTAAGAGACAAAATGGAAGCCTGTATCATTTGAAGTAGTGTTGAGTTTGTGTGCCTGCTCAATGTCATCTCACTCTTTAAAGACATTTAAAAAAAAAAAGCCTTGGTAGTTTGTCCAGCTGCAAAACTGGAAAATGAAAATAACGATGCGTTCTGTGAAAGAAAAGTTTAATGAAATAGTTTTGAATAGTTTCGGCAGAGACAAAGTTTTAATTAAAAATAATTTGTTTTTTTAATTGCCTGAGCAGGATAATGTTCAACTTTTCCTGCCCAGCAAGAGGTCTCTTTCATTATACCACCATGGTTCACAGTTATAGATTTACAGAGTGTTGTTGTTTTTTTCCCCGTTAACTGATTAAAATGTCAGCCACACTAAAGGAATCAGTTCTAACCAGCTCAAAGAAAACCTTCCGGTCTTTCAGAGGGGAGTTTTGTGTCGGTGACCATGTCATTGCCACGGCACAGACGCGTTCCTGAATCAGCGGCTGGAGAGGAAATGTCCCCGACCAAATAACAGATGCACGTTGAAAATAATCAAAAACCCAAAGCAGGCTCTCCTCAGCTGGCCTCTCAAGTGTCTATTTTGTTCCTCTGCTAGCGGAGAGCTGGGTATTAGCAGCACACTTAAGCATGTGAGTGCTTCAAATCCTTCAGGACTGATTTGTCTCAGTAAACCCAAATCAAACCAACCTCTGACATTAAGTGATGATCACTTTTATATTCGCAAAACCGATTTCAAATGATAAAGTAGACCTATCGTCCAGGCACATGAGCATCACTATACAGTTACTTACATGTATTGCTCTGGCTAGTAACGCAGTATGCTGGCTATGCAGTATAACTCATACAAGTTCAGCGTGGGCCTTTTTAAAGTCAAGGATGAACTGACAAATCAGTCCAAACAGCTCCTGAGAGTCTTGATCTGCTGGTTGTCCAAATTTAACCTAGAAAAAAATAAAAATAAAAAAATGTATTAGCAATCAAGACATTTGTGAAAATAGTTTCACACTTTACAACTAGACATACTTTCATTAGTGAACAGCTTCCAGGGTCATGCACATTCTCCTAAACTCTTTTGATGTAATTAAGTGCACTTATATGATGAGGTAGACATTAATACTTACATCTCAGTGGTTAAGGGTCACTGACATCCAAATGTAAGTAATTCACCAGTCAGACTTTATCAGAAAGGGTCACAGTGGCTAAGTGAACTAACTGGCTTATTGCATGCTGTTGATGGTGCAGACTGAAGTTCAGACTTCAGTTGTTGCCGCTGTCTCTCTGTGCTGTATGTTTTCTTTGCCTGTTATGTTTCTTAATCACTGACTGATTACTGTATCCTACCCTGCAGCACACACAGATCACACTGTTTTTATGCACATATACCCATATGCACTGCTGCTTAGTATTAGCAGCGCACTTCAGCACTTGAGTGCTTCATAACCTTCATGACTGATTTGTCTCAGTAAACACAAATCAAAACAAGTCACATCACTCCGAAATGGAGTGATGTGACAAAATTGATTTCAAATGATAGATTTTACTGTTTGTAGTCAAACTGGCTGTTGGCCATATTTATCGTAGATGTAATAAAGATATAAATCCTCTCATCTAACTCTCATAGTTCTAATTAAATACAGTATTTTTGCCACATCAGCTGCATATGGTTGGTCTGGTCAGATTGACGCCTTCTGCTGACACCGGGCACAGATAATGTCATTGGGTGAGTCAGCTGGCTACGTTTACATGGACTCCTTACATATTCCTCTAATAATCACAATAAGTATGACTCATGTAACAATCTCAACCAGAACAGACTGGCTTGGTCAGAAGAGATCTCTATTCATATCAAGAAAGGTGCCGAACATTTTACATGTTCCTGTGTACGCCTAATGTTTTCTAACCATTTATTTAAAGGTTTATATAAGAGGGGTTGAAGAGTTGAGTCAGTAAACTTAATTGATATTTTCTATTTTTAATGCCTGCTACTTTAGACATCGGTGGATTCAGTATTCCAATCATACATTTCTAATACCAGCTCAGAGAGAAAGGAGCTCGGGATAATCTAGACTTTTTTAAAAGAATTCTATTTAGCATAAAATTTAACAGCACAGTACGATACACATGCAGTCCACAGTTAATCTCATTATCCTTCTTATCCCCACTCCTTAAAAATGAAACATATTGATACAAAGAACGGGCACTTCCTTTATTTCTCCTAATGCCTTTTTATAGTGTGGCTGTAAATTGGCTTTTTTGAGCAAAGTATGTGTTTGTAAAAATGCCCAGAAATGTTGAGCAGGAAAAAAATAAAACGAAAATCAGTGGAGAGCTTTGCAAAGGATTGCGTCATTTGAAACAATGTAATGTTGAACATTTCTGGCAGACTGTGCAAAATACAGGGAGGGAAGTATGCAAAACGGCTCACTTGCACATCTGATCCGATTATTTTGTACCGAGAACAGGTGCTAATTGTTGGCTTATACCTTCATTTTGGAACCAGAGCTGATGGCTTCTTAAACCTGTGTGACCCTTTCACAAATGTCAGGAGGAGCACTAACACTAAGACACTCATTGTCACTGATTACGTTTTGATCCTTTGGAAGAGCTAAATCACAGATCACTGCCACATATGGGTTCAATCGATAAAAAGTGACAAATTATTATAATTAATTATGACAAGAAACTTCACACAGTTTTTTTAAACAAGGGATGGGGCAAATATAGTTTGCGCTGTCCATTTTTCATAGTTTAATAAGTTTCCCTTGGGTGCATTTAGCCTGGAGTTATTTAGAATTCAGACAAAAAAACGTATACACTGTTATTAAAATCTTACTTTATCATTATGTTTACAATATCAAACCCACAGTACATATGAGACAATTTAATGGTGCAGTCAGAGTTTGCACCAGTGCATCAATGCATCAGCAGTTATTACTGTCATCTATAATGGACAGCTGATTCACAACACGGCAAGGCATGAATGATGCCACCCAGTTAATGCAAGAGTGAGCTGTGACCAGCTGTAGAAAGGAAGTGATTTCAGAGTCAACTTAGCTTTTTTTAAGCTGTGAACAAAATATATACAGTATACACATGTATTTCTACCACTGATGCGTTTAAACTTTAAAGGTATCATGCACAGACCAGAGTTGAGTTGAGTTATGTGGGGAAAACAAGCCCAACATGTGTAGAATGTATTTAGTCAGAGAGAAATGACCAGTCAAGTGTTCACATGGTCATTAATTGTTAGTATTTTCCTATTGAACAGTATCAACAAAGTTTCTTATATTAAACTTTGTTGATACAAATAGAATTACAAGACTGACACAGATTTGTTCATTATACCCCATAGAAGCATCTTGTATAGTTTTTAATCGGCAGGTCTGAGGTCTTCATTTGCAGAATCCCTTTATGCAGATGCAGAGGTGAAACTGATTTTGTTATATCATCTAAAGCTGACACGCTATATTAAAGGTAGGTGTTTGTGTTACATCGCTGCCATGTTTTAGTGTTGGTGTTATAAATAAAAATCAATCAAATTAAGAGAAGTTAGAGAAGAAGTGTCCCAACTTGTTACATGAAACCTCCTTTCATGCAAAATCATCCCCCAAAAATGCATGAGCTTCTTCCGTGTTTAATAAATTTGCATGTTGTCTATTCAAGGACATCGTTATGAATTCTCCCTTCCTCCCCCGCGACAAGATGTGACTAAATATGACGCCTTCTCCCCAACCTGCTGCTCGCTCGCATTACACCACAGCCCAGTCGGTCTTAATCATTTTCCCCAGTGCTCCTGAAGGGGTTTATTGTGTTTTCAGGAGATTTCACAGGAACAATATTAGCTAACATGAGACAGAGTAGCAGGTGGGGTAAAGAAATATGAGCTAGACAAAACAAAACTTGGAGGAAGGACGTTTGATGGCTCTGTGTGTTGGTATTTAAAGGAGACAGACAGTAGCCTGAGAATTATGCTACAGCAGAGGGCTAACAAGGTTGAAATATTAAATATAATTTATAAAAAATCGTCCAGATTGCATTGTCCAGGTTTGATAACACATGCAGGGCTGACGCTAGGTTTTAGTCTGGTGATTAAAATATAACTCCAGACCTGACAGGGACGCCACAGTTAAAGGTCAACTGGTTAAAATTCAAAAGGCCACAGCCAGTGCATTTTTATTAAAACCTGGAGGACGGATTTATGTTGAGAATAAGGAATGATATTGAAATACATGAGGATTAGGATAACAACGGAATAAATTCAAATGCGTCTTTAAAGCACATTAAAGTGGACTGCATCTGGGGAAATATGCTGAGCTGTTTGCTTTCTTGCTGACATTTAGAGGAGAGAATCGATCATTAATATCGGCATGCTTTCTCCTCAGTGTGTGAGGCACGTTTCTTCATTGCTAAAATTAGAAGCAGGTAACAGTTTGTTTATATGATTTATGCTTTAATCGAAGTCAAACCCACTTATTGCACTGCCACACAGCCACAATCTCTGCTTAACTAAAAAGAAGCTCCGCGGTGAGGAGGCTGCTTCAAAGCCTTTTCTTCAACTGACCCAGCTTCCAAATTAGATGCTAATCCTTCAAGACAGGGAGCGACTTGAAAAAATGTTTTTCTCAATGAAAGGTGAAATTTGCAGGAAAACCGGCTCGTCGGTTTCTGAGCTCCACTCTGAGATTACATTGAAAAGTCTAGTGAACTTTGATTTACTTCTAATGACCGTACCTTTGGTGACCAGAAGCACAGGCAGCTGCAGCCACTTGTGTATGTTTAAGTGGCAAAGGTGAGCTCTGTTAAAGCTAGGCCACGCATGCCTTTTACAGAATAGGTACTATTTTAATCACAACTACAACAGCTACCCAATGGCTCATGTGCACACACAGGCAGAGGACTCAATGCTTTGTTGATGTGCTGCTTCAACTCCGCAGCTTGTGCTGATATTATGTTAGGAAACAAGAATAACTCCTGACCAACAAATTTAAGTATATCAAAACGAAGGAGAAGTAATATTCGTCTGACAGGAGTTTATGTTGCCTCATTTTAGTTAGGACAACTGTAGCCAAAGAAACCTTTATTTGCATTTTAAGTAACTTATTTCCGGCTTTATTTCTGTTATTTCAAATTAACTCTGGCCTGAAACCCCCAGAGCAAGCATGGAGGTGACGGTGGCAAGGAAAAACTCCCTTTTACCAGGAAGAAACCTTGAGCAGAACCCAGCTCGTATGGAGGGACCCATCTGCCTAAGGCCGGCCGGGTAGAGACAGAAAAGAGAGCAGAGAAGAGCAGGAAAACGAGATAAACATACATCTGTCATAGATACATACATGTACGACAGCAGCATTAAGCTTCTCAACTATCTCCTCGAATATCAGTTTTAATATTACATGCAAAATCCACAAAATGACAGCTGTTTGTTTCACTTATTAAATCTACTCTAGCCACACAGAAATAGATGTAGAGAAAAGGACTGAAGGTCTCCCTTTGGCTATTTTTGTGCAGAGGGTTTGGAGTGGACAGAGTCTAATTAGTATAAAACTGTTCTCTACCAGCTCACAGTTCATGTTATCATATCTCAGCACTCAAAGGCAGCAGGGAGTCTAAGTGGACTCTCTATGAAGATTAACTGTCCATAGAGGCATGAGGAAGGTGAGAAAACGGGTCCTACTTTGTACTGATTGTTTTTGGTCGGGGGCTCTATAAAAGAAGACATAGCACCTGTTAAAATGTCAAAAGTGGGCTTGGGTTCGATAAACCTAATCGAACCACGTTAGCAAGCCAAGACAATGTTCTCCTTCATAGACACTAAATCTGATGAGAGGTTTCCTTCATGAGATGTCTCATGTCGAGACAAATGCTTAAAGGGGAGTGCAGTTCTCAGATACCCATATTGGGAGTCCATATTGTGGAGCATACAGTATGAACGACAAAAGCCGTAAACCTTGTTGATGCTTTTTTTTGTTTGTTTGTTTTAAATGATATCTACAACCCACCAAGGTGCTCTAACAGCTTCTTCCACAGCATTCGTCAATACTGTACATTAAGGGTCCAGATGGATACATCTCTCTGGCAACAGAAGATCCTTTTTGTCGTTTTTTTTTTTTGTTTGTTTTTTGTCAAGCCAACATGTCAAAGCTGCAAATCAGCCGTGGTAGCTTTAAAAACAAGGCCACGGCCAGCGAGGTGCATTATTGTGTAGGCCCTCAAGGACACCTGTTGCAAAAGAAGTAACCTTGTCAACTACTCCCTCTGAAATGTAAGTACTCCCCCCGTGTAGAGAGGGGAGATAAGATGACAAATGTGAAAGTGCCGTCTAAGACACCTCCCGGGCGAAGGGGTCATCCATCTCTGAAGCTGTACAAAAAGAGATATTGAAATAACAACTCAAGGATTACCAGTATGACGGAGTAGAGTTTCTTCATCTCCTCGCACGTCTTCGTCAGCGCCGTGAGATCCGAGTTGTATTTCTCAATCGCCAGCTGGGTAAAGAGGAAAGGAACTCCCGTGAGTTTGATCAGCGTTCACTCAAAGCGCTTATCGCAACAAAGCACATGATTTAAAAAAAGAAGCATCTGTTGTGTGGAAATTGTCTGAGTTTGTAGATTTTTTTCTTAAGGTGACGTTGATGTTAATTAAATGACCAGTGGTCACCGTTACTGACTTTGATTTGGATATTTACACTTGGTATTTGAATTTGGAGACATTTTACTGACCCTCAGTTACAATTCATTGTTTAGCCAGGTTTTTATTCTGCTGTAAACTAGAAGCAAAACAGCACCACCGATAAGTGTATGTTGCGTCTCATGCAATATTCATCCTAAGGCAATTCCCGCTCGCAGACAGAAATTATATAGGATACAAAGGATGGAATAAAATCAGTACAAACTGCCACTGCACCTGATTTAATTTAACCGGTGAGAATAGCATGAGTAAAGTCTGTAGCAGTGTTCAGAGGGAGAGATTAGAGGGTTGAGACAGTGTGTGACAGGGATGCAAATTAAAAGATTCATTATAATGTCGCTCTACTAGAGCTGTCTACTCAGAACCACAGCACGAAACAAAAGGCAAGGACTATGACAAACTGCTGTTGTCCACTTTCACAATTTTGTTTTCCTTTTGTGTCTTTCTGCTTGTTTCCTAGACCGATAAACAGCAGGCCAAACACGCAGCGACATGATTGAGCCACTAATACTAGCGGTGTTTACCTGTTTGCATAAATGATTTAGTCGTGAGTTTGAAGGTTTTACCAAAATCTAAGACACTTTCACAACCCATTTAATCACAAACATGACACTGATGATACTGTTATGCGAATGTATTATTCCCTCACCATAATCCTTCCTCCTGCAGGATCAATACACACTAACAGTTGTGAAGATGACTTCGCTTCAAGCATCATTCCACCCTCAGCTGCAGGCAACACGTTCTTTTGCGCTACATTACTTACCTGAAATGCTAATCCTCACTGGATTTTCTTTTTTACACCTTCAGCTTCGGTAAAATAAGCAGTTACGCTGTGCCCCTGACAGTAATTTGCAGCGGTAAATATCCCCTCGTGTCTCCCAGTTTTAAGAGGCAAGAAGTTTTTTTTGTGAAATCCCAACAATTTCTCAGTAAAATGAATTCTCAGTAAAAATCCATCAGTGGCTACGTTTACGTGGACAGTATTTCTAGAGCCTGGTTAGTCATTTTGGTCATTACTGTTTTTGTTCTGAACGCTGAATTTGTTCAGTAGTTGTGATGACCAACATGGGCCCACGTGTAATCTTGTTTGAAGAACCGGTGGTTCAAACAAGTGTTGGAAACTCATCCCATCTCTTGATATTTACCCTACGTCACAGGTGTCAAACATATGGCCGGCGGGCTAAAAGCGGCCCGCCAGAGGGTCTAGTCTGGCCCGCAGCATGAATTTGCAAAGTGCAAAAATTACATGGAAGACTGCAAAATTTCATGTTCTCCCTGTGTCTGCGTGGGTTCTCTCCGGGTACTCCGGCTTCCTCCCACCATCCAAAGACATGCTCATTAGGTTAATTGGTGATTCTAAATTGGCCGTAGGTGTGAGTGTGAGTGTGAATGGTTGTCTGTCTGTCTAGCCCTGCGATGGACTGGCGACCTGTCCAGGGTGTACCCCCGCCTCTCGCCCGATGACAGCTGGGATAGGCTCCAGCAGACCCCCGCGACCCTTAACAGGACTAAGCGGGTATAGAAGATGAATGAATGAATGAATGAAAGACTTCAAATTTTCAATGAAAACAACTGCTTTCCCTAATTTGTCCACTGTTTTAGTTAGAGAAGTGGACAGAACACAACACTGAGACCCAGGACTAAACAGCAGACAGCAATGTGTCCATATTTCTAAAGAAATTTCATTTTTTTAATTTTTTTTTAAAGTATAGTTTATTAAATATAAACATTCTCCTAATTTACCTGTTCTTCTTTCCACTAAAACATATGGAAAAAAATCTGGAGTTGTCGTTACTTATAGCTTATTATTCTGTTATGTTACTGGTCCAGCCCATTTGAGATCAAACTGGGCTGTATGTGGCCCCCGAACTAAAATGAGATTGACACCCCTGCCCTACGTGGAGAAAACATGTGCAGAAAATGATCAGGTCACGTGTTTGCATGGTTATTAGCCACTAATATTTTCCCATTTAACTTACTGTCAGTAAATTACACCGCCCCTCTCAATCTGATTGAAAATTCTTCTAATCGTTCTAGTCTGTTCTGACTGAGGTGGTTACGTGAAGCATTTCTATTCTTTGTGGGCTGCTGTTCTGATTATCGATGGAATACTAGTGTCCATGTGAGCTTAGCCAATGGGCAAATGAAAGAAGAAGGCAGACGGCTGAGGTAAACAATGTGGTGAGAAACACTGAACGTAATCAATACCTCATTTGCTAACAAGAAGACTCCACAATGTCCCTTTAAATGATTGCAGAAATAAATATTGAACAAAGGCTTTTACACTTCACCTTCAGGTCCTTGAAGAAGTTTGGGTGATGAGCGCCAGCATTCTTCTTCTTGTAGGTTTTTCTGTACTGAATGACTTTCTGTAGTTCGTTCTTCAGGACTGAAGCAACACAAACACACATTTTGGTTAGCACCTTAAATATTTGAGCTCTGAAGCACAACGCTGCTTTAAACCAGATGCTGTCTCCTGCGTGGTTCTGTTGAATGCTGTATTTGTGTTTGTAGCACAAGTCATCATACAGGCAGCATATTGGATTGAGACCCCAACTCCCTCGAGATTCAGGATGTTTCAACAAAGTACAATTACAGGAAGATGGAGTAAATGTTGTTATCGCACTTTCTCACAAATAACTTCGCTGGCACAAAAAAATGAGGGTCAATATCACAGCTATCTCAGCAGTCTTCAGACGCAGTAGTAAAACGTGATCTACTCACCATCGACTTCTGCGGTCAGGCCTTTGATGGAAGCTATCCCAAAGAGAGGGGGAGAGGAACACACGGAAAACACACATTTCACTCCAACTGAAAATGACCACACAGATTTCTTACAGTTTTGATTAAAACTTCACCAGCAAATACCTCCAGGGACAGTTTCAAATTCTGCCAAGTCCTGTGTAAAAGCCACCAAGGATGGTTCGTGCAACACGATCTGCTCCACAAGGGCATGGAGCAAAGTGAGCTTCTTGTCCCTCCCACGGAACTGGGACAGCTGTGGATGGAGAAAACACAGTGAAATATGGGACATGGGGACATATTTGAAACAGTGCCTCAGATAAATGTGGAATAGTCTCCTTTCGCAGAAATAACTTGTGAGCCTTAATTGTTACCATCTCTGACATTGACTTGCTGACATTTTTTGACCACTCATCTACACAGAATCCCTGTAATTGGTGGATGTTTTCATGGTTTGGATCATGATCAGTCATTGTCTTTACAGAACCCAGAGCCCAAAACCCTCAGAGCAAGCACTAAGTGGAAAGAAAATAAACCCTTTTAAAAGGAGAGAACCTTGAGCAACTCATACAGAGGGACGCATCTGCTTAAGGCCAGATGGGCAGAGAGAAAGAAAAAAAAAGGGATCCTGTTATCTTGTTGAAAAGTCCTGTTCTACTCTTAGACAGATGGCCTCGCATTATCTTCAAGCACGCTTTGATATGATGCGGATTTCATTGCTGAATCACTGACTGCAAGCTGTCCAGTCCCTGAGGGAGTGAAGTCGCTTTAAACCGTAACAATTTCACCACCTGAAACGCTGTCTTTGGTCTGCACCAAGCATGTCTGCTGTTACTGTGGCCAGACGACTCTTGTACAGATTCATCTGTCCCGAGCTCATTGTTCCAAACGGCCTGGCCCTGGCCCGTAGCATCACTGTCAAATCTTTCTGTGCTCAGTGGACTGCGCAGGCTTTTTCATGGCCACCACAGAAAACAGGGCCAATTCATTCAATTTTTCTTTTGATTATGACTCACGCACATTAACACAGACTGCTGAGTTACCTGCAGACTTATTTTTGCATCAAATCTCTGCTCTCAGCCTGAATTTACTGGAGCGGTCGGTCCTGATGACTTATCAGTTGCTTGAAATCTACGCTACTTGTAAATTATTTTCCTCACAGTGGAGACATTTATCCCAAAATAATCTCGAAATCTTTTTAAAAGTCTCGCAAGTCTTTTTTTTTTTTTTATAAAGCCCTTAGAGAATGTTTTAAATCTTGCCATAATGACTGCAGGCCTTAGATGTTCGAGCTTTAAATAAGATCGGTTCTGCCTGTCACCCTCTAAGGAGAGTCTAAACACTGAAACCTAACCCCTGAAGCCAATTACGTGTTTTCAGATGACTGATAAGTTTATTCATTTATTTGAGTTACGTGTAATTTGTTGAATATATCATCTTTATCTGTCGGCACTGTTTTAAAGAGGACTGAATGTTTGTCTCCACATGTGTATAAAAAAAAAAAAAAAAGAACAATTTTGACATGAAAATATATCATCAGTGAAGATTTACTAAGGTTTCTATTTGAAATGCCTTACCACGAATACAAACTTTTGGGCGCATCACTTTTTAGGAGCAGTATTTGCAAAAAAGAGTTCAAGTAACTGTGGTTCTTATTTGTATGAAATGGTAATAACTCAAAAATTCAATGTGGCGATTCAATTCAACGGCGCAGCATTGCTGAAGTGCTAGAAGGACCCCTCTGATTGTGTAGTGTTGATAAGAAAAAATAATGCCCGAAACGAGATATCTGAGGCATCTTCGGTGCATTTTTTCTCGGAGGAATTCAGCCATTAATTTGAGGAGAGTGTGTCTCAAGCAGCAAAAGTTTACTCTTCTCATTTAAACCTGGAAACGCCTCGGAGGCAACACAAGGCCTCGACTTCATTAAATGGAGCAGAGGACATTTAACGTCTGTGCCAGGAGCGCTTCCCCTTAAACCTTCCCATCAGAGAGACTCGCACACGAAACAGTGGTTCATACTACATTCAGGAGAAGACACTGTGACAAACCCCAGATGGCAGTAAAAACTATGCATCCATCAACGTCATCAACCTTGAGGCAATTATTCTGGGGAAACAAACTTATTTGTTTTCCCAAAATTAGACAAGAAGGTTGAACAAAATATTGATACATAGCCGAATCTGATTAACCCTTCAATGACGTATTTAAAAAATAAGAGAGGTAAAAACCTAAAAAGACATTAGGTTCATTCCTATCTATCCATATCTTCCCAATCAGTACCAGCTCAAGGTAATTTAGAAACAATCCTTGAGCACAACGCCGCCGTAGTAAGTGCACGCATACTCATCATTTAAACTGTTTCCAACATCCTCACAGATCCCTATAAAAGGAATTGTTAATGTCTCGTGCCCTTGTGGTAAGCCGTATGTGGGTTATGTGAGCAGAGTTATGAGTCAATCGAAGAAGCAGTATTAGATAAAGAAGCACGAATTACCCAGTAGCGGCGCATTTTCTTAAATTTAGTCATCATATTTCTTTGAGATATGAGGGAGTTAAGAAGTTAGAGGTTTTATTTTTCTGGAGGGAGCATTTTCTGATCTAACATGAATATAGATTTTGACATAAACTGCTTCTGTTTATTTGAATTTCCAGACGTAAGTTATTTACAGTGTTTATTGAGAGCTCCTGCAAATGTATTAGATGTGTTAATCTATCTTTAGGTTGGATACTTAACCAAACTGTGTAAACATGGAAAGCTTTGTGTTTGGCATGAGACGGGATGGCTCTCTGTATAAAGAAAAATCTTATCAAGATTAGCATTTAGCGTCCATGTAAACAGTTAGGATGGAATCTCTTACCAGAATGATTTCCACTCAGTTTCAAGCAGGTCGAAGAAATACTGTCCAGGTAAACGTAGCGACTGTTCCAATGAAAGCCTCTTGATTATGATTGTTGATGAAGACTAAGTAGACACCTTTTTACTACTACTTAAGTGTATCTCCAGTGCATTACCTTTATTTATCTCTCTCATACTTGTTTGATATACAGCTTACAGCAACCAGTTGTTTAGCTTTGGTGTATTTACCAGACACGTGTGGTGATAGCATTAATCTTCTCATCTAACACTTGCCAAGAAGGTGTATTCCCCCAAATGTTGCACCACTCCAGAAAAGCCTCTGATACTGTTGCTAATGAAAAGCTCCACGGACTGACTGCTCTTAATGATGGATATTGAGCCACTTGTGGCCACATTTTGTGCAAAGCTGAATTTCTCCTGTTGAAGCCAGGCTCAGTCACACCGTGTCAAAGACCTGAATGATCCTGAGCGACCCACAGAGAACTTAAAGACGCACAGAAGCTCTGCTGTGTATGTCAATGAGTAGTCTTATTAGCCTGTCGCCGCAACTCAATCAAAGGTCAGGAAACAGTGGTGGAGTCGTACTTTGGGTAAGGAGGACAGGCGGAATCCCTTGGCCTTTCCCCTTCCGGCGTTCTCGTTGAGGTAATTGCCGATGGCGAGGAGGTACTCCAGCACGGAAACAAATGACCTGGAGTTGTACAGCTGCGTGCACATTCTGATCTTCTGGTTAATCAGCTGGAAGACAAACACGGGCACAGAGCAAAGTCATTTAGTTGAGTAATCCCGCTGCATACAGGCACTCACGTTCATTTCTCAGCACAGAAACTTTGTGAAAATTAAGTGGAATAAGGCTGAGGCTTGGAACAAAAATAAGTCCATTTAGAATTTCACAGTATGCACAGATATCGCACATCTCATTAGACCTCATAAAATAAAATAAAAATAATAATAAAAAACAGGTTATTGTTTGTCATGGTAATTATTATTTAGCATGCAGTTGTGTCAAATATAAATATCCAAAGAGAAGATCACACAACCTTCCTGATTATCCATGTCTGAACCTGTTCTGTCGAATATGGATAGAAATCATACTAAAAAAGCATTAGAGGAAAAAGAAGTTGACGCTATGGGAAACACAAATAAACAGAGGACAAATCAGATATTCAACTACATTATATGAACTGGATTTCTACAAGACCATCTGTAACATTAACAACAATGTACCGCATGTCTGTAATAGTTGTTTACAGTTGTCTCTCTTCCAAATTTTCTTTTTAAATTACTAAAAGTTGTGGTTGAGTATTTACATGTATCCAAGCAAATGTGATTTTGTTAGACAGGTATGTCATATGTCGTCATTTCAAGTCCTTGACACACTGAGCTGGGATCAGAGAACTACCGGCACTAAGTCAGGATGAGGTCCCCTCAAGTCGCCTGCGGCTGGACCAAAAAGTTTCTGAGCAATTGAACACACCACAAAGACTACAGCCAAAGGCCAGCTAGCACGTACATTCTGTGGCTGCATGAGAGGAACTAACTCTTCATTGGAACAGGGGGCAGTAGTCTGTATTTATCATTTAAAAGGCAAACCGGAGGAGCTAGGATGAGCTGGGAAGCTGGAAAGAGTCATATGCGTCATACAGAGCTGCTGGCTGGAATACAAACACAGGGACACAAAGCAATGTAATTTTGTTCTGTAATCCAACCCCAAAGGTTCTCACATTCATTTCTGTAACTTGATGAAAATTAACCGTAATAAGGCAGAGGCTTGTTTTCTGACAAATATGCGACAAAAATCACTCCAGGCTTTAGGATTTCACATCATAAATAGATACCTGCCGACACCCCATCTGACCTCATAAAATAAAGAATAGGTTGTTGTTTGGCATGATAATTATTATTTAGTATGCAGGCCTTTTTCACACAACAAACAGCCATCTCACATTTAATTTAAAATGTGAAATCTGTCGTACAGAGCTGTCGGCTTGGTGTGACACAGCTTTAAAACTCTAGTTTCATAGCCATGTTCCACGTTCTTAGCTAACAAGGCAATGTCACTGGAGGTGGTTTGAGTTGGCAAAAGTTTTGTTTACATCCCTGAATGATCGTGGTTGTTCTCTAATTTATCAAGCTCTCCTTCATCTTTCACCTTCTGCTCTACACAATGTAGAAAAGAGAAGTGTGAGCTGACGCTAGCTGTGTCTGAGACTGTCTCGTGCACTGTGGGAGGTGGATGCTTCACAATAGATGCTTTCAGACCTTCTTCATAGTTGCTGTAGCTGCTGGAAGAAGAAGGAGAAAAGGAGAAGGAAGTCCAGGCTCTGTTGAGTTGTGTGTTGTTGTCGGGTATGTCATGCAGAACGTTGTGGTTATACCAGTGGGTAGTTACTTTCAGAAAGTCTCCTCAACTGTGTGGCCAGAAAGCACCTGACCATCTCAGCGAACAACAGAAAGGCTGTGCGTTGAGGTTAACCACAATCGATATCCTAGAAACACTTTCTCTTTTAAGACTGAAAAAATACAGCTTGAAACACTTCTGTTAAAGCATACCCGTCTCAGTCATCGGTCAAAATTTTACACGCACACAAGTGAACTGAGACAAACCATGCAAGGGTTAGATTTATGCTTTGTCCAAGTGTATCCAGTGTTTCCACACAATACAACAGACCATGGATAAAGACAAACTCGTTGTTTCGGCATAAAAACATCTGTCAACTTCCTCTCCAGCGATAAAGAGCTGCATGCAGCCGCTTTCCTAAGCTCTTCATGGGAGCCATCTATCTCCCGTGCAGTGGATGACAGTCTCAAATGAGGTGAGGCGGAGGCCAACATTTACAGCTCAGTGTTTTAACTGCAGCTCCACATTTCTTTGTATTTGCATCTATGTCCAACTTTGTGCACTCTAATCAAATCAGAGAACTTCCCATTACCCCTACAAGGGTCAAGTGTCAACATCCGAGACTGTTAGGCCAACGTGAAAAACTGCAGTTCCACGAATGACCACTGGAGGCTGCAAAAGTGAGTCAGTCCCTATAGATAAAAAAGTCCAACTTTACAGCAGAACTAAAAATGCTCGCTATAACAGTTTTTTCTGGGGGTTAAGGATGTGGCCGATCATAGGTTGCGAGCTGTCTTTTCTAAGCATTTCTCGCCTCAGTTCCACTCACACTCCACCTAAAATGTGACCATTTCATGTGCAGCCACGTTGGTGAGGGCCAGAAACACTGAGCTTCAAAACAAATCTCACTAAAACAAACAACTACTGTTGTTCTTTTTTTTAAAAAAGTCAAGCTGCACAGAGCACCAGCGCAAAAAATACAAAAGTTTTGACTAAGTGACCTTTTCTTAAATAAATCTAAGTCAGTAGACAGAAAATAAAATCAGAAGCCAAGAGCCGAGAGTAAATTGAAACCTAATGAAACTGCTAAACTTTCTTGTCGAGTCATCTTGCCAGCACACACTATGTTCGTCTCTTTGTGTTAGACAAAGAAAAATTACTGTCCCAGTCGATGGATTACGTTGCCATCATTCTTATCTATTGTTTCTTTTCGCTCTTAGACAGTCAGCAAATGAGAGACTGGGACCGAAGCAGTGGTGCTGAAAGAAACAGAAGCTTAAGAGAATCACATTTTTTCAAAAAAAGGCAGAGGAGCTGTGAGGTATTCTTGTCTCACTGCAATATCTTCACACCCTGCAGTCATCAATGCTAATAAACAATATCCTCTGTAAGAGTGTTAACAATCAGTCTGGCTAATGATGAATCTGGCAGATCCACGCCTGAAACATTCACATGTTTGTGTTAGGGTTAGGAAGATGCTAAAAATAACAGATATTTAATTTAATATATTTAAATTAAACATATATTAATATTAATTTAAGAGTGCTTCTCTTTGAAGAGAACCCAGCTGTTTACAAAATGAAGGAAAAGTCATGAATTTTCCCACATTTCTCTTCATTTGTGAAAACTGCCAAAGTGGGTTTTCATTGGGTTTTTGATAAAGATAAAAAGCCTAGTATGCTTTACACAACCTACAGGCAACTGTAACCTGATTAAACATCCATCTTCATTCTTCATCGAACGGAGGAAATTGTTTTTAAGTGCCTCTTCTGCCTTTCTTTTTTCATGACTCTTAAAGCGAACAGAATAGGAACTACTTCACCCGCCGCTTCAGTTATAAAAGTCGAACTGTAGAGGGAAAAGCTTTCATGCATTAATGTCCACAGATGCTCTTTTCATTTGTCTAAAGGTACTGAACATTAGCGTTTGCATTTCAGAATAAATGTGCATGTTTCTGTGCGCTGTGGAGGCTTCAGTGGAGTTTTTCAGCTTGAATGAGTCAGACGTTGAAACAATTCAACGTCTGACCTTTGGTTTGACTCTGTGGATGATTGAGTAAACTCACAGGCTGCAGGTCGTTCATGCTGATCGGAAGCTCTCTCAGAGTCAACAGCAGGTCCAGTTGTGTGCTCAGGTAGGGGATGTTGCACATCTGTAGCAGAGGAAATATGTAATGCTTATTAGTTGTGTGTATATACAGTGATCAGCCACAACATTATGACAACTGACAGTGGAGTCAGAGAAGTGAATGACATTGGCCATCTTGTGATAATCCAATGTTCTGCTGGGAAACTTTTGGACCTGGCATTCATGTGGATGTGAAGTGCACATGTGCAAGCTTATGCAGACAATACCAAACAGTGCAAATAATATGAAAACGGTGTAGACAGTGCAGACAAACAGTGCCAACAGTGCAAGAACGAGAGAGTGCCATACAGACAGTACAAAACCCTTAGGAGAAAATGCCCTTAAAAAAAGACATTACACAAATACAGAGAGCAGCCCTGACTGTTTTAAATATCTGTGGAATACACTGGAACAAGCCTGATCCACAGAGACCCCTCCCCTCAACCCATACGACCCAAAGGCCCCCCACAAACTACATTCTGGGTTTAGACACCTACACTTACACAATAATAGGCAGCATTATCTAAAAAGCCTTGCTACAGGGAGATGCAGCCACTGGTTGGTCGCAGCTTGTTCTCAGCCTCTAATCTCAGGCAAGATTATGGCAGGTGAAAGTGGAGCGCTGCTGTACTGCCGACAGGCTGATTTAACAGAGAAAGTGAAGGCTTGACACTTTGAAACAATTGGCTGAGCTGCCTAGTCAACCTTTGTGTCTCCGCTAACCTCTTATAAATCACTCCACATTGTCAGACTGCCTCCCTCACACTCAGGTACCATCTCCCAAAAGCCAAGGTGAACTTCATCTGATGGATGGTTAAGGTTACATATTAGGATTAGTGTTCCCATGTGACAATGTGGACTTTTTTTTAATATCCAAAAAAAGTGCAATACTCCACATACTGTGACATTTTCCACAATCAACCTGATACCATACCAAGGTGAGACCATAAGAATCGAAACCTGCTGGGCTAAAAATGTATATTTTCCTCACTTTGAGGCGTTAATATTCTCAGATATTTCGTAGATTTTGTATACAGAAAAGGAAAACGCTGTGGTACGGCACAGTGCATGACTGGCTTTCATACAGCCTGCTGCTCAAAAACACCGTAGTGCTACAGAAACATCTGTGACAGACACAGAACAGACAACAGCGACACATCAGAGCATGACAATCTAGAAAGCATGACAGGGATTTGATTTATTTAGAGGAAAAATGTCAGCATTCCAACCCTAATATACGGATATTTTCATAAAGAAAATGCTTTTTGTGGATGCCGCTGTTGTCTACACAAAAAGGGAGAGAGAGATGGGATTATTCAGAGCTGTTAGCTGTCTGCAGAAAAAAAAACAAGACAAAACCTTGTTCTGTGATTACACCAATAAAACAATAGTCGACTGTGTTATTTCTATGCCATGTCTTCATGTACTTCAAACAGTGGGCAAAGGAACAGAACAGCTTGTGTAAGAGTTTTAATTTTACAGAAATCCCTGTAACATAGAAAAGAGAAGAGAGGCTTGGGTAGATGTAGTGGCTATTGAAGAGACTGAGACAGAAGGAGGGAGAGCCACTGAGAGATGTGGATGAGGAAATGCATTTTGGGCCAGTCACAGTTGTCGTGGTCTGCAGCGCCTGAACATGTAGTTACATTTCTGGCGAGGTGCACGTTTATCATGCGGCTTAGATCCGACATAGAAGTATAAATCGAGCATAAGGCTGCAGCTATGCTAGCCGCTCTACGAGACTGTATTCAGGCAAAAAGAAATCGTTTCAGAATTACATTGAAAGTAACTGAGTGCAATCACTTGACAGTGAAGCTAACTGATGCCTACAAAACAGGTGGAAAGCTATAAAAAGCTATCAAACTGCTTCCAGCTTGCAATTTTCACAGTCTGAAATGCTGTTAAGAAATGGCAAAGGGAACTGTAAACGTCTAGACAAGATCTGGAAGACCAAGAGAACATTCAGATCAAGCTGTAAGTCTGCTGGACAGAAAGGATAAGCAAACGCTTTCAATAACTGCTAAGGAGGTGCAGGATATTTAAGATGACACGGGAAGGATGATGCACTATGTTACTGTGCAGCAGTGATAAACGAACCAGGTCATCAGAAATAATCCTTACCTGACCATGACACATATCAGATGACTATGTGTCATGGTCATGTTGCTTCAGAGCATCAGACTTTTAATCTGAGGGTCCAGGGTTCCTGTTAAGCTTCTTATATGGATAGACAGATACAGCAGAGTGTCTGGCTGTTTACATGTTCAAGAAATAAGGGCAGAAAATTTTGAACTGGCCTACACAGCCCTGATTTAAACACCATTACATATTTGTAAGTGGAAAGTCCTGAATCTTTAATATAAAGAGTAAACTATTAAATTTATGGGCTTAAACCTTTGCCTTTGGCAAAATAAACTTCATTATTATGCATAAATAGTCCATTAACAAACAACGATAGTTCATTTTGAATGTTTTCTTGCTAAAAAGTTTGTGTCTTGTTCACTTAAAAGTGTTATACGCATGATGTGGAGTCAGATTCGAAATGTAAATGCTTTACAAAGTAATAAATCTGATACTGGACATGATTGGACAGTCGACTGTAAGTCCATTGAAAATATGTGTGTATGAAAATGGTTGTAATTCCCTATTTGGATGTTTGGATGTGAATCCCCTCAAATTAAAGCAGAGAGTCTGCATTTTAAGATTATATATATAACTGTAACGTTAATATGTTTTTGTTAAACACCAAAGGTAAAAAAAAAAAAAAAACTTAAAAATGTTTTTAGTTCAAACATATATGGACCTAACTTTTTAGTTATACCAAAAAATAGTTTTGATAACACTCATTTAACATTCATTTAAGTACGCAGTAACAGAGAATCAGCAGACAACACGCGTTGGTGCATAATGGATGCTGAATATCTTCTGTGTCACGTAGGACTCCAAGTGATAATGAAGAATGTGATACTGAAAGAGTGTGAAATTATAATGACATACAGAGTTCCTCAGCCCAATCATTTTCGTTAATAACTAAACTGCATTCGACGACAAAATCCCTCAAAAGAGTGAGCTGTCACCTTCACTCTCCAGTTTCAATTGATCACATTTTAGTTTCTATTAAGTGTAATATCTGAAAACCTGTCTATCCGGCTTATGTTATGTATAGTAAAAGTCGGACTGACTGTCTCAGCATGTAAGTCTTCCATAAGTACTGACACCTTGTCTTTTACACAAGAAATTTCTCATGTCAGGTGTCAAATATTCCTGGTTAGCACTGGGGGCTGATCTGGCGGTTCATCTGTTACCCTTCCTGCAACCTTGAGACATCCGCATGCTGGCTGAATGACTCCTAGGCTGGCTGGAAGGTGATAACCAGATGAAGTTCGTCATGACGCCCACAGTGTGTGAACGCGAATGCAGGTGAATAAAGATTCAGTCAGTAAAGAAAAGTGCTAAAGAGCATGAGCAGCATTAGATTCTTCCACAGTCAATTGTATGGTATAATTCTAGTTAATACAGGGAGATGAAAACTGTACCTCCAACATGTACTGGTCCACTATATGCAGCTCAGCCACAGGTCCCTTGTGGGATTTGTACATTTCCACATCATCCATGGTGGGGACGTACCTTGGACATAAGAAACACACAACTTCACTTCTCCTGCAGACCTGGCAGACATTATAAAATACAGGAAAATATATTTTCTGAATCAGCGTCTCACCAACAGTGTTGGGGTTCAAAATAAACACACTATTGTCAGTATTTATTACTGCCAAAGGTAGAAGACTTCTAGTTATTCCACATGAGAGACTCCTGTTTCCTCTCTGTGGTTTGTGACTCAATTGCAAAAAGTCAACTCTGATCAAATCACACTCACACAGCACTGACACAGCAGATTAGCAGAGTGGGTTTGAGGGTTACTTTTGTAATAAATGACACCTAAAGATATTAGATTAAAATTAGATGTTGTTCATTTAGTCAGGGACATTTGAAATTTTCAAGGACCTCGATGGCTGCGGTTTTGTCCTTTGCAGTGTTAATTCTTGTCTTGTTCACATACATCTGTTCATTATTTAATGTTACAAATGTTCCTCTGTGCCATCTTCTATATGATTTGATGTTATTTTGTCTACATTTTGTGTTTGAGTCTTTTAATATAGGTACCCAATGACTACACATAGAAAGCTGCTATTTGGCTAAAAACTACCAATTGAAAACTCCAGTAACAGATTTTCTTTGGCTCTTGGGTCTAGCAGAAATAAGTTGTAAGTGAATGAATATTTTATCCTCCCACAGTCTACTGTATGAGTAGTTACGCTTTAGACTCCTACTGATTGAATGCACTGATTTGTAGTACCTTCTTGCTTTTATTTGATTATTATTTCCATGTAACATCATGTTGAGGTCTAAGGAGCAACACTCTGAATGCAACTGTCCCAAACATCTTTATATATTCATGACCCTGTCCCAGTTGGGAATGATTTTTTTTTCCTGTCATGCATACTTTCGCATTTTTGACCTTTGCCACATAACATGTTCCCTCACGCACTCTTTTGGGCCAGTGCCATCCGATTGATTTCCAGTTGCATGGAGAAAGGCAAGAAATTAAAAGCGTTGATGGTCGTTGTCAGCTTCTATAAAGCAGTGAGACGCTGACGGGACCAACCATTTACTCGCTGGCACTGAATATGAACCCAGCTCATCTTAAATTGGATTTCCTTCTCCTGCCATTTCAGTGCATTCTGACCCCAAATTCAAAGGCATTCACTTTTTCACGAGTCAGACGATGTGCCACTGGGGTAGCACCGGTCATTAATATTGCAGAACCTGTTGGGAGTGGTTCTTTCAAGATTGTATTCCTCAGGCCACATTAAAATATATATTACATTTTCATAGAATAAATAAAATCCTCCATAAAGTACATTAGCTCACTCTTGCCTCCCAGGTCAACATCCAGAGATGAGTAAACTGTAGGTAAGGAGGAGGAAGCATTTTACCCACTGTCATGGTTATATTCCTGAGGGCATGTCAATAGTTTCCATCTCCGCAAATAACCAGCAATAAAACTTTTATTAGTAAGCTGCTCTGGTAAAAGGTTTTGGCATCTGCTCTTTAGTATTAGAACGCACTGAAGACTGCTGTGCAAAGCATTTGTCTTCCTCACATGAACTGACTGTGATTTCCATGCACTCACATCTCTTTGTTAATGATTCGCAAAGCTGCTAGTTTTCAAAGATTCTACCTTCGCTGATGAAAACACACCGCCCACGTACTTGGGCACAAAAAGCCATTCACCTCTCAGCTTCAGTTGTGACACTGTAAGGACTGAATACAAATCAGCGTTTTTTGGCTCAAAGTCATACCTCCTGAGAGAGGTGATGTGCTCATCAGACAGGCCTCCGTCTTCCTCATTAACCACGAACAGTTTGTCCTTCAGCTCTCCCGGCTGCACTGGAAAACTTTTGAGGAAAATGTCTGGAAGAACAATAGATTAGAAAGAGTCAACACACTCACTGGTACATGAAAGCTTTCTTCTTGACAGATAGTCTTCTTATTCTGCAATGAAATGACTCAAAAAGCATTCCGAAGACAAAGGGCCCTTTGCTTAATTACTTTCTCCCACATGCCTAAGGGAAATGCACAAATTTGCATTCTATCAAGTCAAAGCTGATGCGATTTTTTTTATTTTATAGGAAATGCCTCTGAATAATTTAGGGATTGTGGGAAGCCTTCAGTAGCAGCCTAGTTTATTTAAACACATAGTGAAGTTTAAGTCCCCAGACTGTGACCAAATACTCCCATTTACACAAAATTAAATCTCAATTTTTTCATGTTGAAAACATTGGTTGAAAAACGAGAACGGAACAAGTCCACCAGTGTAGTTGAAAAATGGTTTTGATTGACATTGAAGTGGACCAACCAGGGAGCTTCCTGTGGGTCAGCGTAGCCAATCAGATGAGATATTTGTTGACCTGTTGATGAAACTTTGTTCAGAAATTCTTGGTGGGTCTTGCTTTTTTTTTTTTTTTTTTTGGAAAGTTATCAGGAAGAGATCTGCTAACTGCTATGCTAAATGTATATTGAACGTAAACTGCCAAAGATGTACGCTAACTGTATTACCATGTGGGTCGTGAGTGAAATCATGTGAGGCAAACCCCCTGGCTGCTAGCTGCTAAGCTAGTTTCTAAGACTAATGTTAAAAAAAAGAGTGTGAAAATATGATTTGGCGCAATATCAATAGTTTTGTGTAATTTAAAAGCCCACCCAGTTCCCTAGTTTATTGCCATTTGTGCATTTTAGTTAATTCAGCATTAAAATTAGAATTGCCTTATGTAGTAAGGATAAGTATGTGTAAGTTTATTTTGAGTTTTGGAACATTTAATGTCACAATACGGTGAACCCACGATTTGGGAAGTCTTAAAAGCTTTGACAGCTGTTGTACAACAGAAACAAGTGATAACGTTTGAATTATAAGTTGCACTTATACTTAATGGTCACTAGGGGGCGTGTTTGCTGCGTTCACACAGGAGATGTGTCCAGCACCCTCTTGTGGTATTCACAATCTCATAAATGGAAATCTCAATTCAGAATGTGAGTCATGTTGAAGTGGATGGCATGTTAATATGGAAAAGTTGTTCTACACAAAATTTCTTTGTAATTGTATATCTGAGGAAGATGTTGATATTCCCAACGACCTGACCCTGATTTGCATTTCCTACACAAAGTTTCCTGGTCGTTACCTGGCCAATTTTGGCTTCCAAATGTGAACAGTTGCCTAGCTGTGGTGATGTTACCACATGAACGCCAAGCATTTTATGTACACGACGTCCAGTGTTGTAACCACGAGCTCACAAGTTCCATTTTAAGGGAGCATTTGTCTCCTACAAGGGCAGGACTGTGGTAAACCTAAGGAAACAAGAAGTTAGTCCATCTCATTTCTGTCTCTGACCAGACTAGCACTATTCACCTGTTTTCAGTCTTTTGCTCAGCTCAGCTAGTACACTTCAGTCTTCTCACTGAACTCTAATATTTGACAAAGGCATCAGACTTCCAGTAATTCTCGTCTGAAGTAGGAGTTAACCTACTCAATCCAAATCATCAAACTGATTACAGATCTACTCATGACAAAGTGAAAAAGGCTAATCATATTAAATGAGAAGCATTTCAAAGAAACAAAGCTGTAATCAACACGTCTCCCAAGTCCTTGACATTAAAAACTTCAGGCTGTAATTCCCTTACCAGGACCAACAGGAGCTTTCATGTCACATTTTCAGATGAGGACCAACAGCGTCAAACATCAGAAACTATTCCAAGCACCACTAGTGTCCTCATGAGTGAGGGTTACGCTGTCTCATCTGGCCCCCCAAAAAGCCACACGCAAGTGCAAATTAAGCTCTTTGTTGGCTGGCTCACGGACAAACTGGGCATTGCCCTGGCAAATTAGAGTACGGAGATGGAGAGCGTATCCCACTGGGCACTGGGAAGCCACAGGTGTACTTTTAATTAGGAGTGCAACGTTTCCAGTCATTAGGCAGGCAGCGTGCACTGCAGCGCTCTGGGTAAATATTAGTCAGAGATATTTTCTAAACAGAAATACACTTTGGCCAGACAAATCCACAACGTATTTCATACAATATGAGTATTAGTATTTAGCGCTACTTTCTACTCCACAACTAATGTAGGTTTTAGTTCTTGTTCTATTATATTAACTTTAACTAACATTTCAGAGTTGTTAGCATATCCACCAAAGAGGGATTTCCTCTTAAAACCTCTTATTTAAATAACCCTAAAAGCCAGCTGAAGAGGCAAACTTATTCAAACTAGATATTCAAATCAAACTGGGAAACAATGAATACAAATGTGTGCAGTACACCTTTTTTTTTTTTTTAAATAATTCCGTAATAACCCTTATAGCCATCCTCATACAGTCTCTCACATTTAACAAAGTTTTGATACTTAAATGCAGTTTATGTTTTACTTTGTTGTATTCATACTTTTACATAAGTAAGGATGTGAATATTCTGTATGATGAAATCTTATTTCTTAGACTTTATTAGTGCTGATTAAAACACTGTGGTGGTATGCATATTCCCTTCTTTAAAAAGCTTGTTGGAGCCATTATATAGTTTGTATTTCTCTTTCATTTAAATCACTGTGTTAATGTTTTTACATGCAGTTCCGGGGTTTTACCTGGAGGGGCGCACCAGTACTGATGGGGATATAGTTAAGTTACAGGTGGGGGAAATCGTGTGTGTGTTTGGTGTGTTTGGTGTGGGAAGCAAAAAGTGTTTTACCATGTCAACTGGGAGCGCGTCGGAATAGCTGACGTTTTAAGTATGTGGATTTGGGACAGTGCTGTGGTACTTTCAGCGTGGTGAGAACTTAATTTTTGTGACTGAAAATAAATGGATTACAAGAATCCGAACATATGGAATGCACTGGACATTGTTCATTGTTTATTAAAGAACACCCGTCAGAACACGTTCACCCGCACGCCACCTCAGTGTCTTACTTAAGTTTGTTTGGTTTTCTTTAAGTCACTACAAAGCTTATAGTTTGGGCTGGCTCAGGTGACCCACAAACCATCCCTTGGTTACACAGCCATAGGCCTAGGTTGCTGTGGGACTTCCCATTATGCACTGAGCACTTCTCTACTCTCCCACCTCACTGTCCATGCATTTATATCGTACTACTGTATGGCACGTCATGAACTCTGTTTCTCTCTCACACACACGTCCTCATTAATGTGATACATGTCTGAATTTACCTGCTTCTTCCACACTCTTCTCCTCCTCTCCTCTCCTCCCTCCTGCCCCACCTCTCTCTTTCTTCTATCTCTGTACCCAGTCTCAAGCAGATGGGTCCCCCGTTATGAGCTGCTCAAGGTTTTTTCCTGTTAAAAGGGAGCTTTTCCTTGCTACTTTTGTGTGTTGACTCTTGGAACCTCTGGGTTCTGTAAAGCGTCTTGAAACAATTTGGGTTTTAAGTGACACTATATAAATAAAACTGAATTGAACTAAACTGTGAATGCAGTGAAGAGTCAGTCACGGCCATTAGTATTAAAAAGCCCTTTCACACATATACCCACTCAGACAAACCTCATATCTGTATCTTTTATCTCCTCAATGGATGTTTTTTTTTTTTTCTGAAGAATTCAATCAAAAGAATCCATTTGAGCAACAGTCTTGCTGCCAAAGCTTGTGTGGAAGTACATGGCTCAACAGAGCAATATCATGTGGACTCTTGATGCAGCTGAGGTTCTTGCTTGCCCGTAAGGATCACGCTGATTACTACATTAATGCCGCGGTGCAACAGTAAGACAACCACCTGTTCAAGCTGTCTAGCTCCATCTCCCTTGGTGTGTAACTGCAAACACCACGATGCTTTTAAGGCAGGTAGTTGGCGCGGCACCTGTTGCACTTACAAGCAACAGTACTTTTCTATGGATGCTGTGAGACTGGCAGTTTTTTGTCTTTGTTAATTACAGATTACAACCCTGTGATGTTATCTGATCAAGTCTCACTGTCTGTCAAGCTTTTTCTATCTTTGTAAAAAACAAATTCGATTCGCATGCATGCTGGCTTCTGGTGTGATGGGATCAGATGAACAAATAGTGTGGCAAAGATATGAGATATGAGCTGAAGAAACAGCACAGATTTGGGGAGGTTTGAGATGATAAACAGGGAAGGCGTGTGTGAATGTGTCTGTGTGGGAGACGCCGAGAGACGGAGAGAGAAAGAGGAGTCGTATTAATACATGATGTTTTCCGTATCTGGCTTCAGCAAGAACTGAATCCTGAGGGGAGTTCATGTGTTTTTCATACATACATGTATTATTGAAATCACTTATCTGGATGGGTCCTGATAAAAACACACGTGGTGTAAGTTAATCAACAGTTACTACTCTGGTTAAAGCCTGCTTACTTCAATAGTAACAACTTTTTACATGCACAACGTAAGACCGTATGATTTAGTAGTAATAATTAACAAATGGCATAATATAGAGTGTTATAGCACTATATATAGCATTATAGTATAGTTTAAAGCACATAAACTCTTTTGCATATGCTAGTATTTTTGTATTATACCATTAAATAGGTTACTTTCTATATAGGTGGTAATGGGACCAAATAAGGGCGGACGGAAAGTCAGACAGGTTTCCTTGTTCTTCTAATATCTAATTTTTTCTAAAAACCTGCAGCAGAGATACATGGCCTCAAGTCGCCCGCAGGCTGTCATCACTCATCTCCTGCTTCCAGTTCAGGGAGAAGCACAATCTCCTCACGCTGGTGTATTCTGCATCAAGGCAGGAAATCACCGCCCGTGTCACTCAGATCATCCATATTTTATGATCATGTGAACTCTAATTACGTTGCCAGTCTGCACCTTCACACTAATTCCGTTTAGCAGCCCACAGACACCACATCAGTATCACTTCAGCGGGGACTGCGCCGCACGGAGGACCTGTGAGAGGAAGCTTCTGAAATATTCTCCCCATAGCTTGGCTCTTGAAATATACAAGCAACATACTCTCAGTAAATCAGAAGTGAAAAGGTTTTAGATGAGGGAGACAACAGGCTCCACTCAGATTCCACGAGCCACTGCTGGGTTGGTGACACACTGCCCCCTGCAGACAAACACGTTTAATATCCATGTGCTTGTCAGACGGCATGTCTCTTAAAAAGAGAAATATGGCTGCATGTTTAGGCCTCCCCTAAAAGCTGTTCTCAGGTCAGCTTTCTCTGATTTGTGATTTGTAAGACCACTTTATGAAAATCACAGAGCCTGACATCAGCACTGTTTCTGCGTGTGCTGCTACCCTCTGGTGGCTGTGAAAAGACTCCCTCTCATTTCTAAGTTGCTAAAGGAATAAGCTCTTTTATTCAACTTTATCCAGAAGAATGGCTTTTCATTTCAAAACAGAAAGATCATTTCATTATCTTTGCAGAGAGAAATCTAATCATCTTCCTAAAATGAGGAACATTATCTGTTGCTGCCGAGCAATTTCACCTAAAAACTGAGAGACATATTCATTGTTTGAGTTACTCACTGAAGTTGTGTGCAATCTTCTGGTTCAGCATTATGTGCTGGGTATTCGTCGGCTCAGCCGCGCCAAACATCCCCAGATCTTTAGCGGCAAATTGCTCGTACAAACGTGACGTGTCGAGCTCAATCTTCCTGGTGCTTTGTTGTGACCAATAGGATTTTGACATCTGGTGAGAAACAAATGAGTTCAGTACTGAGACAACTTACTTTTATGAAAAATCTGTTGTTGATGTAGTAAAAGAACAACACTTGGATGGAAAAGAAAGAACAAAAGCCAATAGTGATGCAATATGAGGAGCAATGAAGGGAAACTGAGCTGAAACTGACTTTTCTGTTTCTGTAGCATATGGTAATTTAGTGTCTTCTAATGAATGTAGTTTTAAGTAAAATATGATAGCGGTACCTTCTCTGAGCCAACAAGGTCCCAGTGGAAAGCCTTGGTAAGTGGTTTTCTTGAACTTGAGCTCAAGCCGATGGGTAGAGGTGGCGGAAATGGGACACTTGGCGGTGAAGGTACTTTCACAACCGCAGAGCCTGATTCATGGTTAAGAGTCTCTGGGACTATGGAAGTGGTTGCTAGGCCAGAATGGCAGGATGAGGGAGGAGGGGAGGTGGGTGATGCGACGGGGGGCAAAATATCAGATCCAGTGACTTTAACAGTGGCATTCTTACTCCTGCGAGGTTTAGGAACAGGCCCTGATAAACGATCTCCACTGCTGGAAGTGCTGATACTTCCATCATCAAATCCACCACTTGTATTGTTGTCTTCTGCATCTTCGCTTATGCTGAGCTGACGTAATGTCTTCGCTTCCAGAAATGAGCCTTTGCCCTTGGATTTCCTCTTCCAGTCCGAGCACAGTTTGTCAATGGCTTTTACCCAAGAGTCCCGCTCCTTCTGGGCAGCACCAGGGGCACTCGTTTCATCTGCTGGAGGAACCCTGAACCTGCAATAAATCAACAAAACCCAACTCAACGTCTTTCATCAGCTGAGATACGTTTTAGGCCTATATTTGTGGCATTATCTTGCAGAGATTTCTGACACGAGACGACCACGAGGAATTAAAAGAATAACACTTTCTGAAATTTCTGCATCTCAATACTCACTGGTACTCATTTTTGTGGGTCACCAGAGTGAATGTGTCGGAGCCGTGAGGTTTCTCTACACTGGTGTCACCGTCTGATAAGTGAATCACAGTGGCCACGGGATCGACGGGGGTTACCTCGCTGTCGGCTGGGCCTCGCCGCCTGAACGGAAGCAGTATTAGCTGTCCAGGGTGAAGCTGGACCTCATATCTGGAACGAAATAGAGAAAAGGAGTGATGTGTAGGGTAAACCTCAACAACTGAACTGAAACCGTGTCTCAAGTCCACTTTTTGTTGTACTATAACCGACCAATAGTAGACTAAACTGACCAACGTCTGCCCATAGGGGTGACTGATCTAGCTATGTTTTGTGCAAAAAATTATGAGATGGAACAGGAGCACCAGTGGGCATAGTAATGCAACTGTCAGTTCAGTGTTAGAAAGAAACCTTTTACTAAAGAATAAATGTTTTAGGAAATGTATTTATCAGAAGATCAGTACCACTCTCAGACGGCTAAATATAAAACTGCAGCTGTCAGCTTAGTGTAAAAAGTCTAGAAACTGGGAAACGAATAGCCCAGCCAGGAAAGATTCAGTTAGAGGAACTTTAAAGGACCGCTTTCTAAGATAGTTGATAACAGGCTCACAAATGCAGGAAGCTGATAGCACGTACTAACATCATTTTATCTGATGTTACATAGGTAGATATGCTTTGTTACTTCATATTTACTGTGGAGATGTGAGTGCTATCAGTCTTCTCATCCCTCCAGTGCTATGGCACATGAAGCATTATGTATTTGTACAGAATTTCACAATAAAATGTTGTTTTTATAATCATCTATTCAAGACATGTATGTACATGTTTTGTCAAGTTAACATAGACAATATTTTATTCTGTCCGGTTGCTGAACTGTTCCTGTCCCTCAGGGAAACTCGTCACCTGATGTATACCCCTCGTGGAACAAGCACATGCAGAAAAAATGTATTTATTCCAACCGATTCAAAACTATAGGATCAAATGTTAATGTGGCTGTTTAGGAGCGGATAAGATAAGATAACTTATCCAACGAAATAGAGGTTTACACGACCAATCTCAATTAGACGGAAAATTTCTTCCCATCATGTCGATCTGTTCTGACTGAGGTAGTTACATGAGGTATCTCTATTCCGATTTAGCTATTATTCATATTATGAGGGGAATACTAGTGACAGCAGCTAGTGACAAGATACTAGTGATTCAGGAGGTCTCTTCTTTCCAGTAGTTAAACTTTATCTGCATGATCATAGATTCATGAGAGGAATGACCAGAGAGCATATTTTTAACTAGTCAACTGTTCTGTTCATTTGCTGTGTAGCTTTTTAACAGAAGTGCTACATTAATAACAAAACATCCGTACTTCACCCATTTTAATGACGCCAGGCCTCCTCGGTGCAGTAACAAGATACCCTCCCGGATGCTCTGTGATGCTTGAGGCTGCTGGTGCGTTTCTGCATTGTCATCTTCAGGATCACTGTATATATTTCCGTAAATGATCTGATTGACAAGCTGCATAATCTGCTCACAGAGAGAAAATCACAGGCATGTTAGTGTGAGTTGTGACTGGCCACAATAGGTGGCATCTTCCTTCTCCATTTTATTTGAACTTAAGAGTTGTTACAATGTAAGCAATGCAGTGTATACATCCACCTTATGTTTGTCCTCCAGTGATGTGGCCTCCAGTTCATAATCATGATGCCCTTTAAAGGAAATGGAGAACCTGGAACCCACTCCATCATCACAACTCTTGACAGTAGAGAAGGGAAGTTGCCGTTTGACGATGCCTTTCTCGATGCTGCACAGCATTTTGGTGTTGAAATCGAACTGGATGATCACAACAGGAGTGTTTAAATTAGAGTTAATAATTCTGTCCAAAGTGTATGTGTAACGCAGTTATTAATAAATACCTGCAAAACTAATTACGTCAGCTTTAGTTTATGCGTATGAGCTAATTCTATGTGTGACAGCGTCAGGGAGCTGCTAGCATTGCTAAAGGCTCTGCTGTCATTCCTGGAGTTTCTGAACTTACCTGAAGAATACGCTTCTGCCACCTGTAGTGGCTGTGTTTGTGAATGCTAAAGTTGTACTGTGTGGGCTGCTGTTCCTCACATGTTTTGGTCACTTGTTCCTGCAAAAGCAACCAAAACCCTAAAAGTCAGTTATAAGCAAATAGTAAATAACCTTCTAGAAAAGACAGTTTTGTGTCAATTAATTGCAGTGTATAAAGGACAGCTTACAGTTTCCAGCTAAGGTGCTGGATAAGATTACCGCTACAGGTGGTAGGTCTGGATTCTTTCATAAAACGTGATCATGATTAAACTGATCCAGCAGGTTGAGCAGCTTATTAACACAACAATGCCTAAGGAGCTAAAAAGGACACATGCAACTGGTTTCCTCCAGTTTCTGACTTTTAAAGTAGAACATTCACAAACAGGTCAGGGTGATCGTTAAACTGATTACCTGTCAGAGAGTCTTGTCTATTCTAAGTGCGAGGTGGGAGCAGAATGACAACTGGAAGAGGAGGAAAAGCAAAAAAAGCTCCACTTTCTCCCTCTCGGACATTAAAGCACATCCTTATCAATACCTTGCTTTCTAGCTGTAACTATTAAACTGATGTTTTCTTGGTCATTTGGGTGCAGTGGAGCAGTTGATATGGCACACTTCGTGGCAGCACTTCCAATATATACAGTGACACAATCTGGTGATTTTAGATCTAATATTCAACCTCCTTTTAGCTCTGTTTTTGGTCTCCACCTGCTCCTGAATTAAATCTAGCGTGTCAGTTGCTAAACACTGCGCTCTCATGGTTTGCTGCTGAGAATGTAAGGTGTAGGGACTTTTTATACTTTATCAGCTGCAATGAGAGATCAGAGTGGTGAAAGTCATACACAAAAAAAAGAAATATTGGAGGCTGGAAAACCCAAAAAAATAAGCTGTAAGACACTGAAAACACTTCCTAGTTCTGACGGGAACTACAGAGTTGGGCGATGATTCTCGATGGGGTTCATAAACAAATAGTAATGCGCACAAAAGTTAATATAAAACACAGATTATGGCCTGACAACTAGAAAAAAAAGAAGTGACTGCACCAGCCTGCCTATAAAGTAAACAAGCACTGAATACTGAATCTGAATACTGAAAAATGTCATAGAGCAAACAAAACTGCAGTTGATGCTCTGGTCAGGAGCAGATGTCAGCTGGATGTACAGATGTGGTCGCAGCTTCTTCCCATGACTCATGTCATGAACAGATGTGAATCCTTTCAGTAAAATCCCTCTCTAGAGAATACTCAAAATAAAAATCAGAATCATGTAATACTCAACCTATAAAAGGAACTTGTGTTAAAATGAGACTACCTCCTCAGCAGGGTTCTTTTGTTCCTCCATGGCCTTTTTCAGGGCCTGCTCGATGGATAACTCTCCACTCTTCACCATGTTCATGAGGCTCAGCTGCATCTCATTGCTCAGCTGAAAGCACAACAACACAGCAAGTTAAGATGAACTGTTTCTTTTTATGTCCACATTTGAGCATTTCATGCACATGCATTACCTATCCTTATCATAACATACTGTACTTGATCAAGCACTGCTTAAGTGTTATTTTAGATGTGACACCTGATAACAAAGTGAGCTTCACAGTGAGCAGTGTATTCAGCTCTCAGGTTACTTGTAAATAACCTGCATCTGAAAACATGCTATTACAGGAAAAAAAAAAAAAAAAAAGGTACCTTCTGTAAATCAGTCACTGTCAAAATTCTGAGTAAATGTATGCTCCTGTTGTGGGAAACTACTAACATCAGGGAAGTCTGGTCAAATTGAGGAAGTATAAAATGCTTGAGAGACTCCCTCAACCAAAGCGTTCGACTCCTGATGTCAATGAAAGCGAAAGAGCAGTTTTCTCCGGAACCCAGAGTACAGTAAAGCTGCTTATTCAGTGACTCATAGGCAGAAGCATTTATTCCATAAACATGGTGAACTGGAGCTTGACACTTGCTATTAAAAGAACGTACTGCTTGATGTTGACCTTTTAATTTCAAAATAAAGTCTTACCTTTGGAAAGTTCTGGCTAGATCCATCCATCCTGGACAGACTGTCTTTCTTCTTCGATCCCAAACTTGGCATCATAACTTTTTAGATTACACGCCAAAATTCATGCAGTTGCTTTTATAGCAGAGGTATGTCCACAGTGTTTTGACTTGTTTTGTTTGTCATGCCGTGCCTGAAAAGTGAGGGGGGGAACTAGCCGTGATTTGTATCCCTTGTTCTACCCCCCGCCCTATTTTAGCTCAGGTTACACTTCTTCCAGGTAAGGCAGTCAGCGGCCTTTCAGCCACACCCACATCACTAACATTTCCAGTCAGGTTACATGTCTCTGCTTGCAGGACAATGTGTGTCACCTATTGCTCACCTTTTTTTTTTCATCCAGGAGAGAGCGCTAGGAAACCTGTAAATGTTTCACAATGGCCACGACACAACGGAGCAATACAATTTATTTCCTTAAATAGGTAACTTACCTCTAAGCGCTTTATTGAGACTTGTCCTGTTTTCCTGTTCAGAATAGTCTATAGGCCTAATCCCATCTGAAATATTGTTTGTCTGTAGTAAGTTGAAATCAATACAATTTATTAATTTACAAGTGAAACTACATTAGGCCACATATGATTCAAATGATTAGGGCTTAACCTCAGCAAATCACAAGTGTGAACTGCTTGTTGGATGGCTGGATAGCTAGACTCACAAACAGAGAGTTTTAGCTTTAGCTAAAGTTAGCAAAGGGCTATCTCACGAGCTAGCTGAAGGGAAGTTGCCTTTGCTTTGCTGACTTTTTTTGTTTTGAGTTAGCTGGTTTCTCTCTTCAAAGTTATAACCACACAGAACTGATGGGTCACTGCCATCTATTCTTTATGCAGATGCCATATTTCGAAAAAAAAAACAACAAACATAAATACATTAAAAAGTTTTTGCTTTAACTAGGGTTATCCCACCAGCTAGCTAATAGCATTCTTACTTTAGCTTGTGTTAGCAGTGTATGAGTGTTAACTTTGAACATTTTAATTATTTATTTACCATGACATATAGACAGTATGTATGAACATGTATTTAATTGTCAATGGTGTTCGTGAGTCTGGGGAACTGTCTGCCTAATTCTCTTTTTGTTTCACCAAACAATTGCTTGGTTTGCCCTGACGGTGCAACCTCTTTTGTGGATTTTCAGGTGAAATGTAAACTTATTTGACAGTTTCATTTCAGGAGATATCACGTGTTAGCTCTTTCCTTATTATCTGTTTTTTAATCTGTCATTTTGCCCATTTTCTATAGTATTAGTCTTTATGAAAGTAATTTACTCATGTTTAATATATCCTCTTAGATTTGTTGCAATAATGTTTTTAAAAATCCTTCTATATAAATAGTTAAAATGAAATTCACACGTATTTCTTGATAGCTAGATAGGTAGATACTTTATTTATCCCATGGGAAATTCAGTGTCCAGTAGCTTCATCAAATAGAAAGAGATATGAAAAATATATAAGTTATATAATATTACTGTGTAAAAAAAATATACAGTAGTATCAGCAATGACTACAGTTGGTTTCTCACAAGGAGGCATTATAGAGTCGTATGGCCTGAGGGACAAACGACCTCCTCAACCACTGTGATGCAGGACAGAGACAGCAGCCTGTCACTGAACGAGCTTCTCTGCCTGACTATGATGTTGTGTAGTGGGTGGTGGACATTGGTCATGATGACCGGAGTGTGTTCAAGGTCCTTGCCTCTGCCACCAATATCAGGGACTCATGCTCTGCCCTTCCACAGAGTGTGCTTTCTGTATCAGTTTGTCCAGCCGTGGGGTGCCCTTCTTCTTAGTGCTGCCTCCCCAGCACACCACAGCGTAGAAGAGGGCACTGTTAACGATAGTCTAGTAGAACATGTCTAGCAGCTTCTGGCAGATATTAAACGATCTTAACAAAATCTCCTAAGAAAATAGCGACAGCTCTGGCCTTTTTTGTATACTGAGTCTATGTTAGCCGACCAGTCCAGTTTGTGATCCAGCTGTAGACCCAGGTACTTACAGGTCCTTTCTGTGTGGAGTTTGCATGTTCTCCCTGCGTCTGCGTGGGTTCTCTCCGGGTACTCCGGCTTCCTCCCACTATCCAAGACATGCTCATTAGGTTAACTGGTGATTCTAAATTGGCCGTAGGTGTGCGTGTGAGTGTGAATGGTTGTCTGTCTCTCTGTGTTAGCCCTGCAATAGACTGGCCACCTGTCCAGGGTGTACCCCGCCTCTGGCCCGATGACAGCTGGGATTGGCTCCAGCAGACCCCCGCGACCCTTAACAGGAATAAGTGGGTACAGAAGATGAATGAATGAATGAATGAATGAATGAATAAATGAATGATCTGAAGGTGGCTCACTCTGCAACATGAGACGAAGTTGTTCACCAGATACTTGTACTCCTGCTGCTGTCCATCCCTGATTCACCCCACAACTGCAGTATTGTCCGAGAACTTCTGCATATGACATGACTCTGTGTTGTACTTGAAGTCCGAGGTGTACAGGGTGAATAGGACAGTCCCCTGTGGTGCTCCAGTGCTGCTGACGACAGTTATTGATGTGCAGTTCCCCAACCTGACATACTAAGGTGAATCCAGGAAGTGAATTGTGAGTCCACTCCCATCTCTATTCACTTGTCTCTCAGCAGCAGGGGCTTGAATGCATTGGAAAAGTAAAAAAACATGATCCTCACAGCAACATTCCCCCTTCCAAGTGTGAGAGAGTCTGATGGAGCAGGTACCATGATGGCATCCTCCACCCCCACCTTTTCCTGGTACGCAAGCTGCAATGAGTCTAGAGCGCGTTAAGTCATTTTTGACTTGAGTCCACGTGTTTTGTTTTTTTTTCATTGTTTTACCTTAGTTTTACTATTTGCCTTGTGTTTTTGTCTTTTTACTGTTAACAGGTATGATGTCATTACTTTAGATGCGTCATGTGTACTGGGAGACACATATTCCAGTATGTCGGCCAAGGGGAAATGATCATATTAGGAATGAGGAAATGTTCCCATAAAGGTACCCAGTAGAAGGCCAGATGATTAAAACCCCTGCATCTAGTAGGGGCACATAGTGCACTTGTTTTGTGAGGTTAGGGGTTTTTTCCCTGTGCAGTGTTTTCTTGAATTGAGTTGTAGCAGAGTTATGTTGTGTCGGCAGTTCAAGTTGTCTTTCGCCTAATCAAACAGGATATTAGGTCATTTTCTTCTATTTTCCAGAGTGGGATAACATGAACATAACAGGCTTACTCTTTATCCTTTACAGTTTTTCTTGTGTTGCCTATGTTCTTCAGTAAAGTCTAATCTGGTAGGATTTTGTAATGTTTTACTCCCTCTATCTGAAGATGATACATTCCACAGATCTTCTTGATCTTGCCTCTAGCTACTTTGGAGAAGTTCTGCAAACATTTCAATGGCTTGTGTCTTATTCTTATCAGTTATTTGCATGTTATTGCAGTTATTTGCACCGTCATCCTGGTACCCATTAGCTTGATAGATATTTATGCTTCTTTATGCTTCTTAGCTAAGTCTAAGTCTTGTTTTTAGTAAATGGTCTTGTTTTTATATAGCGCCTTTCTACTGGGTTCAGTGTCTTGCCACAGCCGTATAGACCATAGAGGACATGTTGGCATAAAGAACAGCTGACTGACACAAATGTCAGTACACTAGAATACCTTATTTAAAGGTTAAAAAACGGAATTTTGAATAACACTTCTCTCATGGCTGAATCCTGTGACAAAAACTTGATAGGTAAAAAATATCTATGGGAAGTTGTTAAAATAGGGATTTCATTGTTTTTTATTATTACGAAAAATTCTGTCATTTCAGAAAGGAGACATGTATTTTTGTCTTTGTGTAAAAAATCCTTTTTTACAGAACAACGACATCTAATACAGGCACATAAAATTATATTAGAAGGGAATCCACGGGATTCCCAGAAAGGAGAATGCTTATGAGAAACTCTTTTTGTCTGCTCCGGGTACCTGTACCGTAATTGCACGAGCATGTGCGCAATTTAATTTAAACTGGCAGGGGTTTGGTTCGGTTTTGGGAAATAAATTAGCACAGGGGCTCATTTTCAGTTTAAATATGTTAAATGGTCAATACAAAGCGCGTAAGTGAGGCTTTGTATTGCAGACGCTGGGGAATCCACACCCTGACCACTCGGGAAACCCCCCTAAAACTTTTCGGGGATTCCCTCAGTCTGGTGATGGTTGGTCGTTACAGGATAATAGGTGTGGTCGAAAATAATGAAAACAATAAGAGCCATTCTGTTTTTCTGTAGAAGTCACACCGTCTGTGAATACAGTTGGTCTTATTATAGCACCAATAAATGATTATTATTATCGTTAAATGCAGCCTGGTTACCTGACTACATCATGTGCTCCTGCTGCAAAAAATAATAAAATAAGATAATACACTCACTCATTTTATACAGGTACGTTCATTACGTACATTAGTGAAAATGAATCCATTCTAATTTCACAGTACCACAAACTACGTGCTCTAAAATGAGTATACTGTTGAATTACCACCTTTCTCACACAGTATTGACATAAACTGAACATTATAACAGTCATGAAGCTCAGATTTAGTGCAGGAATGCTTTCATTTTCATTTTCAGCTAGTTACGTTTTGACATTAATCCGCTCAAAACTTCTCTGAGCTCACCAACAATCTGAGGTGTTCACCTGTAAGATTAGAAGATGAAATATATAAATAAAGCCTGCAATGGACAGATATTAAGAACAGCAGGCAATGGAGAGCCGAGAAGATGTCTTGTGTTCAGTAGTTTAAGTTTTGAAATAAAAACTGATTTGAATAGTAATGCTCTTTTCAGTGAGGGAGGAGGAGTAGCAATGTTCTAGTTGCAGATATCAGACACTACTTATTATTAAAAACCAGAGCACTTTTAAGTTCTACATTTGAACATGCATAGAGGTGATCTTTTTTCATTTTGTATTTTTTTATGTATATTGTATTATTTTTCCAACAAAATTTTACTGTAAAACTAAAGTGTGAACACTTGACAACGGTGATCTAAAACTAGCTCCATCCAGTCGCATGCCACGTTAGACAGATAGATAGATACTCTATTAATCCCAAACTGGGAAATTTCAGTGTTATAGCATCAGTGTACAGGCACTCAGCATACCATACATAATCTACACCGATCAGGCATAACACTGACAGGAGAAGCGAATAACATTGACCATGTTGTGACAACTGAATGTTCTGCTGGGAAAGTTTTGAACCTGTCATTCATGTGGATGTTGCTTAGACATGTACCACCCACCTAGACCAGACCAGGCACCCCAACCCCATAGCAATGACACTCCTTGATGGTCCAGGAACAACCCAAAAAACATGAGAAACTGCACAAGGCATTCACCTGCCCGAAACGGGCATTAGGAACGTGGTCATAATGTTATGCCTGATTGGTGTATAACAATAGCAAATCTGCAATAATAATAAAATTATTGAATATACAAATTAAATCTAATTGCAGTGAAAACTAAATTAATCGCACTACCCCAAAAAAATAAAAAAAATGTGCAAAATGTACTATACTATAAGTCCAGTGTCATCTGTCACACACAGATGAGGAGTTGTATAGTTGCATGGTGTGTTGCAGGAAAGATTTCCTGCAGCCTAGTAGTTTGAGCCTTTTAAAGAAGGTGCAGAGGGTGGACACTAAAAACCAATAGTGATGATGTGATAATATGTCATACCACAGGTTTTACTTTGACTTTTGATTGTTAATAGTAATTACTCATTTGGTATTTGAGACTTTATTTCTTCTACATTAAAAGATCTGAAAGTCACTTCTTAATTCCACCACGGCCAAAGAGCTTTAATGTTTCCTCTCTGAATCCTGTGAGAACCGCCAGATGCGTGGCTGATCCCTGATATGTGACGAGAAGGATGGTTTCACTTCTGGACATTTTCGAGGGCGGACTATTACATTGCGGAGGTTTCAAGAAACGTTCAAGAGACGCACACGCTGACCTTCTCTTAGCTCCGCCCTCGCTGACGGGGTATATAACAGATGGAAGCTTCGTCACCTCAGTTCTCATTTCAAGAGGAGTTACGGTACTGTCTGCTTCGGTGCGCAGAACATTTCCTCGAGATGCGTCTAATCTATCTGTTCCTTGTGTCCTCTTTAATGGTGAGTAGGATGATTAATGTGTTTATAGGTTGAAATATATATATAAAAATATATGCTGACTGTAGATTTTGATCTGTGATAAGCAAAAGGATTGCCCAGGTTACATTGCTGTTGTTGTTGATTTCATTTAATTGTGTTATTGTATGCTGTAATTCAGGTTATTTCGCTGTTCTGTCCGTATGCAACTCTACGATCCTCTTTATTCTCACATACTTTTGTCGCAGTGGCCTTTTCTCTGCAAGGGTACGCCCTGTTGTGCTCACCAGTTACTTTCACTTTCTTTTTCGAGCAATATGAGTCGACGTGAAGCTAATCTCAGTGACTTTGTGTGAATATGTAAAACAATATGAGCGGACGTAGACAGACACATAAAAACAAAGATGAAAATGCACCTGACTGCTCTGATCGCGGGTCAGAGTTGGCCAAATGTTTGGGACTTTCCACCACTCCCCTTATAGTGTTTGTTGAGGAAGTGAGCCAACTGTCATGAAACCACAGAGACCTGAGAGATCACGAGGGGATTTAAGGCTAAGCGACTTCTTAATTATGTTCTAACATGTACTCTTTGCTTTGCAGGGGTCGGCCGCTGCTCAACAGTGTGATCCTCTAACCCAGTATGCACGGGATGACCAGTGTTGTGATAAGTGCGGTCCAGGTAATGTTGCATTAGAAACAAAACAAATCTCTACCGACATGTTATGGTAGATAAAGATGTTAGGGGACAATTCACTGTTTGTTAATGGGTCTCATTCACTTGCAATAAACACTGTAGTTAATCTTTAAGGCATGGCTGTAATGAACTCCTTGAATAGTTTAGTTTATAAGTGAAATAAATCCCAGAGACAGTAAAAGACAGAGATGTGGATGCCATAAGATCCATAAACAGCACCAACACCACTACTAAAAACAGATATTTTTGCTTTCACTTAGTTTCCTTCTTTTCCTTCATTGAATTCCATTTCACGTTCCCCATCCTAAGCATTACCTGACAATCTCCACATATATTCCATATTCATTGTGAACAGACAGTTATTGGAATACACAAGATATTAAAGATGGTACTTCAGGCTCTGGATAGTTGTGATAGGATTTTTTGGGGACAATTCAGAGTAAAATAACCAGAGAGGAACAAGTTGGTTGTTTCCCTCTTCTTTTGCTAAGCTATAAGTTAATCATCTCCTGGCTGTAGATTTGTATTTAACGGACAAATGTGCGAGTGGTGTCAAGGTCATCTACTTCCTTCTCTTCTGTCCCACCGCTTTCTCTTTCTGTCTCTCTACGTGGCCAGATATTTCCCCCATCTGAACTGCTCAAGGAATTTTTCCCGTTAAAAGGGAGTTTTTCCTCACCGCCGTTGCCTTTGTGCTGGTCTGGGGGATTTCAGGCTCTTGGTGATGCGCAGCATCTAGGGGCAATTTAGATCGTTAGTGACGCTATATAAATAAACCCAAATTGAAGTGTATATCCCAGAAATAGTCAGACTGCAAGTATCCATTTACCACACACACTTGAGATAAATAAAAAACTGCAATGACGATTTTTTTCCCCATCGTTATGCAGGGACCAGAATGTCAACTGACTTCCACTGCACTGAACCTCAGTGTAAGGAATGTGGGGAGGATGAATATCAGGATACATACACAATAGACCTGAAGTGTCAACGTCAGCCATACTGTGACCCAAGTAAGACCTTGTGATAAATTACACGACTCTGTTCCAGGATATATACATTATGGACTATGTTGATGTTGGCCGTGTTACAAGTGGAGCCCATTCCCCTTTCAGACAAAAACTTTGAGGTTCCAGTCCAAGAGAGCAAGACGAAGAGGATCGAATGCAAGTGTAAGGAGGGATTTCACTGCTCCAGTAAGGACTGTATCACCTGTGTGCCACATAAAATCTGTCAACCAGGAACTATGATTCGAGTTGAGGGTATGTCACGTCTAATTGATGCTGTTTTGACATTATGAAAAATGATTTTTTATTTTTTTTTATTTTTTTTGCTGCAGTCAGTGTTAATTTATTTTTGACAATCACGCTTGCCTTTCAGGAAACTCGACCCGTGACACAGAATGTGTGAAGTGTCCAGACGGTACATATTCCAATGAGAGCTCATCTAAGGACTGCAGGAAAATGACCGAGTAAGTATAAGAACTCATAGTAAAATTAAATATGAATGTATAGAAGAATCAGATTTATTTATTTATTTAATATTAAGGTATTAGTTTACAATTTAGTTTTCGTATGGTCTCCCTCAGGCTTAGCTCGCAGTCACTCTGGAAGTAGTCTCTCACTCAACCCCTTCAACCTTTTAACCCTTTAATTCTTTTATGAATTAAAGAAACATAATGCAGTGTACCAAATGATGCCGCGTTCACACTAGGGGTGACGAAACAATTAGCTGCAAGTTATTTTTAATGGAAGCCAACGATGCGAAGACACAAACTGACAGCCGACCCTTACATGCCATGTAAAAAAACAGAGCTTGCCGCAAGTGTTATTTCACTGGCACAATGGCACAATGACTTGTCTGCCAGTTGCTGTACATGTTCATTGAACCAGTTCCACTTCCTTGTTTCTCTCCCGCTGAAATAATTCAAGAAAAACTTGCCCTGTTGTGTCGTTAGCCAGAGCTTTTTAACCCTTTTTTGGCACATCGACTTTCAAGAATGTCACAGATTCAAGATCCAAGATTATTTATTGTTAAATACTCAAGATATACACAAAAATACAATAAACAAAATAAAATAGAAAAAAATATATATGTATGTGGCAAAATAAGACAAATATATAGAAACAATGGGTGACAACCATTTTGGAATTGCTAGCATTATGTTTTCAGCTTACAGGTCTGTCCCATTCTTGAGAACTGTCACTATGGCCTCACAAAACCTGTTTCATCGCCATGTCTCAAAATTTTTGACACAATTTAAAACAAGTATCTAATAGGACAGCGTCTTGACAACATATGCTATACTGTATAGGTCTGGTCAACAGCCTGGCTTTGGTTGTGCCCCTCTGATAAAAGGTATATTATAATACACAGTATTGTCCACTGGCCTAAAAGCAGCTACTGCTTCTGCTACACATCTGGGGTTAATTGCTTAATCTCTGTCATAGCAGGAGGATAACAAGAATGCATCTAATTTGTAGTCTTGTGGTTCTGATAGACATGTGAAAATACACTGGGGCCATAGTAGTGACATACTTTATTGAGTTTGTGTCATTTGACTAGTCACTAAAAGTGTCTGTGCTTAAAATTGACCTGTTTACAACAACCAATCATTTCTGAGCTCTTTGACTGAGGCACAGTGACACCTCAAGCTTAACTTTCTCGATCTGGACCCACTACATTTATATGCATTGTTGTTTCTGACACACTGGTTGCAGCTGGCGACGAACAAGAGTAGTTGGAGTGAGAAACGAAACAAGTGCATTGTCATACATGACACGAAACGGTCAGCAAGTGGAATCATGATTGTGAAAGTGATATGAATCACGTGCTGGGGCTGAAACAATCAACACATTCACCATCATAGGAACACCAAATCCCTTGTAGACATCTGTGTACGATTTAGTGGAGAAGGTGTTTTGGTAAATTGCAACGGCTCTCATTCAGTTTGTCTCCAGCCTTACGGATTTAATGTTAATCACCTGAATCTGAATGTTTTAAACCAGGAATTAACATTATCATAATACTGTGAAATTCTTTGCAGATGTACGACAAGTATTGAACAGACAGGAACAGACACATCTGACAACATATGTGGTGAGTTCTGCGTGGTTGCATGGGTTTTTCACATTTGTCTCTCCTGTCGTGTGCAGCTGTGTGGTTAGACTCAAACGAAACTATCCTGGCGACGACACTACGTCTCGCAAGTCTATGTTGGTCTGTGGTTTAGAGTGTGGGAATTAACAGCTCACACCTACACACTGTGAACACTTGAGCGTAGACACCCAACATGTTTTTCGTAGCTAAAGTATCACCTTCTTAGAATGAAAAGGGAACAATGGACTTAATCTTTGTATTTATGTACACACATCTTCCTATTTTTCACTTCCTCTGCTGCTGAAAAATATGCAAATTAATTTTCATAGCTGTTTCCTGTTGTGTAGGGCATTTAAGCTTTCTTAATAAATACCTATGTTCTACTTCAATGATCTAATCTTTCATTTAGTCTTACTGGTAAGCTGTGTATCAGTGTTTGACACTACCAGAAAGGTCAGAGTGTGGTTGATTGGTTTCTTTTTTTCTACTTTTCTTGTTTAGCACCTGAGACGCGAGCTCACTGGATCGTGCCCCTTGTTTTGGTTTTATTGGTGGTGATTCCAGCGGTCGTGATTTTGTTTTGGCATTTGAAAGGTACGATTTGCTCTAAATTGTCTAAACTACTGCTCAGAGTGTATGAGTATACGTTTAAGTTTTCCACTAACGTGCTCATAATCTGTTTTTTTTTGCTTTTTGTGTTACCAGGACTCTCAAAAATAAAGGTAAATGGACTTTTTATATCCTCTAAGACATGTTAATGATTGCACCTAATGATTAATGCTCACAAAAAACGCTATTTATTTGTGTTGCAAATAGCGCAGTTTTCAATTTATTATTGTGCTCCTCAAAGGATTTCAAACATGATCCTGATTTGTCAGCACTGGGGTCTTTTCGATACATACACTTTAAGGAATAATTATACATGCGTGTGTTAAAGACTACAACTCGTGGAGGATTAGCTTAGCTTATTTTGGCCTACTGTCCAGTATTTAAAATCCACCTACCAACACCTGTAAAGCTTGATACTGACACCTTATTAACTGAATAAGTAGAGGCTAAAACTGAAATGTGAAAACAAGTTAAGTTTTTTAGTTTTTGACAACGCTGGCCTAGCTGTCAGATTTAATCAACCTTCATCATACAATTGCTTCATGTTTTGTGTGCAGACTTGGGAGTGCTATTTAAATTCTCATGTAACTCTTGACAAGAAAAGCTTAGACACTACAATTCCCAAAATGTTAAGTAATTACATTAAATTACCTGTTATGCTAGGTGTATGATATAGTTGATTAGGGTGGGTCCGAGCCCTTCCGGTGGACACTGTGGTACTTCATTTTGGAAAAACATGTGGGGTGGTCTATGGTGAGAGACAAATCAGTTTTGATCTTGTTTGAATTGTGCCATGAATGCAAAATTTTTTGATAATTTTGGAAGTCAAGAAAATCTCACATCTTACGCAATAAGACATCAGCACTAAGATCACCGTCCCGTGACACATTTCACTACACATTAAAAGCATTCAAAGAGGTGAAGACCTTTAGCCTGAAATTCTCCCACCCACAAAATATTTAGAGGGGAAAGTTGGGAACCGATTATGCCCCAGCAAAGATCTGCTGGGCCAGTTCAATTATTTGGGGTGGGGTTTATGCTGCGATGGACAGAAATTGAGCAAAAAAAAAAATTTTCATTGTACAGAGAAACATGTTTCTACACTGTGCACATGACAGTAAACTCTTTGAATCTTGAATCTAAGAGCAGTTGAAATGAATCTATTAATCTCTTTGTTCAGCAGCTCATGCTCATGCATCATATTGGTCATTTGTGGGACAATTCAAACAAAAAAAATATTTTCTCGCCACAGACTGACTACCATGCATTTTTTTCCAAAATAAGATGCACCATAAGGAGTGGAGAATGAGATTTTGTATTTATGTTAAGAAATAAATTTGATCACTCCCTCTACTTAAAAAAGTAAACACACCAAAATTGTTATGTTGAATTTGTGCCTTACTCAGCTTTAAATGCAATATTCAGAATTTTCAATTTATCCCTTTTACTCTCATAGGACTACTTTGGATCATGTAACGAAAATAAAAATAAGCCCCACGGTGATTTTATAGTAGTAGAGGAAAGGACACCAGAGGAGAACGAGGATGACCCAAGCATCCAGGAGACGCTTGTCCATTTAACGGACAACAAAAATCTCGTGGCGCAGGAGAACGGGAAGGAAGAAATTCTGTCATGCGTCTCGATAGGAAACTCGGAGATTCCAGTTGAGACCATTGATTCTACATGTGATTTTAGCACAGAGTATTAACTGTTGTCTGGTCTTGTATTTCTGTGTACATAATGACATGCCTAAATATGTATATAACTGTTGATATTGTATATTGTGTGTTGAATGAGTGTCATGTAATCTATCAAGCATGGTGCATATTGTGGGATGTGACTTTAATGCATTAGTTTTAAAGTTAGTAGCATTTTCTTAAGTTATAGGTTCTTGTAAATTAATGTAGTCGTGTATCTGACTTGTTTGTGGCTTCCGTTCATATTTGCACACAATAAAACACTTTGTCATTTTAAATGGAAACGGCATCATTTCTGTTAAACTTGCACTGATATGTTTATGTATCGCATATGATGTGTTTATTTTCCCTCCTCTTGGCCACAGTGGGGCACCGCGAGCTCTTAACAATACAGTTCCCATAATGCTTTTGGGCGATGCAACAGGAAGTTAAAGTGAGTTGTAATGTTGGATTACACCTGAACCACGTTTTTATTTCCATTTTTGGCAACTTGGCACCGTTAAACTTAGCCGAATTAGATAATAACAGTTAATGTTTCCAGTGTACCAGCTGGTGTGAAGACAGCTGTCAGTGAATTACTGTTGCACCAAAGAAAACGTAAAATCATGATGATTGTCAATTAAGTTTTGAAGTTAAATGAACGTTTTAGGTTGTTTCTTCTGAAACAATAAGGTTTAGGGACTCGTATTTGCGATGGATTCCGGTGTTATGTTTGCCACTGAAAGTGTAAGTCACACTGGATCACCAAAAATATGTGTATCATGTTTGTGTGTTGTCTCTTCAACCTTAACCTTAGGAGTGTATTTTTCTCGCAAATAGAAGCTTTTGAGTTTTAAGGAACCTCCGTGAGTCTTTGTTGCATGTAATTGCTGTTTGTCACCTGTAAGCCCCCTTCAAAAATTTAAACAATAGTTTAAATAAAATAGTAAAATGTTTGAGGAATAAGATGTGATGTAGGCTAGTTACTCCAAATTTCCTCAGAGTGGCGCTAGAGGTTCACTGCGAAAGAGGTTGCCCGTTGAACGCTCATCTCATTGACTAGTGTCTGCAGAGCCGCACTGCGGGATGACACAAGTGAAAAAAGAAAAGAGCTGAAATAAAGCCACTTTTATGTCTGTTTTCCAACATTTTTAAGTTTGAGTTTTAACTGTACTCATCCGCAGTGAGGAAACCGGGCTAACCCCCCTGTGTGTGCGCTTCTGTTTGTAGGGATTTGCATGGAGAGGTGAAGCCAGAAGATGAAACCAACTGGAAGATGAAACCAACTGCACTTTACTCCCGTCGCTCCCAGAAGTTGTCTCATTATTCTTGGATTAACGGAGGTAGGCCCTTTGAATTTACACGGAAACCGGTGTGATTGATGGAAAGGAAACCTTCTACAGGCCCCATGAAGACAATTGGCACCTTAACAGACCAGTGGCCTGCTGCTGTCTAATCTTAAACTTGATTTTGCATTTACAAACTAATTTTGTATCTGCTTTAATGGCGGGGATTAGTGAAACCAAAACCTGGAAGCTTAACAGACTTGATCTGATATGCAAATCAACTCCAGTTCTCTTGTTGTATAGCCTGTATCTACATGAATAATCCTGGCTAACTTCTGCTGCGTCCTTGTGATCCCCAACTGTAACACTAACATCACGCAACATCACTTAAAAATAGGGTTAGGTGGTAATGTTTTTCCGTGTATGCAAAATGTATTTGTGATTGATAAAAAACAGTGAACTGCGAATTTCGTCAGAAGCCGGTGTTTATTTAAGCAAAAATATTTTTAGACAAAGGAAACATAATTTACATCTTGTTCGTGGAAAAATACATCTACAAATATTTACAGAAAGACAACATATGTTTAGTCTTTGGTCTCACGACAGATTTTCATTTCATTGCAAACTTCAGGGTGTCCCTGAGGTTCCAAAGTTTAAAGTGCAAAAATATGTGGACGATGTCCTTCATTAGTGTCTACATGCCAGCCTAGACAATCTCATGAGTGGTGTAACATGACGGGACAAACAGTCCGTTTCTTGAAGCCCACTCTGCCCACAGTTTCCCAGCGGGGTGGTAAATACTGTCCTGAGGTTTCTTCGCCGTCTCTGAGGTGGCGGTCTCTGCCAAAGACCAGATTTTGGGTTTTTGACTGGTTATATTCTCTTTACCCTCCAAAGCTGAGGACGTGTGGTCAGAGTCACTCTTTTCAGCTTCCTTGACAAGTTCCAGCTCTCTGTCTTCGTGTTCCCTGCTTGTCTGCTGCGGCATCTCCAAACGCGCATCCACAGGTACAGAGGGGTCCAGTGCGCTCTCGACCTGCTTAACGGCGTCTGTGCGGTCGGTTTGAGGCTCTGCCTCGGGGTGCTCATCCAAATGACATTTCTGCAGGGGACTATCGTCTTCGTCACTGTCTCCCTCCTGATCCTCTTCCTCCTCGTCTGATTTCCCCTTGGACGCCCAGCTGACCCTGTTCTCCTTCTTCAAGCGTCGCCTCGCGTTAGCGAACCAGGTGGAGACCTGCGTGAGGCTCATTTTGGTGATGATGGCGAGCATGATTTTCTCACCCTTGGTGGGATACGGGTTCTTCAGGTGCTCGTTCAGCCAGGCCTTCAGCGCACCGGTGCTCTCTCGGGTGGCCACCTTGGCGATCCTGCCGGGGTCCTCGGCTGCTCCCGGACGGTATGGAGGATAGAAGGCCCCTCCGCGAGCCAAGAGAGCATGATGGTAGGGAGAGGCAGCCTTCAAATCGAAACTATTGCTCTGGAAAATAAAAAGAAACAACATGAGGACGAGCTCAGAAAGTTGTGAGCAGTTTTCAGAGTTCACAAGAAGTTTGTTGACTTGGGGCTTCAGTACAACTCAGTAGACAATTGACAAAAATGTTTAGCGATTGACCAACTCACCATGTGTGCCATGTGTCTGTGGTGTGGATATGGGATAAAGTTGTATCCCTGTAGTCCTGAGTATGTTAAAGGAACCCCAGCTGCCATCGCTGCCAGATGCTGAGCCTGCTGCTGTTGCTGCACACCCGGCGGGCATCCCAGCACCGGGATCTGATATCCAGTCGGCATGCTGATGTTCCTCTCCAAGAAGAAGTTGCCAAATCCAGTTTGCGATGCGGGCATGTTTCCCTGTGCGTCCCAGCTATTAGAGTCTGAGTGGCAATCTAACCCTCCCGGATCTATTTATATACAGCCTGCTGCCAGCATGTGTGTGTGCGGGCGGGGCAGGAGGACGGGGGCGGAGGAGGTCCCACTGGTATTGACTGACAACTACGTTCAAAAGACCTCGAGCTTTCACTGGCAGCAAATCCCATCAAAGAAGCCCTCCGCTGTTCCTTTTAGCGTTTTCGTGGAGGGGCTAAATGTGTGCTACTTATCGGAACACAGTGAATTCTGGAGAGAATTGAAGTTTCAATTGAAATGCAGCCTTTTCTTTTTAGACATGAATACAGACTCATAGGATTAACCATCCTCTCTACGGGACAGACAAACATCCCAGATCTTTGTCATAAAAACATCAAACTCAAAAATTATTATTCTAGTTGCTGACATAGAAAACAGCACATTTTTTTATATTAAACACTCCATAGACGGGAGGTTAAAACTTTTTCAATTTAAAATGACAGGTTTGGTATTATATAATACTTTCCATTGTGTGTTTTCAGCTTCATTTGATTTCAGTAGAAGGACACTTGGTCCGTTTGATGGTCTTATGACGAATTTAACACTTCTCACGTCTCGCACTATCGACAGAGGGTTTAGAAAAATTCCCAGAATTCAGTTAACAACATCCTGCCAGTCACTTCTGTCGCTTCTGACACTTCATCGCCCGCAGATCTGTCGTTTGGTGAATTTAATTAACCCCCTCAGCGGCGTTAATTCGCGCTAATAAACAAAGATTAAACTTTTACGCACGCGTAAAAGTGCCACTTTCGTGTTTTCGGTATAGAAGACTCGCAGGTCTTTCGTTAATAATCGAGAAAATGTATATACCATTTGTCAATGAACCTCACAAGCCTCAGAGCCGTACCTTTTTAGTTGTTAATTTACTGACTGAACCGCAACAAGCTGCCTTTTCTACATGTCGGATGGCATTGTTTTGGGTGCAGCGCAACGTTTCAATGGCCCTAATTAAACGAGGTTAAGTGAAACAGGTGTTGACTAATGTATATGATAATTGTGAGATAACAGATGCTAATGCGTGTGTGTGTGTGTGTGTGTGTGTGTGTGTGGAGGGGGGTTGTTAGCGATAAGAGCAGAAGATTACACTTCTACTCCCCCCCCCCCCCCCCCCCCCCCATGCCCTTCAAAAGAGCCTGAGATCAGTGTTTGTCTTCAAAGTGTGTTTGTTGCAGCAATTTCACGATAACTAATAATTTGCATTCAGTTGCCAATTTATTAGGTACACATAAAATACATCCTGCATAAAATCATCCCTTCACGAAGGTCACCATGTTCCAGTTTGCTTGTGTCGAGTCAGCCCTGATTCCCCTTCCCTTTGAGGGCTGTTGTTTGACTTTGAACTGTAATAAAACGCATGCCAACACAAATGACTTTAATGTACTAGCTGTAAGATGTAGATCTGTGAAATAAAAAAGAACCTTCGTGGGGAAATCCTTATTTTTATCTTTGATGTTTACGGGAAGTTGTGCAGATGACAGTAGTCTCTACAATTAAACATGAGCTTTAACTTGAACATTTTCACTTTCTGCTACTTCGGCAAATATTGTACTGCATGTATTTAAGCTTTATTAGTTAAGGTTAAGATTAAAGTTGGACACACATACCATATTGTGTAAAATATCTAGTGTACTCACATTAGTTGAAATTAGTCCCTCCTCAAACTGCTGCATTATGTATATTTTTTAAACATATACTTTTGTTTTCTACCTTTTTGAATGTAGGACTGGAAGAGCAGTATTTTTTAGTTTTGAGCACTTTTACTTAGGTAAAAGTTCTGCATATTTTGTTTTCATTCTATTTTTATTTTTTTTAAGTAACATCATACAATAAATATGATGGAATTTGAAACATAAATCTTCCACAGAAGATTAAAATGATGAAGAATCTAAATGTTTTTAAACCAGTTAGCAGAACTGTCTAAAAGTGAACATGGCATCTTGATTTGGTAACATGATATGCAGGAACTGTTTGTCATCTGTGCTCATCTTTGGTGCAGGGCGCTGTGTAATTTCCTCTGTGCGTATGTTCTGATGTTTAAAGATTTGCAGGTATTGTCTTAATTCTTTATAGAAGTAAATGCCATTCACTGCACCCTGACAGTAACTAGCAGGGTCATTGCAGACGTGTAGAGTTTACACTGAAGGTGACAAAACCCACTTAATGGCCTTGAAGTGTAATAGAATTAGCGAGCATTTATTTTTCCTTTTGTTGTCTTTCGCTGGCTTTAAAGAGGCACACAGATGGATATCTCAAGATTTCTGCTTCGGCTTCTGAAGTGATTAAACTGAAACATTTGCGCTGAAAACAAGCTGTGACGTTAGGGGAGTTGATCTCCATAAGCTGTCACTGATTATAGCCAAATGAATGTTAAGTAAATTGACTCTATTATTCTGGTAGTAATGCAACAATCTTCAAAAAGATGGTTTCATCAAAATATATTTCCAAAGGCATCACTTTGGCCTCTGGAAAGTTGTGATCCCATACTATGAGATTTAGACCAAACCTTTAAATTATATTAATGTAAAATGATAAGTGGATAATGTATTATATTATACTACAATGTTTTATTGTAGTCTCCCACAGGTATTTCTAATATTTTGTTTGCCAGATTAAACAGTCGCACAGATGTGAGGAGTAAGAGAGAGTTGCCGGCGGTGGGGACCAAAGAAAATGTGGTTAAGGTGGAGGGAAAGGAGGAATTTATTTGGGTGGAGTCCGCAGAGCCTAAAGCAAATTTGTACTAGGGCAACAATGGGCCGACTAGAGAGCAAAGAGAAGAAGGCTTATGGCATCAGTAGTCTACATCTCTCAACACAAACAGCTCAGGGCAGCAGCCTTTGTGCCTCTTGTAGAACTTCTATTCATTCTCTTCCTCTTTTGGCAGCTCCGCCACAATGCAGGTGTCGGTCCTGCTCCGACAGGTTTGGGTTGCGCTGTTTGCTGTTAGGATGTCAGTCGTTTACAGGAGAGAAAAGTGGCCAAATGGAAGACGATTGTCCTCGGCGTCCAAAGAGATAGTACAAGATAGCCAAGAGGATGGGGTTATCTTTATCCCTGATAACACCTGAGTCGCTGCTCTGTGGTGAAAGAGTGCTCTGCATTCTCCTTTATCTACAAATCCTCTGCATATTCCACAGTGTAACTCACTCAGCACACTGTTAAGGCAAGCAGAGCCCCAGTTTTGGATAAAATGCTGAATAACAGTGCAAGTGGTCTAATGAGCAGGTCGGGACAATGGGTGTAGGTGTGACCTCAATTACAAGTCATCCCCTACCTGCGAGCTAACAAAGGGGTTAAACATGCAATTAGAATAGCTCATAGGTAGGTGTGAACAAGACAACAAAAGCCCAAAGAGAATCCACAGAGCCTTTCGCACCTATTGCTTGTTAGTTTATTTTTGCTGCGCTCAATACTCAAAAGGGAGAGAGTTGACAGACTCGTAGAAACTGAAGCTGAAGAGGAGCTGGAATGTGAGAAGTTTGAAAGGACTCAGGCAGAAAAAGAAACTAAATGAAGCATCAAGTTTAAGTTCAATATTCTGTCAATATTTCAACAAATAAAAAAAAATAATCCCAACAATGCTAAAATGTAAGAAAGTGTCCTCAGTTAGAAGCTTTTAGGGCCAACTGACAATTGTACAATGGTCTTCAACCAGAACTCCCAATTTTCCTCCTTAATGGGATTTTCCTGTGGGACCAACACAAATGGAGAGATGTAAGCAAAGTGTGAATGTTATCAAGCTCTCCCACCTCTTTACTATCTGACCCCCTCTTCACAGACCCCCTTCCACTCTTTGTCCTTTGTCATTACTCTTATCAGAGCCACTCTATCATTCTTTCAAAATAGTAGTGGCGCTGAAACCGCTTGCAAATGTAAGTATGTCTTTGTTTGGGGCCCGGCAGTGGCCCGCCTCCCAGCTCCCTCCTGGGTGCAGGCTGATTGACGGCCCTCCGCTGGGTGAGTGACAGGCGGCGTTGGTTAGACTGTGATGGCCGGTGTGACAGCTGGTGCTGCTGCTGCTGGTATCTCCCTGTGTCGGGGTCCCGGCGGGTGGGTGCTTGGCCCCCAGGATCCCTCAGCTAGAGGCCTGGCCCAGTTCGCAGGGGCCCAGTTCGCAGGAGCCCGGTCGGAGAAGTTCCCCGGTGTGCTCGTTGTTGCGGATCAGCTTGTTAGCTCGCTGCGGCTTGTTTCCAGGAACATATGTGCCTAGAGTGGCTGTATGAGAATATTCAGATATCATTTAAAGGTCACTATTTGACTGAATTATAGTTGTTTATAACACACTCTTAGGTGCTTCCAACTCCATGACAGTGTATCATAAGCTATTTAGAACAAGTTAATACACGTACAAGTTGTCCTCTAGCTTCAAGTAATGTCTCCTCGTCAGGGGCAAGTTTTCCTTTAGCATTTACATAGAATAAAAAAAAGCCATGATGCTTACTTGTCAGTTACAAGTACGGGAAGAAAGATGGAGGAAAGATGGACGGCGTTCAAGAAATACCTGATATACCTTTGTTTTTTTCTTTTAATACAACCAATTTCTTTAATAACAATGAAACAAACGGTTTCAAGAGTAGTTTTGCCTCAATTCTTTGCAGAAACAAACTGAAGTTCATGCATCCATTATTTTGACTGTAAAGCCCCACAGAGAGCAGCTAATGAGGTTATTGGGCATCTGTGACGTGACATCTACATTTTGGCCTATTTGTGAAACAATGGTTACAAGGAAGCCAGGGACATTGGGCTCTGTGTTTTCCAACTCAAAATAACAAAGCCAAGCAGCCGCTGGTGGGAGGCTGTGCTCTCATGGAAATGAGCAACCGAACCAACAATGTAGCGCCTAATCTCTTCAGAGAGAGGAATCAGTTACACAGCAGTATGCACCCCTCAATGCTTTTCATTAGAGTCAGCGTGCTATTGAAACAGCCTCTCCACCCCCCTGACTCGCACACAAACACACACATACATGCGCACCGACACAACCCTCGTGTGTGTAGCCACAGGCCTTACTCATACATGCACCAGATACAAGGTAGCCCCCCAACAACAGAAGGGTTGAAATAAGTGGGGCAGAGGGTGGTATGGGGGTGTAAGGCCTCAAAGCATTGGATTAGAGTTAATGTGCCCTCCCTGGGTTATAATCTCTTCAGAGGGGGACTTTGTTTGAGGGGCTTGAGGGCAGTAAGATAAGTATCTATTACAGATACTCCCTCTTATCCCCCCCAACATCCCCGCTTCAAAAATGAAGCACAAAAACACTTGCCTCTGTTCCCCTCTGTGTCGTCTGATATCCAAGACCCAAAAGCAAGTGCTGCCCTTTTCAGCTAATCAGGAATTAAGGTCTAAAGCCGTATGGAGAGTTCGCAGGGCCCATATTTACTCCATCTGTAGCCCACAAAGTCAGGTAGTTAAAGTAAGATCAAAGGCAGCTTAAAAAAAACAGGGATATTACATAGAGAGGGAGAGAAAAGGCCTTATTGTTACAAGTCAGCACGCCGAGTCCAGTTTGATGTAGATCATTCCAGTGAAGTTGACAACAGTTTATCACTGGGTTTGAGATAGGAGAAAACAATTACACACACACACACTTTGATATAAAAAAGCATTTTAATTAAAAAATATCTTCATCATATACATATTGTGCAAAAACAAAATGTAATGGAGGCTTTTGGCAAACGAGTAACTGTTTAATAAATGGGAACTGAATTAGAAACACAAATCTTATAGAAAAATGTAAAATGATGAACAATATTAAATTTTACTAGATGGTAGAAGAAAATATAATAGTGCTTTTCAATTTTTTTGCGAAAGTTAACGTGGCACACACAAGTTATTTGGCGTCTGTGCAGTACTTTGTGTTGTCTCCTCGTTGTGTATGTTCTAGTGTTTATAGATGAGGTTCTAGCTGCTTGTTAACTGTTGTTTGATTGTAATAAGTGCCCAAGACAAATTTCTTTTTTTTGCTGATTTGTACCAGCAAAGGCCAAAAGCATCCATCACAACACTGCAGTAACCAGCCAGGACACATCAGACATGTGCAGTCTACACTGAAGGTGACAAAACCCTCTTAATGGCCCTGAATCCAACCCTTGAAGTGTGTTACAATTAGCGATGGTTTCTTTTTTCCTCCCTTTTGTTCTCTGGAATGTCTCACCGGCTCAGATTTACAGAAGCACACTGATGGTTTTGTAGGTTTAAGCCCATCAAGTACAAATCACAAACACTTCACACGTCTGCCGACCAAATTGCAAAGTACAGATTTTGCTCCAAGAAACCTGTCTTTAGTAGAGCTTGAAAGATAGTTTGAAGGAAACTGAATCTTGCTTGAAATGTTTAAATCTTAGCAGACACAACATTTCAGCAATTAATTGATTTCTCTATAATTTGTTGATTTATGCAACTTTCATGTTATTCACTCAAAGCATTTCAGCACATGCTGGGTTACTTGGCAGTGCATGCATGGACTTTATCTGATATAGGAGAATTATGACTTTTCCGACCTTCTAACACAGAACAATAACAAATGTGGCGAAAAAGAATGCAACCGTTTTGTTTTGACGGGTCAGTGAACAGGGAGGATTTCGCTTTTTTCCCCTTTTGATAAGAGGAGAGTACTCTGACTTTTTTGGGAGGGCAGGACTTGTTTCTTGTCTTTCATGTCTTTTTTCCCTGCCAGTACTTAATACCTGTTCAAAGTGAAAAATAATGAAAATGCAGCATATTAAGGTTCAACATTAATGTTGGGGGGAACTGTGACTTCTTCATACTTTGCTCACTTCAAATACACAGATATACAGATCAGGCATAACATTATGACCACCTTCCTAATATTGTGTAGGTCTCCCTTGTGCCTCCAAAACAGTTGTGACTCATCAGAGAATGGACATGGGCCTTCTGAGGGTGTCCTGTGGTGTTGGGCAACATGATGTTGTTAGTGGGGGCCTTTTGGTCCTATGAGGGGAGGGACCTCTATGAATCATCCCACAGATACTTAATCAGTTTGGAATCTAGTGAATTTCGAGTCCAGGTCAACGCTTTGTGCTGTTTTTCATGTTTTTTGAGTTTTTGTGTTTGTGCCTGTGTCAGGCTGCATCCTGCTGCAGATGGCTGCTGCCATCAAGGAGTGTCATTGCTATGGGGTGGGGGTGCCTGGTCTGGTCTAGGTGGGTGGTACATGTCTAAGTAACATCCACATGAATGCCAGGTCCAAAAGTTTCCCAGCAGAACATTGGATTGTCACAAGATGGTCAATGTTATTTTGTCAGTGGTTTTAATGTTGTGGCTGATCTGTGTATATTTGTTGGTACATTTCTGTGTTGTTTGACCCAATATGACAGGGTAGTTTTTTTTTTTTTTCAAATTCAATGCAGCAAGTTGGACACAGACGTTGGCAACACTATCTGCTGAAATTTTCTGAATAATTACAGACTGCAAAATGTCTTAAAGCCATTAAACATATTGATAGAAGAGAAGTAGTTCTCGAGGTAAGAAGTGTCCATTGTTTTACTTCAAAATTTTGCAGTCAAAGCAAAAAGTATAGTAGCAGGTGACTTGAGAAACATTACACGGAGGCTGCTGTAGTTTTTCGGTTCAGATAAAGTTTTTCATTTTTAGGGTTAGGGTGAAGAGTGAAACGTAAGGTTAAACTCTCCGGAACAATCCAGTAATTTATGTACAGTTCCCTAGCTGACCTAAATGAGTGGTTTTTAAATTGTTAAACTCAACAAGACATAAGTGCACATTTTTAACAGGCCGAAAGATACAAAACCACCAAAGTCTGATATGTGTAAGAAAAGACAAGTATCATCCATGTATTTAGAATTTTTTAGGTAGCCTTTTCCTCTTTGAAAGTAATTAAATACGGATTAATGACCTACACTGACACTGACATTTATTATGAGTTGATCCCTCATGCATCGTTGACTTGTGCACAAAATCTGCAGTTGAAAATGGTCCCAAACAAATGGAGTATTCACCTCCTGCATTAGTGATGTTTTGTAGAATCTACAACAGCCACTGTTCATTTTTTTTGAACAATATGAATAGTGTACGCTTGACCGATTTTATTAAGTTATTATCGGTGAAGAAGTAGGACCACAAGCAGGCTGCAGAAGTATTAAGAGGGCGACTAAGACATTAGTGACTTTGGCTTTTTCATTGTGTCTGTAGAGGATATCACCTACGTGCTCACTTTAACAAAAGGCAACGGCCAGCTTAAAGTGCCTGAGGCCTGAGATCATGTAAAAATATAAGGCATGAAGCACAATAAGAAACATTTAGCAACATACATAGAAATCTAAAGGCTTTAGGAAATACTTCTACGGTAAGCTTAAATATTGACACTACCAATATTAAAAGTTAAAGCGTCCAAATGTGTGTGTGTGTAAGTGTACGTGTCCCTGTGTGTGTCTGCAGATAATAAATAAACACAGATTGATAGTTTGGTACATACATGTGCGTAAATATGTATGAATGTAAGGGCAAACTGTGAGGGTGTTGGAAATCGTCCCTGGAGTCTGTGTTCCCTCAGCGGGAGAATTTCCTGGGTCTGAATGCAGGAAGGGCGAGCTGATGCGACCCTGTCCTCTCCTCCTCTATTGGAGCTAGCTCCTCCGCTGAGCCCCACTTCTTCTTGGAGTGGAACAGCGATACCAGCTTCCTGTTCTTGTTCCGTTCTCTGGCCTGAGTGACTTGAAACGTTGGAACTGTAAGAAACAAAACTTCACTGATTAAGGGAATTTCAGGAGTCCTCTATTGCCCTAAAGAAAACTACTTATCTAAATAAAACTACTTCCCCTACTGTGATGAGTCAAAATGTCTGCCCTGAAAAAGACCTATTAAGCTTAAGATTGATGCAACAGGTCTACGCAGAGTCTACGTTGTGAGCATTTATATCTGTGCCCTGGTGTGACTGCATTGTTCTGTAATTGTGCTGCTGAAACAATATCGTTTCTCTGTGGGCCTCAAACAATACCAACTGGAACTGATCAGCTCATGTTGTAGACGTTTGTTTAAAATCATTGAGGCAGCAGGGAGGGTGAATTGCCTGTGCTTGCCCGTCCACTGAGCGACGTGGAAATGCATTCTGAACAAACCAGAGTTGCTGCAGTTACATTTCTTAGGTAAATGCATAACTACGTTATAGGGAATGAGTCTATCTTAATCCGCCAGCTTTGCGTAGCCTAAAGACCATTAACTGCTCCTGCTTCAAGGTCTTTATGCTAAGCTAAGCTAACTTCAGGATTTACTTCATTTTTAGTGTCCAGAAATAAGAGTGGTGTTGCTCTTCTTATCTGCAAAAAATAACAAAACATATTTCTAGGGACAGATTCCTAGTCCAGGTTCTTGGGTTGAATTCACTTCCAAGTTTGGAAATACATTGATACATTGAGCTACACGGCCAATAAAACATCTTGAATAACTCATGTAATGATGAGTTTGCCAGTTTTTAAGTAATTAAGTCAAGTTATTGTACATGCAAAAACATCAGTGACTTAGTTGATTGATAGCTGCTAAAATGAATATTATTTTTGTTCTTTTTCCTCCTGCAGCACATCCATGCACAAAAAGACACGTGTTGTTTTCCTTTTTGGAAAAAGGAAAAAATGAGACAGAACTATTGTACGTTTATCTGGTAAATCATTTAAAATGTGCAAATAAAGATTATAATAGCAAACATTACATGTTAAATAATGGGTGTCTTCTTTCACCAAACGATAAACGACCAAAAAAAGAAAGAAATAATTCAAATTCATTTAGTGGATTTGAACTAAACTGAACCCAAACTGTGTGTTTCCCAAAAAAATAATGATTCCTAAAAATAAAGTCTTGGTGAAGTTGCAGTACACATTTATTTAAACTTAAATGATGGCCTGAGGCACTCCAGTCAGACAACTGAAGACTTCATCTGAAGGGGAAAAAAACTATACCTCTAACTCCCCATGGCAAACAAAAAGCTGCAGTACTTTCTGTAAATTACTTTAGAAATGAAACGTTTCAGAATGTTTCAAATCCTAAATAAAAGCTGTACATGCAGCATAGACAGAATTGTCAGGAGCGGAAGTACAAGACACTCACGCAGCTCACAGTCTTCCTCTGGACCGTCTGGATCCTTGATGTTCAGGTAATGGCATGCAAGATGGCCGCTGTAGTCCCGTAAGTTTTCTTTAGCCCCTGATAACATGACAAAAATTAAATCTCTGAAAACTCAGTCTCGTCATGGATGGTGGAGATAATCCTCTTGTCTGACACCTTACACCTAAAGCTTTAAAGAACAACCTGTGATCTATGGGTAAACAAACTACGTACACAGGGTTGCAACCTGCTGTCACTCTTAAACTGATTGAAAGGATTTATATTGGTAAAAACATTGCTGCGAAAGAGGTTTATCGTCTTAACAACATGTCAGTTGAGGAGAAGAAGTTTTTCAGTAGGTTTCTAAAAAAATTCATTTACATCTTTATGGTTAAAAATAACAAAACATTAGGCAAGACAACGTCACAACTGTGCATGTAGTTTGGTGCTCTCCCTATAGCCAACGTGTTAAATGAAAGCATTTTTTACCATATGTCCCTACGAGCAGCTCAAGAATACGCCGATGACCATGCAACGCTGCAATGTGTAAAGGTGTGTATCCCTGCAGGAGAAAAACAGGCGTGAAACAAAAGGAAATGTGCACAAAGACGATCTGTACATGTGTATTCTGAAGGTCTTCAGTATTCTCTTTCACTGGCTAGACACCTTAGCACGCAAACACACCCTCAGCCATCACTTCACTGACACGTAAATGGCTGAGGAGTTTAAAATGTAGTTTTTTGTAAAGCAGAATGCTTGAAGGCTTTGGTACCTACCCCCTAGAGTTTCCCAGGCCCGAACGCAGCCAATGAAAATTGAGAAAAAAAAATATATACAAATTAGCAAAGGTTATGGAAACACCAGATAATGATAAAAACATAATTGCCTGGTAATTCACTGAAAATTGCATGGCTGTAAGAGTCGTGCATGCTGGCACATAGACGCACTGTTTTGGGAAACAATTAACGTGACATGACATGATTTATTAGCGGAGGACTCCCGCAGGCCCCCAAAGCACGTGCTGCTGTAATACATTTGCACAGCTGGATCTTCACAGAGATCATTTGGGAGCATTAGATCATTACAAGAGCAGAGGACAACAGCCACTTTGCTTTCCTTTCATGTAACTGTACATACCCTTCAGTGCCCGATAAAAGCCCAGCTACTCACGTGCTGCAAGACAGAAGAGCACCATGAATAAATCAGTGATACAGGACGTTTTACTAAAGCAAAATGATAAGGAGCAGAGCATTAAAGGGGCACTCCACTGATTTTACACGTAAAGTCCAGGTTATCTTGTGGCCTGGTGGGGTTGCTGTCTTTATGGATGTGAACACGACCAAATCATTACCCGCGACGGTGAATTTCTTTGGAGTTTAGGTTTTTAGTTTGTTGAATTATCTGATATGAACTGTAAAATTAGGCAGAGAGTACAACTCAATATACTACATTACCCATGAGCCTCAGCTGCTGTGGCTATGGAGAATAACCCAGTATGTGTAGCAGTTGCAGTACTTATGTCTGATTTGGTGTTTCTTATCAAAATGCACCATGGGAGTCGTAGTTAACAGCTACACCAATGTGCTCATGCTTGTACTTTGTTTTTTTCCCTCAAATAATTACATGTATTCTAACACAGTATTTTAAGTTTTTGCCCAATGATTGAAGGGTTTCATGGTGATCCTCCAGCACTCTAGTGTTCCACTAATTGAAACCAATCAGAAGGAATTTTTAATCCGATTAAAATCCAGGAGGGACAGAAACATGGAGGCCGCAAAACAACCAGCTGAACGATGAAAGGTGAACAAAGCCAGAGTTGCTGCTCATTATTATTGTTGTTGGCATCCATGGTTAACTCGGTTAAGTCTAAATGTCCAATCCAGTTGAAGAAATCTTGTCCATGCAGTCTTTGTCTTTGTAAAAAAATGAAATGGTTCTTCTACAACCATAATATGTCCTCTCATAACTTGCATGTATAGAGCTTGAAGAATATTGGGGACTAAAAGTCAAGTCATGTCAGCAGCTTCAATTTCTTTTTTAAATTCATTCTTCTCATTTCAATCATTTATTGAAGTGAAGCTTGAACTTGTCGGAGTGCCCCTTTTAAAATAATTGAGAAAACGTGCACTCACTGATTTGGTGTTGACATCAGCCCCGGCATTAACCACCAGGGAGGCCATGTCCTCGTTGCCGTGTTTGGCGGCCCAGTGCAGAGCTGTCTGTTTGCAATAAGGAGAGATGTGTTAGTCATACAATATGCCTCGTCAACTGCCGCAGCATTATTACAAGTTGTTGTGCCTGAGCAGGACTGCTTCTCATTGGCTGTCTGAGGCCGGAGGGCCAGCTGTGCACAGAGGGGAGTGGACGGATGGAGGGATGGTAAGAAGGAGGGATGGGGAGATGGTTTCCTGCCATCTAACGGAGCCTAATTACAAAACAACACAGCCCTGTGCCCACAGTTGGGGGGCCCGGGCGCCTGTCACCGGGGGGAAGATTGATGATGTTAGTGTGACCCGCAGAGGGGAGACCCACCCAGACATCACCGCTACACTGTCAGCGCACGTCGAAAAGGGAAACATGAGAAGAGAAGTCTCAGATGGACCCACATGTCCTCATGCAAACTCAAATATGTGCCAAGATGTGAAAATAATACAAGGCACACTGAAAACACAAGTCAAACACAAACCATATCCACCTGTTTGACTGTGATCTCCTCTGTTTTTCCTGCTCACTCGGAGCAATTATGTGCTATCAACAGGTGAAAGCGGCGTAGGCGCAGATGTCGGCTAAGTAACCACATCCATCCCTCCTTCAGTCTGACCCTTAACACAGCAAATCAAACAGTGACCATTTAATAATTACATATTAGCTGTGGACGGATGAAAACCCCTTGACCTCAGTTTCAGTTAGCTGAACGCGCACTGCTTGAGAACTGTTTAAAGTTGGATCACACAAGACATACACTACTTTTCTTAGTTGTGGCAAAAAGAAAATACCCGCCAAAATGGCAGACACTTTTTTTTTAAACTTTTTGAATAGTCGCTATGAGTTATATTTGTCCGCATATTACACATTTTCACACCTGCACAGGATAGGATGCTATTCAGAATCATTATACTGTAGAGGGGAATTGATAGCTTTGTGACTTGAATGTCATACAAACTGGCTGTATCTCATTCTTGAACTAGCCCTCTTGTCTTCCTAAGCTCTGATGCTAATCGTGCTAGCACTACAAATTCATCCAGCAGCTGCTAACGGAAACATTTGCGCAACGAGAAAAATGATAGAGCTCCATCTCCGTGTGCGGCAGGTCTGAGACAGATTGTGATAGATGCTGTCTGGACTGAGTTTCTCCATCTCTTTTGTCTTTCCACTGTCACATCCAAAGACAGATTGCCCGAAGGGCTGTTTGACAGGCGGTTCGGCAGGTTTCCCGCAGGGCAGGAGTGACGGACGAGGCTGAACAGGATGCTGCGCCTTCCCCTCCTGCGCCTCTCGTTTCTGTTCCACGCACACTGAGGCGGCCCCCCCACCTGTCTGATCACTCAGGGACGGCTCAGTCCCGCCACGCGCTCCCCAGTGAAGGAAGTGGTGGCTAAAGAGGACTGACATCGACAGGAGACACAAAGGCCCGTGTGCCTGACACCTCCTTGGTTGCGGAGGAAGACAGTGAGGAGTGATGGGCTAATGATGTACTTACAAACTGTGTGGCAGAGGAAGTCGGTCACAGCAGGAGCGGAGGCCCACGTCATGAGGAGAAGGGGAAAAGAAAAGGGGTTTAGAGTGAGAAGTGCTGGATTTAGGTGAGATGACCTGTGCTATGTCCTTACTTTTAAGTCACCTTCCAGCCAGTGTTTGAAGAGCATATTTTTAAGTCCACCTGATCCTCACAAACATTTGGTCAGAGCAGGAAACACTTAAGTCCTCCCAGGATGAAGAGTAATCCCTTCAGTCCTGGTCAAACATGTGATTTGGAGCCGGCTATGTGGTGAACTTTCTGCTGAGCTAAATCAAGCCTTGACAGATACACATCAACTATAATAACTCCTGGCTTTGAAGAGACCTTTTCCGTATCTTCGTACATTATCTCTGGAAAAGCTTCCACCTCTGTTGAACAGGGAAAGGCTGAAGGCTAAAGGGAACATCAAAGAGGCCTGAGGGGGACTTAGCACCTTCCCAGGGACACAACCAGCATTGTTCTACAATTAATCCCAGCCTGCTCTATTACTTTCAGATTATCTTTAAGTGGGTGAAGTCTTTGTGGGGCATTAAGACTCTCCTTAATCTCCCTCCCCTCCCCATCTCCCTACACTTCAATGGCGGCCATGCTATCTTGTCCGGGTGGAGATGGCAGAGGCTTAGGGCCACTCTTAGAAGGTGGTCTGCCGTGGCCACAGGACAGTGTGAGAACTGTGACACAGGGGAGGGACAACAAACATGAGCTCAAATCTCTTAAGCGCACAGGGAGACAAATAAAAGGATTTGGGTTGTCAGGGGGGCACAGGAGCTAAAAAGCTATCTTTCATAATCCTTTTGATAGTGGACCTTTGAAATGCGCGATCTGGATGTTTTAACACGGGCTTCTCAGAACGCCATTAAGGGGAAAATCACGGCAGGATGAGCTTGTGAAAGTTACACAAGCGCAACGCCGGTCGGGGAGTGAGGAATCACAGCGGATACATCTAGAAATTTGTGGAAAGAAGTTGGACATGAACTTTGTGGAACAGATAGAAGTTTGACGGATGAAACTTACCCCCTGTGAACAGCAGTCGCAGTCAGGAGCCGCGATGTGTGAAAATAAGAACACGAAAAGCTTAGTTAGACAAATATCACGAAACGATCAACAGCATGTTGCACAGAGGCTATAAAAGGCTCAGATACTCACTGAAGTGAAGTCCTGGTTCGAGCAAGAAACACACAAGACACAAAATCATGTATTAGTGAACTCAAACATTAATGATGAGTGATTTTATCAACAAATAGTTTGTCTACTTTGTGTTAAATGGAGGACGAATTCCAGTTTACTACAACTTAGTTCTGACTTCTGTCGTTCTGATCAAGAGTCAGTGTAGTCACTGAAACAACCCCTGACGTCTGAGAGGGAAAGAAACACACAGAGATGATCCTGGTTAGTCGAATTGTTCCAGGAACTTCAGAACCACAGGAGCTTTTAAGCCAACTATGCTTATTCCTGTTTGCTTTTCAAGCCTCGATATAAGACTGATGGCAGATTAAAAGGTGATAGACGGCTATTTATTTAAGCTTTAATAAGTAGCCAACATAAAACAGCTTTTGAGATTTATTTTCATCTTGTGTTCACACAGTCTCTCATTCTTTCCTGCTCGCTGTTTATTTGCATTATCTCCGCTATCCATCTACCTCAATCTTTTTTTAAACTAACCGAGAAGCCGACATGACTTTGGTTTTGTTCTCAACACACAGAACATTATTTTATGAATGAAGCAGTATGCAAGTTATGTCTGACTAACCAGCGAACTGTATGCAGCCTTTTTAGTCCCTGCTTCCTCCAGTTGAAACACAGAGTAAAAATCCTAAAATGTCCCTGGTCTTTTAGTCCTACAGTGGAAATGTCTTTAACAGCTTTGCAAGTTAAGACAAATTAGCTAAAACTCACAGTGTGAGTTAGAAGCACAATAAACGAGCACTCCCATAACTACAAGTACTGTAGGTCAAATATGAACCGGTGTTACCGCTGATCTGTTTAAATATTCTAGCCACTTTCAGTGGACACCAAGGGACCATATTTGGGTAAAAGAATGTAGAGCTGTAAATTACGAGATACAAATAATATTTATTCCATTTGAAATGTGCCATGGATTACTGTTCTTTCGATAGATGGAGGGAGTACTGATTTTCACCTCTTTTATCACTTTGCCAAGGAAATCACGAAAGCTCGGTTTATAGTTGTGTGTCACTTCTATGCCATAGGTATGACGAAGCCCTGGACACTACACCTCCTCTAAGATGTAACTACGTGTTGCAGTGGTGCAGCTGCAAACCGCTGTGATCGATCTAAAATGCATTTTGTCTTGTTCACGTGTCTCAGTGGCCAGACAAGCGTCCTACAAACCATCTACCCGGAAGTCTTCTGTCTGTTCTGGCCTGCAGCGGTTTCAGTGTAAATTAACTCTTGATCATAATATGTTAACTTTTCCAGCCGCTACTGTGTGAAGTACACATGATGCCAACACATGGGCGCACAGGTATGAATGCTGTCACTGACATCACTCCCTACAGAGACCAGAGATGTAGTTCTTTTCACTTGCAAAAGGATATTTTAAATTGACAAGTGACAGCACCTCTAATTCATGGCACAATACAGTCCAGACCAAAACATAAATATCTTCCTCCCACGTCAGCATGAAAGTTGTGGGACTTTGCCTGTCCTTGTCATGGAGCAAATGATTAGATAGTTTATACGTATTCCCTCTGAATTGGTTGTCTTTAATGCCTCTTCATTCATTCATAAGGAGAGATTATGTAGCGAGTTAATTAGCAAGCTGAACTGTTTTGCTGATTTATCACAGGTATTTTTGTCATGAGCTTCTAAACAGAATTCAAGTTAATAAGTTGGCAAGGCTACATAGTTAAACAGCTTCATGACCACTTGGCTGTTTCTGACCTTTGCCCTGCAGTTTGTAGCTGTCCCTCAAGAGTCTCCCTAGCTGTTTAGGGAAATAATTTTACATTCATTTATTTCTAAATAAGTTTGGAGAGAGAGTTTTATTAAAAGATAATTTCACTTCTTGTGTTTCTTGCCCCATCAAACTTTGTGGCAGTGATTTTGCCATGTTCTCAGATGGTATTATTGACAAGAATTTGATGGTAATATCCAGTTTGTAGTAAAGTGTCCTTGATGTGTTGGAGCAGAGGTCGGCGCTACCTTCTTGTTGGCCAGCGAGGGGTCCTGTCTGAGCAGCTGAGAGAGGTCAGGGACTCGAGCGCCGGCAGCATAGTAGATCCACTCTTTCTCTATAGGATCCAGCTAGGACACAGACACACATCCTGTTGCAGGCTCTTTTGATAGTGCTGAGGCCACAAACCTCTAATCCATTTCCTATACAAGTGGCCGAGTCACAGTCAACTGACACATTGTGGGAGACACCCATGATGACGCTGCGCAGAGTTCAACAGTTTTACTTCTGTTATTTGTTTAGCGAGGTCAGGGAGAGTGGACATGTGTTCACAAAGACCAAACCAACAAAACTTAAGCTCAATCTTTGGAGAATGGACCTTTAAGAAGTTTTATCTTCTTTGTAGTAGTAAGTCCAAAGGAAATAATAATAATAATAGTTTAAAAATCGACTTACGGCGACAGCAGCAGAGCCCATACTGCCGGTACACTCCTCGTCCTGTTCCGACTCCGACTGGAACACAGAAATCAGACGATTATTACTCATCTGTGACACAAAGCTAACACAAGTTAACTGTACTGAGTCAGTCATAATGCTCGCACAGCATGACCCAACATCACAGGGAACACACACACACACCCACCCACTTTCACACCCACCCACTTTTGGGGATGTTTTCCAGCCGACGAGACGTGACCAAAGGGTGTCAGACAGATAGGGAGGTAATGAGGCAGCGAGACAGAGGTGAGGGCTTCACACATAAGAGGTAATGAATAACAATCCAATTAACAATTAACTAAAAAACAACAACCAGACCGCATGTTTTTGTCAAAATCTGAGTCGGCTCTAGAGGAAAATATATAATGAAAACAGCGGCCTTCCAGCAGCGGATGAGAGTGTCATTTTGGCTGATTTATGTGAGGAGGACTTGACTGCAGATTGTTCTCAGATCACACAGTCATGGTGTTAAAACACTCGGCTCTTTCATGTAACTTGCACGTCAGCGTGCCGAACATGCAAAGTGGAGGGACGGTGTTTATGCAGCCTATTCCACTCTGGCATGTGACTTTTGGTGGAGACCAGCAAAAACAGACAGAGAAAACAAAATAACATTATTTGGCACCCCTTCAGCACTTCACATGGTTTTTATATATATTTTCTGGATTAGCTCAAGAGGACGACTTCAGATGTGTCCAGATATATTCAGTCTACAGTGATATAGAACAGAGAAAGAGCAGATAAATTATATTTAAGCAGGTGGTTCAGTGCACACAGTTTATTAGAGTACAGTATTAGAGAATTATAGTGAGGGGAAATTGCTCTAACAACTAAAACTGATTTCAAAATCGCCAAAGTAACACAATTGAAAGAGTTAATTTGCTCAAGTGGTGGACTTAAGTATTTGAGGTGATAGTACTTCATGCATTTATTCGTTCCCTTCAGAAACTTCAATACTTCCACTCATTTCATGTTATACTACATTTGCCAATTTGCCCCTGTAAAACACTCTATATTTATTTGACAGGATTATATCACAAGTTTTTACCAAACAACACATTGGCTACATGGACAATATTTCTTGAACCCGACTGAAATCTTTCTGATCAGTGATTCAAACTTAACTGTTTACATGGGAGCTGCATTAAAAAATGTATGAGATCTGCGTTTACATGCCACAAAACATAAATTTGATTCGAACCTTTTTGACAAGCGGTTCTGCCCACTGTGGAGTGTTCAATATGCCATAAAGAGAAGAAGAAGAAGAGGTTTTTTTTGACAGTGCTGAATTAATTTAACAGAAGAAGATGAAAAAGATGAGTCGCGTTTTGAGCATTGCTGCCCGCGCTGATTTCAGCTGTGTTTATCTTTTCAAAAGCTCATTGATTTGCTACCTCTATGTTTTCTGTCCCTCCTGAGACCTCGTGACATCACCTGATGTTCACCCCACATGGGCCTAAGATGTGGAGACAGAATGTATTTATTCCAATCCATTCTTTCTCGAGTGTTTTCGTGGTTATTAGGAGCCAATATTCGTCCTACTGAACGGTTTATTTAAGATTTACAGCACCCATTTCAGTCTGACTGAAAGCTCCTTCTGATCAGTCCAGTGTGTTCTGATTGAGATGGTTATAAGAGGCATTTTTGTAGATACTTCTGATTATTAGTGGAATACTTGTGGCATTCATTGACAGTACGCTGCAGTGAGGCACCTCAGAGGACTTGGCCTTTAGTCAAACCCTCAATGAGCACACAGAGTAATTCTCATAATGAATTAAAAGCACAAAAACAGGTTAAGCGAGTGTGACCTCAGGGTCACTTCCTTAAAAGTGGTTGCTACATAATAAACGCAGCCATTGTTAAAGATATGTATATATCATATGATATATGCATATGACTTGTCTGTTAGTCTTTAGCAGCTCCACCAAGCTGTGATGTTTCCCTCTGAACTCCTCACAGGATTTCATTTCAAATTTTTACTTTCGTAAATGATCTGAATGCTTCATCCTGCATCATATTCTGAATTATAAATCCTGTCCAGCTTTAGGAAGCTTTAGGAAACAGCTGTCAGCCTCAGGTTCTCGTAGAAAAACAGTTTTTGTCACTGCGGTGAACCCGACAGCTAGCTTCTGTAATATAAAATAAATGTCAACACAGAATACAAAGTTCAGTGTACTGACTAATACCTTAGATAAACACACTTAACTTGACTGTATTAACGCACTCATACATATTTAATTTTTCTTCTGCGCAGGTCATCGGGGCAGCCACGTATTTTTCTCCATCTCTTTAATGGGCACAAATGATTATTATCTTTCTAATGAGGTCCAACATGTTGCTGTTTAGCATAATAACAGGCGGCTTCATTTAAATGCAGATTCTCCACCAACTGGTTCTCCTCCCACTCACATTCAGGACACTGTGGGTTACAGATCCAGGTAATTTACTTAGCACCACCTGGTGGGTAGAAGCAGTGACAGCATTGAACAGAGGACGGGTGTGTTTCTGGTATTCCACTGACAAGGTGTAATGACATGTAACTAAATAAAATAAAATAACAGAAAAATAACCTGAAATAGAAACTAAACTGAGCTTTTGTTGGAGATGTGGGGTTGATGTATACTAGTGAATCCTCCTCAGATGAAAAATGATTTTTTTCTTTTTAAAAAGTTAAAAATAAATAGTATGGCATCTGTGTAAAGCAGAAAAGGAAGAAAAATCACATGCTCACATAAAGGCCAAATAAACCACGACATCTAAGATGCTAATTAACCAGATCATTTTCTATTTTTTTTAATTCGTATCATATTTTCTGTAGATGTAATTAAAGTGGAGGCCTCTGAATCCCTAGCAGTTTAAAGCCCTTTAGATTCTCTCTGGACTGAGATTCTGGTGATAAAAGTGCCATTATTACAGATATATGAGCAGCAGCAGAAGTTGCGTGTTTGAACCACTTATCATTTATTTACTCTTTTCTCTCTTTTCTGTTTGCTTATAACCAGTTTTTGCACTCGAGGCATGATAACCCAGGCTTTTAATGTTAAAGATCAGTCTATTTATTTATACTCACAAATGTGTGGCCTTAATTGTCGAATCGGTTAGCTACTCTATGATCACAAAGAGACTACTTGGACATTACACAAGTAATTCAGTGATTACTTGGACATACTGTGTTTTGTCCAACTATTTGTCTGATCACATCTCCGGCTGAAACGTACGAGGGACACACCAAATGATTATTATTTTTTTAATTCAACACTTAAATATATTCAATTCACCGTCGATTTATAAAATGAAACAGAAAATATTAACATTTGTGAAGCATTTATTTACTGACATCTTTAGTTAGATTATGGAATGAACTGTATTTTTACTTTTTCTGTCCGTCTACTTGATGATTAATGGAGTAGAGCTTGGGAGTAGAACCACGTGCCCTATTGTGCCAGAAGGAGAAACGAAGGGACAATACCACTGACTGTTTATAAAGATGAATGATCCCTCTGGGACGTCACCCATAGGATCCCCTGTAGAGCAGTTTTAAAGCTCAGTGTGGTGTCTCGGGCAGTAACCATCCTGACTCCATCTAAAGCTAGATTTGCGGTTGTGTGTTGGATTTACGGTGTAGGGTATGGGGCCGTCACTATGTATACACTTTGTGGGAATGTAGACAAGAATAACCGTGACAGATTTCAAAATGCATTTTCTCGTTTCTTAGGGGACGAACAAAGACAGAAAACTCTTCCTCATTCTGCCTCCTGCACACCATCTTCTGTGTTGGAGTGATTTCAATAAAATAAACTGTTGATACACATTTATTAGCTGCCTGCCTGCATTTTTTTGAAGTGCACAGAGAAACTAAAGTTGACTGGCTGCCGTGTTTGGCGTTAGAACCAATGACGGGAAAACACCAGCGCAGGAGTATAAATGGTTATAACGTCATATGCAACCACTGCCGGGAATATAACTAAAGCCTAAACTCCGCCTAATTCAGAAGAAGTCAGAGAGGTGGAGCTGAGGTGAACCCTGAGGCAGATAGCTCGGAAACTTGTGAAGGCATCCACCTTTAACTCAAAGCAGCCACACTCTTATTCATTTATCATAACATTAGGCCATGATATCATTTAAATAGACGAGTTCCATAAAAAGTTCCCTACATATAGTTGCCAAGAATCATGCTGTGAACATGTTTATTTCTGCTGTGTGTTTGGACATTTAAACATGGAGGACTATGGGGAGTGACTTTTTTGGAGTCAGCCTCAAGTGACCATTAGAGGAACTGCACTGGCTCTTTGGCATTGGCTTCATCTTTCAGCCCTGGAGGTGGCCGCTCCAGACAACACACATTTCCTGCTAAGAGTGAACATAACGTGCAGTATACGGGGTGGAAAGTACCCGTGCTGCTGCTCTGTGTCAGAACGTAGCAGCCTAAACTCACCTTTGACCCTGAATCTCTGTCCAACTCATCCTCCCCGTTGCTCTGTCCCGACGATTCCTGGACCTGTGTGGCAGGAAGTGGCTCCTGCAGGAGTACAGGCATAAAGTATCACAGTGTGATCTGAGCGTCCACAGATCAAACATTTAACCGTCATTAACACTTGGCTTGCTCTTTTCTGCCCTTCACCATCCGGATGTGGACAGATAATGTTTGCTTTAGAGCCTGTTTGAATAAATCATATGTGAGGACATAACATACATCAAATCCTCCAAGTCTAGGATTAAGTGCTCAGGTTCACTGCAGGAACAATATGTAGAAGTACTTCCAGAGGATTACTCTGCTTTAAAACTAGCGCATGATGTTTATTTCCACGACTGCCAAAAGCTTCAATGCATTAGTTTCAAACAGCTCTGCCCTTTATGTAAAGACATAAGCCCTTTGACCTTCTCTTTCTTCTGATAGAGGCGAATTTAGATTCAACACAGCTACAGAGCTTTTTATTTCTCTCTCACAGTGGTCGTCTGTCATTACACGCTGACACATGCTCGCAGAGAAAAGGCACCAACAAAGAGGGCCTTGTTTAGAAGTAAATGCGGCGCTCGCATAAAGAGTAAACATCGCACATTCAGCAAGTTGCATTATAGCGGCCAGTGCAGTTGCTGAATCATGTCTGCTTGTCACACGTTTAACATTTAGCTCAGAATCCCTGATTTTAAATTCACCTCTGCGTATGACATCGGCTCATCTTGCGGTTCATTTGGGCGAAGGGAAGTCGGGTCGGTCGCCGCCTCCCACTGCACGGTGGCTGCCGTCGTTCTGGCCGGGCTCAGACGTTGGCCTCCGTCTGTCCCGTGATTTTTGGCGTCTCGCTCATTCAGCAGCTGTCTGTATTTCTTCTTAAGGACAAGATACTTCTCGCCCTGGGACGGAAACAGAACAACATGTCTTTTAGAAGAAAAAAACATTTTTTTTCACACAGTCATGTCTGTGTGATTTTCTGATGTTTGCCGTTTGGTCTTATGTAAAAGACAGCAGATACAGTTTCCCGTAGTAATCAGTAAGGTAATCTGTCCCTCTTCACACCTGTAATGTCTCATCTGAACCAAGTTTTTTGACATTAAACGTAGTAAGTAAATGATTAGCTGTAAGGATTTGCTGATTTTCTCTGGTACATCTCAGTGTACATTGAATATCTTTAGCTTTTGGACTGCTGTTCAGACAGGACATTACACATAACATAATCTTTTAAAAGTTACTGGCAGATTAATTGATAACAATTATTAGTTGCAGCCCTATGTTTTTTTAATTTTTTTTTTATAAAGAATGCATATTAAGGACAGATCAGGCTGTAAAGGTGTCCGCTCCTATTCACGTGGTGGCGTAATAATTAATATAAACTCTGTAAAAATAGCTCATTTTAGTTGTTGGCTGGTTGCGTATATTGTTTAACAGTATGAATGGCTTCATCATACACAAAAAAAGTTTGATTGGGAAAAATGTCAAGATAAAAGGAATAATTGGACATTTCCGTGAATACATTTCTCCACCTTTATAGTCGAGATTAGTATTATCTGTGGTAATTAACAGCAGAAAAAGTCTTTCCTAATCAGGTCTCCAGTGAATTATTTAAATTATTTCTTCATTCATAGATTTCATGATTGCTTGCGGCAGCCATTAATACAATCACTACCGTTCGTGTGTGTATCTGTCAATTAAATATGAAGCTAAAGTCAGGATGCAATTACTCATTACTAATTCAAAAAAGCACAGAGGTAGAGTGTGAGCGGAGCTGACGCAGATGGCTAGTAAACAGAGAAAGCATCCACCTGTCACTAAAAGCGCCCTATGCCTGTAATTATCCATGATTTACTTATATTAAAATTGATATATGAGTTGTACCACTGTACAGTTGTCATAAGTTCAGAAATTAGCTATAGAGACCCAAACTATTTTGTGGTGGAGTGGGGAAAAGGCTGGCTCTCGGTCCAGAGGAATAAAAGTGTCCTGACTTATTTGTATATAGACAAACAAAAACGTAGAATTACTTAATAACTCCACTTAAATCTATAAATAGTTTTTTTAATTGTCTGCTTAAGCACAAATGAGTGTGTTCATGTAGGCTAGATTTCTTTTTATAGCACTGAACAGAGAGCTAAGCTTATTGTCTTCTGTCGTGTCTCTCTTTTCATACTTAACAGAGAGATATGAGAGTGGCATCGGTTTTCAGAATCATCCATAAATAATACGCAAGTTGTCTCCGAGTTGACTGATCTCACTGAAACATTTAGTCAGTATGTAAAAATAAACCACAAATAGTTTCCAGAAACTTTCAAACTGCAGCTGTCGTCTCTTGGGGAGGAGACCAGTGCGTACAATCAGGCTGGCCATCTCCTTGTTCAGTAACAGCAGTTTAACTGAACCGTTACCCTTTATCCCTCAGTGTAGAAATATGAGCAGAAAGTCAGGGGGAGCGCAGCATTTTTTCCAGAAAAGGTAAAAATATTTGAACAGTTTAACTCACGTTCTCGGACTTCACCACAGCGATCCGGTCGATGATGAGCTTGAATTCCTCTCTGTATTTAGCTGCGAGGGAAAATATTTGAGGTGAAAAACTGGAAACTAAATATAGACTCTAGACCCCTAAAACATGAAATAATATATTCTGCCTTTTCATTAGTTACTGCAGCGGCACCACAGATGTCCCCTTATTTCAAACTACACCTCCAAAATTACTTTTTTTTCATTTTATTGAAAAAAGTGACAATGTTCATGTTCTAACAGAGTCCCTAAAAGTCAACAGAGGGAAGACAGTCATCAACAAGTGGAGAAAATATGACACAACGGTTAGGTTATCAGGAACAGGACATCCCTCCAAGTTTGATGAGAAAGAGCCAACCAAGAGGCCCACTACTACGTTAAATGAGCAACAGCTCTTATTGGCAAGTACTGGCTGTCCTGTCACATAAGATAAGATAAGATAATCCTTTCATTTATCACACAGTGGAGAAATATGCAGTGTTAGAGCGGCATATAGTTTAAGGACCGTGCATGGCCTCTATTCCACGTCTGTCTTTTTATCTGAACTGTGCCACACTGGTTTGCAGCATTATTGTAATATATATATATATATATATATATATATACAGTATATATATATATTTTTTTTATTTATTTATTTTTTTTTACATCACAAAAACCTGCTGATTTAGTGTGTTTAGACTTGTTATTCCTATCGCACATATTATAGTCAAAAACACAGAAAAAGAGTGTGGTTTGTGAGCCACAGTCTGTTGGACAAGCTGCTGATGTTTTGTTACTTAGTGTGAAATAAAGATAAGACGGATGAGTTTTGCACCAATCTGGCTGACTAAGCTACTTGCAGCTCACACTGCGAAAACAACTGTTACACATCTACAGTCTTCAGAGGAAGTGTGTTCCCCTCTAGCCAGAACAAAGATCCAAACACATCTCGCTCCAGGCAAAAACCTGAGCCACTACTGCAAATCTTTCCTGTGGGAACCAAACAAACTGCCACTGACGAGCTGATAGAGCTCATCAGATAAAGCTTTCTCCGTTTTGTATACACCAGAGAGCAGATGTTGGACTTGTGCAGAATGTGTGATTAAGAGCCGGTTATCAGGCAGCAGAGGCGCCTAATGGAGCACAGCATGATGTAGGTATTCCATTCATGCCTAGGTGTACGTGGGGCACGCAGCTCAAGACAATTGCGGCGTTTCCTTTTCCTGATGTGGACGGAAAGCACATTTGTACCGAGACAGATGCACAGCTCAACAACAGGAAATCCAAAGGAAGCTGCCACTTACGTTTGTCTCAACAAAAGAATTCCTCGCTGAGCACAGTGACTAACAGAGTATACCAGTTATTTATTAGCCAGAGGTCTGCACAAACATACACATGTACATGCACCTCCTCCCCCCCAACACCGCTACGCCTCCCTCCCTGGCCCAGTTTTGGGATCTGATAAAAAAGAGCACCCCCATTAGAGCTCCACATCCAGTCATGCATGTGGACTTAATTATGATTAAAACGCTATCATCACAATTATGACATGAAAAGCAGCGACCACATGCTATGACAGACTTTAAATGTGTGGGAAGCACTTCTCTAATTGGACAGCCATGTCAGATGGCCGAGTATCAAGGCGGCTCGATAAACCCCTGTCAACAACTGCAGTGCTGACATAGCATCTGGACGACGGCAGTACAAGGTCACTTTGGATAATCATTTGAGGAGGTTGAAATATGTTTGTATTTCAGACAGGGCCAAAGGTAAAGGCACCGCTCAGTGGAGGAATTACACATCAGTGCAAGATTATTTGGGATTTGGCTGCAACTAGAAATGCAAAAATATTTTATTACTAGTCATTTATAGATTCTTTACATTTTAAGGCTCATAATGGGGCATCCTTTTACACTAAGCTGCAGTAAATCCTATTATTATTAAATTAAAGCTGCGCAATGACACTTTATGAGAATAAATCAATCTTCTTCATGCGAATATAACTTAATTTATAAGCTATAAAATGCTACATTGCTAATCTAATACCCTGTGCTATAGCCTTCAGGTATGACAAGTGGCTCCAAGTGGCTAATGTAAGCATGGCACAGTTAAGCCTTTTCGGAGAGGAAACTTAATTCATAGCTTGTATTAAATATTTAGATCAGCAGTGCCTGCACACTTTGCGCTGCATGTTTACAATCTGCAGAAACAGTCTGTCCTGTTGCGTCTGTTATTTATACAGTCTATCTATCTGTGAGTGTACCGTATATCCAACAGTCACGGTTTATGTTAGGGATCTCTGTTCAGCTTGGCTGTCCTTGTTTCATAGGTCAGTGTTCCTCCTGTAGCCCGCAGTTAACTTCCAAATGCATGAACATACTTTACAAATGAAGACGCAGTTCCAAAAATTCAAACTCTAAAAGTAAAAGAAAGCCTCTCCACGAAAAATGGGTTTGTTTAGTTAAACAGGACACATTTATTTGATGCAATTTGTTGAAACATTTCCATAGAGGAGGCACCGATTCGGCTTTATCGCCATTTTGAGGCTGCTGCTCTGTTTATTGTGTTTAGTCTCTTTAGAGCGAGAAGCCTTGTGGCCAAAATTGGTAATTACAGGTTAATGTCAATTATTCTTTTACCAGAATATCTTTATATCAGCAAATTGATGGTCTCCAGCATGGGTTAATCTAAATCACAACAAGCAGCCCCAGGAACAGGGCTGGGATTGGAAGATGTGTCCTAGTTGGTTGTTTTATATTGTTGTTTCTTAAAGGACCAGTATGTAGGATCTAGGAGCAACTGTATACCCACTACCTGTCCAAGCAGATATTTTAGTGTAAAAATGTGAAAAGGCCCTCTCGTAGAGCCAGTATTTGGTTTAACTGTCCTGAGCTGTTATTGAAATATGGTGCCACAACTTGGTTGACAACAATAAAGAGGGTCCGCTCCTTAAAGGGGAACTACTGCTTTTTACGACCTGGACCTTATTTCTAGCATAAAATATGATCGTTTACTCACCCATATAACTTTTGTGTTATTTGCACATCTTCAGGAGATAATTAGATCAGCGTATATCCATATAGTGGGAGTGGCTGGGGCATCAAGACGCAACCTCTAAATAACGCATTATCTGCCACGAAACTCGTTCATTTCGCCAATATTTTGTTATGATACATGATGCAAAAAACTAGCAGTAGGACTCAACGGGGAATAGCACTAGCATATCATAACAGATAATGCGTTATTTAGAGGATGTGTCTCGATGCCCCAGTCACTCACACTATATGGACAGAAGCTGATCTAATTATCTCCTGAAAGAGTGCAAATAACACAAAAGTTATATGGGTGAGTAAATGATCGTATTTTATGCTAGAAATAAGGTCCAGGTTGTAAAAAAACAGTAGTTCCCCTTTAAGAGGAAGCTCGTGCTAAGCTAATGGATTCCTAATTCTACGTGATTATACAATTTGTGTTATAGATCATCATAAATACTTCACACTGGACGTTTAAATATAGAAATATAGAATATAGAAATATTTATCTAGACCTTTCTACCTTGTAACTGCCTACTAATATGTGGCTTCTAACAACAGTTATATTGATCAATCTGATTATTAGTTTCTTGTTATATTGAGTGATCTATGACATATCAGAAGATGGTTAAAACTGACCAGTTCACTCCGTAAATGTCTTAATTTGTCCAAAAATTTAGGATATTTGGTATTTTTATGGCCAGGAGAAGAAGCAAACGCTCAGATGGGAGGATCTGTGACATCTGTTTTGCTTTTAATTGACTTCTAGAAACTACTGTATGAAGTGAAGCGTTAATTGCAGTTCTGTTTTCACTTCCAACTTTGCAGATTGTGTTATTTCTCCTCCCAAAAGTTCTATAATCAGTCTTTTTAGGTGGATTTCCGGCAGGACTGTCGAATTTGACGGCACTATTTTAACGAGGCGTAATAGGGAAGATGTTGCACAACATCACTCCCAAAGACGTTTGCCAGCAACGGTCAAATACGAGTAGAATTGTGGTGTTTGCAGTGATTCAGGACACCGATTGCATAATCATCTGTGGAACCAGTGGGTGGAGAGGAACAAACACAGAGAGAAAGAGAGAGAGAGAGAGAGAGAGAGAGTGATCCTGGACTCAAATTGTGCAAAACAGTCCCAATTCTTCCTGAGCTCTGCATGAAGAGCTGCAGGGCCTTCATGTGACACTGCATGGTGGCATGTGTTGGTGATGCCTTGGTTCAGATCCTGGCTTTAACTGGCCTCAGGGAGGAAATTACACAATTCCTGCTTGAAACTCTTAGGAGGCTTTTAATGCAAACCAGATGTCTGCTTTAAAACAATGAAATGACGTGGAATCTGAGGGGTTTACACTACAGGATCCACACCAGTCTAAATATGAGTACTGTCCTCCAAACACGAGGTCACTTGATATTTTCCCATCACACAGCTCTAAAGATGCGCAGCGCCGCATCACATTTCACGTCCCCGGTTCTCGGCCTCATAGCTCCACTCATAGCTAAATCCACGACGGAACCCACTCGCTACTTACCACGCAACTGAGGGTCGCTGTGGCCAATAAAAGGCTTAAATGTCCTCAGTATATCTGCATTTTTCACTCTGCCTGAATTGCCTCCGGCCGAGTAGAAATAATCCAGCAGCGACTCTTCGCTCACATCACTCATCTCAGCGCGGCGTTTGGAGCGTCTTTCAGCGGCCCTGCGCGTCTCTCCCAGGCTGTCCGCGGGTATTTTCTACTCTTTCGGGATTTGTTCACTATGCCATGAAGCTCTCCTCCTGGCTAATTTGTTACAGTACATGTCTAAACTTCACTCCACCCAGACGAGCTGACCGCCGCTGCGCCTCCTCCTGTTAACCCTTTCAGCGTCTTCCTCCTCACACTTCAGCCTCGGAGCTCAGCGGTGCAGGAAGTATTCAGATCGTCGCCTGCTGCAGGAAAACTGTTGCCATATACTCCGTGACAAGAAAAAAGTGCTGACGAAACTTTTTAATGCAGACCTGGTCCCTGCACAAATATCATAACGTTATGTTAATCCGTCATCCATCATGATGTTTTGTTAAAGTAATAGTCCAAACCTCAATAAACCTTTACAATAAACTAAAATGATTTAAGTGAAAAGCAGCAGATGCTCTGTTTTTAATATAACAGCTGACACATTACTTCCTGCCAGTCCAATGACGATGCAGCTCTAGTTTTGTGTACTGGCTAACATGAAGGCATCTTCTTTATTTTAGAATTTCTTGTTTTATATGACAAAAATGTAGTTATCAGTAAATGCAGCTAATTAGTACAAGTTTAGAGGCATATGGAGAAATCCCTAAGGTACAAGTACCAACAAAGCTTTGCTTGAGTAAATGTACATTCCACCTCTGTTCAGTTTTTATAAAAATGTATTCTAAGAGCTTACACCAAATTGATTACATGTTTGGACTATGAGATATGAAGCCAAACACAAATTCTTTAAGTCTAGCACAAAAAAAAAAATATATATATATTTAAAGAATATAACTACACCAATCAGGCATTACATTATGACCACCTTCCTAATATTATGCAGGTTTTGCTTGTGCCTCCAAAACAGTTGTGACTCATCAGAGAATGGACATGGGCCTTCCGAGGGTGTCCTGTGGTGTCTGGTAACAGAATGTTGTTAGTGGGGGCCTTTGGGTCCTGTGGGTTGAGGGGAGGGGCCTCTGTGGCTCATCCCACAGATACTTGATCAGTTTGGGATCTAGTGAATTTGGAGGCCAGGTCAACACCTTGTGCTGTTCTTCATGTTTTTTTTAGTTGTTCCTAAACCGTTTTTGTGTGTGTGTCTGTGTCAGGCTGCATCCTGCTGGGGATGTCTGCTGCAATCCAGGAGTGTCATTGCTATGGGGTGGGGGTGCCTGGTCTGGTCTAGGTGGGTGGTACATGTCTAAGTAACATCCACATGAATGCCAGGTCCAAAAGTTTCCCAGCAGAACATTGTGTTGTCACAAGATGGTCAATGTTATTTACTTCTCCAGTCAGTGGTCATAATGATATGCCTGATCTGTGTAAGTTCCTTGCATAGAAACACCAAATAGTGGTTTCAGAGCAATTGCAGATTGATTTGTCAAGTGAAATGTCACAACTTGGTTTAAAAATGGTGAACTGAATATCAAACCAGTCTTGTTTGGATGTTTCTCAATGCGTGTGCAAACACGCAGCCTCAAGTGTGTGAAGTGAAAGTGATATAATATCTCATATAAGAAATAATGCGTTTATTTGTACAAGAAATGAGCTTTCAAAACCAGTGTTACACAATGAGTTACACTCAGCAAACAACAAAAACAAAGATACAGGAATTAACAAATATAATAAAAACCTGTTATATGTCTCATATATGTTTTATACTGTACATATAAGATAAATATGTCTTACAGGCTGAATGATCAGAATGAGTTTTAAGACGCAGTTTTGTCATTCTGAGTTACTCAGGCAGATCAGTGGTGCCCTGACAACCAAGAGCAGACCCCCGTCCAGTCTTGGGGCTGTGACATAGCAAGCTGACAGTTAGTTACCTGAGAGCCTGCAGCCCAATTTTTCACAGGTTGTCAGGCCCTGTGGATGCTAGCTGGACCCCTGTTTGTGTTTTGTGGCTGACTGAGCTTGTTGAATTAGCGGCGGAGCTAGTGAGTGAGGGGCATCACTCTGATTTGATGTTCTGTGAGAAGAGAAAAGGAAGTGCGAAAGAAACCAAACGACAACATAGGAAAAAAACGGTGAACACAGGCTACTGCCACTTGCTGGTATGGAGAGTTATTTTCTCCCACATGATCTGAAAGTACCAGCTAGCTGCTTGTTGCCTGTAGTCTTTGTGGTTCAAAGTTCAAGTCGACTTTTTGGCTCAGACGCAGGCGAGTCAATGCCACAGCCAGCCTTTGCTGATAGTAGTAGTGGGCGTACACCTGTGAAAAGACATCTGCAGCCGTCCAGTCGTAAAGAACCGCTTCTGCGACTTCAAAACATCAAACAGCCTGAAACCAGGAAGTATACTTCAGATGATAAAAACAGGAAACTTGGTGATAGTAAAAACTGACATTAAGTTCCTCAGTGGAGCCAAATCAAATACTGCTTTCTAAACTAAAAGTTGTTGTTGGTTAAAGTACACACTCTACGTTGGGTTAATGGGTTAAATTTGGGTCACAGTTGTAAACCTGTCTCCTCCACCCCACAGTCAGCTCAGGTATTAAACACAGAACACATTGTCAGATTAATTGTGCGATTTGGCTGTAAATATTAAATGTGCCCGACTTACACGTTAATCCCTCTTTCCTCCTCTGGCGCTGCATCTCTTTGAACGAGTTTCCATTTAATTTAGAGATGACTGATTTGTGTTTCATGTTCTCGGCCGCCGCGGCCTTAAGAACACAATATTGTAATTACGGTAAGCTCCTTATGCGCTGATACAATTATTGAGGTGAGGAGTTTTATATTGTCGCGTGAAAGTGGGACCTTATGCTCTTTCAATTTAGAAAACAACACAAGTTTCATGAGGATAAAGACATTTGATCCTCCAGCATATGTCACGTCTTTGTGGAATGAATTTATGCCACGGGAGAGCAGCTGGCAACACAGTCATCACCTCTACTGTCTGAGATTGCCCCCCACCAGCAGACAAAGACTGTCTAATGAAGGGGTCCAAACAGACGTGTACTCAAATACTTTACTTAAGTAAAAGAACCAATACAGTAATGACATGCTAGTATTAGTACAGTATTATTATTATTACTACATTAAATCAAAGTGTTCAAAGTAGAACAATAGAAAGAAAAATAACCCAAATAAGTGATGTCGCATTATTTTATGTCATTATTAGATTCTTAACATGAATGCATCATTGTATAAATAGTATTTTAGTGTTGTATCTTCTGGAGAATGAGTTCATTTGAATGTCTTTATACACTGTTGGTTCTAGTTTAATACAGTCCTCATCAACTTGCTCTCCTTCTAAATGATCACAAGATAACCCTGATGGGTTATTAGACAAAACTTTTTTCTATTTTTTTTTTAGGACATATTTGTTTTTTGAGCTGTTCCTAAACAGTTTTTTGTGCGCGTGCCTGTGTCAAGGAGTGTCGTTGCTAATGAGTGGGGGTGCCTTGTCTGGTCTAGGTCGGTGGTAACATCCGCACGAATGCCAGGTCCGAAAGTTTCCCAGCAGGACATTGAATTGTTACAAGATGGCCAATGTCATTTAATTCTCCTGTCAGTGGTCATAATGTTGTGGCTGACCGGTGTATAGGCCTTTACTGTTTTACAATAAATGAATGCAGATGTTTCACACAACCCACTTGTTCATCGTCACCTCCTACAACAAAACAAATGTGGTACTTAAGTATGAACTTTATGCATGACTAGATTTCAGTGGAGTTACATGTGAAGAATTTACAATACCATACATGTCCTCCTAAGGTACACTATATTACCAAAAGTATTCGCTCACCCATTCAAATGATCAGAATCAGGTGTTCTAATCACTTGGCCTGGCCCCAGGTGTATAAATTCAAGCACTCAGGCATGCAGACTGTGAAACAAGACATTTGTGAAAGAATGGGCCGCTCTCAGGAGCTCAGTGAATTCCAGCGTGGAACTGTCATAGGATGCCACTTGTGCAACAAATCCAGTCGTGAAATTTCCTCGCTCCTAAATATTCCACAGTCAACTGTCAGCTCTATTATAACAAAATGGAAGCGTTTGGGAAAAACAGCAACTCAGCCACGAAGTGGTAGGCCACGTAAAGTGACGGAGAGGGGTCAGCGGATGCTGAAGCGCATAGTGCAAAGAGGTCGCCGACTTTCTGCACAGTCAATTGCTACAGAGCTACAAACTTCATGTGACCTTCAGATTAGCCCAAGTACAGTACGCAGAGAGCTTCATGGAATGGGTTTCCATGGCCGAGCAGCTGCAGCCAAGCCACACATCACCAAGTGCAATGCAAGGCGTCGGATGCAATGGTGTAAAGCACGCCGCCACTGGCCTCTAGAGCAGTGGAGACGCGTTCTCTGGAGTGATGAATCACGCTTTTCCATCTGGCAATCTGATGGACGAGTCTGGGTTTGGAGGTTGCCAGGAGAACGGTACATTTCAGATTGCATTGTGCCAACTGTGAAATTTGGTGGAGGAGGAATTATGGTATGGGGTTGTTTTTCAGGAGCTGGGCTTGGCCCCTTAGTTCCAGTGAAAGGAACATTGAATGCTTCAGGATACCAAAACATTTTGGACAATTCCATGCTCCCAACCTTGTGGGAACAGTTTGGAGCGGGCCCCTTCCTCTTCCAACATGACTGTGCACCAGTGCACAAAGCAAGGTCCATAAAGACGTGGATGACAGAGTCTGGTGTGGATGAACTTGACTGGCCTGCACAGAGTCCTGACCTGAACCCGATAGAACACCTTTGGGATGAATTAGAGCGGAGACTGAGAGCCAGGCCTTCTCGACCAACATCAGTGTGTGACCTCACCAATGCGCTTTTGGAAGAATGGTCAAAAATTCCTATAAACACTCTCCTCAACCTTGTGGACAGTCTTCCCAGAAGAGTTGAAGCTGTAATAGCTGCAAAAGGTGGACCGACATCATATTGAATTCTATGAGTTAGGAATGGGATGGCACTTCAGTTCATAGAATGAGTAAAGGCAGGTGAGCGAATACTTTTGGTAATATAGTGTATGTTAACTGTAGTGAGACACTTTGCTTTTTGTCTTTGAGATAAAAACTGCGAGAACTGAGAAAAGTAAAGTCTAGCTTTAGTTACACATCTTGATATAAAGCTTCATATAGAGCCCTTCAAAAGTATATTAACATCAGACGATCCACATGTTCACCATCTGAAGAGCTTCCTGTATGAACTTAATGCCTGACTAGATTTGCACTTTCTCTTTATATGTAAAGTGGAACTAGAAATTTTCTCAAATAACATTTACGATATGTCCCCCCCCCAAAGGTTTGTTAACAACGGAGTGAAATGAAAGTCATATTTTTGCAACTTGTGCATTTGAATTGTAGATCAAAACTCAAAAATTAGACAAAAAACACAGCCCGGCTCATTGTTTGGCTCATGATATTTATATGTCAGTAGCATATTAATGTACAGTATATAAATCCATCAATGTACATGCAAATGAAAGTTTCAGTCTTCTATCAGTGCTTTCTTGAAGGGCTGTGTATTAAAATGTGTGCATATACTGTATGTGTATCACAAAAGGTGAAATAAAACTTAATTGTGTCTTGGCAAATGTCTGCCAGGACAATCAGGTCATTTGAGTGGGACTGATTGGTTGGAGGACTATCCAGAACGGTACATTTATGTGATAAGATAAAGATAATTCATACTATACTGATGCAACTGCATTTGAGCCATCCATTCGTTCACACAGTAGTCTGTACACTCAGGGTTGTAGGCTGCTAACTGTGTAGCACCTGAGGAGCAAATTCAGGTTTAGGTGCTTGCTCAAGGCAACTAAGAAATAACCACTGTGCTATGGTTTCCCACCAGTGTGTTTGAACTGTGAAGATGTGTGATATTATTTGAGCCCTGTCCACACAGTGGGCAATCTATGGGAGCAGAAGGGGCCAGATGTTCCTGTGCACCATGTGAAGGTCACAGGCCCCGGTCTAATGGCGGAGCGTGGTTGTGATCGAGGGCAGATGTTCCCAGGGTTATCCATTCCATATGGCCGCCACTCGTCCGCGAGCCTTTTCACAGCAGAGCGCTTGTAAACACGCTTCAGTTTGCTGTTCCCTTCTCTCTGCCCCTGTAAAACATGCCCTAAATCCAATCACCTCGTCCCTGTAGAGGGGATGATGTTGATGAATGGGAATGTGTAGTGGTAGTAGTGACCCATAAGCCCCTACTGAGATTACAGGCAGGCAACCAGCCAGCCAGCCCGGCCTGGCCAGGGCACCGGGAAACGGCTAGAGCTTAAAGAGGGATTGTTTAGATAGACAATGGTGTCTACCTGGTTTTAATCCGCGCTCAGAAAGAGTACAGGGGATTGGCAGAGTTTAATAAATGAAAGTGCTCCTATAATCAGGATTTGCCAAAGTGCCCCTTTGTGTTAATCGGACATTTTTTACAGCATGGTTTTTGACATCTGCCACAGCGAGTGGTGTTAACCCTCCACTGCCTCAGCTGCATGCAGCCTGCATTTCAGATGTGTGTGTGTTTACATGTCAGTGTCTCTGCTATGAAACCAGGATTAGGTTTATTACTCATGCTTTGTATTTTTATTGTAGTACGTTTATTTGATTCTTTGACAGTGGTGGTTTAAATGCTCAGTGAACTCAAGCTCACTTCTTTTTAACCTGTAATTAATCTATGGGGTGCAGCCGGCCTGCAGCCAGGCTACAGCTGGCTGTGACGCAGTCTCATTACATACTTAGCAGAAGCTAATAGAACAGGGATGTGTAATTACTTCATTGCTAAAATAGAAAGCTGCATTTTAATAATTAAAGTCCAGCGTATCAGCGGTGAAGCATAATAAAATTGTTTTAAAATCGAGGATTACAACAGTAAATCCCGGCGGGCCAGATGTGAGAACGGGAGGGGCCACTGTGTTCCAGATTAAACACAAAATCCCACAGGGCCGCGCTGTCTTCCCCTTGCAGCTTAGGGGCTTGTGTGGACTCAACATGCTGTAATCCACCGATTAGCTGATATAATCACCTGTAAATACACACTGGCCATGACGTTCCTGCGGGCCATCAGGACCCGCTCTGACGTCCCACATGTTGGACACTTTGCTGCAGAGATTTGACTCGGCTGAACTTCAGCAGACGGTCGGCCCAGACACAAAGACAGACAGACAGGCAGACAGACAGCTGTACTCGATATGTGATCGGGGTCTCAGAAACTAAACTGAACAGGTTACTTCAACCTCTGTTTAAGCAACATCAACATTTAAAGGATTTGTTACATGTTACATACATTTGAATATGTTTGCTAATGTCAAGAACTCTAAGTATTAGAATAGTAAAACACTGTTGTAATAATAATTACATAATAATAATAATAATCATAGCAGATGTTTTACACATAAAATGCTGTGATCTCAAATCAATATTTGCTGTCACAGCCCTTTAAGACTTAATATTTAAATATATTAAATATTTCTCTAGTCCTCTACTTTATCCTTCTTACTCCCCTACATTTATTTGACACCATTAGTTACTTCTAACATTTGTTCTACACTATATATAATGTGCTAATAAATATTTGCACCACTCAGAATTTTCTACATTTCTGTCCTGACAGTAGACAAAGAGAACCCAATCAAATAAATGGATGTTTTTATGCTTTTGTATCTGTTTATTCAATGAAATAATCGGTTTTGAAAGTTCCATATAAATGAACTCCTGTTTTCAGCATCTGCTGTGACCACGTTATGCAGCAGCCTCACAGATATGTAATATTGGCTCATTTTCCTGAATAAACTAATTGTTTAATTGGGTTCTCTTTGGTTACTGTTGCTGATGTTTTGAGTCACTTTGGTGCAGAAATATCAGATACACAGCCTTTGTAGCTAGAACAGCTTCAACTCTTCTGGGAAGGCTTTCCACAAGGTTTAGGACTGTGTTTATGGGAATCTTTGACCATTCTTCCAGAAGCGCATTGGTGAGGTCAGACACTGATGTTGGACCAGAGGGCCTGGCTCACAGTCTTTGCTCTGATTCATCCGAATGTCTTCTATCAGGTTGAGGTCAGGACTCTGTGCAGGCCAGTCAAGTTCTTCCACACCAAACTCTCTCATCCATGTCTTTATGGACCTTGCTTTGTGCTCTGGTGCTCAATCATGTTGGAACAGGAAGGGGCCATCTCCAAACTGTTCCCACAAAGTTGGGAACATGGAATTGTCCAGAATCTCTTGGTCTGCTGAAGCATTCAGAGTTCCTTTCACCAGAACTAAGGGGCCATGCCCAGATCCTGAAAAACAACCCCACACCATAATCCCCCCTCCACCAAACTTCACATTTGGCACAATGCAGTCAGACAAGTACCTAGCAACCACCAAACCCAGATTCATCCATCAGATTGCCAGATTGTCACTCCAGAGAACACGTCTCCACTGCTCTAGAGTCCAGTGGTGGCGTGCTTTACTCCACTGCATCTGATGCTTTGCATTGCACTCGGTGATGTATGGCTTGGATGCAGCTGCTCAGCCATGGAAACCCATTCAATGAAGCTCTCTACGCACTGTTCTTGAGCTATGTGCATCAGCATCCACTGACCACGCTCTGTCATTTTACGTGACCTGTCACTTCGTGGCTGAGTCGCTTCCACTTTGTGATAATACCACTGACAGTTGACTGTGGAATATTTAGTAGCGAGGAAATTTCACGACTGGACTTTTTGCACAGGCGTCATCCTTTCACAGTACTACGCTGGAATTCACTGAGCTCCTGAGAGTGACCCATTCTTTCACAAATGTTTGTAGAAGCAGTCTGAATGCCTAGGTGCTTGATTTTATACACCTGTGGATATGGAAGTGATTGGAACACCTGAATTCAATTATTCGGATGGCTGGGTGAATACTTTTGGCAATATAGTGAATGTACATACTATAAATATACAGCTGCAAACTGTAGTCTGGCTTTTTTGTAATGGTGGTTTTAAAGTAGTGGCGTTTTCCTTTTCAAGCATCCTTTCAGCTTATGTTGATGTTTTACAGTGGATGTAGATATTTTTGTTTCCTTAAATGTTTTCTCGGGATCATTTCCTGTTCTGGGAGGGATTGATACTCTTTGTACCAAAGTACGTTGATCTCTAGGAGACAGAACGCATCTCCTTCCTGAGCAGCATGATGGCTGCATGGTCCCATGGTGCTCATACTTGTTGGAAAAATACATCTAAGAGACTGACAGATGTATGTGCTTGACTATGCAAAAATAAATATGCAGAGGTAGAAGAAGTATCCTTTGAGAAAACGTGACACTATAAACTACTTTACAAACAGTCGTGTACGAAAGCAATTTGTACTAAAAATATCAATGATTTAAAAAACTTTGTGCTTTATCATTTGTAGGTTATTGCTCCTCTGTAGTTGCAGCTAACCCAGTAATAAACTAATCCATTGTAACACTCTTATATTATGGTTGCGTATCATGTAATGGTGTATTTTTTAAATGTGGCATTGCTTCTAAAAGTTAAAAGTTCACGGTGCCTCTTCCTGCACCACTCAGCTGGTCTGACCCAAAATAACGGGTTCAGCTAAAACCATGACGCAATAAAATACACAGTCACGACCTCTCTGCTGTAATTCGCCCTCACCTCCCTAAACGTTCTCTCGCCACCTGCTGTCTGTCTGTCTGTCTGTCTGCGTTGGCTCCACGGCGGCAGTACAAGCGGTTCACATTAATGCCATGTCATTCAGATTCAGCCTCTCACCTCAACGCACTCCATTACATTGGATTAAACCATTAACAGAGGGATTGCGCAAGTATTTTTAGAATTTTTTATTTATTTTGTAAGACACTTTAAAGTCATTCCTGAAAGAGGAAACACATGATTTTGGTTCATAGCACATTAATGCCTGGCAAAAAAAAAAAAAAATTAAGACTACATTGACAAAAAAAAGAAAAATAATAATAATACAAATCATAGAAGCAAACAATATAAACAATATCTTATATATATAAAACATAGCAGGCATAATAAATATTACACATAAACTAAAGTAAACAGTTATTTTTTGGACAATGTTTGGAGTAAGGTTAATAATCACTGATCTGAAACGCTGAGTTTGTTTAAGTCTCCCGGAGAAAGCTCTGCAGATCCACTCATTCACCCCAAACCTTTTTCATTCCACGTCCTCATGTTATCATAAAGACACACAGGCTAGTGTAGACGTCTTTCCTTTGACCACAGATGTTGTTCGTGCACTTGTATACGTGGTTTTCATACGTTAATGTCTCAAGCCAAGATTACACACAGCGCAGGAGCTTCCACAAACGCTTCAGTCTCCCATATTCAGTCATTGTTTTTCCAAAACGCCTTCTTGTTAGTTCGACATATCAACCAAAAGATTAACAGCAAAGCAGCTGGTTTAGGAGCTGAAACGTGATTGGCTGGGTTGTCTTTGGGTGCGCTTCTTTTGCGCTACCGGCTACGCGGGTCTTCCATCTTTGGGTGCGTTCACGGGAAACGGGGATCAGTTTTGGTTCAGTCAGGAATCCAACACAGACATTCGTTCATCTCACACACACACACATCTGTACACAAACAACAAATTCATCATGTGACTGTAAATGTAAATTCACTCTTTAGTGATTATTTTACTTAACAAACAGAGCTGTGCAATTCTTTTCTCTTGTCGAAAGCAAACCAGGAGTAGTAAAGTATCAGGAGGTCGTCCTAGGTGCTTTTGTCTTTTTAATCGTGTGTAGAGAGCCTTTGGTGTCCCTCTCTTCGCCTCCGGAAAGGGAAAAGGGTGCAGGATTCAGCTCCACCCCGTGCACACTCCACAAGTCCACCTTAAGGTCCCAGCCACCCCCCTCCCATAATGCTACTTCTGTTGCAAAGTGCAATCAGTTAATGTCTCTCTGCCTCTCCCTTCCATTTGAAAAATTCAGAAACCAATGCAACAGCAAAAAAAAAAAAAAAAAAAGAAAAGAAAAAGTTACTGTTCAAATGTAAAAATGGTGCAGTCACTGTCCAAAAAAGCAACAGGAAGGGAGAGGACAGTTAGAGAGAGTGCATTTGTGTGTCAAGAAATTCAGTCCATCCTCACGAAACAAGTGTTGTTCCACGTAATGTCCACGTGCTGCTGGTCATGTGTTTGTCGTTATACCTCCCTGGAAATAAAAAGAAACAAACATTAATACATATTCACCAATGTAATGCAAATTTCTTCACAGTTTTGAAAAAAACTTATATCATCAATATATCTACACCTCACTAACAGACCAAACTCGCTTGTTCATAGTCTCAGTTTTATGGAGAATGTTTTAATGCTAAGCTAACCGGCTGCAGCTTGATATTCAGCTGTGCTCTCCTCTTACATTTTCCAAGAACAAAGGTGCTTCTCAAAACCATTCCTTTAAATGTATTAAAGCCACAGGCTGGTTATAGAAGTAGTGACTTACGATGCTGTCAGTGTGGAGTTGAGGACAAGAGTGGTGCGTATCTTGTACAGCTGAGCTAGTGTCAGCTTCTTGTGCTGCTGGGTTGGAGATTTCCTCTTTTTGGGTGAAGTTTCTCCTGAATCACCCGTCGCCGCTGTCACGTGTTTCATATCTACGCAGGTGAACGGAGCAGTTTCCCCATCTGAGCTGTTGCTCAGGGAATCGTTCTCCTCACACGGCCCGGCTCTTTGGCCGCGCCTGGCCTGCGCCCTCCTCAGGGTGGCGCTGAGTCTGTCCGAGGGCATGGTAATGCTCAAGCAGTCGTCAGACTGGTCGAGGTCACTGGATAACAGCTCCATGCAGTTTTGGCCCAGCTCCGAGAGGCTCTTGCTGTGTCCCAGCGACGATGTGTCTATGTCTGCACTCTGTGATTGGTCCTGCTCCTCAGAGCTGTGAGAGTGTGTGTGGCAGATGGCGGTTTTACCATGGAAGTGCTGCAGGAGGTTGTCCTCAGAGCGGGATAAGGTCAGAGAGGGCAACTTCTGGAGGCAGTGGACTCGTGACTGAACGTGAGGCCGCCGGCGAGGTTTAGAGGACTGGACTACCGACAGCTGAGACCCCAGTGAGGCATCCTCCTCCTCCTCTTCCTCCTCGTCTATTTCTGCCTCTTCCTGCTCTGTCTCCTGACCTTCCCTGTCTCCCTCTTCTTCCTCAGTCTCCTCTCCTTCACTCTGGCCACGCTGTGGCTGCAGTTCTCTCATGAGTGATTCAGGGGAGAGGGTACCGTAGGCGCTGTCCATGGACAGAGAGCGACACTGTGGGTCCAACCCCTCTGCATCAGGCCCCGTCTCCTGATTGTGCTCAGAGTAAATACTGGAGTGGACACTGTGGGAACTCGTGGTCTCCGAGGTTTCAGAAAGGGGAGTCACATCAGAGTCAGAGTCTTTATTGGAGGCAGGAGTCTCTTGGTGTTCTCCTGATTCATCGACGTCCATCACTGACAGGGTCTCAGTGGAACCATCCGATTGACTGAAACAAGAGGTTTGATTGATGGTTACCCTTCAGCAACAGAAACTCGTGTAAGAGTATATTATGCTCAAATGAAACTATGCTCATGCATCATTTTATACTAACTAAACTATTTCATGCTATTTTGGAGTTAGGGTGCATTCAAGTCACTCTGGAGGTGAATGTTGCATTAGGCCAACGGTAAACAAACCGCAAATAAATATCTGCCACATCAGCAGAGCTTTTTTGACACAAGCTTTAACATGTTCACAAGCTTTAACATGTTCACAAGCTTCAACATCAGTTTAGTCAGAAAATTGGAAACACAACAACTAACCCGTTATTAACAACTTTTGTTGAATTAGCCTAAAGTAGGCTTAGCTTAGCCTTAAAGTCTTTTACAACCAGTCTGGCTCTGCCCATATGCCATCATAAACTATATGTGGATTAAACAAAGATAGAAAATGTTAATTAATGAGTTGCTTTAAAGGCTGATTTTATTGCTTTAGGGCAAGAACCAGACTAGTTTCTGCTTGCTTCCAGTCTGAATGCTAAGCTAAGATGTATTAAATGGACAGTTTCTATCTTTGTATTCAATTCTTGGCAAGAAAGCAAAGACGCTTCCCAAAATACAAAACTATTAATTTACACAAACGTACATTTCAGTCTTTTCAGATCACCTTGAAAATAAAATTATTTAAAGCAGGCCTTAATTTAGTTAGTAGTAGTACTAGTAATCCACAAGCAGGTGTGTGATTTGAGTTCCCTGCCACAGTTGAGTGGTGTGTACCTGGAGTTCTGCTGGTCCTTGTGCCTCAGGCATGGGGAACTTGTGGTGGAGTTGCTGCTCTCATCTTCCTCCTCCTCCTCTTCCTCACCCTCCACGCATGTCTTCAGACTGTTCCGCTGCCGCATTTCCTCCTCAGTACGTAGCCTCTGCAGCTGGTTCTGAAGTGTAATCATTGGATCAGTACAAACGTTTTAACACAACAAAACATAAATTACAAACTGATGGAAATGGTCTGATCTGATATGGACAGGATCTCCAACCTGGACATTGCAGATTGCATCTATCCAGCTTCGCCCCTGGGTGGCGCTGTTGGCTTGGAAAGTATAGGCTGCCACTGCACTCTTGAACTCATTGAGGTAGATGAGAATGAACGAGCCTACAGAGACAACAAAGTTTAAAATGTCAGCATTGCTCGACTAAAGGTTCAGCTGTAAAGTCGATTAATAGACAGATAATATGAAACATTTTCTGAACTAAACAACTAAATATTGAAGCCTCAGAGCACTCACCGGGGTCTTTGAGCTCCTTACAGACCACATTGTGAATGAGGAGCGGCTGGCGGATGATTTTGACTTTCTCCACTCTTTTCACTGACTTGGTTATTAGCAGCAGGTCAGTGAACAGGAAGCAGTAGACCTCCATCTGTGGGGGGGAATAAATTCAATTCAGACATGACACTTGTAACGTTTCACAGACGATCCATTTTATGTGACACGTGAGGCGACTGCGAAGAAAGCGTGAGAAAGCAGGCGTGACTGCTAAACTGAATCTGAAGATAAGAGCTCACTGTCATGTGACTTTCTTACCCTACTGTCTTTGCCCTCTTTCATCCTCAGCGCTCCCTCCAGATGCAGCTGTCGAGTCTCCTCTGGAGATATTCCTCTCATGGGAGCCATGAGGTCAAAGTGGTTGTACTCCTTGAGGATCTTAAAAGAGGGAAAAGACAAAAGCTTGAAAGCCGACTCCTACATGAAGACTCTGAAGTCTGAAAGCACTGGAGCCTTATAAATCTTACCTTCTCCACCTCTTCACTGCTGCCCTCTACGGCCTCGTAAGAGTCTACACGGGCAGAGATGGTGGCCAGCTTCTGCTGTTCCTGACGCTGTCGCATCTGGGAGTCCACGCTGTTGATGAAGCCCTCCACTGTGGCCACCTTAAGAAGAGGAAAATCAGTACACGGTCAGATCTCTGGCAGAGCAGAAAGCAGCCACAGAATAAAGGCTAGCTAAGGGAATTTAGCCTACCATGCTGATGACAGCGTCGCGGGCCGACTGCTCATCTGTCTTCTTGAGAACGCTCTTCAGTAGCAGGGGATATTTGGTCAGCCTCTGGTGAGGCTTCGCCAACATGTCGGCCAGCTTCAGACGGTTACACTGCTTATGGGTCTCTCCCCACTGGATTGAGTCACAAAAAACAGGACGTCAAGCACAAGAAATATGAAAGAAAACTGAGGATGAGTTTGTCTCCAGCAGAGAGAAACTGACCGTGACGTATGTCCTGAAGAGCTCATTGTCCCTGAGAAGCGTGCGCATGTACTCCATGCAGCCCTCCTCCTCCATGCAGTAGCGGATGTAGGGCTGGAACCTGGAGCCAAACTAAACACACACATAAAGGCGTGAGTCAGAGATATTGCCACGCCAGCATGAGTGAGAACATACTGACTGGAGTTTGAGTCGAAAGAAGAGTAATGGTACTCAGCACAGTGGGCTTTTTTCATAATTTCCAAGACTCAGTGCTTAAGTCAGCTTTTGCGCACTAAGAAGATCTGGTTGAAATCAGAAGGTTTGATTCAAAAATATAATAAATTAACTTGTTTAGTTGTAGTCTAGAATGCCATGAATTAATCTGTAGTACTGCTTACAGGGTCATGTATTATTAATAATTAACTCCTCTTCTGATTAAAACAGTTTATTATTCACACTTTATCTACAACTAACCGTCTTGAAGCCGTGGTGAAGGTCAGTGGGGTCGAGCAGGGCCCGGGCCTGCCTGGCCTTCTCCAGCACAGGCAGCATGACTTGGTTCCACAGGGACGTGTGGAGGCAGACAATCTCCTGGATGTTGCTGAAGAGCTTGGCGGGCTCCACATCCGTCAGCAGGCCGCTCTCCTGCAGGTTCAGCAGCCCACACAGGAACAGCTGGAAAGGGTGACACAAAGGGACATCAGATTCTGAATTTTATATTGCTCTGGCATTAAAGGGGAAAATGATCAGCCTTGAGCCTTGAATTATAACACTTTTATCAGTGCAGCAATAAAGGCCGTTCTCACTGCGCGTCTTATCTCCCACAGTACAGAAGCCACTTATATAACAACCACATGTGTAACGACATGTAATCTTTATGGTCATGTCGGAAAATTACCATAACTCTTTTTGCACTTACATCAGTGATGACTCTGAGTTTCTTGATGTAGGTGGCCTCAGTGTGTAGCAGCTCCCAGATCGCTTCCTGCTGGTGGAACTGTCGCCTTGTCAAAGTCTGCACAAACACAAATGTGTGTGATTAATTAATAGAACAAATCAATTCACAGATTTACCTTAAAGAGCACATCAAACATTTACTGGGTAATGGGTTTAAAAGAGGGAAAAGACAAAATATATTATATATTGTATATTAAAATCTGTGTTTTACTGGGATATTATATGGAGGCCATTAATGCTTATATCAGGCATAATGTTTGCTGTTCATTCAGAAACAGGTCATTTCATTAAAAGAAATAACTTTCTGACAATGTTCTGATATTTGTATGTGCAGTCACTGACCAGTCATTTACTCATTAACCAGTGACAGGCCTTACTGCAGTGCAACAGTGAAGTGCTTTGTAAGGGTTATAATCGGAAATCATGCAACAGGTTAAGACTGACGACATGATTACCAACGAGGAAGTAAAGACAGACGCAAACCAGGAAGCAACATGCATGTAGGTTATGTTTGTCAGAGAAAGTTTGTCTACGTCAACAGATAAGGGGCAGTATGGTGATTTGTCATTTTACTGCAGCTTTCGCTTGTAGATTAGTCTTTAATCACCGTTTAGTTGCATAACATGTCGTTCCACTGAGTTGGACCGATGCTTTATGGCTATTTAATTTGTTTTTTCTTTTGTTGAAAAGGGATGTACAAATAAATGAACATAAGGGGAGGCTCCAAATATAGTATTGCATTTTTTTTTGTGTGTGTGTGTGTGTGTTTGGCCCTTGTGCTCTGTACCTCCGGGTTGTCCAGCAGCGTCTGCCAGCTGTCCTCCAGGGACAGGTTGGTCTCCTCTTCCTCCTCCTCCCAGGAATCCTGGTGGAAGGAGAGCTGCCGCGGTACCTTGGGCAGCCCGAACACCATGTACGAGTGGAGCTTGCTCTGGAGCTGCTCCAGGCGATCCAACTCCTGTCACAGAACCAGAACAATTTTAAGTTAACACCAACAAGAGACTCATCAGCAGCCGTCAGTTTCTATTGGTACATTCAAATTGTAAGTAAGCAGGACTCGTGTATTATTAGCATATTAATCTAGTTCTTACTGGCGCCTAAATCCAACAGTCGCTGCTATTCATGTCTTTGTTCAGGCTGGCAGGCCTGACGTAGTTATGAAAATGAGCTCTGTGCATTGGGACCATTTTAACAATAGGGGACAGGGGAGTGGGGGTGAGAGCTACAACACCAGGGACTTTATGGTTTGTAAAGCCAAAAAAGAAGAAGAAAAAAAAAATGGGGACAAACTGTACAACAGCTTTAAGGAGTAAATTGTTCAGACATTGGGACTTCTTGCAGGCGTTTTGGGACAAAGTGACTGGCAGGTGTTTAACCCTGCATCATGGAGGGTGCAAGAGGTCCAGGTCCCAGTTCAGGATCTCTGGCCTTGAAGGGGTGAAGGGGGACAACCGGGTTGAATAGAGAGGAGTCCTGCACTGACAGGTGACTGACAGATACTGTCTCTGTCTGACATCTGCTACTATGCAGGATGTGACCTCAGAGAGGGGGATACAATGGGAGCGTGTGTGTGTGGGTGTATGCATGTGCTTCATTAGAGTCAACGCTGATACGGAACATCTGATACAGACGTTAAAAGAATTAGTGAGCTTTCATGCATGCTGGTAGGACAGTTTAATTTTGAACAGGTAAGCCGTTCCACTCTGCTTCCAATCCTTATCCTAATCTAAGTTAGTCAACTTTCAATTTTATCAGTAGTCTACAAAAAGACTGAATTGTAGCATATTTTCCGAAAAGACAGACGTCTTCTTTAAGCCTTTTTGTTGGATAGAACTGAGTGAGCACATCCTGTAAGGCGGCTTATTTCCAGAGCTGCTGGGAGGAAACTATGTGAGCCAACAAGTCAGGAGACTCTGAAGGGAAATGACTTCACCGGGTCTCGCAGGACACGGCCTTCTGACCTCTTCCCACTGCTCCTGCTCGCTACTGTTCTGTTTGGTTTTAATGTTTTCTTAATCTGTGTCTGGGTAAAGAAAAAAAAAAAACTGCCCACCACAATTTCTTGTACTATAGCCAAAGGAAAGTGCACTGCCTTCCTTGAAACGGCAATCACACAACCTTGTGTTTCATGTCTGCTTGGTTACCTTGCCGAAGGGCCCTGCTCCAGCGCTGGAGCTGAAGAAGCCGCTGAAGCGGCTGGCAGCACGGTTCTTCCAGCTGTCGGGCCCGCCCCCAACACTGGGCAGAGAGCCACCGATCTGTCCCAGAGCGTCCGGGGTCGGAATATTGGTCTCCCCCAGGAACTCCGTTATGTTCTTCCTCCGTCTCGCCTGACCCTGCGAGGCACAGAGGACAAATGAAAATCACATGATGTACAGTAAAAGGTACACAACAGAAAATGAAAGAATGGCGTTAGGGGCTTTTGATGTCACCAGGAAATAAAATGTTTCCAGTCCGACGGAATGAAGGAGACAATGACAGAATGAGAGAAACTCACAGGACAAACAGGAAATCAGAGGGGAATTCTGTGTGAGGGATGACATCAACAGGACCGTTAAAGCTACCCTAACACTTCAACACAAACAGGAGAGGGAAGGACTGCCACTTCCTCCAAGTGAATGCTCATTACATCACAAGGAGCGGGAGGGAGGTTGTTCCATAAGAACAGACGACCCAAGTCTGGCCATTGTTCCCCGTCAATTGTTACCCTGTCAGCAGGCCCTGCCGCGCACACTCACGCATGCAATCTCTGTCCACTTTACGAGCTGCTGCAAAACAAACAAACAGGGGCCACCTCAGTATCTGAGGAAGCAGTTGTTTTTGCCATTGGAGTGTCAGTGCTGCGGAATCTGCTGGTGGGGAGTCGCAGAAAGACAGGCCAACGACCCCCCACTTCAAACACGGCGACAAGGAACGTACATTCCTGGACACTGACACTGTTGCTGAAACTGACCGGTCATTCCAACGAAATTCTTTTACTGAGCACCTCACCCCATTAACACAAACACAGGCACACAAACACCAAGGTTTTTAGGTCAGTGCAACTCAACAGCCCACAGTTTAGTCAGATTCTTAGGACTCCAGTTAAAGCTGCAACTAAGACTAGTTTTCAATGTCAGTTCTGCAGATAACTCCATAAAATGTCAGAAATAGTTAATTATATTAGTTTACTACAACCCAAATGTTTCCATTAGTAACAAACAAACCGATTCACACGGTGAGAAGTTGAAAGCAATAAAATGCTTTGGTGTAAATATTTGATCGTCTAAATGTTTCTTTCTGACAATTCATTTCAAAATTGTGTCAGGTCTTGGTAACACATTTCAATTCCTCTTTTCCATCATCAGAGTCACAGCGGTCTATGTGTCCAGAGATGTTTGCAAGTAAATCAAACTAAAACTGCACTTCTGCCAATATTTGAATACATGCAGGAATAAAGCACGACTGGATACAAAAAAAAAAAATTCGTAAACAACTATCCATGAACCGCACTGACAAAGACTTATCGCGGTATATAGCTTGTGGCATGTTTATGTTAAAAAATGAAATGTAAATATTATGGAGAGCTCTGGTTAGATCGTTCCGCATTACACAGATTACCATTTTAGGAAGAATGTCACCAGACCTTAAAGGAGCCACTTGAGGGGCACGAGTGGCCTGGACAGAGTTGCATAACTGAGTGGGGGGTCCTCCGGATTGTCAAGAAGCTTTTAGTCCTTTTATCTTACAAGAAATGATGACCGAAGAGAACGGCGACCTAACTGGAAAAGGGACGTGTCGGCTTTAGAACAAACGCTTGAGTGAAGGAGGAAATTTAGTGTCACTTCAGTGAAAGAGAAACCAGCCTGGACCCATTTAGGGACTTTTTTGTGTTGGTTTCAGGGCCAGCTGGTCAAGGACACAGGTGTTAGGAAGTGTTGAATCCCAATGGTGAAATAGGGAAAGTCTGGACTCTGAGCTACAAACTGAACACTACTGGGCAAACTGAAATATGGTTAGTACATGTTTTGTAGCACAGGACACATTTAAGTGGGTAAAGAGAGAAGAAGTTGATATAAATCACAAAACTACGACAAGCTTTTAAAACATTTAAACATGAAAGCGTTTTTTTTTTTTTTTTTTTTTTTTGCAGACAAAAACAAGGCCAGGAAGTTGTAATTAAAAGCACCCGGGGATAAAAGCCATCAGCATTTTCCCACCATAATAACAGTGCTCACCATTGAAGCCAGAGGCATGTCAAAAGTAACAAAAACCATCCTAATCCTTCAGTTGGATTCATGGATCGTAGCCCATTCTGGAGCCAGCTGCTGCCCTCTCTCAACGTCTAGCCTCCTCTCTCGCTCCACTTCCACTGGGAAACACACATCCACGCCGTCCTCGCCGCTCAGAGCTATGAGCCAGTCTAAGAAGCCGAACGGCCGCTGTCTATATCACCAGGGCGTTATTTCCACATCAAGACTTGAACTTCGTGCGGTCTCGAAACGTCCCGAATCCGGGTTGCCCGCCACGTCCTGCTGTGCCAGACCCCGGCCTCTCTTTGAGCCGGGATGTCTCTGTGTCCTGTCCTGCTGTCCAAACAGTCAGCGGTGAAACCTACTCACTGAGGCGCCCAGCTTGCTTGCATTTCACACAGACACTGGCCTGAAGTCATAGCAACCAGGAGGATCCAGCCTCATTGTGTTGGGCAGGAAAGAGGAGGCACCAGAGCAGAGGAGGCCGATCTGAATATTTGGAGGTGGGGTCAGTGTGACAGCTTGCAGGGAGCTCCCTGGTTCAAACATGCATCCTGGTTGCGTGTGGAGATGCCAGATTCTCTTTAGGTCAGTCTCAACAAGCAGCGCAGAAGTTGAAATAATCTAACCACCTAGTTTTTCAACATTAGCTGTCCCTCCAAGCAATTAACCCAAATAAACCAAGACAATTAAGGAGGGACACTTTATTATTTTTGAAATCTTTGAAAGCCACTATTCTTTATGTTATCTTCAATCACTGTTTTGCCTGGAGCCCTTTGAACAATGCAATGCCAGTTAACCAAAACAAGGAAAGACATTCCCTAATAATGAACAAAAGGGAAATACCCTTTGTTTAGTTTCTTGTTTCAGCACATCTAAATGGCTGCTCATTCCAGGAGATAAGCATAAAGCAAGAACACACCTCCTCCTTGAGGAGTCCGACAACTTTCTAGAGATGAAACTAAAATATCCGCAGAAACTCAAGTGTTACGGTAATCCAATAATGGTTTGTAGACTCAACATACACCGATCAGTCACAACATTATGACAAGGAGAACAGGAGACCTCCCTACCGCTCCTTGTGATGTAACAGGAGACCAATCCAGACAATCCGGTGTTCTGCTGGGAAACTTTTGGACCTGGCATTCATCTGGATGTTACTTAGACATGTACCGCCCGCCTAGACCAGACCAGGCACCGCCACCCCATAGCAATGACACTCCTTGATGGCAGCAGCCATCCCCAGCAGGATGCAGCACACACAGAAAAACGGGACACACAGGACACCCTCAGACGGCCCATGTCCATTCGCTGATGAGTCACAACTGTTTTGGAGGCACAAGGGAGACCTACACAATATTAGGAAGGTGGTCATAATGTCGTGCCTGATCGGTGCATACATATTATTAGGTGTTGAGAAGTTATGTTTGGTATTTTTTCGTTTTTTTCGTGGACTAATCAACTACTCACTGAATCAGCACAGAAAAAAAACATGAGTTGCAGTCATGAATATTCTCACCATGTGCAGATAATTAAACCGCTCAATAATTCTTCAGCCTGAGCTAATAGACCCTCACAGCAAACATGAAGCCGCTCTATTCATGTCTGCCTAACTAATTATGTTTACAAGGTTTCTCTTACGGCTGCTGTGTAAACCAGCCAGCCAGACCAGTCCTGAGCTGCCACTTGTGCAGCTTGTGTGTCTAGTGGGGACCCGTCAGGTTAATGATATCAAGCCTGGCCGCTCACGGTCTTATCTTATCACTGAGGTTTGTAGCATTAACCTTGGCCTGCAAAAAAGAAAAAAAATCTTTAAAATGGGAAGGGATTGTATTAAAATAAGTTTTGTTTTTTTTTGACAAAGAGGGCAGCGTTACACCACCCTTTCTTGTCTTACTGCCCCCCGCCCTCCTGCTACTACCTTTATGTTAGCCAACTGATAAGGGCTCCCCTTGATCAGGTAGCTTGATTAACGATAGGAAAACAGCGTGACACTGACCTTCCTGCTAACTTGGACACGCACCGACACACGCGCGCGCACACATACACATACACCACATGTGCATAACCAGGAAGTAGAAACTAAAAGAAACCCCTTGTGGTCAGCACACGATGAATGTTTCAAGGCCGCTGCAGTAATAACGAGGGCCGGATGAGCACAACAACAGCAGAACAAACAGAAGCTTTGATGCTTTCAGCCTGAGGTGAGACATGAGAGTACAAACATGGCGAGAACAATCCTCCCACTGCTCATTCTATCAGCAGACGTAATGAGATCCCAGCCGTCATAACAGAAACATTTTCACCATGATGCTTCCTGCAGAGGATATGAGATTAATGAGGACTAAAGCAAGAGTAAATGTCAAATTTCTCTGTATGTCTGAAATGAAACTAAATCTAATCTTAGACACATAAGGCCTGCAACTATTCCTTCATTCGGGATTAAAGAGAAAATTTAAAAAATGACAACTATAATTTCCTACAGACTGAGATGAGAAGTTTTTGTTTGTCTAAAGCTCACGTATATTCTTTCTGACCACGTCTGACAAAGAACGGTATCTAATTGTCACATTTTAGACCCCGGAGCCAACAGCTTTTCAGCGTTTTTGCTTTAAAAGTGATTAATTACCGATGGTTGCTGCTCTAAAACGCATCACATATGATCAGTCCTGCACTGCACATGAAATGTCAGCAAACCTCTCACCTGACAGTCACTTGGTGTCTCCATGTCAGGGGGAGGCGACTCGGGAATCTCTGAGTCCACATGGAGCAGGTCCCAGCTGCGCCAAGTGGACAAACCAAAACGAACCATTTTCCACAGAAACAAGGATTTTAAACCAAAAAAAAAAAAAAAATCAAAGAGGTCTGAGTGGTCAAAAAAAGCTTAAAAAAAGGTAATTCCAAAAGTCATAGAGAAGAATCCATTTTCAGGAAATCACAAAAGTGCAGGGAAGGCGAACCATCGTTGCTTCTTCCACCTCGTGTTTCTGACTGCCTGCCTGATCCTGAAGGTATTGTGTACTCCGGATCAACGGTCACACAATTATCAGTCATAAAGGTGTGTGTGCTGCAGTAACCTCCACCTTCAGCCATCAGGGGAAGTTCTTTGTCTTTCCAGTTTACACACACCTCCTCAACCTTCTCAACTTGTGGCTCCTCCCACGAAATATGGGGAATACATAATAGTGTCCTTACACATGATATAATAAGTAGACCTAGAGAGTATGCTAGTAAACATGTAAGTCAGTAAAGTTCCTCACACAGACTGACTGGACAAGCTGGATCCAGCTTTCACAATGAATTCTAAAATTAGATCTAGAGTGGTTCAAACAGGAGGGCTAAATAAAAATGGATCAAATGATTAGTTTCATTATTGATTAATCCGTCAATTACTTCCTTTAACTAATCAGTCTATAAAATATCAGAAAATGTCTCCAAACAGTTAAAAATTGTACATATTTAATATTTATTTACAACTAAATAAAGCAGCACCTCTCCAGATGAGAGATTAGATCAGAAAATAAGAAAAGAAAAAGAAAAAAATATATCAAAATAGTTGGAAAATCTTTTTCTGCTGAATTACTCATTTATTATCCAACCAATCATTCTAGCTTTAATTCACTATAATTATATATATATTTTAGTGCTATCACTATCTCTATTTATTTTTCTCAACTTATTAATTGTCAATCTATAAAAATGTAAGAACAAATGTTGAAAATTACCATTTGCATGAAGAATTGCTGGCATTTTAGTTTGGAAAAAAACGCTGAATAATTAAATTAATATATCACAGGCATTTATCAGACATTTTCAGTTTCTCTATTAGTTCTTATTTTATATCAGGGATGAAACTAAACGGCACAGAAGACAAACATCTAACATCGATGCCTATCGAGTCAATCACTGATACTTCTCACACTATTAACAAACTATACCGACTGTTCTGAAGGGCACCTGGTGTTTGAGTTCAATACCTGAGATCTAATGATTCACTGAGGCCCCGTGTGACTGCCGCTCATTCAGCTATTGTCATTCAGAATTATCTCTGTGTTGATCGACAATTGTCCCCATTGTGAGCTATAAGACCCAGAGGAGAGGTGGCTGCTGGATGTGACCGTCTGGCTGAGAATCTCCCCACATTAACATCCACAGCTGTGCAAAACAGGGAGTGAAAGCAAGGAGTATGACTCAGTTTAAGATGAAATGAAGAATGACAATTGTTCCTGATAAACGTCTTCTGCCTACACTGAGGGCACTGTACGAGCTCGGCTACATGAATACAATATCATTAAAATCCAGTGGTGAAGTGTGAATACAAACACACCACTCCCTTTCTCGGTGTCATCAACTGAAACGTGCGCGCCGCTCTCTATCTGGTTTTCAGCCCTGAAGGCTTTTCTTAGCTACAGTATTTCCCCAGTCCCCAGTCTTTGTCTGTTATGAGACAACTGTCTCTCCTGTTTATTAAACGACTTCCAACCTCGAGCCACACCCATGTTTCTGGGGGTTTATTTGGATGGCATTCAGCTCATTATTTAGTATCACTTAATCTGTTGACTCATTTCATTATTATCCAACAATGGTTCAAAAAAGGCAACTCATTATTATTATTATTATTATTATTATTTTAACAAATATCAGAAATTAGGTTTCACAACAGCAATGTAAAACCAAAGGTGACTTCTTAAGGATTAACCAACTTTACTCATATAAATCTTCACACCTGAGAGTCTGAGACCAGAGAGGCTTTTCTGTTATTGTCAAAATTAATGCAGATTTGTTATACATCTTCAACAGTGGACGACGCTTATGTTTCAGTCGCAAAAACGTACATCCACAAAATTTCATTTAACAAAAGAAATCCAAAGTCGATCTAAAAAGCAAGCCCTGGCGTGAGGAGTACTCCTAAATTTAATCCTTAATACTGTTATCATTTTTGGGATAGGTTTATTGGAGAATGTATTTAACTTTGTAAGTAAACTTGTCAAGTCTTACATGAACAGCAGTAAATTAATTTTGCTTTGATAAAACTCGAATTTACACACGAACTTAGATCTAATGAGTGAGATCTGATCAGAAGTCCACAAAAGTGCTTCCACAGAACAGACTAAGTAAAGGAAGAGTGCATTGTGGGAGGCCAGGGCACTGACACACATATGGAGGATCCATTACCAGACACTAAATTCCTGGGAGAGCCAAACGCATCCAACTGCACTCTGTAACGGGAGCCTAGCCACTGTGATTTGCAACCTCTGGATTAAACACATTTATAGACTTCACCCTCTTGCACATTAGTTTACATGTGAGCGTGACAGACTGGACTAGAGGTCCTCACTGTTGTTCACCAAGGCAACTGATAGATGCGTGTTATGAGACGAGGGCCAATGGACAGAGAGCAAGGATCAATGTACTGTACATGGTTACCAACAGTCACACAGTCCCAGCCGGTGGAGCTATCTTTATGACTGCTGTAAAATTATAAAGGTCTCGGTTTCTGTTTACTGGAAAGAGGAAGATAAGAAAGCATTCTGTGTGACCCGTGCAATCAGCCGCTGTACAAAACCCGAATATTTAGCATGCTCCCCTGAGTATAAAGTTTTGTTTTGGCTCAAATCTGACCTCACACTGGAATGAAGAGCGAGCAAAAACATCCTGGTCTCTGCCACTTGGGATTAATGACTTCAGTTTACCAAATGAGTCACAGCTACATGTGAAGGTGGCCTTTCAGAGTTTTAATTTCGTAAAGCTATGTGACGGCAGTAGGTCAGATGAACCTTGCAGTCAAAGATGATTAACGAATGGATAGGGTTTTGTTGAATTTCACTTGGTTCTATAGGTGTATTTTTCCCAATTGGAGGCGGAGTCATGAAGGTGGTTTTAGGATCCTATCAAAGGTGATTAAATGCCGATAGAAAGAAGGTTATAAAGTGATTATTCATAAACGGCGCAATTTGTGTGTGGCATGGTGGGCACGCTATCAGGACGATTGGAATGCAGCTTGGACCAAATGGGACAGCTCTGACGATGATCCCGTCATAAAACAATCAACCCACATCATCAGAACTCTCCGCGCCCTATCACAACTTTCAGGGACTGTAAAATGTAACATCAATGAGGTAATAAACTTGAAATACCCACATTAAAATAAAAGGATAAGTTTATATCAAAACAACAGGATCTCACTGTTTTTATACCATCTGAAGACTGGCACAAGCCGCTGCTGGGCCAAGCTATGAATCGAGTCACTGGGCAAATATCTGAACTTCTCTGAGCATAGTCAGCGATTCCATAAAAAGCAGGCATGCGTTTAATGGAGAGTGCCAAAGCTGCTGCCATAGAAACTCAAGTGCCGCTCTCAGTGTCCACATGTCCAACCACAGCCTTTGTCTTCCAAACAGCTTTCATAAAACACGAACGGGCACCAGAAATACATCACAGGGTTTCTGCGGAGGAGCTAAAGTATCAATATAATAAAATGAGCCTGGGCTTTATGACTCTTACTTTGGTCCAAATAACACGTTAAACGTTTTCATGGAATAATTTCAATTTTACTGACACTTTCTCCATCTACATTGTAAAGACAGGGCATAATTATTGAAGCATGTTAGACTGAAGTTCTTATTTGGCCGCTGCTTAGGAATACCACAGCTGCACTAACATTCAGAAGAAGCTCATTACTGCCCCCCTCAGGACAGCACTGATATTACTCTTACCACATTCACTCAATAAAACTTTCAAGTCAATACCTGCAGCGTGAGTACACAGTACACTTCTTTGGCTAAATATCTTAATAGGAATTACTTTGTCGGTAACTGGATGGAACAAAGTAAAGTACAAAAGGTCACAGAGTGACTAAAACTCAGCTTTCCGCAGCAACCTGCTGTGTTTATGCATCAGCTCAATGACTAAACCTTAGTGACTTACCTCCACAGATGCCTCTACTTGTTTTTAGGCCCAAAGCAACAATGACATATGTTGACAGTGCATATACAAAATCTAACTCACCTTTATGAAGGTCTCGACTTGCCTCAAGGGCAATGAAAAACCAATGACTGGTCCGATGCACGTAAAAGAGCATCTCGTGAGCTAAAACTTTATAAACACTGAGTAAATACAGCAACAGGACAGCAGCACATGGACACAATCACGCAATGAGAAGGTGCCTTATAGAGCAAACATGCAACGCAGAACAGTGACAATACAACTGTTCAACTGGAAGTATTACTGCTCATACTGGCATGGAGGATGTTATGCAATTGCTTCAGTATTAGTGAAAACTGTTATGGAGAGAAATACCCTACTTATTAAAACAGGTATTAACCTGTGTTTCCGTCATTTTTTAAAGCAAGTACACCGATCAGGCATAACATTATGACCACCTCCCTAATATTGTGTAGATCTTCCTTGTGCCTATAAAACAGTTGTGACTCATCAGAGATTGGACATGGGTCTTCTGAAGGCTTGAACCTCAAACTACAATCATGTCACGACTCCATAAATAGGCCCTTGTTTGAAAAGGTTGATGACAACCTCATCCACTCTGCATGTTTTCCCCACAGTGTGATAAGCTAGTTCTGCATGCTATCACAGTTAGCATATAGATAAGCATTTACATTCTGTTCTTTACTGGATCTGGAGAAGTTTACATTACAGAAAGTCAACTCCAGCTATCAGCAGACTAACTTCAGCAGACGAATAGCTTAAAAAAACGTAGCAGTATTAACCACACTCTAGGCGTGTAGCTTTCTAATGGGTGTTTTCGCAAAAATCATGAAAGATGGCAATTCTGTAAGAGCTCCAAGTCCATGTTTTCAAGTCATTATATGTCACAACGTGACTTGTTTTTTTGGCAGCCAAGCGGATCAAAATCCTGCAGGCCTCCACCAGCCTCTTAGCATCTCTCATCAGTAACAAATCCGCCTCTTCCTGTAACCACAGGAAGCGTTGAAGTGGCAGGGAGTGTTCCTGAATGAACTCATCACCAAATAAGATTCAATCATTCAGTCAGCAGCAGCGGGCAGCCTTGCACGTACGTGCATGCAGCTGGCAGAAGATCCACAAATACGTTCCCAGGATTGTGCTCGGCAGATAGAGGTAATGGAAGACAATGAGGTCATGATGAGATACTACATAGGCCCAAGGCATTATGGGACTGGAGGAAGGGGAGATTATGGAAATAGTTAAGGGTGTGGCAAACAATAAGTCTGAGGGAGTGTCTTGTTTGTGTGTTGTTTGAACAGGTGTGTTTTGGTCTGATGAGTCTAAAAGACAGAGTCATATGTTAAGAGCTGCAGCGTCACATGAAACCTATCTATTACGAAATGATGCTTGTTGTGTTGTTTCATTTACATGTGACTCACCAACACATCTATGTTTTCACGCCGTCCCAGTGATCCGTGCTCCATCTTCTCGCTGCCTGGAGTGAGGATGTAGGGGCTCTGGCCTCCAGAGGGCTTCATGTTGGGCAGGCTGAGCGACCGCATGTCCTTCACGCCCTGCTCCACCTTCAACTCATCACCTGGCCGTGCTGTATAAAATAATAAATCATTATTAATGCATTTATTTCATCCCAGAGCCAAACCCAAAAGTATTTTTCCTTCATAAACCTTTACCTGCGGCTCAAAACTATGTTCTTTGGTCACTTAGGGGCACCTTAAAGCAACCAATGATGACAACACTGACTACATTTACATGGACACTGGTACTCTGCAAATAATTAGAATGATAGCAGAATAGAAATGCCTCATGTAACCACCTCAATCAGAAAAGACTATTATTCGATAGAGCTGGAATTGATGTGGTAACCAAGTTAGAATCCTTAACCCTTCAATCAGGTTGAACAAATATTGTCCACGTAAACGTCAGTGACATATCAACACCTTTTCACCTCTTGTGCAAGTGAACAGTTGCTTACTCACACATCCAGCAGACACAAAGCAACATTAGCATTCATTCAAGAGTTTCTGGCCACTTGGTGAATATTGAAGCATCTCGTTTAGCTCTGCTTTGGTCCTACTCCTGAGGTAAATACCGCCACTAAATTCATCAATATCTAGTTGTTTGTCTCTTCTCTGTGCCAAAGCTGTATACAGTATTTAAAGACGGTCATGTTAAGAACGGCTGCTTGCTGTGACTGAAAATGACATAAACAGAGAAGTGAGAGTAAACAAAAAACTAAAGCTGAGGGCTGAAAAAGGAAAAATATGAAATGAAAGACGCTGAAATGCATCATGGAGCTTAGTACAAAAAGAGGTGAAGTGACGAAGTGTTGAGAATATAGAACAACACAGAGTCTCAGACTGAACAGCTGCTGGACTGTTTATCCTTGACCCCTGTGTGTTTCAAACTTAATGTAGCTCCAGACTGCGGTCAAGAGGTGTGACTCGGCAGGGTGACAGTTTCAAAAGAAAGGCAATTATTCATGGCACTGAATCTTTTTTTATGACAGGTTGAATCCATAAACTTCAACAGGTGTTTCTGCAGATAATGGCTGCCCTTCAAGGTTTCTGCTAGAGAAAAGACATGAGACACGGTGCCACGTGCTGCTGCTGCTGCTGCTGCTGCTGCTGCTTTGTCATTTAAACTCATTAAAAAATTGTAATAATACTTCTGAAGAATTACTGAGCAGATCAGTGACACATTTTCATTGTGGTTCTGATCACTAGGATACAGTCCATTTGTTTCTCCTTCTAGACAGAGACACACCTGTGAGAGGAAATGGGCCCACACCATATGATTCACGCTGCCATTGTTATAAGCACAGCGATAAGAACGCTGTAACGTCCAAAACACACGGCTTTCTAAGAACAAGACAAAGGACCAACTATTTCTGTGAGTAATTTCACTGTGCCATTGGCATCTGAAGTTATGGTTATTGTTTGCCTGCAGCTACTTCATGTACCAAGAAATAAATCTGTATAAATCGTATAGTTTAGTTAGAAATAACCTTTTCTTGTTACTGATGAGGTGGGACAAAACATTCACAACAAAAAAGGACACAGGTGGATGTCTACTGTGACTTATTATAAGGGGTGACACACATTTTTGTTATTTTAGCAGGGCATTTACGACTAAACATGCAAATGAGCCAAAGGTAAAATGATGTTATGGCACCGAATGGAAAGCTTTTGTAAAGGAATTCCAATAAATCTACTTTGTGACAGTTTCAGTGCCAGTCAGTATATTTTAACTTGATATCACTAATAAAAGTGCCACAGATCCTCAGCACATGTCCTCCACTGACTCTGACAAAGGGCATTAGTGCAAGGCGGGACTCACTCTGTGAACATTTTTACCTTTAACTTTGAGGTAGTGTCCTCCAAATCTGTAGGCCTCGAAGTTGAGAGACAGTGGCGTATTGGACTGGTCCAGGAACAACTCAACCCGGGACAACTCGATACCGTTCCTCTCAAACACTGGACCCAGAACCTCTCTGGTAGCAAGAAAATAACTCGATTCATACACAGAAAAAGAAAGTTAATTATGGCTTTAAGTGTGTGTTGCTCCTCTCCACTCACCTCAGCGTTTTCTTTTTCATAGCAGGTACAATTTCCGTGTTGATGTCCACATTGAGGTCAAACTTCAGGCTGAAGCACTCCTTGCTGGGGTCCTGTGGGGAGAACAGACACACTGTTAGTTTACTCAGGTGGGACTGTGGGGCTGGATGTATGTATGCGCTCAGCAGATCCACAGGGGGGCTCCTTCTCACTACACTGCCTGGCTCAGACAAAGAACAACCAAGCAGATATCACCACGTTATATCATGGCTGCTGTATTTCACAACTCTCCTCTAGACTCCTACAGAACTGAGGCTTCATGGAGGGGGACTTACATCAGTGTGTCGTCTCCGCGGCTTCTTTTTCACCAACTTCATACCCACTGTTTTGCGCTCCCTGCAAAACAGTTACACATACGTTATCATACCTTATAGAAGAGCCCAAGATGTGAGACATGTTTGCCATATTAGCCATATTAATGTGACAATCGAGGATGAAAAGACGTCAACAGACACACATTTCATGTCTGTATTTTAGCCTCCAGTGCGAAAAGACTGACAGTCTGGTGGAATACGTGAACACTAGCATGACGTAATAAAGGGTTACCGACCCGTGGTCATGGCTCCCCTCATCCTCTTCCTCCAGGTCAGAGGGGGGGCTGGTGCGTGGGGGACAGGAGCGCGTGGACACGTTCCGAGCCAGGATGGAGGCTAAAGGTTAAGAAAACACAGGAGTCATTCTCTCTGTTGGATCACAACTCAGTTAATGTTTAATATCAATTTGGTTCACTCTCATTATAAAATAAAACACTCTGAATAATATGTGGCCATATATTATTATAATTTAGCAATAATTGAAATAGCTTTGTAGATGTCCTGCCTCCATCTTAGCAGGGGTGATTAAAGTATAATTTGTGGTGCAGCTAAAGAAAATCTACAGCAGGAGCTCTTACTGGATCAGCACTATTGTTACTCCGGCTCAAAGATGGGCCCAGTGAATATTAGATAATTTGACATATTTTTCATGGTTCCACTTAATAAATAAAATGTGTCTCAAACCTGCAGCCCACAAAACAAGAATGCAGGACTAGTTGAAACAGGTTATTAAATAAATAACACGACACAGTTTTCTAAATTACTGTCGGGTTTAACAGGAACTACCTGGGACTTTGTTTCCACTGTATTACAGGGGTGAAAGCATGAAATCTCACGGACGGATGCTCACGGATATCTCAAAGCGTGGGCAGGAAAAAAACTCCAAACACTGCTCTGCATGGGTAGTTAGCACAAGCCTGAAGTTCCACCCACTGCCATTTGTTCAGTGATTCAGATAGTTCTGGACCCACTGGTGGCTCTTACTGCCAGTTTCCATAAACATTCAACTGATGAGAGATTTGACGATTAAGAGAGACATCTTCCTGCTATATCCCTGAAATACTGCGAGAGAAAAATGGCCACAGATATCGCAAGAAGTGTGGATGAAAGCCTTGTCAACATGAAGAATAATAACTACAGTTTCTACTATGGCACTGAAACTATAGAGTTAACCGCAACAGCTGCCATAGATTTGATTGTATGAAACAACCTTTTAGTGTCAGTAACAATGAGAATTTTTCAGACATGAACGATCACATTTAAATTCAGAATTTGACAAGAAACACATGGGAAAGAAAACGTTAAGCTATGTAACACCTTATTTAGACATCAATAAAAACCCTGTGTCCTTCATATTTACACAGTGGAGTCCTGTAATGAGGTAATGGAGCTGACATCATCACTGTCAGAGGGGTGAATACCAAATAAAGAAATTTACCTTGAGGCTGTAAGTCAAATCGGGGGTGCCGGTCAAAGTGCATGTTGTCTGCGTTCTCTGAATGGCAGCGTGAGTCACATGACTCACACAGGTGAAGGGGGCTTTTGCTATTCAGGTCTTGGCAGTCTGGGTGGTGGCAAACCTAGACAGAGAAACAAATACAGACGGGGATAAAGCAAAAGTCAGATCTACACAACTGCCAAGGAGACAAAGCATGTACATTAAAATACAAAAACAATTTAAAGGACTGGGCCGCAGTGAAAAGGGCAAAACAGTCACACACATTTAGAATAAACAGCTCCCAGCCTGACTATTGTTTCTGCCACAATTAAGTGACCACAGAGGCCGCCACGGGCATTCCTGAGGTTTGGTAACTCCCACCTTCCCACCATCTGTCCCCCTCTGTGGGACAACAACTAATTGACTTAAAGTCAGCTTTTCACCTCATGAGCTGATTTGGGACCAGCTCACCATGACATAATCCAAAATTGTATCCTGAGAGGTGAAACAATAAAACTGACCATAGGTCAGCAACTGGGATCCGTCCAGGCCACAGAGCTCCAAAAGCTCCACGGCTGAGGCCACATACAGCAGAAGGCTGCAGGATTAAGGATCTCTCTGTCTGTCTCGGCCCAGACATGTGCACCCCCTCTCCTGGCTCTCTCCCTCACCTCAACACCACGGGACTAGTCTATGTACATCTCACTCCACCCTGTGTCCCCCCTTCGCCGTAACCCACACCCAGCCTGCTCAGGAAGCGGGGACGTATGGGGAGATACAATGGAGGTCCCGCTAATGTACTTCCTGTCATTGTTTCCATGTACTCAGGAGGAGCAGTGTGTCTGTGCACGTGTGTGTAAATATGCACACAGCGGAGATCAGAGCGCAAGCTAGCCGGTCTTGCTTTCGTGTAAACAAGTATAGATGTAAAGTAAGCAGACACCATATCTATTATATAGGTCTGTTTTAGGTAACTGTATTGTTGGAGCACACTAATATGCACAGCCATGTCCTATATCTAAATACAACGGAGTTTAAAAGCAGTCAAGCACAGAGCTACAAATGTGTCTCCACAGACTTGGTACTCTACCGTCATGCTGTGCAGATGAGAGCTGGAGTCTTTGCATGTTGGCTCCATATCCATGCCAGGAGGCACCCAGGAACCCAATAAACATCCAACTAGCCACCTTACTCCACAACGCGGCCCTGTCAACCCACACTGACAGGCTGCCTTATTAATCCACTCCTCTCAATGTCTAGCCAGGTATAATCGCAGATTTTAAAGAGCAGGTCGCAGGACTGGTGGAGAGGACAGAACAGGGGAGGAAGGGGGGAGGGATAAGGTCAAGGGAGGGTGAGGAGTCCCAGTGAAGATATAAACCCAAGGCAGGAAGGAAGAATAAAAAGGTCCGTCCAGAAGCTTTTCAGAAGTACAAAGCCCCCCTAATCTTGCAGCCTAATTGGTGCCTGTGCTCTGTCAAAGCCATCTGACGGTCCTACAGAGATTAAACAGCCCTACTCTCCAAGCTCCGAGAGCCAGGGTCTTCTCTTCTTTCTTTATTCTCTCTTCCTTTCTTCTCTGTCCTCTGCCACCAGCAGTACAGACTCCTCCCTTCTTCTCATACACCCAGGGTCAGTATACCCAGGCAGAGCCCCAACCAGAGACAAGTTTTAAATAGAAAGAGACGGAGACAGGAGTCAGCGAGTGAGCTCTGAGACTAAACAAAATAAGAGGATGGAATAATAACCCCAAACTGTCTTTTAAAGCCGCTATAATCAATACTGGTCTAAGCAACTCTCTGAATAACTAATTATCATTCATTTTTGGAGACCAAATCAAAGCAAATGTTGACTATAAATGCTAATGATGCACTCCGTCTACCAGTATTGTGGTTTAGGTGTGTTCGCCATAGTAAAGGAGGACTGAGAAAAACACAAATGGATTAAGACATTTCTCAATCATTGCAGCTGATGACGTCAAGTTGCAGATACAGCAGACTGAAGCATCTCCCCTCCGGGCTGATTCACTGACCACCACCGAATGCTAGGCGACCACAAACAAGTCACAGGAATCTGTTACAACATCACCTGCTTACGCTTCTCTGAAGTCGATATCACAACGCCTGTACGCGCAATTTTGTACAGCCCAGTCAAATGTTCACTAACGCAGAGGTGGTAAATTCTCCGCGAGGTGGGAAGACGGACGGCCGGGCCGGAGACATGTGAGCGAATCAGATGCCATATTTAGACAATAGCCCGGATAGGTGAGCTTTCCTCACTGTCAAGTTGTGCCATTCGCATTCCTGAAAGCAGCTGAAAAAAAAAAATGTGTTGCCTCAGCCAAGATAAAGTAGAGCATCACAGGACTAAGAAAGGCTCTGGAAATGGAAAAATTCCTATGAACCTAGAAAAGCTTGTAATCTCACACTCAAAGTACAGCTACCTGAAGATATGAGCCTAACAGAGCTGTGGATATGTGCAGGAGAGATTTTTCCAATACTGAACATTCCTATCAATGAGAGGGATGATTAATAACTGGGTACGAGGTCGGCCTGACTTTCATTATACGGCCTTTCTGGGGCTGGATCAGTTTTCCCAACACAACAAGGAGGAGGAATAGGAGGAGTGTGAAGGTAACGGTGCGGGACAGCTGAGAGGAAGCCATGCGTGCCTCATACTACGAGTGTATGAATGCGTGCGACACTACATGTGTCATGTGAGTGTGTGTCGCGTGTGCCCCCTGCATGCCTGCTTTCAGATCTGCCCGGATTAGCAAGGTGGTCCGGGGGAGCATGACTGTAGATGAAAAAGCTGCACGCACACACACACACACACAAACACACAAACACACAAACACACACACACACACACACACACACACACACACACACACACACAGCCCCACCTTCATCTCCTCTCCCCGACAGCTGAGAACCCGCACACACACGTGTCACCTGCCTATGCACCGTCGTTTCCACACATCCTGCAAGTGCGCCACATCTCCCCCACCTACATAAATGGACTTCCTCACACAGGCATGTCCGCTCCAAGGTTGTGTCATCGATGAGCAGCACAACAGTCGCTCAGCTGTAATAAAGCCGTACTTGCTGCAAGGAAAATGATGGGTGTCTTCTGAGGTGAGTCAGGATTATGACCTTAACACTTAATCCTCCATACACGACACCTCACGGCTGGATCTAGACACTTTACAGCACATAGCGTACCCACTGCTAATGCTAAGAGTTTGATTTATTTCGGTACAGAACAGACTATTTCACACAGCCGACTCTAAAGACAATAAATAGGAGTAGAGTTATTTTAGGTTCAGATTCAAGCGTCTTAAACATGATTTATAATTAAGGACTGAGCTTGTGGGTTTAGAGCAACAGCCAGGCAGTTTAATTTGGCTGCTTTCACCTGACCACCATCACAATTTTGTCTCCTGAGGGCAATTTAAAATAAGTCTGGACAGCTTGCCACATCCTCGCGAGCCGGACAATCTGTTGGTAATAAGTCTTTGTGTACGGAATTATATGACGCACTGAGGGAAAGGCCGCAGATAAATTCAAACCCAGATTACAGACGTGACTCAGTGTGATAGGAGGCCCATCCATCACAGAGCTGCTTTGAAGAGATTCTGCTCAGTAATGCTCTTACCGGTTTTGCAAAAGCCAAAACTACACTCCTGTATGTACGTTTGCAAAATGACTGCATTCCCCCCCCCCCCCCCCCTCCTCCCCTCCAACCACACGCAGCCCTCCTCCGGAACAGCTTGTCCTGCCAGAGCACACCTAGCGCTTATGTAATATCACCGTGTGTGTTTGCATCACGTTTAAAGGAGGAGAAAACGGGGTATGTCAGCCGCAGGCTATGGATTCTCTCACAAAATGTACCCTATGAGCAGGTCTTGATTAATTTTTCCGGTTACCATCTCATCAGCTATGTCGTTGACACATTCACATAGCTTGCAAAGAAAAATGTAAATCTGCGCTACTCTAACTAGACTAACATTTTGTCCTCATCCTTTCCAGTCTTATCATTGGAGGCATTGGACAAACTCTCCTGAAGAGCAATTTTAAAGGTCTGTGCCATCTTGCAATCCAGACAACATCTAAAATAGGTTTAAATGTTATATAAAAATCGACCACCTGTAGAATAAGATTTCTTCCACGGAGATCAAATTTTGCACCAGGCAGTAAGTATTTAGTTTATTTCTGGTGCTAAGTTGGGCATTTTAACATGGACGTCCATGGGGCCAGCCTCAAGTTTACATCTGAGGAACTGCAGCATCATTTCTCAGGCCTGGACGTTTCCATCTGGTCTGAAGTCACAGTCAGAGTATAACAACCTTCCTGTTTTTTGTCTCTTGACATAATTAACACCACACTTACAAACTCTTTAAGGACTAATTGGTTGGTTTGGCAAACATATGTCTCCACCATTAAAGAGCACAGCCACTTCCCTGAGCGTTTCTGTGGGAAACATGAAGGACATTATCCATACAGTGGATGAAACATTCCCAAGAGGTCCATTAACTTCACAACAACAGCCAAAAAGTTAAGTTTGAAACTAATTGGCTACAGTTGCTTTAATATTTCTGTTATTTTACCAGATCAAAGCAGCCGCAGAAAATAACAAGCTCCGTTTTCTGCACAGATATTTCCTTTTGCATTAGATTACAAAAGCTGGACTAACAGTTTGGGTAGCTAACAGCGGGGTAACTCAATGTATGCAAAGGATGAAGCGGATGGCAATATCTTAATTTTCTTCACACATATTTTTAAATGGTGGAGAAAACCCTTAACATCCACCTCCACCGTTTCGACAGCTCGCAAACCTGTCAGTAGATTTGCACTTATAATGAGAACCACAAGAGGGCGCCACACATGTGGACACGTCTCCTGAACATCGTAAACACGAGCCTGTTTAAAGTTTGTATCAGGCTGGAAGTGCAAGTCTGTAGAGGTAGACTTTACTGTATGCACAACAACGCTTAAACTCACCGCATCGCACAGAAAAACAAACTGCCGAAGAATAAAAACAAATCTTATCTTTTATTGGCATATTGTGAAAACAGGAGTTCCCACACATTATGGCTCTTCTGTAACACACACACACACACACACACACACACACACACACACACACACACACACACAGCTGTTTGTCATGGAGGTGCCCACACCCATAGAGCAAACTCAACTCCGTCATTGTTCCGAGCGGCCATCATCGACCTCAACACACACACACACACACGCACGCACACAAACACACACACATTATAGAGCAAATCAAAGCTAACCTGAATCAACACACAACGCTTCATATTGCGGATAATGGATAATGCTGCTTGGTGAAGTTGAGCACAAAATGTATTGTTTGGGCCAATCTTCTGTCAGACTCTAAAATGTCTCACTGCACTTCAGTCTTTGTTGAGACTGTGGGTGACATCCAGCTACAGTGTGTTTAATTACATGGGCCAACTTTAATGCTCCCCATCACTCCACTCCCACAGAAAAAGGCTGCTTTAAGGTCCTGTCCTGACATGCAAGCTATCACTGATTTGGCAACTGGTAGATACTCTCCTCAGCACTAAGCTATGATAGCATTAACGCGGCTGTTCATCAGTCATGAGTGGTTGGAAAAGAAGGGCGAGGAGGAGTCCCACCCCCTCCCCCACCCCCACCTTGTCATTTCTCCATTACTTTTTCCGCACACGCAAAAGAAAAACACTCAAGTGCATCCCAATAAACACACCTACGCACACAAATGATTGGTTCGCACTAGAGCAGCAACAGTCATGCACAGTCTTGTTCTAACAGCACGACTGCAGTGAAGTCAGTCAGACATCCAGACAGACTTTGGTCGGACCAACTCACACTGTCTAGAAAGTCAAACTAATCAAAGATAACCCAAAACTTAGACACAAGCACACATCATCAGTGGTTCATAGTCTACGGCTGAAAGACAGACACCCACTGTCTCGTTTTCACAGTCAGATGTGAAAATGTGCTGACCCGTGTGCATACACCATTGCAGTACAATACAAAGTCCACAAACACAAACGTACCGTACGATGTATGAGGTACAGAAAGCTCAACTGGAAATATCTTGAAACAGATTTTGAACAAAACAAACACTTTAATATACATACAATTAGGATTTATTGCAGCACTGTTGTGTAAATGTCAATCCGTGAAGGCAACAAGAGCAACTCTATCCATACACAAGCAATATTTTTAGATCCCATTTGTTGCACTCAAAAACATTAGGTACGAGACGTGTACGAGACATGTACGAGACAGTTACCCTAGGCAACCAGAGCCTGGAACGTCCACTGGTGACCAATGGTTAGCTACAAAGAGGTGGACGACAAACTAAAAACTTTACATCACATGATGTTTACCTCCATAAAAAAAAGGAAAAACTGATCAAAGACCAGAGATGATTTTGACAGAACGGAGCTCATGCTACTGTTATACTAATATTGGAGTAGACGATCTAATTAGTTTGGACACTTAAGAAAGAAATGAAATAAAATGTAATTAACAGACACAGATATTAGGCCCAATAATAATTATTATTATATTTGCTGGGCCAGCATTTGAAAGCAGGAAAACAGAATTTCCTCAGTTGAGTATTATACTGTCTATTATAATACTATCATTATATTAATAACTCATTCAACTCCACACCCATCAGAATATGAGGTTCATCCCTCATGTTTGTGTACTGAGACGATGTCAGGTACTTTCTCTCCAGCCTCTTACCATCCTGCTTGCAGCTGTCCTGTAAGGACTATACTTATAAGCTAAAAATACAATATCAGCTACTGCAGTAGGAATGATGGATTGTCAGAGAAAAAGTTTAAAGAGTCAAATGCCTGTAGAACAAGTGTGTGCTTTTCATCAAGCGGCGCTGACAGAGACCAAGGCAGGTCAAATTCAGCTGCACGCCTTTTTGGCTACCCAGCCAGTTGTCCTTGTCCTCCTGGGAGCAGAGCAACCCCACAGAGCCCCCCTTGTATTCTGGAGAGGGCCTACTTTCCTAAACACTACACTGGGTTGCCATTAGCCGGGACCCAGTAGGTGGGATTGAAAACAGCCCAGCGTAAGGTTGCGGGAGATCAAAGCGAGAGCCTAGGCAGGCCTGGCCCGGGACCGATTTATTTTTCAATAAATAAACGATGCATCTGTTGAGGAGTGGCATGAGAGAGAGCCACCACCGCTCGCTCGCTTTCTTCTGCTGCCATCTGTCCTCTGGCTGGACGAGGAGGTGGCGGGTTAGAACCAGGGTTCTGTGGGTTTTACTGCGGCCCTTATGCAACAAGACTGCCCGCCTGTCTGCATGCCTGTTCCCTATTAACCGACTCTCCCTCACTGTGGTACAGTGCAGTCCTGACGCCTCGCACACATATGGATTTACTCAAACAGAGGCACTTGTTGTGCTTCATCCTTCCAGAGCATGGGTGTGTGTGTGACTCTGTGTGTGTGTGACTCAGTGTATGTGTATACGTGTGTATTATCCAAACATGTGTTAAGTACGTTCATAAAAGGAGCCGCAGTGATAAATTATGGTGATAGTATTCATTCACTAGCAGGCTTCAAATGTAAGAAGGAGGGGTGTTTAACAATGGCCGTGTTTAACAATGGCCGTATTTAACAATGGCCGTATTTCAAGGCCGATATCTGCAGGGGAAAACAAAACAAAGAATGCAGGAGTGTGAAATGATTAATATTAAACCAAGTGATACTCTGAAAGGTTTTGGAACAAGTCATTACAACTTATTTTACTTCATCTTAGATACTTTTCCTACCCCTGACAAGTTTACCATGACCGTAAGTGTGAATTACGATCTCTGGAAAGGACAAACGCCATATTATGCACACGATGACAAAATACAATGTGGTATATTAGACTGAGTCTAAGGCCCCAGACACAACTCGTCATCAAAGAACTATCATCAACAAAAGCAGATTGTGACATTGCCTCATGACGTCTGTATCTGGATTAAAAGTTGGACTTGAATACACAACAAACGTTGCACCAAACCAACAGCCAGCTAGCGCCTAGATTTTGCAACTGTATGAGAGGACATTACTCTCCATACCTGCAGGTGGCGGTAGTGTGTATTCGTCATTCAAAAGGAGGAGAAGCAATAAACTGACATACAGTGTTGGCCTCTCCTGAATCACGCTGATCAGTTGGTCAATAGTTTACTCATTTTAGATCAGGGGTGTCAAACATATGGCCCGGGGGCAAAAACAGGCCCGCCAGAGTGACCAATCCGCCCCCTGGATGAATTTGCAAAGTGCGATAAAGTGCCACATAAGTGACTGCTATTCCTAGTTTGTCCACTAGTCTGACCTGCTCTAGATGACCATGTTGTTGTGACAATATTTGTGTATTGCTGAATCGTATAAAAGGGCATCGACTAGTGCCAACAGTGCTGGACACAATCCAAAAGTGTCCAGTTTTGTCTGTGACGATTCACAATACATCTAAAAACAATGCTAAATATAAGGGCAACTTGGATAGTTGAGTTTTAATGTAGACGGTTGCCCACTCATCCATGCGGCTTCTTCAGTACAGAAGTGAGGAAGCACAAGCACCATTTAATCCATTTCTTGCACTTGTGATATAGAATAATGTTCTCATCAGAGCTCCATATTCAGGCTTGACCGACCTGCTGTACCTAGATACTGTTGCTGATCTTTAAATATGATGACTGCTGTTCAGGGCGAACAGTTTAGTCAGTGGTCAATTATCAAACACTTTGTGTGGAGATAAAAATAGAAAGGAGTGCAGTAATATTGGTAATGATCCAACACAGGAATACAGCATATCCAAGCTGAAGCAGGATGTCTGTAAACGCTGGTGGATGTTTACAACAGTTTCGGTAACCGCATGGTAATGGTTCTCGCTTGTTCTCTCCTTAGAAAAAGTTTGTACGATCACTTGACCAGTTGTGTTTCTGAGCCCCAGGACATTCACCAACATCCCACAGAAAGCACATCATGTCCAGCCTGTCAGATTTATTTGTGTGACCTATTTGTGTGTGTTTTTACCGTATTTTAACACCTGGTAGATTACAGTAAATGTACACAGTGTCTCATAACGTCATCCTCCTCTGCACAGTGACACATGATGGAGGAGGAGTGTTTTTTTTCCCGGGTTACAAGTAAACTTTCACAAGAAGTTTTCCAATTGCATATTGCTAACGCATCAGTACTGTTTTGACATTCATACAGCAAGAAAGCGGATTTAAATATTCCAAAAACAATTTATATTACCTCTTCTGGCAATATACATGCAAATGCAAGGGTGCTGACTCAAACTACTGTGGACGGCGATGCACTTTATGTAACATTTCCTTTATCTTTTCTTTCTTTTTTCACTATCACATAGAGCAGAGCGCTATACAAACAATCCAAAGGCAAAATCAGATATTGCCCTAAGGTCCATCTGTCTGCACACAGGAAAGCAATTGCCACAGAAAAGTAACTCAGGAACAAACATGCTCACAGGAAATACTGTAACTCCTTTTTTGAAAAGTAGTCCATGCATTCCAGACGAAGGTATGTTTCAACATGCAGCGAAAATATCAACTCCTCATTTTTCACAACTCATTTTCCTACTGAAGGACTGGATACAGACCCTTCTTCCAACCCAGCGGAACAATTACCAGCAACAAGACATCTTAACTGCTTCATATGTTTAGAGGAAGGCTAAAGTGAGAGCTAAACACATTAAAATGTTGTTTGTTTTCAGGCAGACTTCAGCGGAAACACTACTGACCCCAACCCCTGCAGCACACTCAAATATTTACATGACACCCAAATGACACATGCCACTGTCACAGTGTCGTCACAGGGGAAAATAACCCACTCGAGCTTCTCTCTTGAGGACAGAAACACCATTAAATCCTCGTGGAACTAAACAAAGCAAGGGTCGACACCATTCAGCTGAGGATGATCAACACAACACACATGAGAATAACAGCACTCACCGGCAGCTGCTCTCTTTCCCTTCAACAAAGTCAAGTGTACAGAGTGCTGTCTCAGGCAACGTTGGCTGGACTATGACGCAATCAGCCTTCCTATCCACAGCTTCAGGGCAGGAGAAGAAGGAGAGATAGACAGGAGGGCGGTGAACAAGACCAAAAAAGGAGGAAGTAAGAAGGGCGAAAAAAAAAAGGAAAGGAACTGGGTATTCCAAGTCAAATCAGAACTACCGCTGATTTGGGCGCAAGCTGTTCCAAATATGACTTGGAAATTGATCATTTGGAAACCACTTCCAATTTGGAATATGGAAAAGCAGAGAACACTGGTGCGTGCCAGGGGGTACGCTACTCTGTTGATATAAGAAGCAGATGTGAAATATGCAGACATAGGAGGAAAACAGACTTGAAGAGGTGGTCTGTGCAAATGTGAGCACATGCTCTCTTCACAGCTCCACACCAGGCAGAAAAAAGACAAAAATGAAACCATCAGTGATGGTCTGTATATGGACCGAAGATTTTCCTTCTTATTCTTGTAGTTAACCTGCCACCTTTCACCATCAGCTGACTGGTTAATTGTTAAAATAGGCTTAGTTCTATTGTACTTAACAGGCAATGAATGAAAACTGAAAGAACACAAGCTAAAACAGGATGTTTCTAGACGCAACACACCTTATTTAACACATCTTAATAAATAGAAATCATTTCTTGGTAGAATCTGAGAGGAACTTTCCTTACATTAAATTTACTTGCCATAGATAAACTCCGCTTCCCAGAAGAAGTAACCTCTTTGACGTTCAGCAGAAGAAGTGATCAATATCTCCCAGGTCCAAAGGACAGCAGGTATTGAAAGTTTTAGTCCCAGCCGGAATCGAACCTGCTCTGTACTTTATGTGTTTCTGAGTTCCTAAAATAATCCCGAGCTTCAGGGTGAACACACCAGGCGCAGTTAATGTGACAGACGGCGGGATCGAAACAACGTGACAGAGCTGGGAGGCTCACTCTGTTTACTACTGCAGTCTACTGGTAAGACACACGGAGACCCAGACAGAAATAATCAACCCCGCCCATCTTCTGTATCACACTCCTACGAGCTCACACACATCCACGGCTGACTCATGTAAACCAACACTGACACTAAATGCTTTCTTCTGAAAATTGCGTTTTCTGGGAGAGCCAAAAAGAAAAAAAGAAAAAAAAAAAACTTCTTACAGATGCAGATCGAAATTAGTTAACAATCGTCAAAAGGTTTCTTATACACGTCTGAGCTCAAGTCTCCAGCCTGATTTAGGGCTTCATATAACCTTTGACCCTTCAAGGACAGGAGGTCAAATGAGGGAGTTCAGCTTGGTTCCTCTTTAAAGTGCTGATCAGGGGAAAGAATATGAGTAAATCTGTCAACATTCACAGTTTTCTAAAACCCTGTTCATTACGCCCTCTCTTAAGCCTGAATCAGTTCTGAAAAAAGAAAATCATGAGTCAGTGATGGAAGAAATCAGGCGATCCATGTGTGAAGTGGTGAAGAATTAAGACCATATAGTTCCTAATTGTTTCATGTTAATTCACTTATTTTTTTCAAAGTCAGTTTAATCACAAGCTCATTCATCAAATTACTCTTCTCCTGTGAAAACACCGGCACAAGGTCTACTGTTCCTTCGTCAGCTTTGACAAAAAGAACTCATATGGCCTGGAGACACATTTGTTACAGAAAACGCATAGAGTAGCTGATTAAAAATATAATTAATTGGGAGTTAAGAATCTCAGCATTTTCTGGATCCAGTCTCTTAAATTACAGGATTTGCTGCTTGTTTTCACCACATATGATAAGAAATTGATTGTGCTTTGCTTTTGAGCTGTTTGTCGGATAAAACCAGCAACTTACAGACATCACTTTGGGCACTGATAAATTGTAACGGGCATTTTTCAGATTTAATTGAGAAGATAATCTGCCCATTATTGCACAACAACTTGGAAGTGTGTGGAGTTTGAAAGATACGGGTGCTTGCCAGAGTCTGGGAGGCAGGGAGGTTACGAAGACACGGTTTTCAAATGCATTATGGTAGAAGTGGAATTAATATGTTTTGCAATTCAGATCTAAAAATCTGACCAGTTTGTCACAAGTTTTATATAATCATAAACTGGATTATTTTTTGTTTTGAGCTGCTGGCCGCAAGCTTGGACTGTGAGACACAATGACGTTTTATTGGCTAAACAAATGATCAATAGTCTTAATGAAAGTAGTCATTCGTTGCATCCCTAGTGTGATGCAGGCTGTGTGGGCGAGAACAGCTTAGTGTGGTGTAACAGCGAGTATGATTTATAGCCTAAATGTCCTGTTACAGTCTGTTGCACTGACCACAAACACTCAACTCTCTGTTCTTTTGTCATTCAGGTTAATCCGAGATGAGCTGCGTTTAAATCCCCCACAATTAGCTAGCTCACAAAAAAACAGTTCGGACCCCCGAGGCAGGGGGCCACATGCTCGGAGCAAGAGAAGTGTGGGGGGTGGGTAGGTCTTAATACCCGAACCCCACCTCTTCTTGTCCTGCGTCTTCAAAACAAGGCGACCTGTTGAATCCTCGTCTGCCCCGCTACCCCCCACTGTCAGTTTTAATTAGGGGATGCTATATTTAAAAGAGTGGACAGCAGCGATGCAATTACCCTGAAGGATTAGACCCCAATGGCACTGCCATTATTGGAGGCAGAGATGGGGGTTGGTGAACATGAGTGACCTTCCCTTGATGCCTGACCTTAGCATTAACCCCTCAATGACCACAAGCTCAGACTTTTTCTAGTCTTCAATGGAGCGGTTCAATAAAGGGGGAAAACAAAGGGGAAATGTGAGCATTAAGATAACAAGGATGAGCGAGCCGGAGTGAGGAAAAGATGCGTGGAAGTTTTTCACCCGTGATCCTGCTGGAAGTTCCATGGTTTCGTGGCGGTCTTCAGTTGATAGCAATTTAGGGAGCAAGCGTTACATGCTGCCACAGCCATAATAACACATTTTAAATTGGAGATTTCAAAGCTCATTATCGCCTCTCTAACTAAGCTGTTCAGGCTGCCACTCTGAAAACATTTAAGCAGCGGTTGTTTATGTCCTCCTAACACTCGGAACCAACAATTAGTGGGGTTTGCCTTGAGAAGAGTCTTCAGTCGGAATTGGTGGGGGGGAGGCCTTCTCCTAAGTCTTTGAACCCTGGCTAAACTGGTCAACACACACAAGGCCGTTTCCATTAGCGCATCAGCCAGGTACCCTCTTCCTGTTATTCTCCTGTCTGTTGTGACGCAGCTTCCTGACTGGGATGCTCCTGGGGGGTTAAACTGCCGTCACAGGTTCACCCCCTTTCTAGTGTTTGTATTCCTGAGTAGAGACTGTACAGACGGGGACGCATACATCAGTGTCCAGCTTGTTTGTCATGGCTGGATTCCTTTCTACTAACCCTGATGGACAGCCTTGTGCATTGTCCAACGTAAACTGTCCGTTGGTCAGTCAATCAGTCATCACAGCCATGTGTCGGGGCCTGCATGGTGTCAGAAAAGGACTACCAGAAACAATAACGACAGGAAACAATCATGTGAAGGACACTAGCCGTCTTTCCTTCACAAAATCCTAAACAATTCAACGGGTCACACAAAGAAAACAGGTCATCCTTGTAAACTGTCTTTCACTTTCACAATGGGGAAATCTGCAGTGTCACAGGAGCACACAGTCCAAAGGACAGTGCACACATTAGATAAAAAAAAAAAAGTAAAACACCAAATAATACAAAAAGTAGGAAATCAAACACAATAGTAGTTATACATATGTGGTCTACTTGGAGCAGGCTTGGTTGTACAGCCTCTACGCAGCAGGAAGGAAGGACCTGGTGGTAACGCTCCTTCACACAGCGAGGGTGAAGTAGTCGGCTGCTGAAGGTGCTGCCCAGTGCTGTTATAGCCCCATAGAGGGGGTGGGACTGGTTTTCTATCAGGTATGACAGCTTTGCTTTCATTCTCTGATCACCTACCACCTCCAGCTCAAGGGGGCTCACCAGAACAGAGCCGGACCTCTTCACCAGTCTGTTCAGTCTCTTCTTGTCTGCCGCTGAGATGCTACTGCTACAGCTAACCACTCCCCTTGTTAGGATGCTTCAGCTAAAAGTGATGAAATACGTTTTCCAGGTTCTGTTTTTCTTTTGACTGGAATTGCCATCTTAACAGAGTATTTCTTACTGGCTTCTCCAGGAAGTTCAGGTGACTGTGGTCTGAGTCATAGTTATCATTCTCTTCTCTGGAATAACCCATCCTAATGTTGAAAGAGTTGAAACATAAAGCCAGGTGGAAGACCTACTGGTCTACCTGGTGGTCCACAGCTGATCAGGCCTGCATGTGTCTTCATACAAGAAAGAGCTGCCGTAGCCACACCACAACAGACTCACTCCAAAGGAGGGAAATGTCCACACAACCACAGGTCTGAGTAATGACCCAACACAGAGCAGACATTTCTGTCTTCTCTCAACGCAAAAGCTGAGCAAGACGGATGATTCTTTTCCACGGAGTAAAATTGTTTACTAGATGTCTGATCGGCCTACGTCACAAGTTTATCAATGCATCAAAGATGTGAAGTAACCTAATGTTGTGTTTAGAAAAATAAATACACGTCATGCGGATTGGTCAATCATTTCAACCTGATTCACAGTGAATCACACAGTGATCTAAGTTGGTTTAATTTTTTCAATTTTGCGCTGCTCATAGACGCATACTCAAGCACTGGGGAAGTGTGATGTGGGCCAGATATAAACCACTTGCACATTTTGAAATCCATCAAACTTTGGAGTGTGTAAATACAAGTCCATGCGCCTTGTAGAGCTAGAGTACAGGAGATGATAACAGGGTGAGCATGAGAAGAACTAATGAAATTAATGCTTCATTATCCGCACTAAATATTACCTGTAGACTATATAAACAAGTTTTGTTGGGAACGTTTTTGTTTATGTTCTGTGATACTTACCAAAGCCCAGATGTATTGGAGCACAGACCTTTTCTAGACAGGAGGTCCATCAGAATGCAAACGTGTGATGGACAGGACATTAAACATACTTTACCCCACTGGTTCATTCATACAACGTTTGTGCCCAGTCCCATTAAGCACGTGCAAGAACAAAGCAGGTAATTCGCAATGAGCAAGTGGGTGTATTGATGTGCAATCAATCCTTGCTCTTGCATGCTCTACCAAAGTGCCACTCCTTACTAAACTAAGGAGGGCGATTGGAGTTTCCAGTTGGTGTGAATGTGACAAATGCCTATAGTAAAATGGCATCCTGTAAATATAGCAACATTGTCTGTAAAGAAATTGGATTCATTTGTGGTAATGTATCAAATCTGCAGTTCTACAAAGCATCTGGGTGTGAATGTGTTTGTCTGCGAATGTGACGCAGGGGATAAAACGCTGGAAAAGAACGTGCACACTCACCCTTCCTTTAATAAACAAATTAACACTAGAGTTCCTCAATGGTCGGTTTCATGTTGAAATGTGATTAGGTAACTTTTCCTCAGCTCCCCTAAAGTCCAGAAGACTCCGGAGTCGTCAAAGCATTTCAGATTTCCATTAGCGGGCTTGCATTACTTCATAAAGTAAACTTTCCAAGATCTTTACTGTTATAGCTGAGGTCACATCCTTTCACATTTTTTCCCTGAAAACCAATTTAAAGTCTCTGTAGTCTGCAAATCAGTTGACTTACTTCTCTGTACTGTAAGTGAATCATCGCAGGCTGGAGGACGAACTAAAATCAGGCATGTGGTAAGTTGTTAAGAGTAACTGTACAAAACGTAGGACTTAATCCATCTCTACCAGGAAAAGGCACCTTCTGTAATACCGTGCAGCCTTCAGCCCCTTGACAGATACAGAAAGTGGGCATTCAGCCAAATGAGTGTGTTTACTTAGCAGCCTTAGCAGGTCTCCGTCACTGTCAGTTAGGTGAGATTTTTCGACCGAGCAGATCAGTGGAACTGAAAGCAAGTCTAAGTCAGTGTCCGTCTGTATTTGTATATGTGCATAGATGAAAAGAAAAATAGTCTGTCAACTATAAAACAGGCTCAGTGAGTCAACCGAGGGTATTCTTTATGAGGTACATGACAGGGGTCTGTGCTAGTCTGACTAATATATTAATTCCCCGAAAACATCAGCAAAGGATTACTCATAATACGTGAGTGAATGCGGATAAAAGAGAGGGAGGACAAAAGAGAAAACGGAAGACAACCAAAAACACAATGAGGATGACACACGTCATATATCTATTCAAAAGTCAAATTCATTTAAAAGAATATTAATAGAATTGTCAATAGGATAGGCATATCCACTACTGTTAGTTGGGTTATCGAGATAAACAGCTGGTGGTGACAATTCTCCAGTGCTCATATAAGTCATGACGTATTACTAAGACTGTTTCCACTGCACTTTGTACATATTTCGTTTTTGAACCGTACAAAGGTGCACTGAAAGTGATGGATGAAAGTGCGTTTACAGAAACCAAGCCAGGCGACATTTACTCATCCTCTCGGTCTCTGCCAAAACCCCAACTTTCCTCACAGTATCCCTGTGCTTCCAGCTGTTTAGACAGGGAGGGGCCCGTTGCCAAGGCAACCCACACCTTGCGAGTCATCTTGTCTGGTCCTGTCAAAGCTGAGGGAGGGAGGGAAATGAAGGAGACTGGGATCAGAGCAAAGGAGGAGGAGCAAGCGATTGGGGATAATAAGCTCCTCTATGTGGGAGTCTCGATCCAGGGAGCAAGCTCAGACTGGCATAAAGTGCTAACCAGCGTAATCTGAAATGAATCCCGCCACCTCGGCCAAGAACTAACTCTGGATTGAACATCATCTGTCTGTAGGACACCTGCAGGCTGATTTCAAATCCCTCTGACTTAAAGAAGCCCACAGTAAAGTACCCAAACACTCCAGCTAAAACCTCTTGGAAGCACATGTGTCGGACCATCTAAAACCCTTTTAGTAACCTTTGAACGCTGTAGTGTAATGTGGTGACAAAGCTGAGCTACAGCCATACAAGCACAGGGTGACACCTGGTGTGACTTCAGTAAATGATGGTGCCTGTGAACTAATTTCGGTAAAGGCCAGTCATGCTGCGACTAGAACAGACGCAGTCCCATGGTGGGACTGATACATGGCAGAGGAGACTAAAAAGCAGGCAGGAATAAAGTGGTTTAAAAGCAGCGCACGACCGGCATAAGTTTCTTTCTCTGACTGTGTTTGTGCCTGCTCTGTGCTCTGTTGCCAAGCCACTGGCATATAAAAGACTCCATTCTGAATACTTTCAAAAACTCTTAATGTGAAATATAAAAGTTTGATTTTTTTTTTCCCATTTTCTAAGTAGAAATTCTTTCTTTGATGTGCCTAAATCGGTTTAGTGGGTGGAGTGGGTGAAAGTCGAAGGATATATTTATGTTCAAATTCTTCCAAAAATGTGCTCTCACGACTTAGTGCCGACTGAGTGAGGAGAATAAACAGCAGAGTGAGTCCTGGAGGTCACGGTTGCTATGACATTGCCCCCTGCTGTTTAAAGCTTGTTACACACAACACATGTGTAACTATTGAGCAACAGGCATGGGACTGAGATAAACGAGAACTTGCATCAAAAACTCTTACGCTTCACAATAAAATGTATTTTTCACAGTCTGGAGATGACAAAATGACCATGACTCATCTGTTTGGTGTTATTATTCACACATCAAAATGATAAAACGATAAGAAATTTCAGGAATTGTGACATCTCGGCCTATACCTCTTAACAGGAAGGTACGCTGGGGGTCAAGCAATGAAAGATGCAACACAGATCCACCATGATGCAACGATGTGAGATCTGAAACCTACTGACTCGTGAAAATGTCAAGTTCTCCATGAATGCCTTTCATTCAACACCAAATACTATTAATTATACAGGCTTTTTTATGAAACGTATTATAAACTTATGTCATTGCTATAGGGTCATTGCTATGTCTTAAAATTGAGTAATCAAATGAAATGAATATTTTATTTTAACAACATATAAATACATGTACATGAATACAGCTGAATGATCGCCTTATACGATAGTTCAGGGGTGTACACACTAGAAGCGACTGGCATCAATGTGACAAGAGACCAGGGAATTGGTCGACGAGTGAATTTCTTTAAACGTGAACAATGCTTGTCCTTCAGCTCTACAGAGCTTCTCTTTCAGCTCACTGTTTTGGATTTACAGTCTTCATCTTTACTGTTGTGATCACGCTCACTGCTCTCATTGCCATTGTCTGTCAGCCAGCTGTTCCAACTCTAATAAAGTGACTGTACAACTCTTTATGTGTTTTACTGTTATTTTGCCCCTCAAGGGTCCAAACCAATCATCTGATGCAGGTCTAATTTCTTCCATCTGAAGATCCTCGATTAACCTTAAATGTATCTTTAATCAAATGGTTTGAGGAACGTGAAAACTGTCGCAGAATGACAATTGGAATCACTGTTGATATTCATCTTATTAGAGTTAGAAATGCTGCCCACCCTGTATCTGCTGTCAACCTGTCCCAGTCCACACTGGGACACAAGTCTAATCTCCTTACATAAGCACATCAACCCTGACCCTGACCAAGGAGAAAGCCTTCTGCCTCTTTCATAGCTCTGCACACAAATCTCGACAACAGGAGAGACTTTGTCATGAGAGAGGGACCAGATAGTCTCAAGTGATTTCTCTTTCAGGAAAAAGTGGATTCTGGAGACTCACTAAAGCGGGGGGCAGGGAGAGAAAGCAAGGATAGGTCAGGTTAAGCACTTTGGCTCTCTTCGTCTTCCCCCAACTTTATTATTCTCAGTTGCCATGGAGAAAAACTATATATAACGATCTCTCTCTCTCTGTATGCTGTCTGAATTCAACATCTTTTCTATTTGTCATCTTCCCTTTCTATTGTTTCCACAGAGGGGACAGCCGGAGACAATATCTCGATTCAATGGGAAAATCCGTCTAATGCCCAGCTCTAATGGCAGGAGGGAGACGTCGAGGCAGAGCAGACAAACCAAAACAATCCAGACCGACCGACAGACCAGACACTATGTCGGTTTCCCTCGGTCTTCTGGCCAAACTCCCATTTTTCAGAAACCAGTGGCTTCAAAGGAATAATTCATTTCACAGTCTGGTGGCCAGACACAGGGCCCCGAGACTCACGCCCCTTTTAACACCTAAAAGAAGAAAAGGAGCCTTGCCACTCTGCTTCACCTTTCACAGTGCTGTAGTACAACAGTTTGAAAAGCAGTATGATGAGTTTAAAGCACTGGCCAAGTAAACACATAGTAAGTCTAGCAAAGTACTGCATTGTTTGTAATTCCCCTCAGAATTACACACAAAGGCCTTTTCTTATCAGACGTCCCCGTCAGCGAGACGCCATTATTCGTCTATTCTTTCCAAAACCATTACAAATCAGTGCTGCAAAAATGAAAGCATCTGAGGCTGAGCTTAGGAACAAATACAACTTGGTTTGGGTTACAATCATGGTTTGAGTCGAGTACTTGGAGGTTAAAATTGCCACTCTCTTAATGTAAGAGGACTTCTGTCATGATGGTTAAAATCATAACCTAATGGTTAAGGATAGAGAAACCAACCATCATGGTCGTGGTTGAAAGAAACCAATCTGACTGTCAGTAGGAAGTGGGAGACAAACAGCGGTCTCACATATCAGGAAGGCGTTTTACTGTCCCCTCCATCCACTCCAAACTCCTCCTTTTCTTGACTTTGCTAGCGTATAACATGGGACTATTTTCTCGTGTCTGTCAAAGGTTCCAGTCAGCAGTCTTTAAGCTTAGTATAAAATTAGCAGAGAAACAGCTTACGCTAACCTTACTGTGCCCAAACGTGGCAATATGCACCTAGCAGAATTTAAATAATCAATGCAAAAATAAAACTTGTTTTAATGGGCTTTTCTTGGCTAGGAGCTGGTTGTCAGGAACCAGCAGACTCAGTTGCATTTTACACATCTGTCGGGTGGATTTTGTTACATTTGGACGAGGCAAACCGTTTCCTACCATTAAGCTAACTGCCTGCTGGCTGTAACCCCATATTTTAATTTTAATCTAACTCTCACTCAGAAAGCGAATAAGCATCACTCAAAAAGTAGGTCTCTAAATCCAGGAAAGAAAACGTGAATTAAAGCCGCTGTGTGACATAACGGTAAACCTGTTGGCTGTTCTTGAAGCTTGCCCAGTATAGGCCCTTACCTTAGAGGCCCTCCGGCGGTCAGGACACTCAGGGTGCTGGCACACCACCCCGTCCTCTTCCTGGACGGGCTTGTCATCTGAAACAGAACACAGAACACAAAGGTCAATTTGACATCTCTCTTTATCACTAAAACACCAAACCAGCCACCCAGGCTGCTGCATGTCCATTAACACACCTTTCCTGGTAAAGCTGTAAAAACATATTGTAGACACCAATACGAAAGTCAGAGCCTGTGTTTATATAAGGATGGAAGAAAAAAGGAAAAAAAGAGTGACTATGAGTACAAGAAACACTCTCATATAGTAACAGAGGCTGAGGAGTAATAAAATGAAAAAAAAGACCAGTCTAGTTAAAGAGATTTCTTGAAGAAAAGGTAAACAGAGGGAAGAGGGTGGGGTTTGTTTTTGAGAGGAGATCAGAGAGAACTGAATAACGACCAAAGAAACAGGAAGAAAATAGAGCAAATGAGAGGAAGGCCCATTCTGGTTTTTGTACGAAAGTGCACTCATCGTGGGTAAGCTCGCTGCACTCCACTGCACAATAACAAATCAAGGTTGTCAAATAAACCTCTAAAATCTACTTGACTGGTAGGCCAGTGCTACATTGAGGGGATGATAAAAGGCAGCGTTTACATCTCCATCTTCCACATGTACACACACGATAAAGATATCCTAACAGAGACCCCGAGCGCACCAATATTTATCGGCCTGCCTAATGAGAAAAACACAGAACACACGTGCGAGAAGAAAAAAGAAAGTAAGATCAAGGAAGGGAAGCAGAGAGGGGGGGAGGTGGGATAGATCGTAAAGGTGCTTGTTGCAAAAAGTCTCCAATTTCCAAGAACGACAGGAGTTTGGAGCAAAGCCTTTCCAGCAATCTTGGATAACCTGTTCATTGTAATGTCATAAATGAAATAGCACTATTAAATCATCAGTACCAGACAAGGCCAGCTTCAAACAATAATTTGTCATCATAAATGAACTGCTAAAAGTGCTGAAGTCCTGCCCTGAGCTGGGGCACGGAAACAAATCACCTTGAGTCATCCACTTGGCTACAGCTAAAGTCGCAGGTCACGGGTGCTTGTGGGGAAGAGGGAAAAACACTATAATTGGTGCATACCACAGAGCCAGAGGCTTCCCCACTGGGAAGGGAAGGGTCAACCTGTCTACAATGAATATGCTCAATGTCAGTAAAAACAAGAGTGTACAACCACGTTAGCAACTCTGATGAGAGCTTGGAGCTGAATGCCAACAGTCACATACTGATACAAGGTCCACTTTAATCACCATCTAAGGTTAATGTAAGAATTAGGGGTGGGACTCGATTAAAAAAAAAAAATCAAATTAATTACAGGCTTTGTAATTAATTAATCTCGATTAATCACATTTTAATCGCACAAGAATATTTGCCCCAAAAAGCAACATTTTTCAAATTAAATGGATTTTAGTGGACGGCTGAATCAAATAATAGACACAGACATGAATACTGTAAACTCAAGCTCTTTTAATGTCTGGAAAATGCATTTAATTGCATTTCAATTCAAAACAGTAGAAAAAGAAAGAAAATATCCCTGACCAAAACTGAACAGACCTGAAGTTAAAGTGGCATTTTAAGTACTTTAAGTACTTTTTCAAAACTGTACTGGCTTTAAATGGTTTAAAAAAATAAATAAAAAAGTTTGGGCTGCCGACACATCTTGTCCATACTCAGACCAGGACTGCTAGCGCCAACAGCTCCGGCGGTTCCTGTGCTCACTGCAACATGCTCTGTATTTAGATGGCACCGTAGGGTTGAAGTGCTTCGGCGGTATGCAGACTCTTTGCATACCACTTTGTGATCGTTTTTGGCATAATTTGACAACTGAAATTGCTGAGACTGTAAAGGAAGGAGTAAAGGGATAAAGGGATGTAACACAGGACAGATCCCTGGCAGGAATTCAACTGTGAATATTGATGTTACGTGGTACTAACCATTCAAATATAGTTTTTAACCTTGAGATATAGGACAACTTGATTAAATTGCAATTTTGACCTGATGATGCATTGGATGAAAAAGGATATCTTCAAAATTAACTGCATTCCCCTTGAGGAATGGACATGAAGGACATGAATGGACATGAAAGTAATTTCATGCCAATCCATCCAGTGGTTATCAAGATATTTAACTGAAAACCATTTTTCATGTCTTTGTAGTGCTAGAGAAAGTCCTCATAGTCATTAGAGGTCATCCTCTGGAGACCATGAAGCCCTGTATATATTTCCATTCAAATTCATCTAATAATTGCTGAGCTATTTCAGTCTGGAGCAAAATGGTGAACAAAACTGATTGAGATCTACGCAGTCATAAAAAAGCTCTCTTGAACTTTCGGCAATCCAATCGAGGCAGAGTGTATTTTGTCAAACTTCCACCACCTTCCGGGAAAACAGAAAAAAGCAGAAGTCTGTCCTGTGTCTCAGCTTAGCTGGGCGCAGGCCGAGACGCGCTCTCAGCTCTGACTGTGGCCTCTGCCAGCGGGCCTCAGGCTAATGGTTCCCTCAGGGTTTACAAGCAGCAGGCTGCAGAGGGAGCCTCCAGCTTTTATGGAGTATTTCCCAAAGAGGCAGAAGATTTTTTACCACAGCGAGACTTCACAGCTTTCCACGAGACAAATGTTACTTGGCCTCATCGGTGTGATCTTAGGTCTCATCTGGGAGGGTAAAAATGAGAAGACCCCAGTTCTTCGCAATGTTTAGAAGCCAGGTTATGCTAGAAATCAACCAGATCTTGACCAGCCACAACTAAAGACAGACGTATTGATACATACTGTGAAAGAAGCTGCCTGAAAAAGAAGACTAATTATCATCACTGCAGCTCCCCTCATTTCTAAATGGTGTTTAACTTCTTTCAGCTTGCGGTTTTGGTGTAGCAATATGTGCATTTATTGTTTTGGTTCAGGCTTGCCAAGTTCATTATTTTTTTGGCACAACTTTGCAGCTGTTTCAAGTGAGAAAAGTCCACTGTACGCTACATGCTCAACATCTAATGGCGGATAGACAGTTAGCAAATAGCAAGTGACCACAATGGAGCATGTTCCAGCTACAGAGCCTGATTGTTCCCTCAGGGGTTGATGGAGACCAAAAAGGGGCTAAAACTCAATCAGATAATCCATTTAATTCCATCAGGTAGGCAGAAATATGACTCCAAATTTGACAAAAGGTCACCTATGGTGCTCTGTGTCTGGTGGATGTGTAAATAAGTAAACTAACTGATTTTTCATTGTGTGTCAGTGTTGTATTCATCCATCTTCCAAAAAACCTCAGGAGTTAACCCAGCTTGTGAATATAGAAGCATTAGGCCATCCTTGTACTGCAGTAAAGTGAGTTTAAAGCTTTTTGCATACAGATAATCACAGCAGAGAAGACGGAAGAGTAATCTATGTGCACACTTTGGTTCTAGTGAGGTTATTTCTTCATTTTATACCACAACAACTGATCTGGTCTTTAGGCTTGTCATCCAAATGAGTCAGTAGAAGCATCCCAGACCAATGTGGCTAGATGGATGACATGTCATGTATCTTTCAGTGACAGCCCTAGTTGATTCATTATGTCTAACTCAATCTATGCCTTGCGGTCTCTTCTTAGGCCTCTTTTTACTACTTGACCATCCTGTATTATTGTGGAATCACACCATTGTCTGCTGAAACTCCATCTTCTCTCTTACTTGCTCATATCTTGCTGACTCTACCTCTTTCTCTCTGATGAACTGGAATTTCTGAACTCAGCACTGCTGATTAAGCCAAAAGCAAACACAAGCACACACTATACACGAGCACACGTGACAGCAGACAATGAGCTTGCACACTAAATAGACAGTGGTGCATCCCATCCGCACGCACAGCTCAGTGCTGGCCTGCTCAGAGTCCCTGCCTGGGGCAAAGACCCATTAGGTACCCATAAATAAGCCAAAGCAGCAGAGCTTACTTTAAATAATTCACACTTTTACAAGCAATATGTTGTAAGTATTCCCCCTCTTAAACACCCCTCTCCTCATTTTGTAACCATAATGCAACATTGTTTTAAAGTAAATATTTGTTTCTTGCATTTTCGCTTGCTCAACTTTCAGTTTCCTGTCTTTCACTTGACAGGGTTGGTCAACAAAAGATATTTAAATTTTTTATATTATTTTTATATTTGTCTCAATTGATTATATTATTGTAAAGTACATACTAGAACGGCATATGAAGACACTACCCCAGGCTGGTGAAAAAATACAGTTTAGACAATTTAGTTTTATTCATCAAATAAATTGTTTAATCATTATAAAAAATAGGGAAGACATTAACCTCAAAAATAGATTTTTGCAGTTTATAAACTTTAACAAGTTGTCAGTCAAGTTTGAGTATGCAAGACAATTTCTTTTTAAACAACACATTTGCCATTGGCACAATGAGTGCAGATACAACTGTGCTGCCACCGACTGCCTCTCCAACATTTGGTACATCTAACATTTGGTCTCGCTCATTAAAACTGAGCAGTACTGCTCTTGAACTGCACAGTAGAGCTTGTTAGGAAGATATACAAGGCTTGTTTTATTCCAGCTGAAGTCTGTTTCACTGCTTGGCTATCTCATACTTATTCATACACTTGTAAGTTGTGTTTGTTTTATATTTGATGAGAAAAAGGCTAACAACTGACTAAATATTTTGGCAACGGCTGATAGAGTATACGTTTTCCCAAATCTAATAAAGCGGCCCTACAGTTACTCTGAACTCTGACAACATCCAGACCCGGGAAACAAATCACATTGAATCCCAGAACTGGCTTACATACAGAGGGGAAATACTACACAGTGGATGGGCTAGTTGTAAACAGGGCGCTTGTACATCATAACCTTACAGATCATGTAAGCAAACTAACCAATGTAGTAATTTCATCAGGAACTCCTTGGCACTGGAGTAAACTGGATTACCAACGTTAATAGAAAGCTACTTAGGCAGACTTGGTAACATTAGCGGATTACATTAGAGCAGACAAACAAGCTGTTAAATCCATTAATTACACTTTGGAGGTAGTCTCTTTTTAGACTAAAAAAAAGATCCTGATAGCCACTGAATTCTTATGATATGAAGTGCCATTCTTATTAAAGCCCCAAATCTTGACAGGCCTCCTCTGCTTAGTTATGGTTGCTAAGCTATGATTGGACAAATGCTGGTGAAGACAAGGGTTTATCCAATGGTCATTTAAAATGCAGGTTAAATAAGGTTTTAAATGCAGAATGCTCAACCACCACCACCACCACCACCGCCTCATGCCGTGTACAGTTCTTTAGTCATACTCCCTAACTCGAAGCATCACCACAACAAAGGTGGGGAGAGGCTGTGCCGAGAACATGTTTAGCCGTAAGCCTTCTCCATGTTTTTTTTGAGGAATGTTAAGAATGCTTCTGTTTGGTGAGGTCTCACCATGGCACACGGAGAAAGGACTGAGTTTCTTCTTGTGTTTGCTCAGGCTTTGCCTCTTCTCTTCATCTGCACATTATGCTTTTTTTTTTTTAGAGGCTTTGCTGCCCCCACAACCCCAGGCCCCTGAATGTAATGTAACATACACCTCCTCGCCAGGAGATAGTTATGAAGGGAGCCCTGGGAGACGAACACAGATGGCAGGCAGGTAGATTTTGAGATGAGCAGCGAAAGCTGGCAAAGAAATAGCCATATGAGCACATGCAGGCCAGCAGACAGAAAAGGTAGCATGTTATGGATAAGAGATGGAGAGAGATGAATAAGAACTGTCTGAATGTAAATACTATCGTGCTGTTATTATTATTATTGCAGTATAGTATGGGTGTTGTTGGTTTCCAAACCAAATGGTTGCTTGTCCATTAATACTGAAAAATTGTTGTTCCTTTAAATTTGCTTTCGTATCAACAGAAGCTAACATGAATGGAGCAGTTCAACTTTTGGGGAAATGTACTTATTTTGAAATGAGAAGAAGAATACTCCTCTGAATGGTCAATAAATTATATAATGTCCTGTATTGAGCTGAATGACAACTGCTAGCTTAGATTAGCACAAAGCAGGAGGAACAACAAGCTGGGCTCTATCCAAAGTTAGCATGTCCATTAAAAAAAAAAGTATAAAAAAATTAAACTACTCTTTATGTGGTATTAGTCAGGAGAAATGGCATTGTGGAGTTTCAGTTGGATGCGTGACTTCAAACAAGTAGTCACCGCTAACAGCAAAGAAATAGTCACGCTAAGCTATGTCCAAATAACACAAAGCAGAAACAAAGGGATCTGGACATGTTGGGGTACCTTAAGATGTGTCAATGCTCATCCAAGTAGCTTCTTCTGTTCTAAACGACTGGTGGGGAGATTTTATAGGGACATCTGTGCTCACCTAAGACCCACATGACTAGAGTCTGTACGCCAAGCTAATCATTTCTTTTGGTTGTGAGCACAGATATGTCAGTGGTATCAGTCTAGGAAATGTAGGAAATATAGTGTTTGTTATTCAATGCCTTTTAGTTACTTAATGTAACCACAACCATATTAATGCCTAAGTTTACATTTCAATCATGGCTAGTGATGACCAAAGGGTCATGTTCAATGAATAACAGCCCAGAGCTTTGACACTGAAACCCCACCATATTCGTCTACAGGTGGATTAGTCTGGGCCTGGTGAGCAGACATTAAAACACAAGCAGGTTGCAGCTGTTTCTAATGCCGAGGCTTCAGTGGCAGTGGGGGCAGAACTCAGGCCTTCTGCTTAATGTTGTTTTACCCCCATAGTGGTTAAAACACACACACATGTGGATCGCACACTTTCCAGCTCCCTCCCTCCATCTTGCTCCCTCCTCCACCACATCTGAGCAAGCCCAAGGTCGCTGTGTATAAAACTGAAAACCTCAGAACAACAAGTGTAAACTGTTCCAAAGACGGGGTGTTGGAGCAGTCAACAATTTTCAATTTACAAGATGGAAAAAAACAAATATCTTATTTACTCTGCTGACTCGTTATAAAATTTTTAACAAAAAAACAAAACAAAAAAACAACACTCCTTAAAGTTTTTCCATGCATATCTGGCAATCTGCGGTACATGACTTTTACATCAAAGCAGAGTATTAGCTTAAAACCCTGTCACCATTTTTAAGAACTGTCATGAGGGGATTAGTGCATAGCTTGAATTTCTGGGAGCATTTATGTCAGAAAGTACAGTAACTGGTCAAGTACGAGTTATTATTATATAATAGTGTGGCCTTTTGTGTCGGGATTTCTTTTTATGGGCTTTACATGGGGGCTTATCATTAGGCAAAACAGAGGTATGTTCTGCTGTTACTGGAACCCGTGGCTGAGTATGACCTGAGGAATGCCAGGGTGTACTTAGCATACGAGAGGTGAGCTGAGAAGGAATCAAGCAGCAACCTCGGGAGGTGAAAGACCAAGCTAACATGGAAAAAAAAAAAACTGCAGTTCCTCAAATTACCACTTGAGGCTGGCTCCAAATGCGAGTCAATCCTCGTGGAAATTTCCAACTTTTCAGTCCAACACAGAAAATAGTTTTGATCTCTGTTGCCAGTTCCTCCATCCTTGACAGCAGTGGGTTGAATATTTATATAAACAGAAGTTTAAATTATATCAAGGCTTAAAGTTTTGCATAAAGTCAGGGCCACCACTCCACTTACACTCTACCTCTTTGCTCGTTTCTGAACTAACTACAGTTAGGAAGAGAAGAAGACAATGCCAAGATGGGTAATTGCCACAGCTCAACAACTCTGAGCTTCAAAACTGTACTTTGAAAAACCTTTGACCTCCTCTTCATACCAAGTCAGTGACAAAAACTAATGATAAGTTATGATAAAAAAAGACAAAGATAACAGACAACACCGTTCCTTCACGATCAAATGTTTACAGCAAACGGACAGACAAGATTCATTAAGGCCTTTCAACAAGTTACTCACTGTCTATGACTTCTGTGATTAAAAACAGCAAAAGCACCCTCGCTTCAGGCTAAAGACAGCTGTTCAGAGACTGTTATACATACTACAATCAGGGAGAGGCGCACTACAAAAAATGACAGCTACCCCTTGACCGCACGAAGACGAGCTCCTTTGTTTGTTCTATTTGGAGAACAACATGAAAAAGTCAAACAAGCATATGGTTTGTGCAACTGTTTAATCTGAATAGGCGGTGCACAAAGCAAACCTCCAGTGCATTTACTGCAGACTGTCTGCACAGTCACAAGTTTGGGCCTGTGTGGACGTCTGCAAAGACTCCTGCAGCTGTGGGCAGATGACAAAATTTACATTAGAACTTAAATCCTCCGGGACAACTTACTCAGTCTTCTCCATTACAAAACTGCCCTATTTCAGCTAGGCAGGTAAAATTACAAATTTGTACTTGCACAACCACCAAAGCTAGACTCAATAGGCGTCAGTTGGCTAAATTTTAAATGAAATTTCTTGATAGCTATTGGGCGGCCATTTTGTACAGACATTTATCCGCAAACTCCACAGGACGACCCATAATAACTGTGATGACTCTGTGATCATCTTTTTCTGTCGACTCTGGTGTTCTGATCAGGCTCAGTTGCACTAATCAGCAAATGTTATCACGCTACGCTAAGATGGCAAATATACCTCCTTCACATCAGCATGTTAGCATTGTCCCTCTTAAAATAGACAGATTCATAGAAAACTGTAGCACCACTTTGCCCTGGAACACCCTCACAGAGTAGCACTCATGCAGATTCTTAGTCTTATTTTTAACGTTCAAAAGCAACAGGAGAATCAGAATGATTTACATTTGATAAATCGGTCCAACGCTGGATTCCCTTTTGAGGACGTGGACAATATTTTAACGCTGATAAGCTGAGCGCTAAAACAGAAAAGAGAAACGTTTTCAGTAGAAGCTCGGGTCTTAATTGCAGAGATGGCCAAAAGGTGAGGATCAAAGCCTCACTGTTCTCATTCCCTCTTCATTATCTGCCAAGCAGGTCTGCCTCAGCAGGCAAGCTGACCAGAAAGTAGCTGGGTTTCCAAGAGGCTGGCTGGCAGAGAGCACAGGATGAAGAACATTCCTCCGAAGCCCTGTGTTATCACTTCCCTTTCACTAATGGCATAAATCGGGCGGCACAGCGGAAAGCAAGTGCCCCTGTGCCACATCAAAAAAGCACTGAGAGGAGACAGGGAAGCGTTTCAGTTCAGCTATGCACTTCTTCACTGGTAAATATTTCATCCGTGTAGCTAGTCTCATCCGCTCTTTCCCTCTCTACTACCTCATGTGTGGCTGTCTTCATGCCAGGTCACTGAGTGCTTTCCACGGAAGAACAGAGCAATGGAAAGAAAACCTTTCCATGATGGGGCTGAAATACTTAGCTGAAAATGCAACTGAACCAGATCGTGTGCTTGCACAACCGTTGTGTACAACATCGTAACGTCTTGATAAAGCATTTCCAGAGTCGTGTCTGATGAATGAGGACGAGACTTAATGGAGCAGGACTGAATTACACACAGTGTTCACATTTATTTATCCAGTTTACTGAGTAATGCAAAGAGATGCTATTTAGGCCCAGCACTGCTTTCAGCTACATGCTAACAAAAGCATGCTAACATACGCACAATGACAAAGCTAATGTGCTGCAGCTTAGCATGTCTTAGTGTGATTCCGAGCTAATTTCTGCTAATTATCAGTAAACACAAGATAAATTTGAGGCCAACGTCCTACTGCACAAAGTACACGTTTGCAAAAGATGAGACATCTCAGGATATAATATGTATTTTTATAAACAGTTAGGTCCATGTATGTTTGGACACAGATGCGCTTTTTTTATTTTAGCTGTCTAAAAATTCAAGTCACAGTTATATACTGCATACGGGCAGTTTTCCAAATTGTCCAATTCAGTCCAGTTGTTTAATTCCACACACACACACACGCACACACCCACACACACAAACACACACACACACACACACACACACACACACACACACACACACACACACACACACACCCACACACACACACAAACATTTATGACTTATTTACTCGTAGATTTCACCTTTTATCATTTATTTTTAGTCATAAATTCTTTCAAAGCACTTTTTAAATGTGCCACATTAAATTCACTGCAAATAATGCTGAGTAAAATGGATTGAGGGGCAGAAACCAATCCAATCCAGAGCCACCTCATTCCCCAGCTTACCACACAGATCATGGATGACGTCCAGGGATGACGACCAAGAGTAGCGCTCCATTCCCACTTGACTGAGCGATGAGGGTGCAGCCTCCAGCTCATACGCACCACGCTTCTTCCAGTACAGGAACATGGTCACTTCTTCAAGCAGCTACCACTTCGTAGTGAGGAATATAAGCGTTAAAATCATTACCCTAAAACAGAACTGCTCAGTCTAACCAGCCCGCAATGCCTCGGAACATAACAATCTAAACTTCACACCATTCCCATCGACCATCTTTAAAGATTACTCTTTCCAGCCAACTCGGTTTTAAACTCAATATGTTCATTCAAAATCTCCAACTGCAGAATTACTTGACCCAGCTTGCAATTGACAAAACTTGCTTTGAACCGTCTGAGTCTGATCTGATCGTACCTCTGGGGCAGACAAAGTGAGCAAACAGACCTCCCTCAAGTACAATCCATTACATCTCCAGTGGACAAAAGCATCGATTCTACAAGTGGAATAAGCTTTACCACTGCCATCCAGGTTTTAACAGCCAAGACTTAGGCAGGCAACAAGCAATACTGAAACTGATCCCTCTTCTCTCCACAAATCAAACACTAATACATGTCTGTGAACCTTCTGTTCAGTGTCTCTTCCCGTTGATCCGGTAGATTTTTAGGTCCTCCACTAATCATGCACTGAAAGCCACCCACATGGAGCTGTCAAGCACCAAATGCTGCCCTCTTCTAATCCATTTAACCAAGCTATTCCTGACCAAATTACAGATGCCCTAGTGCTAAAAGGTGCTGCAATGTTATCTCCAGGACCAAGTAGCATTTCCTTTGCTGCTGCCTTCTCTGAGCCTCGATATTATCCATGGCAAAGTTTCTTCAACTGTACAAAACTGTGTTTGAGTCAAGCTGCTCATGTTAAAGCCCTGTGTAGGATCTCCTGGCAATAGGGGGGCTTTCTGCCCACTCCATTAGACAAGTGTTGTATTCATGCAGAGGTGAGTTGCATGCTGGGACGGGCAATCTGGGCCAATGGCTTTTGGACTGGGTGACACAAAGATCTCTTTTAAGCCCCCTCCTACATCCAGAGTGGACTTTCTTTATGTTTTGCTCAAACTGTAAAAGGCCGACATTTTTCTGCATTAATTAGTGCCCGCGCCCTTTATGTCTCCCGGAAGATTTATTCGCTTTTATGAATGCACCAGCTCTGTAGAGAATGAGCTCAGTTATTTCTGAGGAGGTACAATCATGCACACATGGCCTCTTGCAGAACGAGCAAAAGGCGTCTTGTTACAAACTCCTTAACCGAGACAATGCACTCCACTTCTCAAATATCTTTAAAAAACAGCTGAAGGGTTAAAACAACATGCAGCCAGATATCCCATATCCCAAGTCAAGGCATAATATTTCCCAAGTGTTGCTTGGAAGACTGATGCACTGCTATTACGCATCTAAAATGGGAGAAGAAATACTGTGAGAATGTACTGCGCCGGCCGGGGGAAGGGAGGGACGTTGTCACACATAGCGACCCACATGTCCAATTTTGGGATAAGAAATTAGAGGGTAGGATGGGAGCCGGTTTGCTGCTCAGCTTTGGGCTTTGCAGACATATGGTAATAATCTGAAGCAGCTTTGAGCACGCAGCTTCCCTTTTAATGAAGAGAGCAGTCGTGCAGCATGAGAACCGGGCTGCAAATACAAGGGCCAATTTCCACCTACTACAGAAACAAAGAGGACGTATTAGACAGCCTCGCTTTCATCACCATCCATCAGACCAGCGTTTAATACAAAGACACTTCTTTTGGCCATGGCAAGGTCAGAAAATACCTGTTCCATTAAGGGACAAATACTCATATTCAAAAGCATTTTGATCTGATCTCACACAGAGAATATTTATGGCCCCAATACAACAAAAACACACATTTGTTCCACTGCGAGAGTCTATAGGGGCGTCCACACAGGAAGGACTAGCAGCCATGTGGTGACAAGAGACCACATTAATAAAATTCAGTGAGTTGTAGCTATAATAGGTGAAAATATTTTGGGACACGCAAAGTAGGCGAGTTGAACTAATCTAAACTTTAAGGAAACGCAACGGAGGTGATAACAAATGAGAGCGTCTGATACAGTTGACTAAACACAAAGCTCCAGAAGCTGACCGCAATCAAACACAGTCCACAACTTAAGTTCCTAGCACCAAATTCCCCATGCTGATTGCATGCTTGGAAAGTCCACTGAACCCAGATGAATCAGCGTTGCCATTATCAATATTTTCTTTAAGTACGGGACAATGATGGTAGGAAGGAGCTGGCTTCGTCCATACACTAGCAATATTTTTATGTTCTGCTTGTGTACCTCAACATTTGGGGTGGGAAATAAACAAGAGGGTTACCCAGGCGACCACTACATGTAACTTCAAATCAATTGTTAGGTACAAGGAGACAGACGACGAGCAACTCTCTTTACATGTGGACAGGGCTTAAGGCATATTTATGGAGGTATAGGGTGTGTTTACTGACAATGTTCAAGTTCAGTCAATGTAGGTGAGTCTACTTCTTATACTAACATTGATATCTACCGTATCATACCACCATTTCACAGCCAAGATCTCTGAATAATTTTCAAGGTTTTACAGGGATATTCCAGCAATTTTACTTTCAAAACCTTGGGGCCTTAAAAAGACCATTTTTAAAATTAAAAGTAAGGGTAAAACTCCCAAACGGCCTCAAAAGCCTTTTCATCTTTCAAACCCCACCTCAGGGTTCCTCCCAAAAAAAAAAGTTAGGTCACAAGTCCAAGCAAAAATAGCTCTGATGTAATCGCTACAAAATCATCAGGCTTATTTCACCAGACATAACAAAGACTCCTCCAGAAACACATAGGACATTATACAACCAGTTTCGTAAGCTAAGCAGCACTCCCCATTATTAACAGAGCTTCATATATAAAATCAATAGACTAGATGTTCCAAATTATTATTTGCTTGAATTATAAAGTACATAAAAACCCATTTGAAGGATTAGCACCATGTAAAGTTGGATGTGGATATGTAGATTTGAGCTACAACCGTGCTAACTTGGAATACGGCATTTAAGCAGCCCTCAATCAAGAATCAAACCAGTCTTCTGGTAGTACAAAGATTATTGGAGGGTGTAGACTAGTATGTTGTCAGTACACCGATCTGCCTCAACATTAAAACAACAGACAGGAGAAGTGAATAACATTGACCATTTTGTGACAACTCAGTGTTCTGCTGGGAAACTTTTGGACCTGGCATTCATGTTGATGTTACTTAGACATGTAGCACCCACCTAGACCAGACCAGGCACCCCTACCCCATAGCAATGACACTCCTTGATGGCAGCAGCCATCCCCAGCAGGATGCAGCCTGACACAGGCACACACACGGTTAAACGTTTTAACTCAAAAAACATCAAAAACAGCACAAGGTGTTGACCTGGTCTGCAAATTCACTAGATCCCAAACTGATCAAGTATCTGTGGGATGATCAGAGGCCCCTCCCCTCAACCCATAGGACCCAAAGGCCCCCACTAACAACATTCTGTTACCAGACACCACAGGACACCCTCAGAAGGTCCATGTCCATTCTCTGATGAGTCAGAGTCAGTGTTTTGGAGGTGCAAGAGAGACCTACAATATCAGGCAGGTGGTTTTAATGTTATGCCTGAGCAACCTTTGGGTCCTCACCCAAGGACACTTCAGCATGTGGAGGAACTGGGTATCTAACCGCCAGCTTTTTGATTAGAGGAAGACCAATTATACGACTTGAGCAACAGCTGTCCACATCCGTCCAAAAGTTTAAATTAAATCTGACACACTAGGTTTCGCAATCCCTAAGTTGTGGCTTTAAGCAGTCTCTGTTGGTTCCTTGGAAAGCTGGCGATGACCGGAAGTTACTGCAACCTTCTGCTGGTTACCGGGAAATAGTGACAGGCCATGATTCTACATAAAACCACAATTTCTGTTTATTTTTAGATTTTTGTATGGTTAGTGAACCTTAGAGGTATAGTCGGCTGCTACTTTTAGACAAAGCCAGGCTAAATGTTTCCAGCTTTCATGCTAAGCTAATCGTCTCCTGGCTCCTGAGGGCAGTGTCAATCTTCTCATCATACTCTCAGCAATAAGCAAACTTTCCAAAATGTCTCACCTTTCTTTTAATATAGCACTGGTTTTCTAATTAAAATATCTGACTTATTCTACATACTAAAACTCCTCTACTTGTAATTTATTTTAGTGCAGGACAGAAACAGCAGCAGGCATAGCCCTCAAGCGTGCCGAGCCTGAACGAGCTGGCTTCTCAACCGAATCACACTCACTTAAGTATTAATGGTGTGTTGAGAAATGAGCGTGTGAGCGGCTGCAGTACGACAAGACTGTAAATGAGCCTGCTGGAGTGTGCGCGCTGTGGGAGGAAAAAAGTGTGTGAGCCGGAGTGTTGACAGAGGGAGCGCAGTTTAAGGCTTGTGTGTGCCCATGTGGAGGAGTCTGGGGTTATATTTAGCAAGGTGGCCCATCAAACAGGCCAGGGTTAACCCTTCACCGGCAAAGTAGTTCAAAGTTCTCCGTGTCGGTGCTTCAAAATGCAAATGATATAGAATCATCACTCACTTCAAAAAAATATTCCCGCAACTCTGTAGTGCACTTTATCTACAGCCTTGTTATTTTATTAGCTGCACAGCTTGATCAGCAGGAACGCAGAGACTCAGATAAGATGCACATCACCCCAGACGCCTATGTTTTCTTCTATTTTGAGTTACTGGTGAGCGGTGTAGTGTCCCGTGCTCTCTAATCAATAAAAATATCAGTACAGAAATAATCTACTCAATGTACTAACTATATTTAGCCCACACATTTCTCAGTCAGTCACCTTGGTGAAGACAATTTGTCAGGCTACTCTCCCTTCAGATGCTGACAGACAGACGGCTGTGAGACGCCGAACACAGTCGGTGCACAGATCTGAGAGACTGAGGTGCTTTGAGCTGAATACACCTGTCAGCATGCTAACACGCTAACAATGACAATGCTAGAATTTATCTGAGCGTAATGAAGAGCTGTAATAACGAAGAGATTAGTCTGCACCGTCTGAAACTATTAGGATAATTGATGCGCTCAGGCCTTCTTGGTGTGAGGATCTGCCGCTTTTCTCTGTGTCACTGCATTTAAATGAAATGTATGAAGATATCTGATGATGCTGGATTTTGAGGGACTTTTTCAACATTTCATAACCATGAATCAATTAATATAAATTGTATGAGACATTATGCAGCTCAGTCTAAAAAGTAAATGGATCAGCAGTTTATTAGCCATGAGAGTCTTTGCAGGAGTCCATGTGCAGCACCATCCCCACCGAGTGAATCACTATGAGACATCGTGTAATTTGACAGTCCATCCTTAAACGAGGAGTTCAGAGGGACAAACAACCACTCTTCAACTTGTTGATATGAATAATCCCATAATTGAAACAATCTGGTTGAAATTGCAGAGGGGGCTACCTTGGAGAACCCAATAACAGACTTGACGGGAACCAAAAACATTTATTCCCTAAAAGTACAGTTATTGTCAAGTGGAAGGCTGCAATACGCATAAACAGTCATTTAGCCAGGGTGGAGGTTATACGTGTGGAAGGACACATTCAGCGATAAACATTTGCAGTTATGTTTCTGGTTGAAGAAGGTGTATGTGTGTGTGTGTGCAAACTTAAAGTAGACTCTTTAATTATCTACAGCACAGTTTCACGGTTGATCTGAAAACTACACGATTAGGCTCTAACAGCACTAGAAGGGCTTTTTAACAGAAGTTAAATTACAGTTAGCTAACTGGTGTGGTTCATGTATTAAAAAACGAAAAGTCTAGTCAGACCAATGACCAACAACGCAAGTCTGTAGCAGGTTAAACTGCAAACGGATTGAAAATGCAAAGCAGAGCCCAACAGTTCGCTCCCTGTATGAGGAAGCAAAACAGCACAGTGGGACAGGATCCACCTCAAGGCAAAATGCAATACACCATCTGAAATGTCAACCTAAGAAACATGCTGCAGCTGTAGAGCAATGTAGCATAAAACGAGGACAACAACTATACAAAGTCCCGTGAATAAGTGTAAGAAGAGCTGGAGTTAAAGAGAATAAGAACAGTATCAGCTTCTGTTCACTATGAGCCATTTCCTAGAGCCGGGAGCTCTTTGTAAGAGAAATGGAAGATGGGGAAAGATGCGTGAGAGGAGAAGGGAAGGAAAATAAGTCCCCAGCTGTGTGCATGATCAAGACAATGACCTCATCTGTAAATATAAACAGCAACATTGACAGTGTAATAATACACCAATCAGGCATAACATTATGACCTATCCTAATGTATAGGGGTCTCTTGTGCCTCCAAAACAGTTGTGACTCATCAGAGAACATGGGCCTTCTGAGGGTTGTAGTCAAGGAAGGGCAGTGAATCAAAAACTATCTCAGAAAATGCATCAGGGACTAAAAGCTAGCAGAGCACAATGTCACAAGGACTGTGAAGAGCTGTCAGTTAGTGGAGAAACAACAAAGAGCAGTTTTCAGAGGGGACATAAACAGGACACTTGAAGTGAAATTTCCATACACATATGTGGCAAATTTGATGGCTCTAAATTTAATGAAAAGGTCTCAGTGTCCGGGGCCCTTTATGAACTCGCCTGCTGTGGTTAAACCCTCATGCAGGAAACACAGTGCAGAAATCATGAGATACGAGGAAGGAAATACATTTTCTGTCACAGACAAGGACGACCATTTTTATTACAAGTTCAACAAGATTAAAAAAAAAAAAAAAAAAAAAAGCTGCATTAAAGCAGTGGTGACCAGTATTTACTGTGGTACAAGAAAACGCTTTTAGGCATTTTAAAACCAGAAGTTCAATCAAATTTACCACCAGAGCCATGAATTATTACTGAGCCTGTAGTTTTAGCAACATCAAAAGCAGTGCAGGGCCTTCATAAAGCACGCAAATGTTCTCGTGCGAAAAATCGGAATCCAACATTGCACATGAATCTAGAATATTTATAATTATTGCTGAACAGTAGAAGATGAGAGAGAGAGAGAAAAAAAAACAAAAAAGCAGAGCAAACAGTGCCCTGGGTTCCCATCAGGAAAAGGCAGACATGCAAAGAGGGGAAAAGAGAAAGGAAATCGCAATGGAACAATGGAAAGACAGTCTGAAGAAGGAAGTTTGAACTGTAACAAGCAACGAGCCAAGCCAAAATCACAAACACACAGGCGGGTGCACACACACACACACACACACACACACACACACGTACAATGGCATATGCACACAAATTACACTAGTCTAGCTGGGCTCTAGTACTGCATCAGAAAAGACTGGACCATCCACATGTTCTCTGAGCTGTGCAGCTTTTTCAGATTAAAACCCCCACAACTCCACTGACAAAAACTAATCTCACCATGAGGTCCATTTAGTTGTTAGTCTGGAACTGTTTATTTTTATACAGATGTTCTATCTTTTCCTTTGCCTTGAGAGTACAACCTGGGGAAACTCAAGCTGTAGATGAAGATCATGTGATATGACAGACATTTTTTCTCTGCCATTGTTTCCAAATGGTAAAGAAAAAACATCAGCCTGTAAACTAAAGAGGAAAGGAACTCCTCACCTACAACGCCACATGTACACTCCACATGCAGATGAAGAGCATGTGGTGCGAACAAAAGCTCCAAAGCGTCTTCTAAACTAAAGAACGGACTTCATCTTCAAAGCCAGCAGGGCCCCAGAAGTCCTTAAAAGGCTTTAACGCCTTTGAGCTTCTGCAGTTGACCCTTGGTCAAGTTCCACCTTGATCCACTATGGATCCACTCCCACAGAAAAACTTGGGACAAAACTTGCACATTTAATTAGCATTAAAAACTCGTGTGGGGGATTTTTTAAAAACTTACAGTCTACATGTGTGCACAGCTGAGGAAATAACTATACAAAAAAAATGAAAACTGGAGAAAAGACTAATCATTTTTCACAATCTCTGCCAAGATTTGCAGACTACTAATGCTGGTAGTGTCTGCTACCAGCATTAGTAACGCTGTCTCGTCTTCATGTTACCACTACACTAGCCAGCATTACTCGAGCCCATTTGCTGTCTGTGGAAGTGACGGCCAATGATTTCCTCAGTGCTTTCTGTACTGCTTTCAGTTTTATTCTTCCTAATTGACGAAGGCGTTTAGAGCTGGATTAGTTTGCCTAACCACTAGCAAGTTAGCAACGTAACCATGAGTAGGAGTCCTCTGGTTGATCGGACCAGTCAGAAGCAAACAGTGGGTCAATTTCATGTCAACTGAGAAAACTTAATGAAAACTCCAGACTAAAGATCATGGCATATGAGCTAAAGCATCTACGAAGATTAGTTGCTGTTCAACAACAAACTTTGAACCTCATCTCTGAAGCCTACATGGATGAGAAGTCCTTTAAGTCAATAAGTGGACTTTGTAGTCTTTTGGACAGTGCCGTCGACTGGCAGACTGAAATTTATCAGCGAGTCTGAAGGATTGATTATTCACTGATTTGCTGCTTTTTGATCATTGTAAACAAACTTTAGAAAAACAAACAGAGCTAATTTGACAGGGGCACTACCCTGCAAAGCCAAGCTAATATTCAAACTGCAGATGAAAGCTATAAAATTTGTGACTGCTTGTGGATCAGCTGTCCAAAATAAAAACTTAAACTAAACCATTCATCACAGCATTCATCAAAACCAGATGATCACATGGCCTTCCTTTTGTGATGACTTTTTAACACGGCAACAGTGAATCATTGGGAACACAGCTGATATTTCTCGTCAGCTTCTTTTTTTTTTTGTTTGTTTTTCAGTGGAGGACAGAGACCAGACAAGACATCTGCTCCCAGATTAGACCAGTGTGTTTAAGACGGGTTTAAGACTCCGGTGGCCTGGAACACTGAAGGGTTCCAGACTCAACCAATTAAGGCAGCTAAACTTTAACTCCATGCTTACTTCACTTAAGGCATGAACGCATGAACCGCATACATCACACGTGAACATAGAAAGTGTATGTACAAGAAAGAGAGAGAAAGATTAGAGCTGGAACAAGTAGTCAACTGCTACGTTTCTATGGACACTAATATTCTATTAACAGTCACATGTAATCACCTGAGTCAGAAGAGACTGGCCCAATCATATAGGTGGTCTAAACCCTTCATAATAATTTCAATAGGAAGACATTAGCAGCTTATAACCATGTAAACATCTGATCAGATTGTTTCTATCTGGCTGGAATAAATACATTTGTTCTGTGCATGTTTGCCCCACGTTGGATAAACATCAGGTGATGAGTTTCCAGGAGGGACAGAAACATGGCGGTAGTTGTTCAAACAAATGTTTGAAAAGATGAACGAAACCAGAATTGATGCGAGCTGTAATGATGAAAACGTGGGGCAATCTTGGTCATCTTTTTCTACTCTGTGAATTCGTCAATAAAGGTTGGGAAAGGTGTATTTTTCTTTTGCTATAAACCAAGCAAATCCGCGGGGAGAATCACTTTGTGCACATGAGAAGAAAAAAAAAAAAAAGGATTTTCTGTTCAATGGTTATGCAAGGTTATATCCACCACCTGAGTGTTTACGAGTTGTCCTCTGACCCTTCATCAAGTGGAGGGTTTCAGATCTGAGTGTACCGTCCTGTCTGACTAAAATATCCCTGCCTCCAGCTGGGGTAATTGCTCAGGTCACTTGCCAAATCCAGCTATTAACTTTGATGACTGGAGGAAAGCATGAAACAAAGAACCGGTCACTGAGGATCAAAGTCTAGAGAGCTCCTCTGTTCCCCTTTCCTATCTGACCTCTCACAGTAAAGACTTTCACAAGGTGTTTCTTAAAGCATGCAGGTGATTCACTTTAATCATGTCATGAGTAAGATTCTGCATGAATAAGAAAGGGGTGATCAATAGCTGACCTCATGAATTTTTACTTACTGAGTCGTAATCTGAGCCCAAGCCAGCTCCTTGGTGGCGATTTGTGCAGAACTGAATTCATGGTCCACTTGTTTGGCACCATCTATGCATGCAACCTCTTGTCGAAAGCACCTCCACCAAAACCAGCTCCTCTCAGGTCGGTCTGTCGATGAGGCAGACTCAGATGTAGCGAAGCCAGATATGTTTGATTCTCAGTCTCCTCTATGTCATTTTCTTCTCAATCCCCACGGTCGACCTCCTCTAAACACGCTCAGGCTGTAGGATCTGGTCGGTGGCGAGCACAGTTGCTGCAGCTCACATCACACGGTGAATGCACGGAAAACAGTGGGCAAAAAACACGCATCCCTCAGTACAAACAACGAAAAGTTAACACCGACACAATGACCGCTTAGGTACGACTGCAGGCTGGACGCAGGGCTGGGCTGTAAATAACCTGTTGCCTGCTGCACACAAAAAGAAATCTCCTCGACGTCCACCGAAAAATGTTTGTTGGTGAAGCTCGCTCGCTGCAGGAATACGATTTACGAGGGAAAAATCTTCTTCTGGGCCTCTAAAGCTGCAGATCCGTGGATGGATTTCCGTCTAGCAACTTTACACGACGAGCAGCCGAAGTTGAGCACACAGTGTCCGCCGCCTGCAATGACTAACCATCGGTTCCCCTCCATTCATTCAGACAACCTGGATCTACAAAGACTAGCTGCAGTTTCTCGCTCCAGTGGCGCAACGTCGCCGCTAGAGGCGCCAGAGATACCGTTCACATATTGAACGGCACTGAGCAGAACTCCATTCAGTTTTTGGCTGATTTTGCCCACACAACCATCAGGCAGAGAAAGTGAACTAATTATTCAAAATGTCAGCTTGGTACCATTACACATTAAAAGGATGAATTCCAGAATGAACCACTGAAATATCTGAGCCACTACAAACCCAAGAAAAATGGTGAATGCCCGTGGCCACAGACCCCCAGAGGCCCCTGTCAAGCGTTCAGTTCTGGTGGATCACATAGCCATTTACAACAATGAAAATAGAAGATTTAATCACTCAAAATCTTAAGAAAACTTTTTTTTAAAAGAATCAGGTTAAATTTCCCACACATAAATAAACTGAAACTAAATCCATATCTTAGCAAACAACCGTTGGTTCTGTCAAACAGAACGTGACTGCTAGTATATTTTATAACTGCAGCTTGCTAATGTAAGTTAAGTTAGCTAATGTCAGCTAATTTTTTTAATTAACTCACAGGGTTTAGCTGACATTAGCTAACTTAACTTACATTAGCAGCATGTCAATGTTACCAGTTGTTTTACTATAAAACAACATTGTAAACAGCTGTACATAAGTACATCAGTGTTACATAAATAATTACTTGCAAAAAGCCAGTTGATTGTGGAAAATGATACATACTAAATGATAATGTACAAAAGCAGCACATTTGTTGAGTTATTCCCATTAGCAAGCTAGCTGGCTAGCCTATTCAGAATGTTGTTTTTTAACATGTAATTAAATATAAAATTAATTACAATTAGACTTGAGCTTCGCTGTTTGAATTTTCACTCTTACAAAATAGAAGAATTGGAGGATAAGATATAAACAATAAATTCGACAAAATAATTCTATAGAACCAAAGCTTGGCTTGAGTTGACTTCCTCAAACCCAAGAAAGACCTGTGCAGTCACCATCTGGCATTTTTCTAGATGGAGAAGTATACCTGGATTTTATAACACAGCAGTAGCTAATATCATGTAGACAATAAGCGGGAAATCTGGGAATGTGCAGCTGGCATGATAGGGGCCTTTACATTGGTCCTACTTCATCGCCAGATGTAAGTCACAATCTAGTTCTAAAGGTTTATGAAGGTTCTCCTTGATCCAGGTCATGTTATATCAAAAAAAACAAGCTGAAACAAGGACAACTGGACTTGTAAGGTTTCTTGAACACGTTTCACCATTTGTCCAAGTAGCTTCAGTTTCAATAACAGGTAAGTATCTGGTTGTGCAATTTTCTCATGGGAAACAAAAATGTTTCTATTTAAACCCCAACTCCCCACCGGTCTTTAAGAACCAAAGAATCTATTTCGATGAGTTGCAAAACTTTTTTTTTTTGGATATGCTAGTTCCAATTCTTCCATTATTTCAGTGCTTGATGTACATGATGCCTTTCCCCAAATTAAATCAAACAGCAAACTTGCAGTCGGCTATGCACTCTATGTGGTCTACTAAGCCAACCATGGTGACATATGGTGACATATTATTTGTAACAAACACAATATAATGAAAATAGCCTTACATATTGTCTAACTTTCTGAATTAAACAGGAATGTGAGTGGTTATAATGACATGTTGTCTTTGCATTTTTAGGGTTTTTAGGGTAGCACAGTTACCTTTTCAGGCAGCAGATGATCAGACATCCCATAAGTGTGGCACAGATTACTTGAAAGAAGTGAAGTATTCATTGCCAACACAAGGCTTAAGACTGAAGTAGGGCTAAGCAAGATTTCTGCTTGGCTTTGCCTCTTGGCAGGTGCCTTTAATAGTTTCGTGGTTTTTCGTTCCAAGCTTTAACCAGATCAAGAACCTCATGATTCTGCCAACAGCATCCCACGTACAACACTTAAATTATAGTATTGTCTCAGTGCTGCAACTAAGGAATATTTGTGCCAATTATTTTTTAAAAATTGATATGGTAGTAATGATTTGTTTTGTAAAATTCCTTTTTCCCGAGCCCAAGTTGACATCTTTAAACAAGTAGTTTCTCAGATCTTCAGTCCAAAACCCCAAAATTAAAACTTTTATTATCACAGATGTCAAATAAAAACTGCAAATCTACACAACTGAGAAGCTGGAAGTTGAAGAATGTTGGGCATATAAAAATATACTGCATATACTGAATTGGATTTCACATCAGCTTCATGTAAACTGTCTCGTGGCACCTCTACAGAGGGATTTCTCTTTGGTTTGCACGAGGTCTCTGGGACAACATCTGACCTGACAAAGCCAAAACAATGACTCTGCCAAAATGTAGCCGTGCTGTGTTTGTGTTTGCTCCCACCCTCAATAAAGAGGCGGCGAGCAGCGAACAAAGAAGAGCGATGGGGGCAGAGAGGGGGATGTTAAAACAGCCCACTTAACAAATTAGCAATTCTCAGCTGAATGAGAGGCTGTTTACGACCGAGTCCTCCTTCAGTCCCTCCAGTCTGATAATGTAAAGGACACCCTGCATGCGGTGACAAGTCGTTCCACTGTGGTTCTTAAATAAGTCTCGATTTGCCTCTAAAACCATTATGAATCTTTACTAATGCAGGCTGAAGTCTTGACAGTTTTTATTGCAGCTTTTCTGCCCTTGAGACATTTGGGAAGCAAACATCTGCTCTCGTTCAAAGCAAAACCACAACTTCAACGTCTGCTGCCCCCTTCAGGAAAAAAAAATAGACCCTAGAAACAAGCTCTTTATTTTTGTCTTTCAAATCCCACAGCATAAGAAACACCTCTTGAATGAGCTTTAAGTGCTGTAACACTGTGGCGTCCCTTTAACAAACATAAAGCAGAACAAAAAAAAAAAAAAGAGACATTTCACTAAAACCTTTAACTGGCATACAAACACAATACTGACCCAAGAAAAAATACCCCCCTTAACTGCACCCAGCCCTCTTCTCGAATTTATTGTTGAATGTAAGTATAATAGAAGTGTGGAAAGTGTTGGAAGTGGACATTTTATACTTAAATACAACTGTAAAACATAAATGGACTATAAGGAATACTGTGACAGTTAAAATGGACATAATCTAGTTGAAATCCGCACAAAGATAATATTATGACTCATAACCTCTAACTGAAGGCAAGAAGTCTGAACAAAAGTCTCACAGGTGTTTAGTTTTGGAATGTCGCCTACAAAGAAGAGACATCAAACAAGAGCTTTAACTACAAGGCATTGTATTATATTATCGTCCATTTGACAGAAAACACAAAACTCCTTCACAGCACCACCAAATGTATGTACAGTAGCAGGTTGTAAGACACGATGAGAACACCCAGGGTTTTCAAAAAGGAAATCCAGTAAGGGGATTGTAACCATCTCCACCTGCACAGTCATGGAATTTTTTAAAAAAAAATCTGTCCCAGCTTAACCTCAGTTCTGTACATTCATAGGCCAGTGCTGGCTGGTTTGGTAGTAACACACCAGCCAAGAAATGGGCATTAAACAGATGCTGCGTAGAAATGTCACTGCATCCCTGCTTGACTGGGCCTCACCAATCCCTTGAAGACTCGCAGCTTTCCTGCACCGGTCAGATCAAAACTGTAGTCTGTAGTGACATAGGGCATCTCCCCTTCAAAGCCAGGCTGAAACAGAGACAAACATACCGTAAGTCCCAACAATAAAATATATCCTTTAATCAGCTGTAATGTCATTGGAAGAGTGTATAAATTGGCATCTGACCTGTGTCGTGAGGATGCACGAAGGCAACGAAATAGCTCCCAAGAGGAGGCAGTTCACTTTCCGAAGAACTGTTGGATCTACAGGCGTCAACAAAAAGTACAGACCTCGTGCCACGTCGATACCTCGAAGCACACCTGGAGGATGTTAATCAGTAAAGCAATTGAGGGTTTTCACTTTAAAGCAGGTTTTTTTATCCATATAATTTCATACATCGATCAGGCATAACATTATGACCACCTTCCTAATATTGTGTAGGTGTCCCTTGTGCCTCCAAAACAATTGTGAAACATCGGAGAATGGACATGGGCCTTCTGAGGGTGTCCTGTGGTGTCTGGCGGCAGAATGTTGTTAGTGGGGGCCTTTGGGTCCTATGGGTTGAGGTGAGGGGCCTCTGTGGATCATCCCACAGATACTTGATCAGTTTGGGATCTAGTGAATTTAGAGGCCAGGTCAACACCTTGTGCTGTTCTTCATGTTTGTTGAGTTGTTCCTAAACCTGCTGGGGATGGCTGCTGCCATCAAGGAGTGTCATTGCTATGGGGTGGGGGTGTCTGGTCTGGTCTAGGTGGGTGCTACATGTCTAAGTAACATCCACGACCTAAATAACAACAACCTGAATGCCAGGTCCAAACGTTTCCCAGCAGAACACTGTATTGTCACAAGATGGCCAGTGGTTTTAATGTTGTGGCTGATCAGTGTATCAAGGCTGTATTTGAAAGCTTCAGCAAACCTGCACCTATGTTCAACATATAGGGTAGGTTTACAAAATGCTGATTTTGAAATTTTGCAATTTCCCCATTGTGGGACAGATAAAGGTTTTCTTATTCTTAAAATTATTTTAACACGTCCAAAGAATGACAGAGTAAAGCAAACAATAAAACAATAAAAGTCAGGCAAGACACGTACCAAAGCCCACACATGGGCAGGTGGGAGCCTGGGAGAGAAGGACTGGACCTCCCCTGCTTACTACTTTCTCTGCCAGGCAGCAGAGTCCCACCAGACTGGCATTGGCCGCATAAAACATGTGATTGGGCATCACTTCGCAGTGGATCACACCCAGAGCCACCGCTGTATTAGGCACCTGTGGGTTCATCAGGAGAATCATTAGATCATTATAAACACTATTTCTCTCTTGTATAACCAAACAAGTATAATCAAAATCATTTGTGGTTTGAGGAGTGACATGCTGAACCTAAAACTGAGGTGCTAGGTCCGCTACTTTCCTGCTTATTCTTCCTTTCCTCATATAATCCAACTATAAAGACAATATTAGCATATTCCCAACATGTGAAACTGTCTTTAAATGTCAGGATAAGAAGGATATGTTATGCTGATGCCATGTCTATATCATGTTATATTAATTTAGTTTAAACTGTTTCTTCAACACCGGTTCATGCTTAAAATTTCAATTGGCTGTTCAGTCTCTTAGATGTGTGACTGTGAAATTGTAACTCATTTGCCATTAATTAAAAATTCTAAATTGTCTCAGATCATAATAAAAAACTGTTACCATGTTCAAGTAACAGCGGACATGTGGTTCTCATGTACCTGGTATGGGGTGAGGCTGTTCAGAGGTCTAACTGGTCCCGGCTCAGGAGCCTGCAGCTGACTCAGATAGGCCAGCAGAGACAGCTCCCTGTGTTCATTGCTGCGCTGATGTTTCCTGTCAAACACATCAACTCAAAACAATAAGATAATGGAAGCTTAAATACCGTACGTTAAAACCAACTCAGGCTGAGAGGGCTTTGCTTACGCTGTTCCTTGGCGTGCCACTCCTTGAAACTCTGACTGCACAGCAAGGTGAGAGTAGCTCCTGGGTGGACTGTGGCTCTCCGTGAACTCGTCCAGAGCGCTCTGGGCAGGTGGGTGCGTCTGGCAGCCCTGTGCCGTCCTCACAAATTCGGGAGTGAGGGCGGGACACTGCGTGGTGCCGCCATGACCGAGCTGGATGACGTGTGAGACGGGGAAGAAGCGGATCATGTCCACCAGCACCTGTAATCCAAAACCTGAGTACAGACACAAGTTCAGAGGGAGCTTACAGATTTGATGTTGTTTTAATACTGTCACAGGGGAGAGTGTGAGCTGACCTTTGACCCAGCCCATGGTGTTGACGATGATGGGAGACTCTCGGCTCTGGGAGCGTCTGCGCCACAAGGACTTAAGACATTCCAGGTAGCGGTCTAAGTCTGACTCGCATGACGACTGACCGTAGTAGATCATGTGGTCTGGAGTGTGCTGATGTGTGAAAGGAGGACCTGAAAAACAACTCAGTGTAAGTCTGCTAATCTCTTCAGTACAAAAGTGGCACAAGGAGAAACCGTTTTTACATTTTATAATTACATTCACCCTACTACAGAATAGCTAAATACACTGAATAGTTTTCTGGAGGATTAGAAGTCAGTACTTGAATAAGAAGCTAGAGTCAGGAGCCTGTTAGCTTAGCATAAAGACAAGAAACAGATCTGTCCAAAGGAAACTAAATTTGCCTCCTAGCACTTTTAAAGCACCGCTATGAGCTCACTAATTAACACGATATGTTTAATGAAGCTCAATCTGGAACTTGTGCAAAAACACAAGGTGTGCTGGAACTTGCAACTCCAACAATATGGAAACCAGGACACTCAGGGAGTCACTGGAAGAATGTTAGACTTATGTCAGCACATAATCCTCCAAAAAAACATTGTAGGAGTGCAGACATCAGTCCCTTTGGACACAGCAAAGTTAGACGTGTCCCAGTTTCCAGTCTGTAAACTAGGTAATTGACGCCTCCAGCTACAGATTAACACAACCTATGTTTACATGGACACTATTATTCCACTAATAATGGCAATAAAAATGCTTCATTCAACCATGTCAGCCAGAACAGACTGGCCCAAAGGGGGAACTTTTCAATCAGATTGAGAGGGTTCAATAGGAAAATATAAGCGCCTAATAACCATTCAAACACTTGATCTGATTGTTTCTCTCTGATTGGAATAAATACATTCTTTCTACACATGGTTGCCCGATGTGGAATAAACATCAGTTGAGAACTTTTTTGTTGGGAGACCTTAAAAGAGTTAATGTTTAATGACCAACACTTTGATGATTAAAAGGTTCGAAAGCTGAAAATGATGTGGGCAGTTCCACTGCGGGTAAATGTGGGTGTGTGAATGAATTCAGTGCTGTCAAAAAGTTTGGATAAAACATCTTATGTCATATTTACAGCAGATCCGACGCTCCACAGCGCGTAGAAAGACTAAAATGTTCTACAGTGGTTGATGTTTTGGGGCATGTAAACACATTTATCTTATCAAGTCATTTTATTTAATGCCCACGTAATTATTTAAATTAGGCTGAAGAAATGCTGTCCATGTAAATTTAACCACTCTCAAATTTGCACCCACAAGTACCCAATATATGAATTCAGTTCAAAATGTAATCAAGAAAAAAAACAAAGATGTGGAGCAACGATAAAATTAAAAGTTACCCAAAAGAGGTTGTCTGACAGTCAGCAGAGACAGGCAACCAGGTGGAGTGAATTCTGATTGACCCAGGTCACCCTCCAAGTAGTCTACACTAGTAGTACTGCAGGAAAAACAGAACAAAATGTTACCCTGGAACACAGAAAACTGTAATAAGGGACGACAAAATAAAGAAAAAAAAAAAGACACAGAAATCTTAAGAGTAGAAAAATAGTAGAAAATATCAGCATATACTCTTTAATGTGTACAAACGAAGAAAAGACGTGTGAGGACTTACTGATTGAGTAAAGTATTGATGAGGACGCGAATGAACGTTGACTTGCCCACATTCTTGGTCCCATATACGAGGATAACTGCGGAGCCATCAATGTCTCCTGTGAATGAAAGACATAGCTCCGTTAAGTTTTCTGGTAAGCATTAAATGTGAGTGTTTTGTTACCGGAGTGCCCTGGAAGCCAAATGGTTCCAGCTAAGGACCGTTTGCTCCAGCACTCAACCTAGGAATATTATCACAACTGTCTATTATGTTCTGTGTTAAGTTCTCATGATCGCTATTAAACCACTAAACGTGCTCCAAATGACAGTACATTTGGACTTATCGACTCCAAGACGTGCATGTTATTCAGATTAAGATTCAGAAAACTTTATTTGCCCCCAGGGAGCAATTCAAGGCACATGTGAGCAGCATGAAGTGGAAAAGAAGACTCTTTTAAAGAAAGAAAAACAATACACAATATGTACAAAAACTATTGCATAAACATATGAAACATTTTAAACTTGGCTGTATGAATAAAGTGAATAAGTGGATAAAGTTGGTAAAGTGTCGACAAGGTAAGTGTAAACAGGAGTTACAGGGATTATATATTTACATGTTATTGCAGAGGTAGTAACATGCTGGTTCTAAAGTGGCCATAGGTGTGCATGCGAGAGTGAATGGATGAGTGCGTTAGCCCTGATAGACCTGATAGATTGGCCACTTGTCCAGGGTGTGCTGGGACAGACTCTATCTTTAACCTATGAAGGCCTTACAGTGCATCAACACACCCCCTTCTGTCTACCCGATGACAGATTTTGCTGTAGTGCATGTTTGGCACCTTAAGTTTTGAGTCACAAAGATGTTCCTTTAAAAGGATCATTTAACAATTTATTTAACATTTATTTCCAACTTTCTCACATTCTTTATATTTTTGGGTTCAAGTGTGCGAATAATATTTAATTTAATTTACTTTGGGCTTAAGAGAAGACAGAATAAACAATATTTTGTCCCCTTTATGTGACAGAACAAGACATGCTTATATCACCTCTATGAAAACTGAAAAGTTTGCTGCTGATGATTTTAATTGCACTGTATTCATTTGCCTTTTAAAACATTTAACATAGTGGAATAAAAGTGAAGTGGTTTTTCACGAGATGCACGTCTGAAAGGGGCTTACTTCTGCAGGCGTTGACCACAGTGTTTAGGGCCTCTCTGCAGCTGTTCGATATTTTCAGGCCCTCGATGGTGCTGGCCAGGGGAATCATACCCAAACCGTTGAGTGGAGTGTCGAGAACGGCTGACATTAATTCACTCTACATGCATGCAGGGAGGACAAGACATTTCAAGATTAAGTTATCACTCATTGAACACTGCACGATTCGGTGAAAATGTCAGCCAACTTACCACAGGAGGACTGAACAATTCACTCAGATCTGTGAAGCTTGACAGGAACCGTGTGAGGGGCGTCTCCATGGGCTCCAGCAGGATGATGGATGAGTGACAGATTATCTTTTTTAGCAACTTCTTCCGCAATGCTGCAAAAAATACATTAAAAGAGAATCACAAAAATATATTTTAATATGTTTTTGTTAAAAGCAGCGCAGTATTGCGTCAGTCGTGTATATAACTAATAATCAATTAAGGTGAGCTTCTTACCTGCTGGAAGATACTTTTGGAGGATGTGCGAAGCTCCTGCTCTGTCATCTTTGGAAAATTCAGAGTTCTCCAAAGTCCTAATGGTCAATGGGCAATGTGAAGCTGGGGAGAAGAGTGGATACGACTGCTGGCCACCTTCAACGGTGAACCCCATCACCTCTATACGCCCATACAGACAGGTCAAGAAGCACTTCCCACGGAAACACAGCGTCTGCAGGAAAGTAACACAAAGATTAATAGAAATGGATTAAAATGGAAAAACATGCGTTTCATTGTTGCTAAATCTATCGACAAAACATGCACTGAAGCGTACCTGATCTTTCTGCATGACAAGCACTACACGGTTCTGTCCATCATCTCTCTGTGCACAATGATGGAGAGCCTCTCCCTCCAGCCTACCCGGCTGTGCGTCCTTCGTTTCACCTGAAGCCTCCATACCGTTCCCATGAAACGACTGGGAATACTCCTTCCAGTCCTGAGAGTCATCTGACTCATTGTCCACAGTAAACACTGAACTTCCATTAGCCTGATTGTACGACTTCTTTACTCCAGACTCGGGACGGATTACCTTGGTGTCAGAGACAGCCTTTGCTTTATTTTTCAGCCTTTTCACGGAGGGTTTTTTCTTCACAGACATCTGGTGCTCCTTTATCACCCTGGCCGTGACAGGACTCGAGTTCAGATCAGAGGAGGTGATGGGAGTCCTGGACCGTTTGCCCCTCACGTCCTTCCACTTTTGAGATTTACCTTTGACCTGTGTGGTTTTGTTCACCTTCATGATCCTCAGATCAAGAATCACTCACGTGGGAGCTCGGAAATCAAAGGGGGAGGGAGCCTGTAAAGAGAGGGGCAACAATGTTTGCATCTGAGAATACATATTTCATCACAAAGAAGAGCACATGACGACAAAACCATTCACAAACGATGCTGCTATTTATTTTCTAAAGATATTCCTCAGCTATAGCTAGCTTCACTTCATAGCCACGATCCAATAGCATGAAAGCTAAGCTTATCATGTAAACAAGTAAAAACACTACACACATTATTTTAATTATTAGTTCCTCAACATCTGAGTAATGAATAAATTCAACAAACCCACAGTCTGACAACAATACAAACTTGGAAGTTGTCATGGCTAACGTTACCTAGCACAGCCTTCACAAGAACTAGCGGTAGTTGCTAGCAAACAGATGAACAAACAAACAAAAAAACGTACCCCCTGCTACGGAAGAAAGCGTTGCGGCAATGTAAACCTCACCCCTAATGGCTTTACTGAATGAGCAGCGTATATAATTTGCGAAACTGTATCCAAGGAGCTGGTCCGCTGTTTACACAGCGTGCTAACAAGCTAGCAGGCTAACATACATGTGAAACAAACGCCGCGTCTAGATGGTCGACCATAGTATTTCCCTGAGTGTTATTATTTACGAATAAGTATTTAACTAATTTAAGTTATGTTTATAGCTTTGTGACTTTAAATGAAAATAACACACAGCCAGTAAGACACAAATTATTATTTTGCTTTTAGAAAGCGTAGTGGTATTTTTGTGAATATTAGTTTTTAATACTGGACAACAAAAACTGTTCCCGAAGTTCGGTCGCTTAAACAGCGTCACATCCTGTTAAAGCGACCGAGTTTTTAGGGGCCTACAAGAAACGAAAACAAGGTGCATGTAGCTAGGCTTTGCTATTTTATAAAATCTACTGCAATTACGTCTGATCGGGAGTAGTTTATCCACATATCGAGAATAAATAATCAGTTTCCATCGATACTGCAGATGTGAGTCTCCGCGCGGCTGTCTGGTGCGTACCGCGCTAAGGGAGCGTCTTAAAAGATATGTGCTAGGAAATAAACGTCGAAGTGCGCAAGTAGGTAAGGGTTTGCAATAATTTCATGAAATACGGCCATTTGAAAAGTACACTTGAATGCATTCTGATTTTATTTGTAATATCAGCACAGTCCGTTTTAAATAAGTGGAACATTCGATTTATAAACGTGTTATTAAGATATTTAGGTAAGTCTTCTACACGTCTTTAACTTCATTTAAATGAACATTATGCAGTGGTGGAAGAAGTATTAAACTCTTAGCATGTGAACTATTGTGTTCTACTTTTAAAATGCTCTAAAAGTATCTAAGTATAATCAGGAAAATGTACCTAAAGCACAAAATTAAATTAGACAATGGAGAAAAATTGCATACATAGGTTGTTATGTGTTCTATCATCAGATTACTGTTGTGATTGATTGCTGTCACTGAGGATTCATTTGTAGATTATTTTCTCACATAAATGAATAAATTACTTCAGTGTTGTCCTGAACCTAAAATGAAGACTTCACACCATTCAGTGCAATCAGTGCAATCAATAATCCAGGTCTCTAAATTACTAAAGATAAATTACAATTATTAAAAAAGAAGAGCAGTGGATCACCGACAAGAAGATGGAAACACGACATGTTTGGCTTATTCCAATGTAAACTGAATAAAAAAAAACTCCTGTTAACTTATTAGTTTCAGGTCCATATATTTACATTTTTGGTTGATTTTATCTATAGTAAATCATCAGAAACTTTTTATAGAGAGAATATTTACCTCAGCTTATTTATAGAAATAATTATGTATCATGTGGTATACAAACTCCATATTAGAGCAGAAGCAATCTGCAGAAAACCGCTTCAGTCAAAAGTTTGGCAGTAAACTGAACTTCTTTGGGTTTTGGGGACATAAAACAGATAAAACATAGCATTTTGAAAATACGTAGAGGTTATTGTTATTAGCCTGCAGGTTGTTTTTTGGAAATATTTTAGCATCTTGTTTTGTCTGATCAAACCCAAACGTGTGCAGTTTTGCTGTAAGAAAAGTCAACGTAGCAGAGGATGGTTTCGATCCATCGACCTCTGGGTTATGGGCCCAGCACGCTTCCGCTGCGCCACTCTGCTTCACACAAATGCAAGCAAACCCATAATCCCTGGCTTAAGAGGCCATTGTCTTACCAATTACAAAATGTGGTAGTAAACTGAATTTCTTTTTTTTGTGGACACATAACACCTTACTGGGATTCTGGGAACCAACATAGGCATTTCTGACTATTTAAATGTGATTTCTGGGGGTATAGTGCAACATGGACCTTCAGTAAACAGAACAGATGTAGAGACATAAAGATTATTCTTATTATTAGTCTGCTGGTTGTTTTCATGGAAGCTTTAAGTGTTCTGTTCTCTCTGATCAAAGTCAAAGATATTCTTTTTGTTTACAAGATAAAGTAATGTAGCAGAGGATGGTTTCGATCCATCGACCTCTGGGTTATGGGCCCAGCACGCTTCCGCTGCGCCACTCTGCTTCGCACAACTCACCTGGGACTCAGCTTAGGAGGCTAGTGCCTTATCCATTGTTTGCGCTATGACACATCGTAAAAGAAAAACGCGCATACTGGTTTCCCAAGGCACAATGTGTCCTTATGTGTCTTTGATTCAAGTTACACATTTCACATGTGAGCATTTGTCACATTGCTTTGTTAAAACTTGGTAGCAAACTGAACTTTTAACACATAAAACAGAAGTAAAACAAGTAATCAGAAGATGTTCATTAGACTGTGAGAAATCATGATAGCATCCTCTTATTTATTCTGACTCCTATTATGTTTTTTTTTCTTTTTTTTTAGTATAGTATTGATCTCACCCATTCTCCTATTTGTTCTGCCACTGCAAATAAAAAAAACTGTAAACTATACTACTATAAATTATTTGGCGGATTAACCAATAATGAAAACTGTAACACAGCAACACTTATGTGTGTCATATAGCCGCAGTCTACAGTGAAGCTGGAGGGATGCCTGTAGCAGACAGCAAGCATGCACAGCGTATCCTCTCCTCCCTGAACGAGCAGAGGGCAGTCGGCAGGTTCTGCGATGCAGTGCTGAATGTGGGAGGTGGAGTGGTCTACCTCGCCCATCGCAACATCCTCGCCTGCTTCAGCGAACTCTTCCAGCAGTCCAGCGTGACCTCCGCCCCCTGCATGGAGTTCTGTCTGCAAGGATGCCCCAACGATGGCCTGGAGCTGCTCCTGAACTTCGTCTACACCGGAGAACTGAGGCTGGAGCCCGACAACCTGGACAAGGTGCAGCATGCGGCGACCAGTCTGGGTGTGCCGGAAGCTCTCGCGCTCTGTCAGCAGTTCAAGGAAACCTCCGTGGATGCTGTGCCTGCGAAGCGTAAAAGAGGGAGGCCTAGGAAGTCAGATGCGGCTGTAGTTAAAGAGGAGAACTTGCTCACTGCCGCAAAAGACGAGTCCAGCTTTGATCCTGCTGCTGGCACTTCTACCACGGCTACTAACACCACCACAACCACACGCTCTGGCCGAGTGGTCAAGGGCCCCAAGCGACTGGTCACTATTGATGAGAGCCACATCTCTGACAGCAAGAGGGCCCCAAATGTTCTGGAGAAAGAAAGTGGTGAAGTCACCGTGGAGAGCCAAAACTCAGATCTGCAAGTTGAGGTAGAATACGTGAACATTAAAACGAATTGCACCAATGAGGCAAATCATTATGCAGAATATATTGGTTATTATTAACCTTGTCTTGTGACGCTTTTAGGTAACAGAGCTGCAGATTGACATAAACGACAGTGGTGTTAGCCAGGTGACCGGAGAAGAAGCTGCAGAAGAAGAAGAAGAAGATGTGGGCGACTTTGAGGGGATCACCGAAGACACGGACGAGGAGTATGTGCCCATCGCAGAGCCCACATCACCAGCACCGTCCACATCTTCGACACAGAAACGCAAGGCCCAGACTAAAACAAACAAAAACACGAAGGGCGAGGCTACGGAGGAAGACTCCAAGAAGGACTGTGTGCAGTGTCCCATCTGCAGCAAATCCTTCAAGAGCAAATATTACCTCAAAGTCCACAACAGGTACAAGGTTTCACCATCTTTCCTCGGAATTGCCCTTGAAGGAACAGCCACTAATTAGTTCCTTCCACAGGCGGCACACAGGGGAGAGGCCGTTCGGTTGCCTTAAATGTGGAAAGAGGTACTTCAGGAAGGAGAATCTCTTGGTACATGAGATCAGAGACTGCGCAAGAGTACAGGTGAGTGGAGAGAAGACACGCTTCAGCCGTCGTCAGCATCAAGAATCATCAGTGACTGTACCGTTGTAATTCCAGACATACGCCTGCCCAACGTGCTCCTCCACCTTTAATACTAAAGAAGAGCTGCGTATGCACGTTGTCTCCCACACAGGAGACATGCCTCACAAGGTACAGCCTCACAAACAGTGGCGACTGTAAATTCTGTCAAACATGAACAGTTTTTAAACTTCCATCTCACTGTGAATATCTTTTCCAGTGTTCAACGTGTCCTGAGCAGTTTATGTACAAGAAAAACTTGACAGTCCACATGATGAAGGTTCATGGTTACCCAAAACCTCATGCAGTGAGTACTCTCGTCCACACTTGGCTTGCGAATTCTGATACTTTCGAACACAAATGTTTTGGGGCCGTGTCTCTGATTCTGTTTGTAGTGTCCACAGTGCCCGAAAACCTTCCTAACTCGGACGGAGCTGCGCGTGCACGAAGCAGCCAAACATCGAGGTGAAAAGCCGTTTGTGTGCGAGGAGTGTGGCCATCGAGCGTCGAGTAGAAACGGCCTGCAAATGCACATCAAAGCCATTCACAGGTTGAGCATTTTTCTTTTCTATTACAGTACTGCTTCAGTCAGACGAAGTTGTCATCTTTAAGTACAGGTGTGAACACACCTAAGAAGGTCTGGGCCACGTTGAGTGTTCGCACTGCGTCCTGGGTCACATTAAAGACTGCCAGCTCAACTGACATCCTAAGCATAAGTGGTTTTGGTCTCATTCATTCAGACACTCAACCACAACATTAAATGATCACCAGGAAAGACAAAAGTACCATAAGTGAATAAGAAAAGTGAATGTAGCAGAGGATGGTTTCGATCCATCGACCTCTGGGTTATGGGCCCAGCACGCTTCCGCTGCGCCACTCTGCTTCACACCCCAGACGGGACTCAAACCCCCAATCACTCGCTTGTAATATCTTTAATTAAATTACAAATGTGAGTAGTTGTTGCTTTTAACACATAAAACAGAGAAAAAAAAGATGTTACTTACACTATGGGACTGCATATTGATGCACACAGCGTGCAAAACTATCATGAGCTATCATGTGGTGGCTCAAGACGCACATGGAGACACATTTTAAGTCTAGGTGTAAACAAATGTACCTAAAGCTGGATACTTGTGATCGTCCCCGAGGATGTTAACGTATGGTCTGAGCAGAAAGTCGAGGAACCCGTCAGTTGTAGAAAAGATGATTAAAGTGGGACTTTGTGTGGATTTTTAACTTCTCTGATCCGCCTCACAGAAACGAGCGGCCCTTCGTATGCAACTTATGCGGCCACGCGTTCTCCCAGAAGAACAACCTCAACATGCACCTGCGCATACACAGCGGCGAGAGACCTTACCAGTGTCACCTCTGTGGGAAGACCTTCAGGACGCAAGGTAATGGGGCTGGTCGTGCCGCCATCTTCCTTCGGCGTGAGGCGAAGATACTGTGAGATGTGAAAGAAAAGTGAAGTTAGCTGCTGCAGTTTGAGCGGATTATCAACGCGATCAGCACTCTCATTACACAAATCTGACCACTGACATAATTCTTTTTAATTAGCATCGCCAATAAACATCCGTAAATCTCCCTAGAACTCATAGAAATAAGGATGTTCCTTAGCACTTTAGAACTTGGACATGTTTGTATTTGGATGTCTATAGATATCTAGTGCTGTCCAGTACACATAAAGTAGAATTACAACAAAACTTTATAAAACTAGGGTTTGTGTCACAGCTGTAGCATTGGATTGCACTAGATTGTACAGCTGTACCTTAGCATACTTCCTGTTTACATCCACAACTTTTAGAGAATGCTTCAAAATACAAAAGACATAACAGGACGAAATCCATGGACACTTGTTGGAGTCTCGGCACACCGAGCAGTTAGAAATAAGTTCTTAAACACTCTAAGCAGATATTATTTGGACTGTTAATCCCTGTATTTCCACAACCAGCTAGTCTGGATAAACACCACCGGACGCACACCGGCGAGCGCCCCTTCGGCTGCGATGTCTGCGAGCAGCGCTTCACAGAGAAAGGCGCCCTCGTACGCCACAAGGCCAGCAAGCACGAGGAAGGCCGCCCACACTGCTGTCACATATGTGGCAAAACCTTTAAAGGTAAAATGAACCGCTGCTGACTGTGCATCAAAACATTAAAGATGTACCGAGGGGAAAATGCAAACAGTTTTTTCTTTTCTTCAACAGCAAGGGAGCAACTACGCGTCCATCTGCGGCGTCACAAAGGGATGAGGAAGTTTGAGTGCAAGGACTGCGGCTACATGTTCACCCGACAGGTCGGTTCAAATGTAACAGGAATAGCCCAATCAAAGGTAGAGACACAGAGATCTGCTTATTCAGGAGGAAATCTTCCAACCTCTGTTGTCTCTGTTCAGCAAGACCAAACATATGCAGTTGGTTTGTTAGAAAAATCAGTGTAGCAGAGGATGGTTTCGATCCATCGACCTCTGGGTTATGGGCCCAGCACGCTTCCGCTGCGCCACTCTGCTTCATGCTCTTGTGTACCAGAAACTCACAATCCCTGGTTACATTGTTTGGTCTGAACAAAGAAAGAAAAAAACTGTCCATCACAGTCTTCCAACTCACAAAGAATCCTTAAACATCAATAACTAAATATTATTTGAATGAACTCGCTTTGACCAAATATGGTAGCGACTTTCTTTGGGGTTTTAAAAGTAAAACAAGTCATTTGCAAATCTTACTAGGATTCTGGGAAACCGCAATAGTCTGACCTACCACAGAACTGATTATATGTATATGCCGGAGAGATTATGTCTAAATAACAGCTTTAAATAGCTGTAGAGACATAAAAAGTTTCCACATATTACCCAGTCAAAACCAAACAAAGTGACTATGATTATCTGTGTGCATATTGTTTTCTGTAAATATTTTAGTGCCCTGTTTCGTCTGTGAGAAAAGTCAGTGTAGCAGAGGATGGTTTCGATCCATCGACCTCTGGGTTATGGGCCCAGCACGCTTCCGCTGCGCCACTCTGCTTCACACCCCAGATGGGATTCGAACCCACAATCCCTGGCTTAGGAGGCCAGTGCCTTATCCATTAGGCCACTGGGGCTGTGAATGTGCTTGAATGAGTCAGAGAAGAAAAACAAACATGAACAGTGCTGTTTCCTGGTGATGTCCTTGCCGGAAAAGATTAGTGTCAGAGCCTGTTAGGAAAAACTGCAGTAAGTCACATTTAAGAAGACAGAATCAGTGACTCTTTCGGTATTCGTATTATAAAAATAAATTTTGTACATCAGATTATTTGCCGACTGAGCTTCTCTTGACACACTCTGAGTCTAAAGACCTCCATCATCACTTTCAATTCTAATAGTTTTCTCCTTGAGTACCCCTTGGTTGTTTTTTTCCTCCTGGTCTGTGATAAATAAACTTTAACCAAATCTATTGTTCTGTGCAAAAGAAAAAAGACATTATTCTCATATATTTTCTTTGAAGTCAGCCTGTTTTATTTTTTACTGGAGCTTAAACTTCAACAAAATAATGTTAAAGTGGTTTGATTTGTTCCTTCAAAAGTCTCTATTACATTTCTGTTCACAAACGACAATAACTTAATGTCATATCTGAGAAACTGGAACTGAGGGGGATTTTCTTCTTCAAATTAATTTACTATACGCTTTGGCTCACTAGCCTGAATGAATACCATCTTTACATTTCCTCTTCCAGGCTCACCTCCGACGACACATTCAGATCCACAAACGCACCGAGAACTACAACCCTCGGCAAAGGAAACTGAGGAACGTGATCGTGCAGGACGTGGATGGAAGTCCTGGAGAGAATGAAGCTGCTAAGGCGGCGGAGGCCTCGCTGATCGCTGACGAGACAGACTACGTCCCAGAGGCAGATGTCGTCCAGGATTCCACAAACCCGGGGTCTGTCACAGCCCTCGCCTCCAGCTGCATAGTGGGGGTAGTGATCGAGGCGGGTGAGGCAGCCCTGATGGAGGAGGTGGGGTCCAACCAGGGCCTGGGACATGTCGCGGCAGATGCAGAGAGTTTTTCTGTGCCGGAAGTAACGCAGCTGGTCGGTGAGGCCTACGAGGCCGCGATGGACATGGAGGGAATCGTTGACAATTTATCAGATAGTAAGACCTGAGCGCTGAAGACCAGAGGATGTGAGCAGCACCACCTCCGTCCTTTCAGCATGGAACTGATGTCATCTCTTCAGAGGCTGTTGATCCAAATCCAGACACAGATTGCATGACTAATACTTAGTGTAAATGTGGTAAAGATGACATGTAAACGATGGCGAGGCCTTAAACGAGTGGCCTTCCAGATCTGGTTACAAAGAAGCTGCAACAGAGTCGGATACTGTTGAGTTTCCACATTCGGTAGTCTACTCAGAGTAAATAAACTGCATGCTTGAATGCAAAATAATATTTGGATCTGGTTTCATTAATCCTAATTTGACAAATGTGCCTACAGCAGCTGGAGCTGTGTGTGAGTCTGTTACTGAAGGGATTAAAGGACTAGTTTGACATTTATCTTCACAATCCAGCAGAACAACTCTGCTACTAACATTCACAAGTGTTAACATTTCTCATTTTTGTTGACAACAACAGGAAGGAGATAATTCCCTACTGTTTATTACTGGTGCTGCATTATGTTGAAAAGTGTTGCAAACAAGAATGACAAAAAGTAGAACTCCTGGCAGAGCTCCTAGATTCCACAACTACCAGCGGATAGGAACGTAAAATGCTTTTTAAAACATTAACTTTGCACGTGTTAAAAAGATAATTTCAGTTTATTTTAAGCTGATGTATTTAATGTATCAATGTGGCCCCACATACCTTCCACTTCTGCTGCAGAAATTCGGGGATACGAGGAGTCACTCAACAACGATGAATTAAAAAGAAAAAGTTATTTTTATACACTATACATCAACTAAAAGTGAACACAGACATCAGCCACCTGGAATCAGGATACTTGCTGGCTGACCTGTACGGTGTTTGACTTGGATGGAAATGCCCAAAGCAGTTAACAAAACGGCCATTCTACAGGGCTGATATCTGTTTTCTGTCTAATATCTGTCAGATTTGAAAAAGCATTTTTTGGAAAGCTGCAGGATATTGGTCCTTCAGTGTTTGGTTTTAACACAGTATACCTTGTTCCAACAAATGTCTGAAGTAGAAGTGGAGAATGCAAAGTTAGCATGAGTAACCCGAGCAATATAATATGTTGAAATAAAACTAGAAAGGAAATGCGTCTGTTTGATTAACGGATATATTTTGACCCACAAAACATCCACATTGTTATTCAAGTGTTACACACACATGAATGATTTTTCTTATCATCTAAATGTAGCATTTTATGTTCAAGTGCACTCATTAGCTTACACTTGCTATAAAAAAATAAATGCATTCAGCCTGCTGCATTCACTGTCCCTTGATATCTAAACAAATAGGTATCTGTTGGATCTTTGCTAACGGCTAATTAAATATAGCCTGCCTGGACTTTCATTTACTTCAACCATACTCGAAGCATTACACACAAAACGGCACATAGGGTTAAGAATAAACTGTATTTACAAAACGGATTCAACATCACAAACTTGTATGAAAACTAAGAAAACAGTGCTGCGTTAACAAGAGCATAGAAACACTCAAAAATACCATTTCCATTAAAGCAAGATTAACTTTACACGAGAGCACACTGAGATTCTTTTGCACTTCCAGTTGTGACTGCTGCCTCCTCACCAGCATTTACCAAGCGCCACTGATCTCCTTGCAGCGGACAGGTAGGGACTTCATAAGCAACCACTGCACAAATATATCCATAAATAAACAGTAAAACATTCATAAATATAGATTTATATATTTTTAAAGGAAAAACTCTTCATGCACATTCGACTGGTGGTTATAAAAGCTCAGTTTAAGGGTCAGAAGTGTGATGAGGAGATGTTGTGCGGCCTAATGAGCACTAGAGTGAGTTGACATCACATTAAGTTCTACTATGCTGACAGGAAACTACTCAGCGCACCTACTTCGCCTGGTAAGATTCAACCCGTCTTCTCGAGCCGTACAGGTGTGTGTCTGTGCTGGATATCAGTTGTGATTGCCGTAACTTCTTGGAATGTAAACGGACCATTGCTGCTTATGTCTAACAAATTATTAAACTCCACCAAAATAGTTTGAACTTGGGTTAAAATTGTTTAAAATTACAATACCCACAACGCAACAGTTCAGGTCAGAGATTCAGGTTTGTTATGCTGGCTATGGTATCCGTGAGCTGCTGCCATTTCATCAGGTTTAGAGCCTCAACAACCTCTTTCCCATACATATTAAGACTCTTCAAAACTTGTAAACGGACTTCGCTGTGGTGGAGTTCCCTTTGGAGACTTTAAATCTGAATTCAGTGAGTTTGATTTTTAAAAGAAACACAGATATCCATGTAAAGAAACACCTGTTGACTCTCTCATCTTTGTGCAGACGACAGTCCCAGATGGTTCCCTTAGAAAAGCTTATCGTTTTCTTCTCTATTATCACCAAAATATAGTGTGTTCAGCTTTGTGCCATTGTACAAGTGTGTAATGGGCTCACTGCTGCCCCTTGGGAACGCTGGAAGGAAAAACTTTTGCCAAAGCTGCTGCTTTGACATGGATGTAGTGTATAATGAGAACTGCCCTGCAGCCAAATGACAACCTCAGGGGCTGACAAATGAATTCAAACTGCAGTTCCTCCAATGACTACTTGAAGCTGGCTCCAAAAGTGAGTCATTCAATAAATGCAGGTGCAAATATTTATATAACCCACCTGTTAAAAAATATATTAAATTATATCAGGAATAAAAGTATATGCAAAATGAAGGGGTGGCAGCTGATTGTCATTCACGCACTTCAACTTCGCAGGAGTTTGGTACTGCTAAGACAGCGACTGCTGGTGCTACCCACATTCAAAACCACTCTTGACAAATCTCAGGGGTGTCCCAGCCCAAAAAGCATATCTTCTAATATGCTACCAAGAGCATACATATTGTTAACTTGAAACTGTAGCGGTTTCATATTGTAAAACCTGTAAGGTAGAAACAAGATGAGCCATCTAGAGTCAGGTTTCCAGTTTTTCTGAATACATGTAAAGGTTCCCAACCTAAGTTTCTTTTCTGCATTTTCTGGCTGCAGGGGGCAGTAATGAGTAATGATCATTAGTCTGACAAACCAGAATCAAACTAACTTGGACAAGTGACAAAAGGTGGACTATAGAAAGCTGGACCGTAATTATGGATTATTAGCGTTCCTGGTAACTTCCTAGTAACTACCAACTGCTTCCTGTAGCTTTTCTCAGAGCCCTGCTGGGACTGTCCCCCATGTAGTCAATGGTTTAGTCCACAATGGGGCTAATAAACACCAGGGACCAGATGTATAAACAGTGTGTGTGCACAAAAAACTAAAAACATGTAAATGCCAGTTAAAAGAGGAATATGAACCTCATGGTTAATATTCCTATCTAAGGTACATTTATGAACTTATAAATAAAAAAAATAAAATAAAAAAAAGATCTACAAAGCATCATGGCTGTTTACTTACTGTCAAAGAACATCAAGACAGTGGGTATAACTGTGCTTCTTCCTATTCTTTATTTTGTTGAGGCTTGGCCTGCAGAAAATAGTCCCTAGTATAGAGGATCATATGTTTAAGGGGTTTCTACTGTCTGTCCATCTGGGACTTGTGGAAATGAGGCTTTTGTGCCCACTTCCAAAACGAATCAGGCAGCTGTGCATGCAGCTTTACAAAGCTCATGAAAATAACACATATGCATATGTCTATCTTTGTGCATACACACATTTTAAGTTATTTTTATGCATCTGGCCCCGGGCCTTTTTGTAGTTCAACCTGTCAACAGCTGTAACTGATCATCACTACATGACAGTCAAGCTGATCACACTGAGCTCAGTCTCCTCTCCTTCCTTACAGCTTCAGCATTGTGATGAGGTAAATTCACAGTAAACTACTGACGGCAGGACGAGGGAGAACAGACTGGATACATGTGACAGGGACTTTAAGGTCAAGCCTCAGTGTGCAGGGTTCACATCCTGGTTCTGGTTGAGATTGTTGTTGAGATTATGCAGCGCCTGGTGGCGCTGGTGCCGGTGCAGGTGAATGCTGTGCAGCTCGGGTGTGTCGGTGGTTTCGAACGCACTAGACACTAGGGGCATGAACTGACGGAATATGCTGACGCTGCCATGCCAGAAGGTCGGCTGAGGTAGGCGTCCAGCCAGAGTCCAGGTGCGGATGGTGGGGTCGTAGGCTTCCACCACGTCTGACAGCTCAAACGTGTTGTCATAGCCGCCAGACACGTACAATTTACCACCCAGGGCTGCCACACTGCCGCCAACATGAACCTGGAAAAAGAATTAGATTTGAATATACGTTTAGCTTGTAATATGGTACATATTCACTTATGAACCTAAGAAAAAAAATTGTTTGTACTTTCGTTTTTATGCTCAGGTAAGTAAGTGGTAATGAGATTCAGATTTGTATAATCAAGAACATACTGTTACAGTGATTCATTTTGCTGGCCTATATTATCAATCACTGCGAGCTTCGTCTTGTTTAAACCAGTGACTCATGTTATGACAGCTCCAGAAAAACTGGCAGGATTTTCAGTCCGAACTGTATTTGCTGCACATGGAGTCAGTAACTTCCTGGTCACACCCAGCAGACGGAATAAACATTACAACCAAGTCCGGTCCATTTGGCCTATTTTAAAGAAAATGTCCCTCCCTTTCTACTTTTTCTGTAGTATGAAAAACAAGATATTATTTGGGATTGTGTGTTGAATCACAAAATAACACTTTATTTTAATATTCCAAAACTGAAATCTCACTAAAGTATGAAAGGGGAAAATAATTTACACACACAAGCCCTGAACCAACCATTGTCCTTGCCATACAGACTCCACATTTAGTTTTCATATGAGGATGACAAATACAGTTTGCATCAGAGCTATTAGAGAGTACAAATGATGGCTAATAAAGCATGCTGGCGAGCACAGAAGTACCTGATGTGAAATACAAACCTGGGTCATCGGGCTAATTTTGTCCCACTCGTTCTTTTGAGGATTATAAACATCGACCTCGGCTGAGTCATCTCTACAAATAGAAAGAGACAGAATTCACAGTCACTGCCAAAACACCACCAGCTTCAAATGTTGAATAACAAAATAAGTCACTTTTGTATTTGGGATGAAATGTTTCTTTCAGAGCTCTTCAATCCTCAATCACATCCAAAATATTCAGGTATTCTACATGTAATGGCATCTATAACCAACGTAAACAATATTCAGAGTGATAAATCTATTTGGCGTGAGGTAATTTTGTCCTTTGGTTATTAAGAATAACCTACCTATAAAAAAGAAGCCCAAAGAACCAAAGTCAATGTGTTGTATTTTGTGAGCCTGGTCCACATTTGTGATCATATTTATGTTAACTTTTAGTAACTACAGGTGTCAGTTAAAGCAGTGTAAGTAAGACGTACAAAATGTCCCTCTACAATGTGCAGTACTGGAGTAGACATGCACTGGTGTTTAAGACAGGTATCTACACAACTGTTTTAAAGAGGAGGAAGATGTGGAGCCGTGGTACCATCTAAATAATGGTAAACAAAGATTGTAGAGGTTTAGTTTCGATAAATGACTGAATTCAGATTTCTCCTCACCTGACAAAGTAGATGAGTCCATTAAGGGTCACTGTTTTCGGTGTGAAGGACCACGGAGGCAGCTGTCCACAGTTGACCATGGTCCATCGGTTGGTGTCTGAGTCGTAGCACTGGACAGCCATGGTGTCCTCCCCAGTCAGAGAACCTATAGCATAGAGGCGACCGCTGCACGCGGTGGTGGAGCAGTTGTCCATGGGATGCAGCATACCTGGCAACGCCTCCCAGCAATCCAGAGCGTGATCGTAGCGCTCGGTGCTGTCCGACGCCACCACATAGAGCTGGCTTTTCAGAACGCAGGAGCTGTGATACTCGCGGGCCTTCAGCATGGGCGACACCTCTGTCCACTCGTTCACGCTGGACTTGTAGCGCCACACGCCGTCATACAGACGAGAGCCATCAGAGCCACCTAAAGGTCAAAGACATGGAGGTTCACGTGCATCAAGGATTTGTGTGTAGGTAGGTGCTCAGCATCCTGGTGAATACTATAAAGAAAAAAAGTAGTCTGTATAGTTTCAACTCAACCTTCCAGCTTAATAATGAAATCCACTCATCAGATCGAGGCTGTTGCTCAGAACTAAGGAACGTTTACCCACCAGGTTGGTTTCTTTGGCCTGGTGTGAACACAGCAATCACCCTCTGTCCCAGAACAAACACACTGAGCTGAGACCAGTTACAGAGGGTGGTCTCAGTCAGCTTGTAATCGCTCCCCAGAGTGATCCGTGTGCAGTGAATTAAACATTGCCCACGAACTGATAAGACTACTATTTATAACATTATAATGACATAATCAAGCAGTTTACATGATGCGTCTTTGGAAGAGTGTGACCCGACAGACTTATCTGGCAGCAGTGCACCGTCGCATCAGATATACGTAAACTTTGTTTTCTACGCATAAAGACAACAATACAAAAAAATCCCAACTAAAACTAAGAAAACCCTTCAATGAATTCCTGTTGTTGCAACTGAAACACTTGCTGTATTTTTCATTCAAATTTAAAGTGGAGCTGACACCAATGACCTAATAACTATCAAATAATTCAAAGATGACTTAAAAGTGTAAGGTTACAAAAACTCAATGTGCCTGGCAACATTATGTAATCATAGGCGTCAGTTATTTCGGTCAGTGAGCTGGCGCTACTAAAATTATGGGTCACCATCAGCGTCTTGCAGGAGTCACAAGCTAAAAGCAAAGGTTTAAGATGGTTTCTCAGGGGAAACACTCTTTACAGACAAGGCCAGTCCACTGGTAGTGATGACGAGGATGACGATGAGGATGATGATAATGATAATGATAACACCCCTGTTGGCCTGGCAGTACATCATGTCCTGCCTCTCTTAGCGTTGTTCACACAGTAGCCAAAGAGCCTGCAGTTTATTTATAAGCACTGCCTGGCGTCCGTTTCATAAGATGAAGAAGCAGGAATGGAAATCTACTGACGGGAAATTTTACTACAGTGAAGCTGAAGTACGGCAAATGTAACTGTGTCTGCGGTCTGTGATAAAGCTGAACTCTAACTGTGACAAGAGACTTCTGGCTCACACAATTTACACCATTTTATCATGAGTCAATTTTCCTTTGACTCAAATAGTCATTGCATACATTATTTTTAACAGAACCAGTCAATTCATTTATTAAAGCACTAATGAGATTTGAATTTTTTAATAAGAAATCATTTTAAATATTTTTTAAACTCTTCGTTGAATGTCTTCGAACTACTTACCTGTGACATACATATCGTTTCCGAGGGCAGCTATGCTGTAACCCCCTCCAAGGTGGTCAGGGAATTCAGCCAGGTAGCGCCACTGTCCAGTCTGAGGGTTGTAACAGTCCACTGTGACCAGCTCATCACAGTCCTGGTCGCAGCCTCCAACCACCACCAGGATTTCTGCCAATCCGGTGGATGGCCGTGGCCGCATGCGGTGACAGGGCCTGTCATGGCGGTCATACTCACAGGACTGAAAGCTACGGGCCTCGTTCACCATCCGGAGGCAGGTGGGTGACAGGTAGACGAGCGGGTCGCTCTCCACGTGGGCCAACAGAAAGAACCTCCTGACGAAGGGGAGTCGGACCTGCTGGAGGAGCTCGGGCCAGTAGTGCAAGCGTCGCTGGAGATCAGCCTTCACCCAGCGCACTGCAATTTGATAAACTGTCTCCTCCTTGTCCACACAAAGCTCATCGTCAGACACAAACTCAAGAAGTCGCTTCCATGGCAACCGTTCAAAGTCCATCCCTTTAGCCAGCTCCATTATGTTTTTGAGGACAAAGCGGCGCGCACTGTTTGCCAGATCTCTGCAAGCGTAGGCTTCTGCAAAGTCTTGGATCTCTAAGCAGTTTGAAACATCCAACCGCTGCTCCAGAAAAGCACAGCAGGCCTCTTTGACTGATGGGAACTGAAACAGATCAGCCGTCTTCAGCAGGAGGTCCACGTTATCCTGAGTGACGGTGACCCGTCCTGTGTAGCAGAAGTCCACCAACAGACCCAAAAGTTCCGCTGAAACCTCGTGTAGAACTACTCGGTCCATAGCGCTCTCTCTCAGCGTCCCTGCAAACATTGCCCGGAAGTAGGTGCTGGCGGCGGCCAACACCGTGCGGTGGCAGTGGAACTCACGGCCCTCAGCACACAAAGTCACGTCGAAAAACTTTCGTTCTGCACGGAGTTCATGGATTCCCCGCAGCAGGTTGAAGGCATGGGCCGTGTCAAAAAACGGCAGGGTGGACGGTTGTGTCTGCAAGACTGGCTTTTCCATCTCTCCTCTCTCACTGTGTGTCAGTTTCGGGTGATTGCACTCAGAATGCCGTTTTCATCTGAAAAACATAACCACCAGAAATCCACATTAAATTCAAATCTAATGTACCAAACAGGGCTGCAACAAACTATTATTCTACTAACTATCTGGCTCATTAAATGTAAAACGAAACAGTTTCCTGAACTATGTTGTTTGACTGATCTACAGTCAAAAAGCCAAAGTTATTTGGTTTTTCCATGTAAGGCAAAATGAATCAAAACAACACTCACAAGAAAAAAAATCTCAAACAAGGATTTTGATATTATGCATGAAAATTCACTTAAATTACTGATTATCAAAACAGATGAAGATGTCCAGTCAACTGATTTGACAGGCACATTTGTCTATAAGGATAAGTATACTAACAGCTGTAACGACGGTCTAGGTTCACAGTAAAAATAGTCCTATCAAAGACAAAAGAAAAGTTTGAATTACATTTCCAGAACCTCAGCGACGGATGAAAAGTCTGCAGGCAACCGACCAAACTAAATTCACGAGCAAGCAGAGCTTACTTTAGAAATTACTCTGTGAACTGTTTAAGCACTAGAACATCACAGAGTCACATTTTAGCCTGTAAAAAAGGGACCATATCTTGTTCTTTCTCTTACCTGACGAGCCTCTTCAGGCACGGTTCACATGTAAAGCCACAGCGTGTAACTGTCTAGAATATATATACGAAGCTCAGAGCAGCGCTGGTGAATATGACCAGCTCCTTACTGGTGTTTAAGAAAGAAAGCTTGCTTGTGCTCCGGGGCTATAAATACACCAGCAGTGTCCATTTCCAGACAGGGGTGGGGGATTTTAGGGAGAACACCTAACATGCAATGGGCTGACGCTGAGGGGAGCGTACAACCCCTCCGTTGGTATGTCTCTGTGGTTAGTCAGTGTGAGTAAGTGGTCTCTGAGAGAAGAACCAGTTGAGCCTGGGCCTCCTCACCACCTTCAGCATGCAGCAGACCAAAATACAGCTTCCTGTGTTTCTGCTATCCAGAAGTCTGCTTGGCAAAGCGTAGGACACAAAGACAAACAAGGTGTGCTCAAGTTTCAGAAACATAATATTAACATGAAATAATTAGTTAAGGCATGATAGTGTGGGTTAAACCAATGTGACCTTACCAACTCTTGGTACCAACACTTTTCCTATGCAGTCACCATCAGGTGGAAAGAGATCTCTACACAACTATTTGTCACTGAGTTAAATGTTTATTTTTTCCTGGCTAAATAAGTACAAAATGAATGAGGCTGCAGTACAGCATCAGAGAGCTGATAGCTTGGATGGACTAAATTACTTCTGTGAATTTATTCACAACATAGTGACTAGAAATTGCTTTATATTTGGTTCTGGGCTTTTGGACTTTAAACCAAAGAAATCAATTATTGAGAAAATAATCTGCATAATGACAAAACCCAAAATAATTGAATTAAACTGAATATCTATGTTGTTCAGTCCACTATTTTCTGACACTTCTCATACTAAACAATTAATCAAGAAAATCATCTGAATGTTGATTGACAAGGAAAACATTTGTCAGTTGCAGCCCTGATCATAAACGTTGAAATGAGTGATTGTACTCAAGTTACATGTACATCCGAGCAATGGATTTTTTACTTGTGACAGTCACGTAATATGTTTTTCTAACTGCTGCTTTCTGAGAAGTAAAGTTTATTTTCAGGGTTGTATTGGGATTCAATTTCAGTTATTCCACTCTCTGTCTAATCACCAGGAGAACAAGAACAGACATCGGTGATTAAACGTCAATGTGATCTACTTGTCAATATTTGGGGACGATCATTCTGTCTTAAAATACGCAAGTATCCCCTTACAGAGATTTGTTTAAAGGTTGTAATAAAGCCTCTGGTGCTCTGGCCAAAGGGTTTAGCAAACATTCCACACCAGGGTTCAACAATGCAGCGGTCCAAGTAGCTCTGAGAGGGATCAAACTGCTCTCTGAAGGGCAGACGGGGCCTCAAAACCCAGACCTGCAAAGAAAATATCTGTCTTCCTAATTTCAGTGTAAGTGATTCTCTTTAAGTTAGAGGAGATGATGGGATTCCCTTACATAGAACTCATGACATTTCCTTTCAGCGGGTCGAATGTGTAATTTCTCAGTCCCACTATGCTCAACTGCAAAAGGCTTAAAATGTCTCACATCTCATCTTTATCTACATGTTTTAGATAGTTAACAAGGCATTCTCATAAACACAAATCTCTTAAGGGCAACTTTGTACTCCAACAGCCAGCACCATTGAGCAACGTACAACCACAGTGTTTACCAACCAGCTCTAAGAATAGCTGAAAGAAATTTATACTCTCCAAGGAAGGGAGAGAGGGAAACAGTGGAGGTGTTGAAACAAATGACGAGAACAGAGAGAGCAGTGTATCAGTCAGGATATGATCCCACCCACCTAGTTATATATGCAAAAGGGACCCCAATGCTCCCTTTCCTCATATACCATACACTACTGGTCTGTCTGCCCCAGCACCTGAACTCATGACCTGCAATAATATTCAGGACAAAAACACTCAGAGAGGTGCGATGCTGTTAGTCAGACAACTAAGAGATCAAAACTCTGGAGGATGGCCGGTGTTTGTCATTTTCTCTTCCTTAAAATGGTTGATGAATTGGTCTGTTCTTGTATCTGGGGGCCATGTTTCCAATGTGTAAGTAGATACTGCACTGAATCAGAGTAAAAATCTAGTAAACAGTGGTGATAACATCAGCAAGTGTTGAACATATGATGTTCACCATTTCAGATTAACCTGAGGAATCCTAACATTTGCAAATTAAATACAAGTATATCTGAAACTGATGGTGTTTGTTTTGCAGATATTTGATTATAAACCAAACTACTGAAATAACTATAACTAATCAGGCTTGATAACGGCACTAAAGAAAATCTTGAAGAATCTGCAAAAGTAGTTGAGACATTTTGTTAAAAAACACCAATGTGAAAAGTTACAGAATTAGCACTTTGATTTATCATTTGGAAAACACTGACAAAGTAGACGTACAACTAAAACTCAATGGCATTTTCTTTCTCAAGACATCTAGATAAAAGTAAGGAGACTGTGTGTTGCTGTTTTGTGGCAATCCCTCAAACAGTTGCTGAGACATTTTAGTCTGAAGTACAGTAGTGGAGTAATCTTGCAACCTCTCCATATCCTGAAAAATTAAATCAAAGGTAAGAAACAAAACAACAGCTTCATATAACTCTGTAGCTTTGTGGCAGGAGTCGGACTCTCCGGTGAGGAGATGTTTCTCTGGTAGCTGCTTCGTGGATGTGAGCAGAGTGCATGAAAAACAGACTCGGTGTATAGGCAGGTTCAGGCACAGTGTGTTCTCAGTCTCTAGGTTTCAGTGCCAGTGTTGCCCCTTGCTGGTGCAAACTTGCAATTACCACAAGAGACATTTACATACTGGCTTCAATACCATATGCATTTCTGTCATGCCAGTATCAACAGAAGAACAGATCCTCTGTGCATGCAACTACCTCGCTGAAAGTAGGTTATTTACATATTTATACAGAGTTTCAGCAGGGTTCAAAGAGTCAATATTAAAATATTTTAACACCTGTTAAGATAACACTGAATGTACTTAAGCATCAGCTAAAGCCTAAAATTACATATCGTCGTATTACGTTTAGTTCAGACATCCAGCACTTCAAAAAGACGAGAAACAAACAGCTATTTTTTATTTTTATTTTTGTGGGACTTAGATCTAGATATCTACACCACATTGATAAACCGAACAGCAAAGGGCCAAGGATGAAGCTTTGGGGAACACCAGTAAACCGTATAAAGACAGTCAACTACCTAAACCATTTTTCTCCTGAGACTGTTTTAAATGAGACTGTTCATCTCATTAAAAACCATGAGATGAGCTGAGGAATCTAAGGGACCTTAAGCCAACTTAATTGATAAGTTAAGGCACTAAGGAAACAAAGTAGAAGATACATAGCTAGACAGCTACATAAGACAGATACATGTACTGTATCATCAACAGCAGCATTCACAACAGCAAAGGATAATCCAAGACTGTTGTAATCATGACTGTTGTAGCTTTGCTATGTGAAGTTCAAGGGGTAAACTATGTTACCACATTTAAACCACATCAGTCAATACTGCACAGACTCTAATTGCAAATGATTTCACCAGAGCAAGACAGTGCATAGTTTTGGCTTTGAATATATACAGTCTATGGGAACACCATAAAAAAGAAGAAGAGCACTGAAGAGCAGGCATCACTAGATATTATTGACTAAATATTTGCTCAAATTCAAATAATTCTGACTGACAGACTGGAAAAACAACAAATAATTAAACAAATTCCTTTAGCACAGTCCACATTAACAACAACACATCTTTTAATAGGTGTCTAATGTCTCCTGACAGCATGCAATCAAAAAAAATAATCTATAATTTATATTACACAAGACTTGGTCCTCACCTTTATAACTATGTATTTAATATTTTAGTTTGCATGTGTTACGGTTATGCTGCTTTGACTAGCAAATGACTTAACACAAAGAATTTGAAAAGAGGCATATAAGGAATGCTTTTTCAGCAATAATAAAGTCATCCATCCGTCAACATCATGCCCCAGTTCCTACTTTGGTGCTGACCAGCACCTGGCAGGCCAACAACCACACAAAGACAGCTGCTCTCTCTGCTGTCGCTCCAGGCAGCCACCAGAGTGGAGCGAGATAAACTCCTGATCCTCCACAGCTGAGCTTGTCCTGTCCATAAAAAGGCAACCACATCACACTAACCTGCTTCTCTACAGAGGGAGGCCAGCACAAGGCTACCAGTAGCAACAGCACTCAGATAAGAGACTGTATGAGAGCGCTTAAGTTCTAGGTTAGTCCATGCAAAAGTGTGCTTTTAGCTTTAGAGAATATTAGGCAATCGCAAGACCAATTTTAATAGTGCAACAACCCTCTATTTATACTATTAATAAGTTTGCTTTGATATCCAGATTTAGTAGCCTGACAGTTTATTATAATTTTAAAATGTAAATGAATGAATGAAAGATTTTGACCAACTTTGTATGTAATCATTTCACAGGCATAGTTATTTTCTACTATACTTTATACCTATTAAATATGATGCGGTGGCTACATTTAAATAGAGAATATTTCGTCAACTTCACTGAAATGAGGCTGATCAGAGATTACAAGTTAAGCTACATGTGTTTACATGCCACGCATAGAACTTTAATGTCAAAGCGCTTTGGGCTGTTGTGGAGCACCAAATTTGCTTGAAGAATATTTTTTTTTCTCCAACTTAATTTACAACACTGGATTAATTCAAAAGGAGAAGATGACCATCGTACACCGTGTTTTCAATGTTGGAAATGACATCAAATCTGGCTTCGTTCTTCTTTTCAAACACTTGTTTTATAACTCGTTGCATAGCTACCGCCGCGTTTCTGTCCCTCCTGGGAACTCATTACATCAACTGATGTTTATACCACATGGGTCAAAGATGTGCGCTACATGAAGCATTTTGTCTTTATTATCCGTGGAATATTAGTGACCTTATTTTAGTGCATTTTGGTGCACTTTTAGCTGGATTAGTGTATTTTTTTTCTGTTATATTATTACTGTTACTTAAATACGTGATCTCTTCCCAACATCTTCCACTACAGTACCCTGGGACTTTCTGTGAATTAAATCCAGATGTTGTCCAATGAATAACGAGCCTGTGTGGGACAGAAAGAATTTCAGTGCCACCCAGAAGGTTTCTTTCCATTTTATGACTCAGCCATTATTACCAGGGACGATTTCAAACACCCAGAAGTCCTCTTTCATCTGTCCCTGCATTCCTCTAACTTCTTCTCCTGCAACAAGACTTGCAGTTGGAAGGTATTATAAATATTTGGATGTCTCAGGTCATGCAGCCTTACATGTTCACAGTCCTCTTCCCTCTCCAAAGCCTTGTTCGGCCATGCTAATCACGTTCAAATTTAGCAGCTAGTGTTAGATCGCACCTCAGACACAATATTAGACCCAGACAAACAAACATATAGTCTATGCTAATGTTTACTTATTATGCTAATGACACATCAACACTCAGTTTAAAACTGTTAGCAACTTCAGCACAGCTAATGAACGCTCTGCGTGTTTGCTCGTCGAGGTGCTTATAACAACATACAGTCAAGATTTAAAACAATATTTGGAAGCATTGGGCATGTTTTAACGTGTTAAAAACCCGCCTGAGAGCATAAAAGTCACATTTATACGAAGCTTTTTAACGTTATTTTTGTAGCTAACGTTTAACCGTCCCGCGGTCAGAGCAAACAACAACCTTCAAAAACAGGTCAGCTCACATTCAGAGAACTCACCAATACGTGTCCTCACGGGATATCGATGCGTTTAGAGAGTATAGACCGTCAACATCGTACAAACTGAGCCCAAATTAAAGTTTGATGCCGCTGATGTGTCTGGCCTCAGTCTCTGCGCCATGATAGCCTGTACTGTGAGAAATGTTGCCTTCAAGGGCTGTCGTACATATTGCCATCAGACTGAAAACCAAGACAGTCTTAAAACTTCACTTCTACACCGACCACCACTACTACAACAGCTACGACTACTGTAATAATAATAATTCACCATTTACTAAATGTGATTTATTTGGATGCCAACAGCCACTAGCTATGGAGGCAGACACTAAGATTTCTGAGGACACATAAACGTTACATCACAACATTATAATACATCGCTTTTAATTAAGATATTACATTTCCAAATTAACAGTGATTATCTTCTTTACTACTTTACTACTTCTTTACTACTTTACTACTATTTATTTTCTTTACATATCAATAATAGACGTTTTACCCACAGACAAAATGTTAGAATTGGTTACACCAGTGTTTTTCAACCTTTTTTGAGCCAAGGTACATTTTTTTCATTGAAAAAATCACAAGGCACACCACCAACCGAAAATGTTAAAAAAAAGTGAAACTCTGTAGCCTATATTAACAATATAAAGTCATTCTTGTCAAAGTGTCTTGAATACGAATCAAATAAACACAAAGAAAAAAGTCTTATATATATACACAGACACTTGACAATGGCATATTATTGAAGATAATAATTAATTTGCTTTCAAAAAATGTTTTTTAGATCAATTAGGTGAAATTGGATAATTTCCCACGGCACACCTGACGATCTCTCACGGCACACTAGTGTGCCACAGCACAGTGGTTGAAAAACACTGGGTTACACACACACATCCTCATGCCTCACTGAGGTGGTTCACATTCAGGTGGTTCACCCACGACTGCCCCTGTTTGTTTGCCAATGACACCACTATACCAGGGCTTAGGGATCATTTCCAACAACTGGTTGATCAATCTGATCATGAACGCTCACAAAAACCAAGGTACGGGAACCCACATATCACGGCATTGCACATAAATGGCAAAGAGGTGGAGAGAGCTGACAACATCAAGCTCCAGGGAGTTCACATGTATCATCAACATCTTTCACCCTGTGAAGACAGCCCAACAGAGTCAAGCAAGCTAGTCTCCCCTCTCAGCTTCTGGTGAACTTCCACAGAGGCACCACAGAAAGTGTCTGGTGTCACTGTGCCACAGTGTGGTACAACAGACAGAAAACAGGAAATGTTTGTGGTAAAAACAGCACAGAGGTTAGTGGGAACTGTCCTTCCAGATCAGGACAGTGTGTAGGTAGCAGCATCAGTAAAGACCTGACCCACCCAGGCCACAGCCTGTTCGTCCCCTTGGCACCAAGGGAACGATACAGGGCAACAGACCTCATAATAAGCTGTTATAAAATAAACATCTCTCTGCAATAACTTGGCTTTTGTGCTATAAATGGAAATCAGGACCATAACTTTTGTGTTGTTTTGTTGTTTTTTATTCTCTATTTTTCTGTTTCTTCTTTTATTCACAGTATTACTACCACCTCACTTTATGCTCACTTTATGTCACATTTATGTTAAGCTTTTTACTACCTCTTTTGACTTCTGACTAGTTTTGAAATTGTGCTCTTATTCAGATAAAAAACACAAAAGCAGAAGCTTAAAATGAGTACTCGAATGCATCATTAAAGTTCCTTGCTACTGCAGCAGCGTACTATATGTAGTTTGGGAGAAATTCTCAGAGGATATGTATATATATAAGAATTTTAAAGCTTCTCAAATAGTTCATCAGTGACTCTCATTTATTATTATTTTGTTGTTAGCAGTCAGCATGGTCATAAATAATTTTTTAATCCTCCATCCAGACTCCATGCCTGGCATTATCCACCAGTCACCCACTGGGCTTAAGCATTAATTTGTTAGATTATGTTTTAATGTTGTGAAGACTCGGTGTAGAAGTGGAATCGTATTTCTGGCACAACTCTACCTACTTCCAAGGTGCATGGAGGAGTTAAAGAAATACATAGTGGTCAAAACTCCAGCAACGCTTGTAGTATTATGAACCTCTTTATTAGACTGATGTGTTTCAGTTAGCGGCCAGTCACCAGGGGGACTTTGATGAAGACCATGAGTTAAAATGCATAGGTTTAGAGAAAGGTTTCTGGTGAACTCACCCCAGAGTTCACAAGAGGCTGTGAGAGCTGAAAACATCTTTGTTGGGAATATTTTTATGTCAAGGTTTACTGCATGTTGAAAGGTAGAAAAAAAAGGGTATAAAAAGTGTAAAAACAACTAGTTTTAAAGTTTAAAAGTACGGCAATGATTGTAATCTAAGTATAGCGTTCCCTTAGTGATACTGATCTTTTTACACAGTCATTGTTGTGCATTTGTCTGCTGACTCTATCCACAGCAGTTCATTACTTTGTTTTAGTGCTGGTATTCTTGGCTGCTTCTCCAAAATGGGACAGTGGTGAACATGATCTACTGCAGGTAATAGACTGACTACGGGTAAGTGGTGCCAAACTCCAAAGGAACCAAAATACCCCCTCAAGAGGAGTGGTTACAGTAATAAAGAACTTATTGAAATTAGTTTTTATTTATCCCATTAAAATTGTAATTATGTCTGCAAACTTGTTTGTTTCACTGAGACACGTTCATCTTTCAAACCGTGAGTTTCAAAATCCCACTAGTCCTCCATCATGCCCTGCAGTGTTGAATTCTCATTCATCTCGTAATTAAAACTAAAAGCAGACATTATCGACGTTTAAAAAAAACAAACCAACAGCTGCTCACGGCAGTAAATATAATTATGAATAATTATGTTGTGCAATAGTAAGCACTATTCTGTAAGCATAACCAATTAATATTCCTGCTCACTCTCAAAAAGAGGACATTAAGCTGACCTTTTAAGTTCATATCATTCCCATGTGAAGTAATACATTCAACCCTCAAGCCCTCGTTGCACCACTTTTAACCAGCAGAAACCCTGACAGGAAATATCCCCAATGTTTAATTCAATCACCTGCTTAAAATTCCATCCATCAAGGACACATGTACATCTATCTACCTTTGCCGCTCATCGCTCAGAGGGGTATAATGAGGGGGTGAGAAAGATTCGACAGCTTGGAATGGGAAATAAAGAGTGAAACAGCCTTTGCAGTGCAATTAGGAGTGACCTGCTGCTGAACTTGTCTGGACCCACTGTGTCCCTCAGGCGGTGCAGATGTGGGGCTCTTCCACGGGGGTGACATTGCACAAATGCATCCAAATGAGGTGTTCACATTGTCTTCTGACAATTAATACTGACATTTTAAATCACTTGACTTTTGTAATTTAGTAATTACATTTTGACTGTGACTCTTGGTTGTCGTCCTCACAGGGAATGAGGATGAACTGGAAGCTTTTAGGCCTAGAATATATTTGTATAGGGCATAGTTTTTTAAGAAAGAGCTTGACCTTTATGGAAATGTCAGAAACAGGCAAAAATATCTTATTCGGTCCCATCCTGAGGTAACAAAATCTAAAAATCTAGCAACTCTAATGCTCTCTAATTAGCATGTTATATAATCTCTGTTGTGTTTTATTAATCTCGGTTGTTTTATTGGCACATTACACTCCGTATGAGCCCCATTTCTGTCCAGAATTCACTCTCATATTAGGTTAGTCTTTGGTCTCCTGAGTGGAATACTTGGCTCTTCAGCTGCTTGATTACTACCATTATATTCGCCCAATACTGGTGATGGGCAGGTGGTGCACAGCAGGGTTTTAGAGATTTTCCTGGCCCTTTTGTGTCTCAACCTTACCAAGTCCAAATACTGTAAAAACCCTGAAACAATAAGACACTGTCATCCCAAGATCTGACCTTTACTTAGTGTGTTGCCTTCCCCTCTGCTCACCCAAGTGAGCGCTAATCTCAAGGTGCAGTACTGTATGTAAGAAAGAAAAAGTAAATGAAGGTTTACACCTGTTCAGTCACTAGATGGAGACATCTTACAGTTTTTAACATCACAGCCACACTTAAACCTGATTACCACTTGCTCTCGTCTAAGGACAAAAATAATCCTCCTCATCGTGTGTATTTCTGACCAAGTGTCTTCTCTAAACACGACTTTGACTTTCTACAATAACCATTGACTGTATATATTTAAAAGACTTGTGTGTTAGCCTGTCTACATCAGGCCACTTGTGGATGTGGCTATCTCAAAGAAGATAGCATAAATATTTAGTAACAGATAATGTACGTGGAAAAAATAGCTTTTTTAAATTTCTGCCTAGGCAACATTTGTCGTTTAATTAAAACGCAGGTTGTGACTAACATAAGTTGGAACCAGTTTTTATGCAGTTCCAAGTTGCAGATATCAGAGTGTGTCAATCTCACCAGTGCTATTTGGACATTTCATTAATTTAATTAACTAAATGTTAATGGAATACTGTTTGTGTTTTGATACATGTTGTGTCACACAATAGCAGCTAACAGCTAACCTATGCAATAGCTGGAATTTTTAATTTGTGCTTCGATTTAGTGTTGGGTATATATGCAATTTCAAATTTAACACATAGATTATAACTAAGGTCAGTTTTAACTTTGCAGCTTCTATGCAGTTAAGAGCAATAGGAGTTTTATTTTTGTCAGTTGTATTGTAATGTCGCTCTCTATTGTGGGTCACTCTGAATATCTGCATGCTAACATTAGTTTAGCTAAGTTTTACAAAAATTCAAGTGTTTGGCTATGTCAACCCTCACCGATATGGTATTAAGTCTAACGTCAATATGCCGGCGTTTTGAGTCATGATGCAAGCTAACTCCTTGTTAAAAAACTATAGTCTCACTAGTTCAACATGTACACCTGGTAGTTAGTCAGTGTAAATAAACAAAACCTCTGAATATCAACTCATGAACCTGATATTATGCCTGTATGGTTATTATCCATAGATGCTTAAATTGAGCCACTTATTAAAAACATCTAGTGTAACCTAATGTCTTATATCTGACTTTTATTTTTATGATTGCCTTTAAAATGTTAAGTGATTTATTCATATTTATTTTGTAAACCTTCGTGCAAGTCACTGTGGAGAAACATTAAGCATTGATCCACTCTCACGCAGAATATTTGGCTATTGCAGAATCATGCTTTATCCTGCTAGATTTTGGCTGCAAAAATGATTCATGAATTTATTAATAAGGGAAAAATGGATTGATGTAAATAATTCAAGAGGACCAGTAACTTTAGTCACCTCCAGATACTGTGTGAAGTTGATTTCAAAGAGCATCATTTATCACCCATCAATCAATTCATCAGTATATTTGCTAAATTCTGTGATTCTTCCTGATATAAAGGCAGGAAAATATTCACTTTATAAAAGAAATGATCACAGCTACATCTGTGACATTGATGTTTTATGACTATGTGCTGCTGTGTAGCACATTTGCTTTAAGGACACGGAACAATCACCGTATAAATATTTTATATGACAGTGTGCAGCTTTGAATGTCAATACATCTCCCCGGAGACAGAAAGTGAACAAACCCCTGCTACAGAAGATACAGAAGTTTGATCAATAGTGACAGATGGGTGGCTCGCGAGAAGTGAAGTGGAATAACCTAATGAGAGGAAGAGGAGGAAGACGAGATCAGGGGACCGCTGATAAAGTTGAAAAACAGAACTGTCACTTGCATGTACACTTTTACTGCACCTGAACACAGTTATATAACTCATGATGAGAACTACCTCCTTATGCTCTGTTACAACAGCAAAGGTCAAGATGTGCTTTGGTTAATTGAATTCCGAATTTATTGCGGCACAGCGGTCCCTCTCCACAGGGTGACGGCTTTGAAGGGCTTGATAATAACACACCCTGGGCTTGTTGAATAAGCGTGTGTATTATTTGTGGATCGGGTTGTCGGGGAAAAGCAAAGCATGAAATATTGAACAAACTCATCTTTATTGTCCTCTTTCAGGAGGAGGTGAAGGATGCTACGGCTGGCTCAGCAAACCTTTCCCTGGCTACACAAAGGTTTGAAAACTTTTTCACATGCAGTATTTTTAAAACCATTACTATTCATGCATTCAAAGTGGAATTATTATTTATTATTTTTACATGCTGGGTTATTTATGATTGTCTAGAGCCCTTGCAAAATAGGCCACATTTATTTCAGCTAAGATAGAGAATATCTGCAATCAGCATGCAGTGGTAGTTTAAGAGGCTGTTATACAGGGACCTTATCATCCATTTATTTATGTAAAATAATTAGGTTGATTTGCTCTGAGTAAAGGGTATATCTCTGAGCAACAAAGCTACTTTTCTCAAAACCGCTCTTTGTTTGACACATACAGCTCAATGCAGGTTATTTTTAAGGATTTCTGCAACACCACAGTTTGTGGTTATTTGCAGACCTCCTTCTTCTCTGTGTGCAGCCTAACTATAGTCTTTGTACTGTGCGATGTCAACAAAATCATAAAGAGCATTTCTGTGTGTGTGTGAGAAAGAAAGAGAGAGAGAGAGAGAGAGAGAGAGAGAGCATAGACTGATCCCCTGTAAAAACCACAATGGTTGTATGACTCATGAATAAATACACGGTTAATGCTAAATTACACATGGAGGACACCTCCGTGTGCTTAAAGCGCTCTCTATTTTGATCAAGTTAGTGTTTACATGCCACGGTGCCACTGCGACATAACTGGAAAATTGTAACATTACATCCATAATCCTTCCTTTGTGAAGGAAAAACAAAAACCTTGTCAGCCGTTATAATCCCATGGATACTAGTATTCCACTAATAACCTGAATAATATTCCAGTCATGCGACCACCTCAATCGGAACAGATGATCGGCCTGATCTGAAGGAATTTTGAACCAGAGTGGGAGAGGTGACGTAAACCACATCTAAACCACATATCTTAAACAACCATGTAAACACTTTATTAGACTGTTTACTACTCTGTCTGTGAATGAGATTGTTTGTGAGTGCATGTTGTTTTTTATGAAGGTTTCAGGGGTCGCGTTAACCGAATATTTTCCGTCACTGACGTTTTTTTTAAAAACTGACGGAAAAATCTGAAGGCAAATGTCATTTTGACAGATTGCAATTCACACCCCTGACCACTTGGTGGCGAGTGAGCATATTAATTGGCTCTTGTCTCTAATAGCAGTTTGCATTCCAAACATCATGGAACTTTTGTCAGTGCACGATTTCCTGGTACACCGATTACACTGACGCACACGCCAGAGCTCGGCTAACCCATGGGCTAACCATAGACATAATAAATATGTATATATGTCTATGCCTAGTACAGTCAATGGTCTGTGTGGCTGACGGGTACCAAAATGGAGGAATCGGATGAAGGCACGTTGCTAGGACTGATATTTTACAAGACTACCTGATGGAAGCCTCGATAAAAGCGGAGTTTTGTGCAAATTGTGCAAAAATAGAAGAGTTGGCATACCACCGAAGCACTTCAACCCTATACGGTGCCATCTAAGATCTGTTAGCGCTAGCAGTCCCGCAGTAAAAAATTAAAGTGACGGGATTTTTATGATCCTGTCAGTCAAGATGTCAGACAGCGAAAAAGTCTAGTGCAGCCTCTGGTAGGTTTGTATTTTATTCTTCTTTAAAGCACCACTGTGGAAGGTATCTTGCAATTTCGTTGAATCATGCATACAATGACAATAAAGGCTTTTCCAATTTTCTAATTTCACTGCCCCGCATGGGGTGACCCTTGTTTTCAGTATCTGGTGTAAACAGTTAAGCTGGAATCTCTCATCAGAATTATTTTAGCCAGTTTGAAGAAATACATATATATATTTTTACATAAACGTAGTCCCTGATGTGATTGAAGTGCAGTAGATTGAAATGTGTTTATTTTTGTGTCTGGCTTCACTGCATGAATATGCACATTTCCTACACCCAGTCTCAGTGTTGCTGTGTTTGCGTTTCCATATTATATATTTTGTTCTATATATGTGTGCAGTTATTTTCTCTCAGTTGCTGCTGCATTCAGTGGAGGCAGAACCCTTAAGTGTGGGTTTATTGTGATTAATAATTTCTGAAGGCATGGTTATCTGCTCGCCCGCTGCTCGCAGCCTACATGATAATCTTCAGTCTAATCCAATCTCATGCTGCTGATGAGTGGGGAACTACTTGTGGATATTATCTCTGCTGGCACATCTGCACTTGCTGACTTCACGGTTAAAGAAATATAGTTGGCACTTGCAAAATCTTCTCTATTCTCTCTGCAATTGCAGTAAAATTGGCCGACGCCCCCCTTCTTTGTCTTTTAAATTGAATATGACCGCGGCAGTTTATGCTGCCATTACAGAGACCATCAAGGCACCTAAACGGAAGATTAGAACGCATTTATCCTTCTGAAGTATATATTGTTTTGAGATTCCTCGACAGTCTTTTTCTAAGACATCAGCGAAACGTTTCGGCGCTTTCATCTATCACCATAGAGGCCCTCTCTTTCACACGGCAAATAAACAGTTACTTCTCCTCCACTGCTTAGGACTCCTCACATATCCATCTGCTTTCTTAGTTTGCCTCCGAACACGACACGATTAATCGTGCTGTCACACAATCCTTGCATGACTGCTAGATGGCCCCGGGTAACCAGGCACAGAGTGAAACAGTCAAACAACGTGGTAGAGGATGTTAACTACTCTCTTATGTGCAAAAACGAATTTTAATTATCAGTGCGCCCATGTAGGACTTTAAATGTGAGAGAGTTGGATTATGCATTAGTCATCTTGCCTTGCATAATTATTTCATACACTCAAAGTCCACTTTAATCAGTCAATCAGATTTTCTCAAAGATGTCATGCTCTTTTCAGGCGCAAAAATTAATCTCACTAAACCGAATAAAAAGGATTTTTCATCTCTACCACTCCTTCTAACTGCTCATCATATGCAGCTAATTAGAGCTCTATGACTCACATGAATCATCAAATTAAAGTGGACAAACTGCCTTAATCCAGCAATGTGTTACATGGAAATTCAATAAGTCAAAGTGTTATAGCAGGAACAGAGCGTAGATGTCGTGACACTCAAAGCACTGAAGAAAATAATTGGATAATTCTATATTTGGCTCAATATTTGTGTATTCTAGTCATCCACCTTATTTAATTCATCCTGAACACACGACTGATCCCTCAACATCATCCTCTAAAATTCTCCTCAAATGTAAGACAGCAGCTAAATGAGCATAAAAAGTGAGGGGTTTTTTTCTCCCTCATTTCTCTCCTCGCTGCATGTTCAGAGGAAGTGACACCAACACAGCAGTGTCCCTGCTGACAAAACTGTTCATTTTGGTTCTGTCTGTGGAAAATAATAAGACATTAAACCCTGGGAGGGCTGGAGAGCCGTATGTTCCTTGGAGCCTGTCTTCGAAGAGCGGCTTTGCCTCCTTCTCACCAAAGGCGCTTAGATTTGGGGGCTCCTGCCTCCTGCCACATTTCTAAGGCAGCTGTGTTATTATGGATGGAGATTACTGAGTGCTGGTGGGCAGAAGAAGACCTCAACTGATTATTAGGGAAACAAAGAGCACTGCCTGCTAAGGGTGGCCTGCTTAAGTGCAATTTTTCTGCGCTCTTAAATATTTTCTGGGAAAAAAAAAAAAGATTCAAAGAACTGCGGGGTTAACTCTTATAAATCAAAGCCACTTAAAAGGTTCCATAGAGGATGTGTAAAAAAAAAAAAAAAAATTTAGCGTTTTATGTTTAAATAGCTCTTGAACTGTGCGAAGGCAGCATGTGGTAAGCTGTCAGAGGGATGAGGAGAAACTGGAACTTCCTGGATTTTATGATAAAAATACCAAAACCTTGTTGAAAATCCATTTGTAACTAAACTAATAACAGCCTTGAAACAGTCTTCCTCAGCAGGATGTTGAGTGGAGTTTATTTTTGTGAAGCCATCACAATGTAAAGTCCATGGGCAGAGCAGGAACCCATGGGTAGGGACAGCAGGAGAAAACACTAATGTGGATGTGCCACAGTGCAGAAAGACCTGAAATGTCAACCGGTACAGAATGTGGTATCAAGTTTTTCTTCATGCATCCATTTAAAACCCTTTCGTTCTGCTAATTCCTGTACAATACTTGGAAGAATTTAACAGCTGGATGGAAGTATTACTGAAATAATTCAACAAAGACTTCAAAAAAAGACATTTGTCACAAGTCCCAATCTGAAACATTACAATCCTGATTGATTTGCTGACAGTTCCTTTTAGTGGTAACAGCAAATTTGGTTTAATACAGATCACAGAATTCAAGGACAGCAAAACAAATGATTGTTGTTGTCCAGCAATATTTCAGAAAAAAAGACTTGTGGATGCATTTTTATTAACAGTATTGGTAATCGCTAAGGACAGTGACAAAAACAAAAACACTAATTCTTTCATTATAAAACCTGTTTTCGTTTTACCAGCTAAATGCTTTTGACGTGAAGCAGCAGCAGCAAAACACCTTTAGTTTGCAATAGCAGCAATCTCTGAACACATCAACATATCCAGTTATTTGCTTATAGCTGTAACTTAATCTTGTATTTTGTTTCTGGCAATGTCGCTGCAGACTCCCAGCTTCTTTCATGAGTGGGGAGCAGCCACTGTATTAACTAATTCAATGATAGATAGTGACTTAAGAGACATTTATTTGTGAAAATCCCTGAAGCTGTCACTTTAAAGTCACTGTGGAAACGGTACTCAAGATATACGGCAAACATCTGGAAATGGGTGGAAGGAAAAAGTCTTGCATGGATAACGTGGGCTTAACATAAGTCCGTTTTTATTTCTTTTTGAACCACACCAGTTAAACCTGTTGGCTAGCCAAGTATCACATGTAGTATGTGGAAAAAAAATAAAAAAACATTTTTATCAAGGAAGTATCTTGGCCAATGTTCTATGAATAGCTATACAGAGGAGCTATAAGCTGAAAGCTATGTGGATCACATTGAGTTCAGCAGAAGTATCATCAAAAATGTATAACAAAATACATGATGGATTCAAGATGTATTAAATAAATATGTGGGTTTTTGGCAGTGCTTATTAAAAACACACCACATATGGAATTGTGCGTAAAATTTCAGTTAATAAATGCCTTTGCCTCGATGCTTTCTGTTTGTGTCCTTGTGTCATCCCTATCAGTTATTGTAATTATTGGTCTTTTAACAAACCAAAAAAATAAAAAGGTATAATTCAAGGTTTTTGAGGAGCAGCATCAAAATTAAAATCTCTATTGCTTCCATGATGCCTACTAAGCTATCCAAGCCAGTTAGGAGAACCGCTGAACCTGTTTGCTCCTTGTGCGATTAGTTTCTGCCTTGTACCCTCTGAAATTGAAATAGAAAGTGTTCTCAATTGCTGAGACAACAGTCAAGGCTGTGTTTATCTACACAGAAACAAATCTCACACTGCGGCTCCACAGGCAAACACCTTATCATTCTGCCCGAATGATTTCATGCTTGGGGAAGCTGAGGTTTGGAGGAATATATCAGGTAGGAAGGGACAGGAAGAACTCTGGAGCTGGAGCACATTTTAAGCACAGTAAAACGGATTTGTTCTGCTCACGTTTTAGCACAGGTATGTAGCCTTGTTGTTTCTCTACAGTCTCCTTTTTGATTTACTCTCTTCAACAGTGTTTAACAAAAAACAAATCTGCATTTTTGAGCTTAACAAGTAGCATTCACCATTCATGACTTTATTAGGTAATTAAATTTTGCCTGAAGGATATGACAGCTCCACTTAACGCTCCTGACACATTCCTAATCAAACGCTGAAGTTTGCCTTTTGCTGAAATAACCTCTTGTTTTTAATTTCTTACGCCTGTGTGCGCCTCTGGGTTCAGTTGCCGTGGCGACCAGATCACATTTCCTCCTGTGGAATGAAAACAAGCTCATTTAGTTTGTCATCTCCGGGCTCTGTGTTGCTGCACCTGCTCGATACAAGGATACAAGTGCCTTAAATTACTAACACACCTATCAGGCCAGAAAGGACGAACCGTGAGCAGTGGATTCTTGGAGGTGGGCTTCTGAGGCTGAAAAGGAAGAAAGGTTTAAAGTCATGCTTGTAATGGACTTAAGGCCATAGATAGCCTGGAGCAGGGTCAGAACTTTAGGTGTCTCTTAATGTATTGCTGCTACCAACCTACCAGACTGTAGAAAAATGGACAATGCGTCTCCACTTCCTCCCATTGGCCACAATGACACTAGTACCCCGGGACAAGGGCAGCAGGATCTTGAGAGTTTTGAGCCAGAGTCTGCGCAGTACTGTCCAAGAGTGGAGCAGCATTATCAATGACCCGCCCATACCTCCGCGAGAATCACAAGCGTTTGCGTTGAATAAATACTGGGCTTTGCTCTACCTCCATCAGTTACAAAGAAATGTTGGATTATTAACTGCACCTCATTTTTTCTTATTCCCTGCTCTCATGGTGCTACAGGATTGCTTCACGGAGTGGCTGTCAGACGCATATATGCCTATCATCATGATGTCACATCCTGTTTTTACAGCGTCACATAACTAACTAAAACAAAACTTTCTTGAGCGCACAGTACAAACAGTACATTAGTATTACATTAACTGATATTAAAATGACAGAAACCTCCTTGAAAAATATTTTTTTTTTATGTTTTCTCCAGCGTTTTAGTTTTGCCCAAGTCCACTAACATGGAGGCGGTGTGGCTTATGACCTGTACTGCAGCCAGCCACCAGAGGGCGCTTTTGAACAGCTGTCATGGTGTCCACTTCTTTGACAGTCTATGCCACCAACCAATAAATGACAGGCTGATCAGCACGACATCACATATGTTGGTAGATAAAGACAGATCAGTAAATGCCACAACATGCGAACACACATTCATATATGCCAAAAAAAAAATTCCCAGCGAGTTTTCTTTGTAAAATTGCCTCCTCAAGATTGCCTTGTTGCCTTCCTCCTCCTCAACAATCTACTCTTCCTCTTCTTCCTTGGAAATTCTTCCGCACACATAAATACCTCTACTTCTGCGGTGCAGATGGATGATACATGCACATAATGTTTTATGCTTGTATACTACTGTATGTATTTAAAGATTCTCAGTCACCCAGGTCATGGTATATCCTAACAAAAAACAAAGCTAAAACAAAGCATATTGACTTGTCTGAGTTTTCTTGGAGATATTTCGCTACTCATGTTAGAAGCTTCTTCAGTTCTACATGACTTGTGGGGAGTGTAGTTTTGAAACTCACATGACTATGAACCAGATACCTACTACAGGAATTTGTTATGATCCTGTTTTTCCTTCCCAATGGGTGGTCTTCTGAAGAAACTGCTTGGATGATGAGTGAAAATCAACAAGTCCAGTTGCCTTTCTTACCTTTGTTGTTTGGATATGCTTGTATATTATTTTTAGTCTTTAGTCTTTTTAATTGCCATAGCCTACTACTCATCATCGTACAGTTGACCAGCATCAAACTTGATCTTGTACCCGATTGCAATCTTTCAGACAAACATCTATTAATTCACTCCTCCACCCTGCCACATCCAGTAGATGCCCTTGATGTCTTTGGAATTAATAAAATAATTCAAATGTTTCCACTGAATCTTTTTGGCAGATTCAGATCTGATCCAGCTCACAGCCTGATGCTAAACAGTTGACCAGACACTAACCTGCGAGCAGGAATGATTCACAATGACGATTCTGTCATTTCTCGCATACCGAGTAGCTCCTGGCTGACTGTAGCTTGTAAACAGACTGCAGTCTGTTGACAGAACCGTGCAGAGCAGCAACAACAGCAGCGTCTCCTAAACCTCCGGCTAAAAGGGTAAACCTAAAAAAGCATGAGAGACAAGATGACATGTAGCTGCTGTCATTGAAAAAAAAAAAAAAAAAAAAAGATTTAAAGCAGCATTTAAATGATTTGGCTGCAGTCACGGTTAGGTGGTGAAGAGACATTATGGAGTCGTTCCTTTAGTTTACCAGCAATGTATTTTGAATAAAGATGTTTATGTGGATGCTGTGAATAGTTTAAAGCATCGTTTATTTAGTTGTTCAGCTGACAAACTGTAGAGGTACGACTGATCTGCAGTGAGGCAATCAACATATCTTGGGATAGAGCTAATAAACTGGTGCTTATGTTCTCACTTAAACGCGTGTCACACCAAATGAAAAACAGTTTTATAAGCCGCCTGGAAAGGGGAGTGTGTATCATACGACAAGCTGTTTTACACGGCGCATTAAAAAGATTAAAAAGGAAATGCGACACGAAACATTAAAATGCTCCTTGCAGACCTTACAGTCCCCTTTAGGAAAACTTTCAAAGCAAAACCTTTCTTCTACGTCTGTCTCTCTAAAAGCCAGAGAATAGATCAAAGACGCCATTGATCCTCTCCGCCTTCATTCGCCCGCGGATCTGAAGAGAAGCACTCTGCTACAATCGTCTACTGTACACACCAGAGGAGCCTCTATATTTACTGTTCTCAAACTGTGGGTGTTTTCCTAAACCATTTGTTCTGCTTTTAATGTTAAAGGACTTTGGCACAGCGGTCACTTTACCCAGCAGGCCAAATAAACGGTTATACAGTTTAGTCATTTATTTAGTAAGTTGTATGTAGCTCAGGGTCTCATTTGCAGGAGAGAATCCCTAGAATATGCTTGAAAGGATCCACACTGGTAAAGATTGAAAGTCTCTCAGAGGAATGAGGGCCTCTAATTCAAGCTGTCATGTCAGCGGTGAGGTGCAGAATACTGGATACAAATTTTCCCCAGTTCAGTATTGATAAGAGAAGCCACTCTGTGATCTGTTGTCATGTTTATCATCGCTCAGCTACTGATGTTAAATGTGCCTCATGGATGAAGACACAGATAACGACTTCTAACTCACAGAAGTTAGTGTGAAAGATGTCTGCAGTAATGAATCAAACTGCACGGTGATAGATCAAACCCGCTGCTTTAAATGGCAGCAGCACGAGTTATGTTGTCTAATGATTTTTTTTGTTGTTTTCACAGGAGAAACAAGCTGCAGGAATCCAAGTGACATCAATGCTATAATTCTGTTTCCATTTCACTGAACAAAAAAATTATATAATGCACATCCGACTACACAGAAACAGTAGTAAGGATACCAGGAGCAGTGGGAGCAGTTTGGTGGTTGGGTGCCTTGATCAAAGCCACCTTAGCCCCAGATGTTGAGGGGAAAGTTATGCCTATTAACTCCACTCATACACTTTGTGATGCTCTAACGACAATTCGCAATCACATGCACAACTTAACATGTCCAGGATAAAACCCACGCAGGCACAGGAAGAACATGCCAACACAGGAGGGCCCCTTCAAACCAAGAACCTTTTTGCTGTGTGAACCACCGCATCATGTAGTGCATACTAGGGGTTGTACGGACCAGTAGTCTGTTTGTCGACTTCTCTGCTGTGCCATGACACTTTAAGCACAACTCGACTAGTCACTGATCATGTGACAGTAACAACATTGACGCCTCCGAGAAGACAGGTGAGGAGCTCAGTGGGTTGTCGCAGCCAACTAGCAGCAGTTCATCAGCGGTGTGAAATACTTCACAGTCAGTCCTGAAATACAACAAAAGTACTACTCCAATGCACACTCCTCTAATAAGGCATCCGCTAACGCTAGCAGAGGAACAGTCCAGATCCTCTTGACAGCAGTCAATTAACAACTTCACTAAACGTCCTCTGGTAACAGAGAGAAGGTGGCTGCAAATCAACAATCTGCAGGCGAATATCATTGTCAAAGGTATTCAGCTTTAGCTGCTATACACGGCTACACTGTCTCATCTTGCAACACTCTGTGGAGTACTATTAAATGCTACTGATAGTGCTGAGTCGCAGCCGGTTTTTATACAGGCTATACATATCTGCAGCGCACAGTATGCAGCACATGAGCTGTCTGTTCTCATCATATGTATTCTGTTCAAGATCTTTCTTAAAGATTTAATTGTTGCAAACACATAAAATCGGAACTTGTGCAACCCCTGGTACATACGCAATGCTAAACTGTATAAATGTATATTTTAACAAACAGCATACAATTTTCCAACTTTTACTGGATTTTACTGTTTGGAGAGGATACTTTGGGAGAATATGTTCCGTAGAGGGTGGCCGGGGACTGGAGCCTGTCCCAGCTGGCATTGAGCGAATAGACTGGATAGGCAGCCAGTCCATCACACAGCCAACACAGAGAGACAAACAACCATTCACACTGACATGCACACCTGGGGTCAATTTAGAATCACCAATTAGTTGAAGTGTGCGAGGAAGCCAAAGCACCGGGCTCTCATCTGAATATTCAAATAACAGAGACCAGCTATGTACGACAGTTTGTAGATCTTTCTAGCCTTGCAGCTAAAAGTAGCTCTTCTGGTTTCTCCACTTGGATGATCAGCACAGACTACTGTCACCTGCTAGTATGAAGAGTTGTGCCCTTTCACACAATGTGTGCCAGCTGGATGTTGGCTGTAGCCTTTACTGTGGGATAAAGTGCAACTTCTTTGCCCAGACATAGGTGACGTGAGTTGACGTCATTGTCGGCCTTCGTCGCTGGCAGTTCTTTGATGTGGCATGCCCAGGCCTTGAATTGGCCTTAACGTTACAATAAACAGAGCTTCTCATGGCAGAGACAGAGATGATTTGTCGCCGCTGCTCTCAGTGGTCTTAATTTCCATGAAAAGCGGGTGACGTCCTTCCAGTTCTTGGCATTTCTGTTGACACTTTGCATTGTGCTGACCTGTAAAGCAATTATGTGAATATTGAATGGGGAAAAATGTTGATAGCATTTACACGTCTTGGGATTAATATGCATGACAGCAGGCGAGGAGAATCGACTCCTCTGGACTCTATCACTCTCGTGGGCCGTGTTGACAGGAGCTCAATTAAACACCTCATCTCAATGACATTCAGGACATGTTTGGATGAGATACCACTCCATGCGCATAGACACAGAATGATATCGCTGATCCCTGTCCATACCAGGGTTAATGTCATTCTCGTTCATCACTACGCTGTGTGCTCAGCCTTATTGAAAAACATTGTGATACGTCTCCATAAGAATTTTAAGCTCCTTTGAGGGCCTCCCGGAAATAGCGTGCCACTGTTTCACTGTAAATCCTACAGGCTCTTGTGTAATATTCATTGGCAGGTCTATTTGTTCACAGATCATCTCTTCATCTGTATTGTGGCTCATCCATCAAATCCTGCTTACACAATTTAAGACTGTTGCTAATGAGCTTAACTGTGAGTCAAAATAGAAATATTTTTCTCGTCGCCCCACAGCTGAGTTGTCTTTGATTAACACGTTGTGACAATGAAACACACACACACACACACACACGCATGATAGGATACACCGATATGCACTCACTGCAGAAATCCCGCCACCGCAGCCCTCAGGAGAAGTTTGGAAGTTGATTAGCATAGCTTTGAGTGAGCCAGCCCATTGTCATGCATTTGACACGATGAATCAAGTTCAACATCTGCAGCCACGGGGCCGTCACTGCGGAAAGATTTGCCACAGATGAAGTTGATTTGCATATCAAACTGAGAACCTCATCTGACACAGCCCCCTCATTTGCTGTGAAAAATATGCCCGCACCTGCTGCAAAACTACAGTATGGCCGTCACAACCTTCCTCATTTATTCATAGCTTATAGGCGGAATCCGAAATGACAATGCAGAGACCCGTTTTGGAAATCTGCGGGATTGTCATTATTAGCGTTACAATCTACAACAAGCTCTCTCAGCAGTTGCTTTGATTATTCGCCATAAATTAACCACACAAAGGGCTTCTGTTTGTTTTCTTTAAAGCACTTTTGTAACTGTGGAGCTTTAAATTATTTAGAGACGGAGATAGCATTTTGTGTTCTCTGTAACTGCGCCTCATGAATAATTAACAGAGAGGATAAAATGTACTTTGCAGTTAAATCTGAGCTGTTTAATCAACGTTTTGTTCTCTTTCACACATTCCAGCACTATCCAACTACCAGCTGTTACTCCTTTGATTTGAACCTTTATCTACAGCAAAAACTAGTCACCTCACTCTTGTGGATTCGCATTGTGAAGTGAAGTTTATCTCAAACTAAACATATAGGAAGGCTTACTATTAGAGTGGACAAGAAGTAAGAAGCGAGAAGTTTTTCCTGGTAATGGGGCATTATCGTTTTTTCATGGCAGGTTATTTCCGAGCTGTCCCGAAGTGATGGAATATGAGTTAACAAGGAACCATAACATGCGGTCGCATTATTGTCAGACATCCTTGGACAAAACTTTCTAAGTGATGTAATGGCGAAGGAATGCCTGCTGCACACCACTGAAAAGGTACAGCAGCACTGGAGGTAATTACTGAGTTTTGTTTTGAGCTTGTGAATACAGATAGGAGTGAACCGCTATCAAAGGGCAAATGAGGAGGGTGCGAGTCACTATCAGCTACAGCAGACGCAGCAAAGTAATTGACTCTTTTGAAAATCTGCAGCCAGAAACAATTTGTTATTTGCCTGTTAATCAGGGCTTCCCGAGCATAGTAGATCCAATCTCTATTAAAGGAAAAGCACAGAAGACCCCAGACCCAACCTCAGAGGGAGAGAGGAGGGCGACTTTGATAAGCTCTCAGTCTTCTCAGAACAATAGCCCACCAATGTGGCCACTGTAGTATTTAACTCAATTAAGGAGGAGAGTCAAGGAAGATCTGGTTAAACTCAATATCATAGTGTAATTAGATAGGCATGAAATCATTTTTATGAAGCCTTGTTCGTCACAGGGTTTATTAAATTACTTTGATTAATGGTTAAGTTGGTAAGAACATAATTAAGAGAGAAGTTCAACCAAGTTCACAGAAGGTTCAATGTAATATAGAGGAAAAGGCAAACCAATTACGTTTTTCCTCTTCTTCTTCTTCTTCTTTACTTCTTCCTTGATTTAAAAATATGTATGGTCTGATTTAATATGAGAAATTAATTTGAATTAAATCCTCAGAGGTTTATGAGGAAAAAATAGCAACTAGAGGTGTGTTTTTGTTGAGCTTCATTAGCTGCAGTGTTCCAACTGACGCATTATGGTAATTTCACAGTTTTGCATTGCTGCAGATTCACATTAAATTATATAAAATAAACAAGTGCACTCTGTTGTGTGCAGTGTAATACAAGAGTGTCTGCGTTTGCATGACAAATATTTAATATTATATAATATATAATTTACATGGACACAGCATACAATGATATGATAAGCGATACGATATACAATCAGTCACGACATCTCGTTACAATGCAAGCTCTGGCATTCATGTGGATGTAACATAGACGCATTTCACCCACTTAAACATAATTGCAGACCACTCCCACCCCATAGCAACGTCACTCTCTGAAGACACCATGAAACCTGCTCAGGAACAGCTCAAAAAACATTAAGAATAGCATAAGATTTTGACCTAGCCTCCAAACCGACGGGATACACTGAAACAAGTCTGTTTAACAGAGCTCCCACTCCCACTAAACAACATCTTGGAGCCAGACACCACAGGATACACTCAAGGGAGCCCTACATTATATTAGGTAGGTAGTTTTAATGTTGTGGCTGATTGTATGCGTTCACATGGTCCAAAACTTGCAAATGGGTCCGCTCGCTGGATTAATTCAGTTGAAGTAGATGACAAAGATGGACCCAAGTTTCAACACTGCTACCCACTAAGGGTTGCACGTGTTCAGATTATTTAAAGTCGACTGTTATGTGATGGAAGTCAAGTCGACACCAACTAGTCGCTGATAATGTCACTAATAAACAACGAAAAACACTACAACGAAATCTATATTCTTGACATGAACGCATATGCTGAGAACAGACTCAGGCTTTTGTGCAACATACTGTGCGCGCTGCAGATATGTATAGCCTGTATAAAAAATAGGCAGCAACTCAGCACCATCAATAGCATTTAATAGTAGCTACTTCACAGCGTGTTATAAAATGGATCAGTGTAGCCAGGTAAAAATAAAAATAAACAGTATTTCTCTGAAGCCTCCTCTGTGTACTGCAGCTAAAGGTCTAATTAACTTTGACAAACTGTTTATATGCTGCCACCTTCTCTCTGCTTTCAGGACTGACTTGCATGTTTTGCATGTCACGGTAGCATCTTTAGTCAAGTATCTTCACACACTTGATGAATCCTTGTTAGTTTGCTGAAATGTCCCACTGGTCTCCTCACCTGCCTTCTTTGAGGCGTCAGTGTTGTTATTATCACGTGATCAGTGATTAGTCTACATGATGCTTATAGCGTCATGGCACAGCAGTGAAGTCGACAAACTGACTAGTCGACTTGTCTGTACGGCCCCCACATCGATGCCAGCTCCATTACTTCCAAGCACTTTTTGAACAACTGCTTGCATGTTCCTGTCCCTTCTGGAAACTCGGCATGTCACCTGAAGCTCATCTTCTCAGAAAGAATGTATTTACATGTTTACATGGTTATTTGATGTTAATATTTTCCTATTGAACAGATTACCAAAGGATAACAGCACATCTCCCTATCTAATTGATTTCTTCCAATCATCTTCCAATTATGTTAGTGTCCTTAGGAATAAAGTTTAGTTGTGTTTGGTGTAATGCCAGTGTAAGGCAGCAGTATACAGTAAATGCAGCCCCTTTCTCATAAACATTATAACCTTCATGAAAGGAGAATTTATTGCAGTTATCTGTGACAAATAAACTAGCAACTGAGTGTGCATGAGCATTTCTTAGTGACCATTTCAACCCATTGTATGCAGCCTCACTCCCTCCCTGTCTTTCTGTTCCTCACACAAACACTTCAGCCATCATCATTACAGGTCGTAAACACTCAGGGATCACAATCGAAGTGTTGGGGGGATTGTCAGTGGGAGCTGGAGACCTGGCAGTCACAGGTGGTTCAGCTCAGGGGAAATTTATCACAAGAGATCCTCTGACCTCCAGAGACCAGCCATGTCAGTCGACCTGAGAAAAACAAGTCTAGTGGTCGTTCTGATTTTTTCTTTTCTTTTTTTTCTTTTCATATCGCGTACACTCAGAGAAGAAGTGGTGACATAACAGAAAGGGTGGAGGGTGTGGGGTCATTAAGCGCTGACATTTGCTAGCATATTTTGCAAGTGATTATTGTGGTTCATTTGTCGTGCTTCTTTGGATGTGATGCAATACTTTCGCCCTTATATCACCTGGGGACAAATGTGATTCATTAAGTCTACACATACACACAGACGTGCACATGCTGAATATGGAATAGCACAAACATGTTCATGCACTTCACAAGACTAGCCCAGCCTACACACACGCACACATCACTGTTCGGACAAGCGTGCACCCATCAGCACACAAACAAAAAACTCAAGCACACACACACACACACACACACACACAAACATGCACGCTCTCACTTGAGTGTATCTGTGTGTAAACACTGTTGAGAGAGCGTGGAAGAAGGAGAAGAATCAGCCGAGGACGGAGACAAGTTGCATCTATCTTGTGCATGCTAGGCTGCTGCTGCTGCGTGTCTCCGTGTGTGTGTGTATGTGTGTGGGTGTGTTAGTCCCCTTGGATGAGCACACGAGGCTGAGGATGCAGCTGGGAGCATGAGTTCTGACCGAGAGGAGTATGACATGGTCTGTCAGAAAGCTGTGACCCTAATTGTTGACCTTTGCCTGCACAACAGCACACTGTTGGATCAGGACACCTGTCAGGATTTCCTCTTCCTACTGTCCAGCCACAGCTCTGATCACAAAGAACAGGGTAAGTAATTAACTCCTGATCTGTAATGGGTGTAAAGCAGAATCCTTCCTGATATTCTTTGTGAGGCTCATTTGTTCCTCACAAAAAAAGCTAATTGTAGAGGATTTTGTTCCTGAATGCCTGAATGCTTCTCTTGACTGTGAAAGCTCCAATTTGCCTTTTTTTGTGATTTAACACATGGTTGTCTTTCTTCTTTTCTTTTTTTTTTAAACCACATGTACGATCACATGATTGCTTCGACTGAACACTCAAAGCTATTAATACGACCTTAATAATTTCTGTGACCCCCAGGGCAACAGGGTGTAATTGGTGAATAGGACAAACACACACTGGCTGCCCTGTTTGCTCCAGAGAGAGCTTGTGTACTGTTAATAGATAAGCCTTAAGGCTGAATAATGCCAGCTGATGCGGTCCTGACCACTCAGGCTTACAAAGAAAAGAAAAAAATAAGCTTTTCAGGAATGTATGTTCTTCGCCTGCATGAATAAAAAATACAAACGCATGTATAGATGCAGTGAGGTGGTGCGTTTAATCAGCACAGAAAAGTTTCAGCATCCTGAAAGGGATGTGTGACTTATTCATGAGAGCTGATTTACACATCTGTTGCAGCCTTGTGCATCTGTTGCTTTGGCACTTGTAGTGGGCTTCACCCTCTCTTAAAGGAATAATCCCTCTCCTCAAAAGCATTGTAAATTCAGCAGCTCTACTACAGACTGTGTGTGTCTTTGTGTAATGCATTTTAAGCATTTAAACTGCCGCATATTGGCTCAGTTTTCTAGAAGCAGAGGAAACTTAATTTGGTGCCGATCAAGGTGCATTATAGATTTAGAAAGGCAGGCTTCCCTGATTTCAATCTCTGTGATGATTTTTTAGATAGCAGATAAACTTGTTTGTCTATAAAACGAGACATTTAATTTGTGTGCAAAACGGCGAATTTGAACTGCTGCAGAAAATATGTTTTTGGAATACTAACGCACTAAGTCTATTAGGGCATATTTCATACCAATTACATTTCGTTATCTGCTTGCTTATTAGTTTGCTAATCCATCAGATTTTATATCATTTCTTCTTCAACAAAAGAGTTTGTTGCTGATGTTGAGGCTGTGTGTTTAACAGAAAAATCTTTAGCTTTGTCAGCAGGTGCACAGCAAAGAGGAAATATTATTTGTAGCTGCTTTTTCCAGGGTGGGCTTCCCTGTTCAGAGAGTGCATGTCACACCAATCCTGACCAAATCCACTGTCACCTCGCATCATCCTCAGCAGACGAATTGAACGTACATCACAGTGCCACTGGCTTCCACTACGGAGCTGTGGGGACATTAAATGCCATTGCATGTTATGTGGCCATTGATGCAAATTCCTTTTGCCACATGGAAGCTAAAGACAAGCTGCTTCTCATAATGTTGGAGGATGTGTAGGTTGGGGGTTGTAAGAAATGTCTCCTCGCATGTATTTTCTGTGCAACAATGCGTAGATCCCGCAGAGAGCAATATGTGGTTATGTTCAGTGAGCATAATGGAGGGTGGAGATGGGGCTGACAGTGAAACAAATGATTTTTTACACAGGGAAAACGTGTAGACTGAGACCGCAGCGTATTAAGCCTTATTTTCTTTAAACATGTAATAACCTATTACTCACTGGAAATCACAGGTTTTAAAGTTATTAAAATATTCTTATTGCACTGATCCTTGTGGTGCCTTACATGTTTTCCACTTATAATGTGATTGCCAGTCTCCTACTCAGCCTTTCTTTTATTTAAATGTTTTTGCGGTTTCTGTTTATTTTCCGAGATAAACTCACATCTTTTGCAGATAATCATATTTACTGTAAAAGGCTGCTGTGACAAGGCTGGACAACAGCTGACAAAAGTAGGACATATTGGTGGATAGGACATAAATACTGAAAAGACATCGTAAAAATTATTTGTCCAAGACAAGTTTCTTTTATCTTTAGTTCAAGTATTTTTGAGTGTTGCTCATGAGTGATGCTAAAATGGAGCAACAGACAGGCAGACTGGTTTGACCATTGCGGTGAAGCTGAGCCGTAAGGCAAAGCGTTTGACTGATAGTCTGTCTAAGTTCCAGCTCTCAGCTACGGTCATGAACTCTGGGAAGTCACCATGGTTAAGGATTACAGATGTGAGCTGCTGAAATAAGGTTCTAACGTAAGGTGACTGGACTCGCTTTGAATAGAGAGTTGTGTTAAAAAACTGCCACTGAGGTTTCCTGAATGATCTATAGGTAGCTGCTTTTTATCTGGTAAATGATAAGCGTACAGCAAGTGTCCAAGACAATACAAGTCAAACAAGACATATATAGTCAGGCTGGCATGAAGCTTGGCTAGGTGACGTTCAAGAGGAGGTGGGCTTTGACGACACCGGTGATGTCACCAACAAAAGATGGCAGTTCCCATATTGGCAATGTTTTGGCTTCACTTTCTTTATGCTGGAGTCAGTGCCTTTACGTACAGAAAAGTTCCAAATGCAACAGCACTGGTTCATCAGCATAACTCGGGGAATAAACATTTACTGTATGCTTTGTTGTAAATGATAAGAACCATTTTATATGCGATGAATGAAATCAGACAATGCGTTTAAAAGTGATGAGTGCAGGTGTCTTGTGGCGGCCTCACTGCAGAAGAGAAATGTTCAAAGCTTTTTGTAAATTCACAAGGTTGCATGAAAAAATAAGTAGTCTCTTACTTTGGCATACTAGGGCACTACTGTACATCCGTAGTGTGGACGGAAGTGTACCCAAAAGGTTTTTAACTGCAATGATTGGATTAATGGATGAATTAACAGCTGCAAGTGCTGTTTTCTGTAAAACATTATTGATGTGATTAGTGCGATGATAATGATAATAATAATGACAACAAATCAGGCTGGCTCCAATAAGCTCCATAGCACTCCACTCTTATTTGGAAAGAGCTCTGAAAGCATGACGTCAACATGACTGTACAATTGAGATTTTTGGAGTTAATGATTAAATAAAACAGAAATTACAGAGAGATAAATCATTGCACTAAAGCAAAAATAATTATCGGGCAGCTGGCAATGCTACAGAACAAAAGCAAAAGAGAAAATAAAAGGGGCGGTGAAGTTTCTATCTGTCGTTTACATTTTTGGATTTGCAGACACAGCGATTCTTGGTGAGTTAGGGGAAGCTATGTGCTACTTGTGAAGCACTGACTATGTCAAACTTTGAATAATGTATCACTGCTTCCATATTCTGAGTATGTAGTACATGAAGTTCAAAAAATCACACACTCAAACACACAACTTGCTGTATCTTGTGGCTAGATGATGTAACTCCAGTGTCAATCTAGGTGGCTGTATCTGTACAGATTATTATTTTACATTAAAGGCCTAAGAAGTTGTCAGTTGTTGATCTTCAATTCAATTGCTAAATATCAGTTTCAGTCCAATGTTAGCACATGTTTGGAGGGCCCCGTATATAGTCCAGTCCACTGCAGTATTTAATGTTTAGTTTAGTTTATTTAGTTTATTTCTGACAGGGACCATGTACAAAATGCATTAATCACAAAGGAGAAGATACACTGTACCAGATTTAGCAAATTGCTAATTTCCATCTGCTGTCCCAGGGCAGGTAGGATAGAAGCACAAAGATAAAAATTAAAAGATGAGAAAGATAGCTAACTGTTCCTATGATATGTTAATGTTGGCAAGATTGGGTGCCTAAATACGATCTTTTCACCTCATATGAGAAGGTACGGTAATCTAAACAGGTTTTCAGATTAATTGGGTGTTCCATGTTTTTATTGCTTTAAAGGAGAAGGCTGACTGAGCAAATGCTGTGCCTCGAAAGGGCATGCTACAGTTCCCACTTATGGTGGACCTGCTAGTTCTACCCATTTTTTCAGCACAGGGCTGGACAAATCTTCTCAGAGGTGGAGGTGCGGTATTATGAATGATTTTGTGTAATAGACGTAAATTTGTGTACATTATTAGATTGTCAAAACTGAGTAAATTGTGTTTAGGGAGTATGTCACAGATATGAGACTGGAGTGTTTTTTTGTCTAAGTTCTTAATAGCTTGTTTGTGAATAGATGTAATTGGTTTCAGAGCAGTCTTATTTGCCTGTGACCATACTGGCATACAGTAGTGGAGATATGAAAAGAACAGTGCATTAAGGTATGTCTTAGATGCATCAACTGTTAAAGCGTTTCTAATAAATCTAAAATTGACTAGGCTGTATTTCAATGTATGACATAGCTTTTTAATATGTTTTTTAGTGTTGGGTCTAGAGTGACTCCTAGGTATTTGACCTCATTAACATTTTGCAATTCCTTTCCATCCACATAAATGTGTGGAAAAGTGCTTTGTCTGTATTTATTATAAAAAAAACATAGTAACAGTTTTCTCAGTGTTAAGTGTAAGGCATGACTTCGTAAGCCATGAGACTTTAACCATGGTGGCTATCAGTTTGGCAGCAACTTTTTGGGGGTCTTTATCGTGTACATAAAGGACCGTGTCGTCAGCATTCATCAAGATTTCCACACCATCACAGACAGATGGAAGATCATTGATGTAGGTACTGAACAACATCGGCCCTAGATGGAACCTTGTGGTACCCCCATAGCACAACCAATTTAACACATTTGTGGATAGACTGAATTGTGTGAGCTTAGAGAACAGTGTCAAATGCAACAACGTGCTGTTTCAGGCGAATGATTTGTTCTAAAACCAAACTGCATAGGATGTAATAAGTTTTCAGACTTTAGGTGGGCTAGAAATTGTTCAGCTACCACCTTTTCAATCGCTTTTGAGACAGCAGGAAGTATACTGATGGGTCTATAATTACTGACTTCCTGTTTGTCACCTGATTTGTAGGTGGAAGTTACAATAGCTGTTTTTATGATGGGGGGGGGGGGGGTTAAGACGTCTTTATATTTCTTTACTAGATATGTATAAAGCTGCCAAATATCTTTTGCTGTTGAGTTTGATACTGCAGAGAGAATTTTATTTACCTTTTCACAAGTTGTGCGATCAAAGGTCAGCGTTTTATTGGTTAAAAGAATAGGAAGCTGGATTTCTGTAGGATTACTACCCAGCTCTACAACACAATTTATAAAATAATCATTAAACGTGTTAGCAATCATTAAGGAGTCATCCAGAATAACGTCATCAACTCTAAGTTGTATAGGTGCACTCTTAGAGTAGACTTTTCCAGAGAGTTGATCTATACTTTTCCACAGCAATTTGGTGTTACCTTTAGCTTGTACTATAATATCTATAATAATAATAAGGAAAAAGTTTGCTTTAGCTTTCCTGAGTTGCCCTATTACTTTATTCCTAAGGCCTTTAAATATGGAGCGATCAGAGTCAAGCCCTGATTTTAATGATTTTTAAAGGGCTGCATCCCTTTCTGTAATTAACTGACGTAATGTGTTATTAAACCAGAGCAAATTTCGTTTTCGGTTGTTTTTATGTGTGACTTCTTTGGTAAACCTAGATATAAGTTGTTTAAAAGTATACATTAAGTCCTTACTAGCCTGCTCACAGTCTTTGTCATTAACTACACTTTCCCAATTTGTTATTCTGATCTCATTTTCTAGGTTATGCATTTCTCGCTTTGGGATGAGTGATGTGTATTTTTTTCCCTCTATTGTGGGTTTGTTCCTGTATCTGTCCTTTAATAGCTGTCTTGCCACAAGAGTGAGATTCTTTGTTGTATGTTTTAGATATACGTTCCAATTTGTTTGTAAAAATTAGGTCTAACAGTGTCTTGGTTATTCTAGTGGGAGTATTTATAATCTGAATAAAATTTAATTTATTAGCAACGCTTTTTAACTTTTTTCTTCGTGTTTTATCCAACCAGTTCAGATTGAAGTCACCCATCAGGAGAACTTGTTTTCCATTATAAGATTTGAGTATTGCAGATAATTTATCAAAGAACATGTCATCTTCAGTCGGTGGTCGATACACAGCGATATTAAAGGACATTTCGCGAGAAAGAGTGATAGTCACCCCAACACATTCAATATCGTCCTTTGGATAATCAAGAGGTGTGCACTGAATCCCTTCTTTAACATAGATCGTGACCCCGCCCCCTTTGCTGTGTTTACGGTCACGTCTATAGACATCATATCCTGAAATGCAGTAAGCAGTCGGTGGAGTTGTTGGGGTTAACCATGTTTCGGATAAACAAAGATAGTCGAGATTAGAGTCCGACAGCAGGTGTTCAATTTGCTCCGTTTTAGAGATGATACTCCTTATATTTAGATGTCCGCCAAATATTTCCTTGGGTTTTAGCTTCGGGTCCCATAGCACTTTAGCGTGAATAACAGTCTGAAATGTCTTAATTTTTCATTGTTTGCACGAGGCATTGTCATTGTATAGTTTATTAGCTGAGTGGGTTATGGGAGTTGCACAGCCAGCCGTCACTCCATAGTTAGCCGTATCCGAATTACAGACAGAAATGGTATCTGTGTCTGTGTCACTTGGTGTTTTCGCAGCAAGTCCTTCACCATTGGAGAGAAGTAGACTCATGGGGTCTTTCTGTGAGTTCCAGGGTGATCTAGGTGGTCTCCGAACTCCGATGTATTGTACATAGCATGTTAGCATACCTCCATTCTCTAGACAAAGTGGCTCTCGTCTCATTGGCATTGTCACGCCGACGGCATGACGAAGTGGCTCGTCCGTTGTCTAATACGTTGGAGTATAGGATGTGAAGGCCCCGCAGATTGTGGACGGTGTGAGCAGATTCGCACCATGCCCCAGCGCGAGACTGCATACAGGCCGCCTGCCAACTTCCCCAAACAGGTAGGGCGAGAATGACCAGTACTTGCAGAAACAGAGTTACGATACATGATAACTCATTATGTCTGATATTGACCAGATAGGACAACCAGGATGACAAGGTATCCTTACTATTGGTGGATAAAAGTGGCGTTTTCCTAGATGTTATAAGGAAAGGTGGATTCACAGCACCTGCCAGACCGTGACAAGCACCTGTCGCCACCTTGTCTGTGGTCTATGCTCTCAAGAGGCAGGGACGTACTCCATGCTGTTCAGTCTGTCCAACATGGATCTGATGTCTGGCTCCATTTGATATATTCTTTTTTAAAAAATGTTTTCATTTGCCCTATTTTCTCCTCTGTGACATTGCAGAGCGCATTTGTTTTGCGAACATGCAGCTGCTGGAGTATTTCTGCAGCCCTCATGCTCACAGCAGCACTCATTTTATCAGACCAAATTTCCCACGAACTCCCCGCTGTTTGCTGAGTATCCCTTCAGTAGTTTCAGACCGATTACGATCAAATAAGAGTGACTAATTAGAAAGCTTGGGACTTGAATTCCCTGATCCTGATGGGGCTGACAGATAATAAGCCATTGTCTTTATTGACCAATTTGTTGAGCCTTGAGCTGGCTGATTGTATTCCAATCAAGTCACCGGGCTGGACCCACCTGCTGTAAAAGGAAACACGTGGATAAATGAGAGCTCAGATCAGCGTCTCACACTGTGCTGAGCGAACATTTCCCACTGATCAGCAGCCTGCCTTAGATATTGATATTCACTCCGGAGCCCTGATACCGGTTACAAAGCATATCCCTTAAGCCTGCGTAGCTCCTAAATGGCTCAGAGCACCTTCCACCCCCTCCTCCAAACACTCACCCTCATTATGAATTCCACTTTCATTATCGGCTGCAGCTTCAGGTGTGTGGGCTTGAATTCGCGAGGCTTATTTTTGATTATTTCTCGAACGTCTCGTCTTCTTGTCTTGAGCTTTATTAAGCAAGACCTTGGCTGGCAGAGGACATTAGCGTCAGAAGATCATTCATTTGGTTCCCACTGGTCTGCTCCTCTCTGGTTCGTGGTATTTGCAGGGAAGGATGGTGCATTGCAGGTCCAATCCAAAACAGAAAAACAAGAACATCAAATTAACTGCACTGTGGAGATTAGAACCCCAGGCGAAACCGCTGTGCCTTTCAATAATTCATACCCACTGTCTACTGTCTCGGTATTTTATTGATACAACATTTCACTATAGACCACAAAAGAGCACTGGAGACTCAGTCTGTTCCTGTTGTGTGAGATAACACATGGAAAACTGTCTATCTCAGCTGTCAGTAAAAGACCAAACATGAGTCCTCAAAGGCTTGTGCCTTCGTTGCTGTAGTCATTAGAATAATTAAACACTTTTTTGTCCTTTTCTTAGAGCATTCAATATTTATTCATCCCTTCTTTGCACCTCGAAGTGGGGAGGTGTAACATTATGGGTCTTTTGTATTCCGGGAGTTCAAATCAAACACACATGCCACGGCAGTGGCCTGGGGTCAGTGAGTCAGTTCAGTGGGAGGAGGAAATAATGACCAGCCACATGGAACACATTTTTCATTAAAATGAATGCGTTAAAGACAACAGCAGCTTGAATACCAATCAGCTCCTCTGCAAGAAGTCTGTGAAAAGCATTTCAAACGCCTTCATCTCCTTCACTGAAGGTCTTACTTCTGAATGTAAAATAGCAAGTGGGACATCCCCTAAGGGATGTCAGCTTCAAGTAATGTTAGCTGCTCTCCAATTACACACCAAGAATTAATGTGAATAAATGATAAACATCCTTCTTACTGGACGTTAACACAGGACTGTGCTCTCTACAAGTTTTATCCAAAATACATTAATGTTATTAATGACAAAAGTGTTCGGAGGGTGAGTAATTTGGAAAGCTGCTGTGTGTTACCCAGGCCAACACACCGGGCAAGGCCTCTGCTGAGCTATTGAGTAGCAGCATTGGTTTATTGATTAAAGAATCAGACCCCAAGTGTGTACAGCACCGAGAGCCTTATAGGACAAGGAGAGACGCAACAGGGCATGAGAAAATAATATTTTTTCTCCTGCTAGCCCCACTGGAGCTGAACATTACAGTACAATTTGGTACCGATATACACCAGAACTAACCTTTCGCTACACCTCACTTCTGTTCCCACGTGACTTTACCATCAAAATTCAGTCATTCCATTTAACAATTATTGCCTGATCTCGGACAGAAAAAGATAAAATCCTGGTTGCGATTTCCAGCCAGTAAGCATCGATTACGTTGCTAGCTAGATAAGCTAATGTGATTCGGTACACTGCCTCCTTATCACCAAACAGCAGGCAGACACTGTTAAATGCTAAATAGTGACCATGGTGGAGCATTTATCAGCCAAATGCCACAATAAAAAATAAAAACTGTGCTAAAAGGAGAATTAAATTTGAATTTAAAGTGGGTGAGCTTAAAAGATGATGACAAGTCAGCAGTGTGGGGGAAAGGAAAGATATTTGGGATGGATTAGGGTCACGGTGGGGTCGCTCCTGTGCTGTACACTCTGTAAAACAATCCGTTTCAGCGTAGATGGAAAATACAAATCACAGGCTTCCTGGAGCCCAGAATGGGGCCCTTTCTCTTGAATTAAAATTGCTGCTAAAAGAGTTTTCCATCTCCTTTGTTTTCAGCAAAGTTTTGCCAACAAAAAACTTTCATTGAACAATAAAACTGTAAACCAAAGAGTAATAACTGACCTTGTTTGCAGTCCCAGGCGTCCTGCAGTTATACAGACATCTATTATATGTTGGTGGTCTACATTACATAACGAATCTCTGTATAACATAATGAATAATAATCAGAACCTTTTAAGACACTTTATTATTCTACTTCCATTTATGATACTGCTTCTTCTTCTTGGGTGTTATGACATACTTTATTCTTCCTTGTCTAATTGATTTTACGGCAGCAAAATATTGATCCTGTGTCTGTGTTTGTGCATCTCTTCTCATGTGACGTCTCTCTGGCCAATCATGCTTGTTGCAATGATAAATGTGACAAGTTCTCACTCCTTGTGGCGAGAAGGTCAGCGTGAGATTTCATTTCCACGGAGATGATGATCACGCTATAACTCACTTGCCTGTGTAGCCCTTAGCATGTCAAATGGTTGTGCTTTAGCCTTCAATGGAAGACCACCTTCACAAATGGGCACTGGGGCAAATTGGCTTTGGAGAATTGATGTTGTACTTGTTGTTCTAAATACCTACAACAAAAATACTACACGGTGGGTATGTAAAGGTACGAACACATTAAACAGTCATCATGTTTAATGGTTGCAATGGTTGGCTGTGACGCCGCCTCACGTTGCCTGCGTCTGGACCAGAAAGTTTCTGTTGTACACAATGCAAAGACCTCACTGTGAAAGGCTGGGCTTGCGTGAAAGGAAATGAATCTTCATACCAGCAGGTGGCAGTAGTCTATATTCATCATTCAAAAGGAGAAACTGTAAGAACGACTATTAACTGAGAGGTAGGAAGCTAGCAAGAGCGAGACTAGAGAAACTGTTATACAGAGCTAGCCTGAATCAGGCTGATCAGTTGGTCTGGCTGGTTCTCTAAGCTGGACAGCCTATCAGAGGGAATTCTCTGACTGACTTGATCTGCCTCTGATTCATCATGCTGACTCGGCTGACAAGCTGCAGACACGGGTCCAACTAGTGCCAGTGGCGACGGATACACTGCCAGCGGCTCGACGCCAGCAAACGGCCAACAGTCACCTTGCTGTGTCACGGCCTTTAAAAATAGAGCTTTTACTAAACTCTAACCTGTATCCCTTCATTCATTCATTACACCCTCCATACTGGAGACTGCGAGTGGGAGAATCCAATTCTGTGCAGAAATTGAGAGAAGGAGGAGAAAATGTGGTCCTTTGTTTTTTTGTTTTTTTTTGCTTTGCCTCATTTGACTCTCACAGCACTGATGTCAAGCCCTTCTCGTTTCCCTCCTTCTTTCCCAACAAAGCACCAAGAACCTCGTCTGTCTCGGAGTTTCACTGGCTGCCTCAGTTCATGTAGCAGTTTTGTCATAATGGCTGTTGAGCTGTCTGTCACGCTGAAAGCCTCAAGCCTCTGGGGCCGACACTCCTGTCACGCTCAAAGCCAGGGTTGATGGGGCAGAATCTGACGTGGGGGCCTGCACACTTCATCACACAAATTAATGTGCAGTCTTACAGGGTAACTCAATCACTGAAAGGCTGAACACTAAAAATACCGCATCCTTCCAGGAAAGAACAAAATAGGCGCTGAGATCTGTAAAGACAAACTGGGCTGTTGTCGTTCTACCTTGTAGGTTCTGGTACAGCCGGTGGAGCTTGGTGTCTTGATTGATCATTTAATTAACAAAATGTCAACGTGCAAGTACGGGACAATTAAAAAACCAAAAATATTCAGGCATGTGACAAAGGAAAGTATCAAATCCTCACGTTAGAAGCTGAAACAAACATTTTTTAAAAGCATGTCTGAAAAAATTTACCGATTTTCAGGCAGATAATTGACTAACTGTTTAACCTTTAATGTGATTTTAGTTTTTTAATTATGCCTCGTACTCTTCTGCATGTAGATCCAGAATAAATTATTGGTTGGGTCAATGGAGATGGCAGATATATGTGCCAGAGGCTCGACTAAAGTCAGATCAGATGTGCATCAGATCTACACCGTGCACCGTAGTTCCGTTTCATAAACTCCGCTGTGTCCTGATGTGCACCGCCCCAGAAATGTAACTACATGATGCAGCGATGTAGACAGCAACCGCTGTGATTAGTCTGAAATTTCCCTCTTTTTCCCTCCTACACATGTACTCAGACGTCTTCTCTCTTATCCGTATGAAGTTCACAGCTAACTAGCCACAGCCTGGCGTTTCAGCAGCGCAATTACAGAACAGAGCCAGCGCACAAGCACACAAGTGTAAATGTTATATATGTAAATCGTGTAGCCCGATGCGGCATAGATCCCTTTACGATATAAACCAAGCTTAAAACAGTGGTAAAATGTACTCATGAGTATAAATTTAAGGTACATATTTCTCAAACAGTGATACATTTATTTTTTTTATTTGAGCAACTGTTTCAATGCAGGGTTTTGTAAAGGAATTATTTAACATTGTGGTGTCACTACTAACCCTTGAGGGTCTAAGGATTAGTCCAGCATTAGTCTCAGAGGAGGCATGTATTACTGAAACAGTTGTAAATACTCATCAAGAGTAGGAGTAAGAAAATTACTGAGTTACTGCGTTTTTATTCAATTTTTTTTGAAAGGTTATCCTTCTAAAATAAACTACAACATGCTTCAGTGCGTTTTTACAACTGTAAATTTTAAATTTCATACTTACGCCCAACCTGTTTTGTGTTGTTCATCAGCATTCAGAGTCTTTGTGTCAGTATGTGCTGAGACTGAGAAAGGAGTTTTTGGCACATTGTCTCATTTTACAGATCTGTCTTAATAACTTTTTAAGTTTTGTGGCGGCTAAAGCGACTCATTCTACGGGTTAATTAACAAAAGAGTAACAAAACATTGTAAGATTGCGCTGAACAGCTGCATTTTGCTGCTCACCTTAGGCAGCAATACCACCACTAACCACTAGATGGCTGCCATTTATCAGTTCAGCAACTTTGGATGTAAAGACGAAATGAAAACTCGTCTCTCTCGCACTCGTCTGATTCAGTTCATTACCTTTCATTGGTGCAGCAAATCCAGAATAAAGAACAGTGGCACTGGGGTTGATAATGTGGAATGAAATAAAAAATTTTTAATCCAGGCATTAATATGCAATCAGTTTAATCACATAATTCCCAATTTTAATTACATTACTCACTTATTTTTCTCGTCTCTCTTTCAGTGGAGTAATATGATCAGGAACTAATCAGGCATGTTCCTGATTACGTCCCTCCGTGGAAAGCATGGGCAGTTCATACCATCATTCCTGGACTCAGGAATTTCTCAATTGCCCCAGTGGTAGAAAAAAACAGAGGATGTATGATGAGAGCACGTTAGCTCAGGAACTCCTGGAACACACTGAGATTGAAAGTCCATCTCAACAATCTGGATGCCATATTGAAATCTCCCAAAAGGTGAGGTCCAATGCAAGATGATGCTAGATGCTGATTGGACTATTTTCAGAGGCACGTGGACAAATTGTCCACAACAGCGACGCTCACTGACAGCTTGCCAAACACTGTGCTTGAATGCGTTAGAGAAATTTCCTTTCTGTCTTGCCTAATCGCCCCAAGGAACAAGTCGTCCATGCTGTGAAGGTTTGCACAGCTGAAACAACCTGATGTTATCCAGTTTCATTGCGAGAATGTCTGTGTAAACAGTACTTTAACGAGTTGTCCGACAACAAGACAGAGCACCGCCTCTGCTACATTTTCGGTCTAAAAGGTACCACAGCAGTAACCTACTGAAAGTTCACATTTAATTTTAAGGGAAAACAAATTCAAACTTAGACCAGGCTGCAAGCACACGCACGAGGAACATCTATATATGGATTGTGCTTTGCTGTATATAATTCAGTGACTACGCGGCTGTGAAAATGACATTTATGTGGCTTGAAGGCGGCTTCATTAAACGCTGCACAAATAATAATAATCATATTAAACTTTAATTACTTTAATGACTGCGCTCTCATGTGGCCTCGTACTGTATTGTTGTTTTTAGCACATCTAATCAAAACGGTTTCCATGTTTTGTGTAATTATATGAATTTATGATGTGTCAGTGTGCCCACGGAGGCCAAATATCAATTAAAGTTGCTTTAAGTTACAGAGAAGATGTAAATAAACATTTAGAAATATGACTTTGTCTGTTAAACAACTTTACACATATCATTTTTACAGTATAGTATTTAAAAAGTACACAGAAGTACCAGACAAATAAGGAACACAACAGCAGGCTGTTGTAGTAAAAACCTGAGGCTTTAGTTCCCCTGTATTTTTTGCTTTTGCTCCACTACATATATTTTTACTTGTGAAACCTTTTGTGAATTTCCTGCTTTTCCTGTACATTAGTTATAGTATAGTATATAGTATAGTAGAAATTTGGACAAGGCAGACATTGTGAAGGTGTCACTTTCTCAATTTTCACTGTTTTCTGAAATTTAAATTTCAAAATTAATTAATGTGAGCAAATAATGAAAATATTAGAAAATAATTAGTATATGGGTTGTCAATATTAATAGAACCTTTAACCTGTACAAATTAATGCAGTAATTCATTTATTTATGAATTAATAATCTAATGCTTAATGTTATATGCAATGACTATTTTCAATGACTACTCTAAGTACTCTTAAGTAATATAAAATTATTTAAAAATAAAAAATAAAAGTAATATTTGCTGTTAAAGCATCATAAAAAATCAAGTGTGTTACACACCACAGAATCACACAATGGCTACCAAGCTGTTAATTGTTAATGTTGCAGTAAAAAACATTGGGTTAGCTTGCACTGCAGGTTAGCAAACAGCAAGAAGATTTTTTTTTCTTTCCAGACAGAATAAACAAGACATGTGCGAGAAAAAGAGAGAAAGGAGGTGGAACTGGTGAAACAAACAGATATGAGTGGAGTCATAAAGTGCTTAAAAAGGTGAGACCAGCTTCACTTGTAGCTGTTTCCACCTCTGAGTTCTTTTTTCAGCAGTAGCCTGAACACACCATTAATTGTAATAGCTTATTTTGACTGCGTGGTACTACAACTACTTCCACCGTCTAAGCTTCCACTTCATGGTCATTTTGAAAGCTTCTGTTTGTGGAGCTGAGTTATACTGAGAGGTGTTTCTAATATTTCATCCGCTGAGATATTTTAGCAGGCCACTAGACAAAAATCTGCCTGAAAGGGTTTCCTGGTCAGAACACTTGAAGCTGTGAAGTGTGTGAATGAATCGATTTCTTTACTCCTGTTATACTATTGACACGGTCCACTCCACATTGGACTAGATGATCCGGGATAATGCCACATATTTTGGCTTGTGGATTTAAGAAAAGAAAGAAAAAAGTACGTTTGACATATGTCGTGTAGTCGTTGCTGCATGCATTAGATGATGCACTTCTTAGTCTTTGTTTCCAGACAGCATGAAACACAGTCTGACATCAACGAACAATTACAACTTGACCAACTGAAACAGATTCCTGAAGCTCTCGTAGATGGCCGTGATGACTGCTTTAGTTTCTCCTTCTTCCTCTTTGAGGACACAGGGGAGTTTTTTTGCAGTTGACAAGGCCCTGACTTTAATACAATGATGCATTACACAGACTATCTTTGCCAACAATTTGTGCGCCTTCTTGCGGCACCGCATCACTCCGGGGACAAGTAACGGTGACTCGCGTCTACTTCTGCCTGCAAACAATGACAGCAGTGAGACTAGTTGGATTTATAACAATAGTTTGTTCTGCAGCTCCCAGAATTCTTTGAGGCCGTGAGTCAGGGCGTCAGGCGATAAGCATCCGAGGTTGGTCCTGGTTTAGAGGTTGGCCCCACATCCCACTGTTGTTGCTGTTAATGAGTCTGTCAGAGAGAGCTCTTCAATTGGGTGTTCAGCTCAGAGAACCAATGAAAGAGAAAAGAAGAAATGGAAGTAATGGAAATAAGCACAATGAGGAAGGCCACGCACCTTTTCTTGTTTTACATCTTAATCTGATCTGAACATTCAAATACACAAATATTCTTACAACAACATCATCATTAATACAGAGGTTCGTTCTGTACAATTGTTTGTTGCTCTTTGTAGCCTCCCAGCTAATAGCGCCTCTCCCAGTTTCCCCTTTTGAATGATGGATACGTAAAGTGTGTACCAGCTGGATGCTGGCTGAAGTCTTTGTGGCGTGGTAAAGTCCAACATTTTGGTCCAGATACAGGCAGTGTGAGGCTGCGCCACAGTTGGCCTTTCGTTGCCATTAGTTCTGTCATGTTGGTTTGGTGCATCCGTACCTTCAATCTCAAAGAGGCCAATTTTAACAGAAGATTATTGATCAAACGAAACTAATCAAGACTCCACCGTTATCGGGATTCACTCGCTTTCATCAAAACACCAGATCAGTGGCTGTAATCCTTATCATCCAATTCTAAATATAGACGAATATTATTGGAATGGTGCCGTTATTCTCGGCCGTCATGTTTGACCAGAAGTGGTCCAGACAACAGCCGGCCGCGTGTTGTTTCGTCTGCTGCCTGTGGGTGAAGGATGTGAGCTGTTTTCTTTCTACTAAAACTGTAACCACCTACAGGGTATGACGAGACAATGAGGAAGGGGTCTACTGCATTAAAACTTTACTCACTAATTAGATAGACACTTTGCACGCTAGGAAAGATGAATTAAATCCAAATATCAACGCTTAAGGGTGTGATACAACATGCAACACGGCACTGATTTATGCTGTGATGCCAGCGGTGTACTGAATTTTTATAGTGACATTGATTAAAGATGTTTTTCTTCATTTTGTTTTAAGGCTCAGCCAAAGGGGAAGCGCAAACGTTTATATATTAGTTAATAAAGTAGTAGATTCCCGTTTTAGGTAGTCCTTTGCGTCTGCATACAAATCCCGTTCGTGAGCTGCCAGAAAATGTGTTAGTCACAGTCCACCTAGAACATATGGTGCCTTAGGCCCTCCATCAGTTCAGACTCTATCTTTCCCATTTCCTGGAATCTCTGCTGCTTCCTATATTTTGTGTTTTCAGTTATACTGCCATTAACAATCCCCCGAGGAAACATGACCCACAAGAAGTACAATCAGGGAGATGGGGGGAGGACAAATTGAATAACAACCTCATGACAAAAGACTAGAAGGCACGGAAAAGTGCGTCAACGTGTGTGTCCGTTCGTGAACGCGCCGATGTGTGCATGTATCTTCTGTTTTCTTTAATGTGGGTGAGCAGGGTCATGCAGCTGGCGGAACACCGGGGCGATCGGGTTTCATTAAAACTAAAGACAGAATTAGATTTTTCTCTTGCTTTGTGCAGAACAGGGAAATAGAGGTGCAATTTGAGGTTTGTTGTGACATTTCATCCTGTGATTATATTAGCACCCTCTGCAAAGCAGCCGCTGCCCTGGTCTGAAATGATGTTACCTAATCTGACAAGAATTGATGGGGTGACCTTACAGCTTGTCCACTGGTGGAAAATGGCTCAGTGGTTTCACTGTTTAACACTGGATATGTGAAAACAGCTGTTGCATTTTCATCACTCGTATTACAGCAGTGTTATCCCTCCCAAACGGAAAATAAAGAATATGCAGTGAAATACACGCCAGATTATGTTTTTGACGTGCAGCTCGACAACAAGTAGATACATCACCTTGTACAACACACACACACACACTCGGGCGGCCATGTTCCATTATTCATCAACACATGCATCTCCATTAAATTTGCATTTTTCATTTATCTGTTAGCTTCAGTAATAAATATCCACATATAGACGGTGCTCCGCGGCAAAATTACTGGAAGTCTATTCCTTCTGCGGCAGATGCACAAGTTTTGACCAGAAAACAATGTGACGACAAATGGGAGGGGCTGAAGTAAATTACTCTGACAGATTATCAAGCAGGTGAGTTCCAACTTCAGAGTTACATTCTCAAAGTTTCTTCCAAGGCGTATAGAAAGTTAAATTACAACAAACCTTTAGAAAGCAATAAACGGTGACACATTTGATTTACAATCCACTGACGAGACAAAGAAACGGCAGCAGACAAAAACATCGGATCTGTGTGGAGAGTTGAGGAGACTGTGACATTTATTTAATACGTTCTTCTAAATTGTTTCCCATCATTTCGGACTGGTGCACTTTTATTTTATGAAAGCAGAGTAGGAGAATTGCATTCAGCAATTTCATGCTGCAATGTGTCGGAAGCCAGGTAGAAACTGAAATATTATACTATTTCTTCTTCTGTGGTTATTTTGCAGCCTGGTACATCCAACAGCAACATGCCAAGTCGAGTCTTGTAATATCTGTGCACATTTGTGATTTTGGCGTGTCACTTCACATCCTGTAGTCTCAATTAAGGACCGCCTACACCTGTCCTTGGCTTTAACTCTAACCACCTTATTTGATGCTATTTCAATGTGATTTGAAATGTTTAAATTATGCTGCCATGACATGCAAATATAGCTGAATTCAGTTTTTTTCTGTGGATGGCTCTCTTGGTTTGCCCAGTAGGAGGAGTGTTACCGTTTTTAGTTTGTTTTAATGAGGATGGAAGTAGTTTTAAGTTGTCCAAGCCAAATTACTTTCTTATTACCTCCAAATATGAAATAAAACATTTAATCACAATGAACTGTGATCAGTTCACAATTTAAAGTTGAAATAAGATATTGTAAAACTGTGCCTATTCCTTTTGTTAAAGGACAAAAACGCATTTTGAGCCAATGTGCATCAAATGATAAACCCAGAAGTTGCAATACACCCTCCCAGCCGAGCCGTAACATCTACCAGAAAAAGAAAGCCATTGCAAAAGTGCTAAAAACTGCAGTTCCCTCGAGGCTGGTTCCAAAAGTGAGTCAGTCCCCATGGACCCCCACATCAAATGGCCCGGCTTTATGCTTAAAATAAGGGCATGCCACCTTGACTGAGGTGGGTGCTGTCACATTTTGCTTCCTGTCTGCATTCATGTCAACCTCCCGCCTCAGGTCTACTCACGCTCCACCTCCCTGACCATTTTGAAACAGCTGGGAGTTAAGCAGTGCCAAGATGGTGGCGGCTGGAGCCAGCGCACTGAGCTTCAAAAACAGCTCTTCGGGAAACATATGGCTGACTTCACATAGAGTTACGAGGGTCTCTGACTGGAGAATTAATATCACCAAACATGCAAAGCAACAGAACAAAGCTTTAAATTTAGCAGTTTTTAAGCTACATACAGTACCTATTAGCGGCGGAAAAAAGATTCGGGATCGGCCACCAAAGAAGACTCAAGGATCATGAATCTAGACGTCTATTGAACCGGTTCAGTTGAGTCCTACCACATTTGATTGATATATAATCAATAAACGGCACCATTCAAACATCTTACATACGTACATTTTGCTTCTCTGCCAAGTGAGATCACAAAATGTAGCCTACTACCCGACCTGACTATTAGCAAGCAGCGCCACCTGGACTCAGCCAGCAGGGATTCATGAGTAGCGAATCCGCTACAGATTCGCTACTCATGAGTCCGATCTGCCATTCGTGAGTCCGCTGCGGATTCGCCACTCATGAGTCCGATATGTCACTCATGAGTCCGATCCGCCACTCATGAATCCGCTGCGGATTCGCCACTCATGAGTCCGATCCGTCACTCATGAATCCGCTGCGGATCCGCTACTCATGAGTCCCTGCTTAACCGAGAGCAGTGAGTCAACAGCCATTCACTCGGTCGGCAGAGAAACGAAACTTAACGTTGTGAGCGAATTAATAGCCTCTGCATCCACTCCACGTACACTTTAGACCATAAGAAAATAAAATATTCTTTCGTAGTAGTGACCCTGTCCTCATTAATTATTTTTTTATTTTTTTATTTTTTTGCACAGCTTAATTTTGAACTTTAGGTTCAGACTTATGTCAGATACTTGATATGATTTTCAAGTGTCACAACTGATAAATGGCAATAACAGGTAACTAATAATCCTTTATTAGGTGTTTACTATGCTTTATTATGTCTGGAGTGAATGTACTGGAAACACTTCTTCTTTCACAATCGGGCCATTTTGGGTCAAGTGACTCAAGTGACTCGCAAAACCCGGCTCATACAAGTGAGTGACTCAGACTGATCCGAATCCCTCATAAGATCCGTGTTTTACACTACTAGTACCTATATGTAGCCGGGAGATATATAGCCAACACAGGAAACAAAAATACGTTGGGTTCTTTATTCTGAATAAAAAATTAAATTAGCATTAATCCGAAAATAAAACATCTAAAAAATAAATGTATGTCTTGGCAGTGTACACTGTGTTGTAACACTCTTAGACCAACCAAACAAACCAGTAGTTGGCTTTAGACCGTGCTCCACATACATGTATCTCTGGATGACAGAATTCCCAGCGAAACGTTTCTCTTTTTTCTCATTTCTCTCAAGCTGCCTGCCCAAGATTCATTGTGCTCAGAGGTTTACCCACAAAAGAACAGTGTCATCTGATGATGTAATCAAAAAATTGTACATCTTTCCGACCTGGCCACATATAGAAACATTTAAACTCAACGAAACTGAGAGAACAAGGTGAAAACTTTTAATATGTTCCCTATAATTAAGTCACAACTATACGTCTGTTAGGTTCCACAAAAAATTAAATACCTAACTGGCATTTGGATCACCAGCTAGATTGTAATTATAATACTGATCATTTTCATTTACATGCCCATTAGGATCATGTGCACGTATATCAGTGCTGTGATGTCGCCATTAGATCGTTACCTGTGTGACATTCGTATTATAACAGGTGCTGGGAGTGGTACAGGAATGAGACACCCCAATTTACAAGCTATCAGCAATGACCCGGGGGTCAATCAGGGAAAGCTCTCTATGTAAATAAGTTTTACAGATGGCAACTCATCCCCTGGTAGACCACAGCTCCCCTCTTTGACAAGCTAATCCCCAGCCAAGCGTGTAATTAAGAACAGAGCCTGATATGCCGGGACGCCATTGCACGCGAGTGACATGACAGCGAAGCAGCGGTCTAATCACCTGCCGCTGACCAAACACAGTCACAAATGCATTCGATGTGCCAGGTTTGGATGAAGACAGGGAAGAGGAGCGTTACCAAATGATGAATAGAGAATCATTATCTAAGTTTACCTTTGATGGAAACAGTGTGGACGGGATGTTGCATCTGCATAAGACTGCGACAAACCCCTGACGTGTCTTTCATTATGCTGCTTTGAGGCCGAGGGGGGGATGTTCAATGTTTGGAGCCTCGGGCATAAGCCACCCTTCACGCAGTGCTGGATCCATATCATAATCACTTCACTGCAGCAGAAACATACCTGAGGGTTTGTTCCAGAGAGACTAGTCAGCACTCCTTTACTCATACATTATCATATTAAACTGAGCAGCTTCCTGTTTACCTTGTTCTGTGACTTATCAATCAAACTCAGCCAAATTAAATAGTTGAATAGACAGTTTCTACTTGATGATTAGATGAATAATAATTTAATTAAATATACTAAAACACGGACGGACACGTTTAAAAATATTGAATTTCTACCGCTCCGTGCAGCGCTGCAACGAGCAATTATTTTCATTACAAATTCATCTTTAGATTATTCTCTGGATTTATTCTTTATTTTATGAAATGTCAAGAGGACTAAAAAAAAATAAAATAAATACAAAGCCCACTCCAGCTACTCTGTATCCAAGGTAACATCCTCAAGTGTCATCTTTTGTTTGAATAGGAAATATTTCACTTATTATCACATGAGAGAAAAAAGCTGCAGATTCTCATATTCAAAAAGATAAGATAATAAAAACTGTTACTGGTGAATATATTTTTCATCAATCCATTCACCTCTTATGCAGAATTAAATTTTTAATATTCTATAATATATTATGTATAATATTAAACATGTTATGCTTTTAGGAATGTAATTTTCTGGATTTATATATTACAAACTGGATAACATTTTGCATATACTAGTTTGGCATCATTTGTTACTTGCTTAAAAGTGACTTTATATTTTGATAATATGAGGAACACATTTTTGAATATGCGTAAATAATTAATTAAATACGTATGCGTATTAGTGTTAGACAAATTTTTGTAAAAGCAAATTTAAATACAGTCTGATCCAGTCGGTAAAAATTGCAGCTGCCCCAGTTACTACCCTTAATTATCAACATACAATTTTACATTTAAACATAAAAATTTCTGAATGAAGGAACTATTTCAAATGTTAATGTTTTATCACTTGGTACTATTTAACAGAAGTTCCGATTTATTCAGTGTAGATATAATTGGAAAATATTCTGCTACTAATTGGTGTAATTAATGTTGATTTAACTTTAATGGCTTGTGCTAATTGTAACTGGAAGTGCAGATTTATTATTTATCTGCAAAAGGTTGCTTACTCCGACTCCGAGCGTAACGTTAATGGAACGTCGTTTAGTTTTATAGGTCTAAATGTGCAGAAACAAACTGCTTACTAGCCAATAGCGTCTATTCTAGAGAGTCTGAGTTGACTTGATGTCTAGACAATATCAACCAGCACAACCACTCACTGTAATAGTTCAAATACTGACGCTGCTGTCTCATTGTTTTGAGGTCGGAAAGCCAAAGGATCTTCTCTGTTGAGATGTTCACGTCTAGCATTTGTGCTGCTGGTGTAAGCCATCTTATTTTTACAAAGCGTGAAGCTGACTGGGTCCCTGTTTAAGGAATCCCAACACTTCTGATGATCAGGTTTGAGCATAAACAATGCAATGTGTCAATTTAGTCCAGAGAAACCTATGAATTTAAAAGCTTACCACCTTATCACTTCACCATTACATTTGCATAAGATGATGCATGCCTCATCAGGGGCCCCAAACATAACATCCTGAGAACAGCTGCTTACAGGACGGTATATAAAGATAAGCCCTCCCAAGGGGTCGGTTTGTATTATTCAAAAACAGAATAAAAAAAGAAGGTGTTTGACTTTTTGTTAAGATTTGCTCCATGAACCAGCCTCGGTTTGCTGCATTCTGCGTATCAAAGCAAATCTACTGAATCATCTCGGGCTCAGTTTGATTATTTGTACACTTCATTCGAGTTGTTTTTTTTTTTCTCCTCCCACAAAAGTACAATGTCCTGATTAAATTATATCGATCAATGATCTCGCTCAGCTAAATATCCGGATGTGGGAAATTTTGTTGGTCTTGCGGTTTCATGGCATCATTTCCCACAACTCAGCATGATAAAGCAAACAAGTTCTCTCAGTGTGCTAAGCTGTGGCCATCTTGTTGGTGTAGCATGTTATTGAATTTCCAGTTGACAAACCTTAATACATGAATGGGTTAAACCTGCTCTTTAACACTGTGAAAGGCAGCAATATGTCAGAAAGTGTCCGGAAAACAACATTATGATTAGCTGAAGGAACATATGGTCAGACTGTAGGATTAATGGCTGATTAAAACTGGGCACAATTCATAAAAAGTGTACAGTGTATGTTCAGGTTAAATGGTCACTTTGCTATGGGATCATAAACATGCTCCACACAGAGTATGCTGCCCTCAGGTATGCTGCAGGTTTGGTTACAGGGTTTGACAATGTTTTTTCTAAGAGCTCTGTTCAGCTGACAGTGACTGAATCCCCTCTTCAAGAATACTGTTCACGTAAATTCACTGCGGGTCCACCGCACTATAAAAATACCCATCAAGGAGAGTGTGTTCTGCATACCAACAGGTTCTACATGGTAATGAGTCTTCAACAACCTATACAATGCAAATATAATACATTCACTGAAAGGCGTTCTTATAGCCACGGCCAACTTCCGTGGCATTTGGCCAAGACCGAGGAGAGAATGTGTCAGTGTTGGAGAGCTGCCCTGCATTCAGAGTGGAGCAGCTCCGTCTGAGAGAGGAAATGGAAACACTCTCCATGGACGGCTCAAACCACTAGAAGGAGAAATCCTGTAATATCCGGCCCCTGCCTGACTTGATCAGGAACTGATATGTCCCTGTGTGGCTCTGCAGAGAGCTCATGTGTTTAAGTTTTAATAGTATCGTAGCAAGAAAAAACACTAATTACTTGCTCGTGGGATTTTAACTTAACTGATTATTTACCCCGCAAACCTTAGTTAATGGTAGATTTATTGGCAATTATAATAACAATGGACACACAGAGACAGGCACAAGCTAACCCTAACCCATAAATAGTTGACTTTGCTGTATTGCAAGATTTGTATGACTAACCAAACTAACTAAGCTAATGCGCGAATACGCAGACCCTAACATCGTAGCCTGATGTGCACCTCTCCAGAGATTTATGCGTCACGGCAACGCAGACTGCAAGAGCTGTGATTTGTCCACTTCGCAGTAGCGCATTTCCACTTTAGTATTTCCATCTCCGTAATTTTCAAACTGATTGCTTTAAATCAATAAAGATAGAACACGACAAGCAAAGGTTAAGTGAGGAAGTTCGAAGGTAGAAGCATTTGTACGACTCAATTTTGGCGAACGTTTCAGTCGCCATTGTTGAATGTGAAACAGGAAGTAGAAAGTGAAGCAGGAAGCAGAAACAAAAGTTAACCCAACTGGCAAAAAAGATACAGCACCGACTTGCATTTGAGTGGCGTTTTTTCAGAGCGAGCCATGACTGACGAGCGCACCAGTATAAATGGCTCGCACCGGCGTAGGCTATGTGCATAAGTTACGGCATCTATGTCCCGCAGAAGCATGAGCCGCACTTAAAGAGTGGGTTGGAAATTCTGCCTCTTGCTGACTTTTCAATTATTCAAAGTTGACTTGGTTTAAAATAATTAGTACTCAATAGATACATACCAAATAAATGCGACAATGTAATTATCCCGTTGATCCCTGCAGAAGATATGGAAATCAAGAAGAATGTTTTGTGCTTTTTTTACACTTTTGTTTTCATGAATGTTTTTCAAAAAGAGATTAAAAAAAGTATTTTCTACCCTTTAAAGTAGTAAAGAGACGTCCATGAAAGTGTTCTGCTCTGTGAAAGCTTTATAGGAGTGCTGTGGTTTCTGTGGCTGTACGGTTGGAGCCAGTTTAATGATGAGCATAAAGTTTTGTTTTTTTTTATTCATTAGCCTATCAAGCTTTTAAGCACCTGTACACACTGGCTGCTCTTTTCCAAACTGGAACTGACAAGCTCAAATAGCTCCTCTAAACAAGGTGCTGCTTTGTCCTTTGTATCTACTTCATGTCTAAAAACAGATTTGTATTAATATACAGTGTATGAAGATGGTCACAAGCAGCAGCAGCGCTGAAGTTACTGAACTACGGGTAAAATGTTGGAAAGTTGTTTTGCCTAAGGTCTCACTGGGGTTCAGAAGACTTCCAGGTGAGATCAGTGGTTACCTTTAAAACCCCATAATCTTTGATTTGTGGCCATGAGGACATCAAACAGCAAACTTTGCAGCATTTTATTACTATGACACAGTCCAATTTGTGGTTCAGTGAAGGATTAACATGTATCAGTACCTCTCTACATACTGAGCTTAAGGTCAGAAGAACAGTTTTAAAACATTTTATTTATTACTTACTACACACTCGGACATTGTATGGAGGACCAAAACGTCTAAAGTCCTGAATAAATAATGACACAATAAATAAATGTATATGCCATTAAATTCCTCAAACTGTTGTTTGTGGGCATTATTTAATTTATATTTCTGGTTTAGTTTGCTTCTGTATTTATTCACCTTGAGTCAGTTTCCTCTGTTTAATTGACTTTCCCATTAAATGGTTTATTTTATTGATTTTTCGTTTCTTTCTATTCATTAATCTTTGCTTTTATTTCTTTTTTTATTTCCCCAAATATATTTCTCTCTCTCTTTTCTTTTTACAATTATTAATGTTCTTTTGCTTAGTCATGCAGATGGGGGTGGATGGGGTGTCACTTATCGACCTCAGCTAAAATAAAAACGTCTGTCTCCAGTTAGGAGATTTACTGGTGTATTGTGATAAAATACATCTCTGTGCCAACAGAGCCAAAGACAGGAGGGATTTTCCTTATTAAACCCGTAGAAGACATTTTTCAGTTCCTGAACGTGCTCTCTTGCCTTCTCTCCACTCTGCCCTGCACATCTTGAGTCCAGCCCGGCTCAAGTATCTCATTTAACCTTCCTCCCATCTTCTCCAAGTTTTGACGCACAGTTTCAGGTCAGCTTTGCTGATGCGTGGAAGGATTTCAGGGGGCTGTATTAAAGCTCTTCAGGTGAATACCAGAGTGGATTGCGATTTCATTTCATTCTCGAGTCATCAGCCCCAGAGGAACACAGCACCTCCAGCCAGAGCCCACTTCCCCTTGAACTCGACTTCGATTTTCTTCTAGGGCTGCTGGCCATAAGCAGATCTAAAATGTTGTTGAGGCTCTTGATTTATGGTTTGTCGGAAAGATAAATTGTGCCGAGTGCATCTACAAGAAGGATTGACTCTCCTGTATATGCTTGAGCAATTTTTTTAAGTTATGTACTGTATGTATCGAGGCCATTGCTTCCTCCACATTCACCTTTGGCAAGAGTCTATGTCAAGCAGAGGGACACATCTAAAGAGTAATAAACAGTCATTACAAAAAAGTACTGCACCTTCAACTTTTGTCAAAATCTCACTCAATCAGTTTTACTGACTCATATGTCAAAAATCAAGCAAATCTAAGTTTATTTGTTTAGCACTTAATACTACTCAAAAAGGGATCAGTCTACCGGGTCTGTCTGGTTTGCAAACAAGGATTAAATGATCTAGTGTTGTCGAACATTCCCACATGGCACAGAACGCAGATTAGGCTGTGTGAGCGCATTTAAAGTGCTGCTGACAGATCTTTGATAATTTAGTGGCGAAAAAACTCAGAGAGGTAAGAAATAAGCTGTAAGGAGGCAGGTTATTGGACCCATCAAATCACTTCTCTTTCATTCCCTTTAAAAAGAAGAGCACACTCACTGTGCTATGACACATGACATTTGCGTTATGAGGCGATGAGTCACAGGAGCTTTCCCCAAGAGAATATTTAGGCTATATCCTTGTGTGAGAGGCAAGGAATTGAGTTAAAAATCTGAAACCAAACCAGTCAGACAGGATAACACAGTCTTTCTGTTACTGGGAGAAAACATTACCCATGAATTACCCATGAACATTAAAATAAATAAATTCAATTAAAGAACCTCTGTGAAAAGTCAGACACTGTTCACATACAGCTTAAAGTAGCACAGAGAAAAAAGTCATACAGTTCTGTCTCTGTTACAATGACAGGACACTGCTGGTCCTTCAACCTTAATGACCCTAAATGTCATTTATGCACACCACCCTACCATTTCCATATAGTTTTATTTAGTATGATACCAATAGTGAGTGAAGTGCATACCATTTTCAGTGATATATATTCCTAAATGCAATGCAGCAGGGAGGGCAACATCATATGGGGGCCGGTGACCATGGCAGCAGTTGCATAAAGTCAATAGTTATTCAATTTAAGTGTAAGTGTAAGTATAGGGTTACAACTCGCTAGTTATTATATGATCATATATTTTTTTTAATTAGTTTTGAAACGCTGTCATCTATTGCAGATGCCAGTAGTGGTGAGCTGGTTGGGCAACCATGGTTACAAGCCTCAAACTGGCAAGGAGGCTCTCATGAAGCAATACTTGTGCACTGAAAAGATACATATTACTGTTTATTCACACAACAATATGTTGAACATCGAAGTTCTAATGTTTTGTTGACCGATCTATTGGCCCAGACATCCTCCCTACATGAACATTATGACTGTAAGACAACATCAACTGACTTCTTTTTGACATTAGAGACACAATCAATCAAACAAATCCATGTTGCAAATGGTAGAAGTTTGAGTTGTAACATTTGTTAAATCAGGGATGGGCAACTGGCGGCCAGGGGGCCGCACACGGCATATGACCTCACTCGAAGTGGCCCTTAGATTAATTTTTGCTAATTATAAAAATGTATCCTCTGCGGCACTGAATCAGTTGTAATGACACAGTTGGCCGCAAGATAGCGACTCTAATGCAGACGTTGCCTCGTACACGCTTCCACCGGTCTTCTCCACCAGTGAAGAAAAGACGTTGCGCAATGGCTAGAACATTTGATCGAGAAAATCGTGTGTGTGTTTCAGGTGAAATGGGAAGAAGGTTATCTGTTCACAGAATTTAAAAGCAAACCTATGTACTTAGTCTGCTTAGAGACGTTATCTGCCATGAAAGATTTCAATTTAACTCGCTGCTACAACACGTTGCACAAAGCTAAATACGAGAAGTATTCTGAAGCTGCAAGGACTGCTATCTTAGCGGACCTTAAATCAAAAGTACACAAACAACAGCGAGTTTTTACCAGTGTCCACTGCTGGTAGTGGTGAGGTAGAGTGGGTATACAGGGAAAATGCTGAACTCTTGGTGATTTGTATATTTTATTTTCATGAGCCCTTTGCACTGAAAAAAAAAAAAGAGAAATAAATAACAGTAAGTGGTTATTTTTTGTTTGCTTCAATAAACACACACACACACGCACACACACATATATATGTGTGTATATATATATATATATATATATATATATATATATATACACACACACAAACATATTTAAAATGGCAGTTTTATCATATATGGTTAAGTGTGCGGTCCTATGTGGCCCTCTGGTAGTGTCGATGAAAAATTGTGGCCCCCTCCATCATTTAAGTTGCCCATCCCTGTGTTAAATATTGGAGAAAAAAAAAGGTCTGCTTCTACCCCAACTATGATCTTCTTCTAAATCGGGCAAGTTTGGAGATGAGAACTGACCCAGAAAGGCCGTCAAGGGAAAAGCTGAAAACATCATGAGAAACATCATGGGAGTAACGATCAAAGCTAAGGTCATAAAACTGCTCACAAAGTGACGTCCTTATTTGTTATTAGACCAATGTCAAAAAAAAAGTGAAAGAAGTCATTGGTCGAGAACCTTTCTTCCTTCCCGGTCACTTAAGCAAGTGTTTAAAGCAGATAAGATTGACTTCCACCAGCACAGGTCACTGCCAAGCCACTAATTTTCCACATAATGCCCTACATTTGAGCTCATCATCAGGGAATCTCTCCATCTGTCAATCGACTATCTTTCTGCAAATAGCCTCCTGCAGTTTCAGTAAGTCAGTTGGAAGAAGAAGTATTCAGATCCCGTACTTGAGTAAAAGTACAACCCATGTACTCAAACTCCCCATTTGTGTTACTAATAGTAGAAATGTATTACCAGCAAGGTGTACTGAAAATAAAAATTACTTTTTCTCCTACATTCAGCCACAGTGTATGGCTAGCTGTCAGTGACTGTCACTGGTCTAAACTGTCCATGTGCCTCTAAATAAAGTCTAATAAGCGTAATGCTAACCGCCAGTTTGGGGCGATTTCAACATGGCTGCAAATTAGCCCTGATCGTTCTCAAAGACCGTCATAATATGCTTTTTTCCCACCAAACTGCAGACACTAAAGTGCAATCTAAATGGGTTGTGGGAAGGCTCGTCGGGGTTTTGTGCTTTCATCATCCGTAACCTCTCTTTTTCGATTGCTGGTGCAGCCATTTAGCTACTGATCAAGACAACGCTGTAAAAATGAGCAGGATCGTCTGAATTCACTGTCAAGGCTTTCCATGGAGAGGGAACTAGTCAGTGGCATGCTCAATGAGAGGGGAACTGAACATTTTGCTGCTCTGAAAGGGAGACGAGCAAAACTTCAAAATACTCAAGAAACGTAATATAAATTTATGAGTTACGTGAATAGACTTACTGTATAATCAGTGCAATGGTTGCATTGCTGCCACTGCTCTTTATTCTGCATATGCTGAACCTAAAATGAAATATGTTGAACTGAACCAGGTGATTATGAGGAGTCAGTTTATTTTTCATTAGTACTAAAGAAGTTGGCTTTACAACCAAAGCTGCTGAACTGATAAATGGCAGTCAACTAGTGGTTACTGGTGATATAGCCAAGCGAGTTAAATGGCAATAAACAATTCTTAGGTTACCGCTGACATCTTAACTGCATTGTCCAACATTGCCAGATTAGGCAGGAGTTGTGACGGTAGTTATGTAGGTTAGTTGGTTTAGGTAAATGATTTCTATAATAGGGAAACAAAGTATTCTGTTCTGTAGATTATTTTTTATTAAAAACTACTAATATTCCATAGGTTTTGCTGAAAAAGAGTCCTTGGTTGAATCTCCAAAATCACTTGTGTTTTATAAACTCGTGACCAACCTACTTTATGTAAACTCTGAGTAAAATGAACAACAGTCCCCCCTGAAGTGTAATGGATGAAGGACGTACTGTTGCATGAAATGGAAATACTCATTGAAGTACATTAAAATTGTGGTCACAACTGAGCAATGATAGTGTATCTTGTGCTACGTAGCATGAGTATTTCTCTGTTTGGCTCCTCAGGTAGAAATCAACCCGGAGTGCTTCCTAATCAGCATTAATCCACTTATGTTAGTCAGCTGCACATGCTCAGGTTACTGCTCCAGAAGGAATAGCTTTATCCACCTTTCTGTTTGAGTTCTGTCTGCTGCTTAGAGGTGAATCTTACTTTCCATTTTGTTCCTCTGCTCGTCGCCTGCATACTTCTCCTTACATCCTTACCACTCTGCATTGTCTCTGGTTGCCCAGTTTCCCCAGGCTTGCAACACCACCTGGGCGGCATGGCTCGACTTTTCATTGTGTGTGAGGTTGCTGCTGCTTTTCAGCTATTTTATCCTGTTGTGACTTTGCTTGTAGTTATTAATCATGCTGGGCTCTCTCTGATAGCAGACGCGTGTAAAATGGCACCATGGTGATCTTTTTCTCTGCAAAACTAACTCAGACAAGGCATGCATTTCTTTTCCTGTTCTTCCTGGTGTTGGATCTGTTTTTCCTGTGACAACCCTTGAGGCCATATTCAACATCTTCATCATCAACCAGGAGGATAATTCACTGCCTGCAGCTCGGTCTTGTAATCTGTTATGCGAGGAGGAGGAAAAGGAGGAAGCGCATGCCTCCTTCCCAAGACACATTGAACGTGATTTCTCCAGGTGAAGTCTGAAACAAATGGCCGTTTTATCTCTTCCGCGACTGAACGAACATACTCCAGATGTGCTGCGTGACTTATATGAGGAGTGTAGCAGCTATGCAGCACACTTGTCTCTGCGTATTGGTCTAAATGTATTAAGAGCCCAGAAGACCCCTGTGAGCTTTGCTTCCTGGTTCACATTCATGTCATGACACTCATTATTCTGGGCCACATTGGGAATTCTCTCATCACATGCCCGCCTCACACATTTTTCTTGCGGTCCGCTGAGGCAGACTCTGCGTAGTCACTTGCATTCATAATGAGAACACGAGTAGCGTTACAGCCACACAAATACAAACAGTGTATGTTTACAGTGATGGGAGAGAAGCCAAACAGGGACCTTGTGCTCCACCTAGACAAATGCCCTGTTGGCCCTGCTCATTAACAACTCATTACTAGAGTGAAATGGAGCCTGTGTATTAGCTGGTACATGTTTGTAGATTTTCTCCACCTACAGTGCTGTGCAAAGCCTTTAAGCACTTCAGATAGTGAGATTATTATCCATCACATAATGCCATCAGGGAGGCATCTGATTGGTCCTATTCTGCTGCATTACAGCATTACCTCAAACTTCCAGGCAGTCATATAGAGCCATCTACAGCCACTAGAATAACAGGGAGTCCTGCAACAGATAGTTTGGTCCCCACAGAGCCCTGATCTCAACTTCATGGAGTCTGGGATTATGTGAAAAGAGAAGACACTGATACCTAAATCCACAGGACAACTGTAACAACTTGTCCAAGTTGTTCAAACAACCTTACCTGAGAGTACCCCAAAAAACTGAGCACAGGGGCGTTCACAAAATATTGATTTGATCTGTTTGCTGCACTTAGTATCAGGAGGAAAGATCGATAAATACTCACTGAAGTACTTGTGGAAGAAGCCTCAGTTTTGTAGCCTTGTGATTCAATTAGCAGGCAAAGAAATCCAGTCAGATTAGTAGGTGACCATTAATCTAGTGCTGCATTTAACACAGTACTAGAAAAAAAATATGTGCTGCTACACTCTGTTTCACCTCTGGTTGCCCTGAAGAACCTATAACCACAACCAACAACGTCTACATTTATATGGAGAATATTTCTTCCACCCAATTAAAATCCCCCCACTTTTTCAAAGGCACTTCCCACATCGATTACGACTTCAAACATCTGTTCAAACACAACTGGTTGTGAGAATCTCATTCCGATTGTTTTGGTTCCTTTTCATCTTTAATCAGAATTGCGGGCCAAGATTAATTAATCAACCACAAGCTCTCAATGCACTCTAACAGGAAGTGTGATTAGCCTAAATGTATTATGAATGACCGTGAAAAGCAAGAATCTGACAAATATCAAATCACATTAACCTAATTATTTTGCAATGATAGCAACACACTCAGAACACATTGATTTTTAGTGGAGCTGTCAAAAATAACGCAGTAATAACACGTACAGTTAATGTGCGATTAATGCATGCATGTTCTGTTTTTATGACCTCAGCCCAACAGCGGAAAGCAAGCAAAATCTGAAGTGCGTTTGTAGTAAATACTTTTGTAGAGCACAGTAATATGCCCTGTACCATCAAAAGTGCCAAAAGTCCTAAAAGAAGCAGAAGAAGAAGAAAGCCAGCAGAAACAAATGAGCAGAAATGCATAAAGAAAGAGGTCTTTTGAATGACAACTTCAGATTCAAAGTCCTTCTTGGTGGATGAATCTCCTTGAGAGATGTGGCAGGAACTGCGACGGGAGTTAGGTAAATTTAGGTTTAGTGATTCCCACAGCAGGGAAACAAATCTAGATTCTTTTTTATGTAATTGTGGAAAACATCTCCTTATTAAAAACTACTAATATTTCATAGGTTTTGCTTTTTAAAATAAGTCAGAAGCTGAAAAAGAATCCTTGGTTTAATCTCCAAAATGCCTCATGTTTTACATACTCACCACAAACTTATTCTGAGTGAAATGAACAATATTTCCCTCTGAAGGGTAATGAGGACTATAGCTATAGAATGCAGTTTTAACAGGGTATATTATAAGAATGGAAGTGAATGCTGTACTGGATTTCCTGCTACTACCAAGTGACCAAAAAAATGGTCTAAATCTGAGCTTCTGTTCTTGCCCTTTAATTATCACAGTGTAATTAACCATATTAATTTGACTGCACGGATAAGTGGGTGGGTGTGGTTTTGTTCGTATCGACCAGACTTAACAATGCCAGTCTGCCAAAGTTATATTTGGCCTTTAATTACTTTGATCTCACGAGGCTAGATCCCGTAATTTTGTATCCATGACTCACAGTGAAAATGTCTATTGAAATTGAATCAAAATTAGGCTGAGACGTCATGTCCGAGTTATACAAATGTACACACATCTCCATCGGCAGCAGTAATACATACTGTACTCAGCTACATGCAGGCCTTTGTTCGGCCGGCAGCCATCAGCAGTCTACCTTCGGCTTAGGTCACTTTCCCTCCGCTTACACCCACCACCAATGCCCCATCATGAGCCTGTCCAGCCCCTGTCAACTGATTGTCATGCGTGTTTGCTTCTGATAAACCAATCTGTCATGCATTGTCAATGTTTAAAAGATGTTGTCGTGTGTGCTGTTTGCAGCAGCTACATCACAATAAGCCGGACCGACTGAACCAGAGCACCGCATGGTTTCTTTGATATTACAGATTGCTTTTGGTTGTTCAGCTTAAAAAGAAATAAAAATCCTTGATTTGACTGAAACGACAGAGCTGTGGGTTAAAATCACAATAATCTTCTTAACCGGATATCCTGTGCTGTGATGAAATGCGGCGTTTTTATCAGACATAACATACTCAGACAAAACTGTTTACGGGTGCAGGTTTCACCGAAGTTGATGCCAGACAGAAATGTTCTTAACTTCTCTTATTTGCTCATTTCCAAGCACGTGGATTAAAAAATGTTTTTGTGAACTCTGAAAATGATAGAAGTTCTCCAGACTAAACAACACACAGAAAGACAACTATACGACGGCTGAGAGAGCTCAATGCACTGCGATGTAAGTAAGCGCATACAAATAGACAAAACACAAGCAAGAACAGAAATGCAATATAAATACTCACAACACCAACAAATACAGAAACGCGCTGCAAGCAGCACAAATGGAAATATTTCTTGGGGACTCCAAGAAGTGATGAAAAGGCTTGATATAAGTATTTAAATATCAATAATACCAGCAATCTGCAAATCAATAGTGTACTGTATGTCATCAACTTATTTGAAATGACAAGTGTGGAAACTTAAGTCTTCAGCTTCCTTCAGTACAGAGATAGATTCTGGTGAGAAACACAGAGACTGAATGCATTCAGCCTCTTTATCAGTTTTATAGCAAGAGGAGAGAAGGTGTGAGATGGTGAGAGACTCAGAGCATGCTGTGTCTCTGGCTTTTACCCAGAATTAGCAATACTTATAGGTTCACCAAAACAGAGGAAGTGCAAGGTTCAACAGTGCCATGTATGGAGATTCACAAGAGATGTTACTAGGTGTTAATCAAGTCCTCTTATTTTGTCTATCCTGACAGTTGTGGCACTTGTGTGGTAGCCATCACACATGATCAATTGATAAAATACAAAAGGCCTAGAAGGAACCGTGTAATAACAAAAAACGTATTTCCGTAGCAAATGTCATCAAACTTCAATCATTTTTGAATAACCAGAGCGCCCCAGCCAGATTTATCACTTTTTGGGGTCCTCTGAAAATACACTTTTCAAAGCGCGTTTCTGTATATGCTGTCTTTGTGCGCATTTGCTGATGCTGTATTTCCGGCGCGTGTCTTGTCAAATGAATGTGGATGTTTTCTTACTTCGCTTGTGTTTTGTCTGTTTGCAGGTGTTTTTTTTGAGCTGCAGTGCACTCAGCTCTCTCAGCTAGAAACCCTTTCTTTCCCATAAACTGCCCTGACAAAAACGCCAAAAATCAACACTAGTACTGAACTACTGATCAGTATAGCAGTGCAATCAGGAAAAAAAACAAAAAACAAAAACAGATTAACTGAAATGTAACCCCTTGATGATAAATGTAATATGAAAATATTAATATTAATAATCATGGACCCAATCTGATTGTTTCTCTGTTTGGAATAAATACATCCTTTCTGCACATGTGGGATAAACATCAGGTGACATGTTGAGTTTCCATGAGGTACAGAAACAAATGTTTGAAAAGAAGAATGAAGCCAGAATCTATGGTGGCAGCAACAGTGAAGACATGGGTCCATCTTGGTCATCTTCTATTAAATTCATTCAGTGTTGTCATTAAAGTTGGAAATAAAAACTTCTTCTGTTATATTTCAATCAGATTTAATCACTTTGCTCATGTCATAAAAAAGTTCTATCCTAATTTATGTAAACACATATTTAGCCTCCATGTACACAGTTAAGTTGGAATTGGTTTGATTTGAATCGGGTTTAAGAAATATTCTCCATGTAAACGTAACTACTGACTTTGATTAGGTTTCAGACAAGTACTTTCGGGTTAGGGGATCTTTCTTCATCATTATCACTACAATCATTTGGGAATAATCTTGGCGAAATAGGAATCCATTTTAAGGACTAGTGTTTTATTGACCCATCCATCGTCCCTGACTTCCTCCTTTGCTCATTATAGTTACAGCCACTAGAGGGCCTTGCTGTTAAACACATATTATGGGAGGCTGTTGCTGCCGGTCTTCTTGGGAGGACAGTCTGGGAACCTCTGTGGTGTCCTGATTTCTCACAAGATAAAATATGAATCAAGGACGAGCCAATATATTGCAATGCCATGGTGGAGTTTCAAAACATTCTGCAAGAGTTTTTTCAGAGGAATGAATAATGCATTATCCACTGTAAGTGTTAGCAAAAAAACCACATCCCCTTGGTAGGTCTGTGCCGTTTCACGTTATCCAGAACACACTATCTAGGATCTCACTTCTGAACGCTTGCCAACTGCACCATTTCATACATGTGTGCAGCGCTTCAAATGCAATTAATTTCTATTTACTTCTTTGTCGGTGTTGCGCAGCCAATTGATTTCAGGGTACTCCTGCAGTCGGAGCCTCTGGTCAGAGAAGCATCCCCTGCGGACACAAGGCTGTTGAGGAACTGATGCTAATCTAGATAGAGGGAAGACTGGAGGTTGCACTTTCTGTTCCTACCACCCCCTCCTTCCCTCCTTCTCCCTCTCTTTGTTGAAGATTGTACTGATTGTGCTGCAATATGTCGCATGACCATGGTCAGAACTGCAGGCTGGGGCGCAATCTCTCCTATGCTTATTAAATCAATGGTGTGTGGCTCTTGAAGCGGTGTGTGTGTGTGTGTGTGTGTGTGTGTGGACGTACATGTGTTCATCACAGCGGTTTACCGCAGGCTCTCTTGACACAGAACAAAGCGTTTGGCTTGCATGTGTTGCTCATCAAAAAAAGTCTCCCTTTTGATCCTTCATGGCGCATTTGCCTAATCTCATTCTGTGTGGGAATAAAACAACTCTCTGAATGTGTTATCTGGACATCTATTCAAAGAAAAGCTTTGATATTTATGAGGATACCCTCATCAATATTCATGCAACCAAACTTACGTGTGTTTACTTTCTTGTGCTGCAGCGAGTGTGTTTTTAGGGAGCAAACAACTGTTTCCTCACTGTGTTTCTCTTTTGCGTTTTCCTTCACTGCATGTTTAGCCTCTACAGTGTTTCCCTAAAACAGAAGTTGGAGTGGCTTGCGGGTGTTTTGGCACAACAGGATTGAAGTGAGAGGCTATTGAGCCTGTTTGACTGTTCGCTGGGCTGAGTGAAGGATCTGCCCCTAGACATTTGCACTACAGTATCCTGCTGACTTGCTTGCTTGCTCACACTGCCATAGAAACAGGGTTCCTGAGTGCAGTGGAGGCTCATTCTGTTCAGGAGCAAGCGAGGGAGAGGATCAGGAGGAGAGAGTGAGGTGGGGGGAAAGAAAAGAGAGGCAGAGAGAAAAAGAGAAGCAGAGAGAAGTGAGAAGAGAGGAGAGGGAGAGAGAGAGAGCGAAAGGATCAAGAGAAGAAAAAGTGAGAGACACTGTCACTGGTGAGTACATAGCTGTCACAGCAGATTGAATCAGTTGGTTCAAATCTGATGCTTTAAGCGCCTTTTTTTCCTCGTCTTTGTTCGCCTTTGACGATTGATTTCTCTGGCTTGGTTTCAGTGCTGCTGAGGTGCCGTGAAACAGGTTGCAGGTTTGTCAGTTTGTTGGGGGATGTGAGAGGATGAGACTTGCGCTGCTTCCCACTGAGACGCAGAGACAGATGCAGAGCAGCTATTTATTTCTTAATCAGTGTTTGATACTGTTGTAACCTCACAGCTGGTAATCCAGGGCTAACACTGTGTGTTTACTTTTTAATAATGCATGCGGATGTAAAACTCTTTTTTTTGGGAAGCCTTTATGACCATATCATACTCATCTCTCTCTATCATTTATGAAGCACCATGTTAATATTTGATCAGAGTGGATGCCTGCAGCTGCACTTTCCGCCTCTGTCTTACACACCTCTGCCCATTATACTGCTGCTGAACCCTGGTGAAATCACTGAGATATTGACTTGTCCTCTTCGCAGCTTTTATCAATTATTGAAGAACTAATGCTTTACGTGCATCGCTCCACCTGTACGGCAGAGGTGAGGAGACTTACTCAGCTGCATAGCGTAAAATGTTAAGTCGGGTCACTGCTTTGTGTGTGTGTGTGTGTGTGAGAGAGTGCGTGTTTTCTATTTGTGTCTCTGTCTGCTCCTGTTTGCACGCGCTTATGTCACTTTTTACCCACCACCCCCTCTTCTCGCTCTTGCTGGGTTTGATCAACGCGCATCATGACACTTTGATGAAGCACGAGAGCTCTAGGGGCTAATAGGGGAGAGATACAGCAGGATAGCCTGTGTCTCACGTCAGCCTGTGTAAGAGGAAATTGTGTTATTCTGATCACTGTCTGCCATGTTGTCACTTGGGATTTTAAGTACTTGTACTGTGATGATAAGCAGATTTTTTGCTTTGAATTTATCATAAAAGGTACGCAGGGGAATAGTACATAAATGCACAACTTCTGTTGAGTGTAATCTCTGCCACCCTTCACCTGTTCCTACAGTGCAGTTATATATTTTTCCTCCCCCTCCAGCAGCAGGAGCTTTGGGAGCAGGCTGAATTAAACAAATCCACCCAGCCTTATCAATTTTCTGCTGGCTCCTGCCATGACTGGACCCCGGTGGCCTTCCTGGCAGGCTGTGTGTGTGTGTGTTTATGGATGTGCAGATATACATGGTTACAAAGCTCATGTGACTGAGTGCATGCATGCATTCATGTGTGTGTGTGTGTGTGTGTGTGTGTGTGTGTGTGTGTGTGTGTGTGTGTGTGTGTGTGTGTGCAGTGAGAAGCGTTGACATGATTGTGTGTGATCAGGATAGCTGCAGGGGTCGTTTGCTTTTCTTTGTGAGTGGATTCAAGGATTCTGGCATTTTGTCTTCCTCCCTCTCTCCTGTGACATGTTTTATGACTTCTTGTTAAAATGTCACTCACTAAAGCTGGACTGTAAAATGTCCCTGGGCGGCAGCCTAGTGAGAACAATAGTGCATGGTGGTGTGATAAACCCACTAAAGCACACAGCTGGGAGTACACGGCTGCAGGATGTGTGAGATAATGTTGAGCTATCTGACACCCGCCTTCCAGGCACAATTTGTTTCAATACAATATAAAATCAGGCCGAATTTTGACAGGCCTGTGGCGCTGGATCAATAACCCCGGCTGTCCATGAGGGGAAACAATTTTGCTTTTGTAAACAAGAGGATGTGCTACTGTATGCTGAGAATCGTTGCACTTGTTTGGCAGAAGCACATAAAGCTAATGTTTAATAAAGCACTTGAGAGAGAAGCCTTTGTTCATGAGGTGGCTAAGTGTTGCACCTGTGAGAAAAGCTGCCACTGAAATAAACATGGCTGTTTGTTTGTTTGTAAAACTGGGATCGGATCACCATGTCCATTTTGATAAATTATCTAGATTTGTGAAGCCGTGCTCAACACAAGTCTCTCATAGATGTTTTCATTCAGAGTCTGTCGATCTCTCTGCCTCTCAACCTGCATTTTTAAAGAAAAAAAATTATATATAAATATGTATATTCTTGGGGTGGTATCTGTGTCAGCCTCAAGCTCTGGTCCTCTACCAGAGGCCTGGGAGTTTGAGGGTTCTGCGCAGTATCTTAGTGGTTCCTGCGCTCTTCTGGACTAAGGCTTCTGATGTTGTACTGTGTGTGTATATATATATATATATATATATATATATATATATACACACACAGTACAACATCAGATTCCCCTGTTTCTACTATATATATATATATATATATATAGTAGAAACAGGGGAATCGACAGTAGTAGCTACTAAATCTGCCACGCCTCATTTATCAACCAACGACTGGAACCAAAGTCTTTGTAGTTTTAGCACACTTGGCCAGTAAAGCTGTTTCTAATTATCACAAGCTACTCGAGCCAAATACTGAAGATCCTGATTCAAAACTACTAACACTAGATGATCCGTTTAAATTACTGATATACGAATAAAAGAATGAATACTCAAGTGGCGAATGAAACTCTTGAAACTGATGCAATTTCCTAGAAAGAAGACATACTGCATGACTCAGTTCGCCAAGATACTCATCAAAAGCTGAAAATTTCGTGAACTTGTCTTTGACAGTGAAAAAACAGGAGGGCTGGAGTTTAGAAAATCCGTGAAATAGACTGGGATTCACTCTTGGCTGTGTGCACAAATATATTCACATTCACGGCCTCTATATATTTTCTCTCATATGCAGTGAGATGCTGCACTGTAGTGCCAGGGTGTGAGCTGCAGTCCGATGGCAGCAGACTGAGGTGGACTAAAGAATGGATCGGTTATTGATGTAATCATTTCAGCCTTCAAAATATCTTTATTACCAATTCTTAGCATGGAGCATCTGTTGACTAGCTCTGTAGGATTTGGGGGCATTTTTGATAACTTCAGCCTGAAGTGACATCTTATTCTGTTACCTGTCCGATTTTGAGCTCTAAACTTCTCATATTGCCTCATTTGAACACTTTTTTCAAAATCCCCAGATCCCCAAAATATGGGACCAAAAGCCAAAGACTGGAGACAGGAATTTATGGATATTTGCCTCCAACATTCATCACGTTACCCATAAGAGAGGCACCAAAGCCCAGGTTGGGAAACACTGAACTAAAACAAGCAAGTCTTTACAATTGAAAACCTGTTAATAGAATAGAATAAAACCAATCAATGTCTTTATTTGCCACCAAACAAGCTGAAAAGATTTGATAAATTGATTTGATTCAATTCAAATGCCACTGATCCTCATTTCTGTTAGCACTTTCAACAGCTTCTCAACATACTATTGATGAAATCGTTCCATAATTACACTTTCAATCTGAACTCGCATTGAATTAATGAATAAATAAATAAAGGCAGCCATGAGTGGCAGCGAGTTTAAAAGCTTTTTATTTCATTAAGGCTCAGGCACTGCTTCGTAATGTAACTCACGTTGCAGCTGTACACCAAGGCTTTCATCTCAACCTGATGCCGTTGTCGAACACTGTGATCTCTTCCTCAAACATCACCTGCACAGACTAGACCAAAACACCCTCAAGGCACTGTTTGGTCCTGCTTTTGGCTCCGTATACAGAGGAACATAAATTTAGGTATCTTCAAATAACACAAGAAGTCGATAAGGACAGTTTCCGTGTTGGAGGTTGCATCCCAGAATGTTTTACATGAGAGAAATGTGCTATCGTGGTTGAGCTGAACACCTTAAAAGGAATCACACAAATTTTAACTATAATATACTTTACATGGATGTACATATAGTATAGAGGTCTTCTGCATCTGCACTGCATGATCAATCATCATTAATCAAGATTAAGAGGGATCAGTGTAGGTATGGAGAAGAATTATGAGTGGCTTCAGCCGCCTTTCAGAGCCACGCTTGAGCTCCCTTTTAGCCCGATAACTCTCCCCTCATGATGAAACGCTTTGTGCTCGCCATTTTTCCTTGTTATCGGCTGAGCGATAATGCATCATAAGACTACTGGCTTCTGAGCACGTGGGTCCCAAATGTCAGGCCTTAGTTGAATCAACACAGTCAGGGTGATGGATGCATCATTTCCTCATGCTGACTTGTTGTTTGCCACCATCATTCAGGGCCCCAGGGCCGAAGGTCAGGTCAAACCACGCTCCTGCACCCCCAAAGAAATCTGATGTGGTGGCATTTTTTACTAAATGAGGGCATCATTTTGCTTGTCGTTGGAAAGTAGACATGGGACAGATGAGAGACGCTGAATGTAAATCCTGAGTATGGCAAATATGTCACAAACTGGAGTGACAAGACCAACATCGCAGTTGATTAGTTAGCATAAAAGCTGAAAACAAGGGGAATCAACACACAAGTTAAGCATAAGCAAACTGACTGTTATTGACATATGCTAGGTATAAACCTTATTTTGTGAGCTTCAGACGTGTTTGTTGGTGAATTTTGTTGCCGTTGTACATAGCCAGGCTAATTGCTTCTTCCTGCTTTCAGTCTTTATGCTAAGCTAAGCTAACTGGCTACTGGCTGCAGTTTCATAATTATCGGACAAACGTGTTAGTGGTATACACTCTAGGATGCCAGTCAACTTTCCCCCCAAAATGTCAAACTCAGAGCACAATAAATACACTATAAATGTGCACCCAGGAGCTGATTAGCTTAGCTTAGTGTTGAGAAGCATAAAGACTAGTAACAACAGCAACAAGCCAGCCTGCCACTGTCCAAATTATGTTAAGTCATTTCCCCAAATCCCCCAGTTATCCCTTTAAATTACAACATCCAGCAACAACAATATGTCACATTACTACAGTATGCAGACATTTATTGTCTCAATCTGTCTTTTAAACAAACTCTATTTAATATCCATTGCCCTCCCAGCCTCTAGTAAACAATCAAACATTTTAACAGGCTTTCAAGTATGTGCCAAAACATTCTCATTCTAATTATGTTTCTCCCACATATTTTTCCTAAACGTAATCAGCGACATTAAGAAGCTATAGCATCGTCACGCTGCCTCTGCATCACTCACAACCTCTCTATACACATGACAGGTTAGCAGCTACTCATATTTATTTGTCATGATTAACAATGCAATATTTCAGGGCAGCGAAGCATTTTGAGCAGAGCTAAAGCTTTAATCGTGCAATGCCAGGCACTTCTAAGTTGTTTCTGTAACAGGCGTAGCAGATCCATTTAAAATCCCTGGTGATGAAAATTACAGACACTGAAAATGAGCTTAAGCTGTTTTTACCTGGTCTGATTGCAGCCTGTTATTTTTTTATTGCTATACCCATGGAAATTAAAGCATCCATATAGTGGCGAGCAGGAGGCATGGGCCGAATCAATAAAGGTCCTCCACCTTTGTAATGTTGTAAATTGCCAGCCTTTATTATTTGACAGCATCCTGCAGACCAGCTGCTCCGTCGGTCTCTGGAGTTTGTGCGTTCTTGAGCTTCTAACTCCAGCTGGTTTATGACATTCCTTCCCTCCACATCTCATATAAAACAAATCATGCGACTTCATATTGGATATAATATTTATAGGTCTCTGTACGGTAAAAATTCATTATCTACAGAGCGACAGAGTGATCTGTGAGACAGGGCTGTGTGGGGCGGATGCAGATGTGCCACGGGTCAGGTGGTTGGGAAATGGCATGTCTGACTGACAACAAGGGCAATGATGGGGTGACTCAAGGTCAGGGGCTCATAACACCTGAACAGTGGGGGCAGATACCTACGTATATGCCACTACCCAAGGAATTGTGCAAACCAAATACAAAGGAAATAATTAATCGGGACATGCTGGGGGTATCCCTTGAAATCACTTATACTGGAAGATAAGAGTGTCATGCTTCTCAGGAGCCTGAAGCTTGTAGGTGTTTTTACGAGCACACAGTGTACTGTAATTTACATTCTCTGCTCTAGTTGCATGGCAATTTTTATTCTTTTGCTACCACACAGGCACATAAAGAAGTTCATTTCCTGAGCGAAATGTCTCCGCTGTTATTTGTCAAAGTAGCTTAACATAGTTATACGCAATCATATTAAATGGGGAAGGTGTAAGAACAGACTTTGGCGTTTTTCACATTTATGTACTACATTTGGAGCCATCAGCAGTTTATCGCTCGTCAGAAGACGTTTGATTTTTAATCGGGGTCATTGATCGATATACCAATTTTGCTGCCTTCAAATGTTTACAGTGTTCACGAGCAGAGTCCATAGGACCGACCCCCTCTTATGGTATTATTGACCTCAAAGGTGGAAATTGTCAGAAGGGCATTAGTTCATGAGTGATGTGTTTATTGACGTTTAGAAATGTTGGAGGTGGATGGTAAGATAATATATTGCAATTTTATATGTCTGAGGAAAATGTTGATATTTCCAGCAGCCTCATCCTTTTGTTATGATGTGGCATTTCCTACATTAAATTAGCTGGTCATTAGCTTTCTAAACCATTAGCCTCTGTGTCTTCTAGATGGCAACGGTTGCCTAGCAGCGGTGTTCTCGTGACCTACAGCTGTTTTTACCACGTGAACGGCAAGTCTTTTGTGTACAAAACTTCCCATGTCGCTACCACAAGCTCCAGTTGAAGACGGCATTTATGCTCATCAGTGTGAAATGACTGACTGAAATTGTAAAAACAACTCTTGAATCTAGTTTTATACTGTGCATTTTTATTTGTAGTAAGCATACAAATACATGTAAGAGAGTCATATAGGCTCCTTTCCAAGCTAAAGAGGCAAATACTAAAAACGCCAGCTTCAGAGCCAGGTTGTACTTGAATACTCTTTTTTGCTTTCCCGAGTGACGTAGCCCACACAAATGTAAGTGGCAGTCATGATATGGAAAGGAAGGAAAGGTGCTTTAATGCCTTTCTTATCTCTGTTAGCATGTGATACATTGGAGCATCCTTTACAAAGAGGAGAGGAGATTCCTTGCAGCAGCAACAGTCAAAGAGAAGTAGGCCTACCACCCAGCTAAACCAAACGCTCACCACGCCAAGTTACGGTTGCATTTTACATCTTATGCCATGACCCGTTAATATGTTTTGATCTATCAGCAATATGTGAACTCTTAACATTATGATACTGTTGTAAAATCTACTGTTGTTACCTCGCGTGATGCACATTTTTACAAAAGCACTCTTTAAATAAACATTATATTTAAAGGATCAAACTGAAGTTATGCCGCACTCAGTTTGCATGAGTTATGTACTCGTTAGGAGTGCTACTTTGTTGCCAGTCTCTTCGGAATAACAACAATTTTAAAGCCCTGTTTTAATAGGGTCCACTTTTAAGGCCGTGAAACACCAAGGTATATCCTGCAGCGTTGCCACTAGTCGGAACCCTAATACAAGCTTTTCAGTCAATTTAGCATCTTGGACAAAATGAAAAATGCGACAATCAAAAGCTCTTCCAGTTTCCCCTTTTGAATGATGAATACAAACTACTGCCACCTGCTAGAATGGAGAGTTGTTTCCTTTCCAAAGCCACAATGTACTGTACGTGCCAGCTGGTTGTTGGCTGTGGTCTGCGCAGTGTGTTCAAATTGGGGCTGTTAAAATTAACGTGTTAACGCGGATTAATCCATCATCATGATTAATCTGATTAAAATTTATCAATAAACAGCACCTTATCTTTATCGGTTGGTTCTGCTGCCTGTCACTGCCCATTTGCGTATGGGCAACGGTAACTCTACTTGGACAAACTGCCCGAAATGCGTTGAAAGAGACATTCAGAGTCATTCTGCGCTGCAGATGGGTTAATTGCGTTAAAATTTTTAATCAGATTAATCATGATGATGGATTAATCCGCGTTAACGCGTTAATTTTGACAGCCCTAGTTCAAAAGCATTTTTTTCTGGGGTAGGTTTGGTGTGTCCAGAGTTTTATACTTTTAGTAGTCCAGTGTAAATAGTTTTTTTTTTAGTGACTGCAACCTCCATGTTTGGTTTCCTGTTGAAACAGGGCAGTGTAAGATGGCGGATTCAGTGAAAAAAGACCCAGTCCTTCTAGCAAAAACACAATGATTCATAGTTACAGGAAATTCATCCACTAATGAAAACATAATTAGGAATATTATACATTCCATTTCTTCTAATACATACCCTTAAACTCTACTCACTAGTCCTTTAATTTGTATGCAATGAATCAATTTTCATTAATGCTTACCCTCAGGAAAGTCACAATGTAGTCTGTTAATGAGTAATGAGTTGGTTTAGCAGCGCACGTCTCTCATCTACCACTCAGAATCATCTTTCAAATTTTATTTCAAATGTTTATTTTCTCTTAAACCGAGGAGATGCAGGTCTGTAAAGCTCTGCAGTGAAGTACAATATTTGCTCAGTACAAACCCCCCTTGAGTAAAGGCAACCTGGCACACCGAAAGCTGTGTGACAGAGATAGGGGCTCCTGGTCAACAAGCAGGTTAATTGTGTGATAGGACCAGATGCTAATACAAGAGTGAACTTGACACTCGAAGCCTCACGGGATGCTCCCCCCTGTGGCTTCTGATTGGCCACAGAACAGAGCAAAAAAACGGCCTTCCACACCACGGAGAACGCACTCAGGTCAAAATGCATGAATTCAGTAATGAGTTTAATATTTTAAGTTTCCTGGAGGGATAAGAGCCGTTTTGAACCGCTGAAAGATGCCATAGAGACGAGAGTCTGCACCTTGATTACCTTCGCACATGTGGAGGAGATAACAGCTCCCTGAGAGTCTCTCTTGGGTGGATTACTGAGTGTGAGCGCTGGCACACTGTATGAACCCTTTAAAGTCATTAGCAATCTCAAGTTATTACGTAGTGAGGCGGAGGCATCAAGTATGCACCTTTCTGCTGATAAGAAATTAACTTCAAACAAGTAGATTCTTTAAAAAGACAAACTAGAGAAAAGCGATTATCACATGTCACGGCAGTTTGCTGAACGCTGCAGAATGATCTTATGCTACCTTAAACGGGAGTCGTGAACTTCTGAAAGTTTACTGCAAATGGCAGAGGTTGCGGAGAGTTCAGCATGGGGAGTTGTTAATGTGCTGCAGGAATGGGTGAAAAATGGTCAATAAGGAAACCTTGCTGTTAGTGCAGAGTGCAAAATTACTAGCTGGCTATTAGCTCGACGCAGTTTGGATTTAATGCAGTAGTGGAGAGGAGGGATGAGGACGCCCATGTATGCTGAAGCAGAATCTTAGTGGGCAAACAAAACCAGGGAGCAAAGCAGAGACTGCAGTTAAAAAGTTAAAGGGAAAACAGAGAGGAAAAAACACAAAGAGCTAGACAAATACACTCAACAATCTGGCAAAGACTGTATGTGGAGAACAGGTGTATATGTATTTATATATATAAGGGACCTGGTGAGGTGGGCGTGGCCGTCAGGTAACTGGGCAAAGGCTCAAAGACTGAGGACATCTGGTGGTAGATCAGAGATTTGACCATTTTAAAATAAAGAAGCATTTCCGTATGAACCAGTGATGTTCTCATGAATGCAACAGTTTTTATTACCAATGATAAAGGTGACTTTTAGGTACAAAATAGACTTAGCTTTAGGGAAAGCTCACGGACATGGTTACATTTTTGGAATGACTGTGGTTTTGCTTTAAATAACACTCACCATCTTTGATACGGGAAATAAAGAAATATATGTCTTGCCTGATATAAAACACTATGGCGGAGAACCAGAAACCAGAGACTCATCACCATGTTGGCTTTTCCCAAGCTATTTCTTTAAGGACAAATAAAAGGTTTCTCAGTGGCAATTAACAAAAGCAGAGGTGTAATGGTTTACGCACATACTGAGCTATTCTATAAGCGACTTTTGCTTTGGTAAGAGGCTCCATCCAGGGGTTGTCATCCTGTGATCCAAACAGCTGCTAGAACATTTTTACGCTGCAGCTAATAGTTGTTGTCTGTCAGGCGTAGTTTGCTAGCAAGGTTGGCTTTTGAAGTTCAGCGCTGACTGTGATTTCTTTAGTGTCAATGCACACTACATGTTTCAATCGGTCTTTGTTCAGCTGAGAACAGTGTTGTCTGCTCAGTGTTGACGCCAACAGAAAAAGGCAAACTCTAATCCTAACCCCTAAACCTTTGTCCAGTCCTAAAGTTGGCATTGCACTGTTTAATTTAATTATGAATATATCGCACTCATCTTAGCGTTCTTTTATTTTATGTTTTAAGTTTGAACAAGCCTATACAACACCCTACACAATATGTTATTAACACTCCTACAGTAACTTGTCTTGGAGCCGTTTTTATTTGAAATTATACTGTAGGGATGAAAAAGCTGACAGTGTTTGGTATTTTGTTCTCCTGGTGACAAAACCCTGTCCTTAGGCTGTCTGCATCCTTGAGCTGTCTCTGAGTTTGAACATTTTCAGCGTGACTGTTTCCTGGACAAGACGTCGCCGTGGCATATTTTGGCAAAACTGAGACAGGAAAAAAACACCACCTGCTTTAACAGACAACTCTAAAATATTTGAACATTTTCCCAGCTGACAGTATATCTTGGCCTAGCAGGTTGGAACTGTCAAACACACGGAGTGATTGAGCTGACAAAGCAGGGCGAATGGTTTTAAGAGGATACAGAAGAGGAGATGCATTGCCTGAATGTTTTGTCTGCACTGTTGCTTTTGACGTAGGGCCCAATATTCTGCTTTTCGCTTAAGGCTGCTGAGTTCACATAATGGAAAAAAGTTATCTATTGTGTCTTTAAAGCTTCTGTCCCCTTTTATCTTTACTGCCAACACAGCCCGGGACTCTCCTTCCACCATTGCTGGGAAATGATTCATTCACGTTAAACCAATGAGTAATATTACGTTTTGTCGAGCCTAATTTAGAGAATTTTCCTGTAAACGTGACACGGTTTTCTCACTCTGGTAAAGTGTGAGAATCTTTTTTTTTTTTCCTCCTCTTCACACCTCCGGCTGATCCGCTGGGTTCTAAACTCCTCTTCGAATGCGGTGGTGGGGTTTTAGGATTTGGGGATCTGGGGGGATTATGGGATTTTCTGATTGCTCTCGAAAAAGACACCATGGGATACAGGAATCCAAAAATGGCTGAGGTACCCACATCAAGATTAGAGCGTATTATTTCACCCCTTAGGGACAAATGACAGGAAAGCCACCAGTGACAGCTTTGAAACAAGTGTGTTTGCGAAACATTTACAATTTAAGGAGATTGTTGACCGCAAAAGCCTGTTTGGGGCTGAAACCAGATGCAGAAAGTCGATGCACAGTTTCCAATTCCATGAAATGCCATTGCCTGTTATGTATAGTGTTCTTTTCCTGAAACAGTTTAATTTTCTCTGGAAATCGTAGCCATTAATAACAAGCCTGCTGCACATCATCCTTTTGTGTTCTGTTCTTGAGACTTTTAAACTTTTAAAAGTTGCTGCAGGTTATTCAGTACCACCAAGGCACACTGTGCGGCATAAAGAATCAGTGGATGCTGAGGAGAGCTGCGGCAACATTTGTGGAGCTAATTAAATAAATGAATGAAATATCCAAAGACAGGATCTCCATTGTCATAAATTGTGGTTCATTCGCATCCACATTTTATTTCCCCCCTGCGGTTATCATGGATCACGTATGATGAGAGAAAACCAGCAGTGCAAGACACAGCTGTTGCTATTGATCACCAAGCGGAATTTGAAACTCTATGAAGTTGACAATTCAGAAGTATAAGTGCAGACTTGTACCTCATTCTGTATTTTAAGTTCAATTTCTTATTTAAATCTTTAATGTCGCACCTAAATTAGTCCAGAATTGAGCTACAAAGTCTAGCTCTACACCAAATGTTGCCTTAAAGACACTTGATTATAAACGTAGCTGTAATAAAAACTTACTGAGATCCATCCTGAACCAGAAGCAGCAGAACGACCGCTTTTACAAGGTTTTCTTACTTAATTTTTAATGCCCATATTTTAATTGGGCGGGTAGTAGACACAAATATTTTAAGTAAGCATGCATAAATAATTAAACACATATAAATAAAACTATATCTTGCTAATGGAAAAGGCCAACATTAAATAACAGGGTTTGATATATTTATACTTTGCAATGCATACACTTTTATTAAGACTATTTTTTTCTTTTTATGGCTGTAGTTGTACAATTTTTAATGGTTAGACAATTATATGTATTTCGACATTTATTTCTCTATATGTTAATGCGGCTGTAGGTCCTAGCTTCACTTAAAGTGTATTTGTAAGTGTATGTGTAGTTAATATAGGGTTAGCATCGCTAGGTTGATTGGAATTGTTCTTCTGTCTTATTTATATTTTAACACAAAACACAGGTAACACAAAAACATGATAAGACATAGGACAGGATCAGATCACAATAAGAGCACATCACAAGACAGTACATTACTAAGACTATAAAAGTCTTTGGTTACAAGACTGGTTTGCTTTCAACCACTGCTTTGAAGGTTTGTAATGTGGGACACTCCCTTATGGAGAGTGGAAGACTGTTCCAGATTTTACTGGCCTGTACAGAAAGAGCATTTTGTCCAAAGTCTGTTTTTCTGTGTGGGACCTCACAGTCCCCTCTAGAGGAGGCCCTGGTCCTGAGACCGCTGTGAGCCCTTTTTTTAAGAAAGTCAGACATGGGAGGTGGGGCAAGTCCATGTAATACCTTGTACATCAAACAAGCAATTTTAAAAAATTTTAAATTCTCGCAGCTCAATAACTTGTACTTGTACTGTGAGTTTTATGTACACCAGCACATAGCTTTGACTTTTCATCTTGGGATAATGACATCTTATTACATGCAAGACAAAATTTAGACACTATATCAGTATTGAGACTGAATAAGAGAACTTTGCCCATGTGATGCAGAGTTTTTATTTATACGATACATTTAGTGTTTCTTCTTACGGTGCAGACGATAGTTGTCCGGAGACAGTGTGTTCTGTTTTTCTCTAAACAGACGTATTGGGTTCATTAACTACGGATTGATTTCGCAAACACAGACACGTTTCCCTTCTGCTTTTAGCGAAGTGCACTTTTTATGGCCCACACTAAAGCCGTCGTGATCCCTCATTTACCCTTAAATTATAATGAAACTACTGTCTTTTTCTAAAAAGCCTAAAGTGGGTTCCAACCAAATTGAGTGAAAAGCGGATTACTCTTCAAGAGCAGCATTTTTACATCTCTATGATCTTTGTGTGTTATCTTGAGCCAGGTGGACTTTTCTTGCCAAATATGAATCAGTCATAACCGCAAACAGAGAGGGTGCATGCTCTCTCTAATGACCAGGTTACTATGGAAACCAGGTTCGATTCGAGCTCAATTTAAAAAGAAAAAAAAAAAAAGAGGAAACCCTCAGGCTTCACTTTGACTCAACTTCAAAACAAACCTTAATTAAATGTGAACACATTCAGAAACACCTCATCATTTGTAGCCTTGCCATTTTTAGAGGAAGTTAACCCCAACACTAAACTCCACAACCGAATCACAGATGGTACTCAAACATGCAAAGTGGCAGTGGAGAGAGTATGCACTGGTTGCATGCTGCCAGAAAGGGTAAGCAAGCCGCAGTGTCTTTAAAACACCGGCGCTCTCACGGCATCCACGGAAGTCAGCTCAGCTCAGAGTGCCATAGCTGAACATTTCATTTTTTAAAAACTAAATACCCGTCTTCCTTGTCTTTTTCCTCCTTCTCTAAAGCCCAGTGAAGGGGCTTTACAGTGAGATTGATTCAGCCTCTGCTGCATTGATTGTGAAAGGTTTTTTATTGTGAAAGGACCCGAAAAGACTCTTCTGATTGACTACTGGACAGTGATAGTCCACTCCTCCACGGCGTGGGTGTGATCATTAATAGCGTGCTAAACCCCGAGGTCAGTCTAGTCTCACGCTGTCAGAGGAGGTTGTTTCCAGAGGGAGTAATGTGTTCACACAGCTCTGCTCCATTACCCATCTGTCTGGAGAGGAAGAACAATGGCTTTTCTATCACTCTCTATTTCTCTAACATTCACACCGACTCCGTTTGCCTCACCACCGCAGGATCATTAACTCTTTGCGTACAGTTTGAGTTCTCAACACTCAGAGGCAACAGAGACTGAGAAATTAGCAGACTTTCAGCTTCAACACTTCTATTTTTGCGTTCATTATGTTAGAAATGACTTACTGTACTGTAGGCGCTGCAAAACTGGAGTCCTCTCATTAACCTTATCACACCGAACTACCGGCAGTGACAGATGCACGATTCAGAACCAGCTGCTGTGATTATTATAATAAAGACATATCAAGGTTTCTGTTTCGCTGTATACCTTTATCGTGTAAGACATCTATACTGCAAAGTGGAGCTGTGATGTGAACGGAATATAATTACAGAAACGTGACTCACAATAAATAGGCCTCCCTCAATATGTGTTCTTGTCTTGTGTTTTTTTGCGGCTTCGTCTGTCCAAGTCTGCCTCTCATCAAGTGATGACTGAAAGCTGTAATTATTCTCCCAGGACTGCCAGGCATCAGCTCATTCTGGATCAAATTAGACAAACAGGAACATCATAATTCGAATGATGCGAGCCATTTTAAGGTACTCACTTTGTAGTAAGAGTGCGTACGCAGCAAGACAGTAGCCTCCTACCTTTTTTGTCCCCTATAAGAAGAGCCATGTTATCACAGACAGATTCCAATCTTTCAGTCTCCTCAAGCAAAAAAGTGGCCGAATTTTACATCAAGATGGACGGACCTGCTGGGTGAGACCTTTCCAGGCGACCCTGCCAGTCAACATCCGTCGTCGAACCGGTCCATCTTATCTCAAAACCCTTCGGCAAATTACCACCGGCTCTTTTGTCCTTATCATTTCGATATGATGTAATTCCTACAGGGGGATAAAATTTGGCCCGAGAGTTTAAATATAATTTGCTGCCCACAGTCGGCTAAACTCTGTGGCTCTGTATACGTACATATATATATATATAAAAACAGAAATGAACGGAGGCAGTGCAGGCTGTGTACCGTATATTTTGTAGCTGCAGATAAGGATGATGGGCATCTTTCTATTTCCTATTGAGATACTTTTGTCACGCCAATGCACAGCAACAATGATGCTGCTCTGCATGCAAAGAGTCTCCGTACCTGTATGCACTCCAGATTTGAAAATGTTAACTTCACACTCCCAGGTACGCAAGCCCCCACTCTGTATCGATCGTGTGTGCCAGTCTGCTCACACCCTGTCATTTTTAGTGCAGAGGTATTCTTACTGTGAAGTTCACCTCAAGACATTGTGCGAGGTGAAGAAGAGGTGAAAACAAAAACCTTCCTCGACATGGTCATCACTTGGAGCTGCAGCATCAACATTCATACTCGGTCCCAGAGTCAAATCTGAGCACACGGGCATGACGCACTGAGATTCAGAGTGACTTTTAAAGGTTATCATTATCTCTCATATCCATCAACCCTGCTGAGGTATCATACAAATGGGCGCTCCTTGTGACCCCAGATCATTCAGTAACGAAGGAATCCATGAATAACTCTCTTTACATCAGTGGTTCCACAGTGAATTGCTAAAAGATAATTCTGCCAACTTTTAATGGTGCTAGTTTACAAAAATGTAGCTCAAGTTGTAGCAAGTTGATTACTCTATTGAAGCCATGGAAGTATTATACATCCTGCTTACGTCCCCCAGGAACTTTAGTTAGTTAGAGCATTATAATCTTATGTTTTAAGCTAATAAGCAGTAATATTGTTGGTGCTCAGAATCTGAAAACTGACATGGAGGTTTGGGTGTGGACTCGAACTGTCAGACTCGAAAAAACTTTAGCGGATACTCTGAAGGGTTTCTGCAATTGAAAAAGTGAAACAACCCAAAGTTACATGCTCAAATACAAATTTCTGACCCATCAACGCCATTCCCGATGCGAAAAACTGTCACCACGAGCGCGCAACGGCATATTCCGGTGCACAGTGTGGGGTCAGTTTTGATTTGCTGTGACGGAGGATGAAGACTCTGCAAGCGACAGTCCGGCCGAGATGAAGCTTTGTGGAGAGCTGTGTGAAATTTCAGATGACACGGAGAGGCAAGGGCCGCGGACAGCCGAGAAATCCTCCTCGGGGATAAATCCTCCAGGCTTGAAATCCTGTCTGCCACTTGGCTAAGCTATAAATTCGCCTGAGTGGACACTCCATTTAGTTTAAATGTTGGACATGAGCGCGCTTAATTTGTGCAACAAAAAAAAAAGTGGCAAATTTGAGTAGGATAGCTTAAACATAAAAGCAGCAGTGTGTCATATTAGGTGAGTTAATGATGGATTTTATGTACCTGAGTATTTTCATTAAACCTTTTTCTACAAGATCTTAAAGGGATGTAATGTACATTTTACACCGCTACATTAATCTGACAGTTATAGTTGGTGGTTACATTACAGGTTTAACCTAAGAAATAACTTTATAACATAGGATGCATTGCTAGAGATTAACAATTTACAAAGCTGTATGTTTAAAATAGTTAACCTGCTGCAACATGCAATCATATAACGATCACACTAACATTAATCAGTATTGTGTGAAGTTGTTTTGCAATAGCTTTAATGTAACATACAGTCTTTTGTATGCAGAAGTCCTGTACTATAGCTTTAAGTGAAGTACTGTAGAAATGCAAACTACATCCCACCACTGCTGACAATTTACCTGATTTACATGTCATAATGTAACCCTAAGTAAATACAGAATAATATCCAGGATTCAGAACTCGCTGACGCTCAGATTCTACGGAGAAAAAGGTCGAGTTGGGTAAATGTTAGAAAAGAGCAAATCCAGTGTGCTGAGAGGCAGCTCCCTGCTATCTGCTGTGTGTTATGTGGAGGAGCGGCGTTCAAGCATCCTCTGAGAGGCCACGCGATGCTCCTCAGTGTGAGTTATTGTAGATAAATCTGAGCAATCAAGGTGCGCGAAAAAGGACACCCAAGCAAAATTTAGAGAACTGACTCCAGTCCCTGCTCTAGTGTGTGGAAAACAATCCAAGCATCAGGTGGTGAAATGTAATTACTTTCAGGAAAATGTCCCAGAGATAGCACTGTTTGCTCAGTTTTTTTTTTATCCTTTAGTCCCTGTGAATCCATGCAGTGTGCTTGTCAGCATTCTTGGTGTGTCTCCAGCTCTTTGCATGCTGCTTGTTCCCCAGGATGCTTTTTTCATACGACAAAATAAATGAGGTTGAGTGTGCCCGGCTCTTTTTATCTGCTTCATGCTAAATGTCCCGGAGGAAGCCTCCCGACACCTTGGTCCTGTTCCCATGAGTCTCTTTACTAATTCAGATCATTTGCATTATTTTTTGTTTATAATTTACCAGACCATAATTATGTTTACCTATGCAGAGAGTATGATGTAATATATATAACTATATATAAATATATTTATATATATATATATGGGTGTGCAAAAACTAGACCCATTCTGAATTCAGAAGGCTTTACTTGTCCTGCAGCTGAACAGAAGACTAATGGAAGTTAATATTTATGAAGCACATCTCCCACTCTACTCGCTCAATGTCTGTAGTCTTATATAGAAAGCACTGATTTAGCTGCAGACTGCATGAAATATCATGTCCTAACAGTCTCTTTTTCTCTCTCTGTCCTCTCTCACCCTTGTAATCACCATCTGTTTGTCCATATTGTGTGATCCTCTGTTTCTGGTCCCTGCCGCTCGCCACCAGACGCTACTTTTGGCCTCCTGCTTGGTGTGTTTGTGGTCTGTGGCCTGGCTCTGCTGGGCCTTCTTACGTTCGTCTCCTGGAAGCTTTGCTGGGTGCCTTGGCGGACTAAGGCCCATTTCCCCAGCGCATCCCTCAGCCCGGCCTGTGGCCCACAGCACTGCCCGCTCCAGCCGCCCCTCCTGCTGCCCAGTCCCCAGCAGTCACCCGTCACCATGGCGACAGAGAAGGTGAAGGACCCCATGGGTTCGATGGGTTTCCTGGAGGCGGCGGTGAAGATAAGCCATACTTCCCCCGACATCCCCACCGATGTGCAGCTCTCCATGAGGGAGCACTTCCTGCGCCGCACGCAACGGATGCAGAGACAAACCACTGAGCCGGCCTCCTCCACTCGGTTAGTCACGTACATGTATGCAAAACTGATAACACATACGATAAGCTTGTGTGACGTGGTTACCCATGTGTAAGTATGCTTAGGCTTACATGCAAGCATGCCTGTAGAATCCAAGAAGCTCCATTAATCAAACATGAAGTAACTTGCGTTAATCAGGAAGAGCCTTGCTGCTACATGTTTTCGGAGAGCAGGCACCAAATAACCTTAATACATCTCTAATGATGGTAGAAATATTCTTTCTAAGCGGTTCGATGTCAACAAAGTTAATAATAACAAATACTAGGGATGTTCAAGCCTGCCTCGGGGCATCTCTGCAGGTCATTCTGGTAAAGTTAATTATATGTGATGCCTGTTTCATAAGAACTAATGGCTGAAGAGTGGAAAACATTTGTTGTATATTTACTAGCAGACCTGTGCGTTTCCAACATATTAATAAGTGAACATCAGTGGTTCATTTAACCTTTTATGCAAACGTGTTTTAAAAGCACATCTATTTGTTGTTGAACTGAAGCAGGAGTAATTCACATTCATGCCTCCCCTCTGGGCCTCATTGAGCTGCCACTGTGTTTTGTTTTTGTTGGCGCTATTTAATAAAGTGCATCTTCACTTTGCTAAAAGATAGACAACAATATGAGAATAATAAAAAAATCCTGAAGTAGCTTTCATGCATTTTTAAAAACAAAATAAATACAGGTTCCTAGTTATTTCTCTGCACACAGGAAATAATTCACCTAGCCGCTGGCTGTTGTCTTTGACTAATTGCAACTTCAACAGAGAACAGGAGGTGATGCAAAATGTTGCCCTTGGTCAACAGTTGTTCTTTGAGGTCAGCTAGGTGTCGCTTAATTCAAAAACCTCCAAGAGTTTCACTACAGCTCTTTAACAACACCTGTCACTCTTTGTTTATCTGTCTTATCTGTCCCTGCAGGCACAATTCTTTCAAGAGACACCTGCCCAGGCAGATGCAGGTAGGCAGTCTAGACCTTGGAAATGACTATATGGTGGACAAGGATGAAAAGCCCACCAGCATTGGCCGCATACAGCCAGAGCTCTACCAACAGAAGGCCACGGAGTCAGAGGAGTCGTCCAAGAATGGCAGCAGCAAAAACTGTGGCAAGATTAACTTCTCCCTCAAGTACGACTACGAAAACGAGGCCCTCCTGGTCAACATCCTCAGAGCAGTAGACCTCCCTGCCAAGGACTTATGTGGCACGTCTGATCCGTACGTGAAGGTCTACCTGCTACCCGACCGCAAGAAGTTCCAGACTCGTGTCCACCGGAAGACACTCAACCCCACATTCAGCGAGAGCTTCCAGTTTCCTGTGCCTTACGATGACCTGGCTGCCAGGAAGCTCCACATGAGCGTCTTTGACTTTGACCGCTTTTCACGACACGACATGATTGGGGAGGTGGTTCTGGAGAACTTGTTTGAGACGTCAGACCTGTCCAGGGAGACGAACATATGGAGGGACATCCAGTATGCCACCAGTGTAAGAATCTATCTTTTATTGTTTCTTCTGTTGGATTTGTTGTCAAAAGACTTATTGAAGAGTGATTCTAAGGTTCTAGGGTTAGGGTGTAGGTATATCTATACATATCAATTACAGTTTAAACCAGAGACACTGCCACACTGCAGACATGTCCTCTGTAATATTTTAAGAAGTGATGCACACAATAATCCCACATTGGTTCCCCCTTATTCATCTTAGGTATCAGTTGATATTTGACCAGCCTGTCAGAAAATTTGTTGGATTTCCAGCATGACAGCAATTGCGTTCGGCTATCTGCAGTTTGAACAATTCCCATTTCTGATTTGTCTCACGGCTGCTGACGTCTGCTGTCAAAAGATCTGCTGAAAATACGGGGACATTGTTTTAATATCACTGCAGCGATATTTTATATGTTGTGGCTAAAACTACAGTTGGCTCCAATATTGGACAAACGTTTCCTGCCGAACTTGCAAAACGTAATGTCTGACTTTTCCTGCCATCTGCAGCTCCAGATTTTTTTTCACTTTCTGCTCGTTGCAGGATTTCACAAAGCAATGGTGCTTTTGTCTCTTCTTATTCAACACCGATAATGACACAGTGGAATAAACCTTACTGAAAATGTCAATAGAGAAAACCAACAAGTTTGTTTATATGCAGCGCAAGTTCCACATTGTGGCTGGTTAACTGATAGGTACATCGTGAGCTCAAAAGTCAGGTGCAGAAAGGCTGATTAAAACAGACAGAGTGAGTTAACACAACACACTTTGTTGATCTACGTAGAATTTTAATGCTCAGCATGCATACATACTGATGCTAGGTTCACACTAGCAGTGAGTGAGCGACAAGCTACATTTTCAATGGCAGCCGGCGATATGAATCAACAAGCTGACCTCATAAAATCTGAGCTGGCCTCAACAACTTTTTTGCTGCTCCTCTGACACGTCAACCAATCATATCCAGTCACTTCAGCTGTTGCCGTGTTATATTTGCGATATACAATTACGTCATCCAACGGAGACTTGGTGGCGTCCGAGTTGTAGCTTTGTCGCTCATAGTGTGAACGCAAGTTGATGGGCACAATTGTGTTGTTGGTATCTGACGATGAAAAATTACATCTCAGACTCACAAAAAATAAATGGCCCTTCATCTCTGCTTAAAATGCACTAAGGGACCAACTTGTCGACAGCTGAAGTTCATCAGGGCCTCTGCATTACTGCAGAGGCCAAGATTTGACAGGTTTTGAGGGAAAGAAATTTAAAGCCTGGTAACTAGTGTGTTATTTGGTGTCTACCTGAAGTACACTTTAGCAGTTAGCTCAACTACACATAAAGTTTGTTGACGGTGTTTTGTTCAAGTTTTGTCCTCAAAGGGAACAAATGTGGATGTAGCTGGCTTGACAGTTCTCAGCAGAAGACAAGTAGGCAAACAGGCGTCTGCACACCATGTTCACAGCAGACGTTTTGATTCGTTGTAGCAGGAAAAGTGCAGGTGAGACAAAACAATGGGTCCTGACAATGACCCAGCGGGCACAGGTGTATTAATGATGGCTGCATTCCATTTGAGACAGGTCCTGCTTTCGTGCGTGCTGGTTCAGTGGATCTGAGCCATCATCATTAGACATGTGCTTTCCCTTCTGTGACAAGTCAAAATGTCTGCTGCGAAAAAGGTCTATACAGGACGACAGGACTAGCTCACGTAAATGAAATGCAGTTATTTCTAATATGATATGTCTGACCTGTGCTTTTCCTGCCATGATATACCAAAACAAGTGCCATAAAAAAATCTAGGCTGCTACACATCAAGAATAACTAAACCTGACTGATTCCCTGAGTTAACTGATCAGCCCTGACCGCCACCACCAAGCTAAAAGAAAGAATGAATGTGAACTGAGACTAAAGCCGAGTCTACACAAAAAACGGTTCCCTCGTGTGTTGGCTGGAACATATAAGCTCCTGTTATAATCAGGCTCTAAAAATAGTGAAGCCATATGCCTCATCTTGAATTAAAATGCAAGCCAACGCATACTGAATGCATTATTATTATTTTCTTGCATTTTACGTGACAACTGCAGTTATTGTGTGATGGGTCTTAGCACTCCCAAAATTCATAAAACCCATAAAACGCAGTACAGTGCCCAAACACCTCTTTGTAGACGCAGTTGTTGACAATGTCCAGGGGCCATTTTCAGGAACAAAGTGTTTTTTTTTTCTGTCTCTGGCACCACGTTAGGCACCTCAGAGACATTGTCACTTTCTCACGTCCTCAGAGCCCTTTTATCTGACAGTCTCCCTCCCTCCTCAAGATGTTGAACTTCTTCAGGGCCTGTTCAATAATCTCAACATTATTGCTTAGTGGACAGAAACGCAGGCATCGCTCTTCTTGGCACGCAAACTTTATTGAACCACCAAATGATTTTATGACAGAATCCCTTGCTCACGATAAATTCAAGATTGGCAACATAAAGAATGCACAGATGGCAGAGCTTCAGATGAAACAAAAAACAAATACAGAGGGGGGTTTGATGTAAGACAAAGTAAGATACTGCGCGGCATAGTGCATCAAGCAAGAGGACACAGCCAGCAGCTCTCCTCATTTCACAGATCGATGAGGGATATTCGTCAATAACATCGACCCACAAGCACAAGTATTGTGGGAAGGTTTTTACAGGCTAATCAGTCACATGGATGGAGATTATCTATCAACTGCAGAGGTGACTAAAACCCAAGTGTTCAGTCAGAAGGCATCCACAGAGAGGAAACCAGTGCATAAGTGACTACAATAAATTATTCATATGTAAACAGTACGAGACTCTTTGAGACACTTTGAACTTAATACTAATTTTAGCATGCTAGCATGTTCATAATCACAGTTCCATCCGAATTTCTTGTTTAAATTTGATCTAGACATTTAAAAGCCTCTTTTTCTCAATAATTAATGCAATAAACAGAAAAGAAATCTGATCATCTTAAGAAAAGCTTATCCTGTAGAGGGTTGTGGGGGGATCATTTGCCAGCCCATCAATCAGAGAGAGAGTCAAACAAAGATCCTCACATCCTCACAGCCAACAGAATCCCCTATTACTTTGAAAACCCACACAAGCACAGGCAGAAATTGCAAACTCCACACAGAAAGCTAATCACTGTGCCACTGTGCTGCCAAACAAAATTAAATATTAACCAAAAAAAAAACAAAAAAAACAACTAAAACCAGGGACTAGGGCATGAATTAAAGTTCGACTTGTGAGTCTAAAACATTTTCAGGGTTGCAAGGAGAAAAGAAGCAATGTGCCATTTGTTTCTAATAAAAGCACATTTCCCTCATTCGATTGATTTTAGAGCTTGTCATTTTAGTCTGGCGCCTGCAGCTGCATTTGAAAGTGCACATTATGGTTAACTGTGTTAGGGAGATGTGGAAAAGGTTGTTATATTATTAATGAAGGTTCGGCGAAGCTAAAAAATCTGAAACTACCTTCAGGAGAGCATTTATCAATATTAGTGGCTCACAAAGTCAGGTTTAGCACTCTGTCACCAGGCATCAAGCACGTCGATTCTCACGTCCTACAGCAAGAGCTCCAACTGGAGTCTATATCAAGCTCTGATTTAATGAGCTAGCATTTTAACATAGAAGAAAAGTGTTGGTTTGATGATGTTGCCACATGAAAACATTCTTTAATTCATCAAAAGATGAAGCCTACAAAGTTTGGTGATCACCCAGTACAAGCATGAGGATGGCATTTGTGGTTTTTAGTGAAATATATAACTAATGGCTCTAGAAACATTGTGGTGCATAGGATGATTGCTTTGGTAACCACTTAACTTTTCATCTAATGGCATTGTGAGGCTGACATAAATATCTATGGAGCTACTGGATGGACTGAGTTTACTAAACATTATGGCAACTTATACAGTAGCTGTGGGCATGACTGTATATTTCCTTTGTAAGGCTAAAAAAAAAAGATTAGTGCAGTGCAGATGGTACTGACTGGCACAAAACCAGCCTGTGTTTCTACAAGGAAAATCAAAGTGTCACTTCGTGCGTTTACAACACTTGACACTTCTGCTGTGCTCTCACATTGGGCTGAACCTTCACACCCTTCAAATAAAATCCCTCGCTTCCACAGCAGAGAAAGCCAAATCGCAGCTGCATGTGTGACGAGACACTAAGACTGCAGCACTCAGACGTTTTGGGATTTGCCAATCAACCGGGTTCTCACGAAGCTCATTCAGGGTGATTAGGGGTCTGTGCGACCTCAATACCATTTATAGGATGGGGCTGAGAGCTCACACGGGACAGAACAGGACGTTCATTACACTTGAGACTATTAGCTCAGTGGGGGCTCACACAGGATTGTACATGTAAAAGCTTAGATTTTAGTTTGTGTTTGGAAAGTTTGTGTCTGTAATTTAATATATAGAAAACATTCTTACATAAGAGATCTTGATGATAGAAGCCTTTAAAACAAACTTTTTCTAAGGATCATTCACTCTCTGATTGATGTTAGTAATCGAGTTAAATTACATCAAAGCATTAAGCTGTAAATTTGATATCCTCTCAATTTTGTTATAATTTACTGGCATGGATGATGATCATCTGGAAACATAATCAAAATGCACGCTTTCTGATAATGTAATCCAAACGAGAATAATGAAATTTACTCTTTGGCAAACTCATCATGGAGTCGATCGGGAGGTCGCCCATAATTTTGTAATTAGAGCAAGTTGTTCGTGCTGGAAAACCTCAAGGACTTACAGTGAAATGTTTCCTTTTTTGATTTTTTTCTGATGTTGGCGGTGGGACCTTCAGCTTTCCTTTGTTTACCCTGTTCACAGATTCTTCAGAGTTTAAATGAAAAGCTCGGAGCGCATATTCTGTTTCACTCAGGATTATTTCTGATTAGTTTTGGCGATGTGGTCCGCTGGTCATGGTGCCTTCATATGGAACTTGTGAACTTGGGGTCACAATATGGGAAGTCAAGTACACAAAAAGTTTGGCGTTAAGGTGGTAACATCAGCCAAAAGTCACAAGAACACCGCTGCTAGGCAACAGTTGGTGTCTAGAAGCCATAGAGTTTAACAGTTTAGCAGGCTAATGACCAGATAGCTTAATGTGGTAAATGAAAAGGCATAATAAAAGTACAAGGCCTCTGGGAGATATTAAGTTACAAATGAAACTCTATATGACTAAATAACAATACATTTCTGAAGCTTACTTCTGAAAACATCAGCAAACATGACACCACTCATGAACTCTGACCTTTAAGGAAAACTTTTCCACAAGTTGGAGCCTTTAATAAGAAATGTTCTTGTGAACACGGTAAACACAACCCATTGGAAGGCAGCATCGGTTCACCACTTTGGTCCAAACCACAGACTGTATACAGAAGAAAGAAGTAAATACTACATGGCCAAATGGTTGTGCTACCCTTCTGAACACACATTTAGAAATTTGTGGTTTGAAACAGTCACATACACCAATCAGCCACAACATTAAAACCACTGACAGGAGAACGAAATAACATTGACCATCTTCTGACAATATTCTGCTGGGAAAATTCTGGACCTGGCATTCATGTGGATGTTACTTAGACATGTAGCACCCACCTAGACCAGACCAGGCACCCCCACCCCATAGCAATGACACTCCTTGATGGCAGCAGCCATCCCCAGCAGAATGCAGCCTGACACAGGCACACACACAACAACGCTTTAGGAACAACTAAAAAAAAAAACATGAAAAACAGCACAAGGTGTTGACCTGGCCTCCAGATTCACTAGATCCCAAAATGATCAAGTCTCTGTGGGATGATCCACAGAGGCCCCTCCCCTCAACCCATAGGACCCAAAGGCCCCCACTAACAACATTCTGTTTCCAGACATCACAGGACACCCTCAGAAGGCCCATGTCCATTCTCTGATGAGTCACAACTGTTTTGGAGACACAAGGGAGACCTACACAATATTAGGTCATAATGTTATGCCTGATAGGTGTAGAAAACAGTCCTTATTCTTACATAATATTCCTAATCATGCTCTGCAGGTGCTTCCACTAGTGCTTTATTAGGAGTTAATCATGGCAGTCAATCGTGAAATCAATTATTTAAATAAACAACATTTGAACAAAATGTTTTGCTAAGAGCTACTGATAATATGACAGAAACAGAGCCCAACCATCCATAGTTTAAATGTGATTGACATTTCTCTACTGGGTCTGTCTGACAAAGGCATAAAACGAGGACTTGGGCATTTCATACAACTCATTCTCTAACTGCAGTGCGCTTCACATTTTAAAATAAAATACCAGCTCACAATACCTGCGTCCTGTCTGAACATAATCCTAAAAGGAAAGTGCAGTCATCAAACAGCAAGCTCATAATGAGACACTTTTTCAAACAAAAAATATAAAAGAGAAAAGTTTCATTATATTGCTCTTTAATGCACCTCTATGTGTATTCTGAGCATGAACCAGCTAACTCAGTGTGGTCTCAACTCTGAGAACCATCAGAACATCATATATTTTCAAGGTGTTTGCGGTTTCATGGTCAAGGTTGAAAAGGATAACATATAATCCAATAGCACATTAGATAGTCCTTCTTTAGCTGTGTCTGAGAGCTGCAGTGGTTGCAAAGAGCAGACTTTAAACAAAATATGAGAATTGATCCCAGAAACAGACCTTCAGGATGAGACCCTACTCTTATTGTTCACCACTTCACTCTGGACTGAAAGCATCACAGCTGAATACAAAAACTGTAGTCTTTTTATTATTTTTTTTGCTTTTTTTCGCCTCCCACAGGAGAGTGTTGACCTTGGAGAAATCATGTTCTCACTGTGCTACCTGCCCACCGCAGGCAGACTCACACTTACTGTCATCAAGTGCAGGAACCTCAAGGCCATGGACATCACTGGATACTCAGGTGTGTTTTTGTGATTTCATTACAGCTGCAGCGATCCTCCTCTGAATATCCAACCGCAAGCATGTCACACGAGGCGAACAAACAGTGGAAAGGCCCTGTCTGCTGCTGCGTTCTGTTTATTTCAGCAGTTAATAATATTCAGCACTTGCGATATTAAGACATTGTCAGCGAATAGATGCAGGCGCTCGGCTCATTTTAATAGACTGCCGCTCCAATTTCCTATTGCATGTTTCCCTACAATACTGATATCGCTTGTAAAATGTGACATTTATTGGGCATTAAATGTCAGGGTTCAGGTGTAATTCTGAGCCAACGTGGTATTTGTCCTCCCACATTTAATAACCCTTCTTTTTAATGTGACTCACAGTTTTAAACCCCCCCTCCCTGTGTTTTTGGGGGATTTAGCTGTCTGCCATTATTTCAATCAGTGCGTCATAAAACACGGATCTATTGAATTGTGCCCTGAAGCACATTGGGCTGATTGTTGTTTATAGATATACGGCAGCTCATATCTGACTAAAACGTGCCATAATGGATCATACGAGGCGAATTATTGCTGACGGACAAAGACTTAAATCAGCGTTCAGGAAGCTTTCTCAGTCACGCTATTTAGTAGCTATCTGCGGCCTCCCATCCACTTTGTTTACACAAGCTGTTGACTCATCTACTTTTATGCACATTACTGATGCCAGGTCCTCCAGGGTTACTTTCATGCTCAAGTAGAAACCAAAAAACACACACTGACATGCATGAGGGATAATGAAATAGGAAACGGATGGTTCAGTCTTCGTGGATATCTTTGAAGATGCCTTGGCTGACAAAACAAACACGGACACGTTTAATAATCCCAGTAGACTGATCTTTGTGATAATTACTGCCCTGGCAGCTCCTAAATGAGACAGATAGCTCAGAGCGTACCCAAACATGATGTTATATTTAAACAGAAAGTTTTCTCTTTGCTGTTAATATTTTCCTCTTACGGATCAGATCCCTACGTCAAAGTGTCGCTCATCTGCGACGGAAGGCGCTTGAAAAAGAAGAAGACGAGCATCAAGAAGAACACTCTGAACCCCACCTACAACGAGGCCATCATCTTTGACATCCCGCCAGACAGCATGGACCACGTCAGCCTGCACATCTCTGTCATGGACTACGACTTGTACGTACACAGTAGAGCCAGAACGAGTGGCCAGTTTGTTTGTTTCTTTCTCTTAAGTGAGTAGGATTTGCTGGTTTTCTTTGTTAAAATTCTGCATAAACGATATATCTTTGAGTTTTGGGACTTTGTTTGAACAGACTTAGACATCTGAAGAAGCCATCAAGCTAACGGATCGAGCAAAAAATAAGATGTTAAAGATGTAATTTACTTTCATCATGACTCTTCACATCTTGGGAAGGACAATGTGTATGCAGAGTTTGACACAAGAAATTAGGTTTTACTTTAATCTGAAGTCCTGACTTTAAATGTCAGTTGAAGTAGTATGACCAGCTTGACTGTGGTACATCGAGACTAGCTTGGAAGTTAACCATCATCCAATAACATAATTAGATACTGTTGTTAAAGTGGGAGGAGATACAGTTGATAGATAGATAGATAGATAGATAGATAGATAGATAGTATTATTTTGTGGATATTGCTGAAAATAATGTATTTGAACTTCAAAAAAAAAAAAAAGAGCAGTGCAGTACCTTTCTGTTTACACTATGTGAATCTATAAAAGGAAGAAGGAAAAGAGTGCAGTGCAGGCAGCTGACAGAATGAGAGCATACATGTGAAAGGTCAGGCTGCGTGTATCCTTTTGACTGTGTACTATGAAAGGAGAGGCTACTTGCAGGTTTAGAAGCCTGTTCTCTTTACAGTCTGCCATTATGAGAGGATTAAATCAGGTTGTGCTAATAATCCGGGGATTATATGGAGAAAGCAAAGTCTGCTTTCATTTGCACTTCACACAGTGTTCACAGAGCAAAGATCAGCTTTGAATGGCTCCCTGAAGTGAGTCAGCTCTGGTGTCACAGAGACAATCGGTCACGGATTCACTGTATTAATGGACAAGACGTCCGCATTGAGATTTGTGTCTCCTCTGATTACAAAATGCTCTTCTTGCAATTATAAACAGTGTGATGTATAAGATGTCATGTCAGGTTAAATCAGACGTATTCATACCAGTGTGCGTGTGTCCCCACAGGGTAGGTCATAATGAGATCATCGGTGTGATGAGGGTTGGATGCCATGCCGACGGACTTGGCAGGGACCACTGGAACGAAATGTTGGCTTATCCGCGGAAGCCCATTGCACACTGGCACCCCCTGCTGGAGTCCAAGAAGTCTGAGAAGGAGGTAAATCTGGGGCTGGAGTCATTTTTACAGGATTACGCTGTACGTGTTTATCATTTCAGATTAGTAATCAGGATGCTTGGCTGGTAATTCTCAGCCTACTTAAAAGAATACCGCTGATGGCGATAGTTTTTAAACTGTGAGGGAAGTTGCAAGGGTGGCACAGAGGACACATGAGGTTACAGGGATAGGAGCCAACTGGTGTTTGTATAACAATGAAACTTTGTGGTTTGTTTAGTTTGGCAGCAGCAACTGAAGAAGCAACAGCGGCTCACAAACTGTTTTTGGGAGGCCTTAAGGAACCGAGCTACTTGCAAGGGTCAAAAACTTATTAAATCTGAACACACTGATATACACATGAAATACAGATGTTTAAAGTTAATATGACTTACCTTCTCAGAGGATAACACCATATCTGAAGTCCCACTACAAACGTATAGAAATCCACCAAAGAAAAGACCCTTTATGTGTCCAGAACATTCTTGAGAATTGTCTTACTTTTCTTCTCCATCAAAGTTATAGTTAAAGTGATAGTTGTCAGGTCGTGCCTGAGTGCACTCTGAACAAGAACAACAAAGGGCCGATTAGGCTCATTTGGAAATATGCCACTTTACCAAACAGCACAGTCAGAGTCACTGAAACCACACTTCCTGTTTATATACAGCAAAGCATTATGGGAATTGAAAATTTAAATTTTTAAACATTTAGCATATGACTACATTTACACGATTACCATTATAATTATTATTATTTCTAGGCAAATATCATGGATATATTTATGTCAGCCTAAATCTGTTTTCACAATACCATCAGAGGTGGACAGAGTACACACCTTCACTACTTGAGTAAAAGTACAGATACTCCTTGTCAAATATTACTCCAATACAAGTAAAAGTAGCTTAGTCAAAATATTACTTAAGTAAAGTACTAAAGTCTTTCCTTAAAAAAATACTTAAGTAAAAGTTTTTAAAAAGTATCTCAGGAAATACAGGAAAGGAAAGTAGCTTTATTGTCATTATACAATCCACTGATGCGATTCTAAGGCACGCGCGCACCCACCCAGTCTCTCTCTCTCTCTACATACCTTGACGTTCTTTTTCAGGTTGGAAGACGAGTTCTTGTAGGCTGTGATATAATTTGTTCGTGGTAAGCACAACAAACATTTAAACTGAAACGAATCACTTTTTGTGGCAAAAATCTCAAACATGGGTTTGAGATAAGGCCACGGGTGCTCGGTGGGAGTTTCTCCAGGTGTTTCTCCAGTTTCTTCCTCCATTGAATGGATTGTATGGCATGACGTATACAACTAAGACAAACCATATGCGAATCAGCAGAAACAGTTTTTCTCAGAATTTTGAAAAAAATAAAAAAATAATCAGTTGAGCTACAGCTCAAAAGTAGCGAGTAACGAGAGCATCAACAGAAATGTAGTGGAGTAAAAAGTACAATATTTGTCCTTCAAATGTAGTGGAGTGAAAGTAAAAGTATCCCCCCAAAATAATACTCAAGTAAAGTACAGATACTCAAAAACTGTACTTAAGTACAGTACTCAAGTAAATTTACTTCGTTACTGTCCACCACTGAATACCATGAATGTGTAGGCCTACTTTTAATTATTTTGATCAGGTTCATTATTTTTTAGGTAATTATGAGGAAAGCTTTCAAACTAAATTGGCAGCAAATTTTTTTATTTTTTTTTTATTTTGTTTTAATTGCGATTTCACACAGGTTTCTTATTAGATTTACTGAAGCTTCCTCGTATGAATGCACTCAGTCTTACCCTGGGACACTGGCACTCTGCTTTACAGATATTTGCCTGGTATTGAAAGCAGCATATGCCTGATGAATCACTGCCCTGTGTTTGTGTGTCCTGCAGTGGAAGGCGAGGACAGCCAGCTTTGACAGCCAGGGCTCCTGCCCCTCACCCAGGCCCCCTGCTAGTCCCTGAGCAGAGCCACCTGTGACCCAGCAGCCCAGAAGGGGGTTTTCCTCCCTCCTGCTGATCCACTTCCTGTCTGTCTGATTGAGGAGAAACACAACCCCACTGTCTCTCCCTCTCTCTCTCACTCTCTCTCTCTCTGTCCCTACCTTCCTCAATTCTAGTCCCAGAACACTTCCAAGAACTGATCTACCGTCAGTCAGTTAGTTGTGTGAAGCGGCGTCTTTTCGGGTTAAAGTTTCAGGTTGTCCATTTGAAATGTGGGTGTTGTGATGGCCCAGAGTCAGCTTTGTTGTCCGTGAGGTTGGCTGGACATCCAGTCTGCTAGACATTCATTATTGAGCTGTCCGAGCTGAGGCGAACTGATTTCGTCCTCAAAGGAGTCTTTCCTAACACTGAAGATTCAGCTTTGCAGAGACTGCAGAGACTCTTTGATGGAAAAAAAACTCTTTCGGGTATCGCTGCCTGAAAGCAGAGGACGTTCCGCAGAGGGAAGCTGAGGACACGGCCGTGGTAGAAAAAGAGGCGATCTTAAAAGGGATCTGAGGCAATTTCAAATCTCTAGAGCTCGCTCACATTGAATCTTACAGTGTTGTATTCCCATGCAACGATACTGAACTGTAGCATTTTGGAACTAGACATTAAAAAGTAATTTGTTATTATTTGTGATGCTCCAGCTGAGTTTACCGTACTTCCAGTTTCACTATCACTAGCATAAGCAAATGTTTGATCTACACCTTAAAATATTCACCACTTGACAAAATTGCCTTCAAAAGCAGCCATTTTACATGACACAGAGGAAGAAACAACAGGATTATTGGAATTCACAGCAGAGGAAACTGGCTGCAGCACAATTTTTTCAGTACAGGAAGTGGGAGCTTAAATTACTAGAAAAAAAAGGCACAACTACTTTATATCACAAACTGAAAACCAACCTAAAAGACAGATGTTAAAAGAAAAATTTTTGACAACAATGAGAGCTGCAAAGGTTTCTGTACACAGGGACATTTTGAGCACACTTTACACACCCTTACCTCTTTCTCTGTTTGACGTTTGCTTTTGAGCAATCTCACCCTTTCTTCCAAGTGAAAACACACACACCATGTTTTCCTTCCAAAAAACGCTCTTTAAAGCGCTTCGTTGTCTCCTACTATTCTTCTTCTTTTTTCTTTTTTTTTTTTTTTTTACAGAATCTGGTGGATGTGTATAGCTTTATGTACAGGCGTCTACTGGTAACCGTACATATGTTTTGTTTTTTCTAAACTAAAAAAAAAAAAAAAAAAAAAAAAAAGATTTTAGAAGTAAATTGACATTTGGTGGTGATGACCGAGGAAATACGAAACGAAAAAGTGAACATATTCCTTATTTCAGAGACATGCAACTCTGTGTTTATTCTGTCAGTAATTATACCGTTCTTTTGGTGTACACACATAATGTGTTTTTGATTTTCCACCCAGATGCTTGATCTTGATCTGCAACATTTTCAAAGATATTTGGTGTGAAAGGGGAAAAAAAAAGGTTTCTTTCCATCTGTGTGATTCCTTAAGTGGGTGCCTGCAAAGACAGATAAAAGTTTTATCAGATAGACGATGCACAAAATCCCAGTTAAGGCCTTGATTATCCTGTAATCGATTTTTACTCGTTCAGGTGAACAGTAGTATTGCAGTTGTTTTAATAAAATAAATGTTGGATAATAGGGATTACATTTACCCTGTAGTAGTACTAGTTCCGTTTTACTGTTTTACAGCATCAGGATGCGTGCAAGCACGGTGGACAATGACAACAAGCTGTCTGTGTAACGATAAAATGCCAAATCCCAATGTGATGTTTGGTTAATAGATATAATTCAATAAGAAAACCTCACAAAAACCTTAATATAAGCTGTTAGCATAGCGCTCTGCTTAGAAGCGCTGGATTTTAAACACCTGATTGATAGTTATGTTGCTGTTATATGGAAGTCGTGGATACGACATGGAAAGTTGTGTACTGAAAATGCTAAGTCATGAGAATACTGCTTAGGTAACCGTCGCAGTCTAGAAGACAAACAATTTAGCGAGCTAAAGACCAGATAACTTAATGAAAGGATGAAGCTGTTGGGAATCAGACACACTGTAAAATTACAAAGATTCTATTAGATTAAATTAGAATATATTCACTAAACGTCCACCTAAATGTCAGCTAAATGTCCACGTTCGAGGTTGCAGCTACCAGAAGAGGGCGCCATTCATAGACTAACGCAGTAAACACGAATCCATTTGAAAGCAGCAACACACATGGGAGGTAGAAAACAACAACTTTGTGTGCCCAAACACGCAGAAATCCCAAATGTTTGGAACGTGTGTAAAATAGCACAAGGAGAAAACCATACGAAATCCTAAGAAACCGTCATTATCCATTAGCACGAAGTATTCTGGTCATAGCCCTGTGTTATAAAGAGGTGGTGGACAGTTTAGTGCAGTAGCTGGGGAGGAACAAACACATTGTAAACTGTTCATACGTGCTGCCATGCATGCCACACATACAAAACTGTGGTGCCTCTATATCCTTATCTTCTTCATCAGGCAAACAGCACAAATTTAATTTATGCCAACATTATCTTTTTATGCTGGCATCAGTTTCATGAGAGGGGCCTTTGCACATTTAGTTCCTACAAGTTAACGTTGTGTAATCTGAGTTAGTGTTATCACTGCCATTGTCTCTTAAAGGAATGTGTGACATTTAACTAGGAAGCTGACATCAAGCGCAGTGAGCGAAAAAAATTCCGAAATGAAAGATGAAATCACCTGCATCCTATAACTTTTGTTGGTATCCAGAAGGTTTTTAAATTAAACACACATTGTGGTTTTCTACCTCCCGGTTTTGTGCTCATCCTCAGTTGTTTGTAAATGAACCAATAAATTGCTTTTAATTAAAAAGTGAGTGAAGGCTCCAAATAGCTTTTTGACCAAAAAAATAAAAAATACTAAAAAACAAAAACTTAATCATTCTTTTATCGCAGTTTCAGGATTATCCTCCAGTAGCAGTAGATTTGTTTTGCCGTAATTGGCAAGCACAGATACAATCAGTACATTCACACCAGGAAATGTTAAGTTATATCAAGCAGGAACGCTGCCAGCCAACATTCACATATTAAATTCAGCAGAGCTTGTACAGATCGTTTTTCGATAGGAGAAACATTTATTGAATAGTAGTTTTGTATTATCTCAACAGCAGTGTCTTTAGTCTGATATGGTCTGGGCCCCGGTGGAGACGAGTCTAGACATCTCTGGACAAGTAATGGTACAGCTCAGCTTCCGACTGCTGCAAAACGAGCTATACATCATCACGTTTGCGAAAATGTCATCGAAAAATTGGGGGCCAGACATCAAGACATGAGCAGATGCATTTAGCAGATCTAGAAGGGGTCTGTTTTAGCCATTACCTCCATGGGTGAGTTTTCCCAGAGCGAGAGGTTCAGTGGCTCTGTGTTTGTGTAAGAGACTGAGACGACAGAGCGGGGGCAGCTGATGGGTGGATGGGTCAGCATCTACTGAGAAGTGGCATTTCTCTAATTGGCACTTGTTATAGCGAAAATTAGTCAGTGCATTATTGTTTGTGCTTGCCGTAATCCACCATAGCATCAACACCCCTCCACTAATGTGACAGTCTTCAATTTGCTCTCATTCACGCAGTGGTTTTAATGGTGAAATTCCTCTCTAGACTAATGGCATTATTCATAGATTTCTAATATATTCTTTAAGTGTACAATTTGAAACAAGTGGTTGAATAATAATATTAATAATAATAATAATAATCTTGTTTCTGTTCCTTCTTTTATGAAACATGTGCTTTATGATGGTCATATATTTCTCTGACAACGTGTTGTGTTTTCATAGTAGATCAAACCTGTTAAATCAATTGCCTCAGTTTATGGACTGTTTCAAGACCTTCTAGCTTTGCCTAATATTGTAACGTTTCTTGATATGATCTCGTATCCCTTGCAACTGTTATGATAGCACCGAATTTCCAATTTTCTATTGAACATTTTGTATTTGTAACAATAGAAATGTTTAAGAACATGTTAGTTCAGACTGATATCTATTATCCTTTTAGATTCTAGATCATTATCAAGACTCATAACCCGAGTGTGTAAAGTAAATCTAAAAAGCATACAGTATTTCCACCACTTAAACTGTCATTCTTTTGTTTCAACAAGTCTGAAAATCAACAATCGTTATTTATTTTCTCCCATGGGGTGTGATGTGTTATTGGTTCTGTGACATGATTTTCTTTTCTTTGATTAAAAGACTTATGCAAAATGGGCACTGTGCTGCAAGTTTTCTGGCAAACACACCAGATAATGACAACACAGCCCGCGGCTTAACAAGCAGGAGCCGGCACAAAGGAAATGGGATTTCGACTGAATCAAACGGTCAAATTAAACGAGGGGAGGACATGCACATCGCGTAGCAGCAGGACTTGCAAGCCTCGAATCAACTGAATAGCATTTTAATGTTTTTTTCTTTGTTTTGGTTACATCGCACATATATGAAAATGATAAAATCAATGTTCAAAGGCTAACTAAATTGAAAATGTGTGATATTATCTGTAATGTGCATTACATTTACCATGAAGGAAGGCTCTAAGGCGAATACAAAGCTACAGAAATGTTGATACCTTGCAGGAATTTTGACTTCCAGCTACTCTTTTTACACGACCGGCCTGCGATAGTTAGCCACTATATACAACTGAATAATATGACAACACAGTACATTGTAAATTAAAAAGGAAAATGTAAAAATACCTCAGCGTTCTACTAGCAAAGGCATTGGAAGGGAACTGGACAAAGTGGTCTTGGAAAATGTACGACTGCATAGTTAGACACTTTAATCACATATCCTTTATTGGTTTCAACAAACAAACAAAAACTGATATTTTCAGGGTGACCAATTTGCGGTCAACAGAACAAATTCCCACATCACTACAGTCTGTGCAAATAATATGAAATGCTATGTTCACATTAGTGACAAAAAATAAAAAATAAAACAGACCACAAGACATCTTCAATGGAAGCCGGTGATATGAAGCTACAAAGTGATGCCGGACACTTGACACTGTGGACGCTGTGATGGGCATGACTCAGCTGGCTACAACTTTGTATCACCAGTTCATTTTTAAATGGATGATGACCTAACAGCTGAAATGTAGCTGACCATGCTTGGATGTTTGGTTACGTTGTTGGCCATAGCAGGAAAATAGCATTACTGCTATCTAAGGACACTTAGGAGAAGTCAACCTTATGTCCTACATGACACCAAACAATTGCATATAAATATAAAGAGCCACTTGAGACCCATTTCACGTGCCATGCTACATTTGGAAACTTTTGTTGTGTAATTTTACTGCTATAAGTTGAGATAGCTGGTGATAAGGCCAAGGTAAGAGGTAGGCAGTCCTGAGACTGCACACTAAAAAAATAACATCTCTGGGACTGAAAAATTAGTCGTAAAAAAAAAATGCAGTTCCTCGAATTGCCACTTGAGGCAGAGTCCAAAAGCAAGTCTAATTTCTATCTAATTTCATTAAAGTTATGTACGTATTTTAGGGAATGGCCGCCTTGGGTGACTGCTGGGAGCCCTCACAGCAAGATGGTCGCTTCATCTCCACCCATTCTACACCTCTTTGGCAACTACAACAAGAATTAGGTGTAGTCAAGCTCTACCAATATGGCGATGGCCTGAGACACTCCACTGAGCTTCAAAACCACTCTTCGAGAATCCAATGGATGACGCCACAAAGGGGTTGTATCTACAGTCAGTGGTTGTGAGAGCACACAACTCGCTATTCATTTGCTGTTAAATGTCACAGTAACTGACGTCTACAGGTACTGGACACTTGTGTAAAAGATGACAGCTGCATCTGTTGTGGCGATGCTCTTCACGCAATGCTCACAAAGGTTATTATTTATAAAATATCTTTATAGGCTAATGCAGCCATATCTAATAACAGTTCAAATGAATTAAAGAATTAGTTGGAAAACATTAATGAGACTGATTTATTCATAAGAATTGTAGAATTTTAGTGGTATCGGTACCAACTACCAAATTTCTGGTGTTGTGAGATCCATACGGGTCAAGAAAAAGTTTGGAAAATATGCTCAATATGCTTATTTGCTTATTTGAGTTAGGTCAGAAAATTAATATCCCTCATTGTTCAAACACTAAATATGAAGCCAGGTCACGAACAATCTCTGTCCAAAGATCCACTATCTAGCACCTCTAAATCTCATTATTATTATTATTTTACGATTATTCAGAATTTTAAAAAAGTGGTGTTTTAGAGGTGCTGTTATGACCTTTTGGTTACTTTTAGACAAGTTGTTTCCCCGTCTCCAAACTTCATGCTAAACTAAGCTTTACCTGGCACGGAATCATGGGACAAGGAAAAAGGTGGACCACACTGCTCCTATTTTTTAAATGTTTGCCTTTAAAAAAAACATGGCACCACCTCCATGCTGTCAGGCCAGGAGTTTCCTCTTCATGGTCAGCCTGTAAATGATTTGGTAGCCATCGTCCCAGCCGTAGAGTTGCTTCTCCTCTGGGTTGTATTTCAGACTGGCATGTGCTCCATACCTCCTGGGGAAGTAGAGTAGGGGAGCCTCCTCGCTGACCACTATGTCATTGACGTCAAACACACACTGGACCCGGGAGCGGCTGGGCAGACGGGTGTTATAAACGACGTAAACAGTTCCGCAGACTACAAAAGCCGCCTCTGCATTCTCCCGTGGGCACCGGGTGTCCCAGATTTGCTCTATGTCAAGTGTAGCAGCGTCCATCTTTGCGAGGTTGATATTTGGTTCACTATCACTGGTAGCATGCAGGAGCCAGAGGCCCTCGTCGTCTACTGCAAGGTCTGCAACGGTCTCTGGATTGAGGCTGTAAACACTAGCTTGACTCTCCACAGGGAACATGGCAGTTTCTGTCACTAAGCCGCTAAGCAGGTCATATTTGACCACCTGCATGTCTGTATCAACCTCCTGCTGTATGTAGTACAAATAACCATTATAAATGGCATTACCAGGGCCGCTCCACTCAGAGGGAAGCCTGACGTTACTGCTGTGGGTGACTCCCGGAGAGCGGGAAAAGTCACGTACAGAGTTGAACTGGTAGATGGTGTCTCCTGATGTCCCATTAAAGACGTAAACCTTGGATGACCTGGGGTCTCTGGTCCACATGCCCTTGGGACTGCCCACTCTCTTCAGGATCTTCACAGATCTGATGCCAGAGATGATTTCCACACAGTCTGCAGCGAGGAACAAAATACATCAGAGGTAGGGACTGCTTTAGTGCTTAGAGAATCAACCATGAAAGAGTGTGTTCACAATGACTGTACTGTTGCTATACCAAGGCTTTCTTTCTCACTGGATGCAAAATGTAAGTGAAAGGGAAGGACCTGTATTTTGAAGTTATATTTTTAATATGCCAAGCCATTTGTCTGTTGTGTTGCTCCAAGCAAGTTGTTAATTATTACTGGGAGCAAAATATATCTAACAAAACTAGTCTTTCTTACTGGGACAGCTTGATCATCTATTCTATGTAGTCCTAAATTTAGCTCCCTGAACTCTGCAGACACCCGGTTAAAAAAAATGCTTAAGGGAAAACAAAAGACCAAAGCACACAATTAAAAACCTGAAATTTGGAAAATGCGGCATCCAGATGCTACACCTTCAGATTACTGACTAAAAGACATGAAACATTATATAATTATAGAAATGTTTCACAGATGTTAAGTTGAAATAACTATAATAATTGGATTTAGATTTCTATCTCTTGACACAATTAGTTCCATTAGCACGTTTCATTAAAGTGCCATTGCTTGGCTGAAATGTGCGTCTGCGGCCTTCAGAAAACATTGAGCAGCCTGCAGGCGTCAATATCTGGCTCTCTAAATTAAGGCAAATTCAAACCAGTCAGGGGGAAATCGGACACAGACGCATAATGAGACAAAGTATGAGTTCAGCGTACAGACGAGCTGGAGATGCTGTCTGGAAAAGAAGGGCATGCTTTCACTATAATGCACAAACAAAGGATGCTCTGATGCCTCATGTGTCCAGGAGCAAAATCAGCATTATACTCACAGATCTGAACTCGGTCCCTACAATGCCATAAAGTTTGTTCTGGGTCACGTCACACACATTCACAATGGATCACTGTGTGCAGAGCTCTCTGCTGCGAACATGAGCTTGGAGAGTAATGCCGCGGACCTCAGGCCAATTTCCTGTCTGTCCTCCATTGCATTCAAATACTAATAAAGTAGGCTGTTCTCTGCGCTTTGCCATCACTGACTTTGTGTTGTGCATGACTAGCGTTATGATTCTGAGCTGAGGTCTTATATCACTCCATAATTCTTGTATTTATGCATTATTGATTTCTTTTGTAAGAAGTCTAAATGGCACCAACGTAATTTAATGATCCATCTTCAGAGGTTTATTTTTTTTGGAAACGTTTACGTGCAAAAATAATAGATCTATTTCTTAATGTGCCACATTCAGTCAAATCTGTCAAGACACAGTCAGGAATTGAAATCTGATTTCATAACTTCACAGCTTCCCAGCTGTACAAACTTTAAGTCCCTGTATTACCCAAGTAAATGACTCAGTGCAGCAGTGGTGTCTCAGCATCGTTAGTAGCAACAGGCTTTGGGATGCAGAGATTATAATGACAAACGCTGTGCTCAAACACCACAAACAGGGGAGTAGCTCTGCAGTAATAAATGAGCTGCATTAAGCCACATTTCTGCTGGAAAACATGACTGCACACTGACTCAAAGCACTCCGCTAAATGACTTGTAACAGCGCCGTGTTTGTTCCCCATTTTCCAGTGGCTTTTCCAAGACAGCAAGTCTGCAAAAGATGCCTGGTGGGAATAATGCTAAGTATACAGACCATATATCCTATCCGTCCTGTAAGTTATAGCTTTACCAGGCCTGCACCGCAATAAATGAAAGTGAAAGATCAAAGACCTCCAGAGCACATTTGGCTGAAGTGTGTGTGCACTTCCCTGCAGCTCACCAGAGACTCTAGACTGAAACTCCTCCCACTCTTCTTCCTCTTCTTCCTCTCCTCTGGTCTCCTCCAGCCCCCAGGCCTCCTGCTCCACCACCTTGTCTGCCCTGTTTGCACAGGCTCGAGGGGAAGTCTGGGTCTCCACAAAGTCCATCTCTCGCTCCACCCTGTCTACTCGGACTGCAGCTCCTTCCAGGTCTTTGAACAACATGCTGTGATCATTCTTCAGTCCCTCCATGGCTTGAGCACTCAGCTTTTTGAAATCCTGCATCTCTGTGTGGTACCGATGAAACTGTTCGTGCCACAGCTGCATTTGGTCCTATGAAACACGGAGAAAGCAACACAAGCGTTATAATGCACTGTGAGGAAAAAAGTATGTTTAGTTAGTTGAGGTTTAAGCCCATGTCTAAGTCCTGGCTTATTCAAAAATGGGCAGAGAGGTGGAGCTGAGGCAATTGGGTCAGACTGAGGCAGAGAACCTTTAAGGACAACCACCTGCCACTCCGATTGGCCATGACCTCAATTATGCATAATGTTATGCCCCTCTACACCCCTCTGGCTTTTCATTAGCAATTGGAGTGTCTTTGGCTGGTGCATTGGCTTAATTAGACTAAGCAGGCACATATGAGAAGGTGGACATGAAAGACTTGGCTGAAGAGGCCTGAGGTGACATCACATTTCAGCTGCAGAGACTCACCAAGTGTCACATGTCCTCCTATGCCTGTTTTAATAAATTAATGTGGGATATTTTGAACTTCAGGGTTTTGTTCTTGGATGAGTGAATTTGTCTTAAGTTGTCACTGTGGTTGTTGGCTATGGTCCCTGTTAGTGAGCTGCTGCAGTTCAAGAGTAGTGTCTCCTCAGGTCTCTTTAGCTGTGTCTTTTAGCCACACCTTCTGAGGCGCTGCTGGTTAGTCTAATTAAGCCCATGCACCAGTCAAAGACACTGCCACTGTATGGCCAGTGGGGGTGCAGTGGGACATAACAATAACTTACATTTACATTCACCTGCTGTGCAGTTGTCATGAATGGACACCTTAACTAAAAAGACAAATAGGGTTGTTGTTTTTTTGTACCAGGCTGTAAACATGTTTACTTCTGCTGTGAAGCCTCAAGTGGCCATTCGAGGAACTGCAGTTTTTGGGACGTCTATGTTGCAGGGGGTGGACTGAAACATCTCAACATCTATAAGAACTTCAAAATGGACTGCCATGAAATTTTATTTTTTATTTTATCTTAACATGTGTGCAGTATAAAGTAACACATGGATTTTACTTCAGTATTCATATCCACCTTCAATAAATTAATTCAGCATGACATGAGTACGAGCATTAACTCTTAACAATAGTAAACATTGATCCTAGTGGTCCTTTTAACACGGATGAGGTTGGCAATACTGGTATCTAATATAAATTTGTACTACTGGCACATAATCCACTAGCAAGAAAGGTTTTGTGTGTGTACTGGGCAAGTGGCTCTAAAATCCCCTCAAATGTGGTCTTCTCTCACTGGAGACACAAATTTTATCAGGAAAAATCCTCTGTCCAGTTCATTTTCTATGCTCATACCTAATCACCAGCAGTCTGTGGTCTCATCTCCTCTACACTGTCCTTCTTTTTGATTTTACAGACGCTGCCGCTCTGCCTCTTCAATTTCCTCATTTTCCACTGTGCCCTGTTTGTCTCCTTCTGGTTTATGATCGTGGTTATCAATCAAACACTTTTATTGTTGCTGTTCTGCACGTTAGCTAGAATGAATCCCAGGAAGAGCTGAACGAGTAACAAACTAATAACGCTATGAGTGTTGCAGTTGCCAGATTGGTGACAGTTTTATTCCCTTTAATTCAGAAGCAGTTATTTAGGATTTAGTAAAAACAATGAAGGCATGTAATTTAGCCCCTATTTATCCAACACAAGCCCAACATGTAGACGCCCAAAAACACTTTTTGTAGTTCACCAAAAGGCAGCGCATCAGTGAGGTCGGGTAGCTCTTGTGCTTCTTGTGAGCATCTTAACATGCTAGCCTTTGCATTTACACAGCCTCTCTGACTCCTCATCTTGTTTCCGACTATAATAAATCTTAAATAAATCAAATATCCCTGTTTAAGTCACAGCATTGGGACCAAATAGGACCGTGTTTCTCAGCGTGGTGACTGGCACAGTGAGAGCGACAGGTGAATTTTTCAGAGTGAGATGCAATAACTGATGTCTCCTCTGCCTTGGTTTCATTTTCTACCTTTGCCTGCTGTGGGCCTGTGGTCAAATGGAAAATGAAAGTTCGGTGAAAGCTCGCTGATGAATCACCGTGTTCATATCAGTGCTGAGGCCGGGGCCCACATATTGGAAGTGAGACTGAAGGAAAGCGAGCAGGATTTAGCTGTAAACAGACGATTCATTTCACGCATGTAACACTTTAATATTGTCATTTTTTGCAACATGGACACGGTGTTGATGAAACAGAAAACTTCAGACTTTAGAAGAGGGTAAAATTACTTGATCCCCGACGTGAGCAGACATCTAATCATCTTGCGTTTTACATCACACTTAGCTGAACACAACAGACGATTTAATTTACACAAACTTTACTTGACATTGATGCGGTATACTGCCTTATAACCACCCTTTTAAGAGAAAACACCAAACTATCAGTAATTTGATGCCTTCCCCGAGGCACTTAGTTGTAATACCTTTGCTACGCTTTCGGGATGTTTGATGCCACAGCAGCAAAGGTTGAGCTTGTACTCATTACTAGCGGGTCATTGTCTTAAACGCAGAAGAAATGGTAATGCTGTTGAACAGAAGCTGCGTGTTGCATGAGAAAGAGCCCTCTGCATGCATCAACTGATATCCCCCCAGAGGCCCCAGCAAAGTTGATGAGCTGGGCAGAGATTGCATTAATTGGTTTGTATTAGTTAAGACATTAAATTCAAATAAAAGGAGGCAATCAACTGGTGTTTTCTAATTTTTTAATGACTGCAGAGAGAGGTCTGTGCTCCCCCTGAAATCATAAATCATTTAAAAGGGGAGCTGCTTCTTACCTCTATGGCCAACAATCTGTTCTCGAGATAATCCATCAGCCCCTGGTAGTAATACTGAGCTCCAGTGAAAGTCCAGGCAGTGGAAACGAGGAGAACAAACAGCGGCTTCATTGTGATATGATCAATGGGACAGCTGAGTCTCTTTTTCCTCAGGTTTCTCCCTTTGATGTGTTCCTCTGCAGAGCTGTCCTGAGATATGCGGCGTGATGAACAGCTCTGAACTGTAGCTACTCAAGCAAAAAGGTGAAGAGGATACAGAGAGAGTAAGAGGCCGCTCTGAGAGTTTCCAATTCTTCGACCGCTCTCACTTTGCTGGAATGTTTTCACAAACTCTCAGGGAGGAGCCTTGAGCCTCAGAAAGTGAATGTGCTCCGCTCACTTTGTGCATGTGTGCTTGTGTGTTCATGTCATATCATTACTTACCTTCTGTTTGTGCTAATGCATCATGATCAAATCAGTATTACAGGATGAAAACATTTTCACATTTGAATAGACAGCAGGCATTTTGACTTCTCATGACGGAGAAACACAGCTGTATCAAGTTTGGATGCATAAATTGTCCCAGTAACCCATGACTGCACTGTTTACATGGATGCTAAATACAATATAATCTGATCAGATACACAGCATGTGTTTACATAAAACACCAGAATATATCTATTTGGGATATGGGAAAAGTCTTTCAGTCTGCTGTGGATCATCAAGTCTCCTGGAAATATAACTAAAGAAGATGTTATTTGTTTGTAACACTGAATTCATTGAATAGAGGAAGATGACCAAAATGAACCCATGTTTTTAAAGGCACTGTCCACATCAAACAGCTTCCTTCCTGGAAACCTGTTGCCTGATGTACACTCCTCGCGAATGTTTCCATAAATAATGTATTCATTGCAACCAGAGAGAAACAATCAGATACACGGTTATTAGGTGCCAATATCTTACTATTGAACAGATTACAAATGGTCTACAGTACACCATCCCTCTGATCCTGATTGAAAATTAATTCTGCTCAGGTCGGTCAGTTGAGATGAGGCATGAGGCAGTTTTATTCCGATTCGGCTGTTATCAGTGTTGGGCACGTTACTTTTAAAAAGTAATTAATTATAGTTATTAGTTACTTCTCCCAAAAAGTAACTGAGTTAGTAACTGAATTACTCCACTATAAAAGTACCAGTGAAAGTAAGTATTCCATTGCTTTTTTTTTAAAAAAATATATGTTTAAATACGTCTAAGATTTAGACTTTTTTCAGAATCAATAAGAAATGAAATAAAATCAAAGTGCTATATATATATATATATATATATATATATATATATAGTGTTCAGAACCACAGCGTAGTGATGCAATCATGTCGGCATGGAGCATCTCAAAGTTTCCAGCATGTGGTTTAATCCATAACATTAAGAACTGAAGAAGTCTGAGAAGTCTATGCCCTCTGGCTAACTAGTAATGTCGTTAAAACTGGGAGCAACATTGCAGCTTTTGTATGTGAGATCAGTCTGATGGTCACAACAAAGAGGAACGTCAATGAGCGTGTATGTCCTGACAACATAACATATATTAAGAAATGTACTTTAATTCACAAACTAACTTTACTGCACTTTATTGCATAGTGTGGTGAAGATTAATTTCTTTACTTCTTTCCTAGGGAATGTAATCAGATCAAAACAGAGATAAACTTGGAGTAATTCAGTGCATATCATATTATTAGAACAAAACAAGACAAAAAGTGGAAAAACGCAGAAATGTATCTTTAAGTGAAGAGTTTATACAGAAACTCTGCCAACAGATAAGATAAGGAGAGCAAAGCAATTGAATGTGTACCAAACAGCAGTTATTTAAAAGTTCAGGGAGATAAAAAAATATTTGCAGTGGTGCATTTGCTCCATTAAACACGATTCAGACATTTATGGCTTCACTGGTCCTCATGGTTGAGCTGTGTTATTGGTCTGAGCACGCAGCTCTCCTCCCACTCTGACAGCTAGAATGAGTCAATACCACTACACTGCTGCTCGGAAGGGGATTGCATTTCTGTGATATGAGCGTGCAGGGGCATCGGTGCATGAGGGTTTGATTACACAGGTAATGACAACATGCGACCTCTGACCTGACAGAGGTGGTTTAGAAACATTCATTTGCGGAGGCCAAAAACTGAGGCCTGGTAAATGAATAAAAATGTGTTAGGCTGACATTTAAATCCCACAAACCACACATTGTAACAGTCATGAGCAGATTATGACATAGACAGGACATCCTCAGAAGGCCCATGCCCATGAGTCACAACTATTTTGGAGGCACAAGCGAGACCTACACAATATTTGGAAGGTGGTCACAGTGTTATGCCTGATCGGTGTATTTCACTGATTTTGGTCATTTTGTATTTGTGTGTATTTGTGCCTAGAGGTCCAGTCCGCTTCTGCGCCAATCCTGACTACCCCCCTGTCTTCACCCCAGCTACAGGTCAGGCTTTAACCCTAACCCAGGAACTGTTGTTGTATACTCGAGGAAACAAATCACAAAGTTGTACTGACCTTGTTGCTGCATCGAAAGTCTGATTAAAGACCGGAGCCAGATACTCCGGCAGTCTGATGACTGTGGTCTAATCATGCTCCAGATTTTATTTTTATTTATTTATTTTTGATTGTCTCCTGCTCACCATCATCTTAGTGAGTCCTGAACTGAACCACAACCCCCCTGTCTATTTTTATGCCGGCAGACAGCAGACCAGACTGTGAGTGTCGTCATGGTAACAAAGTGCAGAACGGCTGCTTTTAGAATCGAAATGGGCAACCTGGAGTTTGATCTAATCTGGAATACATTGCCTGTCTGGAGCTGGCAGGAGAGGGCACTAACAGGCCACCGGCTGTAAACAGCATGTGTGTGTGTTTTTTATGCCCCGGAGATTTTTGTTCAATCATACGTTTTGATTGATGTAAGTAATTACAGTTTCAGACCTCTTTTTTCATTTTGCAAAATCGATTTGAAGCATGCCTCTCGTACTGCCTGCCACTCATTGTGAATTTTTAATCTATTATTCATTACTGGCTTAATTGCACCATTGAGTACTGTGGTATGATCAAAGGGCAAAGCATCATTCAAGATTCATTATGTTCCACTGAGCATCGGCATATTTCAGTCTCATAACCTTTTAGCTCAGGGCTGGTGTACGATGAGAGGCTAAAACGTTTGTTTAGGGTGGGTCTTGATTACATTTATTCAAGGAAAATGTCCTGTGGCAAGTTTTCCTATCCCCCTCTGCGGAGCACTGCTCCTTCACAAAGTTATCCACAAGATGGCAGCATCCGTCTTTATGTGAAAAACTCACTGTGTTGACAAAAAGTTTTTATATCATTTACTGGTTTACTGAATATACTGTTAATGCTGATACAAGTGTTAAAAGCTTCTCCATCCTGACCAGATGGAGAAGTTTTTAACTAAATAGTTGGGTTGTTTTGTCCAGTGGCTGCCAACCTGAGGTTTATCATCCTACAAAAGGTCACAAGATAAATACAAGGGGTCTGTTGATATGACTGGAAGAAGAAAGAAGAAACACAATTGTGCCAAGATGTTGAATGATTGGACCTCGTTTGGGTTTGGTAAAATGTTATTTAAATAATCTGACAAGTTTAGATTTGAAATGTTTCATTAGTAAAACTGGTGTCAACTTATATACATCTGAGACAGGAGACCCGAACCTGACTCTTAAAGGGGCCACACATTGGTTTGTTGGTAACTTCAGGTATAAACTTTTTACACTTCACCTTATTGACCCAGAATTAAAAGTACAGTAATTCACCACAGGCACCGTAATATTGTCCTTCAGATCAGTTCATTTGAATAAATTCCACTTCCCACCAATGACCCTCAAATGGCTGGTTTTACTTCCTTTTTATTTGGGATCAATCTAACTCATTTTTCAAAAATATTTTCACATTTCTTACGACTTTATTAAAAACAAGTGATACCCTGTCTCAAGCATATGATGTCGATTAGACAAAGTTAGTTGTGCACATCCTCAAAACTACAGTGGAAAAACTCATTAATAGGAGCTCCTGTTCATTTAAGCCACAATTACCTTTATTAGCAACAAAATTATCAGCAACATTTAAAACAACTATGGGTAAATATTCGCAGAACTGTGTCAACGTATGGATAGACATATTACTAAAATACACTAGAGCCTTGCAGAGACCTCTAGTCATCAGGTCAAAGGATAAAACAGAACAAAATATCAAATTCTTTGGTTATTAAAGGGAGTCATTAAAGGGGAATTACTGTTTTTTACAACCTGAACCTCATTTCTGGCATAGAATACGATTGTTTACTCACCCATATAACTTTGGTGTCATTTGGAGTCGTTCGGAAGATATTTAGATCCAGCGGAGCGCTGCGTATATCCATATAGTGGGAGTGACTGGGGCACCGAAACACAGCCTCCAAATAAGGCCTCTAAATATATCTGCTGCGAAACTCGTTCATTTTACCAATATTTTGTTATGATACGCTAGTGCTATTCCCTGTTGAGTCCGGAGTTACCTGTTATCTATTCGTGGACGTGCAGCAGTTTGTTGTTCTTTGGACAGCTGTTCCTCTCTCTGCTTCCGCATCCTTGTTTCAACAAGCTCCTCATCCGTACACTCTGGCTCAAAACGGTAAGGACGTCCATCATAAACAAAGTCGTTGTCCACAACCTCAGAATATTCAGCCATGTTGCAAAAAACTAGTAGTAGCAAACAGGGAAACAAGCCGACCGTTGCGGGTGCGTGCCGCACTCAGAGATGACATCATCTAGGTCGGACGTTAGTAGGTCAATCTACAGACCCCGGATGATGATAACAGGTAACTCCAGACTCAACGGGGAATAGCACTAGCATATCATAACAAAATATTGGTGAAATGAACGAGTTTCGCGGCAGATAATGCGTTATTTAGAGGCTGCGTTTCGGTGCCCCAGTCACTCCCACTATATGGATATACGCGGCGCTCCACTGGATCTAAATATCGTCCGAACAACTCCAAATGACACCAAAGTTATATGGGTGAGTAAACTATCGTATTTTATGCCAGAAATAAAGTCCAGGTTGTAAAAAACAGTAATTCCCCTTTAAGAGCAAGTGCACGAGTTCAAATCTCAGTAACAGTCAAAAACTATTTATACAAGTTTTTTTTTTAAAGTTATCCATCTTGGGTTTTGTTTTGTTCTTTGATTATTGTCTGCTTATAGCATTTCTCATACAATTGTATACTCTGTGTGTGTGTGTGTGTGTGTGTGTGTGACAGGGTGCAGGATCTCATTTAATCTCACAGCTCTCTGTGTGTTTGCCTTCACACCAGGCATCAGGAGCCAGCCATAAAAACCTCTTTCCTCCGCAACTAAACAAAAAGCCAAATACCCGTAAAGGCAACATTCTTTATTACCCTTTCGTATTGATTGAGGGGGTCAGAAAAACGCAGCAGCACGGTGCCAGGTCGTATAAAAGCGCAGACCGGGTGGGTGAAGCGACGTAAATCCTTTAGTCCCTTGTAAATAGCTTTAATACACCCGAGGCGCCAAATCACTTGACCTGCGTTAGCCCTGCCGTTTGGGGTCTTTCTGGCTGACTGAGCAGTGTGGAGCCAGCCCTTCTCCTCCCATTCTCTGGCTGTCAGTCCAGGTAATAGTCAAGGCCTGATTAGTGACACGCTTGCTCTGCCTGGCTGCAAACCTTCATCTGCTGTGTTTCAGCCACCGAAGCCACATTTTTATTAAGTTTTCCTGAAACCGACCTCTCTTTTTTTCCCGTTTATTGCAAGAATTTGAAGCGATCAGTTTGGAACCCAGAGGGAGAAACATCAACTTTCTTGGGAAGTCAAATGAGGTTTTCAGGATTTATGATCTCAGAAATGGAGTCAAGACTTTCTTTCCGCAGAGCTCCTCGATATCATTTCTTTAGTTAAATAGCTCATTAATAAAAACCAAGATGTCCATCATACAAAATGCAGGTTTTATTTCCAACCTATAACCTGCAAATATGTGAAAATCTTCGAACTTGATCTTGTTTTTAAAACCAAGTGCATCTTATACAAATTCTGTGTATTTGTGGATGAGGAGTGTGGGAACCAAGAAATATAAAATTTTATCAGGCTCATAATTCATGTTTTAGTAAGTTCACCATTAAAACAAACACAAAAGTGCATATTTATGTCACACAAAAATGTGTCCTACAGGGGAATTGGAGAAAGGGGGAGTTGTCTCATCTATGTTTTATATTATATTCATATTTTTGTGCCTGTTTTAAGTTAGATATTTGTTATGTACTTTTATTTTGAAAGTACACAAGCTCCATGTATTTTATAGGTGTTTTTTTTTTTTTTACATATTCTATAAATCAATGTGATGAACGGGCCTGCACATTGTTTAGCCAACTGCCCTGATCAAATACAGCAAGACAGGGGTAGTTCCAGCTGGGAACTGCTTACGGTGTTGGTCAGCGTTGTAATGTCTAAGGTGACCCAGTGGATGGGTAAATGAACAGGAGGCTAACTAGACATAGTCACACTTCTTTGAACAACTGGTTTTTGCTTTTTAACTCATGTAGCAATACCAGCAGTAACCACTAGATGGCTGTTTTTGTAGTTCATTCGTCAACAAGTCACGCATTACTAAAATAAGTCCTTCAGAAATCCATTCAGACTGTAGTATAGCGGCGGCAGTTCAAAAAAGGACGCCTTCATTTGAAGCCATGTTGAAATTGTCCAAAGGGGCGGGTCAGCAGTACTCACAGCTTGATGATTGGACTTTATTCAGAGGCACAGGAACAACAGTGACAATCAGTGACAATTATCTAAACAGCTTGAATGTGGTAGAAAAAATATCCTCTCTTTGTCCCTTTGGTGTTGCCTGATCGTCCCCAATGGGGGAAGCGTCCATGCTGTGTGATAACTTGTGAGTGATCAGAGCGTGGCTGTGGATTGTGGGTTTACCTCTTTTCGTCACCTCCATATCTTCTGCAGTGAAAACTTTTCCATAATCCACAATAGTACTGTCTATATACTGTCAAAGCGGCGCCAGATCTTCATGTTTGTGTTGCTGGCTACATAATCTTGGAAAGTTAACAGCTTAGTGAGACTACAAACCGACTTTGGGAACGTTCACAGACCATCAATGAGTCATGTAACTACCAGGAATTGTGAAATGGTTTGAGGTGTGAGATGTATCCACGCCAGATTTCAGTGTGGTATGCATTGTGTACACACATCACGTTCACACATTACACAGGTGTGTCTACTTTTAATTTAATGCATACAGGGGTTTCTTGACAAAAATATTTTTTTCCCAACGTGATATCTGAAGTGGGCTGTGCTCTATAATGAAAACTGTCTCTCAACCTGAACGTTCACTGACAGTCGACATGCACTTGCTCGGATTGCTGAGCAGACGAGAGCCTAAGGGGCTGCGGACAGCTGCTCAGAGGGGAAAAACTCTTGACAAAGCTGCATTTATCCATGGTGGGAGCTGCATGGGAGCTTGACCGCTGGAAATAAAGACACAGTATGTGAGAGAGTATCCAAGGAAATGCCGTCACAGGCAGTTGTCCCTGGACAGGAGCACACAGCTGTTAGCCATACTGCTGCACGGTCTAGACGCCGCTCTCTGCTGAGCATCCACCAACAGCTCAAGTTCAAGTCATTTGCTGCGTTTACATGGACACCGGTATTCCACTAATAAGAATACAAGCGTTTCATGTAAGCAACACCAAGAGGGGTGGTGTAATACCTTTGATAATCCATTCAGTAGCAAAATATTAGCACACAATAACGATGAATTTGAACCATTGGATCGCTCTGGTTGGAATCAATACATTCTTTCTGCACATGATTGCCCCACGTAGGGTAAAAATCAGGTGACATGACGAGTTTCCAGGAGGGACAGAAACATGGAGGTAGTAAAAGAATCAGTTGTTCAAAAAAGTGCTTGAAAAGATGAACGAAGCCGAAGGCGATGTGGGCATCGTCACTGGCAACGTAGGTTGGTCCTAGTTATCTTCTTCTATTGAATAATTTCACTGTTGTTCTTCTATTATATTTCTGGCAGAGCTGATGCTCTACAGCAGACAGAACCACTTTGTTCTTTTGTTTTGTGGCATGTAAACCCATAATTCTTATCATATAATTTTACTGAGCGTTCATATAACTGGTTAAGTTGGAATTTCTTATCAGAATGATTCAATCGGGTTGAAGAAATATTGTTCATGGCAGCGTAGCCTCTTCCAAAGTAGAGGCTCCTGCACTATATTGGATTTAGCAGTCTAAGGGATTGTTTTACGAGCTCATAACATTTAGCTTGCAGTAAAAACTGAATTCAAAATATTTCTTTCCATTATTCTTTCTTTACAGGAGATGAAGGACAGATTTTCAAGTGCCCTCTCTGTGCCAAAATGTATCCAAAAATCTATTAACGTAACCTTTAAGATTAGCTTCATAGCAAGTTGCAACTCATTGTTTAGCAGAGCACATTTACTGTTTGGGTTTGCTCTCACTGCTCATTTTCAGCTACAGTTTGCAGCTGCTTTCAGACAGTCTGTTCTCTCAGACCAAGAGCTGGGCTAAAAGTAGAGAGAGCATATTAGACTGGAACCTTAAAGTGATGGTCAGATAGGCCTCATGAGATAAACTGCAGATATCCTTCAAAGTTACAGCCTTTCCGGTGTGTGTTACTCTTCATAAAGAGAGAATAGGGTTTTAGAAAACAGTCGTTCGATTACATTTTGTGCATTTGAACAAGGGGGTTTTATTACCAGTAGAGATGGAAGGACTTCAACGGAGGCGTGTAAGGATTGTTGTAAGACAGATTTTCCCTTAACATTGATGACAGCTACAAGTGGGAACAAAGAGTTTCCAAGCTGTCAGCAGTACTTGGGAGTTTTATTTAGTGCAATCATCCCCTCATAATCGTGTGCCATGTAGAAATCAGATTATATTGCCTACACACCCCGCCAACCCGACCTTGTCTACATGACATGTTTCGGCATTGTTCCCGTTGTTTCTGCCTCTGGATCTGAGTGAGGAAACATAGCAGGAGGTGGGGTCGTGCATACCATTATCTCACAAAGCACTCATTACAGGAGTGTCTCCCATATCCTCTATACCAGCAAAACATGTCACCTCATGCTGTCCGCCGCATTCTGAGCACTGCGGCACTCAAACCCAACACCTTTTTGGCAGGGCGCTCCACGCTAACCATGACTCACTTGAGTGAAATGCCTCAAACATTACAGTTGCCAAATTATGAAGTGAGCAGAAATGTATGCTTGGGGTTAGGCCTCGTGTTCCTGTAAGTGGCAGCCACCTGCAAGCCCCCCTTATTTTTTTGGTCATGTTTTGCTACCATACATCACGATGACATATATTTCATTTACAGTAAACACCAGAGCAATAAAAATGAGGTAATAGTCTGCGGACATTAAATTACAGCTGCTGTAATTGCTCAGGGTCATTATGCTAGACGGTGATTGGAGTGTAAACACCAGATCCAAGTACTTATCTTGCTGAAAATGACCAGATCATCTTGCTTTAAGTTCTGTTGAATGCATGTTAACAGGTCGTGCTTCTTTTGTAAGGTAATTACACGTTTAGTGGCTCCATGTTTGGATTAGTGAAAGTATGAATGCATCCTGCCCTGAGCTTTCTCTATAGTTGCTTTATAATTACCACATGTCACGTATGAAAAAACGTACTACAATACTTCAGCCATGACATCCATTGCATCACGCTAAAACCTGTGATCACACCGATAAGCAGCTACAATTAGCCCGAGTATGCTGCTGCAAGAAGGAAATGATTTCCAGGATTTCAGTTAATTTAAATCAGATGTAGTAGGAAACCCGTTTTGTGTATCGGCCCTTCGTCTTGTCGTACGTCCTGAGAGCACCCTTCACCCGAAAAGCAGCGTCGCTGTCAGAGCGTCACAGCAGACTTTAGAGGGACTCGGGAGAGATGGGCTTGTCAGCAGCTGTTTCAGTCTGTTGCACGGTGTGGAAAAGCTCTGTCATGACCTACCTAATGGTAATTGTTTGGAGCGGTGAGAGCCCAGCGTCCTGTCTGCATGCTGGTATCTCAGGGGTTTGCAGGGGAGGCGGCAGCAGTGCTAGCAGAGAGAAAGAGGGGGGTGTCTGTTACAGGATATTTTAAGATGTCTCGTAGATTAAGATTTCTCACATTTTTATGCATTAATGTACATGTCGGTGGCTAGGGCTTGTTCTAAGTCTCTTAAAGCAGAAGTTTATGTACATTTTGTGGGAGGGCGGAAAGCTTCTTATTTGTTGTTTCAGCCTCCCTGTATAAGATGTATTATAAAAAAAGAAAACATCTATTAGTGATGGTGTGTGTTACGTGCCAGGCAGCAAGATGTGTGTTTTTGTTTCTCTCCTCCCCTTTCCCTGTGTTTTTTTTTCAGGTGATCACTGCAGGATTGCTCCTCACCTGTGTAGGCAGGCCTTGCTGCTCACTGGTTCCCTCCATCCTTGGCCGGCCTATCATGAGGGAGGCTATTCTTTAAGTAGAGAGCATGTCAGGCCTTCCCTCTCTTGCTTTTTGACTGCTTGCCTTTGTTTGAGATCGGTGTGACTTGTGTTTTTGAAGGTATGTGGTGGGAGGTTTGTGGACTAGGTCAATTTGGGGTACCCTGTACATGACGCATTCACGTAGGTGAAACTTGTTAAAGACACTAGGTTGATTGGTTGTGCCACTGCTGTATTGTTTTGGTGAAGTTCTTTGTTTTAGATAAGCCAGTTAGGCATTTTGTTTGTGCTTTACTTTTTTAGAGGAAGTTTAGCCAGGCCTAGTTTTGTTATATTAATTTCATTTTATTTGGCACAACCACTTTGTCCTGTCCTCCCCCACCTTTGTGACCTTCATTATACTTTGCAGACCTGTGGTTTACAAGCAAATAAACCACTTTTGTTCACTGCTACTGAGTCTCATTTAATTTCTTGATTGTCGTGTTTTCATCTGTTTGCTGGTTTCAGCAAATGGACGTAACACAATTGGGGGCTCGTCCGGGATACTTTTTCCTGAGCAATGACAATCAAAATTGATGAGTTGATGTGGTTGTGGCATTGTGAGTAAACATGAGCTTTAGTTTGCAGGACTTTATTGATGATCCTAGTTTTGAAAAACTTGACTCATGTCGCAAGGAAGATTTGTTGTGTATTGCAGCACACTTTGACATTACTGTACAGAAGTATGGTGTTAAAAAGGAAATCAAAAATAAAGTACGAGAAAAGCTAATGGAGTTACAGGTCCTTACAGACCCTGGTGACTCTGTTCAGTCAAGGGCTGAGGTTTCTCCAGACTTGGCTGGACCAGGTGCTTTCTCTGTTTTAGATGAAGGACAGCAGGTTGCACAAGCCACACCTCTGAGAGATAAGGCTGTCCATGAGATTCCTCCTGCAACGTTGCCTCGTTTTGAAGCTTTCTCCCCAGAGAGTCATGGGTTTAGTGGCGATGCCAAGTTGAGAGTTCGTTTAGCCCGCCTTCAGCTTGAGGCACAGGAAAAGGAGAGCGTGCGTAAAGCAGATTATGATCTTAGACTACAGGTTCGCAGGTTAGAGATAGAGGCTGAGAAAGAAATCAAGCTACGGCAGCTTGAGGTAGAGGCCATGAGAATCTCCCCTGCACAGATGACGGCACACACATCTGAGAAGTTATCACCTTCACAAACAGTTTTCCAAAAACAAGGTTTTGATGTCAGTAAAAATATTGCCCTAGTGCCCACATTTCGAGAGACAGAGGTTGACTCTTATTTCAGTGCATTTGAAAGGATTGCAACTGCACTAGAATGGCCGAGGGACATGTGGCCTATCCTGCTTCAATGTAAGCTGGTTGGTAAAGCACAGGAAGTTGTGTCAGCTCTTTCCTTAGAGAACAGTTTGGACTATGATGTGCTGAAAGAGACAATTTTGCGTGCCTATGAGCTTGTGCCAGAAGCTTATAGACAAAAATTCAGAAATCATAAAAAGTCAAGTGGTCAAACCTTTGCTGAGTTGGCACGAGAGAAGGGAGTTCTTTTTGACAAGTGGTGTGGTGCTAGTGATGTCAAGAAGAGTTTTGAAGCACTTCGTCAGCTGATGTTGTTGGAAGACTTCAAGAATGCTTTGCCTGAGAAGATGGTGATTTTCTTAAATGAACAAAAAGTGACTACACTGTCTAAAGCAGCTGTCTTGGCTGATGAGTTTGTCCTAACACATAAAAATGTGTTTATATCCTCTCGCCCTGACAGAGTCTCAATGTCTCGACCCATGAGACCTGACTCTGGTCATACTACTTTTGAAAAGGCTAAGGGACCACAGTCACCCCCACGTGACACTCGTGAGTGCTTCTACTGTCATAGGAAGGGTCATGTTATTGCTGATTGTCTTTCTCTGAAGCGTAAACAGCAGTTTTCCTCTAGCTCCTCACAACCGAAAGGCATGGGCCTGATTAAGACAGTTTCCCTTCCAGACACTGAAATGTCAGAAGATGATGCTGAAGATGATGAACCTGATCCCTGTTTTAAACCCTTTATTTCGGAGGGCTTTGTTTCACTAACTGGGGATCCAGAAGATCAACGGTCGGTAAGGGTGCTTAGGGATTCAGGAGGTGCTCAGTCCATTATTCTAGAGGGGATCTTACCTTTAACATCTGAATCATCCTGTCAATCAAGTGCAGTTGTTCGGGGAGTTGAAATGGGTTTCATACTTGCTCCTCTGCACAAAGTTCATCTTCACTCACCTCTGATCAGTGGATTATTTAAAGTGGCTGTTCTTCCTGCCTTGCCCATTAAAGGTGTTGATTTCATTCTTGGCAATGACATAGCTGGAGACAAAGTTGTGCCAGCCCCTGAGGTACTAGACCGACCTGATCTAAACCTAGAGTCTGACAAAACCACCCAGAACTCTGATATCTTTCCTGCTTGTGTGGTAACCAGAGCCCAATCAAAAAAATACGGTCTTGACTTGTCTGACTCTTTTATGGTTACTGAGCAGGATCCTGATGTGCTGATGGCTCAGTCCAAAAATCAGGTAAAGGTCAAACCTGCTGATGCTGATCCATCCTCTTCTAGTTCAGAGGTTGTGAACCTGCCAGCCACCAGAGAGGAGTTCATTGCAGCACAGCAAGGTGATAGCACACTTTCAAAATGTCATTCTTTTGCTGTTAGCCAAGAGGAAGCCAAACTTAAGAAAGTGGTCTATGTTTATGATGACGGCCTGTTGATGCGTCGCTGGGTTAGTGATGTCTCTGAGGATGCAAACTGGAATGCAACATACCAGGTCGTTGTGCCTACGGCCTATCGTTTGCAGGTGCTGTCCTTGGCTCATGATCACGCATGGTCAGGACATATGGGGGTGACCAAAACCTATAACAGAGTCCTGAAACATTTCTTTTGGCCAGGACTCAAGACTGATGTAGTCCGATACTGTCGTACTTGTCATCTGTGTCAGGTTATTGGGAAACCAAACCAAGCTATCCCCCTTGCTCCTCTTTGTCCCATTCCAGTAACGGGAGTGCCATTTGAGAAGGTCATTGTTGATTGTGTGGGACCATTGCCAAAGACTAAGACTGGAAATCAGTTTCTTTTGACAGTGATGTGTGCTTCCACCAGGTTCCCAGAAGCCATCCCGCTCCGGAAAATAACAGCTCCAGTCGTCACCAAGGCTTTGGTAAAGTTTTTCACAGTGTTTGGTCTGCCGAGAGTAGTCCAAACAGACCAAGGCACTAATTTCAAGTCCAAGGTGTTTGCCCAGGTTCTTAAGACTCTAGGCATTAACCATGTAACATCTAGTCCTTACCATCCAGAAAGCCAGGGGGCATTAGAGAGGTTTCACCAGACCATGAAGTCCATGTTGCGCAAGCACTGCCATCAGTCTCAGAAGGATTGGGATGATGGTGTCCCATTTGTTTTGTTTGCTGCCCGTGAGGCTGTACAGGAGTCACTAGGTTTCAGTCCTGCTGAGCTAGTGTTTGGACATGAGGTTCGGGGGCCTTTAAAGGTCCTTAAGGAGCATCTGGTTACACCAGAAGAAGGAGTCACCAATATTCCAGAGTATGTTGCCAAGCTCAAGAACCGCCTCCAGCTAGCCTGCTCCTTAGCTAAAGATGCCCTGACCTCTTCCCAGGTGAAGATGAAGAAACATTATGATCAGAGAGCCGCTGCCCACTCATTTCAGCCAGGTGACAAAGTTCTGATTCTCTTGCCTGTTCCTGGTTCTAACCTCTCTACTAAATTTTCTGGCCCTTATGTTGTGGAGAAAAAAGTCAGTGACACAAACTATATCATCAAAACCCCTGACCGCAGGCGGCGGTCCAGGATGTGTCATGTCAACATGATGAAACAGTACTGCTCCAGAGAGAATCAGTGTGGGTCATCCACAGCCCAAGATGTGCAGACTGCTGTCTCACCTATGGCTTCCATCTCAAAGGTGAGCTCTCTTGATGATGATGATGATGACGGTGATGGTGATGATGGGTTGGTGATGCGCAGTGCTACACCACAGGGAGCAAGGCTCAGTAATACTGAGGTATTGTCTGATTTGTCCCACTACTTGTCTCATCTCCCTGATGACCAGCGTTGTGATGTTGAGAAACTTATCTGTGATTTTCCAGGTCTGTTCAATGACATTCCCTCCCAAACTTCTGTCATAGCTCATGACATTGTTCTGACTAACCCAGTACCGATCAAACAGCATGCATACCGGGTTAATCCCACTAAGAGGGAAATTATGAAGAAAGAGGTTGACTATCTCCTACAGAATGGATTTGCGGTACCAAGTTCTAGTCCATGGAGTTCCCCTTGTCTTCTGGATACAAAGTCTGATGGAAGTCCAAGATTCTGTACCGACTTCCGCAAGGTAAATGCTGTAACTGTACCTGACGCACATCCTTTACCTCTTATTGAAGACTGCATTGATGAAATCGGTCCAGCAAACTTCGTCAGTAAACTTGACATGTTAAAGGGATACTGGCAGGTTCCTTTAACCCCGCGAGCTTCTGAGATTTCAGCTTTTGTGACCCCTGACAGCTTCCTCCAGTACACAGTTATGCCCTTTGGACTGTGTAATGCACCTGCTACTTTTCAGAGGCTAGTGAGTAAGGTACTGGGGGGCGTTTCGAACTGCAGAGCATATTTAGATGACATTGTTCTGTATTCAGATGACTGGCTTAGTCACATGATGACACTGAGGGAAGTTTTTAACCGTCTGTCCAGTGCATCTCTGACCCTCAACCTTGCCAAATGTGAATTTGGAAAAGGCACTGTTCTTTATCTTGGTCAGCAGGTTGGTCGAGGACAGGTGTGTCCTGTGGATGCCAAGATCTCTGCCATTGCTACGTTTCCCATACCAACCACCAGGAGGGAGTTGCGCCGTTTCCTTGGAATGGCCGGCTACTATCGCCGGTTCTGCAAGAACTTCTCCTCTGTAGCTGCTCCGCTGACCGCTTTAACCAGTCCCTCAAAACCATTCACGTGGTCCAGTGAGTGTCGACAGTCTTTTGAGAGTCTAAAAAGTTTACTGTGTTGCGCTCCTGTTTTGTCCGCCCCAGACTTCTCTTTGCCTTTCAAACTTGAAGTTGACGCCAGTGCAGTTGGAACTGGGGCTGTTCTTCTGCAAGAGGACCACCAGGGCATCGCTCATCCTGTGAGTTACTTTTCACGGAAGCTTAACAAACATCAACTTAAGTATTCCACTATTGAAAAGGAAGCTCTGGCACTGCTGTTTGCCCTGCAACATTTCGAGGTTTACCTCGGATCTAGTGTGAAGCCTATTCAGGTATTCACAGATCATAATCCTCTTGTGTTTCTCTCCAGGATGTATAATCACAACCAACGTCTCATGCGTTGGTCCCTGATCATTCAGAACTACAACCTAGAAATCTGTCATAAAAAGGGTTCTGAGAATGTTCTGGCTGATGCCTTGTCACGTGCTTAGTAGTTATATTGAGTGATGTAGTTCTAAACATTATGTTTGGACTTATATGGGTGGGGGTGTTACGTGCCAGGCAGCAAGATGTGTGTTTTTGTTTCTCTCCTCCCCTTTCCCTGTGTTTTTTTTTCAGGTGATCACTGCAGGATTGCTCCTCACCTGTGTAGGCAGGCCTTGCTGCTCACTGGTTCCCTCCATCCTTGGCCGGCCTATCATGAGGGAGGCTATTCTTTAAGTAGAGAGCATGTCAGGCCTTCCCTCTCTTGCTTTTTGACTGCTTGCCTTTGTTTGAGATCGGTGTGACTTGTGTTTTTGAAGGTATGTGGTGGGAGGTTTGTGGACTAGGTCAATTTGGGGTACCCTGTACATGACGCATTCACGTAGGTGAAACTTGTTAAAGACACTAGGTTGATTGGTTGTGCCACTGCTGTATTGTTTTGGTGAAGTTCTTTGTTTTAGATAAGCCAGTTAGGCATTTTGTTTGTGCTTTACTTTTTTAGAGGAAGTTTAGCCAGGCCTAGTTTTGTTATATTAATTTCATTTTATTTGGCACAACCACTTTGTCCTGTCCTCCCCCACCTTTGTGACCTTCATTATACTTTGCAGACCTGTGGTTTACAAGCAAATAAACCACTTTTGTTCACTGCTACTGAGTCTCATTTAATTTCTTGATTGTCGTGTTTTCATCTGTTTGCTGGTTTCAGCAAATGGACGTAACAGTGTGCGTAACAGGTCATAAACGGGGCAGTTTACTAAATGCTGATGACAAAAATCCTCTTTGCACAATCAACTGGTGTGTAATGGGAACAAATTTGTGACTTTTAGAGGTGTCCCATCCATTAGCTCAAATCCCTGTGCAGCATCACCCATTATTGGGCCTGGTTCACATATTCCTAAATGTGTGTTCATCTGATCTTATTTTACAGTGAGTAGAATATTCGCCACAATCTGACTAAATAGATTTTAAGAAAGCCTCGGTGTGGGAGATTTATGTTTTAATTAAAGGAAGGGTGTTTCAACTTCTCTCCTCTGTTTCGCAATGGAGTGTGGATGTACAGATAAGGCATCTCAAGTGAGTTTATCAGATGATTCTGAACAAACTTCTGCATGCTGAATCATAGCGAGCCAGTGCATTAGAAGAGAAACGGAAGTGAAGAAGGTGAACAAAACAATGCAGTTTAAATGCCACACGCAAAAAAGGCTCTTCTCATTTTACCTCTTTATCTCATTTCAACATTCAAATATGTAGATTTATGTTCCAACAGCATGATCATGTATAATGACTCGAGTGTGGACCAAGTGATGAGCACGATTCAGGAGAGGAGCGCCGTGTACGACAGTTTGTAGCTCTTCCAGGCTTCGTAGCCTCCCAGCTGAGAGTAGATCATCTTGAATAATACAGACTATTGCCACCATGGTAAGAAGAGATGTCAACTCCTGTCAGTTCTTCCTGTATCTAAAAAAATAAAATAAAATACAATAAACACTAAGAAATCAGAATCAGAATCTTTATTGTCACTATGCCAAAGTACAACAAAATTGTATGCACTCCTATTCAGTGCCGAGAAAGCAACCTAACTATCTAATTAAAACATTTCCCTGCAATGGTTCTTAACTCCTGCAGTGTGGACTCATTATAAAAGGGCAGTACATCTTCCTACTGTTATAGGAACTATGAAAAAGTCCATCCATAACTACCCACATTCCCCTTGATAATTTTTTGTTCATTTCAACACAAAACTTTAAAAAATCTGAGCAAGGAAAAAAAGTGTGGTTAATAACTCAATGTTTGTATTTAATAACTCAAGTTTTGTATTTAAAGGTTCATGATGACTGAATGAAATTGAACATAATCAGTTCTATTGTGTTATTTTGACGCGTTGTCGGGAGGGTGTTGCAGTTTTTCTTTCCAAAGTAAATATTAGTTCCTCCGGGGAGTCTTTTTCTTTAAGTGCAACATGAGGTTCCGCACCCCTTCCTGCCCTAACAAATTTGATACAGTCCCTGAGATAGCAAGAGAGGTGAGGAAAGAGGGAAGAGTGGGAGACAGGCAGAGAGAGAGAGAGAGAGAGAGAGAGGGAGAGAAAGTGTCAGGAAGAGAGAGCGATGGCGTCTCAGACAGACAGTCTGGCTGCAGCGGGATCTCCAGCACTCAGCGTCATATGATTCTGGGGTCAGAGGTTATCCCCACTGATGAATATCGGGCCGAGCCTCGTCTTCCTCACAAAAGAAAGGGAGTTGTTTTCACTCCCCGGGTCTGGAAAGTTTATTTCAGGAATCCATCCTGCCAGCACGAGACTGTAAACCTGTCTCAAGGCAGAAGAGTTACGTCCACAAATATTACTTTTCTCAAAGGTTTTATCAGATCCTCTTCTTCATTGAAAAGTGTCACATAGCAGTGGGAGAAGGAAAGTCCTTACAAATGTGTGTATTTACCAGTGAACCGTACTGTACATCCGAGATTTTGACAGGATTTGGAAGATTATAGTTTCCAGTGTGTGAACTGTGTGAAAGTACACTGCTGTTTTGTATTTATCCTTTCAGACTGAATGTTTGATCAGTAAGCCGTCTCATTATATCCTAACACCTTAAGGCGATAATACACCAGATCTTTGGATGATGTAGACCTAGTAAGTTAGAAAATATATCAGATTATTTTCTTTTTTTTTTTGTGCTTTTTGTTTTTTAAGTTTTTCCCACAGATGTGTAAAGGAATTATCTCAGGGTATTTCAATTAACACTGACAGAAGGATTTCTCCTAAAAGCCTCTGGAGATTATAGCTGCTTAAGAGTCACAAGTGTTTTATATGAGATCAAACATGTGAGTACACGGATGACAGGCATCTGTGCACTCATGAGGATCAGTCTTTGCCGAGATGTCTTGCTTTGAGTCATGAAAAATCACAGAAATGCTGGACACTGACTCAGGTGTTTCAAGGGTCAAGTTGTTGGGGTTCAGCTGAATCATCTTCTCCTTCACGCTTGAAAGGGCAGAAAGACGCCCAAAGGGGAAAGATTAACGCATGGTAACGAGTCAGGGTGTGGTCAAGTTTGAGGTTAAGAGTTCATTAAATTGTTGGCGACAAGCCGCAACGCTGCTACGTGATGAAGAAGTGTTGTTCACATGCTGCATCTTGTCAATAGCACAAATTAAATCAAAGATTAGCACCTTTTTCATGACAAGAGTTTCAGGTGTGCTCAGGAGCAAAAGAGAATTTACCGCAGTTATCGTCTATGATCCCCAGAGGATGGATCCTAATGACTTTTGTGATCCTCTGATTTTCCATCTAAAAGCCAGAATATGGCCAAATCCCTACACAACTAATACAATTCCCATCAGCCTTAGCTGTAACTCCATAAGGAGTCCTTTCTTGACATATTTGATATGATACCAATCTCACCAACTGGATATTTTTGGTAAGGTCTGAGTTCATAAATTCTTAGAAATAGTAAATGTGCACGCTAAGTTAATACATGATATGTAATTTATTTGTGTATAGCTTCAATTTGTAATTTTACAATGTCTGAATCAAATTTTCATCTTGTTGTTTCATTATCCTTTTTGCGTATGCACCATTAACTTACCTGGTCGTTAGCTTGCTATACCGTTAGCCTCGATGGCTTCTAAACTCCAACAGTTGCCTAGCAGCGGTGTTCTCACAACTTACGGCCGATGTTACTGCTTGAACGCCAAGTATTTTGTGTACACAACATCCCATGTTGTAACCACAAGCTCGCAAATTCCACCAAGGCGAGAGAGGAGTTGAAAGCTAGTAGCAACTGGGGATGTCCTGATCGGTATCAGAAGATCGGTATCGGGCTGCCAAACCCCATCTTTAATATTTGTTTTACAACAGCCTTAAACCAAAACCAAACATTAAAGAAGGTGACTAAACATGTCTGTTGTGTGGAAGTACTTTACGGAACTGAGATTTCTGTTGTGTAGTTTCATAAGAATTGTGATTTAGTATTTATTGTCACAGTACTCTACACCAGTTTATTAGCTGCTTACTTATTTTGTTAAAACATTCAAATGTTTTGTGTTTCTCTGATAAGAGCCAACATACTTTTAGTTACTTTACCATTATTTATTTTGCGAAACGTCGAAGGTGATACTGTTATCTACTAAATAAAATGAAAATCTTCAAGGAATAGCTTGGAGGCAGTTTATTTTCTTTTAACTGCATATAGGCCTGCATTGGCTTAATGTTGATGTTTCTGTACTGCAAGTAAGATAAGAAAAACCTTCATGAATCAGGGGACGTACATTTTGCTCACTTAGAAAGCATGCAAAGGAATCGTTTTTAAAAATCTGACTTGCATTGACTGATATTTAATATTGATGGATCAGGAGCATAAAAAATAACTTGATCAGGACATCCCTGGGAGCAGTATACAATATGACACACATACCAGAATGCAGGCAATCACTGTGCTAGTTTCCAAAGCATAAAATTACATAAATGAACAACTTTTGTTTATCTATACATATACATTGCATGTGCATAATTATATACATATACTGTATTTATAATATAGTATGTTTTGTTATTATTACAAAGTCTGACTTGATGGAAAAAAATGGGAGTTTATCAATTTACACAGAAAGTGAATGTATCTGAATATTTTCTAAATCCACTGTTTATGTACTTATCTACTCACATAAATATTTAAACATACTGCAGTGCCAGTTGCAAACCAAACACAGCTTATGTTTATACTTTTGCATTAAATTTACACTGTTCCTGTGCACTTTTGTACAGTTTATACTAATTATACGTGGCCAGCTACACTGTCCTTTGCATTCGAGAAGCAAGCTTTGTGAGCCCTTGTATGACTCCTTAAATACTGACACCGCCTCATCACTCAGTCGTCCACACATCAGTCTCTGGACTCTTATCACTGCGAGGCCTTGTCTTATCCACACTATCAACCGCAACCTGAGATATGAGCTACACATCCTCGATCAGACCAGCAGATCTGGTGTTTTTATTCCCAGGAGCTCCAAGCCTGAGCCGCCCCATCTGTAACCCCTGCTCCATCCTCTGTTATCAGTCAGGGAACAGATAACGAGGGACATTTTCCCTTATTAGTGTCAATACTGCTATTTAAGGCCTAACGATCTGTCATACGGAGAGGCCTGACATGTTTTTCATAACAACCGAGCCTAGTTGCGATGCTATATAAGAAAATATGAGAAATTCAAGTCAATAGAGGATTATAACTTAATTTAGTATAAAGACTACATTAGACATTAACATGTTTAAACTCATCATCATGAAGGACCTACAGCCCAAGATACTGACCAAATCTAAACACAATCCTCTTTAACCCATGACACACCAAGCCAATAGTTGGCTGTTGGCCATGAGCGTTTGTGGCCTTAGGTTTGGCAGTGATTTTGGCAAACCGTTGGAACTAGTTGGACGCCAGTCAGTGGCGTTTTGGCGGTGGCATGTTGAGTTAGCGTTGAGTTGGCTGATCAGGTAAGAGATGCCATGCAGGAGAAGAGAAACGACTGTGACAAAAGAAAACAAATGGCACACACTCGCTTTTCATCTAATCTGGACACTCAAATGCAAATATTTTCATCATAGTAACATGATCATTGAGGACTAAACCTTAGAGCAACTGATCAGTTGATTCAGGAGAGGCCTGCTCTCTGTGACATGTAGCTCTTTCTAGGATCCTAACCTTCCAGCTAATAGAAGCTCGTCATTGTCGGTATTTCCTTGATGTCGGTTTGGTGTGTCCATACCTTTAGAAATTGGTAACTCCTGACAGTCAAGTACCATCATACTTTCTTTAAGTGATCAAGTCAACACTACATTCATGGATACACTGCAAACAAGAACAAGCCAAAATTGTGCAAAAGATGGAATGTACCAGCTGCAGCCTAATTTTAAAACTCATAGCCACGAGAGTGCTATCACACTTTTTATCTGGCTGTTGTCAAAAACAAACTAATTTCCCCAAATTCCTTTAACGCTCACAAACACACACGCAGTGTATTGAGACATGAGAAAAGTCAGACCAGATAGGTCCCAAATTAGCAAAATAGGTCCTAGTTCTGCATGTGCAGTTGTCCCTAATTATGACAATGATTCAAGGGAGCTCCACATTCCAATGCCTCTTATGGTTTTGCTGCTATGTATCTTGGAGCCTGCAGAGCCATTAATACGATACCAATCTCACCAATGGCTCCAGTTTGGGCCTCCCATGGGCTCCTGAATGCAACCTGTCCAGCTCAGGGGAGTCCAAACATCCACTCCCCTCCCTCCCCTCACCACTCACAAATGTTGCTCCCCAAAGAGGTGGGCATCAGGACAAACAATCAGTGCTAATGACAGATCCATGTCAGACAGAGGATAATTATGGGAATGGCGTTCTGAAAGATACTGCGTCATTAAAACCCACCGTCTCCACTCCAACTACAACAGACTCCTTTCCTGCTGCCTGTTCATGCTGTGAGGTGTGTGTATGTGTGTCTGCATGCTGTGTGAATCTCAAGCTGGACCAGCGTTTCTAATGTGTCCTGTGTCCTCATATAACTTTCTGCGTAATTGCACCAGACGCTGCTGAGTGAACCTGTAAAGATGCAGAGATCGAGACATGATAGAGACATGAGACACAATTTAAGGGGCCTTGCACGACTGAGGGAAGCCTCAATGCACTTGACAGGCGCAATTTGAGATCTAAATTGAAGAAAATGCTTACATAGCTGCTGTCAGATTTTGAAAAAACATTGTTGCCCATTTACCTGTGAGATTACTCAGAGGAAAATGTGACATGGTTGGTTTGCATGACTTTGCAGAGAAGTGGTTTTGGCACTCATTTGCTCAGGTATATTATGATAATGTCCTGCAGGCGCTGTATCAAGACATGATCTGTGTCTTCTTCAAGGCAGTAATTTAGTTGCTGAGACAGGTAATGAATCACGCGGTGGAAAAACATCCTGGAACAAATACGCCAGAATCGAAATAGCCTCTTTCTCTTGTGAGATAGCAGTTGAGCCATTATCACTATTAGCACAAGGACCATTTGTTCTGCTTTAAACAGCCAAAAAGGAGCAACTGGATGTTTGGATAAGATGGCGATCAGCAGCTATACCACCTAAATAAGATATAAATGATTATTCTGGGTGGATATTAGCAACAAAACAGAGCTAAAACAAAACTGCACTGACACAATGTTTACCAGGCTAATAGCAGCCAAATGCTGGGTTAGCTTAGTTAGTTAACACTGGCACTAGATGTTTTTGGTCTTCACCAGCTCCTAGGAAAAACATTTAAGTCTTTTCCTGCTTTACATTGTTCACCAGATACATTCAGATACTAAACCTTACTTGACAGTATAATTTTACCCTCTCCTTTTAATGTGCCAGAATAAAATTCATTATATAGAATGCATTTGAAAAGATGTAATAGGTTTGAATATGATGCTGTGTTGTAGAATACCTATCTGACAGTAAAAACATGCATGCAAACATGTGAGACATGTTCTCAAATCTTTTCAAGCAAGTGCTATACTGGAGGAAGATTTATTTATTTTTTTACAACCTGGCACCCCGAAGTTGTTTTTATTAACGGTTAGAATAATATTAAGGTCATTAATTGCAGCTTGCTAGGAATAATGTTAATGTGAAAACCAGCATGCAGAGAGCTTCACTGTGCTGCATTTATCTTTCATCTCGTTCTCTATACTTGGAGGACGGTATCACAGCAACAGGTTTGTTTAGGGCCGCCTTGGTATCAGCAGGACTTGGACTGCTCGGCTCTGTTTGGAGTAACTTAGGCTGTGTTGAAAAAATCCTAGGCATGCTAAAAACATAATATACAGGAGCCTGGCATCCCTAAGAGAGAGTCTCCCTGTCTGTTGCGCTCTGCAGGTAGCCATGTTTGGAAGTGCTGACAAACAGAGAAGAAAGACAGAAAGCATGGGGTCAGGCCGGTGGCTGGCCCCTCGCCAAAATGTCACATCCTCTTCATATTTGGGCTCCAACTATGGTCACCTTTCATAACCACGCTTGATTGTATGTATTCAGAGTAAACTTAAGAACTTTTAGTAAATATTAGAAGTGATTCGGATTGATTTTTCTGCTCTACATTAGTTAGGAGTTTGTGAAGACAGCATATAATCAAAGAAATGTGTGTGTTGCCAATATAAGGTCAAACATTAGTGATAGATTAACAGTAGTTCCTACTCATGAACTTCATAATATTATCTCTTAATGAAAATTATTTTGATTAATTACTGTGCTCTGTTTCCACGTGGTACTCAAGTATTTGTTGCACTGAGACAACAGACTTCCCCCTTCCAAAGGCGGCCCTTTAGATAAACTAAAAGCATTCTTACAGCACAGCTGGGCTATACATTTTTAGATCTAGTTTTGACAGGATAACCTGGAGGGTACAACTGGTAATTGCTAATTGTTTGACTTTATTGTGTAGTGGTATTAAGGCTGCAGCCAATCAGCAAGTTACCTTCTTGCAGTGAAACAGTGCACTACGCCAATGTGTTACCTTAAAATTGAATTGATTAAATCACAATGAAGCATGCAAAGAGAGAAGGGATTTGAATATATAAATAGGCATTAGGTAATGTGAAACTGCCTGAAATCCAGATAAATTTCTGCTGAAAGATTAAATAGTGAATCATTACAATGTCAGTCTCTGATGTATTCTTATTTAACACCGATAAAAATGAATTGTATTCAATAATATATAGAATACAGGGGGGGGGGGGGGGTATTTTCTACCCTGAATTCATCAAGGATCTGCTATTAGACTGCATTTAGAGTTTTTTGTTAGTTTTTTTTTTAAAAAGAAAGAAGATCTAAATGTTGGAGGACTACATGAAAACAAGAGGAACACAAGGGAGATTGTCACAGATGAACACAAACAAGACAGAGGCAAGAAAGAGGGACTCAGCTATATATACACACAAAGTGCTGATTGGACAATAAGACACAGGTGAAACAAATCAGGATGAAGCACACAATCACAAGGGCAGGAAAACAAAGACAGGAAGTAAGAGAAGTGATGTTACAAAGTAAAACTTTGGACATTGGACAGTCATCCTTTACTATCGTCCTCTATCCATTTTCTCTCCAGTGACCAGTGACAGGCCATAAATCTAGCTTAAGCCATTTAATTAATGTGTCTTTTTGCTGACAGACATGCATTGAAATGGGAAGTGCAACAATTTGTGACCTAATGAATTAAATAATGCTTGGCACTCAAGTGGTAACATCGACTGTAAAGGGGTGTACACACAAAGACAAGAGGCAAAGACAAAAAAACTGAATTAAACTCAGTGAATTGTAATAATGACAAGAAAAAAAAACCTTTAGCGTTGTAAAGTGAGCTGGTACAAAGTTGAACCAATGGAAGAGACCAATATAGTTGACTGACATAATACATTTTCACCACGCTGAAAGCAAGCTGAGAGCATTGGGTGGGCCCAGATGGAGTGGCAGCATCGTGGATGTTTTTTTTGTTTGTTTTTTCAAATAGGGAGTCTGGACGGTAAAAAGAATTAGCTCTGTTCATACATGCCAATATATTCATGTTCTGCTTGGTTCATGAATCATCCGGGGTGGGAAATATACAAAAAAGTTACCTAGGCAACCGGAGTCTGGGTCGTCCACTAGCAACCAACTTGAGTTTTGAGAACATCATCGCTAGGCAACTATTCACGTCTGTAAATCCCTGAGGCTAACAGTTTAGCAAGCTAAGGACTGGCTAACTTAATGTAGGAAAAGTAAAGGAAAAAAATGAAATACTTCAAATGACTAAATTACAATAAATTAGATTAGCATCCACCGCCACCATTTCTGAATACATCAACAAAATGGTTACCCAGGCAACAGGAGTCTGGGTCGTCCACTAGCAACCAACTTTAGTTTTGAGAACACCATCGCTAGGTGACTGTTCGCGTCTGTAAATTCCTGAGGCTAACAGTTTGGCAAGCTAAGGACTGGCTAACTTCATGTAGGAAAAGTAAAGGAAAAAAATGAAAAACTTCAAATGACTAAATTACAATAAATTAGATTGGCATCCACCTCACCATTTCTGAATAAGTCAACAAACATATCACAACTTGAGACCTTGTTGAAAATGTCCACTTATGGGGTTGCGAATGTTATGAGACAGGGGTGTTTGTTTTCTTGTAAAGACGACCCCACTAGAAGGCAGCATCGACAAAGACTTTTGGACTATTGGGTTGGTCCTTCAGATGTTCCTTCCAGGTAAATAAGGACCCTGGTCTCCTTTTGTCTTAAGGAAGCTGTCCTCAGAGCTTATAGCCATCACCCAATGAGTCAGTCACTAAGGTAGAGGAATCTCATAATTAAGGCCTCATTAAATCTACACAGCCCAACTATTTTGGTTTACAGGGCAGACAGGAACCTCAGAGAGTCACAATGGGGCCTTTCATAATACCTCACTTCTCCGAAGGAAAAGAGAAAAAGCAGTTGCTCTTAGCATTTGGGCAGATGTAATTGCAATCACTCAGCTTGTCTGATGCTGATAATGGGGCGATGGGAAATTCCTGTCAGAGTCGTGGCGCAGGGCGGTTTCGCAACCACTTTGGCAGGCTCCACGTTCCACTGCAGGGCAGCGAATGCGTTACGGCATGCTCACATAGCTGTCATTAAACACATTTTGAAAAAAAAAGAAAAACATAAGACAATCAAAACTCACAAGTGTGTGCCATTCTCCTATTCCTTGAGCAATGAAAAGGCAAATATTATATCATCTGTCATCCCCACACAGTTAAACACGCTGAAAGACTGCAGCTTATGAAATAATGGAAAGTGAAGAGAAATCCCACTCACCTAATACACTATAAATTGTGGCTGTGCTATTTTCAACATCTTTATTTTCATTTTTATTTCTCTTGACTGGTCGAAAATTACACTGTGGGGAAATAAAAACACATAATAAGTGGTACCTAAAAATGTTTGCCAGTTCACGTATAAATAAAGATGTTTGTTTTTCAAATTTCGGGTGTGCTTTTCAGCAAGTTCCTGTCTGAAATGTGTGCTACAGTAAGAGGCTGAAATAGCACGTGGGTGCAACGTTCTTGTGGTTGGTCTTTGGGTACAGTATGTGACACTTGGCATTTCAGCAATGCTTCCATGAGTGGGCTCTATTATAGGGCATTCATGCAATGATGCAAACAAGCTCATTTTACTGGCTGGACAAGCATTCATTGTGAGACCACCCAAGAAACAATATACTGATATTATATTTTTTAATAATAGCACAAGAGTAGCACTGATTTATCAGGACTGCAATGTGCTGTGAGGGACAATAGCTATTCTGTTTTAATTAAATTGGAAATTTGAGGAATATAAAATACATGAAAAAGCCTGGATGAAACAATCACTGGATTTAGTTGTATGGACACATGGTCCGAGATGCTCTGGAAATACTTTCCAGGTAAGGAACTGCAGTCATACTTACTTGGCAGCCTGCCAGCAAAAGTATTTGAGATATTTGGGGTATATTACAATTCAAATGAAGCCACATAGAAATGAAGAGCTTGATGCTTTCAAGAATAAGGAGGAGATGAAGAAAGAAAAGAAATGCTGCATTATTACATGCGAAGACCAAATAGGGACATGTTTTATTTCAAATTACAGCATACAGTAATATGCTAAAAAATATAATAAAGATATAATTTTAATCTGTGTTTTCAACTGCCATCAAAGTGTAAATCAACACGGGATTCACAGATTCTGCATTAAACTGTGGTTACATCTCAAACATCAATGCTTTCCAATGATATCTGTTGTTTCATAAATTGCCGCCATCTATTATGGCAAGAAGATACCGATAAAAGAAAAAAGTCTTTCAAAACAATGTGAATGAGGATTTGTCTGAACCTAATAAAAGTGTTGCGTCACTTTGGAGTCACATTGTCGGATAGACATGCTCAAGATTACAGCGTAATAACATAGGACCATTGATATCTAGTGCTTAAGATATTTTTTAGATAAAGATATATAAACAGAATTATGTTAAAATTGGCGAAGAACCAGAGGTCAGACATCTGCTTTCTCTTCAAACAAGATAACCAGGAAGTGTTCTCATATATTATAAGATAATAAGATAATTTAGCCAAATATCCAGAAGACAACAATAATCATCTGAAAGTCACATGTTGTAACAGCTTGACTAATTAAAAGCATAAAAGAGCCTACAACCATGCTAGTGCTGGCTATGTAGGCAGAGTGATGCTCTGAGCTACATGCTAACATCGGCAGGCTAACACAGTTACCACGACAACAGTAATGGAGCTTTCAAATGGGGCTGTGTTTATCGCATTCACAACAAGAGTCTATATGAAAGACAACCCTTGAGATATTTACAACCTTCTGTATGGACATTTTCTGTAGTTTCGTAGGTCTGAAGTTTTCAGTAATGGTGGAGGTGAATGTAAATTTATTGTAATTCAGTCATATAGAGATTTCTCTTTAATTTTATCTCTGTAGAAAATGTTGATATGTCCAGCCTTATGGCCTCATCCTTATTGTTGACTTTACATTTCTTACTTTAAGCTAGTCAGTCATTATCTTGCTAAACTGTTAATGGCCTATAGACACCAAAAGTTGCCTAGCAACAGTGTTCTCAGGACGAGAGCCCATCCACATATAGAGTGTTTCACTCTTCATCCATTACTCTGTAGTAGGACAGCTGGTCACGAGTAGACATTCTAGGCTCTAGTTTTTTTTCATTTCCCACCCCAAATATTTCCGGGTGAAATAAGTACAACATAAAAATATTGCTAGTGTATGGACGGAGCTAGCCTAGTCTGAAATAGTGACACTTCACCCATATTTGTTTTAGTTTACCGATAGGTCAGATCCATACATTATGGCATTATGGATCAACAAGAGCTAGCTCTGCTTGCCGTCACAGCTCTCTGTTAGAAAATCCCGCCAACTCCATCTGGGTTTACTCAACGCTCCAAACCCGCTATGGTTAGCAGTTCATTTACTAATTTGACCATAGTTATGGACGGTGTTTGTGATAAACATTTGGGGAATTCTGTATTTGCGTCAACTGTATCAGACAGTCCAATTTGTCTTTGTCTCAGACATGTCACCTCAAAGTTAAGATGATTTCAGCTTTACCGCTGACATTACTACTTGAATGCCAAGCATTTTGTATGTGAATTAGCATGCTAGTTAACTATAAAAAGAAAAGTACAGCTGAGGTATTTAGTCACAAACCCGAGTATTGGACAAATTAAAATTCTAAGACTTTAAATATAAAGGTTTGCAAGGGATATAACATTTTATTTGGGGGCAACAGATTACAAACTGTGTAATTATGTAAATGGAACATTCTGCCTGTTGAGCATTTTTCAACTGTCCAGTGTACTCACAGAGTCTATGTACCATTTAACATACATAAATGTGAATTTTAAACCATAAAATAATAGTTCATGAGAGTGTACACAATCGATATAGTCGGACAAAAACAATGACATGTCAATATACATTAAACACACAAAGATACTATTTCATGTTCCCTAGAACTTTAAAAAAAAAGTTGCTTGGATTACTGCAAAGGTCTTCAACAACCATGAAAAATATGCTGTAACAAACATATTTCTTGTTTTATTTCAGGTTATTTTATTGGTGAAGCAACATGCATCCAAGTTCCTGGGGGAAGTGCCAGTGCACTGTGAAAAACAAACTCAGTCCTTGAGTTCTTCACGCTGTCCTTTCACCATCTGACTAGCAGTCAGGTCAGTGTCAGTCTTACTTCCTTTACCTACTTCAAACCTCTCCTGTGGTTCGGTCCTGTGTGACAGTGCTCAGAAGCAGTCCTTTGAAAGACACAAAATAAAAATGGCAGCAGTGGACGGCTGCAGTAAATAGTGGAGCGGATGCCCTGCTCAGGTGTGAGGCTATACGCCAAGCAGCATGCCCATGAAATCTGAGCCGTTCTGTATTGTTATGGAAGCGCCGGCTGCGTTGTCCACAAATATGGAGGTGTACTGCCCAGCCTGCAGAGAAAAACACAACTTTAATGTTCAAAGACTGCACAGATTTTTATATTGTAGATGTGAGTCTCTTATCATGGCACTCACCTGTAGCTCCAGCAGTCCTTGAACACTGACGGTGAATATCTTGCTGTTACTTTCTAATCCAACAATCATCTCAAGTGAACTGCAACCAAATTAAAAATAACATAACATTGTCAATACTGCATTCTTCTAGAGTTTGGAAGGGCAATCAGGTGTAAAAAGCCTTTTATTAAAGTGATAGACAGTTGGTGTGCTTCCTTGCCAAGCGTTGGTTGAAAGGATCAATGAGGATTTTTGCTTGACATGAAACTATGTATTTATTGTTTATGTCCCTATGCTACGACTTTAACCTGCATTCAACAACTAGCCACTGCATGTTCGGCTGACTCAGACACTGTCTGTTTTTAAATCCCATCTTAAGACACACTTCTTTGTTCTGGCTGTTTAATTTAGCATTAGAGCAGCTTTTCACAACTAATTTTTTTTATTATTTCTTCTTCTTCCGTGTGTTTGTTTTGACTGTGTGACTTTATAGTCTTTGCAATAGTTGTTGGTCAACTTTTGCTGTTTTTAAATGAGCTTTAGACATGAAATTGACTTGACTTGGCTGCCGTCAAATGGAGTTACGTTTACTGTGTTCATGAGAAACGTCAGTACGGTGCCCTCTTGTGGTATGCATGACTTTGTAAGTGGAAATTTGCAGTGAGGGCCAAGTTCCCGAGTTGTGACGTGTTTGCTGACATTCTGAATGACATAGCTGCATGGTCAGTTAATGTATTGTAATTTAGTTGCATAGAGTTTTCTTCGTAATTTTATAATTTGTCTGATATTCCCAGCGGCATCATGATTTCATTACATATACCTTTGCATTTCCTACATTAAGTCACCCAGTCGTTAGCTTGTTACACTGTTAGCCTTAGTGACTTCTAGACATCAACATTTGCCTAGCATGTTCTCACGACTGGTGCATTCACGCTATGAGCGCCAAAAACTTATTCAGCGTTGCCAGTGTCATTCAAGCAGTCATCACGTCAATGACGGGGGTTTGGAGCGGGTATTGACTGTAAATATAGCACAGCAATCAATGGGTGAAGCAAGTTGAAGCCAGGTCAACCTTCATGTTTTGCTTCTTGCCCAACAAGTGTCAGCTCGTATCGCCGGCTTCCATTTATAATGTATTGAAGCCCGTCGCTACTAGTGTGAACATAGCATTATGGCTGGATGATTAATGCCACTATCATATCTGTATGGTAAACATGAGGTCACCATTATCTGCTAGCTAACTTAGCTTTAGACACAAAGGATGGAAATATGCAGCTAGGCTAAAGTAATTCACATGTTCAAATTTTTTTTTATTCAACCACTACAAAAAACAAAAAACTCTCTATTCTTGTGTTTTAAGTAGCCATGGATAAAAACATGAAATTGTATTTTTTGGGGGGTTTTGTACGAAGTTACAATGTGTGAATAGGGAGTGCTGATTGGTGTAGTCTGCTAACAGGGACAGAGATTAACTGTTTCTTCCCGTTTTTAGTCTTTATGCAAAGATAAGTTAGCTAGCAGCTGGCTGTAGCTATTCAGCATAAATGTGTATGAGTGGTATCTTCTCATTTAACTCTTCCCAACAGTCAGAGTGTTCCTTAAACAGTTCAGCGTTCTCAGCTCAGAGCCTGCATTGATGGTTTGTAACATCCCTGCAGATATAACCGCAGAGAAAGACCACTGGCTCCTGTTAAGTGGAAAATGCTACATTTTTATGGCAAATCAATCACGTTTGTCTTCACTCCGAGCTGCCGTCACAACGAGCCTCATTTCACATTCTCTGCATTTTCATGTGTGGGAGGGCGAGACTGGCCTGGGTTTTGGCTCAGAAAGACCAAAAGCCCAGAACTCTTTTGGGTTACCTTTCATAATAATATTATTTATCATTGTACCACACTAGGGGGGAGGCTGTGGAGCGGGGGAAGAAGACTTCAGGGAGCCGTTCATTTCAACTGTTTTCACTGACTTTATGTAAATAGAAATTTTGAAGCACTGGAAAGAGCTCATTCTAGATTTGTATATATTTTTTAATTATTTGTACAGCCGTTGCATCAGTTACTTCATTATCTGTCTCCCACATCCCAAACAAGGGCATTTCACTGCAGTGCTACTCTGCCTGAAGTGTCAAAGGTGACTCTATAAAGATTAGTTAGGCGACAGGGACAAGGGCTCTAAATGAGAGGACATTTCCTTTAAAAACCTGCTCTGTTTTTACACAGGAAATGCCAAACTGGTTCCATACAAAGTGTAACAGACAACACCGTTAACAGCTCATAAATTCTGGTGAAAGTTAAGGCAGCATTAAACCCCAATAAAGTATCTCTGTTAAAGGGAAGAAAAATAAATAAACTGTCAAGAATGTCGAGAATGCAAAGTGTGGTTATTAGGGTCAGATTAATGATCGATTTTAGCAACTCGGTAATCGGTGGGGTCTGCTGCTCACCAGCATGCCATAACAAATGCAAACCACATGGTTACAAAGGCGCCAGATAGGTAGGTTATTTATGACTTGGATGAGTTTGCAGGAGACTCATCTCCAGCATGATAAATAACCTTATAGAATACCTACGTGTATCTGTGGCAGAGTGATTCAATGCAGATCAACACCCGAACGTTATCCCTGGCCTTAAGCTGACTCTTGCTCCTCTTCACCTCGTTGTGATCTGCAAGCAGGCATAATGTTCAGCGTCACATAAAGTATAGAGGCTAACCAAAACATATATTCACCTTTTGAACTGAACTGGCTAAAATTTACAGGACACGTATAAATAAAGTAATTAAAGTATAGCATTTCTGCACATAAGGACTCAAATTACCTTTTACACCCGTGAGGGATTTACAGGCTTCTGTTTCAGCCTCACTATTTACTGCAGCTCAAACATTTTCCGACTGCCAATTCACATTAAAAGCATTAAACTGAAACATGCAGCAGGACGATTTATTGTGAAGCAGTCACTTTAGATTTAATGTATTTATTACTAGCATTTAAGCTTGCAGCAAATACAGATCAAAGCAAAAGAAGACAATAGTAATTTCCCGCATTTTTAACATTGGGTCAGTTTTTAAGGGTTGCAGAGACTAATGGAGTCTGAAGAAGCAGCTACAGTGAGCTGTTAGATGAAGAGTTTCTGCACCTCCAACTTTTCTGCAAGGTAGCCGACTCCTCCCTTGAAATCAGATCATAGCCATTCATGGTAGGGATGTGCTCTTTAAATAGTTCCGGTGTATTTCACACTAAGTATCAGCTCAAGGCGTGCTGGTGTCTGCTGCCAAAAGAGTTCAGTGATGTGTAATAGTTTTATTACAATTAAACCGTAACTAGTGTTACTGTCAGTAACCGTTGGCGTTTCCAAATCAACCAGGACTGAAAGTTTGTGGATTATAACACCCGTTAATGTATGTGTGAGTGGATTATTGGAGTGGCGGTCTTTAAGGTTTTGGTATGTGTGATGCATATAGAAAAGTGATTTACCAATGTGGACATTAGCAGAGAACTGGTAGATCCCAGTGATGGGAGCTGTGAACCTCCCAGTGGACTGGTCCATTCCCGACCCTCTAAGAAACGCTCCTTTAGCGGGCGGCTGAAAACACATGAAAACACCTGAATTAATATGTGTACATCTCATGGCAACGATGCATTGGTATTTTCTCTGAGGTCACAAAAAAAATGGTACCTAATCCTAAAGTTATAATGAAGCTGACAAGTTTTGTTAAGATGGTAATTCAGCTCAGACTTGTTTGTTTGCACCAATGGCCAACTGCAAGACATCTTGATTTTTGAATAAGAAGAAGCAGTGTGTCAAAAATGGAGACAGACACTGTAGCACAGCTGCATTGCATCCCTCACATCTGAGTATGAAATAAGAGGAACTGTCCACAGATGTTTTTAAACAGTTACACAAACATGTCTTTTGAATAAACTGCATCAGATTGCTCGCTTGGAGAACCCTTCATTAAATCATTATTTAATAAAATTATGCACAGTCCTGACAGCAAAAGACAAAGACAATGACAATGAAAATCTTGTTAACTTGTGTATACATTTCCAAGAAGAAACTGATGGATCAGATTCATAAACTGTGTGTATGCTAAGCTCATAAATAAGGCCCCTTGACTTACTGCCGCCTCCTTATGTCCCCCCTCGCTGTGTGCCTCTTTATTTCTGACTCTGCAAAAACATTCAAATCTAAATTTCCAAAGCCACATAAACACGTCTTCATAACATCGTCCTCTGTTAGCATGTTAAATAGTTTGCAAAGCTTAATCCTCCCTCCTCCAGCCTTGTCAGCCCGTCCTAACAGGGCATAGTTCTTCCACTACAGCATGCTGTTTCAAACAGTGTCTATTTCTGTCCTCTCCACACTTTATTCCAAGTCAGAGACAGAGTGCCTTTTGTATGCCGCCCAGAGAGTGATGTGTAGAATTGAAAAAGTAGATATTTTTGACCAAAGAGGCAGTCAGAGTCTCAGAGTGGCACCGCATGCTTTGCCAGTGCCAGTTACCAGAGAGGGGATGATCCGCTCATAATTCTCCCACATGCAAACTAAGCAATGATTACTGAACACTCACTCTTTCAAACACAGTTAAGACAGAGAAACAAAGCATGTAACCACGCAGAGGCGGATTAGCTCAAATTTTACTTTTTCAGTCACGAGCAGGGAGCGAAGCTTCACCGATTCATAAACATTTACTTGGTTTCAAACAAACGTACTGTCTGAAAGTTCTGGAGCTCCACCAGAGTCTTCTTGTCGACCACCACAGGTCCCTTGAGCTTGCAGTGGAAAGCCTCTTCTATTCGACGGTAGGAGGTCATCCCCTCCAGGGTGAGGAGGGCTGTTGGTAGCTGGCTGGGGCTGGTTTGTCTGTCCAGTGCTGCTGCTCTCCTCTCTGTAGCCTCTGACAGAAATTCAACCAGGTTATTAAAGTGCAGAATGACCACTAAACTATTCTCTAAAGACGATTCAATAGAAAAATCTGTTGTATTAGGCATCTTGAGGTCATTTCAAGAACAACTTGCTTTTACCTTTAATCATCTCCTTGAACTCCTGGAGAAGAACTTCCTGGGTCACTTCAGCCCCAGGAGAGCCAGGTGGTCCCTGCGGGCCAGGAGGGCCTGGAGGACCAGGTGGACCTGGCTGATGGAAAACAGATACAAAAAAATCGAAATGTGATGTAGAGATACTTAAGTTTCTCTTAAAGTTTTTGAGATACACTGTCTGCGTTTACCAGGGGTCGTTTGCGTTTGCGACACTTTCCAGGAAAGTTTCCAACAGGTCTTTTGACAAAGTCCATCCATGAGCCCAGTGGATCCACCCTCTGGTGATCAGAGATCTGCAGCAGAAAAGAAGGCCACGTATACTTCAACCAATCAAAATAGGGTATCAAGAGAAATGAACCCAGTGATAGCAGCCTTGACAGGGAAACCTCTTTCTTTCTTCTTTCTTTCTTTCGTTATTTCGTTCCTGCCCAGTCGACTGCAGGGCTTTTCAGTCACCATTCTCCTCCGAAAGCTTCACTTCATGCTTATTTTTTCTTCCCAGATAATTCGCTCAGGTGCCACGTCAGTTCTTATTTGCCCAACAGACTCGGATTAATGTAAACAAACCTTGTCAAGTGATTTTTTTGTTCAGCACATCGAAATTTCCATGAGCACCCTAGTGAAAAATGAATCTGCCCGTCTATGTGTGATGTCGATCCTGTGGACCGCAGGCCTCAATTACTGTAGTTTATAACAACATGTCAAAGTTGCCAACACTTTCTCCCTCACCCAGAGACAAACTAGTGTTTTCTTTTATTATTTGACTCGCATGAGTTATGCAATGACGGAAAATTTGCTAAGCAAGATAACAGATGTATGTGCAGCAGGTTTTAGGCTATGAGTCTGTTTTCTAATTGGGCTGCATGGTCTGAAATAACTCTTTTTTAATAAATTGCTGTATAGAAGCCTGGGATCTGTTACAGAGATAAGAAACCAAGGAAGGCCTCTGGAAGCAATATTTTTATGCACAGTGCTACAACTGGATTGTTTTCATTTTGGTAAAATGTGAGGCTGAATGAAGTCCAATTACAGCGAGCTCAGATCTTACCCTAACCCTTCCCCAAATGTCAAGAGCCTTCAGTTGAGATAGAAGAGGAGATAAAGACGAGCCATGGAGGTGAGCTGTCTGAAATGGAATTTGTTTAGGTTTGGCAGCAGGACACGGTTCACTTATCTGCTAAACCAACATGCCCCTTTCTTCACTGCTAAAGACTTGCCTCTTGTTTTACCCCAACAAAGTAACTCCTTGTTTGTCTTTTCAATATGCTGGAATAAAAAAATCTGTTTTTTTATGTGTGGGATCTGCAGCTCTCTCCCTCTCTCTCTCTCTCTCTCTCTCTCCCTCTCTCCGACTTTCTCTTCTTCCTGACAGCAGACAAAATAAACAACTTAACAGGCGCTGCGCTGGCTGCATGTCGGATTGTTCTGTGTTTTTGTTGTGATTTTGAGGCTTGGAGGCAGATAAAAGCAGGACTGATTTGGTCAAGAATACTCTTACACTGCTCACAACTGTTTCCAAAATATTGGAGGCCTGTTGGGAAAAAGTTGCTTTTTCCTTTGCCATGTCAATTTTTCACATTTGTTAGCACAACAGTTCTGCAAGCTTTAGTGGAAATGTTTGATAAAATGTTTTAAATTTGTTTGCTGAAATTTAGATGAGAGGATTGATACGACTCATGTCTGTCTACAGAATATGAAGCTAAGGCTTGTAGCAGGTTAGTGTAGTTTAGCATGAAGACTGGGGGAAACAGCTAGCTCTGCAAATGAAACAAAATCTGCCTGTATACACATCATATGTGTATTGCTGTTACCTGTTCCTTATATTAATCACTGACTGTTTATAAAGATGGACCAACCTCTCCATGACATCACCTATATGTTTCCTGAAAAGAGGTTGTGAAGCTCAATGGGGGTGCCTGGCTGCCGCCATCTCGGCTGTGCCCGATAGAGATGGCTTTCTCTCGGGATTTTGCGGGACAGGATTTTTTTGGGGGGGCAGTCACGTGATCGGGATATGTATATATGAGTATTTTTGTGGGCTCAGGATGGGATGGTAGCGACAATTGATTCCCGTGTCACCCTCTAGTGCCCGACTCCAACTAGCTCCGGTCTGATTCAAAAATTGGCAAAAAAATTGAGCATGATTTGAGCCGAGACTGAGCAAGAGTACTAGCAACAAGTGAAGGCACCTACCTGTCACTCAAAATAGTCACACCCATAATTATGCCATACCTTAAGAATTTATTTAAACGGGTGAGTTTTATAAACAACTACTTCATGATGGCTTTTAAGATAGGAAAGCTTGGATTTGTCCTAATACACTTGTATATCTGACTTAATAAAATAAAGCAATTAAAGGTTTGCCAAATTCCACTGTTCAGTGCAATTTAACCCTTCAAGCCCAATCAATCTTGGTCGCTACACATACTTTGGAAAAAGGTAAGAGTGAGAGAAAAGTTCAGTGAAGAACAGCCCTATAACAATGACTCAATAAACACTGGTGTTATTGAACCTGCACTATAAATTCTTAACTGCAGCTCTACCAAGTTTGACGCAACAGAAATTAAGCACTACAACACCACACCCATTTTAATCATAGTAATACTCAGCAGACTATTCACTGAATGTGCCACACTTCTATGTATGGCATCAGCTTTAACACCTATAATTAATAAGATACTGCCTGGTCCTGGGGCAGAGGCCTCTAGGGCGAAACTTGGAGTTGATATATAAATACATAGTGGTATGTTGTTAATGAAAGTATTTTAAACACACACCCACAATCAACTCTGCAACCACACAATGCTCTTGAGTTGTCAGGTAATGCGTATGCATGTACACTTGGCATTCTTTCCCATCCATTCCATCTGGCATTAAAGCAACAATAACACAACAAAAAATTTAAATGTGTTGGTTTGAACAAGCAAAATATAACATTAGTGAGTCGGGCTAGCTGTTTCCACTTCCTGGTCTTTATGTTGGGCTGAGCAAACTTGCTGCTAGCTATAACTTCGCATTTAACCTACAGACATGAAAGTGTTGTCAATTCTCAATCCTACTTTCAAGATATCAACTGTTTTTTTAATCTAAAGCTCTATAAGTTTGTATAAATACTGACATATTGACGAGTAGAGGTAATGGTGAGCTTAATAACCTCTGAAAGTAAAATAATGCAACTGTAACACTTTCTGACAGCTCAGATCTGAAAGTCACTCATGATGAAAGCCACTAATTGCTCTTAAGTCAGTGTCATAGATCTTAGTTTTTTTTTTTTTCAAAGGTACGAAACAGTGCAAGTTGGCCCACACATGTGACTTATAATTACATATCTCCTCCGTTCCCGATGTAAAAAAAAGTAAAACAGACGGCATATCCTTGCCAGGAAATCAGCCATACTCTGAGCTTGGTATCCTCTTTAACACACGCCATTGTAATTAAACCATTAAACCCTTGCCCTCAAGGATTTTCTGTGCTCAAGGAAGAAAGGCTATGACCAACATAATTATTACCTTCATTTCTGAGCGAAGAAAAATAACAGCAAATCAGTGTATAAATAATTTAATCATCAGCTCAAGGCATGCTCAACTCTTTCCATTGAATATATATAATACAATTCCAGTGGTCTGTTCTCTGTGCTGTTAAGAGTTACATGCTATATATAGAGCCGGCTGGGATGGCTCACACAACTCTTCAAATACCGCCTGATTCATTGTATGCAGGTTGGCGTTTGTCTCAAACGAGAACTTCAAAGACTCCACAAAAGCAGACATGAATACCATACTGCTTGATGACACAGAAAAAGCTGTCAGAGGCGTTCAATCTCTCACTGGCTGCTATTGACTGCAGCGTAAAGTAAACTATGGATTCTCTGGCATAGCTCTGTATCAGCACGTACAAGCCCTGAACAAAGTGGGGAGGGAGTGGATCCAGGTATCAGTCTGAGAGTTGATGAAGAACACCGGGGCTCTGGCTTTGATCACCGCTGATGTGTGAGTGCCTCAAAGTGGCCTCGTCTGTCGGCAGGTGTGAGCGTACACCGTCGCATCACGGACCGCGAGAATGTGTCAGGTATTTTGTCCGAAGGTGAGAAATGTTAAATCTTCTAGACAGTGTTTATCCTCGCTGATAGGGCTCCAAATCCCACCACATTACCACGGCTCAGATCATGAGAATGGGAAGCATTGTGTCTACGATTGGAAAAAATCAGAGCTTTCAGTAAAGTAAAAATACCAGAGTAAGCTTATTTGCTTCCTTGCAGAAAGATTGATAAGATTGTTAACAACTCTCTTGATAACAACTCTCTTATCTGAAGCTACAACCAGCAGCTAATTATCTTATCTGATCTTGTCTTAGCTTATCCTAGCTTAGTTTAGCTTAGCTTAGCTTAGGTTAGTTTAGCAGACTAAAAAGCTGAAAGCGGGGGAACAGCAAGCCTAATTCTGTCAAAAAAGGAGACAAGATTTCAAATCAACATGTTGTATTTCTTTTGTTTAATCCATACAAAATGCTGCAGTTTTATGGCAGCTTGCAGAGTATTTCTTGGTAGGCAACCTTTACCCGTACTTTATATACAATTTTGTAACGTAGTTCCCAACTTAGGTGAACAAGGGTCAGAAGAAAAATACACTGTTGCTCATAAAGTTGCAATAAAATACTTTTCTACCTCTTCTTATGAAATGATTGTGACAGTGTGATTAATATAAATAGGAATAAAAAGAGGAATGTGTCTGAAAACAAAATTATTCCAACTTTATGGGCAACAGTGTATAAGAAATCATCAGATGGGAGGGAGGGAGTGAAGAAGCATGAAATACAGTGACACAAATATGCACTCATATTTTGGATTTATACTCATATTTTGGATTTTAAATGTGATCATATGAGAATTTCATAAGGTAAAATGTGGTTTAAACGACATTTTTGTAACACCAGCCAAAAATGCTGGGAACCATTGCGTTTTTAAGAGTTTGAACTTTTTGTCTTTTATGTAAAATCTAAAACAAGTGACTATGGCGAGTGTTAATGTGCAAAGTAACGTAAAGTGGAAATATTCCAGTGTAATTACCAAAAAGTTTATATATTAATACAGTATTTGAGTGAATATACTGTAGTTGGTCCTGTTCTGCCGCTGATTGTACCGGGTGTCCATGGCTTACAATAACACTAAAGAGAGATTGTTTCATTAACCAGCAACACAGTGAGTTTAGAGCTTTTGGATCAATTAGTGGATCAGCTGTAATCATTGCTGATCATTCACAGAAGCCTATAAGATTTTATGACCCAGAAAAGAATGACTCCGGTCTGTATGAATAACTCTTCTACGTGCGCTGCTGTAAATGTGTTTGTCATGTAGTTTGGGGAAAATTAGGTTGAATTTATTTGAAGCCATAAAACGGGAAATATTTCCCTGGGGCAACATGCCACCAAAAACACAAACACAACTGTTAAAACATGTCTCTGGGGCTGCAACCAGATACTGAAACTCTACTCCTCTGCAGGCAGCTCCTGAATTTTTCCGTGTGTACAGTGCAACTTATCTTCTTTTTTAAGATTTTATCTGTTTTCCTACCTTTACGTACACACTAGACGACATGAAACTTTTGGCTGCTGATAAAAATGTTGCAGATGCAGGTTTAAGGTTGGGCGGGATGATGGAGAGCGTTCTATAATCCCTTGTTTTTACATCCCTATACTGCTCCCTGTGCAGTCATCCATGCATGGGTGGAAGGGCCTAATGCTGGGCCAATGCCGCCCCTGGAGAAGCAGGGATCCCCGGGCTGTGTGGGGCGAGGGGATCCTGCTAACCTGCGTGCATCCCAGTCGTCATGCATCCACCCACATGTTCCCCTCCGCTGCACTTCACAGACACAGATTGTCTTGAGGATTTATCGCTGTACAGCTAAATACAGTTAGGCATGCAATGTTGACTCTGCTCTCTGCCTACTGTATTATTACTCAATTGGGAAGCCGCCTTCCACTATGAAGACGCTGTTATTAGTTCAACAAATGTTGCGGGCACACATATGGAGATATAAATTAAATATGGTTATTATATAATGATAGGGTGAAACCCGCTTTTGATTTTAAGTTACTGTTTCTAAGAGCGTCTGTGTTGTCCCAACAGACGTGCATCTCTTTTGTTGTCAGAGAAAGTGAATAAATTTGTGTTTATGCTTTAGAAATCACCAGAGACAATCTTGGTTTCCTCTTAAAATAAAAAGGCAATCTAAGCTGAACGAAACATTGATCGCTGTGTCACATCTGTTTTGTGTACAAATTACAGCTTTGAAATCGAAGTGAGTGCTCATTTTCTCTGTGGTAGGTAAAATGAGCTGTTGAAAAGCGCCAGTGATCCCGTTCCATATCAGGTACAGGTTAGCCCACAAAGTTTAACAGTGGGCAAAACTTTAAGGAAGTCATTAGATCCGGCTTAATGTTACATAAGTACATACCAGATTTCTTTTTGTACTTTTATGTCACTAATTTGCCCTTGACGAGTTGGGTTAAGCATATGTAGAAATATGAAAGGTGGGAACATTAACAGCTCAGGATATTAAATGAAACTTCTAGCTTAGCTTAGCACAAAGACTTTAAAAAGGGGGTTCTATTATTAACACAGAAGCAACAAATAAGACAGGCTAGCAGCAGACAGTTAGCTTAGCTTAGCTTAGCATAAAAACAGCAAACAGCAAGTGAAACAGCTAGCCTAGTTCCGTCCAGAAGGTTTACCCAACATAACCCTTCGTAAAAGAATATTAAAAATGTATATGTGCAAAATTAACAGCCAAGATAAGCTAGCTCAGCATAACGATTGGAAAAATAACAAAAAGGCCTGGCCTGGTTCAACACATTTTCTTTGCATAACCCACAAAGTTAACAATGTTTACTTAACTACTAGGATAAACAGACACAATTTTAAGTTGTTAATTAATGAGCTTATAGGTGCACCAATTCTGGCCAATTACAGCAGATTTTGTAACCTCAGTCTCAGGTCTTTATGCTAAGCTAAGGTGTGTTAAGATAACATCTGTTGGCTATATGTTATTTACAATGAGTGCATAAGCTTAGTTAGAGGAATGTTAAACAATTCCCGGACAAACATCGAAAATGTTCAATAGACACATCTGCAGCATCCATTTGAAATATAACCTTAAATAATAAAAAAAAAGTGTATGCAGATGAATGAGCACTAGAGTTGTTTTACTTCAAACCACAGTTTACTCAAGATATTCTAAAAATCGTGGTTTCAGGAACATGAACTAGCACATGACATGAATCAAGCAAGATTAAGAGATTTCTATAAATCTGGCATCAATCTGAAGTAATTATAAATAGAACTACAACCAAATAAAACTGTGTCTGCGACATGGAAATACGACCCTGTGGTTTGTTTTACTTGCAAATTTCAGATAAAATGACAAAGGGCTATTATTTGTTTCTTTTTCTCACTCTTTCAGATGACTTCATTAGATAATTGTACAACGTTAAACAAGCATAACCTTTGTCTGGCATGTTGAAAGCGGGGTTCACTATCACACCACAGAGGCCATAGGTAGGATCAGTGGTGTATGAGAGGTGTGTGCTCTCACAGTGGCCCTGTTTCCTGGGGAACTGGACCTCGTCTCTTATGTGAAGGTTGATCCAAAAGGTCCCACACGCAGCTGCATTAATCATCACAAGGGATGAGAGAGAGGAAACAAAAACCCTCGCCTCAGGCTAAAACCCAGCCATTACTCAACGCGCCAGGCGTGATGTTTGACTTGACTCCCTCCATTACAGCCATCAGAGATCCCTCGCTGCTCTCAACAGTGACAGATCCCTCTCATCTTTAGAGTGGAGAGCAATAAGGCTTTGACACACTGCTCTAAAACTGTACGACGTGGCGGTTCACAGAGATCACAGTTGTTTGAAATGTTCATCATCTCATTAAAAAAATTCCACCCGCAGCACAACTCCACACCTCACTGTTGTGATCACTTTCAAATGGAAAATCTCCAGAGGAATGCAGCGTTCGAGTGCACGCTGCCAGCAGCCCACACACAGGATTGGTCGGATAGAAAACGAATGCCATCATAAGAACTGTTTCCACTGGGCACAAGGGAAAAAAATGTAAATGTGGAGTGTAAATGTTTGGCTTGTTTGAGAATACAAATTGCTTGCCAAGACAGCTCCAACGGACATGTTGTTTTCTCTGAGACCTAACAGATGTGTAATAGGATAAACTCACAAACTGCCCAAGAAAAGCAAGTTTACCACTCTTCATGGTGTGTGGCATGCTTTTTTTCCTTTTTTTACTTCCCTGAGCAGAAGCTCAGATACAGGGGCACCAACAAACGCAACCTTGAATACAGCCACTTCCACTGATGTCAAGCTTAAATCTCAAGTTCCATCAGAGGTGACAATGTTTGGCAAAGGCCCTATGTGGCATAACACTGCGTCTTAAGAGTGATTATGTCATTACTGTCTGATTGTGGGAGATGAGATGAAAAGAATGTTAGAGAGGGAGGAACAGGGGGCTAATCCTCACTGAGGTGTTCCCTTTCAGGACCCTTTCTATGGGGCTTTGTGAGGGGCTTACACGACATGCTGCCCCAGTTTTCAGAGCCACACCGCCCCTATCGGATGTCCCAGACACAGCGGAGTCAGACTAGGCCTGTGAATGACAGAATCAATGGGCTGGGAACAACGTTGTTGCAGGTCTTTAAATATCTGCCCACCTAACTTTCCCAGGAGTTGCATCGCGGCCTATAACGCACCGCTGGGGAAAGCAGTGGTTGTGTAGACACCCTGCTCCCAGAGGGATGAGACGTAGGAGTGGGATCCCAATGGGTGCAATCCCCATCCAGCTTTAGGTTGACACAAGGTCATCCTTCATAGCTGCTGCTTTTACAGGGCGACCCAAGACAAATAAACACAGCTAGGCCACAACCACCTACAAAGTGTTCTTAAAGTTACAAAGGAGACCTCACTGTGTGGTTTGAAAGGCAGTGGAGGTTACTGCCTGGTAGGACTGAAGTGAGGAGTGGTATATAGAGCAGTGAGGGTTACATGAGAATGCCAACATAATGGGTGGGCTGAAAGCAAAACAAATACCCTCACAAATATGCAACACCAGCAATAAACCAATAAATAACAAGAGTCAAGGGCCAACTGCTGCTCCTGAAAATGGAAGTATACCACAGCAGTGCTCTTTCGCAAGAGGACTACGTTTCTAATGAAAACAACGTGGCTCTTCAGTTACCAATGAACACTTTTTTTTTAACAAGTCTCTCTAGAAAACAAAACTCTAAAAGTTCTATCTTAATCTGTTCTGTTTATAAATTCATTTCCTGCTGCAGTGTCGAGGTGTTTCTGAGGATCTGGATCATGATTCGTTTACCATAAGCTGGAAAACTGGTGGCAGACACCCGCGGCGCACACTAATTGATGCATTGATCAGTCTTCAGACATCCACATTCCTGGCATTCCTCCGGAAGTCATCCATTTAGAGTTTCACACATTCTGGTCTATCACACTGTCTGAGGCTTGACCTGGTGGGGCACACCTGTCCAGTCCGGGTTTTTACCCTTCCCATTCATGCAGCCTGTCCTGCAGTCCTGACAGGGACTGATCTGCGGGCTGACCTCAAACTCTAACCTGAAGCTTGTAAATGCAAAACAAGATTAACATACAAATAAAAAAGTTAACTCACTGGCTTGGTGCTTCCTCCAACCTCCTCGCTGTTGGACAGAGTTGCGTTGTACGCCTCTGTGTGTTGTGGAGTGGCTTCCTTTGGCCTCTTTCTCTCCTTCTTGGCATCCACCCCATCTAGAAGAACACACTGAGTCCAAAACACAGCAGCCACCACGGCCAGAGGCCCAGCGCCGCACCACATCTTCACGCTCTTTGGATCAGCACAAGAATACCTTCAGACAGAAGCTGAGGATGCCCACGAGGCTCACAAACACAGAGTCCCAGCGGGGCGAAGGAGACCAGAGGAATGCAGCTTCAGGGACTCCCTGTCCAAGAGGCTGTCAGACTGACTGCTGCCGCCGCTGCTCCTCTCTTGATGAGCTCTCAGCCAGAACAACGTTGCGGGGGCACTGTTAAGTCTAGCCAGAAAGCCAGGAGGCTTACTCAACTATGAAATGTGTCAAGCAGAATGGTCCAAGGGAATGACAGATTGGCGCGGATCTGACAGCAAATAAACCCATTAGTGAGATTTTTCACGCTTTCTGCTCTGTTGGGGGGTGAGGTGTTGGAGGGGGTTGAGGTGGGGTGGGGCGGGTGTGCAGGGGGCAAAAGAAGAGGCAGAGAGGAGGGGCGTCCGAAGCTGAGGGTGGGCTGCTGGGAGCTAGAGATGGATGGCAATATTCTCTTTTTCCCTCACTCTCTCCTGCTGTTTCTCACACTGAGCAGTAGATCCAGGCCCCAGCACAGTGGTGTCGAAAATCTGCAAGATCCACGGAAGTTTCAGGGCTTTCATGAAAAGACGCGGGTCAGCGCTAAGATCAGTCTGTCTGTCAGGACACCGTGCACCCACAGGGATGCAGAAGGAGGAGGTGGATGAGGTCCAGTATTGATCTTGAGCTTTTCTTCTTATCTCCTTGAAGTACAAACTCCTCACAACACGTGAAACTCTACAGGTAGCAGTGTGCTCCTCTGCCTCCGTCTGACACAACTCAGCCGCTGCCTACTGTCTGTCCCAACAAGTCCAAGAGATTTAGTGCCTGGTAGGTCTCTTTTCGCCTGCTCCGCTGCGCTCCCTGCCCTTCTGGTCTCAGCTGCTCTCTGACTGAGCTTACAGGAGAGCTCACTGTGGAGTTTTATCATCACCCATTCTCCCTCCCCCTGTCCCTCACTCTCTCTCTCTCCCCTTGCCTCTTTTCTATTGGCAACCTTACTAGCCTATTCAGCTCTGTTTTATCTCATAGATGAAGCTGAAGAGGTTCCCTGGCAGTCAAGTTGTGTGTGTGCGTGTGTGCGTGTGTGTGCGTATGAAGTTGTGTATCTGTCACTTTGGCTCAATACTAACCTACCCTACCAAAGCCCTGTGTTTAGATCCGAACCTGAAATAGAAACAAATTCATGCACTGTTTTATTTTTTGTGACCTGAAGGCAATATCTTGTGTAATCTGCTGTTTGAAAACCTGCCAAAGAATCCTGATTCATATACTGCCCTGCGTACCTGCTTGTTTTATTCACTCTTCAGCAAAACGTCTCACTTCTCTAAGTTCTCTAGCAGGAAAAGGAGTGAGAGTAATACTCATATTTCGACTGGTGTAAATTGTGGGTTTCAGTAAATACCCCTATGACTGATGAGAACAAACTGTTGGTGTGGGTATTCCTACAATACCCTCATTTGTCTAAAATGAATTCAACCCTCTTGTGCTTTTATTAGCTCAAATAACATGTTAGCTCATGGGTGCATTACATACATACATACATATATATGTATACGTATATATATATATATATATTACAACTCACACTTCTCACTTCTCTTACACACGTCTGCTGTTTGGGCTGTGTAACATTATTACATTTTAACACAGTGCCACCTAGAGGCAGCAGTCTGAAGTACAAGCAACTAACCATTACCTCTCCACTATGGCTTCTTACTGTGACATCTCAGTTCCTGGATCCGCTGGCACATCTGTCTGCAAACGTAGCAGGAAGCTGTAGCCAAGAAAGGTCAAGCTAGACGCCGAAAGACGGAACGCCACCGGAACCTGCTCAAAATAAACAGGCTGAAGTAAATGAACTGGAGAAAACTCTTCTCGTCACAGACCAGATTGTGGTTCTTACTTATTTTTCTACTATTTATTAAATACTTTTGAGCTATTTCAAGCATTTAACTGTCATCTACAGCTTCAAATGAATATTTACAACTATGTTAACTGTTTATCTGTTATTATTTCAACTTTTAGCTACCAATATCCACTATTTTTAGATGTTTTAACAATATATCCATTACTAACTAACTATATGAACTGTTTTTCATTTATATAAAAACAACAATATCCAATCCTTTTATAGTTTTATCTATGCATCCATTCCATGGCTAAAACTTTATTTACATTGCTTCTAGCTATTTGCTATTTTTTCCACAATTAATTCACTACTTTTTGCTGTTAACTATTTCAGACATATGTCAGTTGATAATAGTTATTGATGCTTAGTTGCATTACTTTTTACAATTACATCCAAATCACATTGTTGGTCATTTCCATCGCAGAGAGGGAAAGGAAGAAGCTGGATAAGATCATCAGGAAGTCCAGCTCTGTCCTGGGCTGCCCCTTGGACTCAGTGAGGGTGGTGGGTGACAGGAGAGTTCTGGCTGAACTGTCCTCCATGCTGGACGATGAGTCCCACCCCCTGCATGGTGACCTGACAGGACTGAGGAGCAGCTTCAGTGACAGACTGCTTCACCCTCGATGTGTGAAGGAAAGATGAAGAGGGTCTTTCCTTCCTGCTGCTGTTAGGCTCCACAACGAGCACTCCTAATATGTGCAATATTATTACACCTTGTGGTGTAATAACACCAGTCTGTGCAATATATCTATTATCTGTTCTATCTCTGTCATTTCTGCATGCTGTTGCAAACTGCAAATTCCCCATTGTGGGACAAATAAAGGTATTCTTATTCTTATTCTTAGTAAGGTGAAGAGCTGAAATATTTCAACAATATTTGCCATCTGATCTACATTACTTTTGGCTATCTATATCCATTACTCTTAGCTAATTTTACAATTTGTGGATCCTTCTCTACTTATTCACTATTTAGTAGTATTGTAGTATTTATTTATTACACATTTGAAATGAATCTTAGCTATCAATGTCCATAAACTGTTTTATCACCTTTAGCTACATATGTAGTTATTTCAGTCATTTATTTATTACTTATGTATGATTATAAACAGTTGTTACCTTTGACCATTTGTTATTGAGTCTGGTAACACATTTGCTGTTAGCTATATTAACAATGAATCCATTATCTATATCTGTTTATCCATTACTTTAAGATACTTCATATATTTCTCAATGAATTGTAGTTATTTAAATCTTAAATAGATGCACTTAAATAGATGCACTTCCTTTTTCAACATTTTCTTTCAACTGCTCCAGCTGTCCTTTTTTTAAGAATACTTGAGCCACACATCGCCCCCCAGCCAACATACCGCACCTTAGTTGAAGTCAGGGTTTTTACTTTGAAAGTGCTGACCGGAAGTCATACGTGTAACTGTTAATTGACGGAGTCTCTCGGAGCAGCGTTAGCGGTTAGCCAGCCACCAGCTCCGGTGACAGCCTGAGTGAATTAACTTGGACGTCGGCAGTGACTTGGCGTCCGCGATCGTGTCTCCAGTGTTGTTTTTAGACTGAGCCGTCCCACCTTCTGGAGAGTGTTGTGGAGGAGCCACGTGTACAGGAACTGGACTCTGACAGCTTGCCTGACTGACTGGAACCACTGCAGGTCTGGTTGAATAGGAAGTCACCGCTAATATTAATGTTAGCTAGCTGGTAATTCTGTCAGCAGTGAACCGCCTCCAACTCCCCGGAGTCGTTTTAACTAGACTTTAGTCACGTTTCTAGTCGCGTTTAAGAGGTTCGTGTGACTATTTACTTATTAACAAGCGCTGGCGTTAACCACAATGTTTTTTGTTAGCCTAGCCACGTAGCATTGGGAAGTAACGTCCGGGGATAAAATAACTCATAGTGCGTGACGAGGCTAAATTAGCCTGCTAACAGTTACCTTGGCTAAGAAGCCGCTGGTGTTCTTGTGTTCACGTAGATGGTTACTGTTTAATTATATCAATGCGACGTTGCTAGCTAGATTTGCTTTGCTAATTTGTGTAACTCCTAATTTGCCTGTGTTTGTTTATTTGATTCTATTCATCCTCGTTAGTATTTGAGGATACTGGGGTCAGGATCAGACTGGATCTTTCAGTGGGCGTGGACGCGTATTTAAAGTTGAAGCAGCTGTGTTTTATTATTTGCAGCAGCATTACTGTATTTTTGCATTTGCTAACTTGGCCTTTTATAGTAAGAATTTGTTCAAAACACTGATCTTTTACTTCACATTTACCTTTCTAAAGGCAACCATGGCTGCTTGGAGAAAACTGTGGTGCAGAAACCTGCTGGCTGTGTCTGTGCTTTTCTCTGTCCTGCTGCTCTCCGTGGATGTTCACGCCCGTCCGGCCAACATGTCAGCCTCCAAAGATAAGGCTCCTGCCAGCAAGGATGAGAACGAGATCCTTCCCCCAGACCACCTAAATGGGCTGAAGATGGAGATGGACGGACACCTCAACAAGGACTTCCATCAGGAGGTTTTTCTCGGGAAAGAGATTGAGGAGTTTGAAGAGGACTCAGAGCCGAGGAGGAACAGGAGGAAGCTCATTGACATTTTCACCAAGTAAGACATGCTTCTCATTCTCTGACTCTCAATCAGGAGTTACAACATTCCTCAAGGGCCAAAGGAGGCCATGCCAGCTAGGTGCAGATATGCTCCATATAGATTATGAACGTCCACGCTGACACATACTGCTGCAGGGATAGATGATTTGAAACAACAATGACTAAAAAGAAAAGGTCTGATTTGTGCTTTTAAAAGTCAGTGACGAGGAGTTGAGCTTAGGAATGTGGACAGTCCAGAGTGAAGAAAGAATAAATGTTCAGGCCTATGTCAGGCAGCCAAGAGAGACTGTAGGCTGCTCAAACACGTGGAGATCTTGGATAGGTTTGGTTACAAAAGAAGTTGTGACAAATGTTTTTAATTGATTTCTTAATGAGTCGATTAAGTTAAGGATTCTTATTATTAATCTATTATTTTAAGATTAGTCAATTTATCCTAAATTTTATTTACCAATAAATAATTACATTAACTTCTACATTAACCTTCCAATCTTTTATTCATTCATTTTCTCATAAACATCTTAAACGGCCACAACAATGTATATATTGCCCAACCGGCTGTTCGTCTGCTTACATTCATTGTATCAGTGACTGTATTCTGGAAATCTAAAACTTTTCTTGAAGTGGTTTCACCACTCATCAAAGTTGCTTTTGGAAAGATTCACCAGAGTAAGAGAAATGAGCACCTGCAATGAGAGCACCACACTGTTCCTTTTGCTACTGCAGTGATAATGTGTGCATTTCTTCAAACAATTCAGCCCTACTGTAACAAATTAGCCCAGAAGTCAGTACAACTTCCCCTTCTTACAAATTTTTTGCTGTGGAAAGTTTCTCTAGATACACTCTGTTGAGAACTGATCATGCTTCATCAAAGATTTGCCAGGCAAACTGGATGGGCCCATTACTTTTACCTTAGATACATTTGATAAGGTGTAAGATTTTGTCTCAAACGTAGCAATACATATGGTGCAACAGGTGATTCTACTATGTAGAGACACTTTTCAAGTCAGTTGGTGCAACCCTTAAATTAGATTATTTCTGCTGATCGAGTTCGTCATAATTCATTAACATGAAGTCTGCAACACAATATGCTATTACAAGACTCGAATTATCAAACATTTGACATGCTTGATAATCAAACGGGTGCTACCCCTTGGATAAATATCCTGTGTGCAGTTGTACCTGAGCATATCATTGTTATTAGAAGCTGGAGGTTTGTTTGATTTCGATGTGCTTGGGCTGTGTCACAACAACACAGTGTTGCAGAACACACGTAGAATGGACAAACGGAGCTACAGGGTTGTGAAACCCCAATATTGTTAACTCTAAGTTACGTACCTCTGTGTAGGAGGCAGAAAGAAAGCATGATGCAACGTCTATGTCACTATTCAGATTACAAATGTACCCAAGGGGGGGAAAAAAAACAAGCAAATGCAAATATTTGTTTGCATAGTGGTGCCATATTTTTTAAATTATATTGACACTTTATCAAATTTCCTTTTAGTGACTGGGTTAATTAAAGGCATGAGCCCTTTGCATGTTTGACACAAGCCAGACAGAGAGTGCCTTCTCAGTCAGTAAACCATATTATTAAACTGAGCCAATAATGCTCCATAGCTGGAGCTAAATAAGGAGACATTTATATTTTTAAATTGTCTCTTCACAGAGTTGACTTCAACAAAGACAAGAGCGTGAGCGCCAAGGAGATGCAGCGCTGGATTATGGAGAAGACGGAGGAGCACTTTCAGGAGGCTGTGAAGGAGAACAAGAACAGTTTCCGTGCTGTTGATCCAGATGGCGATGGTGAGAAAGTGGCTTCCACTGTCTTTTGCATCACAATGTCTCAAAATAATGAAAGCACAAATTTGAAATGTATTCTCTCTGTAGGTCACGTGACATGGGATGAATACAGAATCAAATTTCTGGCCAGCAAAGGTTTCAATGAAAAAGACATTGCGGAGAAAGTAAAGCACAATGAAGATCTGAAACTGGATGAGGAAAGTAAGTGCAGAACGTCATTGATATAGCTGTTGTCAATAATCTCGTAGATTCTTATATAGATATCACAAGTTGATATCTGTTCATATTTTTTCTTGTCTTCATCACTGCAGCTCAGGAGGTCCTGGAAAGCCTGAAGGACCGCTGGTTTCAGGCTGACAATCCTCCAGCTGACCAGCTGCTGAATGAGCAGGAGTTCCTGTCGTTCCTCCATCCTGAGCACAGCAGGGGCATGCTCAAATACATGGTCAAGGAGATTGTGCGTGACTTAGGTACAGTTTACCTGCTCAGTATACATATTGTGAGCTTCACTGTCTTGCAGGTTTTTTGGCAGGGTAGCATCAATAAGCTGTAAAAACAGACGTACCATTGTAAACTGATACATAAAACATGTTAGCAGATAGTGGCTTCTTTTCATACTCTGTAAATATGGAGCAGCAGATAAATTGATGGACTTCTGTCTTTTAGTTAACAAGACAGAAATGATATTGAATGAATAAACGTACATCCACGGCCTATATTGACATTGATGTACTGCAAACATAATAAATGTTAAAACTAAACAGATGACAGTGCTGACAGAAACTGTGTAATTAGGTACATAAATACATAATTTAAATAAGTGTCTTGTTCACAACAAGCGTGTAATATATTAACGATGGTGCTGTACATGTTGAAAATTTAATATCAGTCTGACATTAAGAGATAATTCTGTTCCTGACTTTGCTGGATGATATGGTTTTGTGTCAATGAATGTTCATTTTATGCCATAGTTTTGGTTACCATCTTAAACTCACATTCATACTGTCAAACATGTTCATAGGTCATGTTAATTTCTTCCTACTTCCTACTCACTCTGCAGCTCTGTCTGCACAAACAAGCCATGTTGTTATCTGTTGGTAAGGTTATGTCATTAATGATGAGTTTTTGTCTAAATGACTAGTTAACTGTCACATATTACGCAGAGAAGTCTGTTGATTATTGAAATTTTACTTTCAAGGTTGATGCAGATTAATTGTCTCTTGATCAGTTAATTAATTGACTAAATATGATATTGATAAAATATGCATTTGCATATTTTAAAGGGGAAGAAGAGGAATTTAACCACTACAGAATAAAAATCCGAGGTTTATTGTCCTTTCCTCGTAGACCAAGATGGTGATAAGAAACTGACCCTGTCGGAGTTCATCTCTTTACCTGTGGGCACCGTGGAGAACCAGCAGGCTCAGGACATCGACGATGACTGGGTCCGAGAGAGGAAGAAGGAGTTTGAGGATGTCATCGATTCAGACCGTGATGGCATCGTAACAATGGAGGAACTGGAGGTGAGTAAAGTAAAAATCTATTGTGTCAGTTTAGTGTAATTCACTACATCAATATTTTTTAATCATTTCACTCAATAAAATACAAACTATTTACAGCACAAAGCATAAACTCCAGGTGATACAAATAACACAGATGTGATAGAAGAGGTGAAGCCAAGGGACTGTACTTTATGTGCAAAAGAGTTTTTATCTTAAAGATGTTGTCGAATCATGGAATTATAAGGCCCATCTTTCCACCCAGTAACTGGTGGTGGTTAATGTTAGAGAAAGTAGTAGAAAGTAGTAGTATTCATACCCCTTCACAGTTTGCACAATTTTATTATGTTGTAGGTTTAATAAAGTTGTGTCTCCTCCATCTACACATTGTTCTTTGTTTAACTATTTCACACAGCAAGGTCTTTGTTCAAATGTGAGCCTGAATTGAAACTGACATTTCATTTACTGATTCGTCTTTCAGGAGTACATGGATCCAATGAATGAGCACAATGCTTTGAACGAGGCCAAGCAGATGATTGCTGTGGCAGATGAGAACCAGAATCACAATCTGGAGCTGGATGAGATCCTCAAGTACAGTGAATACTTCACAGGAAGCAAGCTCATGGACTACGCCAGAAACGTTCATGAGGAGTTCTGAAGACAGATTCATCCCCCCCACCTCTCCTACATCACCTTCAGGGACAAGCCTAAAAAGTGGGAGGGGGGGGCAACATAACAATAAAATGTTCTAGTGTGCAATTCAGTGTATAAAAGCTCAGCATCAATGGCCTCTGTCACTGCTGACTCCAGTTAATACTCCCCTCCTTCAGCCCTGGACCATCAAAGCCAACATGGTCAGCCTTCTGCGTGCCATTGGACGTTTTGACTTTTAAATGTTTCCCATAAATTTGAGGCGTTACATCAGTTCCAAATTAATTTGTGTGATATTGTGAAATGTTTGTATATCAGGAATTTTATCCCTAACTTCATCTTTGGTTGCAGCTCAGCGAGTTGTTTGTTCCACAGGATCTGTTGTTTTTATCTGCCGTGTTTAGATTCAGTGTAAATAGTCACATTTGTCACAAACTAATGCCTTTGTTAGGGATAAAAGCTGAGAAATTGAATGCTGCTGAACCCTTAGAGAAATACTATATCCTTGTTAAAAGACACAAATGATGTCTTACTATTATGTTCCCCCAATCCAGCGTTGTTAGTGGTATACAGTTCCACTAGTTTCCACAATAGTTTGTATCCGTCCTTCTACAGTACTGAAATAATAGAGAAATAGAACTTAAAAGCAGCCACAACAAGCAGTAAACCTACTTAGGACAGACTTTAATAAAAAAAAAAAAAAATCTTACAGATTATTAGTTGCTCTAAATGGAGGAAAAATTATTAATATATGAGAACAATGTGTGTGATATTACGACCCACTGAAGGAAAAGCACAGGAGTCATCCGCAACACAATTCTTCACTACAAGCAGTCTCGTCTACGAAATTATTTATTTGATTGGTTTCATTTGAATCAGCTGGATCTCTGAACGTCACACAGGTGTATTTATTTAGTCCTCATCTCAATTAGCTCCTCACATTTACTAAACTTTGAATGCTCTCGGTTAATCTATGTACTTGTTTTCAAATGCATGGACAAATGATAGAGTTCTATTAGTTGGATTTTTTTTTGCAATTTTCAATAACCTGTGGAGACTTTGGGTCCTGCTGCAGTTTCTTCTGCTCTTGGTCCGATTGTAAAATAAGATTTATGATAACAGAATGTGACACAGCTTTATAAAATGTACTGCAAATCTACCAATAAATAAATATTTCTATCAAATGAAGATTGTCCTTGTCCTCTGAAGGGTTGTGGGACACTGACTTTTTATTAGCAATTTTTGGAGACTCTGACGGTTGGATAAAGAAGGAAGGTTCGAATCGTAACGTTAAAAAAAAAAAAAAAATTGTCAGAATAAAGTTTATTTGTAGTGCTAAACATATTTAATGTGTTTGTTACTCACTTCTTGTCTCTCCCACGATGTTACAGACGTTGCCCATAACCAACAGGCTACATGGATTTCTTTCAGCTTTTCTTGGCTGCCACAAATCCTACAAAATGTAAAAAATAGGCTAAAAAAGTGAGAATTACATCTGATGTGCCATTTAAGGCTCACAGCCAACGTACTTAAAACATCATCTCCTAAAAGCCCAGGACTGACCTGTCTAATGTGCGGGTACATGCAGCATGCAGAGGTTATTTCTGAAGGTCTCTGTAGCTCAATAAGGCCGCAGTCATCGGGTCAATAATGATCCACACTGTAACCATGGGAGGAAAGTACAAGACTATAATTAATGAGAGAATCATCTTGTAATATAAACACACCTTTTATTTATATCTGTCATAATAACGTAGCTGACAGCAAGTCAAAATCCGAAAAATCTGCAGTTGTATCTTAATAGGAGCAGTCACATATCCACTTACAAACGTATGACTAAGTAAACCAGTGCCAATAAATCGTTTACAATTAAAAATGAGTACCTTATGAACGATAACAATAAAGTGACATTCAAATAAACGACAAGTGTTAACTGAAGTTAAAGGAATAGTATGTAGGATTGTGGCCAAAACTGGCCAAAACTGGTACTGCAATCACTTTCAAAATACTGTAGAACGGTGTATCCCCTCCCCCTCCCCCCTGACTCGAGGTTGCCAGTTAAGCTGCAGGATCCAGCAGGAACGTAGGCTGCTACAAGGAGCTTCCAATGGCAAGTGACGAGTCCTACACAGTAAGTTTTTTTTTCTGTTAATAAAGTTTATGCTTCATGAGAGATGTTTTGCGAAGTAATTATGTATCGCAAAAATTTACTAATGGCGATTAGCCAAATGTTTCGTAAAGATGTACTGTAATACCACATTTCAGTAATACCATTAAAATGCATAACTGTATGTAAAATAGCATCAAAATATTTCGCCGCTGAGATATGGCCTGTAGGTTCAAGAAAAGAGGTTATACGTGTAAAACAATAGATTTGGCTTACAATAGAGCTAAACATCTCACAAGAGAACAACTACTAGTTAAGAATCAGAACAGAACAAGAGACTCTAATCAGGTGTACTTTGTGACCCAATATAACAGCGAGGGACACAAAATCAAACAAATAATTAAAAAGAACTGGGATATACTGACTAGTGATGTCTCTCTCAGGGAAGCATTTCCTGACGCTCCTACGATCAGCTTTAGACGAGCTTCTACTCTGAGTGACAAATTGGTTAAGAGCCATCTCCCTCCGATACAGACAAAAACTTGGCTAGATACTAGAAGAGGTAACCACCAATGTGGAAATTGTAATCATTGTGGCAATATGACAAAGACAAACTCTTTTCTAGACATTACAACAGGTCAAGAGTATAAGATACATTCATTTATTAACTGTAATACTACTTATGTTGTTTACAGGCTTGAATGCCCATGTGGCTGCTTCTATATAGGAAGAACAAAACGAAAACTCAAGACAAGGTTGGCCGAACATAAATACGCCATAAGAACATCTAATCCCAGGTACCCTATGGCTTTGCACTACAAACAGGCAGGCCATAGCAGTAGTGACACACTAAAAATATTAGGAATAGAACATATTGCAAAATCAATTAGAGGGGCTGATATTCTAAAAAAACTTTTACAAAGAGAATCGTTTTGGATCTATACTTTAAAAGCAACAACATACCCAGGACTGAATCTTGAACTCGATTTCTCTCCTTTTCTCTAGGTTATTTCAACATCCCAGGTTATGCCCACATTAAATGTGATGGAGATTAGTCTTTCTGTTGTCTAGCTCTAAATTATAAGATAAAAAAATGACAAAGTGCTTCTGTATTTTGATAAATAGTGTTGCTTTATGAAATGTTTTGTATTGATACCAATTGTACTTCTTGTTTTCTATTTTCTTTTTTAACATGGATTGTCATGTGATTTATCAAGCAGGTGATCTTTGTTAGTCATGTGACCTGCTTGATTGATCAGCTTAGAAAGAGTGGCAAACACACAGCCATTTTAGAACTGCTCTGATGAAGGCCAGCTAGGCTGAAACGCGTAAGCATGTTTAAGTAGTCTAATAAAAGTTTTTATATGCATCTTTTTTGAGTGCCTCGGATCTCTCTTCTTTTTCAATTTCGCCGCTGTGTTGGGGGGCCCTGTAAAGATTCTTTTCATGGGGCCCAAAATCCCTAGCGGCGCCCCTGGGGCAACGAACACTGCGTGGATTTCTTTCCGTTTTTAGCATGCCTTCACTTTTTTTCTGCAACTAGCTGGTGCAACATCATCATCAGTGTCTAAGTGTGTCCTATCTGGACATCTCTTTTGACCTCCAGGTAAATAAATTACCAGTGATTTGTTTTACTTTTAATTCCTGCTCAGCTAATAGCATGGTACTGACCCAGCTGTGTTATAAGCAAGCGGCAAACACCGGGTCTGAAAAGTGAAGCCAATGCGGTGGCTAACGAGCATATGCTAACATTATGCTATACGTGTTATTATTACATTCATGGAAGTAAAAAAAATGTTTGTCTTTGCTCCACACCGGACCAAGTTAATCCTACGGGATCATAGGGATTTGATTTAACTGATTTAGCACAGCTGCCAACACACCTTAGTGATTAGAAGACCTCTGATCTTCTCTGACTTCTGGTCAATTCCATCCAAACTGTGTCCGTGGGAAAAGGCTTGTTAACGTTTAGCATGTTAGCACGATGACACGTATTAATTAGTTCTCTGTTGAATGAGATTAGTTTTACAGGTATTTGAGAAATTATAACCAAGAGATGGCGCTAAAGGACAGGTCAAGTGGAATAAACTTATTTATACTATTTTATAACCGAGTATTTTGAAATATGTCACGTTCAGTGACTGTATAAGCCAACAAAAACCTTCACAAGAAACAGGAAGTAAAATGTTGCCATGGATACAGTGAGTCGCTTGTACTTCGCGCTTCGTGCAAACGAACATGAACGCTTCAGAACTGTGCTTGAGAATCAATAAAATTTAAGATGTTTTCATTATCACAATAATCCATTGATAGTCGTAAATACATCCAGTGGAAAATAGAAAAAATAAACAGTTTATAGATGATTCGGCGTACTGGCTTTTCCCAAAAATGTTAACAAATCTAAAATAACAATCACTAGGTAATCACTGGGTAATCACTATCAGCATGGCAACTATTTCTGGTAAAAGTTCACATGTGACGACTGTGTGATCATTTTATTAATTATTAAAATAAAAAATCAACTACTTTGATAAATAATTTAATGCTAGTAATTTTAAAGCCAAAATCCTTTTAATACTGAATTTCCTTGGGTTATATAATGTTGGCTGAAAAAAACATTTTCACTGTTAATCCTGAGAAAAACATAGAGGTTTAAAGGTTAGAGTATTGTTTATATTTAAATCAGCACAAAGTCCCAAATCCTGTTTTGATCAGATTTTATTGCGTATATACGGGTTAAGGTTCATTGTGTGTTCTATGTAATATAGCACTTCACAACACAGCAGGATCGGAAGAACAACCATCATTTCACCAGACCAATGATTTGTTTAGAAGCAGTAACATACTGAACATCAATTTCTATTCTTATAAATCAGATTTGATTATTCACAATTCAAATGCAGCACTTTGAATTTTTATCTAAATGGCTTTTACATAAGTGTGTGATACCCAATCAGATTTTATGTGCACACTTTACTTCACAGACACCACTTAAGACAAGAACTTTGACATTTTCCCAATATTATTCATGTGTTTGTCGCACAAATTAACATTACTAATCTGTCTGCAGGCAATGATGCAGATTACAAATCTCTCCTGAATGCTACTCCATGTCAGACACATGCAACCTTAACAGTAACTGTAAACAAAAGTCCCAAGTCCATCTGAATACATACTACTAAGTTAAAATGCACCGTGTCGCTAACACCCTCAACATATAAATACAATTAGTCAAAGATCAGTAAACAGAATCGTCATGGAAAACAGTGACACATTATTATACAGTACAGTACGTAGCTTATGATTTCATAGAGCACAGCTAAAACACACGCAGTATATTCATAAATAAAAAGCACAACATTAATTAATTAAAATAAAACATGTGCCTAAATAAGCAATTGTGTATATGCAAATGTGTAATTTTAAACTTGATCTTTAAAATAAAATAATAACAGAGCAGCATAACAGTTAAGTATCAGTTTCTCTGCAACATATGCCCTACATAAAATCCAAATTTTGGGATTTACAGGTGAAGAATGAACTTTAAAATCTCAGTCTGTGGAATTTAGCTTCATGTTCAGTCTCCTAAATTTGGGCACCATGTATAAAAAGGCTTATAGTTCCTACATGACATGGTTACAAACACGTCTGAATGCTTTTAAGCTTTAACCTTCCTTAATCTTTTATTTCAAATCATACGTGCTGCAGTACAATACTGTGATCGACCACATTAAACAGACTGATCTATTGGTTCACATGATCTGACGCAACAGAAAGAATCCTTTAAGGTGGAACTGATAAAAACTAAACATGAATAAAATATAAACACATTCTGGGGCTGGACAATCAAAGTAAAGAAAAGTTGAGTTGAAAGCTAGTTCAATCACTGTGATGAGCTTGTGCTCGTCTCTAGTCTCTCAGTTTGGTTTGGTGTTTACAGGTAGGGGTATTGGTTGAGTTTTCGCTGGTAGGCAGCACTGGAGCGGTGGAAAGGCTGCCCTCCCAGCTGTTGCTGCTGCTGCTGCTGCTGTTGGTGGTTACCGTACTGACCTGGGGCAGATCCCCCCAGGGCTAAGCTTCCGTTCTTCTGGAGCAGAGCCAGGGAGGAGTAAGCCCCGCTCGCCCTACTGTGGCGGGACGAGCCGCCCTGCATCTGGTCCACAGCATGGGACACGGAAGCCAAGGCAGCGGAGGCTGGGTAGGCGTAGAGGTTTGGAGTTGAGCTGAAGAGGGTGCTTTCATGAAGGCGGTAGGATGAGTGGGAAGAGACGGAAGGAGGGTAAGTGGGGTGCCGCTTCAGTGAACTGCTGCTTCCTGTTTGGTCGTGTGACGATGGAATCACAGACTGTTGTATCTGCAATGACAGAGAAAGATGTAAACCGAGGCTCTGTCCCAGTGCCAACACTTGTGGTACCTGAAGTGTTAGTCTCCATAATGAGGGCAACAGAGATTACTGGCAGTTAGTACAACAGTCAGTTATTGATTTTTTCACCTGGCTGACAATTTGTAAAGAAAATTGCAAGTAGTCTTAATGGACACTGTAGGTACTGTTAGTACAATTGTAACGCTACAAATGTTGGTTTTGGGACATACTTTATGGGTTCACTCCTCGGCTGAATTTAAAAACCGTTACCTGACTCAGGTTTAGAGGCTGAGATCTGCTGGATGCGGCCCGTTGATGGCGATCAACAGTGGAATCTCCTGGCCGACCGGACGCCTTCTTGGATTTTCCTGATCCACTTGTAGCCTCATCTAGCAGTGCAACACCAGACAGGAAACAGTGAGCACTAAGAAGACTATAAATTACAGCTGCAGGAGGTAAATCAGTGTCAGTCCGTGATTGATCGGAAAATAATAAAGTGAAATTGCTCTGGATTTATAAATTTCCTCTTAAAGTGCAGATAGTATGTGCTTTAAAAGGATAGGATTTTGCTCAGGTTTCTAGCATGCCATAAAATAATTAAAGCTCTGGTTGTTCTAAACTAACGAGTTTTGACGAGCATTGATTTGGCTGTGATATCAAGGTTTTATCCCAGTGCTTAGATGTTTGTCTGCGGCAGGAAAGTCATGACTAAAATCCACTTGATGGTGGCTCCACACAAGTCCATCAAATGTGGATCGAAGGACAAAATGCGTTGGGGAAATTAGAACCTGGAGCTGCTGGAGCCTTGTGGGTTGTGCTCTCTCCAGGCTGGCTCTTAACAGAGGGCATGATGATGGCTAGAGACTTGGTGGGCTGAGAGGTGTTTTTGGGGCTCAGGGGGCTGCTGGTGGAGGAGTCGGAGTCATGAGAGTCGTGCACTGTCACACAGCTGATCACATTGGTTCTCTGGCTTGTTCCAGAGCTGCAAGTCAAAATAAGAGAAGAGTAAATTATCATTTCACCTCTGAAATACAATAGGACTAGTAAGGAAACGAACCCACCAGGCAGCAGGGAACTTGGTCTCATCTTCGTCTTCTGAGTCGCTGTGGATGGTGATGATGCTGACGGCAGGACTCGGTGTGTCAGAGATGACGATGGGCTGAGACTGGTCACCAGCAAAAGAAGAAGTGTTGTGGACCACAGTCGTGACAGAATGCACAGACGTCACCGGCCTGGAGAGGAAAAAGACAAAAAAAGTATGTAAAATCAGTGCTGCCACTAGGGAAGAAATCTATTGAAAGGCTTTCCTCAGTCAGAACAAATGCTGTTACTTTTCACACACGGGATGTGATTTTTACCCACCATATAGGATAATATGTTTTACTTCAAACATTAATCCAGCTTTAAACCTTATGAACTGAGCTGAACAGAGGTTTCAGAACAGCTTTCCCAGAGTTAATTTCCTTTTAAGCTTTCCCCGGCTTACCCATAACAAATCATATAATAACGAACATACACATTATGGAATTAACCTTAAATACTATTCAAGGACCTTAGAGATTGTGACAGCTTGACTGAATACCTGGCTCTGTTCTCGGTATGTCGAGCCTTCGATCTCTTGCCCTGTTGGGATCTTAAGTGAGCAGCCCCTGAGCTTTGGTTTTGAGAGGCAGCGTGACGGCCAACACCAGAGTCTTGCTGGCTGCCACCATCGTACTGGCTGCCGTGACGACCCCTAGGAACCCGGAGATATCACCTCTGTATGAGTGACCAACATTTACTAGTAACATTAGAACGGCTCAAAGTCATGTCAGACCCAACCAACCTCCAGCCAGAAGCTTGTTGACTGTCGGAGATGGGGCCTCCCATGGGCGAGTCAGGCACCACAGCCTGCCCAGTATTGTGGAGGGCCATGCCTGGCATCTGCTGCCACGTGGAAGGGATGAGGATCTGCTGTGTTCCTGCTGGCCAGCCCTGCTGTTTGCACACACACACAAACAAACTGATAAACTGCATGAAACAGATGTTAAATTCACAGTTCGGTGTGTCAGCAGAACAGAAGTCTGAGTTATTCAGAGAATCACATGGACAGAAAAGATTTAACGAGCACATGCAGTCTGCAGACAAACGCATCTGTCCTACACAAAGACATTCAGCAACTCTAATATGAAAACTGAGATAGGTTGACAGCTGAACAAAACGCTGCTTGGTTTCTTGCATCTTGTCTCCACTTCTCTGTTCCTGTTTAGAGATAGCTGCATTAGTAACTGAAGACAAGGAAATGGGTTACTCAACAAGCAGAGAATACCGAACAAAAGAATAAATGAATAAATCTCAGAGATGCCGAGCGTTCATGCCATAGTCCTAAAGAGAAAACGATCCAGGCAACCTGAAAGTGAAAAGAATGTGTTCGTTTGAGAAGTATGAGAAAGAGAATGAGTATGTAAAGGTGTCCTGCTGTCTACAGCTGTGGGATGTCAGCTAATGGCAACACTTATACACATTAAACAGTTCTTGATGAGTGCTGCCGAGGGCAGTAGCTCGGTGTAGAATAACACACCAGAAAACTCCAACTGAACTGCCTTCAGTGAAATGCATCGTGGGTAATGTAGATCTACTTGTATCCACAAGTAGACACAGAATTATGTGATGAAGCTACTGGACACCGAATTTCCTTGGGATAAATAAAGTATCTATCTATCCATCTATCTATTCATTTATCTATCTATAAATCCAGACGGTTGTAAGGACTCAACTGCTGTAGTAAAAAAGCCACATCTCATTAACATTATGTCTAATTAACAGGTAACCTGTGGAGTTCACATCATTTCCCTCAAACGACACCATGTATCAGAGTTGTAGGTAAGAATAAACATGATGAGATAACGCAGAGAAATTTAAAAAACAGAGTGTCAGTATCAGACAAATAATCAGCAATGGAATGCTGGTTACACTAAAAATACCGCACACACTTCTGTGGCAACAAGATTATTCTGCACTTGTTCCTCTTTTAACACAGTGAAACAACAGAGAAGACCAGAGGCTACCAGTAAAAGCACAAACCAGACTGCTACATGCAGCATACCGCTGGGATTTATGAAGAAGAGAGAAGCAAGTTCATCCATGGTTGTGATGACGGTGCTTTACCAGCATGGAGGTATTCTGATCCAACGAGCCGCCGAGGCTTCCACCTCTGCAGCCGAGCGCCAGCTGGGCTGAACCTAAACCTGCCATTCCTGCCACTGAGGCGTACAGGCTGCCTACCAGCAGGGGGTCAAAGGAGGCCTGGGAGGACGTGTGAAGGGAAGGCGGAGGAAGTGGAGGTGTTAAGACATCCAGACCATGTCCACGCTGAACTGAGCTTTTACATAGATGTTAACATGGACTCAGTCGTTCCTCTCATAAGAAATGAAAATGCGTCAAATGACCACCTTAATCAGAACCGAGTGACCGGTATTGTCCATGTAAACTTAGCCAGTGACTAAACAGATAGGGGAAGTAATTTTTTATTTTTATTTTTTTTTTGAAGAGGAAGAAATGTTGTTGATTTCTGGTTATTCTCAGACAAGGAACTAAAAACTGAATTTGTTTAAAAAAAACTATCTTCGCAATGACAAGAAGAACCATCTGTCTAGATATTTAAATATACAGCATATGGAAGTATTTGCAGAAACAAACTGTAAACACACACGTCTAGACCAGACCTGCTGAGCATCATAAAGTTGAATTTGTTTGCAACAAAATGGCACTGATTGGTTGAGGGACTATCAAATTGTGTGCAGAGTTTTTTTTTTGGCATTTAGGCATTTAGGTGTATATTTAATTCTAAATAGTGGATGTTTTTTTATCTATTTAGGCCATAAAAAGATACTTAAATTAAACCACTGTTTTTTTTGGTGGAAATGCTAAGTCCTTCTTCTCCTTCTTCTGAAACATCATGACAGGTTTCTTTTATCTTAAAATCTTTCTCTCTTATCACAAAAGTAGTTACTACAGCTGTCAAATGAAGTTCAATATTTCCCTACGAAATGGGCAAAATATAAGGAGAAATAAGTCAGAATGCTAAAGTATAAGTACCTAAATAAAAGCACAGCGGGTCTCACCTGTGCCAGCATGCTGGGCTGGATGTGAAGAGACTGGGAGGACTGGTTCTGAGGAACTAAGGGTACAGAGTTGTCCATTCTTACTGGGTAACCGGACGGCTTATTGGAGGTTTGAAGACCTACATGGAAAAGATAGAGGCAGATTATATCACTGAAGATGATGGCACAGAACATTACATATGGTTATTACTGTTAAACTGTTATCTCACCCTGGATGGTTGGTGGGCAGACTATGAGTGTTTGTTGGAAGGGTTCGGTTTGGGTGCAGAGCTGGGTGGGTCTGGTCTGCAGAGGGACGCCCTGCTGGGTCAGACCGGGAATATTGATGGTGGCCTGCTGGTAGAGGCCGGGCTGGTAGTTCAGCAGCGGGACGTTACTGCTGAGGGACAGGGACTGACCTCCTGTAGAGGCCATCTGGAAAACACCAAACATTGAGCCTGAAACTATGAAATGTGTTCAGCAACCAAAAGTCCACAGCCCTCATTTATGAACGCACAAAGTCGATAAGATGTAAACGTGCTCAGAGGAACTGTCCATACGAACGAGAACAGAAGCTTTTTCGAACATGTGGCTGCACATTTTGAAACAATGCTAAAAAAAAAAATCATCTCCATCTGCTCGGACTGGTGCATTACAAGAGAGGAAGACAGAGAAGAGCTACCGACGTCCATACTCTAGCATTTTAGCATTTTTATGTTCCGCTTGTTTCTCTTGGAAAACATTTGGGCTGGGAAAAGTGGAAATTACCTAGGCAACCAGAGTCTGGAACATCCACAGCTTCAGAGCAACGGACGACAGCAAATCAGAACAAAAGTCTTATTTCATCATGATTGTTTCTGTATTACTTCCTGCCGTTTAAAATTAGTATGACTATAGGGCTACAATCATAATTAATCATTTCTAATAAATAGTTTCAGATTCTAAATGAAACAGTTAACAGTGTGCATGGTTTAAACACAAATGCTCTCACTTTGCAAAGTCACTGACCAACTGGAGATTAACTGGATCACTGAGAATAATGTTATAGAATGAGTCAGATCAGAGTTGATATTCTCACCTGATTGTGCTGGTTTAGCTGGCTACTGAATGTGACGGTGAGGTTGGTGGCTGCACTTGGGGTGTTGTTGCTGGCAAACATATTCTTCCCGTTCTCAAAGGCGCTGCATCTGCGTTTGCATATGTCCATGTTTTGGAAGCAGGATTTTACACTGCAGAAGGAAAACGATTAAAAAGCGTCATCAGACAGGAATCCTATGCGTAACCACAGCCACCACAATCGTCTGTGCAAAAAGCATCTTCACTTGTCCTCTTACTGCGAGCTGTGAGGGAAGTGCAGCAGGTGCGTCATGGTGACAAAGGGGTGGTTCAGCGTCTTCATGGGCGTGATCCTTTTGTCTGCGTCTAGTGTCAGCATCTTCTTTAGCAGGTCTATAAACTCCCGTCTGTCAGCCTTCTCTGCCAAGATGTCCGTGCCCTCCAGGTTTGTCATGTTCACCTGCAGGAAGTCAAACTGTCAAACATCCTGGCGTGCCCAAAATCAGAGAGGAGAGCAGACTGACTCCTGCAGAGTATTTGCCTACACACACACACACACACACTGTCCTCCTACACCATCTTAAAATAACCAGTTCAAATAAAGGTGTTTTACTGTAAATGATGTTACAGGAGTTAAGAACAGGAGCTGATCTGAAATCAAACGGTTACCTCCTCACCTGCATCATATCATCTAGACAGTTGAAGATGTATTTTCTTGCCTCCTTCGACTTAATACCCATTTCTGCCTCATGCTCTGCAGGTGTCTGCATTAAAAATAGCCACAGCATGAATTCATTATGTATACTACTGTACATACAGTAAACTTAATGCAGAAGTATCGCGTTTGTTCTCTTTGTTGACTCGTCTTGCGCGGGGTCACCTACTTTGAGTCTCCACAGTGGGTAGCTGGAGTCGGGTCCTCTGTTGAAAAAGCGGCTAGTCTTGGTTCCTGCACTCAGCAGGTACTCTGCTGGAAGGCCCTGCGTCTGGGAAATGTAACGAATCTGAGAGACACAAAAAAAAAAAAGGGGGTATGAGAAATATACAGCTTGTGACCTACAGTGTTGTGTTCAACAGCTAAAACCACCTCTGTGTTGCTAGTCAGATTTAATGGAAAGATATGGCAGCTCTATTCCTGTTTCTATTAATGTTTAAGATAGACAGGATTATTTATTAGCATTTGCTACTAAAAGGTAAAAAGGTGAAAAATGTCACTTTGAAGTATGAATGCGTCAAACTGACCTGATCATACTCTGAGGCACCAGGATAAAGAGGCCATCCCAAAAAGAGCTCAGCAATGACACATCCTAAAGACCACATGTCAATGGCTTCACAGAAAGGAAGGCCCAGAATGATCTCTGGAGCTCTGTCAGAACAGACGAATGACGCAATCACAGGTTGATAATTCAAAGCTGTAGTTGTTGCTGTGCAGCTCAGGCTAAAATACTCACCTGTAGTAACGGGACTGCAGGTAAGTGGAGCAAACCGCTTTGGACACGTGGCTGGCAGAGCCGAAATCAATCACCTTCACCCTGTACGGCTGCCTCAGAGGGTCCACCAGCATGATGTTTTCAGGCTTCAGGTCGGCGTGGATCAGCCCCAGGCTTTTCAGCTTCATCAGCGCGGTGGCGACCTGCTGCAGGATGGGCCTGATGCATTTGAGCAGCAGAGGGCTGAACTTGCTGTGCTTCAGGAAGTCGTAAAGGTTCTGCTCCAGCATCTCAAACACAAGGCACGTGTGGTTCTTGTGCTGGAAACACTCGTAGGAACGGACAAAGTTGAACTCATCGGCGTTCTCTGTGCTCAGTCTGCTAAGGATGCTCACCTACAGGAAGACAAGAATTAAGCAATAAATCAATGAATGATGGGGAAAACCTAATCTATGGTTTGCTTTTCATTTATGTGACAACCCATGCTACTAGTGGCAATGTGGTCCAAAAAGAGAGCATACAATACAAGATGTATGAATTTAGATAGAGCTGGACATGTATAGAACAGCCTTCTATCTATCAGCCTCATACACACCTCAATTTGACCTTGTCGAGCATAAGAGGGATGATTCTTCAAGATTTTAATGGCCACTATCTCATTTGTGCCCCGCTTCCAGCATTTTGCCACCTGACCGAAGGTGCCGCGTCCCAGAAACTCTAGCACCTCATAACTGTTGGACATGGAGCACAGAATCTCATGCTGGACCAGCTGGTAGTCGCCCTCGCTGTGAGAGTTGCTGCTCTTGGTGGTGGAGGTGGAGTGTGCTATGGACTGGGCTGTGGTGGTTCCCCCTCCGCCACCGGTGCGGTTCGAGACCACGGGGGCCGAGAGCTCCTCCAGTATCTGGACACTGTCGCTGCTGTCCACCTCCTCGCTCTTCCTCTTCAAGCTGTACTGCTTGTGGTAGAGGTCGCACGGCTGCGAGGACGACTCTGCATCCTTGATGCGCCTGCTAGAGGAGGAGGAGGAAGAGGAGGATGAAGGAGGTCCACGTAGGCTGCCTGTGCTGTCTGCCGCCCGCACCACCGTCTGCTCCCGGGAGCCGACCGTCGGCGGGTGCACCTGGTTGGAGTTGTACACCGGGTTGAAGCTGGAGCCGGAGGTGGAGGGGGCGGCTCCATGCGTGGGGCTCTGCTGGTAGTAACCGTTGTCTCCCAGCTGACTGGACACATCCCAGGCAGGGTTCTCCACTTTGAGCCTCTTTGAACGAGAGTAGGCACTGGAGGATACGGAGGGAGAGGAGAACGCCTGGAGCTGCGACGCCATGTCTGCAGAAGAGATTACAGACAAGATGCTGGTCAGTTTGGTGAAGACGGACACAGATATAGTGTGAGTGGTCTCAGACCATTTGCCATTGTCGGTGTTGTTATGTTGCTTACTCCATGTTACCCACATTAGTTCAATTCATTATTTATGTATTTATTTTTGTTGGAATGTCTGTTTGAAGTATTTATCTTCAAAAGATAAAAGCTGCCATGGTCAATTAACAGAAAATCTGTTAATCCTTATCCTTTTTATTCATCTTTGGTGATAAACTTTTGATTGTTTCAACTTCTTACATGTGCCCCTTTGTTTGCTCTGATGAAGTAAAACATGATCTGGAGACTGTGCGTTGACTTTCTGCCTCTCTGATTTTCAATAAAAATATAAGATAAGATATGTCTGTGAAGGTCCTCATTCATCCAGGTCATGGTACATCCACAAAAGGTTCAAAAAAGCAACTGGACTTGTATGCTTGTAAGACGTTTCACCACTCATCCGAGTAGCTTCTTCAGTTCTAGGGCCTGAGGGGAAGTCTGAGGTTTAAATAGGAGCTCCTACTGGAACTTGCTTGTTATGTTAACAACCAGAAACCGGTGCAGCTAATTTCCATTAACGATAAGATAATCCCTTATTTATCCCACATTTATTATTTATCCAGTCTTTTATAATTAAATGATTATTTCTTCTTTTTTTCACCCTGGCATACACAGGCACCACTTCCCTTGCAGAGATTCAAGAAGTCGTGCAGGACATGCTTTTAGAACAAAGCTAAAAAAAAAAAAAAAAAAGGCAAGTGGAGATTTTTTGAAGACATGTCACCCCTGATCCAGGTTGTCAGGTCTCGACAGTACACCTACACCTGAAGGACAACGGATGCTCTTTTGAGGACAACAGTGTACCCACTGTAGCCAAAGAAAAAAGACAGATTGAAACGAGTGAAAGAAGCCATTTATGTAAAACTGGAGAACTCCTCTCTGAACACGGGAGGCGGACTGAGACATAATTGGCCTTCCCTTTATAACACAGTCACACTGGGTCATGAAAAGAGGTTACCACGCAGTTTGGTCTGAACAACATCCTCTAATTACAGGTAAGTATTATGCGGTTGAGAGACCATAATCATGTAAGTTTCAGGTGGGCACCACCCACAAATGTTCCCACTAAAACCTACCAATTTAAAACTGAAGAAGCTACTTGGATGAGTGGTAGTTCATCTCTTCTTGTTGTTTATGTTGAAGCTTTACCAATTCAAATATTCAGTAAAACCCAAAGGTTTAAATAAGGGTTTAAATATATATTTTAATTCTTTTACCTGCTTAGGAACTGGATTGTGTTGTGTGATGTTCAACCGTTCTTACATATTGATCTGTCTGGCTGTTATCTCGTAACCAAGTGGCTTTCATATGAGATGTTCTGTATTTTTGTTATTGTTAGCAAATCCCTTCATATACAAGACAGAAGCCTGTTTTTTTAGAGACTATTTTCAGCAGCAGACTGATTTGGTTTGTTGCTATAGTGCAGGAGTTCCCAACATTTTTTTGCTGATCACGTTCCAGATGGATCATTATATAACACTAATAAATACATAATACAAGAGGAGACTGTTAGGACAATTCTTTCAGCCAAGACCCTCGTCCAGATGTAAGGGTCTTCAGACAGTGTGCAAGAATTACACACAACCTATTGGTCAACATTAATCACATATAAACAGCACTTGGAAATGTCCAAACATCAACGATATTTAGTTTACAGGGACAAAAGAGAGGGACACTGGAGAGTTCCTTGAAAAAGTAGCCTGAATAATGAATTAGTCGTCAAAATAGTTGCTATTAAATTTTCTCATTCCATTTCCTGATTCATCGACGAAGAGTTCTTGACGTAGACTGAGGATGCTGGGAACGAGAAACTTAATTAGTTAGTATTTATTTGATTTATACAAGCAATAAAATGCCAATTTCACTGTATTCTCCCCTATCCAGACAGCAACATATACTGTGCACTTATCAAACCTACACTCAATTAACACGTAGACTCCAGCAAGTGTTTAAAATGCAGTTTTAGATTTGTGACACCTTTGTGACACCTTTATTTAACTTGTACAAACAACAAAAAGAAAGATTTCACTCTTTTTTTTCCATCCAGGCCATGTGGACCAGGTCTAATCAAAATGTGCCTACTGTATAGCTTTCTTTTTTAATTATTCAAAAAAATAACTTGTTAAATAAATCATCCATGACAACAACTTCAAATACCAGTCCAGAAATCCAAACTCTTGGACCAACAAAAGCAAATAAATTTCTCATTTGTAACAGATTTTTATTGTTTATTGTTGCAGCTCTAGACACCACACTCACCTAAACTCGACTTGTCACACCTTCTTTGCCAACACACAAAAAAAATTTGAATTATTTTCCATTTAAACCCGTCAGCCTGGTTCTAGATCAAACAAGACAAACCCGACATAAAACACCTGTAACATGTTAAAGGCTCATGTCCTTCTTCTAAGCATCTTACCCTCCTCAGACTTCCTCTTTATGTCTCACCTGGACCACACATCAGGTCCTGATTTCCCCCCCACTAGTAAACCCCTACCCGCCAGCTAGTGTTTCACCAACCATGTACCTGTATTTGAAGACTGAGCACACCGTCGCCGATCTGACATCTAAGGCCTCCTCCTCATCTTCTCGCCGGGCTCCGTGTGGTGCAGCAGCGGATCAGCTGAGCTGCTAGCAGACTGCCGGGGAGCAGCAGGATGGATGAGGGAGCGCTAACTGAGCTAACAGCTAACTAGCTGGCTGCGAGCATCCGAGTCATATCTGACTCCAGTCAGCGCTGTCACATCGCTCGTCAAGCGAGCAAAACGTGAAGCATGTCACTCGGAATGTCAAACGAGATCATGCTGAGCACCGTAGCCCGGTCAGAGCTCCATCATCTCGGACCGTCTGCTCGCCCTACTTCCTGTCCCGCGGACGTAACCGACGGAGAGACGTGACGGACGTCAACGGCGCCGGTGCTGTGTCAGAATCCGTTTCCTGGTCAGGATATGTTCCCACAACTGTCAGAATCTGTTCACTCGCCCAAACCTGTACTTTAAAACAGGTGGAACAACTTCTATCTGCAGCCAGAAAGTTGTTAGTCAGGAAAACGGACCACTTTTATTCACTTGCAGAGGACTTCATAGTTCCTGAGAACACCTGACAGAAACCATCACAACACATGAACAGGCAGGTCCCTTTTATTTTGTTAAACTATAACTGCAGTAAACTCCCACTGAGATCATATGAAACAATGTACCGATGTGAACATGCTCTGAAATCTAATAAAGCTTTATTCTCTCAGGGAGAAGATCATCCAAATCCTTATAAGCTTTTCACACTACATTTCCCAGTGACTGGTGTCTTAATGCCAGTCCTCTCTCTGGGACGTCTGTGGAGAAAATGACTCTGTGCTGTTTTTCATCAACATGATCTGTTCCCTTCGGTCAAAGCATCTTAAGGTTTTTGCATAAAAATCACAAACAAGACTCAAACGGCTTCTACCCTCATGACATTAGACTACTGAACACTTCCCCATCGATCTGACTGACTGGGTCTGTAGCACAAGGCACTTTCTCAAACTCAGGTTTAAGTTTTTAATGTTGCTAATTTTTCCTGTGCCTTTTTGTAGTCTATTTTGATTTATTGTTCTTAATATGGGATACTTGAAAAGTAATACGGCTGCTCGAGTCCTCCTCTAAGTCTACAGGACACTAAGCGAGTGGACACTTGCATCTTGTTCTGCTGCTGTTAGGTGGTGCAGATAATTACTTTGCATCCACAAAACATCTTAATCTTTAAGTTTACTCACATCTCACATACTGAGAACAATGATGTGTACTCCTCACCACACCAAAGTCAACTAAAGGTAGGCCAGTACGGGCTGTTCCCATGGTTAATGTGTCAACAGCCGGGTGTTGCCTCGTGAAATGGATCTGTAGTGAAGGGTGGATGAAATCTTTCTTTCTACTGGTGCTGAATCATGGAAAGCTTCAGCAGTGCAAGGACATCTGGTGCTTTCACAAAACTCATCTCAGCTGTTCACGTCTGAAGCGTCACAACAGCTTGCTGATTTTAACCTGCGTGAGAAGTGATTGAAACGCTCTTCGGCATCTTCCTCTCATCTACAAATCTGGTATCAAGAGAGAAAAAAACTCCTTTTAGTCGCTACTTGTCCATTTAGAACAGCTAACGTGACCTTCTGTGGTTAAGTGACATTTAATCCATCATCCATGAGGTTCAGTTAACAGTTTATTATTTGGGAAATGTCTAGTGTCACACTGTGTAATCACATGTGAGGGAGCGGAAACTTGATCTGACGTGAGGATCAAATTCATTGTGAGCCAATGTCATCTGTGGAAGAACAAAGCTTGTTTCTTAGTGACACTGTTCAGCAGTTAGGGTTAAAGAAAGGCGTTTAGTCAGACGCCATCTCACATTTCAACACAAGGGGGCGGTGTTGTATCATCAAGGAAGGAGGCATGAATCAAACACAGACACTATTTATTTCCATCCAGCTTTCATCATTCTGATATATTAGCATCTTTACCTCTACAGCATGTTTACAGTAACAGAAGCCCTGCATTTCATAGTGGTACTGCAAAAGTACATTTTGACAAATTATCACGAAGACTACACCAGCATAGTCCATGCAAAATAAAAACAGACTGCAGCTTCAAGATGACAATAATGATATTATTATGACACTTTTTTTTTTTTTTATCCATAGCAGAGTTCAAGTTTGAGTATGAAATATAATGGAGTACATGCATGCAGGAAAAACAACATTTATATAAAGTACTGATGAAATTCCTTCGATGGAACTGATGGCAGCATATAAATGAATGAAGAAACAAGTGCTTATCTATCAATGTACAAAAGCAATGCTGTATTTAAACACACATTTAGGAGGAAAAGACCAGCAGATCCTCACAGAACACAATCCTACCAAAATAAAAGTTTAAATCTGAGAAACAATGCAGCTATCCTAAACTTCTTTTCTTTGCTTTAATGCATTTTAAATATGACTTTTGTACGTTTCTCTGTGGAATAAAACAAACCAGGTAGTACATTTTGATTTATTTAACAGTATCAGGCTTCTCCTCAAGGATCGCTTGCCATTAAACTAACTCCAGCTGTGACTAATGTATGGAGAGTTGCTCTTCAAGTATTCCTCCTTCCTCCTCTGGATGCTCGGAGGACTACCTGAAGGAGTGTCGGAAGTGCAGACTCCTTCGTTTCAGCTTCTCTGGGTTGTGGGATGCCATGTGGGAAAATTCTCTGAAGATGTCGAGGTACGTGGCGTCTCCTGATGAAGAAAACAAACAAACAAAAAGACAATGAAACTCACAGCTCGCCTTGCTAGAGTCAAAACATCTTTTATATGAAGAGTACAGGCAACGAAGGAAGCACAGCAGAGGAGCCTCATGAATGAAGGCCCCAGAAAGCCTCAGAAGCTTCCCCTCTTTCAACTTCCCAAACACTGAGCTTTTACTTTTTCTGTCGTCATGGTAACCGCTGAATCTGCAGCCACAACAAAAGCAGCTGAACTCTTTTGTGTCCGTGAGAGCTCCCAGAGTCGGCTAATTAAAAAGGGGATGGACATTCCTGGTTTTCCCCGTTTGTGTCTGAGAGTAAGTGACAAAGAGTTCACGTCTAGTCTCAGATGTGCAACTTTCTCACTAACCCCCACTGTTTGGCGTTAATAAGCAGAGCAGAAAGCTGCAACTGTTAGTGGATCAGTTTGTCCATCAAGAATTAATAGTTTCTAAAAAAAATAAAAAATAAAATGCCTTCGCTTCATCATTATCAGTTATTAAATATAGACCTATGAGTAAAAATGGCAAGTTTGTTCATTTAAAATTACATTTACATTGTAATAAAGTGTGGAAAAAGTGTCAGCGTTTGCCAAAGAGGCAGTTTCTGACTCTCGAACCAGATGTTGAATTTGACATTAATACAACAATGACAGAAGTACAGGGAAGAAAAACATGTAAAGCAGCATGCAAGTTAGAAGGGTGAGTTTTAAGATTACATGCAAAGGACAGGAAGAATAACTGTTTAATATATTTAAGGCTCTTATTGTGAAGGCCAAACGATGTTTAGGACAAAAATCCCTCTTATTGTTAATCTGTTGCCAACATAAATATATATATATATTAATGAGTACAGTTTTAAGGTCTTTGCTTTTTTCAAAACCAAAAAACAGGTTTACCGGTCTCTCTGAAGAGGAAATACTTTCTGTATTCTTTTCTTGTTATAAAACTTTCTGCCCTGTCTTCTATGTGATAAGTTCTGTACATAGTTCACGGTTTTATTTCACCACAGGAAAATTTCCTTCGTTTCTTATATGGCCATGTGCCAGTTATTTGTTACATGCATAAAGTTAAACTGTTACTAAACTGCACAGGGAAATGAATATACAGATTTTATATAATTTCATATGTCACATTATCAAATGACGGTAGTAAAAAGGCTGTTAAAGACAGAGAAAGAGGATCAAGAAACGAAGCACACAAACAAAGGGAGAGGTTAGTTTTAGTCACACAGTTTATTTTCAGAATCACTTTGGAGGGAGGGGACAGGTAGCAGTGTTAATATGCACAGGTACTCTGTATTCAGAGACACACGTTCTCTTACAATATTCAAAGAAAATGTACAGATAACGGTAAGAGACAGAAAAAAATACAAGGAGGTTAAAAACAGCATGTTAGAAGCAAGAAGTTAAAGTGTTAGTAGATTTTAGTTTCTATACACAACAGTCACTGTAGACACACTGAACTGTACAACACGTGATCCTTCAATGGCTCAATGCAAATGATTGTTTTTGTCGTTCATCTCTGAACTTTGCTGTGGCTCCCACGGCCCTCACACCACATACTGCACTAGATAAGAGAAGGCTGATTAAGAGAGAGAGAGACGGTGTGTTTTCAAAGTGCTTTGAATCTATCGCTGATGATGAAGGACTGCCATGCTTTTATAAAACATTTAATTGGCGAATACAAGTGGACGACTGCACAAATATTACAGAAAATAGTTTTTTCTTTTTTTGCTGAAGGGATGGTTGTGTGAAATGTCTTTAAAATTCATCTAAAATCAGCCCAAAATGAGCGAATTTTACTAAAGTCTAAATTTTCCACTGATCACCAGCAAACTATCTTGACTGGGGATGTCACTAACACCAAAATTCCGATACCAAAACACTACCAAAGTTTTAAAAAGTGACTTTTTATGTAGAACCGCAGATGCTGTAGGTGCTAGCAGCTGCGAATGAAACAATAGGTTTGTCTTTGAGTAAAGACCTCAAAGACAAACATCTGTATCTAAATCTTTCAGTTATTTACCTTATATTAACCATATACTGTATATATGTATTTATATACAGTGTGTAAACAACAAGATATAAAAAATGTTATCTGAAATGCTAAATATGATTGTCGGCAAACTGCGACAGCTACATCTGTTGTAGCAATGCTCCATTAGCAATGTTCACAAGGACTAGTTTTAGCTTGCTTAAGCTAATGTAGAGACAGCTCACAATGTTAGCAGGCTAATGTTAGCAGCAGCCTTTGAAAAGATCTTCGAGACAGAGTGTTAAAATCCCAGCAAAACCAGAGCTGGTTACAGACAATTATGAGACTACAGTAACTACAGTAGTGAATCATTTGTAAACTTATTGTCTTGGTACGGTGGCTAATAAGCTTACAAAGTAACAGTTACCAAGGCATTAGCAAGTCTGTTATGTTTGCAGTTGCGATTAACACCTTTTATTTTGTTGTTTATTTTAAATTACTATATGTGCAAATCAAAAAGAAAAATTGTCAGATGGGAGACAAAACACTTCAGAAAAAAGAAACAACATGAGCTGTTGTGACTGACTAGCGGCAGTAATAGCATGTTCCTGGATGATTAGCGTGTTAGCAGTTAGCTGTGTAGCAGCAAATAGCCCCGTACTGTCAAGCTTTAGAAGCAAACTCAAGTGCGTTTGTTTTTTCTATTTTTGTATTGACTTTTGGTGCAACTGGGGCTTTATATTTTGTTTTTGTATTTTAATTTTAGTTTTATGGTCAATACACGATTGACTAAACCCTTAAGACCACTAGGATTTGTAAAGGTTCGTAAACAATCACGTCTTTGGAGTAGGGTTTGATAATTCGGGATAAAGACGTAAACCAGGCATATCATTTTTTATGCTTACTCTTAATCTGAAAAAAAGCTAATTCCATTCCTTATGTGCAATGTGGCCAACATACAAAAAGACTGTTCAATAAGCATATTACGTCAACCATCCACTCCATTACTGTAATTTTTGCACAGTCCCTTGCAAATTAAAAACAATTATTCGTCCATGTCTGGCTATGAAAACAAAAAAAATGGTAAGAACACTCGCTGGCTCTCTGACAAACTGCAGGTTTTCTTTGGTTTGAACTAAACCCCAACAGCATCTTTGAAAGGCGAGCAACATCTTTGGGAATTCACCATTATTTTTCTGTCGGCTGAACTGGCCTCAGATAATGCAAGATTGCATATCCAGCATATTCGGACTCACTGCCATTTACTGTGAGCTACAACTAAAAAGACTCATGTTATAGTACAGAACGGACGGATGGATGTAGCCATGTTCACCGTCATCAGTGTCCAGCTAACGGAAGACAGCAAAAGGGCGTTTTGCATTCACTGATTTGTGTCATCAATGTCACTCCATGCACTGTCATCATGATTTGGCAGTATATCATAAGGATATCAACATTATTCAACGATACTACATGTCAAATATTCACATACACTGGGTACAGAAATAAACAAAAGCAACAGGGCTTTGAAGGACCTGGGCAACAGCCACCCATGCATTATAAACAAAGAACAAATCTAATATAGGCCTAGCTGTGATACATCAGAATACCATAAACAAACATTTTAACATACAAATAGTGTATATACAGTAATACATAGCGTGATTTATCAAAAAATGTCTGTCTCCCACTGCAGTTTGTTCTGCAGAATGACTCCTACCAACAAGTGATTATATATTATGAAGCTGTGGAGTATACCAGTGCTATGTGAGTGCACGGCAAAATAAAATCTAACAAAATATATCCAGCTTAAAAAAATACCATCTGCAGTTGTTGGTAAACACAATAGAAAAAATACTGATTATCTGCAGTGAAATAATCACTGCACTATTGCTCTGGGAGTTTTGTCATAAATAAAAAAAATCAAAACAACAAAAACTAAATTCAAATCACTGTTGGTAAGAAAAAGTGCATCGTTTCGCTTTTAATCAAACGATTAAAAGCTTCACTTGATCAATCTCTCAATCAATACAGAGACATGATCCTAAGATCATTTACTCTCAGTCACAGTTATCGCTAGCTTCACAGTTTCTCCTCTGTCATATGACCACACGTACATGGTGGATAGACCCTTGGGTTAAATAAAAAAAAAAAAAGAAAAGACCCACTGCACAGATTTAGCTGATCACAAACAGGGAAGTGAACTGGCTGCAGCATTATCTATTATTATTAGTACTGGGCTACAAACACTCAGCAGAGTTATGAAGTGGGAGAGATTGCTGGTTCCAGCTCTTTTCCATTTCAGTAGGTGGTGCCTATCCCTGCTGCAGTTAGCAATAGGGACATTCCAGAGGGATCATGTCTGTCATCAAGGGCCAAGTGGCAAATGGCTGAAAAATTAGGTTAACAAGTAAACAGCAAAACTGCAGTTCCTTGAGTGGCCACTTGAGACTTTGTCCAAAAGTAAGTCAATCCCCATGGACCTCTATGTTACATCCAAGTCTACAGCTGGAATAAAAAATAGTTGTGGTCTCCAGAGCTCATTTATCCAATAATGACATCTATAGGGGGAAAGTTTAATATAACTCACCTGTATAAATTATTTAAAAGCTAATGTGCGATTTAAACTTCAGCTGCAAGTTGGCAGCGTAGTTGCGGCATCGCCCCAGACCCTACGCAGACCCTTAGAGTTATAGGTAATTACGGGTGTGGCTGCTTGAATGACAGGTGGATGTCGTCACAGGTTGCTAGCTGTCTGCATAAGCTCTTCATGGAAATGCCCTCCTAAACACTGCTTGTTTCTCAACAACAAATGCAAAGAGTGCAAAGTTAGTGGGATCGACATTAAAGACAAAGACTGCTGGATTTTTTCATGCTAATCCAAGCTGTAGAAGTGTTCCAACTCTGAGTCCTGTAAAAGGTCAGTTCGAAATATTCAAGAGCCTTTCAATTCAGGAACCGGTGGTGCCCAGAATATCAGCTCCCACTAAAACAACAACTCAGCCACACGATGGAATGAAACCTAGAAGAGCTGTTCTTTAGCCGGTCTTTGGTTCAGAGCACTCCGTTCCCTCTAAATCTCCAAACAGAGGGAAGCATTGGTTCCAAATACTCTGGTGACTATTTGTGGTCCATTTATTAAAAAGTAAACTTTGCCTGGCAGTGATTTCTCTGCTGTGTTTGGATCAATCAGCACCTCACTAAAATGATCTATGACGACCTTATTTGCTCAAATGTGACATCAGTAAAAGGGGTTAATGCTGAGTTCTGGTTTGATCCTGAGATGGGAGCTGACTGCAGGCAGGTTTCTGGTCTAAGGTAGTGCAGGAGGGAGGAACACTAGTAATACTGTATGTTGACAAGAACATAATCTGGTAGAGAAAAGTCTTTTTTTAGACGACCTAAACTCCTCCTATTAGATCCCAAACGTGTGTTATCATCTGATTTCTGGCACCCCCTGCATTCTAGTTTTACACTGTAGTCAAACCTGACCGGACTCGATTAGCAGTCTGCTATATTGAGACAGATAAACTCCTGAATGCATTTTTTATACTGTTGCTCGGTGGGACTGCTTGTTGGGTATTGACCTGGCTGTCCGAAGGGTCCCTCCGATTCCCGCATCTCCTCATTCATCCTGGCGAGACGGAGCCTGTAGGAAAGGTGGAGAGACGAGTAGAGGACATTAAATATTCATCAAAACAGGAGAAAACCAGACTGTATAGCATGTATAATATACATTAACATACAGTGTAACTATATCTGCATTGGCTTGCTGCACGGCTATACTCAAAGGGTCCTGGCCGTCTTCGTCGCCGTCGTTCTGTGTAGCTCCTCTTTTGAGGAATAAACACACCTGCCTGGAAACACATAGGAAATTGAGTTAAATACCAGCAAACAAACATCCAAGTCTGATACTGTACATATGTGTAGCTACGTCACAAGGAAGTGGACTCATAATATGATATATTTGTATATTAGAGTTCCAGTTAAAAGGAAAAGCAGATGTCTGCTGCAGCAGAGTGTTACGCTATGAGAGTGATAACAGTGACCCAAATTGGTAAAGCTGCAGACAAATAAATGAAAAAATAAATAAATAAATAAAATGAGCTGGAACTTGATATAAAGCTCAGTAAAACCAAGTAAAGTTACAGCTTCCACAATGTTTTTAAATTGTTATTTAAAACATTACTTATATACAAATGTCACTGTAGCTCAACTATTGTTTTTGTTTCGACTTGTACATGAGACACCTATGAGGATTAAAATCAAGTCTCTTAGATTACTCACGTACCTTATTTACATCTGTTCTGTTCTGCATGAGTCCCATTGTACTGGACATGCTGAGCATTACGTCAACAAAGTGTGTTTTACTGAACTGTAAATAGTGTGTGAAGTGGCTTCAAATGCAACAAATGTAACCTGAGGAGTAAACAGCTCCGTTGCCCCTTATGACTCACCCTGTGTGTCCCAGACTGGTTGCATGATACAGTGGACCCCTCCCTCTCGTGTCTCTTTGGTTGACGTCAGCAGCGTTCTGGAGCAGGAACTCGCAGGCGATCAATGACCCCTACAGTAAAGTTAGCAGTTACACTAATTAGCTTGGCAATGATGACTAAATTAAATGGAGTTTAAAATTAAGAAAATGACTAACCCCGATCACAGCCTGTATGAGGGGCGTCTTTCCTTCGTCCTCATCGTTGACCAAATTAACATCGGCCCCGTGAGCTAATGCTTCAGCCATGACCGGCAGGTTGCGAGCTTTAGAGGCTTTGTAGAGCAGTGCTCCAGGGTGAAGGTCTCTCGTGTCCTCTGGGTCTGACGTCTCTGGCTCTGCCTCTAGTTCTGCTTCACCGCTCGAGTCCTCGGACACCTCACATTCTGAGGGCAACACAACCACGGACACTTAGAGTGATCACACGACAGCAACGCAAGATACACAAAACATAAACCGATCCTGCAGCTGATGATAGTTAAACATTCCTCTACTGGACTCACCCTCCTCTGTGACGCTGTTCACCACTGAGCCAAACACCAGGATGTCTGTGCTGCCATCTGTGCTGCCTCCCAACCCACTGTCACTGCTCAGACCTGCCGGACCGGGAGACGCCACAACATGGACACATTAGTCTCTAGTGTCACTTTCAGGCTGATGCCAAGGAGTTGTACATTTTAATCACATGTGATTAATATGGGTGTGTGGTTAAAGGTGTCAAACTAGTGAGTCGCTTACTTCGAGGACCAGATCCTGTGTCAAAGTAGGAAAAGAGAGAGTCCAGCTCATCGGGACAGAACAGAGATTCTCGTCTGAACTTAGCAGCTGCTATGAGACAAACACAGGTCAATGATACCTGTTAGATCACATTATATTGTCCATAATGTCATAATATGAAAACAAAGGAACAACATCAACCTACAGATAAAGATCAGCTGACATACCTGAGGAGAGTGTAGAAGGGGAGGTGCTTCCAGGCTCTTGGCGGTACCTTCTTCGTGTTTTCGGCACCATGGTGGCGCTGTTGTGTCTCCGACACTTCTTCACGCTCCACCGCCGCTCTGACTTCCTCTCTCCATTGATGAGTATCTCTGTGGAGCCTAGTTTCTTGAGGAATTTCTTCTCTACGTACTTTGCCTTAATCCAAGCCTCTTTTTCTTGCCTGCATGAGACAACACCATATGTGACAGATTTGAATGTCTTCATAGTAATGCACAGTATTTACTGTCTATACTGGCTGGCTGCATTTTGTGAATTCTTACCTTGAACTGGACGGTAGTGGTTTCTTCAGACCTTGTTCTTGGTATGAGCCTTCATAGATGTGGTTGATGACACTGTTTCCAAGCTCACACATTAACTATGAAGAAACATTAGGTATAACATCAATAGTGTTCACATTAAGGTTGTGACTTCAACCAATAGTCATGACATTGTGAAAAAAAAAACCTGATTTAATCTCTTGTCAAGAGTGAGCAAAGAAGATCGTGCTCATATCTACTCCTTAACTACGAATGTAATTAAGTAAATAGAAAGTGATGGTTAGCTTAGCATTAACAAGGGAAAACAGTTAGCCAGTCAGCCCGGTTTTGTCCTAAAGAGCAAAAATCCGCTTGCCACTCTTCTAAAGCTCATTAATTAACACATTATATTTTATTTGTTTAACCCATAGGTTGTGGTTTACAAGAGTTAAAAGCGTTTGCATGCCTACTTCTTGATGACCATTAATAATTTAGGTACTTGATTTCAGACATCAGTTTCTTCCAGTTAGCATCACTGACACATAATGATTACTCCTTATTCACAGTGGTTCAACAGGTTGGAGATACTTTGGGAGGTCAAGAGAACTGAGTAAGACTTTACCATTTTTCGCCCCTGGTTAACTGGTCCTAGCAAGAAATGGTTTTGCACATAACCTTCAGTAGAACTACAACTTATTGATCTTTGTAAGATTTTTGTATGGATGCAAGATACCGAAATGTAGGTAGGTGGATTTGGTTGGTTGGTATATCTTCAATCAGAGCACGGCTAGCTGTTTCCCCTTGTTTACGGCCTTTATGTTCAGCTAAGCTAACAAGCTTCTGTATGTGCGTTCTTATTTGACAGAGAGATAAGATGGTAGTACCAGCCTTTCCATCTTATTCTATGTAAAACACATTCAAATGCATTTCTCAAAAATTCCTATAAGGCATCAAAAACATTTCTGTGGCTCATATTTTGAGACTGTACCTTTAATAATTCTGGCTCCCATGAGTCCAGCGTGAGTGAGCGCACCTTCGAACAGTGTACTCCAAGACTCCTGCAAGAAAAACATAGTTTAAGTCCAAAATATGTTGTTGATGTTCTGAAGTCAAACTATTTAAAGTGGAACAATTTAACTTTGTTATGAGGCAGCAGATGGTGAACCAGTCAAATAAATAAAAAGTACTTAATATTCCACTAATATGAAAATAGGAAGTTTAACAAATGAGTCATGTACTATGTTGTTGTGCGGTGACCTGGTTTGAATAGCTGCAAGTGTTATCCCAGCTCCTAATGTCATGCAAATCACTGTATGGTATCCAGGCAACAGTTGCACATTAGAAAGAAACTGCATTGGAACAAGAGGCCATGTCTGATCTCACTGTGAGAAGACGAGCCCGAAGAGAGCACATGAATATTCAACAGGTGGGAACACACACAGGGACGGGGGTTTGTGATTACGTAAGCAGAAATAATCGCAATTTAAAAATGAACACACGACTCCCAAAGGCTTTTTTTCCCACCGGGAACATCAATGACGCAACTGTGTGATGTAACAGAACAAGGTCGTGATGCACTGATGTGGATAATGAGAGGCTGTTTATCGCACGACGATAGTTTCATTCAACATCCTGTTCACCAGGAACTGAATTATACTGGCTTTCCTTCCTCACTGAAAGCTCAATCAAAGCCAGACTGATCCAATAAGCAACGTACTGCACTTTAATCCTTCTGTGGTGTGTGTGGCAGAACGTGCTCGCTGTCTTTAGCAGGTCTTAAGGCACAATAAGAGACAACTGGAATCTCTTCCCATCTTCAGAGCCAGCAGCCTCACAGCACATGGCAGGATTGGAGGAGGCATTCAGATCCTTTACGTACTTAAGACATTATATCCAAACATGCTCTTCATCTGCAGTACAAGATCAATAGACTTAACTTTTAAAAGCCTCCTCAAAACATACTCGCACAAGATGACCTACGTCCAACAACATTTTCTTAAAACATCACTTCTGTAATCCTTTTTTAAATTGTGGAAGGTGATATAATAATAATAAATAAATAATTTTATATAGTCTTAATCATGATCATATCTATTTTGTGCTCAATTGTTTCTATTTCTTGTATGTCATACAGGACCTACATACGTCCACTGAATCAGGTTGAAACTACAGTGTAGGCATAGTTGTTCACTTATTAATTTACCACCAAACAGAGAAGTTCTTGCAGTGTAAAAAAAACTCTACCTGTGGATGCCGGAGCACTCGATGCACAGCAGGATGCCCAAGTTGATTGAGGCCCAGCGAGGATCGGCCTGACCACAGTCGCAGCACTGCTCGTTTCCCGGCAGACACTGGATGCGTTGCAGGATGGTCTCCCCTCGGGCACTGCGCTCCCGTGGCTCACTGGCTGAATCGATGCTGCTGGTGGATGGAGAGGCCGTTCTGTCCAGATGCTTAAAATAAAAACAAGAAACATGCATTAGGATTGCAGGAATTTCCTCCAAGTGTCTGTCCGTTTACAAAGTAAAATTAGCAAATCACAAGTAAATTTGAGTTGTTATTCACCTGTTGTCAGGAGGATTATCTTGGATTTTTGTGGCATGAATTGTTGTTTTAACACTTAATTTGTTGTAGAGATTAAATGTTGTACAGATGATAAAAAAAAAACACAGGAAGCTTTATGACATAAGAATTGTGACTCACCTCTATATAGTAGGTGTCTGGGCTCTCTCTGTAAGCTGAAGCAATGCTAGCTTGAACTGCTTGAATCCACGCTTGTCTTAGCTTCTCAGACTCAGCCTGAAGCATGCAGCTCCTGTATGACGGACAAAGAAGTATTACCAAATCACAAACCTACTGTAGTGTAGTTATCATTTCATAAAGCACAGTTTAGACTTAAGAGTAATAAGAGGGTTCATGTTACAAATGCTAATATGAGCCTGCTAACATCCATACAATGACAATATGTTAATGTTTGGCATGCACGTCTACCCTGTTCACTATCCCAGCGTATTAGCATGCTAATATTTATTTATAAGTACTGAACTATTACAGCCAAATGTATAGGACTAGGCATTATTTATGTAATTCAACATACAATTTACATTTAAATAATATGGCTCCAAAACGGTTGTGATCCTGAAAGCATGGATGCATGTTAGCATGTTATTCATTCATTAATTAGCACTGAACACACAGTAGAGCTACTGCCATTCATTATTCTGTAACCATGTACTTGTATAGCTAAACCACACAGGTGTTATGATCATTTACTAAAGCACAGTAAATCCTGATGAAAGTGCACATTTTTACAATACTAACGTGGACCTGCTAACAAGAATGCTAATATTTGCTAAACTACACTAAGCTATTAGTTGAGCTGAATTAATTCTGTATTTTCACTTAATAGTACTAAACAGCCATGGTTTACGTTTTGCTTAAGAAAAAGACACTAAGACTCATTACATCTATGTTACCCATTTGAAAAGATTAAAGCAAAATATAACTAATGATATTGTACACTTAGCAATGCTGACGGGAGCATGCTAACATATGTACCATAGACTGTGTAAACTGACAGTACTGATGTATGCTTACGCTGGCCACTATTAATACTGAACTATTAATACCAAACTATTAATACAGACGATTAAACAGTTGTTTTTTTTACAAACGAGGTGTTACAACTATTTCTCAATAATTAAAAAGTTTAAAAGATTATGACTCAATTGTCGTCATGCTATCTTGCTCACAGTGATTAAGATGTGCTAATATTAAGCACATTTGCAAGTATTTTAATGCTACTATACGAGTGTAGCATTATTGCATGCTAACTGTCAGAAATCTGAATAGACTATCTTTTAGTAGGTTTTGATGCAAATAACTAATTTTGAATAACTAAACTATAATCTCACATTGCTGCATGTTAGCACGCTATCATGCGCTAAAGTGCGCTAAAATGAAAGCCCATATGCTGTGGATATGGGCTTTCATTTTATCTGGAAATACAACAAAGCACTAGATACATTTTAACTTTGTGATGCGGCGAGAGGAAAAGTCAGGGGATAATCAAAGCCAGTGTGTTCCACTAATGTCCATGACAACTAAACAGACCAAAATGGACCAAACGATTGACTCTGCCAGTCTTACATAAATGCTGTTAGTGTGGCTGAGTGGGCCTTACTTGGAGGGGGAGACGACCTCAAAGCAGAACCTCCTCTCAATGTCCTCACATGGTTTAACAGAGCACAGTCTGAGGTCCTCCACCACCACCGTCAGAGAATCCTGCCAACACAAAAATAACTTCTCATTTATGCCCTTAACAGCTAACAATAGAACATGAGCAGAAAACAGCTGTCTCTCTCTGATAATACATTTTTCCTGGCAGGTAGAAGGCTCTGCGTACCAGGTCATTACATATTTACACACCGTTGTCAAGCAGAAAAACAACCTGAGAGCCACACTGCAGATCGAGTACCCTGATATCAGCTGAAATCTCTTGACCCAGTCGGTGAGCAATGATAGATTGCAGTGAAGATCAAGGTAAAGAACTCTACAGCTGCACTTAACCTCGAAGAGCCCACGTTATCCCCAGGGGAAAGCTGATAGCTGGGAGATATATGCACTTACCTTGAGCTTCTTCTGATAGACCAGCTGACTGTTCTGTATGGAGAACCACCGTCTAGAGAGGGGGAGATAAATAAAACATATTTGAGATATCCAAAAGGGTCAGTGCGCAAAGATGAATTACTGACTTTCTAACCTATTGACATTTTTCATAGTATATATTACAAGGCATAGTATGGGGTTTCCACTTTGGGCTTTGTCCTGTATTTGTTGCTTATATGGGTTTACATTGTGACCAAATTAGCTATTAGCAGCTTCTGTTTGAAGTGTACCAGTGGACAACTATCACGGGTTTGTCTTCCTTTTAACAGCCTCTTCCTTTCATTACGCCTTTGTTCCTACATTAAGTTACCCGGTTGTTAGCTTGCTGAAGTATTAGTCTTGGTGGCTGGCAATAGCTGGCTGGCACGTAAGCAAGTTCTCACGACTCACTGCTGATGTTACCACTAGTACCACAAGTATTTTCGTCTACACAACTTCTCATGTTGTAACCATGAACTCACAAGTTCCATTTGAACTCACAAGTTTCATTTGAAGACGCAATATGCTTTTGAAAAGGAGTACAAGGTTTTATACATGTTAACTACATGAAGATTTGAGTAAACAGAGGACTATGAGAAGAATTAAGAGTTTACTGTTTGCAAAAGTCAAAAGTTGACATCCAATGTCTTAATTTCCAGCTGTTTTTAGCACTAAGTTGATTAAACCCCTTTAACACCTTTAAAATGTGTTTTGGCTTTATTCTCGCAAAATAACTTACACACACATAAGAATTAAATAAACAATGTTTAATGTACTGTATATGTTTATACTGTATATGTAGACTTAATTTTCTGTATAGTTTCACATTACTGTGTAATGTTAGAAAAACAGTAAACTGCCAATTCTGCTTTCATAGCAGCATTACTGAAATATACAATCATCAATTCCCTGTGTATAATGTCAGATATTATAGAGTTATAGAGCTATAGCAGTTACCTGTTCCAGGTTTTAAAGGCATTGCTAGCCCTCTTGAACAAGTAGCCCTCCATCACAACACCATTAGGAGCATCCACGTTGAACTCCACCTTAGAGTCGTCATATGAAAAGTCCTGGAGGAGAAGAAAGACAGAGGTGAATTTAATCCCGGCTGGAAATCAGCAAGCCTCTGATTATTTCCAAGGGTGTTGATCTAACCTTTTAACGATCAAACACTAAGCTAAACATTTCTCTGCAGTGAAGAGGCAGCATGTGAGATGTTCATGGCACACCAGTAGCATCCCATGTGCACTGCAATGTACACAGAGTACATAAACCAACCAGATCAACATAAATCGTGCGATCGTGTAGAAACGATCACGTGCGAGTCCATGTATGCATAGAAGTGGCATACAATGTTCCTGTGTGGCACACTGGGGCATTTCATAACTCAACAGATGTGAGTGTGACGCAGATTATTATATAAACCGAGAATGATTTATTTAAAATTAGCCTCTAACCTCTTTATGACTTACGATGTGACACTTGGCACTATAATGTTAGCCAGATGAAAATGGTCCACGGTCTTCCCACCAGAGCAAATTTTAGCTGTTTCCTGCTAACACGCAGAGAATTTATGAACGTCTCTGCTGGCGTGACCCATTTAAATACAACCTCCAACTGCTGTTTCATAACAGGGTATATGTACTCACAGCAGCTCCTAGCACTCCACTAACTTCTTCCTGCTTGTTTGAATAATAGAACGACTTACTGTGTGAACGACTCACTATTTTAACCTCTATACATATAAAGATAAAGGCTGAATTCCTGGAGACACAGCTTTTCGGTTGAAAGTCTTAACCCGACATTAAAATCACAATGTGAGACGAAACATAATTATACTAAAAGCACCGTTTGTTGCAGCCAGTCGACTCTACACATCACTAACTGATCCTTAAAATAAGGGAGGCAACCAATGTAAGAAACAAAAATATTTTTATATGCTAAGAAATGAGAAGGGTAATGCAACATTAACCGTTTATGAAGGGGTTAAAGTTTCATAACCAAACAAGCAACGGATTAATGAAGATGAATAAATTCCTATTAAGGATATATGAAATCATTACACTAATATTGCATGAATTATTCAAAATGTGCAAAATTCAGCATAATTTTCCTACGTATATGTCTCGCTGTGTACATCTGTTATAAATATGTACACATACATCATTGAACATTATGAATTGTAATCGGAGAGACTGTCACTGATCCTTAAAATGCGGGAGGCAATACATGTTTATGACAGTGTTCCTGTCGAGAATTTTCACCAGGGATTAAAATCACAATAGGAGACGAAAAACATTTTTATACTAAAAGCACCATTGGTTGTATCCAGTCAATGTTCAGCCAACTAACTTATTCATTAAAAAAAGGGGATTCAATGCATGTCTGACACAAAAATACAAATAAAAGAGAGACTGTGCTGAGAGAAAGTAATAGAGAACCAGAAAGAGACAGTGAAAGGAGAGGTAGAGATACTTAAAATAAAGTTGAGCATGACTACGATGAATAATGCAAATCCACCCACCAAACTGTGGTCCCACTGGCAAAAGATCTTCATTTTCAAACGTTTACTGTGTTCCAGAAGCATTAGGAAACTCAAAAAACGTAAAAGCAAAAAAAAATAAAAAACTCAAAAACTCAGAGTAGAAACATGTCCCTCTTCACTCTGTGGCGACTGGAGCTCTTGCAGCGAACGCTGTGTGCTGCATCAGTGAGGAGAGCAATTCCAACACTGACATGTGTGCCCTCCACTCCAGCCACCTGCCTGCTGCCCCGTGAGCCACAGGATTACAGCTAATTACCATACAGCTGCCAATGAATGCTGCAGAGACATAGTGGACTCGCGGTACTGTAGCAGCTCTTGACCCAAAAACAGACAGGCTGCTTTAACACTTCAGCGCTGGGTTTGCCTCAGTTTTACAACTCCCTAAACACACCTCTCTTGCTAAAGTAGGTGGGAGTTTCAGTCCCATACTGACCCATTGGGAATCTATCTGGCAGGCAGCCAAGATCACCAAACAAATATGACTGAAGGCTTGATTTACTCTCGACCGACAGCAGTTTTGCTCACCATCAGTTGCTGCAATACAACTAATAAATCTGTAAAAAAGCCAATTCAGCTTACCTTGATCCTCGCTGTTGTGAAAGTAGATCACATACATGAGCGGAAACACTGAACAAGACGTGCACTGGGTGGTACTCTGCAATCTCTCAAGCCCACAACAAAGATCATCTATTTTTAATGAAGCAACGTCACACAGACAGAAACTGAATATCAGTGAATAATTGAACAAGAGGCAGACTTGCAAACGTTACAAGCAAGTAAGTAAACTGTTGTGGATCAGCAGGCAGGTAAAATAAAAACAGCCCCACGATGCAGACAAAATGTCCTGATGCCCCATTCACCTGCTGCTGCTCTACATAGGCTGGTCTACAGGCCATGCTGCAGAGCTCCAACGCCAAATGGTGAGCCGTTGGTCGCAGTGATTACTCAGTCTGCTGTGAAGCGATTGTTTATGGTCTGCAGGATCCTTCTGTGTCTCATTATTACTACAGTCAGACAGCTTTCACCAGTTTCAGACCGGCTTTGTGGCGTAAGTACAGTACCTGCCTGACATCTGCTCAGCCTCCTACATCTAATCCTCAACCAACCTGCTCCACTTCACGACAAAGACATAGAATGTCTTTTCAAATAGGACCTTGAACCACTGATCATAGCAGACAGTGGGCAGTCCACAGACTTGTGCCAAAGTGATGGAAACTACCACAACACAGCAACATCAAACAGTGATGATCAGACACATCCAAGTTAGCGACAGTCTCCAGGAGCACGTGTTAACGAATCACTCAAATCCTTGACAAAACTATTTTATTCTGGACACACTTCTCTGGAAATCTGTCCTTTGAAACATGACTTTCTGTGACTCCTCTCATGAGCTGTGCTGAGGTTGATGTTTCGGCCCCTCAGTCTATCTAACGAAGGCCTGAGGGCTGAAACAGCATGTGTTAATGAGTAAATGTGTTAAGACCTATTTTTGTTTGTCCATTTTCACTCCTGAAGGAGAGGAATATTTCAACAAAGAGGACATTTTAGCATCAAAATCTTTTAAAAATAGCATACGAACCATCATTTTAAAATTTATTTTGCTTTTACAGATGAAAAACAGCAATGCACAGAGGCAGTAGGTAGTGCTATGCTGGCGTTGTAAACACAGAAACACAGAGTAGCAGGCAGAGCCGTTGCCGTTGGACAGGACTTCTCCATTAAACCTGCAGTTAAAAATGAATGGCCCTGGCATTTAGATGCTTTCCCTGCACTATGTGCCCTGCCAGCACGGTCGGAGCACTTTAACTCCCGTTCTGCTCTCCTGGTTTTTGCTTGCACTGAGCAAAGGCTGCCCCTTCGTCCTGTGTAAATTTACACAAGGCTTATAGCACATACTGGAGGTGATGAGGACGAAAGAGAAACAAGGAAAAGGAGACTATGTTGTTCTAAAATTGGCTAACAAACGGAAAAAAATAACTTGTGTGCATAAATAAATGTAATTTGTCAGATCTGCCATTAAATATTTCAGCTTCAGAAAGATTACTTTTTAAAAGACACATAAACTGAAATGACAGAATAATAAAGTATGGGATGGTAAAAATAGAAAGGCTGACTGGCTTAATTTTATGCATGAAAAGCCCATTCTGTGGTAAATACTTACGCTGAGTTACCTATTTTAGGATGCTGCAATGATCTTTTTTCAGCGGCTGATGTAACAGACAGTTCCTATATAGGCCATTCAAACTAAGTTTCTAATTGTTTTGTATAAATGATTCAGGATGCACTTCAGCTTGCCCCCAAGGCTTCTGGAGTCCAACTACAAAAAAACTTCAAAGGGGTTTGCTAATGTTCCCTGAGAACACTGTGGGCTACACAGCAACCGCCTCACACACAAAACTACAGTAAAAAGGAGAATACAGGAAGGAAAACAAATGGTGGTGTACTCACCTGCATGAGGGTCTTTGAGGAGGGGGTGCCATTGGGAACGGAAAAGCAGAAGAAAACAGAAGAGAGCATTAGAGCCGCAAACCGGTATAAACGAGGATAATACAATAATCTTTCACGGTCAGTACACTTGTCTTCTCATCCTCCTTGATGGCTCCCCATCACACTTCAGCAACAAGAAAAAAAAAAAACCAGCTCATAACACAATATTTTATTCAATATGGCCTCAGCGTGTGACCTTGTTTATTTGCCACTGCATATCCCTTGGTGATGGATGTTGTATGAAGCTTGGTGTCTAAAAGCGCTGGCAAAAACAGATCAATAACTCGCCCCACATGTGACCCAGCCCTTCCCAGTGGGTCTCTCCACGACACACACCACAGCGCCTGGAGGCTGGAGCTGTCTGACAGATGGTCACTGATCCTGGGGTACAGGGGAGCTAGACACTGGCCCCACTGAAGTTAAGGCTTTCTGAATTATTAAAGATGGAGACCCCGTATTTATTGATTCTACTATTTGAACAATAGGAAATATACTCCAGATTCTGAAATAACTGCTTATCAAGACGAGCGTCAGCGGTTACACTTGGTACTTGGACATACTGGTCATTTCAGCTAAATGCTGAAGTCTGCATGCTAACATAATGCTACCGATTTTTGGCAATTAAAATGCATCTCTGCTTAGCGAGTTAGCATGCTAAAATTACCTAATTGCCAGTAAATGCAGAGCACAGCTAAAGGGGGAATGACATTTGTTTGCAGGTAATACATTATCTGAGGGCCATGTAACCGAGCAGGGTTTCAATATAGCTAAGAAGCTAATCTGCAAACATTCTGCCTACCAGATTATTACTGCTGACTAAAATATCTTGAAAGCTAATTGTTGCACTGTTAAGAAAGTTTGTATAGACATTTATGGATACAAGACTTCATCAGTCTTAATTACTTTGGTGATTCACTGAATTTTACTTTTGCACCACCACAGGATTGTGTTTTGTGGTCCACCATGAAATAATTCACCATTGAGGTGATAACCATAAAATTAAATTGAAATTAAATTAAAAGGTCCTCTGAGGAAATGGTGTATGAACTTTGGTAATCCTCTGACTTTCCAGCGAACAGCTTTAACGTCATCTGTTTATTTTGTCCAATATTTTGATTCAAGACCAAGTAGCTGTGTATCTGTTGACATTCCCATTACCATGCTAACACACTTCAGTATTTACTCTGTTGGATTGATTCCACACGGTTAGTTTTGTCCCTGCTAATCATCAGCAAGTTAGCATCACTACCGTGAGTGTTTTAGCATCCTGATGTTAGCATGTACCTAGGAAGACTGTAGACTGTGAATTGGTATATTACCATTATTCATTCATATCAGGCCACATTTGTGAAGGAGGCCAATTTTTTCAAACCACAAAAAACTAATTAGTGTTTTACTAAAAATCCCATTTATATTTTTTGCACATCAAAAAAGATCAGCTAGCAAAGCTAATAAAAACTAGCTCACTGACACCTGTGGCTCTCGCCATCAGTCACATGACCCTTGTTGGAGGTTGTAGAAGTTCATAGAGATGAAATAAAACCTGATAATAAATTCTGTGTTTGAACCAAATAGAAGCAAATTTCAGAGCTTTCCAACTAATATATGAGATATCCCACTAAAACACAAATATCAACCTCACAGTGGCAACAGACATATAGTCAGTGGTCACCAAAGTCAGTAGGATGAATGTATAAAATTAGTTCAGTTAACCATAGCTGTTGAGATATTTCAGTCTGGACAAACCATCCATAGAGACATTCTGCTGACAACACTAAACAGACCGTAACGTCAGCAGTCTGCTGGACTTAAATGTCTTAAAGCCTCCTGCATATTCATTAGTCCATACACGTGCTGACTGTTTCCATCTACAGCAGACAACACTGGGATTAATATCTCTTAAAACACTTAATTCCACCTGATTTACTGCTTAAATAACTGCCTGGACTTTGTTAGGGAGATTAATCAAACACTTCCCAGCTGCCCAGGTCTAATCCCTCCCCAGTCACAACAGACGCACTGGACCAAGTGGCAGACTGGATCTCAGAGGTGTGATGTGAGCACATTCACACCCTGGTAGCTCAGAACACCTCGGTAGAAACCTGTCAGCCAACTAAGCAGTCAGATGTCATAGGCATAACTTAAAACCAGAGATAATGTCTGACATACATTTATTCCATTGTAAAAGAAAATATGATAACCAAGACATTTAAGGCCACATAATGTAGAAGGTCATTGAATACTTGCAGTAACCTGTATGGTAACGGTAAATAAATGTGACCAGGACTCAGATCAAGAGCCTGATATCTGGTGAATGGATTGAAAGACTAACATTTTAAATTAAGGTTAATTTTATGACACAAGTGACAGTGTTTACATGGACAATATTTGATCAACCTAATCAACAAATATGTCTTTACATGCCCCAAAATGTCAATCAAATCTCCTGGAAATCTAACAGAAGAAAAAAAAATTCCCCACATTTATTCCAAATGTCTTTATCTTTTCAAACACTTGTTTGAACAGCATGTTGTTTTACTACCTCCATGTTTCTGTTCCTACTGGAAACTCGTAAAGACTTTACGTGGGTGGCTATTAGGCATTAATATTTTCCTATTGAACAGATTATCAAAGGTTTACACCACCCATCTCAATCTGATTGACAATTCCTTCTGATCAGACCAGTCTGTTCTGATTGAGGTGGTCACATGAGACATATTTATTTCAAATACTAATTGAATAATAGTGTCCATGTACACGAAGTAACTGCTACACATTTTTATGTATTGTCTTGTATCTGCAAATAACTGTAACTATATAAAAAACACAACAAAAGTCCAAAGACACAAACATTATTTCCTCTCCAATTAATTTGGAAGGGTCTGAACCTTAAGCATAACTATTTCATAAACTAGTTAAAACTGGCTCTGTCTCCAGCAGCTGCAACAGTAATGTTGCACACACACATTTATGTATTAAGGAATCAAATAGTATTTGTTCGCTACAAGTCTGATGCTGCTAAAACAAACTCCTGCAGCACAAGCCACTGTCACAACAATCACACTTCTCACTCCCAACAGACTGCAGACTGACGACAACCATCATGAGAGTGTGTAAATCAAATTTAAAACCTTTTACTACACACAGTCTAAGAGATTTCTGAGGTAACTCATCCAAACCTGTATATATTATCATGTTCAGATTTTATTTAGATGATCTAAACAGAAATGGACACTCACCCTCTGCTGAATGGTTGCATGTTTGTGCTCCATTTCCCTCTTCTCCATGGCTGAATCAATCACCAGCTGATCGAGCTAAAAGTCAGTGCACACAGACAACAATCAGTCAAAAGCACACTCTGTATACACGTTGCAGTGAAATAACACTAACTCATACTGTTAAACAGTAAACACTGCAGAGCTGGAGTGAATCAGAGCCGCTGACTGTAACACAAGCAAACAGATTCCAGTCACACATTGGGTCAGTGTTTTGTAATGAAGCATTGATTCAGTTCTCAGCCTGCAGCAAATAAGCTGCTTCGAAAGCTATTCTTAAAGGGAAGTAGACCAAAATCAAATATCTAACGCTTCAATAATCAAGCACAAATTTAAAGGACAAACTGCATGGAGACAGAAACCGACTCAGCAGAGGGCGGAGTGGGGCTGGTGGAGGTTATGTTGATGATGGCACTTTGCTCACCTCAGCAGCCAGCTTCTTCATGTATGGGTCGATCTCATCCAGCAGGTTGTAGCCCTGCTGGAACAGCGAGTACTGGGCGTGCATGAATGACAGCATCTGTATGGGAGAGATACATGAACAATAAATACAGATACAAAGATTGAGATTATTCATGAGGAATATACTTTATTAAAAGGGTGTATCTGCACTGACTCACAGCGTCTAGGATCTCAAACTTCTTTTTTGCTTGCAGGACATTAATCTGTAGAAAAAACAAGGACAGAAAATGATCATGCATATAGTGTTTGGGACACAAGATACTGTGATAACTCCCTCTAGTGGACATTGGTTTCCTTTTTCTCACTGAACTTTATAACACTGCCTGATGGACTTATTTCCTTTCTACTCCATAAACACAAGTAAAATGAAAGCCTTTTCATTGTACTTCATAAACGGCGCAAACCTAAATGATATTTTGAGCTACATTTAACAGGTCACTTACATATATAGTGCATCTCCCTACAGCGTTGACCTTTTCTGCCTTGAGACACTTTCAATTAAGACTCAAAAGGGTCAGATGTCTGAGAGCCGTGAGAGAAGACTGCCAGCAGACAAGCTGAAGAATAGAAGGAGGGCACGGCCACCACGGCGATCACTCTGAATCAGTCTCCTTTTGTTCCCGCAGGCACAACTTATGGACAATATAAACCCACGCTGCACACGACCAAAGCGACCGGCAAGCAGAAGGACGGAAACAAGTGTCGCTGCAGGCTGACAAGATACATCATTCTCTGAGCGTACCACCAACATGAGTTCATCTAGTGGCAATGTAAACTAATTATTAATTGAAAATAAATGACATGTGTCCCCGTCACCCACCTGATCTGCCACAAGCGTCTTTCTCTCAGAAAAAGTAGTGTGTCTCTCTCACTGAATATCAAAAGTAAATGTTCTCTGTTCCGTGTGAACAGAAGCACCTATTAACAAATGTGGCATCTTTGGCCGCCAGTTACTTTTCAGATCAGCAGCTTCCAACTATTTTAACGTGATATGTTTCAGTGTCCAAATACATTTATAAAATTGACTTCACTCAACAGAAGACTAAATGGACCCACGTTTTCTACGTTGCTTCCCATATTTATCCCGGATTCATTAATCTTTTCAACCACTTGTTTGAACGACCTTTTGTTTTGCTAACTCCGTGTTTCTGTCCCTCCTGGAAACATCTGATCATCTGATGTTTAAATGCATTTGCTTCGTCCAGAGAGAAACGATCAAGGTTTACACCACCCCTGAGTAAAAATTCCTTCTGATCAGGTCCGATCAGTCTATTATGCCTGAGGCGGTTACATGAAGCATTTTTATTCTGATTATCAGTGGGATACTAGAATCTACGAATAGTTTCAGATCTTTAAATAACTGTAATTATACAAAATTTTGCAACAAATGTTGGCAAAAATAAATAATTTTTCAGTTAACACTACAAATAATTTGGACATTTGTACCCTTAAACTTAACTCTCTAGTAATTTAGATTTAAAAAAAAAAAAAAAAAAAGCCAGCAGCTACAACACTAATGTTGGTAACACACAGATGTATCAGTATTAACAATTACATAATGCCAAATTTAATGATATATCAAACACGGGACAGTTATTTGGACACTTTAAGTATATTTTGCTGGTAGATTTTATTTATTTCTTCCACCACTACTCTATATGAAACACTACACAGAAAGAATAAAGAGGCATCGGTCCGCAGTCGTGTCTCTGACCTGTAGTACATAGTCCAGAGCGAGGTGTCGGAAGCACTTGCGGGTGATGCTGAGTGTGCTGGTGGCTTCTTCAACCTCATGAGGCTTGTTCCTGGGCGCCTGAGCGTTCTTCACCTGTGCTATTTCCAAGTCTTCACGAACCCTGTCAAAGTGCTTCTTGGTCTCCTTGAACTTCCGAACATCCCTGACAGAAATTCAAGCGACACGTCAGCACAGAAACTTCGCACCGAATTGCAATTTCAACTCAAGAAATATTCCCCACAGTTGCCTACTTTAGCTGCATCGCTCATGATACATCTCAGACAACATATTTGGGCTGTAGCAGACTGTGTCATGTTTAATATTTAAACACACTAAAAAGGTTTTCAGGGGTAACAAGGACATGTTTGCCTTTTAAAGGTTGTAGACTTCGCTTTTTTTCCACCTGTGCTGAATTTTTTATACACTTTTTCATATTCTGCAGCAAAATCTGACTGGAGCAACATGAATCAGGGGTTTTACTCACTCTTTCACAAAGTTGTGCAACTGCTGCTTGACAGACCGCTGGGCTTGATCAAACAGAATCTGCATTGGATGAAAACAAGACATTAGTGCTTCTTGATCATTTTCACTGGATGTGAAAAGAATCAGCAAACAATATCAGACATTATAAGATTACTGTTTTAATAACGGAGTCAAAATACCAGATGCCTCAAAATTCACAAACATCTAAAATGTGACAATTTGTTGGTTTTCTGTGTCTAATGTGACAGGAACAGGAACAGCCAGAAGAGCTTTAGGAAATTGTGTGATTATTTATCTAAATTAAAATATGAACTGTTGTAATCTATTAAAAATGAAGTTATTTTTAAATAACTTTAAATAAGCCTGCAGAACAGGGGATTTTACTATTTCTTTTTTCTTTTTTTCTTTTTTTTTTTTTTAGGTATTTTGGAGGGAAATGCATTCTTAACCAACAGGGGGCGACAAAGAACATATGTTGTTCACAAGATTCTTCATGCAGATTATGCAAATCAGCCCTTAAAGCCTGTTGGAATGAATAGAGGAGGAATGTGGCGCTCTGAGACGAACACACCCGGTCTAGTACAATAGCACGCTGCCTTCAGTGAGGTGTTTTACATTCAAGATCCCTCCTATTCTCCATCAGCTTCTGAGCACTTCGTCTGTGGTTGTTGCTTCTAAATAGGTCACTCGGGCGGAGAGGGAGGGAGGGAGGGAGGGAGGGAGGCAGCGAGAGGGAGGAGAGGAGGTTTTTGGTACAATGTGACACTGCAGAGTCTGCATCCGAAGCAGGGTGACAACCAGTCAAATTGTCAAACCCCATGTGTTCACCACTCCTGAGCAGCTAGACCGGCTAAAGGGTTTTCACCCTCATCCTACCTGAATAATTGGATGAACAAGTGCATGTGTGGATTAGATGATTTGAGTTTGCCAGGCCCGATAAATCTAAGCTTATAGGTGTTTTAGCTTGGAGATTACACACACTGATGATGAGACTGTTGTCGGATAAATGGGCGTACTTAAAAATGAACATGTGGCTCAGGTGGAAGCGATCAGTTTTACTGTGTTTCTGACACCTAAAAGCCTGGACAACAAAGAACAACCGGCAACAATTTGCAAGTGTTTGGACCAAATAGAAGCAGCTGAAGACACCACAACGACTACAGCCAGCAGCCTGCAGGCACAAACAGTACCTTCGTGCGCCTGCATGAAAGGAAATAACTTTTCACACCAGTAGGTGGCAGAAGTCTTTATTATGGCTATAGACTTTATTCCAAAGGCGAATCAAGAAGAGCTACGCTAGAGTATTTAGTTGCTGCCTTATCCAACTCCCCAGTTACACACTGAGAAGTGAGGCAACATTTGCAGCTTCTTAAAAAGCAGCATGTTCACAGGCAGCAACACACTCAGGTCTGATTGCACATATGTGGTCAATCTGTTTCCATGGATGCAGTTTAACAAGCATCCTTAGAAAAGTGCAAGTGAGAACTAAAAGCTTGTGCCATCAGGCGCTCCCACAAACAGGTGATGACTCAAGACAAAATCAGCAGGGCAGCAGTGCGCGGAGGCCATAAAAACACCAGTGTCAGATTAGTTTGAGCACAGTGCAGACAGATCGGAGATGGACGGTGGCTTGATGTAAACCACAGTCTTTAAATGCGGTCAGCTCAGCCAGCACACCTCCGTGATGTTTGTGTGTGGCAGGAGAGCTGCTGGGAGACTTCCTGGCTCTGGGGGTAAGAACAGGCTGTTGCATTCCTGAGCTGCTTTGTGGCAAGTTGACACCCTGCTTTCATTGGACCAAGATGCCACAGGTTGTCTCTGCAAAATGTGAAACAGAGCAACTGAGACGAAGGAGAGCAGCACTAAATGCACGGGACCTAAAGCAAAATGGAAGTAAAGTTTGCTTATATTTTATTTGCATAAATGACAGTGGAGTACTGGGGATTGTGATGTCAGTCAGTTGCTCTTTGGGTGTTAAATATGCAGAAAAATACTGGACTGATTGCCATGAAATTAGTAACAGACATTCAAGGGCATCAAAGGTTGAACCTTAACAACTACTGCATTATCTGGCAGGTCAGCATCAGGTCAAAAGCTCCTTTTATCAGATATTCTATTCTAATTAATGGGATACCTAAAAAACAAAACGGAGTTTAAGCTTGACTTTGAGCTTAAAGGTACCACTTTGAGTTTTGATCATTGAACATTACATCTCCTGTTTATTTTATACAGCAAACAAACATACTTTGCTGTTTTCTGTTTGATGCTGCTCAAATGATCAACTGTTGGCGGCAGCTGTCTTAAAATGTGGCTACAAACCATGAGAGATAGGGGAAAAGAACACTAATGCTAGTGGAAATAAATAAGGTTGTAAAAATTTTCAAAATATGAAACAACTTTGATTTCCAAAAATTATATTTGGAAAAAGAATTAAGAAAGAAAAAGCAAAATGATACGTGAGAAACATAACTGTTTACAAGAAACGTTGACAGGCTATTATCCTATCATCTTTAGCTTCTATAATATAATGTATTTCCAGTCTAAATAAATATTTTTTTCAACTGTGATCCAAACAAACTGTTCCTATTTTGTTGCTAGCTGCTATGACACAAGCTAATAATCAATGGTTTGAACAATTCCTAGCTAGTCACCCCAAACCACACCGGATAGCATTACAAGAACAAGAAGTATATTATATTTTATAAAAATATGCAATCTTTTACATACTATATACTCAATGATGATTCTAATACACAGAACTACAACTTTTCTTCTCTGTTGAGAATGTTAGCATGCTAAGGTGCTAAAAACGAAAGCATGCTAATATGCTAACTGTAAGCATTGTACCATCCTGGATTAGAGGGCTCCATGGAGACAGTACATCTGAAAACTTGGAAAATGTGTTTTATTATTTAACATGCTACACGTTCAGAATATGAGTTTCAAACTGTATAAACCTATGGACTAACTGAGCGTCTTGCATTTGTATCATAGACTACACATTCAAGAAACTCCTGTTGTGGCAACAGATTAGTCATGTTAGCATAATGAACGAGATGTCGCTATGTTTGAACTTGAAAGACAGACCACCGGAGCATTTTACTTCCATACTTGACAGATAAACATACATAATGGAGCTGGAATGTGACTGAATGTAAAGGAAACACTGTGAAACATGTTGTAAGTAGGTCAAGAAAATTTGGCACATCTTCAGCAACCTGATATCAGCGCTAAGGAATGAGACGGCTACAGATATATCACAATGGACTACTGTACTGTCTGTCAGTTTACTAATTCCCCTCTCAGTCAACCAGCGTGTTCAGACAGAATAATGTCATGAAATCCGTTGAGCAATTATCTTTATCCCTGTACAAGCGTCACAACACAACTTAAGCACCTCTGTTAAATCGGGGGAAATGTCTAATTGCTATAAATTACTGTTGTTTTTAGGTTTTATCCAGGAAGTCGCACATGCTTCTTCCAGCACATAAATGGTCAAAGTTCCTAACATAATAACATGTGGTTGTCCACAGTTTCCTGTTGCCAGTGGGCAGCTCCGGTTATGGTCGATGCATCAGACATTTCAATGACTGATTCTCCATGAAAAGATGAGGGAAATACTTGAACCTTGAGCATTTACTCAACCAAAGCTACAATCAGCAGCCAGTTAACTTAGCATTAACAATGGAAACGAGCTAAAAGCTAAGCTAAGAAGAAAAGTAAATTTGTATTACTTCAGTGGTTTTACACTTAGGTTGGATGAAACAAACAATCATAATTGATAATTAATATGCATTAATTGTGTCTGTAAGAGAATTTTGTACTGGAGTCAGGCAAGCGGTTTCCACCTGTTTTTATTTTAAGTTAAGCTAAAGAGGTACCTACGCAGGAAAAGACTAGCAGCATGTGGCAACATGTTAATGAAAATCAGGAAGTTAGAGCGTTTATAGAAGAAAAAGCCTTTGGTAATGTGAAATGGACGGGCACCAAGTTTAACTAGTCTCACATTTGAGGCAACAGCCAACTGGAGTGAATAATATATTTCAAAGACATATTAACACAGAGTTCCCCAAACGTTTGCTGCAAGGAAACACCATCCAATACTTCGGTTTCTACTACCACATTCAAAGTGCTGTTAGTGGGCTTGAAGCATGGGGTGAAAGCAGATGACACTATGTTGTTCTGCTGTCACACAGAGAGCTAAGAGACCAAGAAGAGCCACTTCTTGGCGATCCATGTCACTTTATGTTCTGCTTGAATAATTTAGAAATATTTGGGGTGCAAAATATGCAAAAGGGTTACCTAGGCAACCAGAGTCTGGAACATCGACCAGCAACCGACTGTGAGGCACAAAGCGATGGGTGACGAGCGAAATGCTTTACACATGGACGGAGCTTAAGACTCCACTCTTGGTAGGTTTACATTGACTTTATAGACATTAAAGTGATTTTGATCTTCTCGTCTCTCACCAAGAAATCACCACACGTGGATTTGGAGGACTCACATTCATGTCATTTCTTTCCATGAATAAAGAACGGAGTAAGGAATGATCAGGATTTCGTTTCTTTCCTACTGTGCCTTGCTTTGTTTTCCAGTTTCCAAATATAACTGAGAGACAGTTTGGCTTTGGCATCCCACAAGGGAATTCACTCATTCAGTATTTACATCCTACAGCAAAAACATAATTATTTCTTCCAAAGTCAACCAAATCCAGGAAATCATACTGAAAATGCATCTTGAAAATCAAATTTCATTCTAATCTACCCACTGTGAATCCTATCTAAATATGACCTTTTACATTTTTCAGTGCATTAGGACATGGCAGCTCAGCTCATCTCTCTTTGCCTCTTTGTGTCCGTCTCCCCTCATTTCTAATGTATGTTCAGAGAGTCAAACACAAGTCAATAATTCATTGAGTATTCAAATGGAGTTTCATGCTTGAATTAAACAGAAACTGATAAAATGCTGGCCTGATTCTGGTGATGTTTCTGCCCGTGTGAAAGAAAACTCTATTGTGAAATCTTTGGAAGGGAAAGGACTTGCAGGATTTGAGCTGAAGTAAAAAGAGCTATACTTGGCCTGCTCTTGACATTCATACAAACAGAGCCTGTTTGTTCTGTTGTGTGGTATTGGACTGGCAAGAGCGCCAAGCTATCAGGAAATGGAGGGAAGCAAGGGCCAAGACTCTTTTATACTTCTCTTGGATCACTGAGTTCCCTTGTCTCTGTATATGTTCAAACATACGTGCCGTTTGTGTTTCTCTTCTAGATTTTAAAGGCATCAGAGCGCGGCTGAGACAAGGTCGGCTGGCACACAGCAACCCCATTTGTATGACACCATTTATTATTCTTGAGTGTCTGCTGCGCTGGGAAAGCACAGTGGCAGCTGCGCAGCAAAGCATGCACACAGAGGGACATCCATCACAAGTAGCAGATATAACCATCATCATTTCTTATTTATCGGGGCACTGCTGGAGTCCCTCAGCTACACCACCACGGCACCGTAAAATGCACATTCCTGGTTAAAATACAAACATGTAAAATATGCCAAGAAGAAAATGTAACTGCACATCTTCTTTCATCTCAGGGGAAACCCTCTCATCACAGCGCTCTTAACCCCCGCCCCCCTACACTGTTCCGCTTTCACATCAAAGAAAAGAGGAAAACCATTGAGAGACAATCATATTAATGTCCAGTCAGATTCTCGGCTCTAATGGACTGTAGGGAGGGAGAGGGGAAGCAGGGGGCTGAAAACCCAGCTGAGCTCACAGTGAAGGAGGCCAGCTGGTCCCAGGCCAAACTACTCTCTCATGGTCTCTAAAGTGTGACACACTGAACCAGACACACAGAGAATCTGTCCGTCAGTCTGACACAAACACTGAGTGACGGACAAGGCTTTGAACTCTGGTTTTTAAAAGTTGACAACAAGAAATGACATGATGCAAAAAGTGACAAATTCTATTCTCTATAAGGGGAGATTAGATCAAACATTGACGTGTTTATTAGGCGTTAATATTTTCCTATTGAACAAATTATTAAAAGTTCACACCACCTCTCTCAATCGAATCGATCTAAATGGATAAGGCAACTAGATTCTGAGTTGATGGACCTCCTTGCTTTAGTAGAATAGCTGCAGCAGGGGCTGTGTTTGAAATTATTCACTGTTACAAGAATCGTACTTTTTAGTTTATGGGAGTAGAATGTCTCCTGCTACACACAGATTTTTTTTTACAGCTGACATTACTGGCCAAACTACATCCAAGAACAACAATTCGGACCTTTGTAAATGAAACTGAAGTCTTTTTAATACCTTTTATGGTCTTTTTTTGAGGGAAGCTGAATGCACACACATGGTATTGACATGCATACTGTACACCTGCTTGGCTCTATTTAACATGCTCTACAACAAGTCGAGGTTATATAGGATTACCACTGTCCAGCGGCTAATGCTAATCCACGCCTGTCTTAGCGACCGGAGCCATTAACCCTCCATTTGTAAAGCTGACCTCCTGCTCGGCCGATAGACTGAGAACTCATGGGGAGCAGGAAGTCGCTGATTTGCGACGACACATCTTTGTTGCAGCTTCAGAAAGGAATGTGGTCCACAAACGCGCACGCGTTCTGCACTTTGCAGCATTGCCAAGCATGGCTTTAAGTGAATGGACTTCAAAGGGCCTCGGAGGGGCAGGATGGGGGCAGGGGGTCATGAGCCTTCGAGGTGAGTAGGGGGAAACGACTCGATAAGTAAAGCACAAGCTCTGGTTTAAGGTCAGGAGACAGATGTGGATGAAGACAATACAGTAACAAAGCGGGGAATGAGGAAAATATTGCTTTAATTTAACTGTTATATGCCCGCAGAAAGCAGCTTTGAAAACTCACGCTGTACTCCGTATCTGTAGCCCCATTATGAGCAGCAACTCAGTGTTTATCAGGACAACTATTAACAACAAGTATTTGATAATTAAAGATTCACAAGACCTACAGACTTAATTGACAATTAGAAAGCTTTTATTACCTAGAAGAATGAATAAATACCGATCTATGGGATCACAACCTAGCAACCCCAAATCTGTGTTGGCTTCTAAGTGAGCTATACAGCATTATCTGTTCAAGTCGGTTAGTGATGACATGTGAGCCATCATATTAAAATAATGCCTCACATGTCATTTTAATATGACATGTGAGGCATCATTTTAGCAGGGCAGTGTCTTTTTTGCAGCCTGACACTGACACAGACAGCAGACAGATTTACTGATGTGTAAAAGAGGATGAAAACAGGTCAAATGCAGCCCAGTGTGACTCCTCAGTATCAAAGTAAAGGGAATATAGGACCTTAATGTGGCCTCAAGTGCCATGTATTATTTTAGGATTGTGCCGCTCGGCCTCATCTACTATACGTCGAGCTAATGTCTGACTTACCATGTGGTAATTTATGATCTCCTGGAGGCTTTCCCCACACTTTTCCAGACACTCCTGCACAGAAAATGACACCAAACTTTCTTTAACAACACAATATATCCAGAAATATTCTCTTAAATGCTGCTGTTATTGCATTCCTAATAATAAAAAAAGGAAATAAAAGTTGTCACAGACTAAATCCATAATTTATTTGAATTCTTAATGGAAGAAAATGAAAAGATCCACAATGTGAAAATGAAGTCAAACCTGGTTAATGCAACTGAGGGGTACTTGAACCATGTACGGGAAAAAGAGCTTTAATAGCCGGTATGATTCAGTTCCTTTATTTTTTTTTAACAATGGAAACTACAAATGTGAACAAGACTTTAATAAGAAACTCACAATTAGTCATACGACAGGAGCCAAGAAGGCTTTTAATAGTACTTAATGTCAGCAGCAGCAGCAATGAAAATAGTCCAACAGTGCTACGAGCCGAGCCAGAAGTAAGTTTCCAGGCCCAACTGATCCTCACTGACTAATCTGTTAGTAATCAGGTTTGTTCACACACAAGCAGAGCTGCAAGGCTAACGCCCGAAGAGGAGGAAAGTCCCCGTTCCCTGACGACACACACTGCAACAAACCTCTCCACTAAATTACAAATAATGACATTAAAACCACTATAAAGGCCTTGTTGGATCAAACTGAGGCTAGGACCTCACCGAGATCATCTCGTCCTTCTTGCACTGCTGAGACAGATCCCGGATGCCACTGACAAAGAGCTTGTTTGCACTGGCGTACGCCTTCCCTGCTTCGATCATCCCACTGCATAGCTTCACCAGCTGTGGAGAAAAGACAAACGGGAGGTTAAATGACAGTATGTAGAATAGTATGATGCTGGCAGCCAAAGCAAGTGTCTTGTTTGGCTGATTCAGACATTTTTAAGAATTTTTTAACAGGATTTATTTCTCAAGGAGGGATGATTTCAATGTTATCTAATGGTCTGAAGCAATATGGGCAAATGGAAGCCAGAAATTTTGCTACAAAAACAGACACAGAGAAAGTTTATTGGTGACATGTATCAAAAGTATCCTGAGAAAGTGAATAAAATCATTCTTTAACTTAAGATTTGTCTTAGTTATGACTTCTGATTTCATCCATGGGGTCTGGAACTATGTTGTAGAGGTGACACATTACTATAAACCAAGCTTAACCCATCACACCATGGAAATGTTATTGCTGTTAAAATACCGTCCAGTACGATGAGTTAATCATGTCTTCATGGGACTTTACATTTCCTAGTGTTTACACTGTCTCTTAATGTGTGATGATGCTTGATGAAAACAGAAATCCGCTCCACCTCAGGCTTCATGTGACTGTCAGAGAGGTACAATCAGTGCTGGAGGGCGTTCATTTTTACAGCTCAACGTCATATGCTGAGTAAAAACCCTCCAACATTTGTTTCAGCCTCGGGGATCATACAGCTGCATGTTTGTTGTCCACTTGTTCTCACCTACAGTACAGTAGTGGGTACAGGTGGGCTCCATATGTTAGCACCTCACATGAGCATGCCACCAAGCACACATGTGCGCAGTGGCTTAATGTTAGCCAGGGCCGGATAATTGATGCCAGACACTGATAATTCAGCATGAATGTTTTTGTGTACGTCAATGTACATTTTCTCTGCAACTGTCAGCGGAACGTGTGACATCTACTGTGAAGCCTGCTTCGTTTGGCTTCTACTTTCATGAGAGGAAAATTTATTTCTTTTTAATGTTCAACTCTTTGTTCTAAGGCCAGTCCCATTTCCTCCCAGCTGCTAACCAGACATGAGGCTGATAAAGTCTTTTCTTTAGTTTAAAGGGCAAGTTTCACATTTTGGGAAAAAACACTTATTAGTTTTTTTTGTTTGCTTTGTTTTGTTTTTTTCATTTTTTTTTTTCCCCCAGATAATTAAAGCTGAGAAAATTAAAAAAGCCCAACTAAATCTGACTAGTTAACATGTATCTATAGGCTAGCTCTTTACCCTGCTTTACCCTCTACTATTTATGCTAGGCTGACCTAAGTCTTCCAACTAGCTGCATACAGACATGAAACTTGCTCTTGTAGCAATCATACAACTACAGATGTCATCAAAATTAGGTGTAAGGCAAAGATATGTGTAGAGTAGACGAACCAAAATTTTAAAATAGCTGATTGCCTTCAAGTCTTTATGCTAGGTTGAGCTAACAGTCTCCTGACTGTAGCTTCATTTATGGTGTACAAACATTGAAGTCGTAGATGTAGTGGTCCTAAAACCACAGATCATAGGAAATTTAAATGTGAGGTGAATATATGTGTAACAGCAGACAAACCAAAATAAAAAATACAGGCTTTACAGGCTAGCTGTTCCCCCTGTTTCTTTATGCTATGCCAAGGTAGCAGTGTTTTTTTTTAAAAAAATAGCGCCATTTGTGGTGCAGTGGTCAATTTTAATATTTAAATTAAAGTATTTAAATAAGTGTATTTATCAAAAACACTCAAGTAACATGAGCTTGCCACTTAACCGGCCTTGAGAGACTTGTCTTGTTAGTGGCAGAAAATTATATTGCCAAGTCAGCTGATGTATTTTCTTTTTCCAATTTCCAGATCTAATTTTAAAGCTTTCAGCTAGTTTATATTAGAAAAAAAATATCCAAAGTACAGAAAACATATATTGAGTGCTCCCACAGCCGTAGACGTTATCAAATTTAGTTGTGAGGTAAATACGTGTGTGTCACATGCAGTATGTGTTACGGCAGTAAAAGCACTCGGAGTAATCCTGGCTCCCTTGACACTGTCAAGAGTCAAAAGGACCAGATGGACCTGTGACATGAGTGTTGTAGGAACAGCATCTGGCTGCCTCATTAGAGGGCAGCTGGAAGCTTTGAAAACTATGCAGTCTGATGTCTTTCGTGATTCCCATCTTGCACTGCTGCCATGTCACGTTTCACCAAACCTTAACTGAACTTTTCAACTTGACTGAGCGACAAAATATGCAGGCCATAATGCAGAGAGGGGACTGTGAGGAGTGCAGGCCGAGAATGTTAGTAACATGGGATTAGGCACTGCAGAGTAATGCATTGCTGGGAGTAAGCAGCTGACTGTAATGGCAAGCTGTGTCTAATATCTGCCGTGACACTATAAAGGGTGACAGAATGAGAAGAACCAAGAATTCTCCTTTTCAGTCATTTGTTATGCAGGAATACTACTGTACCATGAAGAAGAGATCAGAGTGGGAAACCATAGGGCACCATATGTTTCATGGGTTCCTTTATATATTATTTAAAATGTTGAACACAACACTTGTGAGATTATTTGGCACAGAAAGACCCCATTTTTAATAAATGGGTTAGTTGAGTGTTGAAAAGATTTTTCATTTTGCGCCTTCATTATGCAGACAGTAGAGAGATGAAGCACATGCACCAACAGGCCCTCAGACAGACACCAACTGGATACATCATTAATGGTTGGTGCTCTAAACCATATAGGAACTGCTCTTTTTTTTCCAGTCGTTGGACTACTGAGAATTAACTACAGTTTATTAAATATGTAGAGGAGGACGCATTAATTATAGTATTTGTGTGACCAAAACAACTATCACACTATGATGTCCATGCGTGCCAAATAACAAGAAAATAATTCTGCATATTTTTTAAACCTCCCCATATTTAGCAGCTTTGAATTTTGTACACAGTAAAACACAAGAGGCGAATCCTATAGATCTCACAGTTCTAATTTTAGAATTAAAGGACAAAAAGAAAACCCCTTGCAACAATATGATTACCTGTTAAATCCCAGAGCAGGTTGCCATGTAATATTCTGGCCGTGTGTGTGTCAGCACAGTATTATTTTCTATTATAATACAGCTGTCCTTCTGAGGACAACATTCTCTAGGATGTCTCTTAACTGCACCTGAGTCAGCAGGAGGTGGTCGGGGTGGATGGTGGGTGTATAAAGAGACTAGGGTTCACTAGGGTTTAGATTAAGGTTTGGAACAGACACTTGTTTTGGTTAAATTTAAACAGACTTTGTGGATCACAACCTTTTCAAGACTTAATCTATACAAAAAAACACCGCCAATGGACACATCACAGTCTCAAAGTATGCGCAACTTGCAAAATACTAATAAATAATGTTTTCTCATTGTGTTTGCTTCATACATATCTGCTGTTGCAATGTAGTCGAATATAAACATATTTTTCTAGAAGTTGTGGTTGGTAATGATTTGTTAAACAAAACTATGCTTGCAACAAATCACTGCTGCTTTAAAGCACATTATGTAACCGGAGTTTTGCCTTCAGCGCATAGAAAAGCAACTGATGGCTTGTAGAACAAGAAAAGCAATAAATGTGGGTTGTAATAGATGAATAAAATGCTTTGCTGCTGTTGCCAAAGAGTAATAAGATGGTAACTTTAAATATTGGCCAAACTGACAAGTTCTAGTAGGTATCAATTTCTGCTTTAAGTCATTTTGTAGAAATTGAACAAATAAACCTCATTCCTAAAAACATAACTTGGAAAGTGCTTTACAGGAACATAAAGGGGGGGAAACCAAAAGAATATGTCCAATAGAGAAAAAACAAAAACAAAAAAAACAAGAATTGTCTCATTAACATTTGCTGAGTTATGGAGCTGATGGATGGACAGCCTTACCTTATCTAGTTTTGCCTCAATCTCCACAACCTCCGTCTCCACCTCATCAATATTTGCCCTGAAAAATAAAAGCAGTAGAATCTGTTAATACATGCGTGGTAATGTGTCTTATATGACTCTAAAAAATGTCATCGAAGTCATTTATCTCGTAGGAAAGCAGCCATTCCACAATCTGCTCGTGATTTCCCACGTTCTCAGAAAGCGTGAAGAGACGCCATAAATCTTGTGACTGACAGATGGAGTTTTGCGGACCCGAAGCCAGACATGTTCGAGCAGCCGGCAAGAGTTTGGCCGTGATTTAAGCGAGTGAGACGCCGTCCGGGGAGCAGTTCGGCTCTGTCAAAACAAAGCGACATGGTCTCGACACAGCGAGGAGAACATGGCTCTCTGGCTCATCCCGCAACCCCCAATCCACCTACTCAATGTCAACACCACCACCACCAAAACCACACCCAACCGCATCTGGAGCCCCCCCACCCTTGGGAGAGGTGTGATTTACACCCAGAGGCTGCATGACGTAGCCCCTAAAAACACCACTCCCCGGCTTCTCTCTGAGTTAATGACAGAGTTTGTGGACTAACAACTGATCCGTGTTCACTGCCCTGATGTGTCAATCTATCTGCTGTTCATCCATTATGTTCTTCCTTCTGCACAGTGGGACCTTGTGGTTTTAGTGGAGTATAAAGATGATTTATAGTCAGCCTCTTCGTATAAACACTGCTGTGTGTCCATCAACCTACAGTAAGATCAATCAATGGTATAGAAAAATCAGCCAGCTGATGGGTCTTTGGTCCTGGCTGAAATTGAGCAGACAATTATGTTGCCCAGAGGATGAACTTAAACCAATCACATTCCAATATTCACTTATTAGCACATGTTAGCATGTTAGCTTAGTTTAGTCTTCTTCTGCAGAGCCTACACCAGAACCCACATGACTGGCCTATACCACTGGAAGCATTTATACTACTTATTTATACTCGTCTGTCAGCATTGCCAGTAATTGCACTGGCAAATTGCTAGTCAGTGGCTAGTTGACTGTGTTGCATTTCTCACTGTACTTCAAACTGTGGTGACTGGAACTGGGAGGCTAATGGTGAGGTTCAAGCCAGTAAATGTTGAACAGCGGTAACTTTTAGTGAAATTACGGCAACACAGGAAAGAGAGAAGACGTCAGAGTAGATGGTGTGCAGAGGGAGGGAGGGTTTTTTATGAGCTTTTCAAGCCACTTAGAGACATTATTTATATTGTTTGAAACCCGGTGATAACGGCAGACGCTTTCAGACGTCACCACAGAAGGATATTTACAGTTATTGACATGTGCGGATTAAAAAGTGGCAGTCATAGTTGTACAACGAGCCAGAGAGAGAAAACAGAAAGTGGGTGTGGATGCTGGGTTCTGGATTTAGGAAAGTTGCAGCACTCCCTAATCTGTTACATTTCTAGGGAGGTGCACGTCAGGTTGTGACATGGTACAAATCTCACTCTGATGCGTTGACCTAATTTTAGATGGTCAACTAAATTTCTGTCAGTCTGTGTAACTACTAAATTGCAATTTTCCGAAAGTTCTGATAAATCTGACTTGAAATTATGTCAATAGCAAGCAAATATGGATATCCCATGGCCACCAAAGGCAAGGTTTCCAAAGGTAATTAATTGCTAACATTTAATAGATTTGAAGTACAACTTTATTACATATTGTTCACATTACATTTCATTAAGGGTGTTTTTAAGAATTAGCTGAGGATTTCAGTTTAGTTTAATGTTAACTGATTAAGACAGTTGAGCTTCAGCGGGAGCATCAGACCTGACGTGTTTATACAAGTTGTTGTGAACGCGTCCAGACTCACGCTTAGAGAATGGAGGAATCATATTAGTTATATTGTTTGGAATGTGGTGATAACATCAGACAGATCCAGAAGGATATTTATAGCTATTGACGTGTGGATTTTAAGAAATAGTAACAAGTAACGAGCCACAGAGAGAAAACAGTTAGTGGGTGTGAATGTAGGATCCTGGATTTACGAAAGTTGCAGTGATCCTTAATTCGACATTTGTAAAGAGAGAACCATCTTCTCAAAGACGGCAGCTCTTCACTCTTGCTTTCTCACACGTCTGATTCTGATCTGACATCTTGTTTTTCATATGATACAAAGGTTGTGTTGAGCTTTGTGATGAGAGCATCTGTGGCACATATCAGTCATGGATGGCAGCATATCCAGTATAACTTGTATCTATGTCTCATCTCGTCATCTCCACCATGGATGGATTAGCCTGCCTGGCCGGGCACAGGGGACGGAGGATGGCACGTGTTCTCCACCCCCACAGCTTTACTCTCACCATCTAATTTTATAGGGAACTGGGAGAGTGGATGAAAAAATACTCCAGAGAGGGTGTATCTGTCCAAAGCTCTAACTCATGCAGAGTGGAAACATGCATTACCTAAATAATCAATGCCATAATATTCCACATGTGCACCAGGGTTTCTGTTACTGATGTCCTACTGAACAGTCTTGAGCCAACCACACCCAGGGATAATCTTGCAGTGAGCAAAGCTGTTTTCGTTGCTGATGTCATTTTGAAACTGCTCTTTTTATGTTCATAATGCAGAGCTTAGCAGGCTCTTGCTTTTCAGGAGGATGGTCCTCCCCACATCCGCAGCAGACAGCCAGAGTGATCACAATATGACTTGGTTTTATTGTTAAAAGCACTGATAATCAACCGTTTTTGTCCGCTGTACCTTGAGCATGACAGCATTCATGAAAAGAGCATCTTCTGGGAAGCTGCAAGTAAAATCATTTGCTAATGAAATCTTCATTTAACAGACCACACAGGCGGATGTTTAACCCATTAATCAAATGCAATGTTACTGCTAAAATAAGCGAAGCATCAGTTGTTTAATCTGATCTTTCTACTGCTTTTTACTTCAATTGTTGTAGAATACCAAGTGCTAACAGTTGCCTTAACTTCTGATCAACTTTTTGAAAGGGGGAAATTGATGCTACCCTTTTAAGGGAGGGAATTATAAAGGGAGATGATGCGGTCCATATGAAGGACTTTCGTTATTTCATCCCTCATTGTGGCAAAGGGTAGAGTAGCCGCCTACACAAACGTGACCTTTTACCCACAAAAAAATTAAATAAAAAAATAAAGATGGCACAAATTTTAGATTGATAGAGGTCTAAAAATACCCTCATGTCAACAGTGTGTGTCCCGCATTGATGGACAGGGACGGCCTCGCTTCTTCTGCCTGTCCAACAGCTCTACATGCTGACAATCCAGCTTGCAGCTCCAGATGTGCGGACTCTGGCTCATGAGGCAGCTGCTCCCTCCAGGCTGTATCCCCCCCACTGCCCCTGTCTCACTGCACATGCCTCCCATAATGGATGCGCACAGCGCCCCCGGGCCCGTAGCCATGGCAACCACCTCCTAAGTGGGCCGCAGAGGTCCCCCCCAACGTTCTTGTGATTTGACCCTTATTCACACCACGAGGAGCGCAGAAGCTAATAGACAATAACACGACTGAGCAACAAGGCTGCTGCGACAAGAGAAGGCCACCATAAAAAGCTTGTCAGGAGACTATTAAACTGTAATATATCTGCTTGTGGGTCACACGTCAGCTTCCACACAGAGATCACTGACTAAACTCAAATAAACATGGCTGCTCTTAATGGCTGATTAGTAGACAATAGCAGCAGCAACACAGTACGTTTATAACTTGTCAGGCGGGATTATTTATCTGAAATGAAGCAGTGTAGTTAAGCAGCGGTGAATAAACATAATAAACATGGAGACTGTGCTGAGCAAGCTGCAGCTCTGGTGGTTTCTGGCTGGTGACATGCTGACGGGGCATGGCCAGGGGAGCGGCTGAGGTGCCGTTGACTGGCCCAGAGTCGCGGAACACCTCTGTTTAGTTTCACTTCACAAGCTACTGCACACATTAACCAGTTTCACTTGATGCTAGGCCAACGTCAATAAACATTTTCTCCATGCTGGCGTTGTTTCGTGTGTGAAGCTTTGCTTTTAGAGGTTCCACAAGCATCACTACAAAGAAAAAGAACTCTATAATAAAAAAAAAAAAAGTTTCCATTATAGTAAACAGAGGGGAAGAATATTCACCTAGTGCAAACTTGTCATCTATTTGTGTCCAAATTTCACTGGTTTTAGCTCTGTTTTGTATCTCCAAGGGAGGTATGAGGATTAAATGCACCATTACACCGATCAGGCATAACATTATGACCACCTTCCTAATATTGTGTAGGTCTCCCTTGTGCCTCCAAAACAGTTGTGACTCATCAGAGAATGGACATGGGCCTTCTGAGGGTGTCCTGTGGTGTCTGGCAACAGAATGTTGTTAGTGGGGTCCTTTGGGTCCGATGGGTTGAGGGGAGGGGCCTCTGTGGATCATCCCACAGATACTTGATCAGCTTGGGATCTAGTGAATTTGGAGGCCAGGTCAACACCTTGTGCTGTTTTTTCATGTTTTTTCTGAATTGTTCCTAAACTGTTTTTGTGTGTGTGTCTGTGTCAGGCTGCATCCTGCTGGGGATGGCTGCTGCCATCAAGGAGTGTCATTGCTATGGGGTGGGGGTGCCTGGTCTGGTCTAGGTGGGTGGTACATGTCTAAGTAACATCCACATGAATGCCAGGTCCAAAAGTTTCCCAGCAGAACATTGAATTGTCACAAGGTGGTCAATGTTATTTACTTCTCCTGTCAGTGGTTTTAATGTTGTGGCTGATCGGTGTAGAATAATAAGCGGTCATCATTTATAAATATAGTACTTGAGTAAATATAGTCAGTTGCTTTGCACCACTCCCGGTAGGAGTGTCTTGGCTGCTGTTTGTGAGCCGGATGGCTGAGACAGATGCAGCTGGGCCCAGAAGTCCCACAGGGTCGTGTTTTGGAGGCAGAGCTGTCTGGTGGTCTGGGCAGAGAGCAGGTGGAATGCTGAGAAGAACGCCAGCACTGGGTCCAGGTAGTGACCCCTGAAATACAACCAAACCCAACTCGTCCTCCAGCTGGGGCACGCAGACTAAAACTCCAGACGGCGGCCCGGCGGGGAGAGCGAATTAGCCACTGAGCGATGCAGCATACAAATGAGAGCAGCTGTAGAACAGACCTGACGCAAGCTTCAAGTGATCCTCGGCAATCAGCAGGCTGTTTGCTCATTTCTACACTCTTCAGCATCTTCAGTCTCATCCTAATTCAGAAGCTTTCATCGGTGTGGGTGAAAGGGTGTGGTGGAGGTGGAGGAGGGGAACTGTCTGTCTGGCTGTCCCTTTGTGACAAAGCAGCTTCCTGTCTGGAGCATCATTTTGTTGTAATATTGATTGCTTTAGTGCCCTAATTGAGGCTGGATTGCAGGGTTGAATGGTTGATTGGAGGGGGTTGGGGACCCTCAGCATTCTCCCTTCAGGCTCAGGTTATTCTTAGCTGCATGGCTCCTAATGCCCTCTGTCCTGACTTGCCCCTCCTCCTCTTCCTCCCCCTCCTCATCTTCCTCCTACATGTCCAGACTTTTACATAAACTAAAGGGTCAAGGAGCCCTTGTTACATGATGCCAACCTCTTAAAATAAATCTACACAGACCATTTTCAGAGCACTAACTGGACACCCGAAAATGCCTTCGTCCCTGCACATGTGATCATTTTTTAAACTACTACCCTGAGCAGTGACTGGCAGGCCTGTGAAGATATGGATTTCTCTAAATGCTGAAGCAGTGTGTGTCCTTTACAGCCCAGAAGTAGCCTGATGTTATTTCCAATGCCAAAAAACAGCTAATGCATTACATTAGTTTGTGAACTGACAGCACATCCATTAGGTAATATTTCTGTCCTGACTGCAGGATGCTTTAAGAGTTTAGGCCAACGTTAGCAGCTCCGTCTTTCTCTTTAACCTATACTTTTAGTCAGATTTCACATTTTTGTTAAAGATATTTGAAGTAGCTAGGTCCCTGCTGCATCATCTGGAGAGGCTGCTGCCCTTTTGCCTGGAGTAGTAGTAAAGAAGCAGGTCGCGGTGAGCAAACAACATGCTGCACTGTAAACAGCCAATGTTGCAATCGCTGACCTCGACCTCATGACCCCCAAAGAGACCTTTTCACCCATCCAGCTGCCGTCACATTCACTCGATCATCCTGATAATTTAAGAATTACGCCGCCCCATAATCTGCAGTAACCCAATCCTAATGCATTTAAGGTGCAGGGAGAGTTCAAATGTCTCTGATAATACCCTCCCCAACATGTGTTTAAAGCCCTGACTATTGTTTCATAAACCCAGGCTTTTATTTCCACTTGAAAGCTTAGATGTGTCCCTCATACTTAAACTGGCCCGCTTTCTGTTCTGAGAGAGATCAGGCGCCATAAACGCTGCTCGCATTTCTGCACCAGACTTGCACCAGAGTGTGTAGCTGCTTTAAACCTCAGACCCTTTCCAGCAACACACATCTGCACTAATGGCTTTGCAGAAGTGACATGTCTGCTGCAGCAATAATTACTCATTTATGCTCCGATTACGACACGCTGAGGCATTAAGCCATCGCTGAATGTAGATATGTAGCCGTGTGCGGTTTCCATCACAGGGTTAACATGAATGTCTCACGTCGGCTATGTCAGGTCATACATTAAGGCCTGATTAGTGCTTCTACAAGCATAAGCTAGTCCTCACCAACCCCCCTTGTGCTTTTCTTCTGCGCCAAATACTTGTGTGTAGCCAAACAGCTGAGTGGCAACCATTCACCAAGCCCCATTTCTACAGCAACATTCATCCACCCTGGCAGACAGACGACACTCCCAGCCCACCCACCCATTCAGAGGGTTCAGAAGAGAGACCACCAAACGATCTCCTCACAGGGGCCTCAAGTGTCTGATCCCTGCCCCTCTGTATAGAAACTGTCTGGAGACGAGTTCAGGAGAGGACAAGACCTCTGAGGAGCAACTGATCAATAAATCAAGCCTAGAGAAAACGCATCAGAGACAATGCCGTAGAGCTATTAATGATTAGAAGTTATTTACTGAGTACAAATGGAAAACATCTGTAGTTTAGAGTCTCTTAATGTTGAATCAGTTGAAAATAAAGAAATTAAACATGTTCTATAAAGTCATGTAATTCTGTGCTATTACTGTATAGAATGTTTACTGCTGTGTGTCCCTCCCCTGTCTATACCCGGCTGGCCTTAGGCAGATGGGTCCCTCCATATGAGCTGGGTTCTGCTCAAGGTTTCTTCCTGTTAAAAGGGAGTTTTTCCTTGCCACCATCGCCTTCAGGCTTGCTCTGGGGGTTTCAGGCCGGGTTTTGTAAAGCGTCTTGAGACGATTTGTATTGTTATTGACGCTATATAAATAAAAATGAATTGAACTGAATTAAAGTTATTAAATTGACAGAGTAACAAAACAGGTCAAAGGCAAAATGATTATTGATTAAATTATTTTTCAGTTAATGTGTCTTCAAAAGCCACATTGTGAGGGCACGAACGATATAGACCTGGCAGAAACATCAGAGGTTGAAAAGTAACCTAAGCAGTTCCTTGGTGGCCACTTGAAGGTCACTCCAAAAGTGAGTCAATCCCCTTCATGTTAAAATGTTTTTTAACATGAACAGCAGAAATCAATATTTAAAGTTATGCATCATTAAGGGCGTGGCTGCTTTGAGTGACAGGTGGGTGTCGCCTCAGCTCCACTGACCATTTCAGAATAAAATACACAATATTAGGAAGGTGGTCATAATGTTATGCCTGATTGGCGTAAGAGACTAGACCTGCAGCTCTCAGTCGTCATCAATAAGAATAATAAACTGTTATGAAATAACTAGCGACAGACCTGACAAACTGCTGTGAGCTCTTCCATCATTCTTACAGTCTGAACACCGCGTTAGCGTGACGCTGGATGAAATCCAAATCTATTACTGTCTTGGCGCCTCTCAGTGAACGGTATCGACAGTGATTTCCACCTGAGCTTGTCCTCACTGAAAAGTCCCCACATTACTGTGTGTATCTCAGCAGAGGACGACATATGAATATTTACATCAGGCTCTAAGATGAAACATCTAAAAATACAGCAGTTCAAAATGAATCCCTTTACGCTAATTTGCACAGTTTTGTTGTGGCAAGCAAAAAGAAGCCTCTGAAATGCAAATAAGATTGAAAAGGTGTCTGTCTCAAAATAGAAAAGATTTTCAGCAGTTAAGCCACCCTTGCCATTTCAGTTGAGAGCTGTAAACTTTCACAGCACAATAAGTACACACTTGTCTGTTTTTATGTTTGTTTCTCTGAATCCAGAAGTGGGACATTTTGGTTAGCCATCTTCAGACATCTTTGGGCTTCACTGAGGTTTTTCTTTATCACAAAGCTGTTAGTTCATCATCTATCATGTGTTGCTGTGACTTCAGTGTAAGGAATTCACCACAGCCTAAATTTGGATAAGATATCAGAAACTTCTCTGCATGTGGAGCCCAGCTGAGTTTATCGTAACACGCCGCCATCGTGCAGCTGAGAGACGTCTGGCCCGGAAAGAAAGGGCGGGAGGTGTTGAAAAGGAGAGTGAAAGAAGAGGAGAAAGGTAAAAGGAGCACGCAGAGAAAGAGGGAGGTCAAATCAGGGTGACAACACATAGACCTCTCTCCTGACTGCGTACAACCTCTCCAAAATCAACACTGCTTATGTTTTTTCAAACTGAAGGCGATATCTAGTCTGGCATCGGGTTGAGCGCTCCACCTCAGATGACCAGTCTGCCTGCTGTGGGTGAACTTTTGCATGTCTGCTCCCTCCACCACCTCCTCTTCCTCCTCTGTCGTTTGCCACGCCCCCGCCAACTCTCCCTCCTACGACTGTTTCTCAGACCGCAGGGCATAAATCAGTGCAAAGCTTCAAGAGTCTTTTCAGAAAGTGACCCAAGAACACTGGAAAAACAAGCAGTTGGTGTAAAGAAAAACACAGAGCATCCAACTAAAGCTACAAACAGAAGCTATACTTGACAAACGTAAAGATTTCTGTGGTTTTAAATATTTGTACCAGAAGATGAAGGCTGATTAATGCCCATTTATGTTCTTTCGGTGTCAGGAATTGCAAATGTTTGGCATCTGTTCTAGATTTATTTTTTCCTTTGAAATGGAATTTTAATCTTAAAATACTTAAAAAGTATTTAAGTCATTCAAAGGAGCTGTTGTCTAGTGTAACTGGAGTGCACTCAGAGCTAAATATAAAAATAATACCATTCAGCAATATTTCTTTTGGCAACAAAGTATTCCCTCGCCTTCACATATGTCCAATGGCTGTGACTTATGAGGAATAGACAGACGTGAAAAGGATCATCAATGTATTAGAAAGCAAGAAAAAAGCAAGAAAAATCCCAAAACGTCAGAGCATTACTTTAAATGTATAGTAATTTAATTGTATTTTGAAGTTGAATCTGACGGGACATACCAGAGAACAACCTTGGCTGCAGGATTCTTCTATGATCTGAATGTTTCGGCTGAAGAATGCCTCTCTGTTGTCGTAGATGTTGGGGAGATGAGATTAATTTGCTCAGACTAGGCGGGAACATTATCCCCCTGCTCAGGGACGGACTGGCTGCCTGTTTGCCTGGCTGCTTTACGGCCTGTGAACCGCTGGTTGACAGACAGTGCCAGAACTAATGTCTCTTGCCAAGAAAGGATGTGAAAATATGCACACATGTTGTCCAAGGTCGAGCAGGACGATACAGTGGGGACGATTTGCAACGGCAGAGAAAGTGTGAAGATATGAATCTATAACTCACAGAGAGCTTTGTTGATCGTCCTCTTCTTGCGAGTTGCTTTGTTTTTGTGCATATTAAAGGCGCATGCCAACTGTTTTACACACAAAGATCTGTTTACTCATCACATGAGCACAAAAGTTGTGTAATGTCTTCTAAGGCTTTGCAGAGTTTGAGAAAATAACCTTGGTGATACAAAAGAAAGCCTGTATTACAGAGTGAAATGGACGCTGCACAGGTGGCAGCCCACTGCTCAGAGTGTAGACACTACAGTGGGGAGGAATGGATGAGTCAAATGCAGAGAAGGAATTTCCCCATGTGGGATTAATACAGCAAAACTTATTGTAATTATTCTAATGAAAAACACTGCTGGTTGGAAGGCTGTGTTGTCCTTGTGCAAGTCAGTTCCACATACTTTTAAAGAAATTATCATTTTTAAAAGTTTGAACGCGCAACATAAGCAATAAGAAGACTGACCTATTTGATTAGGTTTAGGAAGTGTTGCCATGGTAAGCAGGACATTTATAGTTACAAAATCAAGTTGCCAATCAAGATGTCAAAGCTTTCTGTTATAGGTGTGTTTCATATGTGTCATTTGTAATTTTGTCTTCTATATCTTTTTCTTCATAAGTAATGTAGTTTAGTATAGAATGACTATTCGGCTTAGAAGTCATCAACTCCTGTGTCCTGCAAGGATAAATTACTATTTTTATCAGTGGAGTCTGGTAGCTTACCATCAAACATGGGAAAAGAGATGGGCTTGAGTGGAGCAGAGGCGGGCAGATGATGCTAGTGACCTGTGATGACACCCACTTTACACCTAAATTATACATTATATCAGCTGTAAAGTTGAGCACTTTAATGTGTAGGTCTATGGGGATTGACTCACTTTTAGGGCCAGCCTTAGCCTTGGCCATTTCAGGAGTTGAAGTTTTGGGATCTACCATGTTGACTTCATTTTGGGTCTTTTTCAGTCACTTGGTTTAGTTGAGTATGAGTGCAGCTGAGGCTGTAGTTTAGCAGGTGTGTGGTCATGAACCTTAGTTTTGGACAAATAAAAATCAGGAAAAGCCTAGAGACCACTTAAGTTACAAATCCATTTGAGGAAACTAACAATTTTCATGCTAACAGACAGTCAATAGTTGTCAAGACACGTCAACCTTGTGGTGAAATTTGTGTAAAAACGTCAGGGGATCATCAAATTCATCATCTGGTAACCATGAATGTCTGATAAAAATTCCAGTCCAACAGCTATTAAGATATTTCACTTAAGCCCCTGATTAATGCAACCATGGTTACAGCCAGGTTGCAAGCATGGCTACGTAAACTAATGGATGAAGCAGGCGCTCACAATCCCCTGAGCGCTATTCAAAGCCAAAGTCTTTGAGTAATACTTATTCACACATACAGTAAACACTGGCTGCCAAACCCTGACTCCCAGCCTTGCAGTGACCTCCGAGCAGCTGCCTTCAGCTTCCGTCTGATCACTCTCCAGACTCAGCTACACCAAGACAAGAGGAGGGTTTGTCTGCCAAAAGAACAACTGCTCGTTCCCGCTCTTTTTCCAAAATCAAATCCTGAACACAATCTACCAGGACAACAAACACACACTTTCATAATTTGGACCAAATCAAATAAACATCTTAACATGAGTTAAGACACCAGATGATAAAAGGCCCCTTTCATGTACAAAATATGCAAATGTGTTGAGTATAGCTGCTTTCTTCTCCTTGAAGTCATCCTCAGAGATTTTTTTTAATGTCTATAATGAGGAAAATAACTTGGCTTCCATTTATAACTGGTCTGGCACGGGGATTTGCGCCACAGAGAAAAAGAGGAATCTAAATTTAGCTTCTTCTCCGACAGATTCATTTGAGGGTACACGACCCGACTGAAGCCAGACCCATTAGCAGAACATCAGACATGAATTCTTGTGCTTGCGTCAAGAATATGGACGGATGTGTCAGACTAAAAAGCCAGAATGTGGCAAAAAAAAAAGTCTCTCTTCTGCTACATCTGAGCTGGATCCGCGAGGCTTTTCTTTCCTGTGTCAGCCTTTCCACTAATATTTCAAAGCTTTAACTACGGGTCAGCTTTGGAACAGACGTCTCCTGCACAATATCTCCTTTCATTCTGCACTCAGACAGCTGGAGAGGTTTCAACACTGAAGACGCTCAGAAGGAAGACTCAACGTGTCCTAAAGCAACATCGAATCCCCTTTATCCTGAAAAGAGAACATACTCTTTGTACATTTGACTGTTAATCTCCCTGTTATTTTTATAATAAGCATCTTTTCAGACCCTCTTGATCTGTTTATCCAGATAGCTGATACCTGGGAACCAATGAGATTGAGACTGTTGCCAGGCTAATATATGGGCATTATCATCCCACTACTTTCTAAAACTAAAACATAGTTGGTAAAATAATCACCAAATTGAATCAACTGATTTGTGTGGCCTACTAAACCGGCAAGTATTTTAGGGGCTGTTACCACCCAATGATCTCAATTATCCAGGACTGGTGGAGCCCTTTATATCGAAGTGTAGACATCTGTGAGACACTGGCACATTGGCACCATAAACTACATATCAAAATAGACAACGTGACCAACTCCCAGTAGTGACGCTAAAATATGTCAATCGAATATGAAAGGATAAATCCATTAACTGACAAAGCAACAGACGGACTTGTAATTCATTGGATATCTAATTAATTGTTTTGATTATTTCCCCAACAGCTCATTTGTCATAATTTTATGTGAATTGAGAATCTGAATCTCAAAACTGATCTGAATCTCAAAAAAAGGTGGACATAACTTCTATATTATTGTTAAGCATCTCTCAACAGATTCAAATGATTAAGGATAATGATACTGCAAAGCATTTGTTCTCATTTTCTAGTCGTTAAAAAAAAGTGTCAATATTAGTCAAATGTTTCGTATTGGTAAACCAGGAGTAGGTGCAGCTAATTAACACTATATTTCAGTTTGATTAGCCAACGTAATATAATATTTGAATAAATAAGATTCTTTGTGTTTATTGGAGTCTGAAGTCACATTCAAACAACTGGTTTAAAAGAAGGAACCACAATAATTATATATTATATTTTTTCTTGGTTTTTGGTCTCTCCAAAATGAAGACTGATGTCTTTTTCCATTTTCTTGATCATTATAAATCAAAAACACTTCCAGGATTAAGACTGTTGGTCAGACAAAATAACATTTGTTGCAAACCATTTTTATTATATACTGCCATTTTTTGACTTATGAATACTTGATAACTGTTGAAGCTGCATTAGAAAGCCTTCTAGTATAAAAGTTTAAAGTTTAAAAAGGCTTTTAAACGGCTCCTTTAATGCTTTTTAGGTGCTTTAACTAGAGCCACTCTAAGTAACATCTCAGGCTATTAATGTAACGGCTTTTGCAGTTTTCCAGTCACCAATCAGGTTCCTAAAAGCCTCTGGAGCTTTGTGGTTAGAACTGTATTAGCTGCTAATAGAGCTCCAGTCTGTACCGAACACTGCAACCACAGAAGATTATAGAGATCAGCTGATGATACTGGGTCCAGAAAAAGAGCTCAATCTGATTAATGCAATAAGGAAGAGGGGAGGAAGTTGATCTATAAATGTAACCGCCAATCTAGTATTTACAGCACTGCGTCCAGTATTTACAGCGGATTTGGACACAGACACGCGTTCTAAACTTCCTGCTGTTCCTAGAAAAAATAGAGACAATGAATGGGAACATGGCCAAAGAGGTCTTTCATGACCTTGAGTTGCTGTGTGTCAGCGAGCGGTGAAGTCATTCTGGAGAGCTCATAAACAATCAACTCCCACTCTGATAACAACACAGGAAGATCCAACAGTCCTGGTTTCTCTATCACAGCTTGAGATGAGAAATCATGCAAACGAAAACCACGACCGCAGATTTATTCAAGGGAAGAAGAGGAGAGTGGGTGTGATGCAACAGCCTGTAACTTCACCAAAAATAACTCTGAAATAACTGCTTTTTTTAAAAAAAATACCACAGTATTTTTGCTAATTCTACGTCTTGAGCAGTTTCTCAGATGACCCCGAGGTGTAAACAACCAAAACGGACCAAGAACCTGAGACTAAAACGACTGGTTGACTCTTCAACCAGAACTATTTGATGTTAATTTTGACAACTGAATGAATTTGTTGAATAAAAACAGGACATTTGTGTTGATTAGAGCAGTTTGTTGCTATTCTGAAGGTAAGTGTGATAACATGTCACATTTTTTAGGACAAATAATTGACCAAAAAAAGTGAAAAGAAGATCAGCAGAGTTTTGATTTGTTGAAAACTATGAAAATGAGAGACACAATCTTTACATCTGAGCAGTTGAAATATTAATTACTGACACAAAGATCTAAACTAAAAAGATCCGTACTGTTATAAAAGCTCGAGTCATTAATGTGGGAATGTTCCTTGCCTTTATCATCCATCACATAGGATGCTAACGTAGCTAGCTTAGGCACACTTGTTCTTTCTGCTAAATGCTAACATCATCACGTTAAACTTTTCAGCATAGTAACCATTAGTAATCGGACACTTTTGCTAATTTGAACAAACTGCTGTTTTTCCAGGTACTGGATCATAGCTACAGGATAAATTACAACTTTGATATGATAATAAAAGTGTGTTCAGGTCTTTCTGAGGGAAACATATGTTTGCAGTAAATTTCACAGTAATTCCAAACACTGCATCCAGGCGGACCCACTTTCTTAGCGAGGTTAATACAAACACAGATTTAACTCCTGATGTAGGTCTTTATTTAAAAAGGTCTTTAGATTGAGGGCAGACCACTTCTTGTGTTCGGCCTAAACTCTGGAGCAATCAAGACTTGGAGGACCGCAGGTTCGAAAGTCTTACCACTGCATGATTATAAAATTGGCTTGTAAAAGCAGCTGCAGTTAAGCTTTTTAACAAACCAGCTGGGTGTAGTCGCCATACATAATGCAGTGCCAGCTCCATCCTTTCCCCATCAGCTACAGCGAGGGGGGGTCGTGCAATTAGACCACCACAGCCCATGGGGAACAGCAACAAAGACCAATGTGACACAGATTAACCCTTCACAATACTCTGCAGTATTTACACCACTCCTGTGTCAAGAGCTGCCCCCTGCGCAAGTTTGGTCTGTGAGAGCTTCCTGTGCACCGTCACAAGGGAAACAGGCTCGAATGGACAGTCTCCGTCTGCGTGTTTATTATTGCATAGGGAGAGGATGTGTGCGACGTCATAACAGCATTGTGAGAGAGGGGAGGGACAAGAGACACTGCTGATCAGCACGCTGATGTGCCAAAGAAAGATCGGGATGTGAGAGTTTCTCGGCTGGCGGCGCAGGTTTATATTAACTCAGGGTGGTCTGAGATGACTGCAACGCACAAAAATGTCAATGAAGAGATTCGGGACGAGAGAGACGAAAGAAGGAACACACACACGCGGAGGATCCACGAGAGGCCTGGGCTGTGAGAGCCGGCCTGGACAATGTTCCATTGAAGGGAGGGAGACAATAAAGCCCACAGACGTGGTGATTCTCGCCGGCTTTTTCTGGGCAGCACACCAGGCCGCCTGGGTAAAAACAGAGCGCAGAATAGTAAGCCAGTCCTGCAGCGTAACACCCTGACATTTTGGTGAAATAGCTGAATTCCCCTCAGTGAAAATCCTTACGCAGGCGTGATGTGTCCGGCGGCGGCGGCGGCAGTGGTGGTGGGGCTGAGCTGGGAGTCTTCCCGGCATTTTTGTGGGCTAAACAAGCAGCTTGGCTTGCACTAGAAAGACATACCAGACGTGTGAAGCATTCAGCTCCTTCCTGTCTCGAAGCTTGAGAGATGGAGCTCGCAGAAACAACAGTACAAACGACAAGAATGAATTATGCTCACATGCTTTTCATTCAACTCAGAAAGTCGGATTTCTTACGTTTGGTCCAAAAATTAAACAAACTTCCTTTTTACATGAGATCTGTAGTAACATGTGGATCTGAGTTAAACAGCAATGAGCTGTCATGTGTGTGTCACAGTGTAAGTTCAACTAACTGACAGAAAGAGGCGTCACATCCTCCTGGATTTCCCCCAGGTGTTTCCTTTAGTCTAAAGTCAGCAAAACGGCCCTGACGTCACCCTCCGGTTCTCCTACATGACCCCCAACCCCTTCAACATCAGCCCCCGAACCTGAACGTCAACGTGACTCCTGTGTCAACCAACAGAGATCTAACCAGACCCTGACGCTGCCTGCAAGGAAGCATGACTAGGAGACAAAGACAGGGAGGGAAAACATGGATCCCAGCAGTTTCTCTTCCTTAACCTGAGATCTTTATATGAAGATAAAGACAATGTGTGAGTGACAAGTGATGTGCAAAAGGCAGTGTGTGGGACAGACGTCTGCCCTCAGATAAAAATGCTATCATGGAACTGAAAACGGCCCCCTGGAGAATCACAGCCACAGCAGCTCCACCAGACTGAGAGGAAAGAAAGAAAACAGGAGAATTACAGAAAAATGAAGCCGAGTCACGGCTCGTTGGCTTCTCCGCTAAACCACGCTCTCCAGGGAGAGCCGCAACAAACGTCAACAACGGTGAGGAAACAATGAAAAATGAGTTAAATGGAATGCAACTGTCGGCTTACAGAACGTACAAAAAAGGTCAAGGAAATAATACGATACGAGTGCCGGTTTAGTGACTGAAAATTGGGTGGGAAATACAATAAACTCTGCGTCCATAAATCTTATAATAAACATTGAAAAAAAGGCCACACTTTGAAGGTCCAGATCTCGCCTCAGAAACATATTTCTTCAGAACAAAAGGTAATCTAGTAACAGGCTGTACATTCATATCAACCTGTGCAATACAAAACTACTCTTCTGCCACTATTTATGATGCAGATTCATCAAAATGTTAAGAAATACAAGTTAAAGTCTCCAACATCATACCTGCTTTATAGTTGTTTTTTTTCAAGTTGTTAGTTCAAACTTAAACCAAACAGTTTAAAGCAAAAATTATGAAACATTCATCAGTTACAGATTCTTATTTCTGAGATGTGACTGTTCATTGGGGAAAAAAATTACATAAAGAAAGAAACTAACCTGAGCTTTAGGAAATTGAACAGGGCCTTTGTTTTAGTAGCCCTGAACGATCAAGACAGTACCATTTAAGGTAGGCAAAACACAGGCAAATGAATTCATGCAAATGTTAATATCCTGCGCGACTTCTATGGAAATCACACGAAGTGCAAAACAAATGAGATTCAAAACAATGAGACGCGGTCATCCGGGGCAGGGACTGGATGACTAACTAAACGCACGGACACACCAAACATTAAAGAACTACCGGCAATTATGAGAAGACTGTAACACTGAGTCATCTCTATTTGGACCAAAAAAATTTTTATTTGAACCGCAACCACAGAGAATATGGCCAACAGACAACTGGCACAAACGCTGTGCACCTGCATGAAGTCTTCATAGCAGCAGGTGGCAGTAGTCTGTGCTCGTCATTCAGAAAGGAGAAACATGAAGAGCTACTATTAGCAGGGAGGCTAGGAAGCTACTAAGAGGTACAAACCTTCGTACAGAGCTGACCTCTCCTGAATCATGTAGATCAGTTGGTGGATTGTGGCAAAAATATCACTATGTATGAATGTTCATTTAGTTGAAGATCTAAAACGAGAAGACCTACATTTGTCACTCAGTTTTTCATCTCGTGCACCGGTGTGCAATCGTGGAGATCTCTTTCAATTCGACTTGTTCCGCCAACGACTGAACATGCACAATCGTCTGAAAAGCTGCCATTTGGGATCTGACAAGTGGCTACCAGCAAAACCTAGGACCACAGACGCTCACTGAGGCCTTGACACCAGCAAGCTGTCAACCATTGGTTTGGTTCGTCACATTTTTTAAACAAATCTAAAACAAAGGAAACTGGATTTTTTGATGAGGACGTTTTCCTACTCAGACAAGTGGCTTCTTCACTTCTAAATGGCTAGTGGGGAGATTAGGTTTTAAATATTCAAAGAAATGCTTCTTATTTTTTGCCAACCAACCAACTCAAGCAGATCAATACAAAAGCATTCAACGTGCAAAACAGAGAAGCAAAACATCTGGAATGAGGACACTGAACTTTAAAAATACTTCTTTATTCCATTAATTAAAAACAAGTAAGCAACATGTTTTTTAAATTGGTGGAATAAAGACAGAAAAAAGAAGTCTTCTCTTTGTTTTCAGGGGTGGACTGCCATTAGCATTTTTTAACACGATGTCAGCGACTTCCTCTCACACACCGTCTCCCAAAGGATTTGCCCTTTACTCTGAACCCGCTTTTAATATTTGAGCGAGCTGACGCACTTCCTGACCTGTCCCCAGACCCGGTTCTGGCCCAGCCGCGACCAGAAGTCTGCCCCCGCACACAGAGGAAGGCAGGGAGGATGGAAAAGGGGAAGAGAAGGGGAGAGTGTGAGGCAGGGAGCGAGAGGGATGGAACAAATCAAAAACAGATGCTCGTACACGTGTGATTCAGCATTTCGAATGTGAGCGGAGACGCAGCCCGGCCAAGTCTCCCTTTATCTCCGCTTCACACTTAACGGCCGCGTATTTGTGTTGAACCTTAAGTCATTTCATATTCCCCAGGTTGTGACAAACATCGACAGCTGTGCAGATATCAATGGCTCTATCCTATTTCCTGGCCCATCTGATGATAAACGTGCAGCAGGGGCCGATGTTGACACACCTGGAAACTACCCAGCTTTCCAAGCAGCCTGGGAGACATTTCAGAGACACGACATTAAACAGTGAAATATGTTAGTCATAACTTTCTATTGGTCCTATCAAACCCAGATTCAACTCTGCGTAAAGCTTATTTAAAATATCAAGAGCGCAAAGAAGGCCAAATGCAGGTTATCGTGTCTGCTTTTTGTGAGTCTGCTGACAAATGACGCAAAGACACGAGCACAAAGCCCAGAGGACAGCTCCTCACATGCTGCCTTTGAGATGGAGATGGTGAGCGTTTAAAAACAGCAAATCTCCTCTAATGTGGTTGAAAAACACAGCTGAGAGACCGGTCACGAGATAGGAGAGGTGCAGCTGGTATGTGCTGAGGAAATTGGGTATTTTCCAATTAGTGATCTGGATATGAGACAACCCGATACAGATAAATCAGATTTTTAAAACCTAAAGCTTGCGTGATGTTTCTACATTAGAGAGAAGACCATTTTAAATGTCTAGGCACAGACTTATTATATGGGCTAAAAGACAAATACCACTGTCATATCTGATCAGCCACGAGCTTTATTCAAGTGATCCAACATGAAGTCTCACAATTTGTCTGTGGTTTGTAGAAGCGCCACAAGGTTACTTGACGTTAGCATGCTATGAAGGGGCGTTTATCTGTGAGTCAATCATAAACAATAAAAACAAACATCTCGCTTTAAATGTAAATGGATTTGTCTTATGTGTTTTGGCATTTGTGCAGCTCAGCCCATCTCGACCTGTCATTTTTCCAGAAGATCTTTGTGTAATTGACCTCCAGCTTCTCTCTAAACACAGGCTAACCTCAACGAAGGCAACAAAGACTACAGTCAATGAACGGCTGGCACATCAATGTCATATCAAATAACTCTTCACACCAGCAGGTGGCAGTAGTCTACATTCAACACTTCAGTCTCTCTTCTCATGCAGTCAGGTAAGATAAGACCTGATATTTTTTACCCTTCATCCTTTCATTATATCTTTACATTTCCTACATTAAATTAGCCTACCATTAGCTTGCTAAACTGTTAGCCTCAGAAGCTTCCAGACGCCAACAGTTGCCTAGCAACGGTGTTCTCGTGATTTACGGCTAATGTTAGCATTTGAATGCAAAGCGTTTTGTGTACACGGCTTTCCACGTCATGACCACAAGCTCACAAACTCCATTTGAGGCCCGCATTAGCCCCTGTGACTTCAGTTTTTGTACATCTTAAAAACAAAACAATATAATGTAATGCTGAGTTCAAGAAGTGTTGGCAAATGGAATTTAAATCTTACTAAGTATTTCTAAAACTCCAGCTATTTCTTTAATGTAGTATAAGAGCAACAAAAAAGGGAGCCTGGTCAGAACAGAGCGGAGGATAATAGCTGCTGTCCTGTCGCTGCAGAACATCTGACGGCTCCACTTTACAGTGTGGTTAATCCAATAGGAACATTAGGTGGACTATTTATATAAACTCAGAATCATACTCCCTTCATGGAGTCACGTTGCAGCTGAGGCTTAACTCCCTCTCTGCATGGTCAGAAAGGGCTGAAGGTGCACAGATGAAACCACTCAAAAAAAAATCAAAGATTCCTGCAACCTGTTGTTAGCTACGCTCCGGTATACGAATGTTCAATGTTTCTGTCTTTGCCGTCCCGGGGCAAAACACATGATCCGGCCAAATTGAAGCCCTTCGCCTGCATATCAAGGGAAAAGTGGATTTTCTCCTGCAAACTGTATGAGACATCTGATATCCACAGCCATAAAGAATTGAGATCAGATGTTCGGCCTCCATTACCATAATCCAATCTGCTAGGAAAAACAAACGCCAAGTTGTGAGCAGTTTTATTCAGCCGCACTGTGAACAGAGACCAAAGTCTGATCAGCGTTAAAAATCTGCTCATTGTGTGGCGCTACTGGCCGGGCTCTTGTTTTCTAACTCCCCTGCCTTGCATTAGTCACTGCTGTTCCCTTTCACAGTGGGTTGTGCAAGGAATACTAATGCCAATTTACTACAACTCCTCCATCATTTAGGGCTCAAGATGTTGCCATAGTGCTGATTCAATGTCTGCGGCACAGCATGCTCAACCTGTGGCACCACCGGATGGCTCATGTGAAAGAGGGGAAAGAGGATTTGAGCAGAGCAGCGGCAGTGCGGTTTGGCTATTAGATTTCATTGCACTTAATAAACCGTCCGTGCTCTTGCTGGTCGTGCATGCGGGTCCAGGTCTTTGTCGCGTCTCAGGATGTCCGACAGAAGCAGATTAGCACAGCGTTCGGTATGCAGGGCCCAGCTTTTGGGGGCTCTTTGTGTGCGCAGTGTGTGAAACGTATTGCCATTCATGATAATGAAATGAGAGGGGACAGCCAGAGTTCCTGCAGCGAGTCGCCTCCTTCAGCACAAAAGACTAAAAAGGGGATGACATCATCTCTGGATCCCAAAGCATTTCACAAAGGACTAATCTCCATTTACTCAAATCATCATTCAACTTCCAGGAAACACAATATACAGTATAAATAGAGACACTTCATAGAGCACTGAATAACATTATTTAAATGAACACCTGTGCAACATACAAAACCTGTCTCTGATTCTGCTTTTAAGACGGGTAGTCTTGACCATAGACCACAGATATAAAGACAGAAGACATGACAGAAGTTAGTTGTCAGGTTGCCAACCAATATATGGGGGAAACTAATAACTGATATGTAGGTAGCGAACAAACAACTAGCTAAGGATAATACTGGGCAACCATGGCATGCAAAGACTGACGGGTTGGCTATAAGATGTTCAAAGGGTCTTTGCTCATATTTAGGTGGGGCAGGAGGCAAGACCATGATTTACTAAAGTCAACAATGCAAGATGGCAGCGCCCATTAGAACAATATTTTGGCTTCGGCATTGTACAAAAGGAGGAACAAAGCATGGTCCTATGGTTCTACATACACCGATCAGCCTCAGCATTATGACCACTGAAAGTAAATAACATTGACAATCATGTGACAATTCAATGTTCTGCTGGGAAATTTTTTGGACCTGGCAATCAAGCACACACCCAAAAACGGTTTAGGAACAACTCAAAAAACATGAAGAACAGCACAAGGTGTTGACCTGTCCTCCAAATTCTCTAGATCCCAAACTGATCAAGTATCTGTGGGATGATCCACAGAGGCCCCTCCCCTCAACCCATAGGACCCAAAGCCACTAACAACATTGTGTTTCCAGACACAACAGGACACCCTCAGAAGGCCCATGTCCATTCTCTGATGAGTCACAACTGTTTTGGAGGAACAAGGGAGACCTACACAACATAAGGAAGGTGGTCATAATGTTATGCCTGCCGGTGTACATTACATACACTGTACATAGTGTCTGAAATACATCCCTATTTTCTATGCTATTCAGTGTTTACCCTGCACCGTTACATTTGAATGCCAATCAAAATTATTGCTCAACAGCTGTATGAATAACAGAAACTAGAGTGGACCTGAGCAGAGTCCTGCAGATCCAGCTCCAAGCTGTGGGATTAGGATCCAGAACTGCTGCCTCTGCTATATCAAGGCCAACGTGGCCTCAGTCCACCTACATGCACTGCAAAAAAGACTTTCTCTCCTGAAGAATTTTTTATCTGCTGCTTTTGCTTTTGCACAGAAGACACATTTTTCTTCTGCGAGCAGCTTTGAAGGGACCTTCCTATAGCTGCCCTACATGCTGTGGAGCCTGGAGAGCTTCCATACTCCGAACGAGGAAAAGCCCTTCATCTGGTCTTACTTTAAAAAGATAAAAGCCTTTTCCAGCTAATGGTGCCGTGTCTTCTCTGCAGGAGGGCGACAATGTTGCGACTATAGAATCACACAGCCCTATGTATCATCGGATCTGTTTGCACTCCTTCACACTGGGATGACACCAATTGGATGTTAAGCCTCCAGGTGTCACACCTTGCCGTCCAGAGACAGAGCATGTGAATGTGGGCCAATCCCTGATTAAGACCATCAAACTGCACAGCGCGGACATAATCCCTGTCACTTTCATTACCTGCAACGCACACACAACCTACCGACGCCCTTAACAAGATGGTAAAAAAGCTCACGGGCCAGGGCCGCTGAGCTTTCCCGGTCATTAAAAGAAGCTCACGCATGAAAATTGGAATAGCAGAATAAACTCGGATGGGTGGGGAAATGGCAGCAGAGCATGTGTGTAAAGAATCTAAAGCCCAAATCGCCAGGAGAGGTCATTAAACTGATGACACGCTAGACCGAGCAGCTTTTTGTTTTTGCTCCCACCTGAGAAAAAACATGAAATATGACACAAGAGAGACAGTTGAAATTAATAATAAATAAAGGCCGTATCAAGAGACAGAGGTGATGGGGAACAGCTGGGTATTTCAGTCACAACGACGGTGAATCCTCCGCCCTTCTCTGGCCGGAGTCACAGACCTGGGAGGAGCACTCTTGGCTGAACAGAAGGGCCACTGACACAGATTCAAGATGGAAGGAGGTCAGTCTGAAATAGAGCAGAAGCAACAAGGCCGCGCAGCAGAAATCCCTTCCAGCTCCATGCAGCTGGAGATGCTGCTCCTCCAGAAAAACAAAAAACACCCGCCAGGCTTCCGAAACGATTCGTCACAACCATGGGCCGAGACAAACCCTATGACTGGGAACGGGCCTGACTTAAAGAAGGAACATTATTTATTTGGATATCATTACAGGGGCGTGTTTCAACCGATGCAAACAGAAACAAGAATTATCTCTGCACGCAACTGAATACAGGCATGCAAACTGGTCAGGGGTCAAAAAGGTGAGAAGAGTGTGAAGAGGGAAATGGCCACGAACACCCCCCCCCCCCTTGGTAAACAGAGATTTACAAAGACAACAGACTACAAATTCACTAATTTTTACCAAAAAAAAAACTTTTGAGCCATTGAGCCTGAACAGCTCAATGGCTGTTTTTCCTCGGGCCTGAAGGGCATATTTCACTGCTGGGCCTTTATTTTACTCAAGCACATCGCGGTCCAGGCCTTTATTGGAAGGAGGCCAGAATTAGAGGCAGGCCTTAATTTCTATTTGAGCAAAACGAACTACGAGTAGAATGAATAAAAACAAGATTTTGTGTCTATTTGAACCTATAAAATACTAGGTTCATTTATTGAAAACGTACCGTTACCATAACATGGTATGCATACAGAATATTAACAACAAATGAGCGGCGCGACGCGGTCGGAGCGCACTGAGGACAGTGAGTCCGCTGCCGGTCGGCAGTCGCGCCGGGAGCGAGTGGGACCCGTCCCTCCCCGCACGGAGAGAGGGCGCAGTGAGCACTGATTCCACGACCCCAGGGACCCCAAGTGAGATGCGGGGGGTCGCTGTAAAGCTCGCGGCCGGAGCCGACGAGCCACCTTCGCCCCGAGCACTTCCAGGTCGACCCAGAGCCGGTCGCGGCGCACCGCCACGGAGGAAATGCGCCCGGCGGGGGCCGGCCGACGCCGGGGAGAGGTCCCGCTGAGGGGATCCTCCCACACCGTGCCGCCGAAACCCTGACCCGCCGAGATGACCGGCCTTTATTTACCTCCGCTGACAGCGAGACCGGCAAATGTTGGAGACCCGGCCGCTAATGGAATACAGGCCAATATTAGAGGATTTACGGTATATAGAACATTATATTATTATATTATTAAAATATATTAAAATAAAAGTCAACGAGTAGGCTACCCCCCCCCCCCCCCCCCCCCCCAAATATTTTCTCCTCGGATTTGCACGAATCACATAAGTCACCCAATTTGGATTGAAAACGGCGAATTTCGCCGAAAGGTGAGGAGTTTGCATGCCTGTGAATAGTCCTAGAACCAATCAGAGCCATTTTGTTGTAAACAAATTCAACTCCATGGTGCTCAGAAAATGTGGATGACTTCGTCCATCATCGCATAAAACCTGCACAAATTATTCAACTGGCCACGCAGATCTTTGTTGGAGCATAATCAGTTCCCAACAGAGCAACTCCAGAACAAAATTCCTCTACAAACGTTTTGTGGCTGGCTTCCAGGCTACCGTAAAAGTGCAACTGCAATCGATTAACTAAGCAACTTATTGTTCCCAACTCATTTTGATTAAAAGCTAAAAATCATTTAGTTTGAAGCCACTGAAGAGTTGTTTTCTGATATAATGCATGAAAGTAGAACAGTTTCTTGGACTGATTATCAGTTTGATCATTCAGTATATATGATTGCATGTATTAAACACAGTGTGAGATTTCAGATCTACCACTGAGAACTAACAGTTCATTCGTGATGAATACGTTTCCCGATTGTACAACTTCAATTTCCACTAAATTAATTCACAAAATACATCCTCCACCCCTGGCCTCTCCAGGAATGTGACGCATACCCTCCCTCATTCACCCTGTCATCTGACTTTGTGTCACAGACCCATCCATCCAGTCATTTTCTCACAGATGCTGGAGACTCACAAGCAGCCAACACCACAGGTCACTGGCCCCGGATTCCCCGCCTGTCGGGGCTCTCTGCTCCACACTGTGCGACTCACTGAGGAGCCCTTCATCATGACGGCGGCCTCGCCCCAGCTCTCCGTCCCCCAGCTGTTGACACGGGAGGGGAGGAAGGCTCATCAGGGCTCTCTGCCCTGGGCCATTCAGAGGCAGAGAAAAGAGTCTGTCTCTCAGCGGAAGTAAGACGCTCACTGGACAATAGTCATATTCTGCTGGAGGACTGGAAGCTCACGGGAACGGACCAGCAGAATCCCGCCAAGTTGGCAAAATGGGCATTAGTGAAGTCTCCTCTTGACATTCATAGCGGCTCAAAATCTGTATTCACTAAACGTCTTAAGAGTAAACTGAAAAATAAGAGGTGTGTTCATTCTAATCGTGCAGTAAGACATCTCTACATTTTATCACAGCCTTAGAGCAACAGTTTTAATGGTGGGCAAGATAATGAACTAATCTGACAAGGGCCAAAAACATCACCTCAGACCCCTCAGAGGCTGCTGGCCTCTGGAAGGAGGTTTCGCAGCCTACAGAGCAGAACAGCCAGGTTCAAAAACAGTTTCATCCCGTATGCCACAAGACTTCTTAACGCATTATAAATAGTACCCCCCTCTTCACCCACCCACTCCCATTACCCTGCAATTAAAATGTGCAATAATATGTATCTACATTTTTTATATGTATATTTATTCTATTTTGTATATACCGTTCCTGTAAATTGTATATACCGTTTCTGTTCACTATTCCTGCTGTACTCTGAGCCATTGCACCGAAATTTTATTTTGATGGAAATCTAAATGACAAATAAAGTCTGTCTAAGCCTAAGTCTAATCAGCTGCCAAAGTCCAAACATTTACATGTCCTTTTGTAGTGTCTCGTATATTATCTTCCATCAGCCTGTGAGTGTGACTTCAAATTGACATGATGGTGGGGAGAAAACAGTTCAACCATCGCCTGTTGTCAAATGTTGTGCCAGAGCAAACACAAACACAGGAGTTCCTGTGGCCGTGTAATCATCACAGACCAACTCAGAGGCTCAGAACATGGCCGGCTGCAGCCCCACATCTGCCTGAGTCAGAGAGAGTAAACACACAGTCTGCTTAAGAGATCTTTGGGCCATTAACTCTCCGTTGTTCATAAGTGATAAGGTCGGGTTCAGACTGCACCATATTTGTGTCTGGTAAGACGCTCTGATGCGTCAGATTGGGCATAATAGTCATACGTTGTTCCAATTATAGCTTGAAGACTTTAACAGTGTTGGTGCTAGAGAACGACTACCAGAAAGAAAGATGTAAACAAACAACGGTGTCTGGTGTGGTGTGTTCAATACCAGCTGTCCTGAGTTTGGAAAAGCCTAAATAAGGCCTATCTTCAGGTTATGGTAGTTACGATGGAAGCAGTTTTTTTTGTTGGGATGTTGAAAAGCGTCCAGGATGCGCTTCTGTTGTCAAGAAGCCCCAGACAAGGACAAGGACAAGAGGTAAAACTAAAACCAAATTTTAACATTTGTAAAAAAAAAAAAAAAAAACAAGAAACAGACCCTAACATAAGTGAACAATAATATTGTTACCGTCTCCCTGGTGGTCCAGTCTCTGATGTTCATGTTTCATCAAACATTTCAACAAACAAGATATGTTTGTGATCAGCTGTCCTTTAACAAACGCCACAGTTTTTCTCTCCCATATGTCCAGAGTCAGGAAACATCGACTCATGCTGACTTATTGAGTGCAGGAACCCACAAAGAAACACTTGTTTGAGCAAAGGTCCATGGCTACCTTTGGGTTGGTAGCTTAGATTGTGGTGACAAAAAAAACACACGCCGATCAGGCACAACATCATGACCACCTTCCAAATATTGTGTAGGTCTCCCTTGTGCCTCCAAAACAGTTGTGACTCATCAGAGAATGGACATGGGCCTTCTGAGGGTGTCCTGTGGTGTCTGGCAACTGAATGTTGTTAGTGGGGGACTATGGGTTGAGGGGGCCAAAGTCCAAACATGTAAATGCCATTCGTGACACAAATATGTAAATGTTTAGACTTTGGCAGTTGATTGACTCCTTCATAAACGTGTCCACCATTGAAACTGTTGCTCTAAGGCTTTGATAAAATGTAGAGAATTACACATCTTTCCAACTTTATCGTACGTTGCTGCACCTCAGTCACAAAGTTCGTTCTCTTCATGTGTCGACATGTTCCCAATGACAATAAATGGACCTTGAACCTTAAACCTAACTCAACGCAGTATAGGAAGAGCTGAGTTAAAGAGGTAAGTTAAAGACCTGTCACAGCTAAAACTAAGACCTTCATTTGTTAAGATGCCCAACGCTCATCTCCAGACTCCCAGACTGCTTCAGGATAAGAGCAGCTTGAAAGAAAGATAAGAAGAATCTAACTGTTTGGCTCACTTCACTGGGTGATCCATCAATAAATGGTCCAAGCTGGAGCTAACAAACAGAGGAGACACGCGTCAGAGATAATTGTAACGAACTGATTCCTCATGATTTCGCACGTGTGGGAAGCTGCGGTGCGTCACGCCAACCCTAACAGTGAAAAGCCCTGATTTTCCTGCCGCTTCCTTCCAGTCATCCACCTCCAGGTTTGTTACATAACACTACATACTGTAACGCCACTTTTAGCAGCCGTCTGGGCGCTCTCTGAAAACACTGTTGCAGGCTTCAGTGCCTGTGAGAATGGTTTACTTTGTCTCTTTGAGCGTCTCTTCTAGTCATTTAAACATCCTGGGCAGCAGATAAAAGACTCTACACACTGTAAACTGGAGGAAGGCTCACTTAGGAGAACATCTCTCTGCAGCCAGAAGACGAACCTGAAAATCTACAGGGTCTGGAAAGAGGAGGCGGAAGCACACTGTCACTCGCAGATAGGAGATAACTCTATCCAGCCACTCGCGGCACAGAGACTCAGCGAGGCGTCTTAGAGCGCTAAATAATGAGCAAGGTGACTCTTTAGCATGCAGCTTGTCTCGCTGTGGCCTCGCCACGCTGCTTAGCATATGAAACGAGGAAGGAGAAGGCCGAGATGTGTGCCTTCCTCCGGCTCCAGATGGCAGTCATTAAGGTGCTGCTGCCAAGTCTGGAAGTCTTTGATTTTGGAAGCAGAGATTTTATCTAAGAGAGTGCACAAGTGCAGCGTCGGGAAGTAACAAGACAAGAACAATCACAATACTGTAACTATGAATTCCCATTTTATGTTGTGGTAACTGTGGTTAAAGACTAAATTAGACTAAAATAGATTTGTGCATTTATTTCATAGAAGAGAGAAAGATTAGAGTCTAAAAAAACAACATGTGCCGGTTTATGCCGGCATCTAATTAATGACAAATTCCAAATTTCATTCATTTTTGTCTTTGATTAACATCTTTGAAACTGCCAATAATCAACATACATTCACATTTTTTCCAGTTGGACTTATCATTGTTGCAAAGTAAGCAAATACTAAAGTTGCCAATGACCAAAAAAATGACTCCAAAGTCTGTCCTTATAATCACAATATATATGATTAGACTACTTCAGGGTCACCAAAAATGTTGTCTGAGTAATGCAGCAGGAAAATATGTCCATCTGATTTCACCCTGAATGTTCCACTGACTCATTTTTATGTTTTATTATTATTTTAAAACCATCTGAATGACTCGTACTCCCCATGGAGGATCCTTACTTTCTTGAACGGATTATTTTTCTTTTAGTAAACGACCTGATCCTCCGCTGAAGCACAGTAAAAAAGGACCCCGAGTCCTCCCCTCACAGCCTGACAGGACTCTGTGGGAGCGGAGGACCAGGTTTAGATGTGGGTGTAGAAAAATTCCTGCCTTATTTGTGTAACCTTTGGAGTTCGGCGGTCAGGGGCTTTGGCACAGTCTGTGTGGAAACCTTCAGTTTCCCCTGATCCATGATTAGTGACAACTGTTTGAACCGGAGCTAAAACAATCAACTGATTATCTACAAGTGGAAAAATAATCAGCAGCTATTATTTATTTATTTATTTATAAATGAATTGCTTCCAGTTCCTTGGTCTTGTGTGAAATCATGAAAATAATCATTAAATGCAGCCATGAACTACTGTATAAGGGAAATCAGTTAAATCACGGCCAAACAAAACGTTTCTTTCTTTCTTCGGTTTTATGACATCTCATGTGAGATGACACATGGATGTAAGGCATTGGGAGCATTGATATGAGCGGCTCCACTCAGCCCATGTGACAACTCATACGGCTGCAGTGCTCATCATGAGGCTTACTGGAAGAAATGAGGCTGTGAAAATGCACACAAATCTGACTGATGTCCAACTGTGATCGTAACCCGCCATTTATCGGTTCGACTAACTAAAATCCCACTGAGAGTAAAACAGTTCAAGTCGCATTGTTAAGTCTCTCCTCACCTGAACCGGGGTGAATCTTTAATACAGTCTTCAAAATCCACCGTCATCTTTGGGCTGGAGAGAAGTTTCCACGCGTTAAAACAAAGATTTCATCTCCTGGGTGGATTAGAGTAGAGGTGGAAGTTATCCGAGTCTTCCTCCCGTCTCCTGCTCCTCCTGCAGCGGATCACTCACTCGCTCTGATGATCCGCAGCCGCTGCGCTCAGTACTGGACCCGCTGGTGCCTTCATGTGCTCCTGTTAAAGCTCGGATTTTACAGCTCTACACTCCGGTTTACGACCAGTTTGCAACTTGATGCCTGAATTTAAAGGGAAACAAACAAAACGGTCAGTAATGAAAAGTAACTCCTGCTGCACTTAGATACACTTTTAGGGCACTTGTGTTTTATTGTTTAACGATGCTACATTGCTATTTCATGCACAGATGAAGCAAACATGTAGACTGCTTAAATGTTGCTTCTTCAGTAGTAAACATGATCATTTTCTGGTTTTCAAATTTCCTACCGCAGATCAGTCAAGCTATATCTGATTTGATTTTAACCTTCAGTGATAGACTATAATTTAAATGATGATTAAATTTAGTGTTATCAGTTTGAATCTGAGATCAGCAACCAATTATTAAATACATATAGCAGAGTATAAAGTTCAATATTTTCCTGTAAATGGAAATAAAAGGTAAGTCCTTAAACACACTCACCTTTACCATCGTTTCAGCACAAATAGTAATTATTCATTTTGCAGATGATGCTTTCAAATACTTAAAGAGCGTTAGCAAAAACACATTTACACATTACGATATTCCACAGCTTGTATTAAATATTAAATGATCAAATAATAAGATTGTAGCCTACATATTGATAATGTAAAAGAAAAAAAAAAAACACCATGCCATTTCATTTAGTGTACATTAATTGTTGTAGTATTTAATGAGCATCATTTAATCATAATGGAGTGCAAATATACATATCTCAGTTTACATGCAGCATGTACATTAAATCCAATGTTCAATTTCCAAACAGTTCCAATAACTAGTAAATGAGCATATTCTTTATAAGAATAAAATGTACTGCGTGAAGGCCAATTCATTGTCTAAACATCATAATGTATTTCTACAAGGTAAAGCCAGAGGTGGAAGGAGTATTAAGATCTTTTATGCTAACAAAAAGCAGTTACACCACAACATACAAACATTATAGGCCTATATACATTTTTACAAGTATTACAGTAGACCTAATTGTTATGTAGCTATTTGCACTTTTTTGTATGCTAAATCTTAATTTTCAATGTAACTACTAGCGTCACATAAATGTAGCAGACAAAAAGTCAAATATTTCCTTCCGTCTCCTAACAACATTCATCTTTCCGATAGCACTTGAAAGCAACACGTGTACAACGCTGACGTCACGGTCCAACTCATTTGAATGAATACAGCGACTCATTCCCGCCATAGCTGAAGTTATGCTGTCACTGTTAACTGTTTTGTCCGTTGAAAACACTAAAAAGGAAATATTAAAATGTAAGAAGACAAGTGAGAACCCTGATACAGTATTTTTACCGTTTCAGATAAGTTTGTTTTGTTGTGAAATCCATGTTATACAAAAAAGGATTTGCTTACTTCAAAAGAACATGTGAAATTTACCATTAATGTAGCCTATGATTTTTATCTTTTCCTACTTTCCCATGCAGCTGTTGAATGGACTCTATGTTTTCCTAGCCAGGCTATTATTAATTCACCGGGAAAAACGGAAAAGCTTGGAGAAAAGAGCGGCTGCTTGGGATTTCACTGCAGGTTTTCACTGAGCACCATTGTTCCTTTCTATCCCAGCTTTAAAAAGGCTGTGGCTCAGGCCATGAATGGAGATGACCTCATCAACTCAGCGCTGCCTCTACTAAATGCTTATGTCTTTCAGTGACATGACCAAATGTCAGCGGAATGATACGGCAGAGATTTATAGAGGGAAAAAAATCGCTTTACATTTGCTGGTCAAAAATAACAAGAAAAACTGCATCTGGGGGGGCGCTAGTGAGCACCGCATGGATCAGACGCTTCCTTGAGAGGCTCCTGAACACCCTCGCTAAAATTATATTTAAAATCAACATTTGCATCACATTAGTTTAACCATGAGCAACTCCAGCAGATCTCATCATAGGGGGAAAACTATTAACCCAAAAGTACCCACCAAAAAGGACAGCGAAGCTACTTTCACCGCTGAAGAAGGCGACGAAGCTAACATCCGCACTGAGCTAACAACAGGTGCTACCACCACGACCAACGCGGCCCCAAATCAACAACCCACGCTAGCCAGCATCCTGGCGGCTATCGGAGAGGTGAAGGACGACATGACCACCAGATTCAACACCCTTGACTCAAAGTTACACCTCCTCCAGACCTCCCTGGCTGACCATGCAACGCGTATCGCCGACCTAGAAGGGTCGGCTACCGATCATGAGGCTCGCATCTCAGCCTTGGAACAGCGCTGCCAGGAGCTGATGGATGCCAACAAAGCCACGAAACGTAAGCTGATTGACCTCGAGAGCCGCTCAAGACGCTCAAACATTAAAATCACCGGCTTACCCGAAAATGTGGAGAAAGGGAATCCGACGCAGTTTACGGCCGAGTTTCTGCCGCGGCTCCTCGGGTCCGACAGTTTCCCCAGCGGCCTCAGGGTGGATCGCGCGCACCGGATAGGCGCACAACTCTCATCGGTACGACCCCGCACCATGATCGCCAAAATCCACCACTTCTCTAAGAAGGAGAAAATCCTCAAACTTGCACGCCTGCAGTCTCCCCTGTCTTTCGACGGAGCCCGGATCAGCATATATCCTGACTTCCCTCTGGAGATATCGGAGCAACGCCGAGCTTACGATGGAGTAAAGAAGAAATTGCGAGAAGCGGGAATCAGACATGGTCTCCTCTTCCCGGCGCGCCTGATCTTCACCTTCGGCGCTGAACGGAAAATATTTCAAAACCCTCCTGACGCCGAAGCATTCATAGACAGGTTTGTTACACCTGCAACCACGGCTCCCTGATGAGCCTGACCTGCTGCGAGTCGCATCTCCTCGTTGACCCTTTGTTGATAGTATACGTCCGCTTGCTGTCCTATTTTTCCACACCTTTGTGTTGATCTCTGCTCGACTTTACCCGTATAAGCAAATGTCACTGTTATAGGAGGGTGGATCGGGTTAGTCAGCGAGGCCTCCGTTGGGGTAACGTTACGACATGTTTGCTTCACGGACCTACAAAGTTAGTCTATATAGACATTTCCTTGTAGTGTTAAGCTGCTTCCCAATGTTTATGAGGGTATTGATGTTCTGCTTCGTTTGGGGAAGTAGATGGGGGGAGGGTTTAATGTATATTTCTACTGGTTTTTTTTTTGTTTGTTTGTTTGTTTGTTTTTTCTTCCCCCTTATTTCTTTCACCTGCTCTTGTACTCATTGCCAGCGTTTTTATCACTGCCAGCACACCACAGTATTTTGATTATGTTTTTTCATGGCTGCTAGTTGTTCCCTTATTTCGCCAACAGGCGGCAGGTTAACATTGTTAAGCTGGAATGTCAGAGGTTTGAGGACCAATTTAAAGAGAGGCAAGGTATTCTCCCATTTGAAGTCTCTACATGGTGATATTATCTTTCTGCAAGAAACGCATATAAAGCATATGGAGCAATGGAGGCTAAAATGCAATTGGATATCACAAATTTATCAGTCTACATTTTCTTCTAAGGCTAGAGGTGTGGCAATTTTATTTCGTCGGAACATCCCATTTCAGCATATTTCAACCATCTCCGACCCAAATGGTCGCTATCTAATTGTAACAGGCCACATTCTGTCACGTCATGTGACTTTTTTAAATATATATGCACCCAACTTTGATGATCCGGCTTTTTTCAGGAAAGTTTTCAACCTCATCCCAGACCTTTCCACTACCCACCTCATCGCTGGGGGAGATTTTAATGCGGTATTAGACTGTTTCACTGATAAGCTTTCCACTCGCTCAACTGTTGCTTCTAATTCCACCATCACTCTAAACAATCTAATTGGATCTATGAATCTTGTCGATATCTGGAGGTTACATCATCCTACCGACAGAGACTTTTCTTTCTTTTCTCATGTGCACAAATCGTACTCACGAATTGACTATTTTCTAACAGATGCCAAATTGACTACTGATATAATTTCTACCAAATACCACAATATCCTAATTTCCGATCACAGCCCAGTTGAACTCAGTATAGACTTTGGCAGTGCAAAACCTATATTCGATTGGCGTTTCAACCCATTATTACTCAACGACTCACACTTTCGCCAGCAAGCAGCCAACTGGATCACAGACTACCTGTCCCACAATGACACCCAAGATGTCTCTGACTCTACCCTTTGGGAAGCTTTTAAAGCTGTAATGCGTGGCCACATCATAGCCTATGAGACCAAAGTGAAAAAAGACAGACAAAAGGAACTGTTAGAAATCACAGCACGGCTGTCTACCCTTGAAAAAGACTACAGAGCGTCTCTCTCACCCTCTAAGCTGAATGAAATAATGCAACTTAAATTTAAATATAACACTATTCTTTCCAATCAGGTGAGCACAATGCTATTAAAAGTGAGACAAAAACACTTTGAACTGGCTGACAAGCCAGACAAACTTTTAGCCCGTCAGCTCAGGAACATCCGGGCTAGCAGAGCGATTCATAAAATTAGAACCAAATCAGGCGCCATCTCCACTGACCCTAAAGAAATTAATGAATGTTTTCGCAAATTCTACGAAGACCTTTATACATCAAAGACTACTGCAGATCCGACACTAATTTCTGAATTCCTCCAAGCCCTTCATCTTCCTAAATTGAACCCCTCTGACCAAGTGGAGTTAAATGCAAATATAACACCGGAGGAAGTGGCGGGAGCAATACGTTCTTTCCCCAACGGGAAGGCTGCTGGCCCGGACGGGTTCAACATTGAGTTTTACAAAGCATATCTGGACAAAATCACCCCTTTAATGCTAAGGATGTTCAACCACTCTATTACTACCGGTAGACTCCCCGACTCTCTATATTCAGCCAACATCTCTCTGTTATTGAAAAAAGACAAAGACAAGACTGACCCAGCCTCATATCGTCCCATTGCCCTCCTCGGATGTGACCTCAAGGTGTTTACCAAAATACTTGCCAATAGACTTAATAAATGCATAACAAGCATAATCCATCATGACCAAACTGGATTTATTCCAGGAAGATTCTCCTTTTTCAATGTCAGGCGTCTGATGAATGTAATGTATTCCAGATACGACAAAGATTCCAAAATTTCCATTCTAGCCCTTGATGCAAGGAAAGCTTTCGACCAAGTTGAATGGAAGTACATCCTAGCAGTAATAAAGGAATTTGAGATGGGCGACAACTTTGCTTCCTGGGTTGAAATGCTATACGCTTGTCCATCTGCTTCAGTCATCACCAACTATAACAAATCGCCCACTTTTCCTTTACAGCGCTCCTGTCGTCAGGGCTGCCCTCTGAGCCCGCTGCTTTTTGCTATTGCAATGGAGCCTTTCGCTATCGCTGTAAGAAATCATCCCTCCATTGCTCCATTGATTTTAGGTAAAGTTGATCATCGTATCTCGCTTTACGCAGATGACGTGGTCTTGTTTCTTTCCCGCCCCGAAGAATCCCTACCTCACGTATTAAATCTTATAAATAAATTTGGTGAACTATCTGGTTACACTATAAATTGGGATAAGAGTGAATTTATGCCTCTAAAAGGAGTACTGGACCCAAACTTTATTAATAATTTGCCCTTCCGCGTCGTCACAGACAAAATTAATTATCTAGGAGTGGCTGTCCCCAAAAATCCCAAACTGATTTTCAAACTGAACTTTTTGAGCATGATAGAAAAACTTAAATCTAACATTGAAAACTGGAGACTGTTACCATTGTCTATGATAGGACGTGTGAATGCGATAAAAATGATGGCACTCCCCAGGTTTCTTTACCTCTTCCAAAGTTTACCCATATTTATACCCATGTCATTTTTTAAACTGTTGGACTCCATCATTCTTGCCTTTGTATGGGGTTTCAAAACACACCGCATCGCCAAAAAACATCTGACCAAGCCTAAATCCGCAGGAGGCCTCAGTCTGCCTAATTTCCAACATTATTACTGGGCCGCGAACACTAGAGCGCTGATGTACTGGCAAGGTGCGTACCCATATACAGTCACAGATTCTACCCCTGCATGGCTTGCGATTGAACAGGATCTCCCCAAAACTTCGCTTCCTGCCCTTCTCCTCACACCAACCATCTCCCCTAAATCTGTCATAGGTAACAACTTCATGGTTTCCAGTTCTTTGAAAATTTGGCGGCAAATAAAGAAGAATTTTAACCTTCCAGACACCTCAGTGTACGCGCCAATCTGCTATAATCACAACTTCCCCCCTTCACTTACCGACAATACCTTTTTGCTCTGGAAAACTAAAGGTCTTGTCACCATTGCAGACCTGTATATTGACAACACTCTTGCCAGCTTCGCACAGCTACAGGAAAAGTACACACTTCCTCCTTCACATCTCTTCCGCTTTCTCCAGATTAGAAATTACATCCGTACTAACATACCAAACTTTGAATCTTTTCATACCCCCTCTGACCTTTACACCATTATGAAGCGGGCCCCCGGCTCTAGAAAATTAGTCTCTTGCTTTGTTAATTTTTTTGCAGCCCACAACTCTGCTTCTACGCAACATTTAAAGGAAGCCTGGGAGGTAGATCTTGGTGTTGTAATCAATGATGATGACTGGGAAAACTGCCTCACTGCTATCCATGGCTGCTCTATAAACTCTAGACACCAACTTATACAATTCAAAGTACTTCACAGACTCCATTACTCCTGTACCAAACTGCATTCTCTCTACCCCTCTGTCTCTCCGATCTGCTCAAAATGCAAATTGTCCGAAGGCACCCTAGGGCACCTTTTTTGGTCTTGCCCCAAACTACACTCATTTTGGACAGATATCTTTAAATGCCTAACTACAATACACAATTGTGACATCTCTCCAGACCCATGTACTGCAATACTGGGCGGGTCTCAACAACTCTCATTTCTAACCCATCACCAACAAAAGACAATACAATACTGCATGGTCATCGCAAAAAGGAACATTTTATCCCTCTGGAAAAGTGAGGACGTACCTTCTTTTAAGACCTGGCTGTCTGAAGTAACTAGCTTATTGCACCTGGAGAGGATACGACATAGTGTCTCCTTAACCTCATCATCCTTTGACCAAATGTGGCAACCTTTCCTGTTTTATCTGTCAACAATGTCCTAGAAACATTTATTTTGTGGCTGGCACTGTTTTCATTTTCACCTTGTATTTTTTAAGAGCAGGTGTGTTTTGTTTGTTTGTTTTGTCTATTATTACTACTGCTATTAATATTAATCTTACACTATTTGATTTTAGTTTTTCTTTTCTTTTTTTTTCTTAGGGTGGGTGGGCTGGGAGTTATTTCTGTACTTTTACACTTATGTTTATGTCCCTGTTGTTTACTATTTGAAAATCTATAAATAAAGTAATTAAAAAAAAAAAAAAAAAAAAAAGAAAAACTGCATCTGATGGACTTCACAGATATTCATGATCACCAGAGTATTAATTCCTCTGCTTCTAGTGAGTTGACTTTTCAGCATTATCAGTAGTTTAATGTTTTAATTTAACAAGCAAAATACCTCACAAGGTTTTGCACAAAACATTATAAAGGTATTCATGGTCCTCAAAGGTTGAATCCTACTGCACCTGGTGATTGTTTGATGTTTCAGCTGGTGCCACCACCAGATGAAAGTTCTCACTTATCAAGAGAAATATATCTTATATGTGGTTCAGCACAAAATATTATAATAATATGCATTGTCCTCTGAGGCTGGATCCCATAGCCTGTCTTTTCAGCTAGCACCACCAGCGGATGAAAGTTTTTATTTATCTAGTAAAATACATAAATTAATGAATTGGCCCAGTAATTGGTATACATATTCATTGTCCCCTGAGGTTGAATCCCACATACCTACATATATAAAGATATTTCCAGAATCTAAGGTTTACATTTGTTTGTTCAGGGCTTCAGTTGTTACCTGGACTGCCATGACACTTTGGAGACTCATTTAACCTCCCCTTAGGATACACCCCTAATCAGTTCCTTGGTCAATTTTAATTTGTCAACTACTTTGGTTTCTCAAATATCTGGAAAAATAGAGATTCATCATCCTCAGGCCTGCTACAGATTACCTAGATTAATGTGATTAATGGTAGTTATATTGGTATTTCAATGTTCACTTAAGAAAGGGCTTTGAATACTTCCTCTGTCACTGATTGTAAATATGATATAAATTAATATATTAGTATTTAAGAAGAATGTGGTCCATGTCACATAAATGTCCTCCTCTAGTTCGCAGACTAAAGCAGGATTTTCTCAGTATTTTGACTCCCCCAACCTCTCTCTCATTTGCCTCACCCCCAGCTCCTTTTACTAATCTGAGATCAAAGCACCTACTGCTTCTTAAATAGCTGTTGAGTCAGCAGGCTGCCGATCTTAAAGTGCACACTACAGGAGAAACTTAACGGTAAACTCGGTAGCACACTGCTCTGGAGTTGATTACTGTGGCACATGGTCTTAGTAGAATATGTGATGTGTTGGAGCACTGGGGTAGCTCTTAAAAGTCCTCTTTTATTTGATTAGGCAATTAATTGGCTGAAAGCTTTACCTGGTGTTCTTGGGCAGAAGCACCAAAAATTGTACCACCAGGAATTAAGTCAAGAAGAAAATATACTCAACAAGTTACTGTAATAGTTAATTGACAAGTTTTTACTCTCCAACTTGAATATAAACCTGTAGCAGCAGCGGGTCACTAAGCTTAGAAAAAGATTTGAAATAGGTCGATTAAACTTAGACCAGGAGGTGATATCAAACTAATTTAAATCCAACCAGGATTTAAATTAGTTTTAACGACACCAGCAGGCTACGTAAACCACTGAATCAAACTGAAACGATTATCAGAGGGGCCTTGACATATTAAGTGAAATATCCCACAAACTAGTGGAACATGAATTTGACATAACTTCTTAAATTTAGTTTATGCTAATTAGCAAATGTTATGCTGACACACTAAACCACAATGATGGACATGCTAAACATTAGCATGTTTGCATTATAACTCAATGTATGCAAAGTATGTGGTCCAACACAAGCCTTGTATTAAAACACTGATAATTATTATGACAGACAGGGCCAGGCTATGCTTTAATAACTTTTGATCTAGATTTGGTTTATGCTAACTGGTTGACATGCTAAGCTAAAATTAACACAATGGACATTACACTTGCTAAATATTCATGCTAGCATTATACATTTTAGCAATTTAGCTTGCTGGTGTTAGCTAGCCTTGTATTACAGAAAACAAAATGTGGCATTTACAAGCCAAGCTAGCTAAGTGCCTACCAACACTAAAACTGTAGCTGAAACATATTAGATACAGCAAGCACATTAAAGAATGACTTGTTAAGGGAAACAACACACTCAAAAAATATTAATAAAAAACAATCTTGCATTAAAATAACATTGGCTCAATGTTTCTCCAATTTTCAACACTTATACTAAACTAGCCAGCTGCTGGTTATAACTTTATATTTGACAAAAGAGATTTAAGGGTATTATTATTATTTAAAAAATTATTCATTTACGATTTTATATGCTGAGACTGGGGGATGGGGGGTTACAAGCTATGATATCAGTGATGGACTGCTCCTGTTGATACCTATCTCCTGTTATCTTTGTTGCCAACTCTGTGTGGCATATAACAGGAGCAGGGATGAGTCTTTCCTGCCTTTGTGCAGAGAGGAAGCTGTCGACTCCCATTTCTGCTTCCATCAGAGGCAGACACAAACACCACTGCAGCATGGAATCACTGGGAGAGAGATGTGTGGGTCTCTGGGATGGTGACCTACTTTTGCTCCCCTCTTCAGTCTGCCGTAGAGAGCCGCAAGTCGCACTGCTGAGCACACAGCTTGTAATGTTATCCCTTTTGACTGCAGGTGCAAGGCGCTACTCCCACTGATGCATGTACAAATGCAGCATGGATATTCTGTATTATGCATGAATGTGTCTTTCTCCCAAAGTGTATTTTCAATTAATCTTAATCTATCTTGCACTAGAACTGCTGTGCTACTAGTAGTGATGTCTGTGTGCCAAGAATGAGAGTATTTGTGTGACCTGAGCATGATTTCTCTACGTCTTGATATTTAAACTGAAATCGTATTGTTTAACATTCAGGGAAATACAGTTATTTTTGTTCTTTCCATGAACTACATTGGGCGACTGATAAATTTGACATGTTTGCACAGTAAATACAGAGTGTCTGTTAGTAGCTAGTTTAGTTTGCTCACGTTTATGACCTATACTGCCACCAGCCACTAGGGAGAGGTACACTGGTAGAATTTGTACTGTTATGTCTGTACAATAAAAATGAATCCGCAGTTAGCATCTAGCTTACTTAGCTTAGCATAAAGATGGGAACATAGTGAAACAGTTAGTCTGCCCCCCTTAAACACACTGTATGCTGCTAATTAATTAACGTACTTAGCCAATTTCCTGTATTTATGTTAAGTTACATTAACTGTCTGCCATTGTGCTCTGTTTACATTAGCTATTTTTCACGGATTGTGCCTAAATTAGGGTTTCTAATTGCACGCAGCATTCAATTTAACTAATGGTTCCTAACTTCTAAGAAACACATTTACTTTCCTATGCATGTGTACAGTTTAACCTCAAAACTTCTACCAGTAAAGAGGGGTCACAAATAGACATGGATTTAATTTAAAAATCATTAGCAACCACTCAACTAACAGATAAATGTCGCTGTGTTAATATTACTTATTTTAATAAATTATATTCTGCATACTGATTCACATTTGAAAGCCCTTGACACATGACCTTTCAGAGCTTGAACTCCGCATTGCCAGAAGCTGTTTGCAGTCATGTTAAGATCACTGCTGACTTATTTAACAGTCCTGCCAATGTACATTAGCCTGTAAAGATAACGCCTTACCCAGAGTGCTTCTCTGGCTCGTGATGCTCCTCACAGCCTCCACTCGCTGCTGCTGCTGCAGTAACTTGATTTTCATGCTTTTACATGAGCTATAAAAATGGATCATTTGAAGCCCACTCATGAAGACATTTCAAAACTACACGGACAGTTCTACAACTGCAGTTAAACCCAAAGAGAAAGCTCTGCAGCAAAAAGTACTTTTCCTTAACAAATACCATGAAAACAAAAAATGCAAGACTGACCTGATCAGATAACAAGAACTGTTTGTCCATCCATGGCTGACCTACTAAAAATACACAGTTGCCTCATTACCAGACACATTATAGATTAATTACGTCAATCCTTCTGCCAGAAATGCTCACTACTAGTTTGTGGGTGAAAATGGTATGAACAAAAGTAGAAACATTATCTACTGTTTGAATAATCTGTCCTAAAAAACGCATACTTCTTAACCCTGCAGCATTCAATCCCCTCTTTTTTGTGCTAAAAACAACTTAAAGCTCTAACGTATCTTGTTTGTTGATTCAGAAAATTGTGGTTAAAAGTTCAGTAAGAAAATCTGGATATTGTATTTGTTATCTTAAAATGCTTGAAATCAGGAGTCTTTCAAATAATATAGAATTTATGGATATCAAGCGAATGCTAAAGGGTGAAAAATGCTTTAAATGTTTATGTTTATGAAAAGGAGTACTTGGCTTGGTGCTGAAAATCGAAGACATGATCATTTAGGTGTACTGACAAACAGAAAGAGCAGGCTAGGACTATTTTTGAGATGTATTGATTATAAAATGTTGACTATCACAATTGTAGGTGACCTGAGATTTACTGGCAGCAGAATTATAAAAAATTGGGAATTTCTTTCATTCATTCATCTCCTGCTGCTTGTCCTGTGAAGGGTCGTGCGGGTGCTGGAGCCTATCCCAGCTGTCACTGGGTCCCCAGTCTATCGCAGGGCTAACACAGAGAGACAGACAACCATTCACACCCATGGACACCTACGGCCAATTTAGAATCACAAGTTAACCTAACAGGCATTTCTTTGGATTGTGGGAGGAAGCCGGAGTACCCGGAGAGAACCCACGCAGACACAGGGAGAACATGCACAGAAAGGCCTCAGTCGGTCTGGATTCAAACCTGGAACGTTCTTGCTGTGAGGCATCAGTGCTAACCACTATGCCAGTGTGAAAAATGGGGATCTATTTAGCACATTTATATAGCATGCTATCAATCTGTAGGAACATACTGTAATAATAAAAAGACTCTCAGCAGAGCAGCAAGTCATTAGAAGTTCTGACCTTGGCTCCTTTGTGCAGTAATCGTGTTAGGATTAAGCCTAATTGCTTACGGAGTCACTGGCTTTACAACCAAAAGCCCTTCAGTGTTGCGGCCCCTTATGCAATGCAGTGTGTTGTTCCTGTCAGTGATCCCCGTGAGGGAAACAGTGACAGGATCTCATAAAGAGTGGAGAGGGTGAGTACTGGGTCAGGGATGGAAGAGCTGGAACAAAAAGACAAAGGAAAGTACATTTCAGGAAGCTCGTTCTGCTGAATCAGCGTGACTGGTATCAGAAATTTAGAGATATCCACATCATCACTGCAAACGTGTAAGGACGAAGGGGAGCGGGGTCATCCAGGGTCACAGTGGAAACATGCGTCACCAGAGCAGAAAAGCTGACCTCTTCAGAGAAATATTATTGAGCTGAAACGTTGTCAACAAAAGGTCAATTTAGGTTGGTCATTTGGCTCTAGCTGTTTCCCAAGGAAACCTTGAAGGAATGGTTCACTATAATGCCAAATGTATGACTGTTAAATATGAAGGCCGGCAGTTTAGTCTAGCTTTGCATGAAGACTGACAACAAAAAGAAGCAGCTAGCCTGAAAGTGTGATAAGAGCTTAATAACTTGCCAAACATCACAGAACTCGGTTGATAACCCAATGTCGGTCTTATTCATGAAACCATTAACACTGACCAGATGGCTACCATATAACCATGGTTGCAAAGGATGTGGAGGAAGAAGAAAAAAACAGAAGAATTCAAACTGCATTCAACAGCAAAGGAATAAAAAGTTGTTTCAAGGGAGGATTTAAAAACAGGCAGTGTCAAAGTGCAACGGTAATCTTTTCCAGAGGTTGTGGGCTGCAGCTGCTAAAGGATGTTTTTCTCTATGGCTCCACCTTGTTCTAGGGACAACCAGAAGAAACTATTCAGCACACAAGAGTGACCTGAATGGGACATGAGGCTGTAGCATGTCAGAAATTAAAGTTTACATTTGTAAGACCATTCATTTTCCTGGATACATTTCATTGTCCCCAGGAAAAGGTAGGACAGTGGAATAATAATTTACTTTTATATATACAGTATTCCCTGCTTCCTATGCTTCTTGTGCACAAGTGTACTAAACTACAGGTTCATAGTTTTCAAGGTTCAAGGTTTTAATAAATAAACTGCCTTGCATAAAGTGCTTTTGGACCTACAGAAGTATTTAGAATATTTGAGATCCAAATTTGTATGAGACCATTTGGTTGTAGTTAAAAGAAATCTGTAGATGCCAGCATCCACTCAAGGTTGATATAAAGGTCTTTGGCATCAGTCATAGCACCAATAAAACTATCCAAAATAAGAAAAAAAGAAATATGTTCAAAGAATGGATTATGAACAGTAGCTGAAAGTAGATCCTCTCCATGATGCTAAGCTGACTGTAAACCAACAAAGAAGCTCATAACTTGCCCCTGTACATTTTGTCTTAGCACCTCGAAGCATCTCACCCAGGACGTTTTGTTCACGTCGTCAGTTCTGCTCGGCTAAAAACGTCTGGCCAATGAAGGTGAACATTTGTTTCTCTGAGCACGTTGTTTTGGGGGGAAAGTAGGGCAAGAAGAGCTGCAGGCTTGTTAAGTCCCCGCCTACCGAATCACAACACGCACAGCTCAACCGAGCATGAATATAGTGCACGTGAGCTCTGATAACTTTATTATAATATTGACACACGAGGATGGCTGAGCATGTTCTTTTAGTGGAATGATTTTTTTTTGGACGTTACAACGGATCTTTTGTTCTTTCATCTCTCCCAGACATCATCAAAAGACTGATTTAATATCAAATGACCAGAGTGTGTGTCCTCTTGTGTACGGCTGGGAGAGACCCCAACAAAACAGAGGCTGGTGTTGCTAGGCGATGGCTCAGTGCTGCTGAGGGAGGCGGGATGAGGGACAATCAAAGGAGCTGCTCACTACTGACGTCTTTGACTCTTCATCACCTCAGCTCAGTCTCACATGCTTCTGTTGGTTGAAGACTGTCTGAGACGGACTAAAATAGACAGACTGAAATATCTCAGCTACTATGAGATGAATAACAATAACCTTTTATACAAAGATTGATAGTGCACGGAGCATGAATCCTGCTGACTTTTCCTACAGCATTGCCATCAGGTTGACTGTTGTGGTTTACATCTTAACACTGGTGGATGTATTGGCATGATGAATCACTGCACAATCATTTCCCTCACAGCGAACTATAATGATCACATAATGAGCACATAACTTTGCCAGTGCTGCATGAAGATTAGTTTATGAAAGCAAATAATGTAATTAGGTGAAGACAAAGTACCAGACAATTTTATTTTGGGAACATTTATGAAAACAAGCTGCTTCTAATGTTGGTATAAAACAAATACAAAGACATAAGAACCCCCAAATCATCCCATTAAAGCTTTATTGTCTTTGCAAAGTGTAAGAGGGGACTGTCTTTCTAATTAAATGTCCCTGCAGAGTTGCACTTGAATGATTGCGTTTAAGGGCCTATAACTAACATTCCCCACCCAAATACGACATTGCCTATATTCAAGTGACATGGTTCAGATGCTCCAAGTCCAGCCCCTTTATTAATTTCACCCAAAACAACATGTGCAAAGTCTTAAATCACACCAGCTCTCCTCTCCAACAGAGAGGTAATTCACTGTCACTCTATTACCACTGGTGTTGAAAAACAAATCTCAGTTTGAATTCCCTACTTAAAAGTATAGAAAATAACAATAGATAAGGAATATACAATGTAAAAGAAGCCTTATCTTTCATAGAAAGTACACAATTTTAAACTCTGTGGAAAATAACTTCACTGAAACAGGTGGGGCCTGTAGTTGAGTGGCAGTTTCTGAACCTGAACTTGTACTAACACAATGCTGCCATCTAGTGGCCACATCCAACAACAGCACCTTTAACTGCTGGATGAGTCCTGTCTGTCCCTCAGCTTGTTGGTGACTCACGCTGCACGCTTTCTCCTTTTTCTTGTCTTTAACTCTGTGAAAGACAAGTTATGTTATGTTAAAAGAAGTTCTTCAGACAACACTAGATTATAACTGACAGGTGATTATAATATCCTGCTCATTAACCTGTATATATGGTCTCACCTGTACATACAGTTGAGGCCGAAATTATTAGCCCCCCTATGAAATTAAATTTTTTTTCCAAATTTTCCCAAGTGCTTTTTTAGTAGAGCATGGAATTTTCAACATAGCATTTCTAAACATATTAGTTTTCTTTAGAAAGCATAAATTACTTCAATTTGCACACAATAACAGAATTGTTCAAAAAAATAAAAAATTACCACAGTCAATATTATTAGCCCCCTTAAGAACTGACCATTTTATTTAGCCATAGCACAAACCACTGTTGTGCAATGATGTGCTTTGACTTTGTAATGCTCAAAGCTTGTAAAATCAAGTTAAAATTAAGAGTTATCTCCCAATTTACACACAGTATAAATCCTCCAATAAGGGTTTTGGCTGGCACTTGAGGAAGCATCGTGCCAAAAACAAAAGAAATCAGTTTAGACTTGCGAAAGAGAATTGTTGATGCTCACAAAGCAGAAGAAGGATACACAAAGTTATCACAGCGTTTCCAAGTGTCAAGAAGTGGAGTGAGAACCATCATCAAGAAATTAAAAGAGAGCCACACAGAACAAGCCTGGCAGAGGTAGGAAGCGAAGTATTCAAAGACCCTGGAAAGAAAGATGTGTCTAAAGACCCCAGAACAACCGCCAAGATACTAGGGAATGACTTAGCCTTGTCGGGAATTGTAGTCTCAAAGAAGACAATCACTGGAGTTCTGCACAGGAATGGACTGCGAGGTTGCAGACCAAGAAAGAGACTGCAGAGAGTGCAGAAGAGACCTTAAAGGCAGACTGAAGTATGCTAAGGACAACCTGGAAAAAGATGATGCATACTGGAAGCATGTCCTTTGGTCAGATGAGACGAAACTAGAGCTCTTTGGCCACAGAGACATTGCTTATGTGTGGAGAAAGAAGGGTGAGGCGTATACCAACAGAACACCATGCCCACAGTGAAACACGGTGGAAGGAGTATTATCCTGTGGGGATGCTTTAGTGCATCTGGAACTGGGAATCTGGTCAAGGTGGAAGGAATCATGAAGAAAGAAGGATATTTGAAGATTTTTAAAGAAAATGTCAAGCAGTCAGCAGCAAAACTGGGTCTAGGTCATCGCTTTGTCTTCCAACACGACAACGACCCAAAACACACGTCACTCCTGGTGAAGAACTACCTCCAGAAGACCAAAGTGAATGTTACTGAATGGCCTGCACAAAGCCCTGACTTGAATCCTGTAGAAAATCTGTGGGGTGAACTAAAGACCAAGGTCCATGCCAGAATGCCATCAAATCTGGAAGATCTTCAGAGATTTGCCAAAGAAGAATGGGCTGGTATTCCTCAGGAGACATGTCAGGGACTTGTTGAAAACTACAACAAACAACTACAGGCTGTTATCCAGCAAAAAGGATACACAACTGACAATTGACCTTTGGCTAAGCCCCGCCCCCCTTAGTTACTGTTGCTACGTCCGACATTCTCTTCTGGGCTGTGGTTTTCTGGTTATCTATAAGGCTCTGGTATCAATATCAAGGAGCAACACTGTTCATGCAAAGCTGGGTACGTCTCTATTCACTTCTATAATCGTTATTACGAAGCAAACGGACTAACGTTACGCACGTATAACGTTGTATTTCTTCAGCGTGTGCTAGCGTATCAACAACTATGCAACTTAAGCTGTAACGGTGATGTTTTGGTTAGCTCCACAGGGTTTTGCGCGCACATCATTGGGCTTATCCATACCCTGGATGCTGGATATATACCGACAGTATAGCCTGCCGAGACCGAAAATATGAGACGCCTGCGTTAAAGTCAATGGAGCTCTGCGGAAAAAGTGTCGGACCCCTGTGGGAGCTCTCTTGGCTTTGATTGGTCAATCTACATTCTAGGGCGGGGCTTAGCCAAAGGTCAATTAACATCAGGGGGGCTTATAATTTTGACCCTGGTAATTTTTGTTTTTTGTGAAATAATTTCATTTCTGTGTGGAAATTAAAATAATGTAAGCATCCAAAATAAAAGGCGGATGTTTGAAAGACATGTGTTAAAAATCCTTTGCTCTGTTTAACAGCACTTGGGAAATATTTTAAAAAGAATCAAATTTCCATAGGGGGGCTAATAATTTCGGCCTCAACTGTAGGTTCTGATCTGTAAATATTGTCCATATGCTGTAAAACCATACTTATTTACCATAATATTTATGCCACGTGCACTTACTGCCTATTGCACTTCTGGTTAGATGCTAAACTGCATTTCGTTGCTCTGTACATGTACATGTGTAATGACAATAAAGTTGAATCTAATCTGAATCTAATTACTTACTGACTGAAGTGCCGCTGGAACCACTGTGAGGAGCAGCCTCTTCAGATGCAGGTCTCGCTGCTCGTATCAGGTATTTAGGTACATGCTGAAAAAATAAGAATAACAGCGTTAAGGAAGGTTGATTTCATCATGTGGCCATGATGTTTCCTGCCCGTTTCCTGAATCTGGATGAGTATAAGTCCTGGATGGGGGTCAGGCTGGCACCAGTAATCTTTTCTGCTGTCCATCCCGTTTGGTGGCTGATCCATGTTACATGGGCAGGTTTAGCTTCCTGAGCTGGTGCAGGAAGTACATCCTCTACTGGGCCTTTCTGAAAATAGCGTCTACGTTGGATGTCCATTTTAGGTCCTAGGGGACAGTGGAACCCAGAAGCCCAAATCTTTCCTTCGCAGAGACAGTGTTGTTGGATATGGTGATGGGGGCCGCACCAATACTGGATTTCTCTTTTACTCAGTCTTAACATTTGGATGACAGTTCAGCCAGGAGAGTCCTGGTTGAACTGTCATCTTGCATTTGTGACTTGCATAAATGTAGGTGATTGCAGAAAATCTGATTTCCATGCATAATTTTGAGGACATGCGTATTGGGGACGTCTGGACTGATTGTGCAGTGATAGCATCTGTATCTGTAAGTGTTTCAGCAATAAAGAGATATCACACAGGCTACCCACAGAGGTCCTTGACCTCGATTCAGCAGAGCTCTCAGCAGTATTTATCACAGTGGGACACCTGAAACCAGCACTTTGCTCATTTAAGAAGGTTATCAGACATCTCTGCTTCCAGACTGCGGGAAATCACGATGAGCTAGCGTCTGCACAAGCAGCAGCAGCAGCAGCAGCAGCAGCAGCATAAAGATGAAGCAACCGAAACCAAGCAGCTTTCTCCAGACAGCAACTACAAACACCACCAGGCGCTCGTCTTCACAACGACACGCCTGATGAAAAGGCATCTTTGCACCCACAACAGTAAATGAATGACAGTACGTGTATGTAAAACATTCAGCAAAGGAGGAAGTGTGGTCGAGTGCCACAGCGGTGTGTGTACACTCACAGGTTTGCATTGCACAATCTACGGTATCCATTAAACAAAAGAGGTCTTCTCTTCCTGCGTCTTTGATAAAAACTACAAATCTTCTTTGCTTTACTTGCATGAACAAGACAGGGTCATACGTGATGTTACTTAGATTAGTATCAATACATTTGGTACATTTTCAGAAGACGCAAAGAGCATAGATTTTACATCACAGTTAACATCTTCCATCCATTTAAGTGAAAAATATCGAGGCATACATTTACTAAAGGCCTTTGCATCTATTTTTCTTTTAGGTCAGGTGTGGTTAACTTGTGCAAGATCTCCAAAACAGCATTATTTATCTTTAAATGACCGATGATTAAATGATATGTTTATTGTCCAAAAAAGGTGTATACAATTATAACCAGTGACCAGTGGAAATATGAACACTCAACAATTGAGATAACAAGGACAACGTCATTTACTGTGTTTTCATGAACACTAACATTCTCCTAATTATCCGAATAAAATCCCAATCAGAATAATAATACCTCATGTAACACCCTCAATCAGAACACTGGTTTCTAATCTACTAACCATGTAAACACTTGATCTGATTGTTTCTTAGTGGTTAGAACAAAATCCACCCTCTGAACATGTTTGCTCCACATGAGATAAACATCAGGTGGCGTGAAAAGGTTCTAGGACAAAACAGAAACACGGAAGCAGTGTGGTTGAGCCCACTAAGTAAATCTTCTTCTTCTGTAGATTGAATTCAGTGTCAGTGAAGTTTGGGGGGGGGTGGTACATTTCCTGCATTTTTCTGGTGTATTTTAGATTCTCCACAGTGGGCAGAACCACTTTGTCAAAAAAGTTGTATTGAGCTTGATGTTTCCTTATCAGATCATTGTATTTAGGGTCCATGTTAACAGTTAAATTGGAACCTCTAATCAGTAAGGTTAAAGAAATATTGTCCGTGTAAACGTAATCATTGTTAATTGCTCTGTGTAGGTCTTGTACAACATCGTGTAAACAAGAAAATATCAGCTGCTGACCTAAAGACTTTGATTCAAGCAGTCAGGGCACTCAGGGCAGCGTTACAGAGCACTGTGCGCCAAAACCACGTGCCACAAAGACAGTTTCTTCCCCCGGGCTGTCGCTCTGATCAACTCTGAGCAGTCACAGAGTGTGAACCATTCACATGAACAACAACAACAACTCTGCATTAATTGTATATACTGACCGTACAAACTCCTGGATCGTTGTATATATCTGCTCTTATATTTTATGTGTACAGATTGAGATTTAGTTTTTACGCTTATTGAAGTTTTGTGTGTTTTTGCACAAGAGAGCAAAAACCAAATAAATTCACATGCATGTCAGCTACAGTATGTGCCATGTTTACAGCCTATCTATGGGTACCTTAAACTTTTTTTATAATGCACTCCTTGCACAGATAACTGAGAAATATGGTATATGTACACATCTTAATAATGTTTGAGATGTACACATTAATTAAGTAAATATTAGTCTGCTGAATACTGTACTGACCCAGGAGGCTTGGGGGCGACGAATAGGACTCCTGTTGGCTCTGTTCTGGATCCTTGCGCTGTGTCTCCGTTCAGTGGAGCTGCTGGGACGACTTACGGTGGAGGGCCGAAGGCGACTGCTGGTAGATGCAGTTTCGTCCACTTCAGCGAGTAGGTCTGTCAGTTCTCCATCACTGATCTCGTCCTCCACCATGGAGGTCTCTGCACAGAGACAACAACACAAATTCTTCACTTATCCCATCACATAAGACCCACAGCAGTAGGCCTACTCCTGCATGCAGAGCATGTTACAGTGTTGGGGAAATGTTACAGCCATTCATCTTTTCTGATTTCCAAACAGGAAACAACTGAGAAATGTTCTTATAATTTAGCAAAAGGTTGGAAGAATCCATTCTTCCAGACAGACACTATAGAGTCACTGCAGGTGACAGTCAATATTAGTTTTTTTTCTTTGCTTTATTGTATTTAGAGACACGTGTGTTTTAGTGCTAACTTTTTTAATGTTAGCATGTTAACATGTAAGATGATGAAACACAAACATGTTCACATTGTCATTGCAAGCATGCTGATGTTAGCATTTAACATAATGCACTGCTATGCCACTTTTCAACAAACACAAAGTATTTGGGACACAAGCTACTATTTCGTTAACGCCACCGCTTTACCTGCACGAGGATGATCGATCACACACTCAGGACAAATCCAGTCACCTCCAGGGTCAGTGTTTAATGATGGTGTCAAGCAGTCCATGTGATACCTGAAAACAGACACATCAGTGTTTCTGTCACTACAGCCCACACCATCCCATTGCGACAACCGAAGTGTCAGACGGTGGAATCACGACGCACCAAAACTATGCCAAATTCGTACCCTGAATCGCAGTGTAAACACATTAGAAGTCGGGGCCTCCGGTCGCTGCGCCCACATTCCTCACAGATAATAGCACTGCTCCCTTCCTCTTCGTCATCGTCCTCATTTTTCCTCGTCCTCACTTCGATCTACAGCAGCACAAACTCTTCAGCCAACAGCACAGATTACATATAGAAATTACATTTACTTAATTTCCGAAGGGCTTATTTCATCACACCTTCTTTTGAATGTCCCCTCCAGGACACCGTCTCTGATGGATGAAGGCAAAACTGATCCGATCGATTGGGCAAGTGTTGGAAGTCTGAGACAAAGACATGCAGCTCAGTTTACACTTAATAGTGCTTTATAAAATAGGGAAAATAGAACAAAGAAAAGCACTGTAACGTACAACATACATTTATGAGTACATATTTCCTCCTATTATAACTATTTGAGAAAATCCCAAAACTATTTGCAAGAACAATAGTCTATAATACAACTATATTTCATTTATTATTGATATTATACATTGATCATGTCATGTGCATCATCTATAGTGTCTTTTTTTCAGCTCAGGTGGATTAATTTCTTTTGATTTGAAATATAAATCAGTGGTTTATTGAAGACATTCATCGAGCAAACACATTGACAAAGTGCTTATGGCTGCAGTGACAAATGCATGTGACTTCCTTGTTTTTCTTTTTTCATACATAGCTGCAAATTAAATATATGATTTCTGTTACTGCAGTTTGACAGAACAAGTGTATGGATGACAGGGTCGTTGTGGACATATGGAAGATACCTGTGTCAGGTGAAGTGTGTATTTACCTGGGACCACTGGAGAATACATTCAAGACAAAACACGTGCTGGCAGTTCCCCAGAGAGGCCACAGTTTGCTTTTCAAAGGGACTCAGGCAGATGTAGCATTTATCTGAATCTGACTTTTCCATGATTCAAGACAAGAACTCTATATAATTTCAACATACAACAAAATCAACAGTAACGACTAATATTCCAAATAAGAGTTATTATTTAACAGTTAAAGCAGAGCGACTCTAAACCAGACAACCATTAAGCTATGACTATCGTATAAACTGTTTTTAATTCAACTCTATATTTCTCCAAAATGGTGTTGTTAACTACAGACAACAGCTAGCTAGCTAGTTAGCTAGAATTAGCCGGGTAGCTAACTCTATCATAAAGCCGCGTGGCTGCTAATTAAATTAAACAATGTTAAGTATCCTCCAGCTTTTATCTATGCAATTTAAATCATGTGTTATAAGACTAAATTATGATTCGCATATTAGCAGAAACGTTAAAGTCTCTCGCTGCTACTCTCAAATCTACTTCATGTTCCGCGCTACACATGAAAACATCCGGTCTAATTCCTTCAGAATAAGAGCCGCAAATTTCCAATTGTATCGTTGACTTTTATTGTTTGTTCATTAAAAAAATAAATAAATAAATAAATCATTCTTAAACACTGCATTTATAGGAAAATTATATATATTATTGCATAACATATTATGCTATAATATTATTAGTAAAATTAAATCTTTTGTGCACAAGACATGATCTAATGTTCTACATCACACAGCGTGTTCATCTCTAAATCAACTTCATAGACACACAGGACCCATACCTTGCATAAAAAGGTCTTTATTTGTAATTAAAAAGGCAGCAGTCAAACTATTTTTGGAAATCTTGAAGAACCACGTTTAAGATGTCACTTTAATTATATAATAATTTCCCTCTACATGTTCATGACTTCAGAATTAGGTAACAGTTCAAACTAGTTCAAGAAGTTTGAGATGAAATTTCTGGTTTTCTCTTTGACATTTTTAACAGACTTTCCTCAGGCAGATGTGTCACACACAAAAAGAAGCACTGTTTTCCATGTGGGTGAGTTGTATTTTTGCACTTGGTACAAAAGAACCAATGTGTTTATTTACTGCAGTGGTTGGGTGGGTGAAGAGGAGACAGTAACATTAACGTATGCTTTGGTTTCCTGCTAACAAGTTTACACCTGCCCACTGAAACAGGAAACGAAGACGATACTGAACACAGAGTTGTGTTATCTGTACTCACTGCAGTCTGAGGGGAGCAGAGCGAAAGAAACACTTGGATTTCGTCACGTTCTCAGCATAGTGTGGAGGTTTTCTATGTTTGGAGATAAAGTCCATCAGGTGAGTGATTTTAAATGAATGACCGATCTTATATTTCTTGAGAAGGTTGATTATTTCAGAAAATGTTTATCTATTGAACACGTGTTTGGATTCTGCCAAAACTATACCACTCAGTATTCAAATTTGTGGAAAAATCTATGAAAAATGAAAAAAATTAAATACTTAAATAAGACGTGTAGTCTAGAAGTGTAACTATGTTTGTTTTCTTTTTTGGTGGAATTCTTTCGTCTGGTTACACTTTTTTTTCAGGTAATTCCTGAAACAAAGCACAATAAGAATGCATTACCTGTCCCTAATAAATCATGAGCGATTTGGAATGAAGTTGAACTTTAGGGACAAGTATGAAGTGGAATAAGAGAGTTGTTTACTGTAGTTGCCACTATGCTGTTCCATAAAAATCTGTGTGAACGTTATAGCGGAAAAACTGAGTGGAAACATGTTTGTCACTACAGTTACAGGAGACGCTGTGCCATGCTGCAACATTTTTGAGAATCAACCTACTCGGTCTTTTTTGAGCTGACAAATAAACCACCTGCCACAATGAACCACACAATGAACTGCAGCAACCCATCAGCAGAGTACCAGTATTACTTTTTCCCGGTGGTCTACATCCTCACTTTAGTTATAGGTCTCCCAGGAAATCTGGCTGCCCTCTTCGTCTTCACCTTCAAGATCACCCCACGCACAGCCTTCAGCACCTACATCAGCAACCTGGCTCTGGCAGACATCGTCATCCTCTGCACTCTGCCCTTTAAGATCCACTACCACCTCAACAGAAACAACTGGGTGTTTGGAGACATCACCTGCAGAGTCACAGGGATTCTGTTCTTCACCAACATCTACTTGAGCATCTGCTTCATGACTTGTATCTGCGTGGATCGCTACATGGCCACAGTGCATCCGCACACTTATCTGAGGATGCGGAGCCCCCGGGGCTCTCTGGTGGCGAGTGTGGTGCTCTGGTGCATTGCCGGAGTGGCTGTCCTGGTCTTTATCCTCATGGGACCTCTGGAAACCAACGCAGATGGATCAGGAGTCCATAGCTGCTTTGAGAACTTCGCCAAGGAAGAGTGGGACAAACGTCTGCTGCCGTACAGCGTGCTGGGTCTGATCTTTGGCTCCCTGCTGCCCTCCATGATCATCCTGGTGTGCTACCCTCTGGCTGCGAGGCGTATCTCCATGATAAAGACTAAAACAGCCCAAAAGGCCGTGAAGGTCATTTACACCATCCTCGCCATCACGCTCCTCTGCTTCCTGCCCAACCATGTGGTGTACCTGCTGCACCTCCTTTGGCGGATGGAACGTATCAAGAGCTGCTCGGCTGGCCAAGCCATCTACAGCGCCAGGCGAGTCACCATGGCGCTCGTCACCCTCAACACATGCCTTGATCCTGTGCTTTACTACATCACCACCAGCTACTTCAAATGGAAGAACTTAAAGATGACGTGGCTGTGGGGGGCAGTGAGCGGGAGGAGGGGTGTTTATACCATAACAGTGAACGAATAGGTATAACAGCACATGGGTACTGTAAATACAGCTGTAAATATAGTTCTGTATATGCTTCAATATCATGTAATATGAATCTGAAATGAAACATTAATACAAAACTGTTTATTCAAATAGATTTTGACCATCAAAATAAAAAGGCTAAATCAGAAATCAGTATCTCATTTTTTTTTAGTTTATGAAAGAGTCCAGTGTGCTCTCATAAAGAATGGCCCAATCAGGAAGGGGGCTGGTGCACATGTAAGGATCAGGGTCCAGACAGTAACACATAGCAGGTTCAGCATCTGTGTTGGTGACATTCACAGGGGGAGCATTTGAGAATTGTTGCACTGAGACGGTGTTTCTAGCCTCCAGAAATAATGGCTCCAAATACATCTTTAAACGTTCATGTTCTGGGACTAAATATATTTTAGCACAGTCCAGATGGAAGCCCCTTTTTCAGCAGATTTGAGAGGAAGCTCCCCAGGTCTTCATCCTGAGGAGAGAAAAGAAGTGGAAGATGTACATCAAAATTTGATGTACAATTTTTGAATGTCAAAAAAAGACAGAACCAAGAAAACGATCACATTCAAGAAGCTAAAACCAACATATATTTGCATTTTGGCAACAAAAGTGTTTTAAACCAATTATTTTACAACATATTCAATAGTTTTACATGTACATTTTCTTTTAACCACTTATATTTATTTTATACACAATTTTTCAAGTGAATATTGAAAAGGTTAACAATCATTTTATTTTAAAAATCCTTGAGATGATGAGTTGGTTTTTAAGGAGTGTTAATAGTTTACTGTGGCTCATACACAGAAAAATGTTGCCTCTTTTAACCTACATATACTATATTATTACTTTCCCTTTTTATAAAAATCATTAATGTAAATTTCACTACACTGTTCCTATAAAAGGGATCTTTACATTTGTTATAAGCTGTATTCTGTTTTTACAGCCAGAAAACAGAGACGCAAAGAAAACGTTTAATCTGTTTTAATTAATCTTCTAGTGAAAATATACTATACAATCTGTCAGACACTTTATGGGGGAACCAAATGTCGAGACAATGAGGCAAAAAATAGACACGATGCTCTTTGTGCTTCGGAATGCGTGCAGCCACAAAAACCCCTCTGCCTCCATTGCGCAGTGGCAATGTTCAAACAGGCAGGTTTCCCCTCTCTCTGCCCTCCCTGAAGTGTCACTTTGAAAGCCCCCATGCTCATACTGTCCACCCACACGAGCGCTTTCACTACTCTAGGCTGAACTTCGGACAGTGTAAGCACGTTGAACTGTCTTCCCCTCAGCATTGTGGTCAACCCCAAAATATTACACCCACGCATATACAGATATAGGACAGGAAACTGTGTCATTGTCTTTTATCAGTGTCCTTAGGCTCATTTTGATCAAGATCGATCCCTCCCTCTCTACTGCTTCTTTTATTTAGTTTAATAAACGAGAATATCAAATAGAAATAATAAATACCTACTTCAAATCTTTGAGATTTCACATGTCAAAGTCAATTAAATAACACTTTGCAACTAGTAGTGAATATGACTTGCTTTCATCGTCTCCACTGAAACAAGCTGTCTGACTGTAGCAGAATGTTTCTGTTGCTTTCGCTGCATGCATTAGTACGACACAGCTTTATCATTCTTTTAGGTAGCTTTAGACAAGTGTTTGGTAAATACCCACTGAAGCCCTGGGAATTGTATTAACGAAAATGCCTGAGTTTTCAAATGTGCACTTATTATGTCATGGTTTGATCTATTGTAAAAATTCAAATGGTATATGGTTCAGTCACTTATGTTTTCCAGGTTCTTATTGTGTTGAGATGGTGTAGATGTACAGGAATAGTCAAATTACCTGATAACTCCAAGAAAGCAGCAGGACTTTGGTGGTGGTGTCTTCTGCGGAGGAGGACACTTTGATGACGATGGACTCCACCATGACTGTGCCATCAGGGAGGTGTTGGATGGTGTAACCCTTTAACACACTGAAGCAAAGAAATACAGAGGTTACAGGAGTTTTACAGAAAGCTGATACACATTAAACATCTCTTCTACGAAAGCCGTCAAGTCAGAATTATACTGACAGTCATTTTAAAGAGCAAACGTCAGAACAAGCAGAAAACAAGAAAGTCATGTGGTTTGTAGGAGTACGATCAAGAAAGAGGAGCGCAGATGAATTGCAAAATAAAACACATGAATAATTAAACAGAGACCCTGTGACCTTCCTCTTCCTCTCACCTCTTGAGGTGTGTGTAGATTCTGTGGAGTGTGTCGGGGTCGCTGTGCGGGTCCTGGAGCTGGACGCGGCAGGTGAAGCGTAACTGATGCTCGTTGAGGCCGAGCTCCTTCAGGGCCTGCTCAGACGACACCAGCTTCAGACTCTGCAAATATATGGTTGTTGGTAAATAATAAATAATGGTAACAGAAGAACTGCAGGTCAAAAATGAAATAGGTACAGATACACTCTGTCTCACAGTCCTGCAGTAAACTGAATCTTCATTATGATTATAATGTTTTCTTAGAGAGGTCTTTTGTTATTTAGCCTTAATGATATAAATTAGGTGGACAAAATAATGGAGGGTAAAAGGAAAACAGTTCATGAAGGCAGCATTTACTGCAGGACTGCTTGATTAGTTTTGGTTTTGGTGTTCATAAGAAACTGAAGAGCATATTAAAAACTGTGAACTTACGTTTTCTTTCATGATCAGGGTTCCATGCATGGTGCGAGGTTTTTTAGGATCAGGTAGGGGCCCTTCAATACAACAACACGTAATACATAAACTAGCAAACAAATACATAAAGACACATGCTGATGGAGATACAGAGGGTGTTTGTAGGTGTTTCTCATAGCACTGAAAATTACAGTCTGTCCAAAAAAAGAGAGGCAACAAATCAATATTCAACAACTCTACTGTTTTTCTCTATGAGAGTTTTTCTCCTTTATGACACGTGTTCTTCTTTCATTTCCTCAAACTAAGACCCACAGATAATGTTAGCCAATATTAATACAACCGTCTGGTTATAAATCAGAGTGAACACTATATATATATATTTTAATAAATATATATATATATATATTCTATTCTGATTAAGAAATGTTTGATCATTGTTGCACTGTTTTATTTCACGGCTGTCTATGACTGTAAATCTCTCACTGACAGCCTCTGATCAGAGACTGAAGATAAAAATTAATTTTATACATTAAATGTAAGGCTCAGTTTCTGTTAAATAGACAATTGTAGCTTTGGACGTCTAATATTACAACTAATAGTACAGCCAGCTAAGGTAGCCTAGATAATCTGATATGATTTCAATTTAATAAATGTAATGTAGTTTCATACTGCCAGCTTTTACCACCACTTGAAGAGACAAAACTAAATCTCTGTGCCTCCTAAAACTACAACAGAAATTGTACAAAAGTCTGCAAATATAAGAATTCATTGGGACTGGCGTAAATTGAGGTAAACAGTGACCTTATCACGGCGACGCTAGGACACAATGACCCCTTTCCCATTCAGAAAATCTCATCACTTCAGAGATACCTGGATTCCAACAGTTTTCAGGAAATAGCGGTTTCAGACCAACACCACAACGGAACAATAGGTTTTGGAAAGCTTTTAAATTTAACAAAAGTCACTTCAACCAAATGAACTGAAATCCCAACGTCAAAACAAACAAAAATCTGAAGTGAAACTTTGTAGGCGGGCTGTACCTAAACCATCATTACCACAGAGGTGAAGGTACTGTACCTCCAAGAGCCATCTCCCTCTTGAGCAGGTTGAGTGACATATCCACAGGCACACTGGGGTTTGTTGTCACAGTTTCTGTCTCTCCGTTCGCTGGCATGTAACAGTCTATGTCTGCCATTTAAAAACAAAAGCATTAACCAGGCTGGAAACGCCCTCTCCTCCTACATTTTTAACATAACTGATGTGTGGATGGTCTAAATCTGCAACTACAGCTGCACTCACTGAACTCCTGCTCGATCTTGCCCTTGAGGAACTCCATTTTCACGGCCTCTCCGTGCACCAGCAGCATGTTACGAGGCTCTGCCATTCGAATGAGCTGCATGATGCCTTTGGCATCTGCATGTGCACTGAAGGACATGTACTCCACCTGCAGCTTCACATCCAACTGTAAGGAACATTCAAAGGCAGTGATTCAACTACTAATAATGAGAATAAAAGTGTCTCATGTATTCAACTCAGTCAGATCAGATTGACTTGATCTGAAGGAGTTTTCTGAAGGTGGTGGAAACCTTTAATAGACAATGTAATAGGAAAATATTATGGTTATTTCTAATAACCACGTAAACACTTGATCTGACTGTTTCTCTGACTGTTTTCTTTCTGACTGGTTGTTACAACCCCCACGTGGGGCAAACAAGTTGTACTGTGTCTGATATTTTGGGGCATGTAAACACATACAGTACATCTTATTAGATCATTTTAATTAGCGTCCATGTAAACAGTTAAGTGGGAAACCTTGATCAGAAAGATTTCAATCACATTGATTACAGCATGTTGGGTTGACTAAATTTGTGACTTTGTGGCTCAACAGAGAGAAACTATAAAAAATAATTGAAATAGCTCACTGTTGATCTTCCTTCCATCTCCAGTTTCCTCTGCCCGTTCAGGATCTTATGACCGATCGTTCCTTGTACACAATACCCAGGCATGATTACCTGTAAAAAGGTTCATTTTGTTAAGTTTTACGTGTTCTTATTAAAAAAAAAACAGTTTCTTTTCTTATAAGACTCACCATGTTCTTCTCATTTCCAGCCCATTTCTTGAAGATCTGCAAAGACTGTCCAGCGTGCAGCATACCTGGTGTGGCAAACACCACCTGAAATTGTCCATATAGTTGCACTTCACAGCCGTTTCACTTTTTAAAAAAATACCCGTTGGAGGAGAAAAACTTACCATAGGTCCAGGGTTATCAGCATAGGAGCGATCGAAGGGTTTGATGTGTTTAAATTCAAACATGTTTCTCTGCACAAAAGTTTTTCGGATCTTCTGGTTGGTCCACGTTATGAACAGCTTGTAGTAGTGATTAGCTTTCTCAGTCAACCCAGTGGAGAAGTAGATTGGTGCTTTCAGGTTCATTCTCTCCCTGTGTGGTGAGAGGAGGTAATTAGAGTCTCTGTCCAGTGAGCTGGTAGAAAAATTAATATACCACCATTATTTTATCAGGTCTAATAGGATCAATACCATGACTTTTTTTTTTTTTATTTCAGTCATGCGCAGTTACTCTATGCTGAAAGGACTTTGTTTTTAATTGGAATCCCAACAATTATGGTTCAGAAAATGGCCTTCACTCAGCCAGGGAACAGACTGTGATTATCTTCACATATCACCGTCTACACTCTCTCATTGCTAGCTTTGACAGACACTTCCTCTATTAAAAACACTATATGTATATGACTTATTAAATCTTATCTTAATGCTAATGTTAATGCTTCTGGAGTTTCTTTTAAAGGTGAACTCTACCAAAATGTTTCCAACAGAATGCAGAGTTCTTGAGCTCGTCCAAGGGCGAAGACTGGAATAAGAACCTGAAAGGTTTATAAGAAAGCATATTAGAGAATTTGCGACAGTAAAACAAACTTCTGCCCCAATAGTACAACATTCAACTAACTGAAAGTTTACCTTCCCTCCTCTTTCTATGGATTCATGCACTTTCTTCAAAAAGTCCCTCTCTCTGCATCTCTTGGAGTCACGGATGGTGGTGGCGTACGTAGACTCTGAGATGAGGATGTCTGGACGGCACTTATCGATCCACGCAGCGCTGCAGATATAAAACACAAGACTGAAGAGACTGCACTACATACAGGACAGAATCAGTCGAAATCTACTCTGAAGACATCAAAACTACGAAATAACACACTTAGAGTTATGTCGTGTGAAAATAATGTAAAAAACACATTATGTTTATTTAAATACGCAGTGTAGCCTGCTTTTGCTTTGATAACACTCTTCAATCTCCAAACCAGACATATGAGGTTTTCACTCGGAGCCTTGAAGAGGGACTTGTCGACAGTTTTTTCTTCACTCTACTTCTATCAACTCATCTGAAACCATCTCAACTGGATTCCCACTCACTGGGCGCTCTAGGCAATGTTTTTCCAATCTGGCTTTCTGTTCTCGGCAGAAAGGAGTGACACTCTGTGAGGTCTTCTGCTGCTGTAGCCCGTTTTCTGCATACCTCGGTTGTAACAAGTGGCTATGTGAGTTACTGTTGCCTTTCCATCAACTCGAACCAGTCTTACCATTGTAATCTAACACGTCCCCATTCTGGTACTTGGTTTGCATTGATTGGCTGCCATGTGATCGGCTTATTAGATATTTACATTAATAAGCAGTTGAACTGGTGTACCTAATGCACTATGGTGCCTCTAAGCACAAACCATTATCTCTGCAGGATGTTTGTGGTTGTCACGCTGGTTAAGCATAACATATCACGAACAAATCTCCAACAGTGTCACCAGCAAAACTACCTTACAACTACAAAGCGCCTCCTCCATGCCTCACAATGTAAACCACCTAACAAATACACAGAGAATCTCACATTTGAACTCATCCAATTAGATTTAAGATTTCCACAGGTTTTTTCCTTGTGTTTCTTGGCCCAATCAGCTCTCTTCTTCTTCTTCTTCTTCACAGTTTTCTTCTTCTTTTCTTTGCAGCAGTTCCAACACGAAGGCCTGATTCACACAGTCTTCTCCGACGGCTGATGTTGATATGTGTCTGCTCAAACTCTGGCTGCTTTGATGGAGGCTCTAATCATTATTAGATGATCATTTCTGAGGATGCACTAAACTTCTTGACAGCAGCAGCGGAAACGTTTGGTTTTTGTTTTACGTGCTGCTCGTCATGAGTGATAGTTTCATCGTAGATTAAGCTGAAAATTTGTGATTGGACTGAATTAACTTATTTGAGGAGTTTGGTTCGTATGGATTACTACCTTAATGAAACGGGAAAGTTTGCTGCTTTTGACGCATTCCCGGTTACAACCTCATGAAGCTGGTTAATTATTAATCATGTTCAAAGCTGAATAGTTGCAAATAGAGGGGAATCGAATATATAAAACATATTTGTCTATTTTCCCTGACTACATAATTTCAACCCTTTGTATGAGTGGGAGTGTTTTGACTGCTACTGTTGGTATAAACGTATTATCAATAAGTAAAGAAAAGGCCACTTACCCTAAATGCCTGTCTGGTGTCATGTTGTAGTCTCCCTAAAATGAAAGAGGTAATATTCAAAGATTGCGGGTGTTAAATTCAACTGTGGCACTGTGCAGACTTGTTTACACTCACAGTGTAGACCACAGACTCTGATCCCACTTTGATGTGCACCATTGCAGCTCCCAGGACATGACCTGCATAGTATGCCTTGATCTCCAGCTCATCATCCACCTGCCAGGAGCACAACAGAAACAGCTTGATTTGCCATCAAAAGAGACGAGCAGCTGGCGCAGAAGCGACTATTAGATGTGCGTCTGCTTCGAACATAATGTCAGCACAGCACCTGGACAGTTTGGTGAAGGTTCAAAGGAACAACTTTCTTCATACAGTCCTTGATCATCTGCGAGGTGAAGAAGTTGGTTTCTCCTTTTTTGTCGACAGTGATCTTCCGAAAATCTTCAAGCAAAATGGGACAAATGGCCTTGGTGGGGTGGGTCATGTAGATGGGTCCATCGTAGCCCACCATCTCACTCATGTAGGGCAGCGCGCCACAGTGGTCCAAGTGGAAATGACTGAGAACAGAACAGGTGGCGCCATAAATGTAACAACACAGAAGTTTCATATTTATGTTGTCGATATTGTTGCTATAGGAAGGGAACAATATGAAGGAAGATACTCAGACAACAAACCTGATGATCACACAGTCCAAAAAATCTGTGAGACGTCCGTTCTGGGTTATGTAAGAGAAGTCTGGGAAACGTCTCTGAAATGATAACACACACTGTTACTTAACTGAGATTGCAATGTATATAATTATCTTCCAAAGACCCTGATGACGCTGACAGTATAAATTTAAGTTTTTATATTTGAGTGCATCCAATACAAAGCCCATTTTTAACAAGCCACTTTAAGAACAAATCAGGATTAGACCTTGAAATGAACAACAATTACCTCTTTGTTCAAACTGAATATGATTCTCAAGTAACCATTTAGTCTTTAAAATGTCCTAAAAGATTACCTCAAAACAAACAAAGCCAAAATCAGAAACTGTTTCTGATATTACTTTACAGTTGACTAATCAATATGTTTCCTAATCTTTGGCTTGGATTTCAAGTAATGTTTGAGTTACAGCAGATAAAACAGATTTCTTTTTAAGTATTGACAATAGGAAAAACAGGTGAACACATGTCTGACAAACACTGTATTATGAAGCATGAAAGCCTTCTCATGTTCATTTTTGTTGGATGCAGACAGGGCCACAAGAAAAACAAATTATATCAACGTTTAAATTCATACAAGTTTCATGTCCTCGTGTTTTGTTTTGGTTTAAGTCTTAGAAATGTTTTATGTATGCACATTGACTTACATCGTCATTGTACCCCATGTGCATCCCACAGTCCAGCATGATGTTTTTGCCTCCGATAGAGACAAGGATGCAGCTGCGGCCGACATCCTGTCCAGCACCTTGGAGAGGGAAAGTTTAAAAACACACTGATGTAGCATCTCTAGTAAACAAACAGGTGCAAAACAATGATACCGGAAGCAGTTTTTAAACACACTCATAGAAAATAAATACACCGTATACAGTTCATGTTGTCTAGCTAACATACCAACTTAATGTTGACGGAACTAGCTTAGCAGATTCTAGCTAGCTACTGTACTCACCCAGTGGTGTTACTTTAATTTCCGGCATATTTTCTCATGGGGACAGCCTGCTTATGAAAGACAGATAAACGACACCAAGATAACCCAAACAGCCTTACAAATAAAGAAATGTTTTTGTCTTTAACCTGTATACATGCGTTTCATTTCATGCACCGTTTTCTTAGCATGGTCAACATGACCGGTAAATGTAGAACTTCCGGGTTGCACATTCAAAATAAAACCTCCATAGTCACAACATTTCCTTAGAGCCAATGAAAGCCTAAAATATACATTACTCTAAAATGAGCCCTTCTTCCCCGCATTTACTTGAGAAAAAGCTGTTCTTATTTCATGCAAAAAAAATAAAAAAATGTTCTCTTTGAAATGAAATAGTTATTCCATTTACGTATTAGTAAATAATGATCAGTTTTATCATTTATTAATCTGCAAAAAGTTTTTTTCAGTTAATTTACTAATCGTTTATTCTTATAAAATGGCATACAATTTAATTTCAGCAGCTTTCACAGCTGAGACATGAGCTTTCAATGTTTTTCATTTTAAGACACCTGTTTACATTGTTTTCAGGTGCAATCTTTAATTCAAACAAGCACATTGCTTCTAAAAATGTAAGCCCTTTTCCTTAACTAAAAAACGTAACTAAACTAAACTCACACGTGCTGAATTTCCAGCTCTTTTATTTTGAAGGTAAGTTCGCCAATTTCCTGATGATCCCGTCTCGAGTCTGCGCAGGAGAAGCGGATTAGAACAGGACTGACTTGACGTTTCACGTAGTCGCTGAAGAGAAATGCTTGTTTTGCCTTTCACTTTTAACTTCTCCAGCAGGTAACGCGTTCATTCTTGTGTTGTTCACCTCTCGCGTGTTGGGGTCTCATTCAGTGGTTTCCTGTTGGTGTTTGTCGACAGCACTTCCTTGTAGAGCACCATGGCTGATTCAGTGGCTTCAGAAGACCAGAAATTCTGCTTCCTGGAGGTCCTCGAGACTTTTAAGTTGTGTCTGTCACCAAATAAAGAGGTCTATCTTGAACACTATGTCGCGGGATGGCGTGGACTTATAAAGTAAGTGTTTAGACTCAAGTGTGTTGACATGTGTTGGCATTATATACTGATGGAAGAAGTATTTGATAAAGGGGAGAAGTCCCATGACTGCGGTCACCAACGGACTAGTGCGGAAATACTCCGGTATAAACCCTGTATTTAAAACCGATGAAAGTAAAACTATGATATATTTTTATTATAATATCAAGAATGAGAGGTAAATTTGTTTATTCCTTATAATACTGTTATGCATTATCAAGCTATTTGAAGCAGTATTTGCCCCCCCCCCCCATAAATATTTGATCATCTGAAAAGGAACTGAAAGTAAACTATGTGAGAAATTGCCTCTGGTAAAATGGAAACCACTTATGGACTCGAAAATAGACACTGACTGAAATTTTATTTGTTTTTTTAAGTCACATGTTAAAACTGGTTGTCCAAAATCCAACTTGAAGCAAACACAAGATCAAACAGCCACTGATGATGCAGGTTGAAGAGCCCATTGCCCGCACCATAGTTTTGCGTTTCTTTGTGGTTTATTCGAACATTGCAGGCAAACTAAGGAACAAAGAAAGGATAGCTCCTGTTGTCTCTTTTGCTAAGGAGAAAAAAAAAGAAAGGCCCCCTGCTGGTTCTTTACAAACCCAGATGAACTAAAGAAACAACCAGGAACACAAAGCAAATTAAAGAAGCTTGTAATTGAAGAAAGTACTAGCTTCAACTCTTCTCGGAAGGCTTTCCACAAGGTTTAGGTTAAGGTTTAGTGTGTTTATGGGAATCTTTGATCATTCCTCCAGAAGTGCATTTGTGAGATCAGACACTGATGTTGTATGAGCTGGTCTTGCTAGCAGTCTTCGCTCCAATTCATCCCAAAGATGTTCTGTCGGGTTGAGGTCAGGACATCTGTGCTGGCCAGTCAACTTCTTCCACACCAAACTCGCTCATCCATGTCTTTATGGACCTTGCTTTGTGCTCTGGTGGTCAGTCGTGTTGGAACAGGAAGGGGCCATCCCCAAACTGTTCCCACAGAGCATGGACTTGTCCAAAATCTCTGTGGGAGTTCTTTTCACCAGAACTGAGGGGCCAAGCCCAAATCCTGAAAAACAACCAAACACCATAATCCCCCCTCCACTAAACTTCACACTTGGCACAGTGCAGTCAGACAAGTACCGTTCTCCTGGCAACCACCAAACTCAGATTCGTCCATCAGATTGCCAGATGGAGAAGCGTGATTCGTCACTCCAGAGAACACGTCTCCACTGCTCTAGAGTCCAGAGGCGTTGTGCTTTACTCCACTGCATCCGACGCTTTGCATTGCACTTGGTGATGTATGGCTTGGATGCAGCCGCTCGACCATGGAAACCTCTCTACACACTGTTCTTGAGTTAATCTGAAAGCCACATGAAGTTTGGAGGTCTGTAGCGAAAGTTGGCGACCTCTGCACACTATGTGCCTAAGCATCCGCTGACCCCACTCTGTCATTTTACGTGGCCTGCCGCTTTGTGGCTGAGTTGCTGTTGTTCCCAATCACTTCCACTTTGTTATAATACCACTGACAGTTGACTGAGGAATATTTAGTAGCGAGGAAATTTCATGACTGGTCTTGTTGCACAGGTGGCATCCTATCACAGAACCACGCCAGCATTCAGTGAGCTCCTGAGAGCAATCCATTCTTTCACAAATGTTTGTAGAAGTAGTCTGAATGCCTAGGTGCTTGATTTTATACACCTGTGGCCATGGACATAATTGGAACATCTGCATTAAATTATTTGGATGGAAGAGTGAATACTTTTGTAGCAATATAGTGTAGTAATTACAATTACACTCACATAATTGCCACTACACTGGGTGCAGATACAGGACCCTGAGGTGCAGAAGGGCTTGCTATGTCAATAACCTGCTACCAGTAGCCATAATAGCACTTAACATAGTGAGCCCCTTTGGAACCACACTGTTAACGCAATGCTGTTCTGTCTGTAACTGTAGTGTGCCAGTGTGTTGTACCTGCAATTTAGATTATTATTATTATTTATTTTTTATTTTTTGGTGTTGATGTGTAAAACTGTAAACTCTGGCTAACTGAGCTGCACTGGTATAATAAGCTGTAGGTAGAGTCTTAGAATTCCTCATGTGAACTGAACTGAATATAATGTGTAGACATTTACAGCATGACTATACCATACATGCTACACTGAGTTGTAACAGAGTGTGTTTGTTTATCCCTTTACTAGGTTTCTGAACTGCTTGGGAAGCGTCTTTGGCTTCATTTCTAAGGATGCTGTCAGTAAGATCCAAATCCTGGTGAACCACCTGAACGGTGAGAACAGCTCTCAATATGCCACCGTGCAGTCGATGGTCAAATATGAGCTGGAGGCTGAACTTGTGGACTTGACCGAGAGAGGCAACCACCCGGAGTCAGGCTGCCGCACTCTGCTGAGGCTCCACCGCGCACTAAGGTGGCTGGAGTTCTTCCTGGAGCGCCTCCGCACGAGCACAGAGGACAGCAAGACGTCTGTCATGTGTGCAGAGGCCTACAATGAGTCTCTCGCTCAGCATCACCCTTGGGTGGTCCGTAAGGCTGCGGGCATGGCGTTCTGCATGCTCCCTGGGCAGCCTACTTTCTTTGAAGTAATGAATGTCGGCTCTCCTGAGCAGGTCGTGGCTGTACTGGGTGAGGCCCTGCCTCTTATCTCTGAGGTGTATCAGATCACAGAGGAACTGTATGCTCAGCATAAGCTTCTTGATTTACCATAGAGAGGAACAAGTGCTGTTATCACCTTCACCAATAAATATTAGCAACCTGTTGACAGGCTGTTGAGCCAGCTGCTACTACTGTTTGTCAAAGAGTTGTGTTATAACTAAGTGTAATTTTCCTGACTCTGTACCTACTGTACTGTTTAAATATAAAAAGCTGCATGTTTGTTCATGGCATTATAATGCACTTTTAAATGAACTTTTAAATTCAGCATTTTCTTCTAAGATTAATTAAATATTAACTTAAGCGATGGAAACAACAGCAGGGTTCAGAAGTCTTTCCTCACTGATAAAGGTTTTTGTGTTCGTCACTTATTGAACAAAACGGGACCAAGTTGACATTTTGTATTTTGGGTACATTTTGTAGTGGATTCATTTACCATTTATCAAATATTTGATTCTCAAACGCAAGAAATTTCTGCTGTTATTGGTTTTACATTAGGTGAAATGGAACATTTGAAGTTTTTGTCAAACAAAAGAAGATATTAGTTGGCATGATTAATTGCAGCCAAGTTTATATCTGAATGATGAATAATGTAAGTTCAGGTTTTCTGAGTTTCTCATACAAGCCTTAATTTAAATAGTACCACATTTGTGCTCCTTTTACATAGTCGTAAATTACCAAAATTTGGATGATTATCCTTCTGCATCTACTGTATTACCATAATATTAAATTAAAAAGGATGGTCTGTAAGTAATGGTAAGAATACGGATAAAATACTACCTAACTGCGGCCTTAATGGAAGAGCTGCAGTTTTCAAACCAATCCCAAAACCATCTGCATATACCAAAATGCTACCAAAAGGTATTTAAAATGCCAAACATACACTGACATTATTATTATTATTAAGAATCCCTACATTTGTACAAAAACATTCAGAATGATAGCTTTACAATACAATTGCCACACAATGTTAAAATTATAAAATATGTTTACTGCTGATGTACAGGTTTTGGGGCATTTTTGAATTTTATTCCATAATGGGTTATTCTTTATTTTTAGTAATGGCTGTATTATTTTACTGCATGTGGGTTACTCTACATGTAACACATTACTGTTGTTTATGTCATGATCTGTGTATCTTAATAAAAATGTTTTCACCCAGTTGATGGTTGTGAATTATTTGTTCAATCTTTTGTCCAGTTTGTCACCAGCTGACTTAACCAGTTCTTTCAATTCACTAATGATAGAGAGTGTAGTCGTCGAAAAACAGTACCTCTCACAAATCCCACTACTCTGTGTTATAATTATAAATTTCTCTAAATATTATCTTTTCTACAGGAGTATCAAACCCATGAACTGAGCTGCACATTCGATAAAAGTGAAATTACTGTGAAAAAGCATTGCTATTTGATGAAATATAATTTATTTTTGCCACATTTTTGGCTTTTCGTGTGAACTATTCCCTGACTGAGTTATTGTGCATTTTTGGCACTGTGTTGTGGCATAAAATACACTCTTAACACCAATCTCAGGTATAGATTTTGTGAGCTAAGTACATTCCCAAGTTTGAGGCACTACATTTCTTAGCTTTAGTTACATGTTACTTTGCAAATTCAGATTATTACTATAAAAAATTAACCAACATAGAAAGTTCCCAGTCTCTGTAACAGTGCATAGAGTAACTAACATGAGCTTAATTCAACTTATTTATTTTATACATTCTTGGTAGGTACTTTAACAGCGTAAATACTACTGCAACTACTGTTTTTACAAAGCTCAAAATATAAAAACATGTTTATACGAAAATGTGATAATTTCATGAACTATTAACACGACAAAAACAACGTTACAGATGTTTTTTTAAAGACAACACTGATTAAAACGATTGAATTTAGCTGCAGTTACACACTTCCAACACAAGGGGGCTGCGGGCCTCGCTCCGATCACCCGTCGTCATGGCAACCAGAGTGCCATGGCAACCCCGCTGACGCTCAAGAGAAGGGACTTCCTGCTCAGACTGGGAAACTGGGCGGAAAGTAATGCGCATAAACGGTATTTTAACCTTTAATATTCCTCAGTAGCGTACATGTATACGTCCAAGTGGTGAGATATGCTTTTAAAACTATGTTTACAGCTTAAGCCATTCTGTCCTAACTAACTTAGATGACTTTCTTTACTCTTTTTATGAAGGGCTGAAGCCGAGAAAACAACTGGGAGTCTTCTCTGACAGACTGAAGGTTAATCAATGCATTTAACGAGGCCGAAGTCCTCCAAAGGGCGAAGCAGACCCACCATAAACAGCTCCCTGTATGGCGGTGAGGCAGACAGCATCCAAGGGACGCCCGAGTCTCAAGCGTGCAGCAGGCCGGACAGAAACCTCCGCTCCCGGTCTCAGCCTATAATGTGGCAGGCCGGCCAGCTGAGCCAGGACCAAGTTCTGCACATGCTGCAACACGCTCCTGACGCTCCGCCACAGTCCTTGAACAAGTACAAGGTCCTGCCGTCGATAGAGAGGAGGCGGTCAGAGGTGAGTGCAGGGAGAAGCCTAGATGAAATGATGCCCGAGCTCAACCTGACTCATGATGCTATGACCCAGAACTGCAGCTCTGATGGGGACATGAACGCTGACGGAGACCTCAGAGTCTGGCCAAAACCCCCTGACCCAGCACCAGCAACAACCAACGAAGCCAGTTTGCTTCTTGCTATAAGAGCGCCGTGTGGTAGGAGATTTCAGCAACACTTTGAGCCTGCAGACACCCTGCTGACGGTGAGAGCCAGTGCAGAGTCCAAATATGGAGTCAAGTACGGAGAGGCTTTCATTGAGACCATGGGTGTACCACGCAGGACCTTCACAGATCTAAACATGACTCTGGCACAGTGTGGCATCTTCAACAGATCAGTGCTCTACATCTCCCTGAGTACTGGCAGTGATGTGGTGGAACAGAAATGAGCTAAAATGATTTATTTTGCAGGTGAACCCTGGCTATGTGGTGGTATTTAATGATGTCTCACTTGCATATTTGACCATCATTTTGGAGAATTTAGAGGCGCTTACACTAATCCACTGAAGGGGGAAGGGGTTCTCGATACATACTCACCTTAAATCTGAGTTTAAAGCACCTTTGTACAAGACAAACATGGTCCCATATGCAACTCTTGTGAAGTAGAAGAAATTTAGTTAAAACTTGAAATCTAAATAAATGTGAGCTTGTTCTTTAATGTGTGAGGAGCTACTGTGCCCCAAGTCCTGGGACAAATATATTTAAATGTTACATTTCAAGAGCTTCATGGGGAGCTTTTCTTGTGAAAAAGAAAATCAAACTTAAATTATTCAAAGCTCTGTATCAAGCTTATTTTGTATCAACTAAATTCACTGTAGTTCACTGTAACTTGGTTTGCTGTACTATTGCACAAGAATATTCAAGGCAGTTTTAATGAACTCTGTCCTGCATGCCTTATTATAACTACAGCTACATGTATCGCTCAATAGTTTTATGTAAATAGTAAATGATGTTCTGACAATTACTTGTTTAGAACATTTGTTTTTCAGATTTGTTCTTATTATTGCTCTTTTCTTTGCAGTTCTTCAATGCCAAATAAAGCCTGTCATTAGTTTGTACATATGAACACTGTTCTGTTCCTCTGTGTACCATGACTATGTATTTATTCAGAAATAATGCTTTTTGTTTTATAAACCCGTGTTATTATTCCAACAGAGATAAAGTCCAGCTCAAAATGAAGGAAATGAATCTGCTTAAACAGGCAAATGCAATTTTTTATTTTTTATTTATTCTAACTCAAACCAGAAAACATTCAAAATAAACTCCAGACAAGTCTTGAATACCACTCTGAAAAATATATTAACAAAACAATCAAAGTGCACACTGAAACTTAATACAACACTGCAAACCAACATGCTTCTCAATGTTTCACATTAAATGTATGTGATACATTTTGGCAATAATTATCACCAAAAAAATTGCATTCATCAGTGCAAATAAACTCTTCAAAGAACTCAAGTGTGTAGTGCATTTATCAGAGAATTCAGCTCAGCTGCTTCTCCATTGCTTCAAGATTGTAGGCGTCAAGTTTAGTGATTCTTCTGTCTGTGGGAAAAAATAGGAACACATTAAAATCTGGATTTATTTGCTGTCAAAATAAAATCAAAATAAAATAAAATAAAAATTTCAAACGTACTGAAATGCATCTCAATTTGGTTGATAATATCCATGCTGTGTTTGCTGTCCACCATGTTGACAGCAAATCCACGTCTGCCAAAGCGTCCTGTGCGGCCAATCCGGTGAAGGTACGTCTCGTTGTCAGCATTCCCGTCCAGGTCCACTGGGAGGTCAAAGTTGACCACCAGTGAGACCTGCTCCACATCAATACCTGTAATCCACATAAGCAAAATTGCGTACCGATATATTATTATATTCTTTATTCCAGACCCAGGGGGATCCATATCACAGTAAAAAAGTAAAAACAGTAAAAAAAAGCACACAGGGCAAAAAAATAAAAACATACAAAGAGACCTCAATGGTCAATGTCCCATATACAGACAAGTCCGCCAATGGTTCCACAGTCTGGAAGAGAATCTCACAGAACTGCGTAACGGGTTGGCCAACACAGTAATTAAATCATTTTGTGACACAGAAACTCTACACATAAATCTATACATCAGATTTCGTAGAACTGCAGAGCATGTAGGCACACCAACACTGACAAACAAATGGCTTGCCCTGGCGCTTCTAGGAGCACCCAGCAACAGCCTCATGCTGTCATTATATACCACTATGAGTTTTCTCATACTGCCTTGTTTATAACGACACCATAGGTTGGCAGTATACAAAGGTGTGCAGTATGTTCTAAAGAGTGAGATCTTCACAGATACAGAGCACATGCTAAACTTACGACCCAACATGTTCGCTTGAGCATACAGCTTCCGTCGCTGCCTAAAGATGTCCTTGTCATCAGACAGATCATTTGCATAATCTCACCTCTCAAAATGTTTTCATTAGAAAATCTCAGTTTACATTGGTTTTACCTCTGGAGCACACATTTGTGGTCACCAGCACCTTCTCTTTGCCACTCCTGAAGCGTTCAATGACAGCTGCTCTCTGCTCTACGGTCATTTCACCAGTTAGCAGTGCCACCTGGTGGCCCTCTTCAATCAGCTGTGAAGCCAGCCAAGCGGACAACTTGCGAGTCTGAGGCAAAAAACAAAAGAAAAAGTGATTTTAATTGAAATAAATTGCTTGGACCACATTTCGTTATCAGCAGCTACCCTAGGTAAAAGACATTCGAGTACTATTCCCCTGATCAATACTAGCAAAATCAGTCACAGGGTGGGTAGAAGGGGGCCTAGGATGGGTTGTGGAGTATAGCTGATGTAGTTTAGGGCCTATATAGGTTTAACAGGGTTTATGGTTGTCACGGTATTATGTATTTTTTTCCCCAGGGCCTCAAATAATAGCTTGGTATGCCTATTTGTTAGGGTAGGTACAGCGACACTGTACAAAAAGTATGGAATACATTTTGTATCGTCGTATTTTAGATTAAATTCTAACCTGATTTCTGCCAATAGGGTACTCAATGTCCTTCATTTTGGCTCTTGTAAGGAGTATATTTGTGGATTAACCAACAGCGGTCACACCTGTCAGTTTACCATAATGTATTTACACTTGTAAATGTTTGTTTAGTTAGTGTAAATGTGCACAGAACAAAGTGAAAATAACATTGGCCAGAGCAGTCTGTGCATTTTCTGGTATTTCAAGTTTGTTTCCAACACGAGAAACAAAAACTGAATGAATGAAATGAATGAATAAATAACTAAATACATTTTTTATTTTTAAATCCAAAAACAAACAAATAAAACCATCATGTAATTAATATTAGACTTAATTTTCTTTCCAGCATGATCTAAAAAAGCAAAAGTGCAACAGGTCAAAAAGTCCCCACTTGTACACCATTCTCACAGGCATGGATCATTACATCAGTCCAGGGCATGCTCAGAACCAAATTTTGGGAAAAACCCGGTGCTTCTCCATTATCAGAAGATAAACTCAGAGATAAATTCAGACATACCTCTACTATTGGCCAGTAGATGTGTAACCTCTGCCAACCTCTTCATTTTAACTGCAATAAATGTAATCAATGTTGTCTTCAGTAGGGTTTAAAACAGACTTACGTGGCAGAAGATCATGGCCTGAGCAATGGTGAGGCTCCCATACAGATTGCAGAGAGCCGTGAACTTGTCCTCCTTGTCTTTGCAGACCACATAGAACTGTTTGATAGTGTCCAGCGTCTCCTCTTCTCGCTTCAGCTTGATGATATTGGGGTCAGGGATCACTTTCTCTGCAAACCTCAACACAGAGTCCTCAAAGGTTGCAGAGAAAAGGAGATTCTGACAGTCTTTAGTCAGCTCTCTGCATCAGAGTGAAAACAAATGCGACAAGAGAAGCTTGTTGACTTAAAGAAAAAGAAACAAAAACATTTGTTAAATGATTAGGTTTCTCTAAAAGGAGCTCACCTGTGGATTCGGATGCTCTGGTCCCGATGTCCCTGCGTGGCAATCATCACATCAGCCTCGTCCAGCACAAACATAGTAATCTTCTTGGGGTCAATGATCTTGTACTTGGTGCACCAGTCGAGGACGGTTCCCGGTGTTCCAATAACAATATGCTCCTGCAGCTTAATTCCTCGCTCCACTGAACACAGTGCAGATAGTCGTGCAGCAATATAACCAACAGTGGATGCCTAATGACCAGAAATATCATCTCCCATCAGGGGTAATTAAGATTATGTTCAGGTTCTTACTTCGGTTTCCCCGAACAGCATATGCCAGTTTCACCTCTGGACAAAACTTCCCCATTTGCTCAATTACTTGACCAATCTGCAGTGCAAGCTCATATGTTGGTGAGATACAAAGGCACTAAAAGACAAAATGTATCATGGTGAGTACATTTCAGGGTATGATTCAAGACACCAGCTGGCTCTGGAGACAGAAGATCTTATGAGAATACTCTGCTTACCTGTGTCCACTTATTGGCAGGGTTTACATGGCTGAGCAGAGCCAGAGAAAAAGCTGCAGTTTTACCTGTGCCAGACTGTGACTGAGCGATCAGATTCTGAGGTCTGGAAGCAGAGAAAGTATACACACCTAGAAGTAACTAAATCAGACTCACTTGGACAGAGATATGGAACTGGACAAATGGATAAACAGAGTGGTCAAGTCCTACTTCAAAATCCAGTTCAAAGTCTTGATTTTAAAGGGGTTATACATATATTCATCTCATCCATTCCTGACTACTGTAATGCCCTGTATGCTGCTGTCAGCCAGGCCTCTCACTCTTGCAGTTGGTGTAGTATGCTGCAGCTCATCTTAACAGGAACAAGCAAGTATGTTTAACAATTGATTTTAAGACTTCTGGGTTTGCCCACAACTCATGGAACAGACTGGCCCCAGCTTATGTCTCTGATCTACTACAACTACATGTTCCATTCAGGTTCATTTGCAGCCCCAAAACTATGAAACAGTTTGAACACGTAAGGAAGGCCCAGACACTGCATGTTTTTAAATGCAGTGTCTGGGCCTAAAAAACACATTTTTATAGTTTGCCTTTTAATTCAGTTAGAGTACTGCTTTCTTTTGCGCGTGTTTTTTAATTTTGTATTTTGATTTCCTACTGCTGCTTTGTCTTGTGCTATTTTTGCTTTTGCAACTATGTTTATTCAGCACTTTGGTCAATTTGCTTTATAAATAAAATTCTGACATTGAAAAGCATTAATAGGCAACAATTTTTCCAGAAACATTCTTTTAGTTCCATATTCTCACACGTGTGAAGATGCGTTGCTTTTCTTGATATTACATCAGTAAACTGAAAATTTGTTGATTCTTTAACTTGCAAATCATTTTGTCAACTGCAAAGCGGTTTGCTCGTCATCACCCGTCTCTTTGTAGTTGACAGGTCGCCACTAGCGGACGTTCCAGGTTCTGGTTGCCTAGGTAATATTTCAATAAAATGCTTCTGAGTAAACAAGCAGAACATAAAAATATTGTTGGTGTATAAATTAAACTATCCTATGCTTCAACAATGACAATAGACCCTTCTCATGTTCCACCATCCACAGGAATATGTTAGATAACTCTGACTAACAGTTTGTGTAGGCTTGTTTTTGACAATGGTGGAAGAAATATGTACCTGAATATGTACAGTCACTCACTCCCCATGACCACTAGTGTTGAAAAAGTTAACATTAATGGACGGGACCAGATTGGCCGACCTGTTCCCAATAACACAATGGATGAAGGCTCTGATAGGATGAGCTACTGAGCAACGGTCGAATGTTTACAAGTGATAGAGAAACCAAGCGTGTACACTCAGGAGAAATGAGGGCATATAAATCTATAGAAGCCTATAGCTATGTCCTGAATAACCACGTACAAGACTTAACTTACAAAGATCTAACAGGGGCGTTTTGTGTTGTGTGACCTGAAGTTCTGTCTCACCTTGGATTGCAGAATCGCTCACAAACTGGGTTAGGTTTGCGTCCTTGGCCATGCCTGTGGCTAACTCTCTGTATGCCATCAATATAATGGTTGTGCACATTTTTATCGTGTGTCCTAATTTTCCATAGCCTAGTTAATGTATTTCATGTATGAGTGTAACATATTTACTCTAGTTTATCTGACATTAAACTGCACTGAAAAAGCACGAGATGGAGCAGCCAGTGCTTCTGCCTCATGAAAGAGGGCGCTAGTGAGCCACGGGTTCATGCTGTTGCTCTTCTTCGACGCCGAGTCAACTGTACTGTGGTCCCTTTATTGGGATCTTTTCTGTGTGTAAAAGCCAAAAATAGAAGATTGTATATCTAAGTTTGAAACATTCTAAAAACTAGACCTTCAGTCAAAACAGGAAGTGGTAAATGATAGAAGATATTTTGTTGAACAGTCTGTATTAAAAATGAATCAGATCATCAGAAGATTTAACAACTCCATTTGTGTGTGTTTTTCCTCACTGGGTGAACGAACTGTGGTATTGCAGCCGAAACGCACCTATACCTATATGTCTGTAAAGAATGCTCATTTGAGATATGAAACGTAACCAGTTAGTGTGAAAGCCAATTGAAAGGTGAATTTAAGCTATTCCATTGGGTTCATAATTGTGAATCTGTACCTCACTATCCACGAACCTCACTGCACACCACTGGTGTTACATATGTGATAGTTATATAGGCTAATGGCCAAGAGGCTAATGTAAAGCAAAATGTTGTTAGCTGTGTTATGTTTAGCAAAATATTTAGTAAATATTAAGTAACTGAAGCTTCGTATTATTTCTAATGTTAGCTAACTTTCTAGTGGGAGCTAGCAAATGTTATTTTGTGAAAACACACGCAAGCATTTTTAAAGATCGCCTCGGTCCAATCCCTTCATCTTCTCAAGTTTAATCACAGGTTTCTCTGATCTTTTTGACTCTGAGTGGCAGTTGGTACGCAATAAAATTTCGGTTTGGAGCTATTAACATCACTCCTCCAAGTCTGGCACCCAACAACACAGCAGGATGACGCCTCAGTGAGTGTTGACTGTCGGTGCGAACGCTCCTCTGAATCTCGAGCAGCGGTTTTTTTTTCACAGCTGGGAAAACTGGACTGGCTGGTTGTGTTTCAGGTGCGCGTACAAGTTGGTTGCATTAGCTTTTTTCGTTGCCACTACTTTAAAACAAATACAACATACCGGCTCGTCCGTGTTAATGGGCTCACCTTATACATTCGGTTTAAATCCGAAATGTTCCCACACTGGGGCTGTGGCACTCTTCTTTGAAATCATCCCTTTTAGTCCTACAGATTTCTACTCACGTTACCTTACTCTCTACTCCTCACGAGGCTCACCTGCTGCACTCTCTGTGTGTGTGTGTGTGTGTGTGTATGCTAGCGGCCCCGCCTCCCCCACTAAGACAAAGAGACTGGATGACTGACAGGAGGGTTCACTCCATTCATTATCCTATGGAACCAACGCGTCCAGGTGCTGAGACCGATCCACAGCGTGAACCCTCTTGTCATCCAGCCTGTTTGGTAGAGAGAGACGAGGAAAACAAACGCGCATGCGCATGGCAATATATCGAGGCCGGCAAAATTAGCGAGTTCGTTTTTATTTATGGCGCGATTAATTGATTGATTGATTATTGTGACAGGCCTAATTAAAACAAAAAATATGACAACACCTCATGAAACAGTCTTTCCTAATACTTTAGATATCAGAATATACTAAAAAAAAACTAAAAAACTAAAACATGAGGTTACTATGATCAAGCATTGAAGGTTGAGAGTAAAAAACTGGAAACTTGATCATGAAAAAACATTTGAACCCTGAATACTCAAAGAGCTCATTACCAGCTAATTTGTAGATGTTTTTTAGTAAGTGATGAAGTAAAAATAAATAAGTCATTAAAGTCTCACAGACTTGTCTAGTTGCTAAGTTGCTAAGTTTGTTGAACTGAACTGTAAAACTGAACAAGTCCAATGATATAAAGTATAAAATATCAGGTAAGATCAGGCCTAAACTGTTATATTTTAATAATCAATGCATAAGTCTATCAGTTAATTGTTTTGTCACTACTTCAGAAGAGTGAAAATGAACTCACGGCAGTGCCAGCATCATGGGCAAAGCATTCTCCTGGATTCGGGATGGTCTGTTGAAACCCATGTTGTACACACCCTGCAGCAGCTCAGGTTTCCTATTAATGGGGCAGAAACAAAGTGTTTGTGATGGAAAATAAATTAAAATGTGCTCATCTGTTTCTCACTGGTGTATCTATGGTGAAGGGTGTCCTGCAACTGAGCATGCAGTTTGTAATGTTAAGATCATAGACTGTATGGTTATGATTTACTGGGGCTCTGAGTCGTTGATAATGTTATGAACCCGTGCCATGTCTGCTGGGATGAACGTCCATACAGGTCTCCCTGGCACACTCACAGTCTCAGCTCTTCAAACGTCTTCACAGAGTACAGAGGAGAAGTGGGGTCCGCCTGAAGCACCTCCACCTGGTTCCTGTTCTTCACCAGAGAGCGGCGGATCAGTTTATTCAGCAGGGACTGCTCAGCCAGGTCCACCTTCTCCCCGTCTTCTACCCAGCCCCCATGTTCAGTCTTCCCCGGCACGACGTTGCCTGCACAGGTGGAAACACCACCAGAGTCAATGAACGCACCATGACAAGTCGGTGGTCAAATTAAATCCGTTGAGATTTTTTTTTTAAAAGAAGAAGAAAACAACTAATAATTAAGTTACCGTTTATGTCACCAAATTTCTTGCGGGTAAAAGGCACTTTATCCACTTTCTTTGAGAAGTCAAACTGTTCAGAGAAAATACAGTTAATTGCATTATTAGCGAACGAAGTTAGCATGTTGCACACAGTGATAGCACGACTTGCTAACGAACGATGCGCCAGTTAGTTAGCCAGGTTTTGGCGTTACTTTTGGGTCACCTTTAAAACTTACCTGTGTGGATAGCTTTGCAGCTTCTTGTATTTCGACTGCCACAGACCACGAGTCACCGGACATTTTGAACTGAATTATCTTTCGAGGAAACAAATCTTAGAACTAAAGTTTGACGCAGTCTGAACAACGTTATGGAACGTGCCGCTGTCTGACCTGAACCGACCGCAACCCACTGGACCACTCCAGTGATGCCTTCAGAAGCACCGTAAATATCGACATTTGACCAAGAAAAACTACCAATAAAGCGGGTAAACAAACGGGAATATATAAAGTTACAACTATTGGACATGTTAACGATCATTATATGGCGTATTTTAAGAAATGTTCAAAATCTGTGAGAAATGTTTTATTCACAATTGTTTTGAACGTGTTGTCGATAATTTAAAGTACAAAATGTAACTTATTAATATTCGACAACAAATTAAATAAATATTTGTGTGACATTAGTACTAATTTGTTCTTTACAAAGAAAAAAGTCATAATTTGTTCTGCAAAACTATTTCACAAACAGAATCATCTGAAGTTTACTTTTACGAACTTTTTGATCGGGGCACCTGAAGGCAACATATTTTCAGCGTGAACTTGCTGACACATAAATCACACATGATGTGCTCCCAGCCGCTGCATAATCAAATAAAGGAAACAGATAAATCACATTTTAAAGTCTCTCGCACGTTGTATATTTATTAAAATTTTCATTTTAGACTTGCTTTGTGCAGAATTTCATAAACTGTGTTGCTAAAATGCTGTCTAAATTATTAGGGGACTTTCTGTAGCTTCCTCATAACATTTGTTACGTTTTCTTTGCTTGTGTAAAATTTATAAAAATGCACAAAATGTTAAAATGCTTATTATTCTACTGAGCATTGTTCTTTTCACAGTGGGGGTACAGCCACTAATTACCATTAATGATCAATTAACCAACCAATCAATTAATTGATTTGTGTTTTTAATACATCCAGAGGGTTAAATGGCAAATTTCATCTAAGTCGCATGTTTGATATTTTTCTGTATAAATAAAGTACCTCATCATTAATTGATGAGGTAGTATTTAAGTAATTATTTAGGCAAGAACTACAGACCATTTCCTCTTTAGTTATTTTATATTATACATCTATACAATAAAAAGTTAATCGATAATGAGAGTAAGGTTTACTTCCAAACATATAACATAACTTTCTCATTACTTGCTTGTTGTGGAACGGACAGAAAGTGAGTTAGCATGTGTGAGAGGTTGAGAAACAGAAAGACGGTGAGGGGGAAGGACCTCGGGGGAGGAAGAGGGGGAGGTTTTATTGGTTGCAGGTTAATTCAATTTGGAGGCGGATGCTGAGTTTCAGCCAACCCGCCCACACGCAAACACACACGGAGACACACGGACACGCACCGTCTACATGTTCACAGCTACACCAAAATGATGTTATAAGCCCATATTAATTGTCATGGTAACCCCACAGAGAAAACATGGATCAAACCAAGTGATCACAAAACATGGAGACAGCCAAACACCCACGGTGCATTTAAAACATTAGAGGCTATCCAGTGATACCGGAGGCAGGGGAGGGAGACAGGGAGATAGATTAGAGGTGATATGAGGGAGTATTGCTCCCTCTCCCACCCAGCTGCTCCTGGTGTTACGGTACATGTCACAGACACTGATCACTTGCTGTTAAAAAGGATACCTGAATGGTTCATGTTGCCATCGAGGGCTGGAGTGAGTGGGTGGCGCTGATGCTTTGTGTGTGAATGGGAAGGGGGATATTTGGACCCTCTGTCACAGCCCCCCCCCCCGTCTCTCTCTCTCTCTCTCTCTCCAGCATCCACACAGGGAAGGGGGGTGGAGAGGAGGTTAAATGAAACTGTTGCTCTAACCACATGTTGCTGTGCTTGATTGAACCGCTGCAGCAGCTATCTTCCCTTCCTTTGTGTTGTATATCTAACTAACGATGTGGTCGCTGCATGTGTAGCTCCTGCCACCTGTGGCAGCACTCTTATTCCCTCTACGACACAGAGAGAGAACAAAAAAAAAAGGAAAAAAGGGGGAGCCGAGAGAGGTCGGAGAGGAGGAGGATATCTTTCATGATAAGTGGACTTCTGACAGAGAGAGCTCCTCGCTGCATACCCAGCTGACACAAATGAAAGGTAAGATAATGAGACTGATACTGTGACCATATCAGATGAATTTAAATGCCGCAGTGTGTCTCTCTGGGGATGCATATTTTAAACATGCCTGTCATTTGTTTTAAATGAAAAAACTGTCAGCCAGTGAGGTGGTGATTAAAGCTGCCTGTGATGCGTCTCGATTTCCACTGTTAACAGATACACAAACACAGTATTTCAACAGGTGGTTGTTTTGGCACAGATGAGCGCTGAGGACTGTGGCAACAGCAGTAGGTAGAAAATGCTCAGAGTTGCTGGATTGGCGATCTTTTAGCAAACCCCAGAGGGTTGAAAGGGTGATTCATGTGGCTGAGCCAACCAGGAGAAAAGCACCTTGGGATTGTCACTTTTAACACTAATTACAATAAACTGATAGACCGTAAAGAGAAAGCTTACTGAAGTGCAGCCTTTTTAGAGGAAATTGTTAACTTTTATTGAATTCAAACCTTTTACAAGAGACAGATGTTTGATTTGTGATTGTATATTGATGTTTGGTGTCTCTGTTGTCTAGTTATCCATTTATTGCTCACAGCAGTTGGATATTCCGCAGTCTAGCTGTGCTTGTTTTTTTTTTCTTTCACTAAGACTTTCTATTGTCCACCTGTTAGAGGATGTTTTTTAATACAGAGGGACAAAGGGATGTATTCTTGTTTGCTTTTCAGTCTGTGGTCGACCAGACACATGATGGCACTGTTGTGGCAGACAACAAATGAGTCTGTAATTGCATCTATGTGACCTTTTCCTCACCATAAATAACCATGTGGTGGTGCCTAAAATCCTCATTTTGAACAGCTGATCGATTGTGCTATTGATTCTGAAGGGCTTCTTATGTTGGCTAGGAGTGAGTGGCTGAAGTTTTAATGTTTCAGAATTAATAATCTTTTTGGTTGTGTGATGGAAAATGATCTCCTGGTATTTTAAAAGCAATCAGTCCCACTGTTACAAATAAAAAAACACTTTATGGTTGTTACTGGACAATCTGCAGGCAAGCAAGCAAGCAGAGCTGTCTCTATGGATATTGCTTTCGTCATAGCACTTCCTATCAAGCCTGTGCTGGGGCTCTGGTCATGCAGCAGACGCAGACCCTTGACAGCACATAACAAAGATTGCTCGTGGAGGAGACGACGTTAACACTGATGCCAATCCTCAAAGCAATAGATGATTTAATTGAATATATTAGACAATTAGTGATGCTGTATTCCTCCCTATCATAGCACTGAACATTACTTTTTCTTTCTACAGGTGATGTGCTGTAATGATGATGCCGCTTTAAACTTTGTTTTATTGCCGCGACCTTTATCTCTGATTCTCAAAGCACCTGTGCCACTTTACCTTAGGCTTCTTGGTTTGACACAGTATTGAAAACGATTATTGAGGCTGACGTATTCACAGAACGTGTTGCACTGAACAGACATCTGTAGCTTGCAGGTTCAGCTCTAGTTTTTGAGTCTGTAATGAGACCTTGCTGGGTGTTTGATGTTACTGCTGGGTAACGAAAGTGATGAAACCGAGAAAAAGAGGATTTTTCCTGCAAAGAGCTCACTATTGAATATATAATTTGTGTCGTGCACACACTCAAATATGAATATGTATTAAAGAAAATTAAAGAAAAAATTGTAAGATAATACAAGCAAATTAGGCTTGTATGTAAGCTTGTTTTACAAAATGTTGTAGTTTCATAGGGGTCCAGTCTTGGCAGCTGCTACTTTAGCCAGTTAGCCTTTGTTAGTTAGGTTATTAAGATTAAAGGGAAGAGAAAGTGGTAACAGCAGCAGCTAGCGAATTAATTCAGATTAACATCTGTGGTCTTTTAATAGTAGCTAAAGATAAACAATGGAAAGTCTTTCTTTGTGTGGGTGCTTAAATGAGCAGGTTGGGTAGCTAACTCGGCCAGTTAGCAGTCCTTACTAGCTAGTTGGCTATATCGCACTAGCAAGCTTCGAATGCTGCATAAATCAAAGGAGGTGTGTCTCTGTGTTGTTTTATTTTCAGTTAAATGCATAAAATGCTGATATTGTTGTTGTTGTAGCTAACAGAAGCTAACTAGCTAAATTTGTTAGCAGTTATTGAGCTTTTTAGCTTAAAAGAGGCAGGTTGTGTCATGGAAAGTGAAATTAAGATATAAATGTGAATTGTCATAAAGTAAAAGTAATTAGGAAAATGTTATTATGAAATAAATCAAACTTTTGAATATTGCTATTTTATTACATAGCATTAGCACATTAGCACAATTATTAAAACAATAATGATTTTTTTTTTTTTTAAGTTACTAATTACAGAGTCTACACTTATTTGCATGGTAATTTATATTTCCAAATATTTCTTGTGCACAAGCAATATAGCTGGATAAAGGACGATAAGCACTGAACACACCATTTATATATGCTCAGTAGTGCACACACATACCAGAATATTTTGTTCTACAAAACAACGCTAATTAGGTTTTTTCTCTCAGACACTCTGCCAATAATACATTTTCAACCGTTAAATATATTTATTTAATATAGTGCTTTTTATTTATTTAATAGCTTACTATACCCTGGTGATGACAGCTTTTTTTCTGGCATGAAATATTGATGTGTGTCTCCTTTTCAAACCAGAATCCTAAAACCAGCACCATGCCTGGACTCATAAACAAGGAGAACCGGAGCGCACTGCCACTCAGTGTGTCTGACATCACTTCCTGTGTTAGGGGTTATACTCTGGCTCTGACAGCATCTATGACTTATGAAAATATTGAGGATCATGCGATCGAAGGTGAGTGAGACTAATATATTTTTGTTGCCAGCCACTTTGAACCAATCTAAACCCATCGTACACTCAGAAACACTTGTAAAACTCATTATTATCGACTGAATATTGGGTAAGGACTTGTTTACTACTACTGATTCATGCTCTTATTTCTGCTTTCTCTGTCTTACTGCCTTTTAGGGATCTTCATATATCCACTGGAGGAAAATTCCATAGTTGTAGGGTTCGAGGCTATGATATCCAGTCAAATTATAACACTGCAAATAAAAGACAAGTCAAAAATTGACGACTGTTATCTGGATTGCTGCAACACATCTAATGGAGCTCTCCAGAGTGGCAACGGTAAGATTGAAGCAGCTTTAATCAATATTTTTTAATTAGTAAAGGGTCGAATGAGTTTATTTACGTGTAATGTTAAAGGTGTTGATGACTAAACAACAGAGAAGTACTACTCAATTCCACAGCTTTCACCACCCCTGTGGAGGGTTTAAGGGTTTGAAGACCATTTTGTTTGGTTTCGCAGCTGCAACTTTATTGTTTGGCTCACTCTCTTTCAGCAACCCTGTTTCCTCTGCCAGTTTCCCCTCTGAAAAACCCACTGTGCACTACCTGCCGAGTGCCAAACATTAGACAGACAGTGAAAGACTAGCTGGTGCAGGCATCAAGCCAGATATTTCCATTATTAGTTTGTGGAGGCCAAAAGAGCCAAAAAGGAGAACGAACACCATTTCAGATTTATGCTAAGATTGTTGCATTGTTGATCCAGTGGGTAACAGTTTGCTGACACATTAATCAATTATTCTTTAATGTTTTAATTTTGAAGATGTTAACAGTTTAATGTTGTCACCAAGTGAAGACTCCAGGGCTGAAGGCTCGCTGAGTGACGCATTATTTTGAACTCTCAGGCCACCCATAACAAACTGAACGCATGGATTTGTATCATCTAAATCTACTAAGCGTAGAAAAAGCTCCAAAAGTGACACTTCCGATGTCCCCTTTAAGGCAACGTCTAAGTGTCAAGAACTGCAGTTCCCCAAATGGCCACTTGATGCTGACTCCAAAAGTGAGTCAATCTCCACAGACCGCCATGTTAAAATGTCCAACTTTACGGAAATACACACTGTTTCAAAAAACGATTTTGGTCTGTACAGCTAATTTCTCCAATTTCTCCAAGTTGAGCACAATTATGCCCGGCAACCCTCTGGAGGACACGCAGTTATGAAAAATTAATGAATATATCCTTTAGGTGTTGCCATATAGTGTTATTCTGTCTTTATAAACTGTCTGTGGTTGATGCATGGAAGTGGCCAGAAAATGAATTAGGTTAATACAGATTTGAAATGCATCCTCGTGTTTTTTACACATGATCATCAGATTACTGGTCACAAGATCTAGTGGAACTGTGTGAACCATAAAATGTCTAATTAATTTACTGCTGCTCTGGGTTTCTGCAGTCAACAAATTGAGAGGTTTCAGAAATATCAGACAGCGATACAATGGAGTTGCCTTATAGGTTGGAGCCAGTTTTTGGAGTTTAGCTAGTATTAGATTGAAAAGTCAGAAAATTAAAAATTAAAAATTATTATTTTTTTGTACCTGTTTCACTAATGACCTTTATGCAATACTAAACTGCTGCCGCATCTCTTTAAGCCTTTTTTTTTTTTAATAGTTAAGCATGAGGAAATCAACACGCTTTTATTAAATGGACAGGATCTGTGAACCAAAACACTGGCACGGGTTAGCTGGATGCTGTACAAGTGTTTTCTTAAGTAACAGCAGAATGCCAAGAGACCATGCAATAATGGCATTATAGTGTGGTGCTTCACAAAAAGAAACTGAAATGGCATCTGCAGAATTAACCTTAAGAGCATTCTTAATCTTAAAAGACAACAATGGAAAGGCAAGCCTGAGGCCTCGCTAACGATGCGACATACTATTATGTCAAGCATTAGGGATGCACTGATAGACACCTACTTAAGGACAGCTTAATTTGGTCACTGTTTTGTTTGAGGTTGGAGAGTCAGAGGTATAACTGAGATTTCAACATCGATTAGTAAAAGTGTTGGTTTGCGGTCAGAGTGATTGTTTTTGACAAGATTAAAATGAATAATCAAGGTATCCAAGATAACTGCTGGAGATTTTGTACTCGTTCTGACACAAAGGGGCATAATCACTATGGCCATTGTTATCTAATCAGGTGTTACGGGACACATAGTGATGGATGAAGATTTTGAGAGGACAGTGTTGGTGGTTAACCTTGGGGTGATCCCTCCAATGGAGACAGTCCACATTCTGGTCAGTACCTCTTCTGAGCTCTCCACTCTGCCTAGCGGAGGCATCAAGGTCTCATCCCCGCCAGTGTGTACACCTCGGGTGCAGAGGACCATCAACGAGGAGCAGGGACTGTCCCCAAACTTCTCCAGAACGTAAGAAAACAAAGAAAAAGAGAAGTCACAGTCTTATTTGCCTAGTAAACCATGATGCATGTTGTGTTTTCTTTTGGGGTATTCCTAAATTGGTTATAGTTACTATAACTGGATTTCCAGGTCCCGTATATCTGTTTGTATGGGTGGAAACGGCCTGTACTTAACATAGTACTTTAATGTAGTTAGTCTTTGCCACTTTTAGGCGGGACAGACACACCTGTGCCTTGAGTCCCCATGATCAAACTCCCAACTGCCCTCAGCTGTGGTTGGCTTCACTGCTCGAGGAGGATGCCATAAACTCCATGGACTATGAATTCAACTTCCAGCTGGAGATACGGGCTCCGTACCTCCTTGCAGGTCAGTGAACTCAGTTTTACTCATATGGCAAATTCGGAAGCATTGCATTTCTTTGAAGTGCTCACATTTCCAGGAACAAATGTGATGCATCTTGTTGTACAGTGCAGAAAACGTGTGTACATTTGCAGTTAAGCAAATATTTTTTGTATATCTCCAGATAATACATTAAATGACATTTTGGAAAGTATGCTAATTTACTTTCTTGCAGGTTGAGTTGGGCCAGAAAATCATCTGTTATGCAGTAATAATTGGCGGCCAGTTAGCTAAGTTAAAGACCGGGAACAGCTACACAACCAGCCCAGTTCTGTCCAAAAGTCCAATCACTTCTAAGACTCACTATGAGTACCCATGAGTATTTTATATTTTGTTTGATAAATCTGTACAAAGAGTACAACTGAGAAGTTAGTTTCATGGGGGATTGGGAATGACTATACCTAGGCCAAAAGTAATAACTTGTGTCTCACCATTAATTTGACATCTATCAGACAGGGATACAATGGAGTTGCATTATAGGACGGATCCACTTTAAACTTGAAGAGTGGGTGTTTACAATTTTTGGTTATTAACTCTCTAGTTTTCGCAAACACCATAATCAGTACTGTACGAATGTTGTCTTTAAAAGTTTTTGCTCATATAGGAAGCTTATACTGATTACACTGATCGCTAGAGGTGCAGACACTTGACCTGCTGTGGTTTGTGCTCTCTGTAGGCGTGGAGAGCCCTTCTCATGCCATCCGAGCTGATGCGGACCCTCTGGCCCGCTCCGCCACCAGCGTTGTAATCACCCTAGCTGACAAGTACACTTACGACTTCCCTGTTGAAATCCTTATCTACCCGAGCGGTAGGTTTACAATTCAATTTCAAAACTCACTCACAGCACAGCCCTGCAATTAGTCTTTCACTCCGCTCAAATATTTCGAAATTGTTTATTTCCGTTTTTTTTTTGTGTGTGTGTGCCTTTAATCAGATCCGTGGAAACATTTTCACAGCAGCTCTTTGCATGTGCGAGTGCCTCATCAAGAAAAATGGTCCTCTGTTATTAATGTATGACATGCCAGCAGAGTCAGACTCCATTGTGTGGGTGTGCATTATCAGTGGTTTTTCTTCTGGTGCTCTTGTGTCTCCCTTATCACTGTCTTGACCTTCAGCATGTGTGTGCCAGTTGTCTCCCAGAGGCAGGAATGAGCCCCGGTCTCACCGATCCAATAGGCCTCTTATGAAGGCTTTGTTCACAAACAGACCCGAGGCCAGTGGTGGGCAATTTAATTCAACTCAGACCAGTGCTACGGTTTCAGTCTCACTATGGATGCTCAGCTTGTGCAGACAGATGGAGGAAACAGTCTCTTTTCAGCATCAGCTTAGTGGATTAATGGTTACACACTGCAGGGTCTCCGACAAGTTAAACTGAAGACTTAAAGACATTTTAATTCTACATGCAACATAAATTTATATTTACATATCATACTGGATGAAGTATGACACATTGTTGAAATCCAGATGATGTGGCCATTTTCAGTATAGTGATAGCCTGGATAGCCAGCGGATGAAATCTAAGACGTATTTGGAGAACACCGAAATCAATACTTTCAAAGCCTTTTCAATACCTGCAGAAACACAGCACAGAAAAGAAATAACAGTCCAATTCCCCAAGATTCATTCAATCCTCAGAGCTCGTTTTATTTTTTGAGGCCCAGCTGTGAGACAGCATCTTTATAGGCAATCACAGTTTAATTCTAAAAGCAATGAGGATAATTCTGTGCTTTTAGATCACTCTGCGCTGTCATCCTGTGAGTTTCAGACATCTATTTTATAATCTGCCTATAATATTCATAATGATATCTTTGTCCTGTGCCACTTTAGAGCCCCATCTGCCACATGTGCTCATTGAAAATGGGGACATGACGCAGGAGGAGTACGATGAGTATCTTCATGGCCGGAGTGATTTCATCAAGGCCACCAAGAAGGACTCTAGCAATGAGAGGAAAGTGAGTGTGTCGCCGACATCAACAGCATCTTTCTGAGCTAATGAGAACAGTAATATTCAATATCATTTTGAGGGAAGAGGTACACCGCACAGTATCATGAACGATGGCCTGCAACAAACACATGGCAGTCTAACACAATAATACACAATTGGCTTTTGACTGACACAAAAATTTGATTTCTGCGAAGGCAGTTCTTTGGTCTATGTTTCTCTGTTGTTCAGTCGAGATTATTCTGTTTACAAGCACCTCATCCTCTTCAAGTCCATAATTTCACAAAATATGAAGACATGCAAATTTTTTAAGTCTATAAATGATGAAGTGAAATGTGAAAGGGAAAGTTTTTACCTGTTTACAATTGCAATACATAATGTATACAATGCCTATATAATACCAAACAAGCAAACACACACAAGCTGATAAGCTGACAACCAATGCTAAATCTTAACAAGTATTTTTTTAATTAACTCATTAGTTATCTCATTAGTTATCAGGTTATCAGTTTTGTCTGTATTTTATAATACAATATAGCACATATAGCAACATTATTTCAAAATAAAAACAATAATTAATTAATTCATTCATTCTTTAAAGCTACCTTAACCACAACAGACGGCAGTTACTACTAACCACTTAAGCTAGCTAGCTTTGGCTTGAACTGCCTCTGTTTTTTTGTCCTCCTTCGCAATTTCTTAGCTACTACCTACACTGTTATGTGAAAATGTTGTACTGCCAACATATAAATTGTTAAAATGACGACTGCCTCTTATTTGGGAAGTCTGAAAGAGTAAGTACGTTTAGCTTTAGCTAAAGCTATTCTGTTTGGCTTGTTAACTTCAGAGCTAATGAAGATTTTTACCATAATCTCTAGTTGCAGAGCTGAATTTTTCTAACTGAATGTGCACACACGTTCGGCTTTATTATTATTATTTGTTAACCTGTCTACGTCAATATCTTTGTTTATTCATAAATCTCCATCTGTGTATACAGTCTTTATGTCACAGTACTGCAAAAAGACATCACTCAGAAGAGGTCTGAGGCACTTTTCTAATGAGGTTTGCTTACAGAGGTTGTAGAAGAAATGTCCCTCGTGGCTGTTTTCTGTATCGGGCATAAGACAGTCAAGTGCTATTGGATAATGAAGGGCAGAGGACTTTGCCTCGGCTAGTGATTTCCACTATCAGTACTACACCCCTGGTTGTGCATGTGTTCATTCACATCTCTGCTATGATGAGGTTGTTAAGTGACCAGTAGACCTAAACACGAGGAGGAGAGAGATAGAGAAAGAGAGCACTTAGCCATAAAAATGGGTTTCTATGGAAACACTCCAAAGGTTAGGTACATTCTGCCTGGACTTTTCCCGCACATCTGCAATAATTGCTTTGCTCTGTCTATCAATCTGATCACTTGTCTCTTTCGTATATCCTTTCTTTTTGCTTCTTCAAGAGTTGCATTAAAGCTTGTGTAAATTCAGCCAAACATCTTTGGGCGCCAAGCCCCCATTTAATCCATGCTTTTGATTTCTCCGTCTTTATAGGTAGATATAATTCACAGGAGACTCCATAAAGACATCCTCCACAACCCTGTGGTCATGATGAACTTCTGCCCTGACCTCAAGTCTATCTGCTCAGATCTGAGGAAGGTTCACGGTGAATTCATCTTCCTCATCGACCGTAGCGGCAGCATGAGCGGCGTTAACATCAACCGTGTGAAGGTATTTTAATCTCAGCGTGGCATATGTTGTCCTTGTATAGCTGAGCTGCAAACATTATGTTAAGGCGAATGGAGATTTACATATATATTACATGTTTTAAACGTATCAAACATCATTACCAGTTGATACCAAAATGTTCACGTTTTCAGAAAGAATAAATGGATAGCTGATGTTTCACAACACACAATATATCAACAGATGCTGTATAATTGCTTTCTAGGCTCACATCCATACTGTGTCTGCGGTCAATGGAGATTGTACATGTGGTTAGTCAACTACAAGAAAGGCATGTGCACAAGGTTATTGATCACGCAAATCATTTACTATTCACCAAATGTCTCCCAGTTGCCAGGTTTTAGAAAGATTTCAGGTTTCAGGTGAGCTTCCATCAATTCCTACAGGGCTGATACATTCAACACTAATGTTTTATTCATGTGTTGTGATGTGCGTTTTTTGTCTGCTTGTGCACTGACCCTGCTCTATGGTGTGACACTGGTTGGTGTTCATTTATGAGTCACACTCAGGCTTTTATTGGATGTGTCTGATACTATAAAATCTGGACTCAAGGCCAGGGTGATTCTGATAGTAATGGCATGACTGTTTGCCATTAATATTTCACAAAAACATGCAGAATACCTTTGAATATATCTGTAAAATTGTAGATAAAACAGTGAAAATCACCTGAACAGATGATTTTACTATTGTGTAGCTGATATATTCTTTGTTTTCCTGAGTGGATGTTCTTGTAGAAACTGCTCCTCTGTTGTAGAAGAGGCAATGAGAGCTGAAATGACACCGAATGATTCTCCATTCACTGCTCTCTTTGAGAAAATGTGCTCAATAGCAATGACAGCTGTGTAGAGCACCATACTGCTATTCAGCAGCACACTTACAGATGTGTGTATTTCACTGGAAATAATCAAATAGTTCAACAGGCCATTAAGCAACTAATAGGCAGAAGATTTTTACCTTCAAAGAAAATAATCATATCAGAGTGTAATTCAGTTCTCTGATAATTAACTAAATCTGCTCTCTGTCTTTTTCTCAGGATGCCATGGTAGTCATTCTCAAGAGCCTGGTGCCTGGCTGTCTTTTCAACATCATTGGCTTTGGATCTACATTCAAATCACTCTTCACAACCAGCCAAACCTACGAGGAGGTAAAGCAGCAAAACATTTTAAACACGTTCTTTATTAGCTTATTAGACACTATAACTCAGACACAGACGCACAATTTTTTCTGTGGCTGCGGGCCAAGAAATAAACTTCGGTGGAGATGTGGTGTCAACTTCCTGCCCCCTGTGGGTCTCATTTCTCATCTCTCAACTTCACGTTGCTGAGCACCCATCTTGACTGTCTTGGACCTGCATTGATATTTGCTGTGTGCTGCTGTTTAAAACAGCTAGCTATGTGGCTAGCTAGCTAGCCACATATCAACTGCTTCTAGATTTATGACCTATATACTGCAACCAGGTGGAGATCATGATGAAAAGTATTTTGGATTGATTTCACGGGAGTTGTCATATCATCCATCTTTATATACGGTCTATACAATAAAACGACAAAAGAAATCAAGACACTAACAATCAGGATTTGCACACTTCTTTTAACCTTGAACTTCATTATTCCGTGACCTTAACCAAATGGTTATTTTTAACCCAAACTAAGATGTTTTGTGCCTAAACCTAACAAATGATGGTTTTATGTTTCTGGGCTCTGTTGGTACACATCTGCGGCTCAGACCTGCAGAGTATTTGGTCTTTTATTTTCGTAGGTTTGCACAGTTTTGGAACGAAAAACGACAAAGAGACTTTTGTAAAACAAGCTTCTATCTTTAAAAGCAACACATGCATAAATTACATAACCACTGCTCACTGCCTCATTTTGGTTTCTGTGACTGTAATTAACGCCACAGACCTGAATTAATACAAGCACGTTTCCTAATTTCAACACCCTTTCCCTCGTGATCAGCACTGCAACGCAAAGTCTGATTATTTTACAACCAGTGCCCTTTTAGGTGTGTGGAAAGGAAAGACGTACTTACTTTCTAGCATTTCACAACCACTGCTTATCGCATTTTAAATGATTATTGTTAAAGGTGTTGAATTTATTGGCATCCAGCAACCAGCCTCCTTCACTCCTACCACAAATATTGTTGTGGTCGATACAGAAGAGTGTGAATTTGTTATTAATTAATTCATCAGTATAATTATTGTTACAGAAGGTAATCTTGAATGAATGAAAATATGAATGAACAGTAAAATGGTATATTCAATGAATGTTTTTAAATTTCCTCCTCATCTTTTTAAAAACTGTCTTCTGCATAAACTGCACATTATTTATTCCCCGCAGTTAATTTTTTTGTTATCTTGAGGAAATGAATGAATACATGCTGTGATGTTAGGTGATAAATGACTGCATGCATATTACCTGATTTGATGCAGTTGATGATTATTTTCTGTGCTATGTGAGTATAGCATTCTGTGTTACAGTAACTCCTCCTCATCTTTGTCATCCAGGAGGCTCTGGCCCTTGCTTGTGAGTACGTCAGGAAGATCAGAGCTGACATGGGGGGGACCAACATCCTGGCACCGCTCACCTGGATCCTGAGGCAGCCGGTGTTCAGTGGACACCCCCGCCTGCTCTTTCTGCTCACAGACGGGGCCGTCAGCAACACAGGCAAAGTTATTGAGCTGGTCCGCAGCCATGCACGCTACATCAGGTAAGTATTACTGTTAACACACTCTGTTCTGAATGTTAGATCAATAATGAGTAACACTGTTATGGATATTTTCAATATTGTATCACAACCACCTTCGTTGTTAAAGCTCTAAACACATTGCATGACCCAGTTTGTGCTAAATGCTGTAGGTGTGTCAAAGCAAAGGATAAAAAGTTCAGCTTCTGTTTATTTAAATAGCAAATGCGGAGATTACTGATATCAAAAAAATCACATCTCAGGTTTGTTGGGGGCTTAAATGCAGCCCCCGGTTATAGAGCTGTAATCCTCTCTAAATTAAATCTGGGAACATGCAGCTTATGTTGTGTAGATGTCAAACAGCTTATATCATGGCAAAGAATCTGTCAGAAAAGCACCATCAGTGCTGTTTCAAAAACAACAACAAAGCCGTATTAAAGCTGAAATAAGGAAATAAGAAAGCTCCCAGTGGCATGTGAACACCAGCTGTCAACTGCAGCGTTGGCGGCACAATAGATGTGCAGTACACTGGGAAATCACTTCATTTTGCTGCTTGCATCTCACACTGTGAATCCTCTGTCCTCAGTCACTCTGGAAATAATTGACTTTTTTCTCCCCCTTTTAATGGATGACTGCCCCCAGACGATTGCATTAGGTGCTCAGAGCTCGGCCAAATCATCATCACTTCCTGGGTCTTTATCACACTATGCTTACAAATGTGCGCATCCAGTCAGAGACAAGATCAAACAACAATGAATCTGAAAGTCCATGTCTGGTTTTTAGGCGGTGACATTTCCGTTTTAATCTGAAACTCCTTGATGTCATCAATAATGCAGTGGGGCAAGGCTGGTGCATAGACATTAGCCAGCTCATCTGTGAAAAATCTAATAAAAATGGCGAAATAAGAAGGCACCAGACAAAAGGCATGTCTCAAAGCTATATCTAAAAACTCCAGTTTCTATATCTCCACACTATCGCTTCAGCTGTATGGAAAATGTGTGCACACCTTGAGATCGTGATCTGTCCATGGAGCTGCAGTGTTTAATGTGTTTGTGCAGATGTTTTACGTTCGGCATAGGACAGAACGCTTGCAGGAGGCTGGTGCAGGGACTGGCTACAGTTTCCAAAGGAAGAGCAGAGTTTCTGGCTGACGGAGAGAGGCTACAGCCCAAGGTACTAATTTCCAGCTTTGTGTATTACTCCTTATGACAGCCAGCTATTCTGAAGACCAATGGAAAGCCATTATGCAGAGGTTTCAAAGTGCTGAGTGTCTGCCACTGATACCATTAGGAAGTCATATTTCAGAGATGTCATCCGTGTCATCCGCTTTATGCACTGGTGAGAGAGAAGTTGTGTTTTATATATGCAAGTCTATTTTAGCTGTTTTTACTTCACAGATGATAAAGTCCCTGAAGAAAACTATGTCTCCAGTACTCAGCGACATTTCCATCGAATGGCTCTTTCCTGAAACCAAAGAAGTGCTCCTCTCCCCAGTGGGCAACACCTTTCTGTTTCCAGGGGACAGTCTGATTGGCTACAGTGTGGTTTGCGACACCACCCGCTACCACACCAACCCTAAATCTGTAAGACACCTGCTGAAAAGTAATGGCATGAGGATTGTCTCTGTTGTGAACATTTTGAAAAAGGACTCCTCAAATTCATCCATGTGTTTTTTTTAAGATCAGTGTGATAAGTGTACTTAAGTCACTTCTCTGCTACCTCTAAAAGGTGTTCTAATAGGGTTACTCTAAATAAGCTTTTCATCAGACCTTGTGAATGGGTCTTCACTGAAGCATTTGTCTTGGATGTGTCACCTACTCAAAATCTCAACAGGATAAGAGGAGGCGATACAGCATGATGCGCTCCATTGAGTCCGCCAGCTCGGTGTTTTACCACTCTCAAGAAGAGGAGCCAGTGAAGACAGGTATTGACAGTCAGGGGTCTCACAGGGAAGTACCGTCTCCTGCTCTGTATGACTACCACCAGGACTCCATGACAGCCAGCAGTCCTGTCACCACAGAGCAAGACCCCATGGGTAAGAACTAATAGTATATATGACTATATACTGTACCTCCTGAATGACAGGATTTCCATTTTGCGCATTTTTCCATGCCGGTAAAATGTTAATTTGTTTGCTTTTACTTCTGCCATTTGCTTTAGTTTCTGGAAATACTTTGCACTGATCACTTGCTGAAATTCTGATAGGTGGAACCATTATTTTTAGCTCCACCGCGGGTGTGGTGTGTTAGTCAGCCCACCTCTGTGGTCCAGACTAAAATATCTGTTGAGTGGGTCCTCTTGGATGCGGTGATCCCTTGACATTTTACATCTACCACCAGTCTGAGGCTTGTATTTGTGGTTTTGAGTGAAATGTCTTGGCAGCTATTGGATGCATTGCCATAAAACTGAGTGCAGACATTCATGTCATGTCAAGGTCAATAATAACTTTGATGGCACTTTAGCTTTTTAATCTAGCACCATCACAAGGACAAAATGTGTCCAGTGCTGACCAAATACCTGCTGAACTACATCCATTCCCATCATCCTAGTGACAGCAATTAGTGTGATGCAAGTATGCTAATGCGCTAAGCTTAGCATTTAAGCATTGCTGCTGCCGCTGTGAGTACATTCTCTTGACTGCTGGTTGCCTTTGCACACGGCAAACTAGTTTTCATGGGGTCAAATTGGAGCAATAAAATTGTAAGTTTTTAATGTTCACAAATAATTCAAAGGTTTGCAGTTGTTTGCAGTAATACATTTCTATTTAAAACTGCAAAATAATCAGGAAAAAAGGTTTGAAATGAACTGTGTGACTAGCCTGGAAGCCAGCCCACAATTTGTTTGTGGCAGAAAATTGGTCTGAGGTCGCTCTGCTGGGAACTAATGCTCTGGCAAAGAACTTCCAGGCCATACATATGGTCTGGGTCGACTTTATGTGGTGATGGACTGAAGGGTAACAGTGACGTAGTGATATGTCAGTGAAGAGTTGAATTTGTTTACAACAAAATGGCTCTGGTCTGGCAACGCAAGGCTAGTGTATGGTATTTTATGCATTCAGGATGGAATCCAGAAGAAAGGCTGCGGTGAACTGTCCATGTTGAGCTACAAGTTATCATTTCACAATGTAATGCGCACAAAACTCTTTTGATGATTTTTTTTATTTTTTTTTAACCAATCACCAGGTTTAGATAAGATGTCACCAAGAAGGCGTGCATACAGTACCAACCAGATAACAGAGTACAACCCGGCAAAGAAGAGCTACACTCCCAGTGACCCCAGCTCTGTGGTGAAGAATCCACTGAGGAGGGCCAAAGTCCAGGAGCTGATTGGCCAGATGAGCCCTGAACATGAAGCACAATGGAAGAATGACTACCAGGTGTAATCACACACTGAACAGCTTCATTCACATTCAACAGCCACTATTGTCTATTTTGCAAACTGTCTCTCATTCGGTTGATAATTTAGCTCTTAACTCCCTGGTACGCAGAGAAAAGAATCTAATTTTGTAGTTGTCAAGTTGTTATATTGAAAATGATACTTGTATTCAGACTCTGTTGAAAGATTAAACAGACACCTCACCCCTGTGTGAACTGCAGTATAATCAAGAACAGACTAATGTGCCCTCCTCAGTAATGAAGGGCAAAATTTATGAATGCAATTAGGTCTGAATATTACTTAGGGAGCATGTGAGTGTAACTAAACAGAATTAATCAGTCTGCAAAGAAATTATATTTCCTCTTGTAACTCCAGCTAAGGACTCATTACATTCTTGCTTGATTAAATGAGCAAATACAGGAACTTTCTATTTTTTGCACAAATTAAATAAGTATAACCACGTAAGATATCGCAGCCATAGGGCTTTTTCACTTCTTCAGACTCAAAACAGTTTAAATACTCCTTTGAATTATTTCATTGTACACGGCACCCCATGGGAATGTATTACTTGTCTTGAAAGAGAATTTTATGAAAAAGAAAATAATCTCTAGAGTAAGTGATAATGACAAATAACCCTTAGTTGTAGCCGTGCATAATACCCAGTATGATTTGCATAGTCTATATATCTGTAATCACTTGGAAGCATGAAATCTGAGCTAGATGAGGTTCCATACCTTATTAAACCCTGTAATAAAGCCTTGGTATTTTTATTGTTTTCAGCCACAGCTGGCAAGCCTGTGTGCCACAACTTCCAGAGGGCATATTGCCAGCTGTCACAGACCGCTCCCTCAGCAGGAGCCGCTTCTGCAGCAGGACACTGAGCCTCATTTCCATCCCCAGCCGCAGGACAACCCTCTGCCCAGTAGCAGCAGTGTGCCGCCTGTGGCTCACAACACACCTGGGGAAGACGGATCCAGATCATCCACAGACAGCCCGTCTGTTGGCAGCACTGGAGATTCAGGTGAGAACACAAACATAATCCCACTGTGTTAATGACATGAACTGAATTTATGCCTTCAGGATATTAAATACTTTGAAGTTGGCTTTAGATTTAAGCAAACAGCAGTCTCTCGGGCTGAAAAATGAAACCAAGACAGAAGTGACAAAAACTTTGGTTTATCCTGGTACAAAAACAGTTATGGTCTCAATAGGTAGAAAGGCAGCTTTTTGACACTTGATGACCGAGCACAGAGTGGACTCTTTTTTAAAACGGGAAATGTTTTTTTGTTTTTATATCTGGGGACAAAAAAGAAAATTATCTAGGAAATGAATAAGAAAGCCATTCAAACAGGCTGAGCACTTTGTAAACAGGAAATTAATTAATTTAATACAAATCCAGACCCAAGTGAGAAGCAGCAGGTAAATTAGAATGAAGCTCACAGTGTGACTGATAAATGCACATTCAGGAATCATATCTTGCTCCATATTTCAGATGGTTATGGACACCAGTTATGTCAAGCAGAAACCCCACAAGAGACTCCAACTTCAGATCTGGGTGCTGCCAACCGGCAGAAATGTGACTGCAAGGCTGTGGTGTCTGGACTCCTGTGTGGGAAACCGATGAAGTGGGAAGTGGTCTTTGACATCGAGCCATTTCTGAACGGCCGGGAACGCGAGGAAAAGGTTCACGAGGAGCTGTGGAACGAGACCTTCCACCATCTGGCCGGGCGCTCTATCATACACGACTTTGAACACATGGTGGATAAGGAGTGCGAGATTGAGCATGGTGAGCTCTACGGGGATTCAGGTCTTTAAAGAGAAGATTAGGGGAGCAGATTCTGGGTGGGTTATAAAGACAGAACAGCATTTAGCCCTCAGTTAAATTGAATATTTTTCTCATCTGGTAATGAAATTTGAGATATTAAACTTAAAGAAAAAATAATTGTTTGGCATTTTAAGGTATTTGTTGTCTCAGCAAGAGATATCAAAGCAGAACCATACAAGTGTCATATCTGCCCATTAAATACAAGGCTACAGCTAGCAGCTTAGCTTAGCATAAAGACTAGAAACATGGAGAAACAGCTAGCCTATTTCTGTCAATAATAAATAAGTAAACAAAACAGACACGTGTTTATAGTGAGAGGTTCTGTTAGGTGTAATTTTGTTCCAAGCCAACGCTTTTTCACCTTATTTCTAGTCTTTAAGCTAAGAAAAGCTAACAGATATGAGAGTAGTAGATTGACACGGCTCTTGTATCTGTTAACGTAGCTTTTAGGTAATGGGGTATTTTATAATAAAAGTAAATGTTCTGTAATATTTTGTAATCCTTTATTATTCTGTATAATAATTTTGTTCTTCTTGTGATTCACAGGTTCTGGCAGGAAGTACCAGTTATATGCCATTCACACCAGTAAAGCCTGCAATATACTGAGCAAATACACAGCGTTTGTTCCCATCGACCTTGACACAAATGAATATTTGCAGACATGTATTGAATACACATATCCTGGTAAGTGGCGCTGCTTTAATGTGATGATTTTTCAACCCATTGTTTGGTCCTCTGTTTATGTTTGTACAGTGCAAGCAGGCTTTTAGAAAGCTTTGGTTAGCTTAGGTTAGCGCAGCATAAAGACTGGAGACAGGGAAGGATAAAGCCATTCTTTGTCTGAAATTTAAAGAACATACTTCCCAGCACTTGCTCAAGCCTATTAACAGGAAACGGATCTGCAACCATTTTAATTATCAGCTGATTATTACAGTTGATGAATCAAATTAAAGTCAACTTCATTGTCAATTCTGCTATATGTGCAGAACATAAGCAAGAAACGATAAAAATGTATACGAAAGGTAAAAAGCGACAGAAAATCTGTAAGTATGTACAAATATTGCACATGGGATATGGCCTATATACACCAGTCAGGCATAACATTATGACTGACAGGTGAAGTGAATAACACTGATTATCTCTTCATCATGGCACTTGTTAGTGGGCAGGATATTTGACAAGGGAGGGAGTTTGACAAGGGCCAAATTGCGATGGCTAGATGACTGGGTCAAAGCATCTCCAAAACTGCAACTTTTGTGGGGTGTCCATGTTCTTCTGTGATCAGTATCTATCAAACTTGATCCAAGGAAGGAACTGTGGTGAACCGGTGACAGGGTCGTGGGTGGCCAAGGCTCACTGATGCATGTAGGGAGAGAAGGATGAGATGAGCTACTGTAGCTCCACTTGCTGAAGAAGTTAATGCTGATTCATGCTGACCCATGTCCACTGCAGAAAACACCAACAATGGGCATGTGAACATCAAAACTGGATAATGCGCCCTATCACAAAGCAAAAATGGTTCAGGAATGGTTTGAGGAGCTCAACAATAAGTTTGAGGTGTTGACTTGGCCTCCAAATTAACCAGATATCAACCCAGTCGAGCATCTGTGGGATGTTTCTGGACAGACAAGTTTAATCTATGTCTCCAGTACTCACTTCACAATTTACAGGGCTTAATGGATCTGCTTAGCGCCAGATACCACAGCACACCTTCAGGGGGAGTCCATGCCTCGAAGGGTCAGGGCTGTTTCGGCAGTAAAAGGCGGACCAACACAATATTACAAAGGTGGTCATAATGTTATAACTGATCAGTGTAAAGAACCGAGTGAAACGGTTGAAGCTGATTTTTTTCTGATGTCTAATTATTCCTTTAACTTGTGGGATTTCTCTGCTAAATTATCACATTTTGGGGGAGCTGTGGGTGTTGGTTAGAGAAGCAAGTTGCTACCCAAGTGACAGCCCACTGCTCCGAGTGTACACACCACTGTATGAAAGAATGGATGGGCCAGTTTGTTTTCATCTAAATGTGCAGCAAAGGCACCTGCCGGCTTAAAAATCTGCCTAAATTCAGATTTTGCTTTCAGGTGAAGGTCTGAAGAGGGGCTCACACTCCAGGTCTCGCTCAGGGAGCAGGAAGAACAGAGGTTACTCCATCGGGCTGGGTCGCTCTCAGTCTGGTGGCATGTCGGAGGAAACTGAAGATGTTATGCTGCCCAACAGTAGGCTGCGTTTTTTAAAATTCTTCATTCACATTTCAAGAAGGAACAGCAGCTTTATTTTCTAGATCAGCTAACATCCAGAGATACAGTAGAAAGCAGTCAGAGCTGTAGAGGTAGTTAGGGGCTCTTTTTCAGCATAGCGAGTACTTTACTGTATGGTAAAAACAATATCATTCTTTGGGGAAAAGGCAATATGAAATTGATGTTTATATATTTATGTTAATCTAAACCTGCCTTTATTTGAAATGGAAAGGTTGTGGTCTCACAGCAGCAGCTCCTGGAGCCGTGAGATGTTGAGCTGTCAGAAAGCTCCGTGCTGCTTTACATTAAAAAAATGCTTTAACTTCAGCAAAATAACACAACACTGTAAATTGGTCTTTGGTGGTGGCATAGCAACAGCAGGGGCAAAGACAAGCTTGCTGCTCAAGCATCTGCTTCACACTGGCAGTTAAAAATGAAGGCGCACAGATCCTTGTGAGCCGCACTAGCATTATCAAGCAATACTGTCTTTTTTAACAGCAGAATGTACGCGGTTAAATATAAAGTAAAGGCCAGTCGACAGTTCATTTAAAATCTTTTTGATGATTGTCTCAGATGGAGAAGACGTCGCCTCTCCTTGCAGCACCCCCTCCTCCTCTGGCTGGGAGAGATGCAGCTTTACGGAGGGTAAGAGTAAGACATCAATCGGTCAGTGAATTTCCTGCGTCTCTTCAATTTTCCTCCTCAAAGACCTTTGACATAAAATGTCTAGCAGTCTGGTGTCTTTTCAGGCCAACATGGCTGTGTTGTTCCGAATGTGAAACATGAGATTATTGATATTTTAGTTTCCCTCTTCTTGTAAGTGACAACAGAAGCGGACACTGTTTTGTGGCTTGTATTGACACATTCTGTCTGGGCCCATACAAAACAGCCAGCATATACTGAAGTCACAAACAAGAAAGGCTTTACCTGGAAAGGAGAAACAGCTGCTAGGATATATGTCTTCTGTTGTCACAGTTACAGCTCAGTAGGTGTATTTTAAATCTTTATTATGAGAGACTCATGTTGAGAAATAAGGAAGTGCCACTGCTTCTTTCTCTCTCTCTCTTGGCGTTTAACTCTGCTTTTATCCCTGTCTTTCTGTCTCTCAGTTTCCCAGAGGAGTCCGTCTGTGACCTCTGACCAATCACAGAAATCGGTGGAGAGCCTTTTTTCTGCCAGGTGAGTGATTTGAGGCTGACTGTAGTGCCACTGCATGAGCAAACACAGGGAGTTCAGCATTATAATTCTGCTGGCACAGAATATTTTGAACATCTTCATCCCTGATTTCGAGTTTTAGAATGTGCTGTCTTGAGGCTAATGCATCAGGACAGTGCTGGGTCCTTCTTCAGCTGTAACCACATAGTCGTGACTCACAATTCCTTCTGCTTTTAGGAGCCAAACTAAGTGTCTACAGCCACGCGAGCTGCTCTGTGAGGCTGTACTTTCACTAGAAAATAACTAGTCTATGAGGTGAAAAAGGGTGAGATGCAGTTGTCCCATTTAAACATGGAAATAATGGCACAGACACTCCTAGTCTGGCACTGTCCATGTAAAGCTGAGTAAAAATGAAAGAAAGAAGCTCCACTTCATCATAGTGTGAAGCTGGATGCAGGCATCCTGACTGCAAATTACAAAATGTGTGGGAGGAAAGGGTTTCCAAAGCTGTTCGAAGATCCCACAAGCGCTTCTGATGTAGAATGCAACCCCTTAGGCACAACAGACCTTTGAGCTAATATCTACATTGTTGTTTATAATTAGAAAGAATAGTTTTTATCTTGATCGCCATTGTATTAGGATGCTAACATTTACTAATTCACACTTAACACAAAGTACACCTGAGGATGATGGGAATGCCATTTGTCTCGCGGTTATTGAAGAACTAAACTGACAAGGTAATGCCGCTAAATGAAACAAGTCATCAAATCTCTTTTGGTTCACCCGGAGGGGAAATACAAACTAAATTTAATGGCAGTTCTATTCAATACACAGTATTTCAAGTCAAACAAACTCACTGTCCCCATGATTCTCATCAGGGCAAACATGATTGGCCTTTGAAAATTTCCTATCACTCCATTTATTGATTGTTTTGATATTTCAATCTAGACAAATGAAGCAGTAGAAGACATTTAGGTTGGCTATCCATTCTGCAATTGAGCTGATAGCATGTAAAATTCAGTAAATAATGAAAGAGTAGACCATTCTAATGTCAGTAGTTCTGACATAGAAAGTCGACAAATGGGTAGACGGACAACAGCTTGCTTGGCAAAAAATCATTTTTGCCCTTTTTTGCCCCTCAGACTTTTATGTTTAGGTCTTGAGGTGTACTAGAAATGTGGAAAACTGTGATTTACATCTGCATTCCTCTCTCCTCTGTAAGGTTGGCCCTCAGCAGGACTCGCCTCCTGACTCGAGCTGCCAAAGGATTCATGTGTCGATCTCACAGCAAGTCCGGTGATTCAATCGGAGAGAGTGACAACGAGAACAAAGACTATATTCCTCTGGTGGGTAGCAGATCTATACATGTTTTTGATTGGCACTCTTTTGAACTGACTGCAGATTTGTGTGGAGAGACGAATGTGTCACAGTTTGTTAAGTGCAAGTGAACAGCAGTAGTAGGTTCTGGATAGTCTTGAGGGGTAAGGTGCACAGCATGAAAGCATTTCATTCATGAAGGTTAAAAGTTGGCAGAAAATGTAAATCTGTTGACTGCAGTAAAAAAGACCTTTTTATGTCAAACTCTAAATTTCCTTCTCTGCAGGTGTTGTTGCAGCTGGCTAGTGGTGCATTTTCTCTGGATGCCGCTCTGTGTGATGCCATTAATGTGCCCATGGACAAGCTAAAGTGGACGTCGCCCTTCACCAGTCACCGCACCAGCCTGGGCCACCTGTCACACTCCAGCAGCCGCCGCACTGACAGTGCTGATGACGGATACAGATCATCGTTTGAGGCAGAAACATATCAGCAATCTGCAGAGCACACTGTAGGCATCCACAGTCCTTGTCATTTGTCCAGGAGTGCCTGGACGGATGCCGGCCCCTCTTCATTAGCCAGTCCATCCAGCGCTGCAGAGCCCTCACACTCCGAGGTGGATAATGCACGGAGCTCTGGGTCCGGGGGCATGGAAACAGCATGCTCTGGCAGTGTGCTGAAGAGGATCCTGGATCCAGAAAGCATGGTGTGGGCTACAGCAGTGGCCCTTGCTTGGTTGGAGCATAGCTCTGCCAGTTATTTCATAGAGTGGGAACTGGTGGCTGCCAAAGCCAGCATGTGGCTCAGTGCACAGTGCATCCCAGAAGGCCGAGACTTGGCCTCCATCAAGGCTGCAGCCAATCAGCTCTTCATCATCCTCAGACACTGGGATGAAAACTTGCAACTGAACATGCTCTGTTACAACCCTAACAGTGTCTGAGGTCTGCAAGTTCAATACTGACTGCTGCAAGTAGTCCATCCCACATGATACTATGCTAACTGAGGCTGTACTATTCTCTGTTCAGAAGTATGTCCTCTGGAGTCTGAGTTTGCCGTTGCAGTTGTGAACAATGTGCGTTTTCTTCTGTTTGTGTGCTGTTCCTCCAAACATATCACAGGCTCTACAGAGGCATTATGTGCAAGCTAATACCTCGCTGGTGCCATATACAGTAGCTAGATTCCTGTTAGCAAGGGATCCGTTAACGTTATGCCACAGATTTGATTTCCAAGAAGAAGAATGTCAGTGTTAAATCCGTAGCATGCTGGACCATTGCGCATCAACATGTGTTAGAAGCTAATCTTGTCATCATATTGATGTTATTGGGAGAATGCTGCAAAACAGTGATAAAAGAAATCTGTTCCACTGATTGTTGTTTTTCCGAATTAACTGTATTGTGGTAAAAATCCTACAAGAAAACATCTGGGTACTTGCTTTCGGTACCGCCACTCTTTTCTAATGCCTGTTACCATTAGAGTGTCATTACTATTCGCCATTTTTGCAGTTTTAATATGGCAGAAACAGAAAAATATGCAAAAATCAAAAGAAAACTCAGAACATGGTTGGTTTTAAAAAATGTGTGATATAGGTGGGACTCTATGAACATGTATCCCACTAGCATGTAATTTACTGTTCATCATTTAACGATAGATACGTTGTTTATAGTTTTACACTTATCTGAGTATTTCTGTTTCAGAGTAGAAGTTTTGATCATGCATTTGAGTCAGAGAGCGTAACACAAACCGGGAGCCGACTTCACCAGCAATTTGCAAATCCAAAATTAGTCCAGTTATAACCTGAAGGATATTTACACTAATTTAAAGTTTCTGAGTTGCACCACAGAAACTAACCCTAACCCAGAGATTAGTTGTTATTAAATACTCTGGTTTAACTGTCGCTTAGCTAACAAAATGAAACTGCTGACTTTGATTGGATGATACGTTTCCTGTTAATTTATTCTAATAAAAACACACACACACTTTACTAGCTAGGGTACAGCTCAATCCTGTGAACTATAGGCAGAGATCAAGAGTCCTGCTGTGGCAGTAAGAAAGGAAATGTCACTGCTAGTTATCACTGTCATCGCTCATTTACCACAAGTGCCTAAACAGGGTTAAAAGTTGGCAGAAAGTGTAAATCTGTTCACTGCGGTAATGATTTTAGGAATCCTCTTCTCTTTCTTAGACCTTTCTTGGTCCATCTAAGCAGTTTTGAGTATTGATTTTCTTTTTGTTCAGTACAGTGTTGCTTTACTCAGGTATTCATTTTTTTCCTCTCAGGCTGAGTTGTGTAAGTCCTCCTGCATGAACACAGGTATTCATGTTATGATGTTTGACGGCTGAATTTGGAGACAGTGGTGCAGTATTATCCTCTGAAATGAGAAACACAGCGTAGATGTCATATAGTAATATTTTTGTGCTGTGATTGCAGTAGTAAGTGCAGCTGTAATTGTAATAAGTTGTATTTTTATGTACTGGGTCAGTTGTATAGTGCAGTATCTTTCAACTTGCTGTTTGTGCCTTTACAAAATGATCGTTGACTGTTTGAGGCTGTAGTGTCTTTATAACTGTTGATGCTATGACCAGCTCTGCGGGTGCATGTAATAAAATTATTCTACAACCAAACTGCTGGGTCTGGAACTGTTATTGCTCTACTTCTAACAGCAAGGAGTGCCACACGTTGCTTGGACCCTTTTGTTTTCTTCTTTCTTCTTCTTGTTTGATTATCCACTCACATAGTTTCTCTTTCTCTGTACTGTACAAATTTCAACCCAATGTTTCTACAGGCTGCAACATGCCAAACCAATGGTTGGCTGTTGGTAAGCGTCTGTTGGTGGATTCAGCCGATTCAGCATGTGGAACGAGTCTGTCAGAGAGATTACTCTGATTGTCTGTTCAGCTTAGCAAACCAGTGCATGAGAAGAGAAATGGAAGTGGCAAAAGTAAGCAAAATGACAAAGTTCAAAGGGCATACACAGTTTTTTAATCTTCCTCTTATCTGAACATTCAAATACACTAATACTTTCAACATGATCATCCTCAAAGAATAAAATGTAAAGCAGCCGATCAGTTGATTGATTTGTAGCAGCTCTCCTGGTTTCCACTTTCTTGAAGAAATAGCATTCGAGAAATATCCCTCAAAGTACAAAATCGTAAGCTTGGACTACAGAAGCCTACTATTACTCCTCCTCATTCACTGTGGTCATGATCCCTGATTTAGTTCAGCCACTGACCGTACATAAAAAGATGGACAAACCCTCAGTGATATCATCCATAGGTCTCCTGAAGAGCGATTTTGAAGCTCAGTGTGGCTGCCTTTGGACGACTCAAAGAGGCCCCACATTTGCATAACCTTAAATGGATGAGTTAGAAAGTGTCACATCCTGTCTCAGTTGTATAAATGTAGAAATAGGTTATAGAGGCCAAAACCTTTTAGACCAGGCTGTAAATATGCTAAATGCAGCTCAAAAAGCATTTTTTCAATAGACTATAATTATGAGGCATCTGTAAAACATTTCTAACTGCAAACAAGGTTTACTCTCTCCTGTTGTTGAAAACCTCATCAGCATATAAAAAGATTTATTTTACATTTGTGGCATATTTACAATGTAGAAAGATTAAACTATATAATAATATAAATACATAATGCTGTGTAAAAAAATATACAGCAGTGGCAGCAATGATCCTCACAGGGAGGCGTTGTAGACAAACAACCTCCTCAACAGCAGCCTGCCATTGAACGAGCTTCTCTGCCTGACTATGGCGTTGTGTAGTTGGTGGTGGACATTGTTCATGATGGATTGGAGTTTGTTCAAGGTCCTTGCCTCTACCACTGACGTAGAAGAGGGCACTGGTAACAATAGTCTAGTTAGTAGAACATGCCCAGCAGCTTCCGGCAGATATTAAACAACCTTAGCCTCCTGAGGAAATAGAGACAGCTCTGGCCTTTTTTCTATACTGAGTCCATGTTAGCCGACCAGTCCAGCTGTAGACCCAGGTACTTACAGGTCTGAAACACCTCTACACCCTCCCCATTCGCGGTTACAGGCTGAAGATGGGGCCTGGACCTCTGGAAATCCACTACCATCTCCTTGGTTTTAGCTATATTGTTCAGAAGATGGTTCACTCTGCTCCATGAGATGAAGTTGTTCACTAGATTCCTGTACTCCTGCTCCTGTCTATCCCTGATACACCTCACAATTGCAGTGTCTTCTGAGGACTTCTACAGGCGACATGACTCTGTGTTGTGCTTGAAGTCTAAGTATTTAATTATCTGACTGGTTACCCTGTTTGGTTTTCCTTGTGTTTCCTGTTTTTAGTTTGTAAGCTCTTCCTTGGTGTTTTGCCCAGCGCCCTCCCTTGATCGTTTGGTTTTGGTTTAGTTGATTGGTTTCCTTGTGCTCCGCCCTCATTACTTTCACCTGTGTCCTGTCAACCCTTCAGCCAATGTGTACGTTCTGATGTGTCAGAACTGTTTTGGAGGGACAAGGGAGACCTACATAATATTAGGAGGTCTTGCCTTCCCCTTTGTCCTTTGTCAAGTCATCTGTGGATCTACCCCTGTATTCCTGTTGTTGTTGTAGTCTTGTGTATCCTAGTGTTTCTGTTCTACACCTTGTGATTCCTGATTTCCAGAGTTTAAGTATCACATTTGGATTTTGGATTACCCTGTTCCAGAGACTGTGAGTTTTCATTAAAGTTCTTTTGTTTCCTTCTCCTCCTACCTCGCCACATAAACATAACAGTTAAGACTGTATTTGTGAACACGGGAGACCCTTGAGCAATTAGTAAACATAGAAGTTGTAACAGATTTAAATCCTTAATGCACTTATGGACATTCCAGTTGGCTAATATTTGTGTTTACTTAAGATGGAATAAGATAATCCGTTAATTTATCCCACAGTGAGGACATTTGCTCTTACATTAGTGTATAATTAAGGACAGTGCACAAGACAAGGAAAAGTAAACAGCAGCAGGAAGGAAGAACCTGGTAATAACACACCTCCACACAGCGAACGCGAAGTAGTCGGCTGATGAAGACGCTGCCCAGTGATGTTATAGCACCATAGAGGGGGTGGGACTGGAGTTCCATCAGGGATGACAGCTTTGCTTTCATGCTCTGATCACCCACCGGCCGACCTCCACAGGCTCAAGAGGGCAGCCCAGAACAGAGCCAGCTTTCTTCACCAGTCTGTTCAGTCTCTATTTGTCTTGAGATGCTACTACTCCAGCTGACCACTCTGTAGAACATGGCTGATGCAACCACAGAGTCATAGAAGGACCTCAGTAGTGCTCCCTGCACTCCGAAGGACCTAAGTGTTCTTAGCAGGTAGAGTCTGCTCTGGCCTTTCTTATAAAGTGCCCTAGCATGGTCAGTCCAGTCAAGTTTTTGTTCAGGTGAACACCCAGGTACTGATAAAGACTCATGTCTATTCGCTATTCACTGGTGTGTGTGTTTTGCCCACATTCAGCTGGAGGCAGTATTTCTGGCACCAGACTACGAAGTCTTGGATGAGTCCTCTATGTTTTCCATCTTCGCCATCCTGGGTGAGGCCGATGACTACAGAGTCTTCTGAGAATTTCTGCAGATGACAGCTGGTTGAGAGGTGTCTAATGTCTGCAGTGTAGAGGGAGAAGAGGACTACCCGTGCTCCCACATCAGACACACAGTGCTGTGTCCTCACATGCTGTGGTCTATTGGTCAGATAGTCCAATGTCCAGGATGTGAGGTGGTGGTCCACTCTTGTGTGTGCCAGCTTGGTCCTGAGTATGACAGGCTGGATGGTGTTGAAAGCACCGGAAAAATCAAAGAACATGATTTTTACAGTGCTCCAGCCTTCTTCAGGTGAGAGAGAGCTCTTTCCAGGAAGTAGATGACGGTGTGATCCACTCCGATGCTGGGCTGGTAGGCAAACTGAAGCGGGTCCATCGATAAGCTCACCAGAGGGCACAGATAGGCAAGGATCAGCCTCTCCAGTGTCTTCATCGGGTGAGACGTCAGTGCCACTGGTCTGTAGCTCTTCAGATCTTTAGGATGTGGGATCTTAGGCACAGGTACCACACAGAATGTTTTCCACAGCTGTGGTACCTTCCTCAACCTCAGGCTAAGGTTGAAGATGTGCCCAAAGACCCCAGCCAGTGGATCGGAACATGGCTTCAGAAGCCTGGCACTGATGCCATCTGGACCCGCAGTTTTCCCGACCTTAATCCTTCCAAGCTCTCTCTTCACATGATGTTTACGAGGGACAGGTTGGTGCCAGGGAGTTGGGTGGGTCTGAGTCTGTGGACAGGGTAGGAGTGGAGGTGCAGGGTAGTTCTGTGCTGTGTGTTGTTTGAGGAGGGCTAGAGGAGGGGGTGGAGCAGGTGACAGTGGCTGCAGCAGAAGAGGCACTGTGGGGGGAGGGGCAGACGACTGATCGAATCTGTTGGAGAAGAAAATAACACTTGATTCATTTATGTAAAACTCATGCTTTTTTTTTGAAAGATGCAACAAACTTTATGCTTTACAATCGAGGAATCGAGGAGGAGAGTTAAGCATGGCTGAGAAAAACTGGTTTATCCTTTCAGTGATTTCATGCTCAGCCCTCAACTACAATTGTTTATGTGTGTTCTTGTTAGCGGTAACCAGCCCACATACAGCTGCTGCTACTGCCACGGAAGTCTCCATCCAAATGATTCACCTTGCATGTACCCAGCAACCTTGTGGCACTTGAACAAAAGGGTGGCCGTAAATGTAAACAACTGGTTATTAGGAAGCACTTTTGGCTCCACACTTTACAAATACGGTACATTCTGTAGCCTGCTCAGCAAACATTCTCTCAGTAGGTCTCTTAAGTCTGTGAGTTGATGTCAAGGTGACATGTGCTGCACTGGTTGTGTCTCTTCCCTGAGTGACACAACACAAGCCTCATTAACAACAAAAGGTGCCGTAATATGGCTCCTTGAAGTCAAAGAGGGCGATGGTAATTAGGATTAGATTATACCATCTGCCTTAGTACTTGGTAAAACAAGCCCAGCTCGAAAGACAAACATTTGAAAAGAGAAAGGGGAATGGGGGAAGAAAAAGCTGCTGTATGAGAATGATTGCTCATTACTGCGGCACTAATAACCATCTTCACCTCTGCTTCAGAGATCAAACAAGACTCAGGCAGTTCCTGACAGCTTTGAACAGTACAGATTTGTAGACAATATGGTTTGTTTTTTTCCAGGTGTTTTGTGATATAACACAGTGCAACAATTAATTTCGCCGACACACAAAGGAAAATTACCTTATAAAACGTTTGAACCGTGTACTGTTGCTAGGCTTCTGTGCATAAGACGTGAAAATGTGTTGTCAGAATTTATACCATTTTGATTAAAGAAAATACTTTTCAAAGCTAAGTTTCATCTAACGGAAGTAATATTGTTTTAAATCTAGATTTCATCCCGATTTGTCCTGAAAAACATCAACCTGATTATTATGATTGTACTTTTTTGCCTTTTCTCCACATAATCATAAATGACAATTATTCTCTTACATTACTGCTACTTAAACGCCTCTGACTGCATGGAGGATATGTAATTTAATCCAGCCCGCTGTATCAGAGCCTTTTAATAGTGGCCATAAATAGAACATAAGTAATTGCACTGTCTGCCTGAATGCTAATCCAGGGGAAGGTTGTGGTAACAGTAAATGACTATTGTTTCAAATTTGGGATACAGGATTTAGGAGGTAGATTGCCAGTTGCCATGGCAGCCGCTCATTTTTTTTTTCTATTTGAAGTGCTGGATGGAACATTTATTTTATTTTGCTCCAGACTAATTTAGTTTATTTATATAGATTTATCACACCAATCAACAGTTAGTCAAACTCAGTGTAAAAGTTAATAGGTACTGTAGATGAACCCTGGGAACCTCTTAGAACAAAATGGACTGAAATTAAAGTATGTCTCTTCAAAGTTATTGCAATCAGGAGAGAGAAAGGAAAATAACTTTAATTAAAAACTCACATGGCCACAATGGTTTCTCACAGCTATAATTTATTACTAACATATACTATAATCCATTAGCCAAACTCTGTAAACAGTGACGCGATGCAACTCAACTGTAATACAGTAAATAACAATAATAAAAGATTCAATTCAGCAACATAGTTTTACTTTTGATCATTTTATTTTTTGCGGAGGCAGTGATAAATAATGAAAGGAATAGTCCCAGTAGTATCAGCTTCATTTTAAAGCAACAAAATAAGAAGCATGATGCTAAGTAATGACAAGGCAGTTAATGAACTGTGTGGCTTTTCGAGTATCTTTAGCAGCCAGGGACTCGGAAAATGAAACACACAGCTGAACGCTTTTGTGCTACAATAAATCCTCGTTGTTGAGAAGGTGCTGCCACGACTGAAGAAGAACTGCATCTGTAAAGTCAGTCCACTGCCTGGGCAGTCAACATCACTTATTCAGATAAAAGAAGAGAAGAACTGAAGTGATTCAGAGGTGTCTGCTCTCTAATGGCTCTATGAATGGCGCCTTGCTAGAGCACGGTGCCGATTCCACTTATCCTGCAGTATGAGGATCTTTTATGAGCTTAGAGAGTGGTGCAAAACAAAATGAAATATGAGAGAATTAGTCAGGATTAAGATTTTGATCGGTATAAGCTGCTTCAGATTCCATTTTTATTAGCATTAATCAAACTACAATAAGTGATATGTTTAAATAAGTAGCCAAATGGTGTATATTATTTTTATTCGCATATTATTGAACGTGATAATATTGTAATATTACAATATTTTATTGTCTAAAGACATAGCAGCCAGTTTCCATGGTTCTTGCTGCAGTAAAGCAGTAATCCCATGTGCTGTACAGATCAGTGTCATGTCTGAGGTGCTATTTGCCTGATAAATCTTACTGTCTGAGGAAAAACATGCCATCTGGATTGATGAGGTGAATTCTGAGGATTTACAATCAGGGCCAGTGGATGCATGTGCAGCAAAATGTGATCTCTTTTGAATTGCAAATGGCGTTCATCAGAGAGTAACCACTGTAGGGCAAACATCTCACCTCCATCATTAAGCCCGTGTGCCGCTCTTATGGGCCCAGTTCTTGCACAATCCTCACGCGACATTGAAATTCAAAACTCTTAAGTAGGGAATAATAGAAGGAATATCTTTGATGGTTCGCTCACAGTTACAGCTCCTGCTGCTAAAAGCACTGCAGGACTACGTTGATGGGTTTCCATGGCGTTGGACCAGAGCTGCTGCTTTCATGTTTGCAGCACAATGAGAAAGAGTGGTTTGTTAATGCGGCCCTATTGGCTCAACAAGTGATGTTTCCACAAGTGGGACCTTTGGTATCATTGCTCGATTATCTAGCCAAACTTAAAAATAAAACAAGTCAGTGTATGCTAAACATCTTGTGACAAAGATTTGGAAATAAATAAATTAGCTTATGAGAAAAAATCTAAAGTAAACCTACATCTACTATATTCACATCATATAAGATTAATAGAAACCCTTAAATCCCATTGAACGTCAGTGTTTGTCTGATCATCTTTGTTTGGTTTGAAGGGCTAATGTGGATGTATCTGTGCTTTATAGAGCTTCCGATGTTAAAGATGGATTCAGAGTCCTGGCATGATGCATGAGTCAAAACAGTTTTCCAGCTTCCAGGCTTGCCTCCATGTTGTGCAGCCCAGTGCATACACTCATTAGTGTTTTCCTTATTTCCCCAGTCTATTTAAAACCACGACTGTAACAGGAAGCTACAGGAAGGGATTTTATAATTGTAGGAAAAATTAGATATCTGTGTTGTTACTGAAACATATACTCTCCCAGATAACATAAAAGCCCTGCCGGTTTCCGTCATGTTATCAGTTTTAGAGAAACCATGTTTCGTCCATCATTTTGGCACGGGGAACAAATCTAAATAGTCTACTACATTCACTACATGTAGGATGTGCAATCCTCAGCCCTTACCAGATGTCAGATATGGCTGAATCTTAAGCCACAGTCGCTGTTTTTTTTCCTGATGATTTTATTATGTACACAAGCTTGTACTTGGCTTTTTACTTACTTTTAATTATTCTAACTGGTGATGTGGATGGGTTGTAAAAGGTGATGCAACTATGAGTCATGTACCATTTCATAGGAGGAGAATTGTTAATTGCACAACTCTGAAACTATCAAAAAGTAGCAGTAGGCAGATTTAAGGCTTAGGCTGAACTGTTGTATACACCGATCAGGCATAACATTATGACCACCTTCCTAATATTGTGTAGGTCTCCCTTGTGCTTCCACAACAGTTGTGACTCATCAGCGAATGGACATGGGCCTTCTGAGGGTGTCCTGTGGTGTCTGGTAACAGAATGTTGTTAGTGGGGGGCCTTTGGGTCCTATGGGTTGAGGGGAGGGGCCTCTGTGGATCATCCCACAGATGGTTGATCAGTTTGGGATCTAGTGAGTTGTTCCTAAAGCATTTTTGTGCGTGTCCCTGTGTCAGGCTGCATCCTGCTGGAGATGGCTGCTGCCATCAAGGAGTGTCATTGCTATGGGGTGGGGGTGCCTGGTCTGGTCTAGGTGGGTGCTACATGTCTAAGTAACATCCACATGAATGCCACAAAAGTTTCCCAGCAGAACATTGGATTGTCACAAGATGTTCAATGTTACTTACTTCTCCTGTCAGTGGTTTTAATGTTGAGGCTGATTGGTGCATAATACTATTACCAAGCTAACATGCTCATAGTTATGTTGTTATGATGTTAATATGCTGATGTCCACCTTTTTTGTTTACTATACAGCATACTAACATTTGCTAATTATGGATGCAACTTAGGCTAATAGGAATATAATAACAACCGAAGTACTGGATAAGTTGTACGTTTGCTCTGCATAAAGAAAAGTTCATCCTGTGTGGACCATGAATTGATGCACCAAATTTCACAGCCATCCCACCCAGTAATAATCAATATATTTTAGCATAAAATTAGAAATTTCAACCTGCTAGTCATATTATAGTAAAGTCAGAGAGAATCACCAAAATAATTGAGATTCACCTTCTGGGGACCACGGGCGTCTGAACCAACTTGTAAAGGCAATTCAATCAGATAATTATAAGGATATATCAGTTTAAACCAAAGTTGTGGACAGGCCACAGATAGCATGTCTAAAAACACACAGAACATAAACTAATAAAATGGAGGGCATGGATGTTTGTAAGTCAGTCGGTAAACTGGCCCTTTAGTGCCACCAGTATATCCAACAGTAAGGAGCGCATAATGCATTACCCTGCTCATTACACTGTATACCTGACATTTAACTCAGGTTCCTCCAGAGACCAGCATCAGCTCACTCCCAGAAAACAGGTATCTGTGGGCCAGGCACTGCATACTAATGTAATGGTAATGCCATGGTCCCTGCGTAATGTTAAGTAATACACCTGAGGTTTCATGGCATAATGTGGGATGATAAAACGGGATTGTTTGAATAATACACAATCGTTTGAAAATACAAATGCATTCTTGTGTGCTCACACTGCCTTAAGACAGCCTCCTCTGGAGGATATGCATCCCTGCCGGCATGAAACTGAATCGGGCAGAAGCGTTTTCCCCTGCATCTAGACGAGTCACTCTCAACACTTTGATTTCAGTTGCTTCGGTGCTTGAACTGTCACCTGGTTCATCACACAGAATGAGTAAACTAACATCGTCACACCCTGCACACAGCCTTAAGATGAAGACATTTTGCAGCTCACTTGATCAATTATTGATCAATTTCACACCACAGAAGGAGATGGAAAAATAGTTTATAAATCAGCAGCTGGATTCAATATTCAGCACACACAGTTTTAGCTCAACTTGCATTGCAGGACCTTGTGGCATTAGATTTTTATGCCTATTCATGCCGTCTGACTCTGAAACCTGAATCCCAGCGTTTCCTCAAAGGCCAACACTCCCCTCTCCTGGCCGAAATCTCCACCTTCCCCTAACAGCTTCCTCTTTGCATCCTCATTTTAATCAACAACATTACAGAAATGGACACAGTCAGCGTGATCCCTCTCTGCAGAACAAGGACAGAAACTCGTACAATTTTCCCCCTACAACCCTACCTCACTTGTAGCAGTGTGAACCTTTCCTGTGCCTCCCCTGACAAAACACAGCCTTAAATGAACCGCAAGACCTTACAAAAACCAAACCATAAGACACTGAAAGAAGAATATTCTCAATTACAAATCAAATGCAAAGAGCAAAACAGACTCTGTTCCACAAAAGCAACTTAAGGCTAAGATGATCATGAAATCAATCTAATTAAACTGCTTAAGATTTTGCAGTGTTTGACAAAAGCACTGTTAAAGACACCTCCAATGAGAGGTCAAGGGCATCTCACTGTAAGAAGCTGCAGGAGGGCTTGAAATGGATGTTTTTATTGCTTCTGCCCATTAAGCTTTTCACGCTGTGTCAACCTGCCCAGAGACTGCAGATTAAAGGTATCTGGTGGCTCACAACAACATGGAAGCAGCAACCAAATGTTCAGACGAGTGTTTGAAAAGACGAGCAAAGCTGGAAGTGTGGGCAGCAACGTTGCAAAGGTGGATCCATCTTCGTCATCTACTATTCATTAGAATTATTAACAGAGTTGGAAAAAATAACTCTTCTTTTATTATATTTCTGGCAGACTTGACCCTGCACAACGGGTAGAGACACCTTACACATGTCAAAAGATGTGATACATTTTTTGGTGCATGTAAATACATCATCATTTTATTTAGAGTTAAGTTGGAATCTCCAATCAGAATGATTTCAGTCGTGTTGAAGAAATGTTTTCCATGTAAATGTCAACAGTGACCCAACACTGATGTTATCATCAATTTTTTCTGCCAGCATATTCAACTTTTTTGTTATTTTTCATGGTGTGCATGTGGTTTTGTCACACGCCTACATAAAGAATGACAGGCATTCACCATAAAGGACGTTCACAGTCATGAAACTTATATAGAAGCTGTTCTGGCTTAGCAACAAGAGCAATAAGCAACTGAGGCGGGTATACTGCACATAAAGCTTTGTAACAATTATGTTTGTAATTGATGTACTGTATTAAGTGTCTTAGAAAATGCTCTTAACTTGTATAAGATCGATCGTTGTCAGGAAGCAGGGCCAAGATCAGTTTCATCAATATTTGTGGGGCCGAGTACAAAGAAATCTTATTTTCTCTCTCGAGAAGACATTAGGAAATTCATTTTCTCAATCAAGATGAATTACGGTTTCCAAATCTGATTGGAACAGTTGATTGGAAATATAATTGCATCATCATTATTCAGCACAGACACACCCACTACTTATCTGAATGAGTGAAAGGAAAAGCAAATGTCCTTTTCAGCCTGAGAAGAAAAGCTTTTGAACGACGTATTTTCAAGTTTACAGTGACGGCAAAATGATGAGTAGACTTCCACAGATTAACTGTTGTAAAGAGGCACGGCCCGGGCAATAGTTGCCCTGCAGATGGGGCATTTCTTTGGCTCTGGCAGGGCCTCATAGCACTGGGAGCAGGCACACACGTGACCACACTCTAAAAACACACAGGAGCGCTCCTGGCTCAGGCAGACAGTACAGCTGGTGGGGGACACGCTGCTTTCATCTCTGTTGAGTTCACGCATCCGTTTCCTCTGCTGCTCCTTAAACTCCTCAAGAATGCTCTTCTCCTTCTTACACTGTCGGTTGTGCACGTATCTCTTCCACAAGATGAAGGCGAGCATGGAACACGCAGTGACGCCAAACAAGATGGTCAGAATCCTCCACAGTCTGACGCTGTTCCTCTGCCTCCTCAGGAGAGACTCGTAGTCCATCCGAGTCAGAAAATAACAGAAGCCCTGTTTTGGAGGTTGGAGCTTGATCAGGTTGTTATCAAGGACCAGCTCTCCGACCCCTGTGACATTGTCTCCCACGCGCAGCATCTCCTCGGTTTCATGGATGCCCTTGGGTCGCTCCCCGCTGATAAAGTGGCCGATAACATTGGACAGGGACTGGACCGTGGGGTGGAAGTTCTCGTAGGTGGTCTCCAGGTCCAACTCTGCAGCGTCTAATGGTCGAATAACCCGGACCGCGGTGGCGATGTCTTCATCGTGAGGCCCGAGGGCAAACGGAACGGAGTTGGTGCGCTGGTGGATAACTTTCTCTGTGCTGCTCCTGTCGAGGAATATCACAGTTAGGGCTGCAACTGGTGACTTTTCAAGGCAATTTTTCAAGTTTTTAGATACAACAGAGCAACAAATGCTAGAGACACAATCTCCTGACATCTTGTTTTGTTTGACCAACAGTCCCTAACTCAAAGATATTGAGTTTGGAATCATACAAAATGGAAAAAAATGTGAAAATAAAACACACTCTGTGCATTTTTTGTTTCTTTTATGACTAGTTGTCCCACAACATTTAAAATAATGTCAGTGCATCTCCAAAAGTACTTTTAGTTGTAACAGCTGTAATTTTCACCCCAAAGACTGGAGAGGCATGGGAGTGTGTTAAGACTAAGAACCACACCATCTACCACTTCTAAATGAACTAAAGTGAGATTTGTTTAATGTCTTGCATCTAATAATAATATGCAATTTAGCCTGTTTGTTCATTACTTTAATAAGTTAAGAGATCTGTGATTATATTTGGAAAGTAGATAAGAATCAGACATTAGCAGGAAATACTGGTACATTAACGTTAGTTGTTCAGACACTGTGGATCTTGTTTTATGTAGCAGGCGGCTGTCTGCGTCAGTGTTATCATCATCTCTGTCCATAATGCAATGCTGACATTACCTCTTTATGTCAGATTTCAATGTGTCAGCCTACACAGACAGTTGACAACTGACAAAACAAAATTTGGGGCACCAGCATCAGCTAACTAAAAAAATTTACAGTATCTCCCTTGTAGTGCTTTTAAGAAGGGAGAACAGATTTTCAAAGCAGTTATGTTTTCAGTAACAGACAGATAAACAAGTGCCACATAATCTTGATCAGTGTTTAATATTTTCATAATCGCTGACGGACTTACCATAAATGAGTGGTACGATTCCACACCATCTTTTCCTCCTTCAGCGTCAGTCTCTCAATGACGCCTTTGCAGTTATCAACAAACTGACTGCTCAGAGTTTCCTTCACAGATCTCACCACACCTGCAGTGCAATAAATAAAGACCCTGCGTAAATGTACTGTTGTAATTCCTGTATTTATATATACTTCACGTAGATTATACATGTATGTGGCTCAGTAAAGATGTGATTCACAGTGCAGTTATTAAGACTTTCACAGTGGTTGCCCAAACCTTCTATGACCGCATATGGGACACATCTTCCAGGTGTTTCAGACAGGATGTTTTTCAGATCCTGATCTAGGGAGATTTTCTTTGCTTCCTGTGGGAAGAAAATACTTAAAATTAAAATAGTTCCAACATTCCCATGATAGAGTGTGCACAAACGTAGCTAACCTTTAATCTGGTGACTGTTGTAGCTCTGCTCCTGTAGATGGAATAGAAGATGGCAGTCAAAGCTGAGCTGGTGGCTAAAACCACGATCTGTGCAGTTGAGGGTTTCCCACTGGAGTCCATCCTGAGATCTGCAGCATTCAGGTCTGCTGAGAGAGAAGTAGGAAATGCATATACTGTAAATAAAGGTGCCTTTAATGCGACTTTAATGGAAAGTAATTCAGTCCAAGCCCTGCAATAGACTGGCGACCTGTCCAGGGTGTACCCCGCTTCTCGCCCAATGACAGCTGGGATAGGCTCCCACAGGACAAGCGGTTATAGAAGATGAGTGCGTGAGTGCGTAATTCAGTCCACTTACTGAAAACCTTTACCTTTCTGCTACTATGCACTCAACAACATTTCGGATGGAAATATTGTACTTTCCACTATATTCTACATACAATAATGGCCAGTCTATGAAATATGATTTAATCTAAGGAACGAAAGATTAACTACTCAACTGCGGGCTGCTACTAACAATTTTACTGATCAGCTTGCTTTTTATTACGTAGGAAAGAAATGTGAGAAAATAAGCAAAAAGCAAAAATTCCAGCCAACAAAAAACAAAGCAAAAACAAAGATGAAATTTAAGAAGAGGAGAAGCCCCTAACTGTTTGCTAGATATTCCATTTGTAATTATATCATTTGATAAGGTGGAACCAGACTATTTTAAAAATGACTTACAGAGTGTTGGTTAGTAAAAAATCAACATAAAAAACTAATTGGTGCATGCCTGAGGGAAATTGGTTTGGAAGATTGTTAATACTTATACTGTGAGTAAAATCAGCTTATAAATAAATGAAATAAATTCAAAATATATCACTATTAGTAATATTAAGTAGCACTCAGCCAGCAGAAATCAATAAAAATAAACAAAATACTTCTGAAAGGGGAAGCCTTTTAAGATGAGTGGTTTTACTTTCAAAAACTTAGGTACATTTGCCTAATATTTCTTATAAATTTTAAAGGTCTGGATTTAGTTTGCAGGGGAGCCTTTTAATCTTGTGCAGCACTTTAACTTAAGCAAACAGGTTGAATACTCTTTCTTCTACCATTACAGACTTAGTTGGAGAAACAGTAGCTTGCTAAAACAGAACTAGTTTTGTAGTTTTAATGATAGTATTTTACCTTTAAACCACTCCAAGCACACAGTAAAATAGCCCTAGATATTTGAACATTAGCCCACTGGCTTAAGTCCCAGACTGTACACAAAGTCAACAGTCTGTGGTTTTAGTTTTGATTGTCCTTCAACTGACATGACAAAGAACTTAGCTTCAGGTAACAAAATACTGAGATGCTAATATAATCTTGCATTTTAATAATAGTCTTTATCAGTCAATGGTCTTTCGTTTGAAGCCTCCAAACTCTGTGACATCGTTAGCTCAATGTTTTAGTTAGCTATCGTTAGCTTACATTCCTGTCACTTCCTTAACTGAGCCTGCTAGCTAGCTTAGCCAAATTAGCTGTTTGCTAACTGGGCTTCGGCTAACAAGGAGAAGATGATGGTTTAGCGACATGTCTAAGAGACGTAGCTGTAGCTGTCGCGTTATAAAGGACTGTAATCAGTTAACAGTTTGTACGGACGGAGTGTCTGACCTGTATTCACACTCGTCCTCCTGTCAACAGACCTCCTTGCGTCTCCTCAGTTCAACACAAACACCAGAGAAAAAGGTGCAGTTCTCCTGTCTGCCAGCAGGTGTAAGTAAAGAACCACCAATTCATAAAACAGCCAGCCACTTCAGAGCTTAAGTAACTTGGTGGTAAATATTTTTGTTATGACAAGATTTTACTATTTTATAGACAAAAGATGGGTCGGTAAGATATGTATGTAAGATTTATACATACATACATTTAGCTTGGATAAATTCCACATACAGTACCACAGCATATTTAGCCTACACAATGTTTAGTTTTAGTTTAGTTTATTTCGAACATGTGCGGGTAACATAACAAAGTAAACTGAAAACAAACAAATCCAATAAGAATAGTCAAAACAACAATAACAATAGTCAAAACAAAAATAATAATGTGAACCCAACATGTCCGAAAAGGAGTAGGATGAAGCATATGCTTATTGAACCTGCCCCTTCTCTACTACTCAATTAACAATCTTTTCTCTCCAGATATACATATTTACATTAAAAAAAAGAAAAGAATTAGAAAAAAAAATTGATTAAATAAACAAATACATAAATCATTTATGAAAACACCCGATTGCTAAAGCCCTTCTTCCTCCCTGTACCTCGTGAAAACCGTGTATTTGTACCGCTTTTTAAACTGGATCATGCTTGGACATTGCTTGAGCTCCACACCCAGTGTGTTCCACAGCCTCACTCCACAAACCGAAGGACAAAAACTTTTTAATGTTGTGCGTGCCTGCTGATGTTTTAAATTGAACTCACCCCTCAGATTATAACCCCCAACTCTGTGAAAAAACAATTTTTGAATATTTCCAGGAAGTAGATTGTTTATTGCTTTGTACATGATTTGTGCTGTTTGGAAATGAACCAGGTCAGTGAATTTTAATGTTTTTGATTTTAAGAATAGTGAATTTGTGTGGTCTCTATAACCGGCATTATGAATTATTCTTATGGCTCAATGACCTAATTAAAGCACCTTAAAACAAGAAGCACCTGATAATAAATTGTGACGTGATGGAATGAAAACTGTAACTGTTAATCCAGACAAGATCCAGCTTGAGTTCTGCTGGATAATAGTTCCACATGAAAAATCCCCAAACAGAAAAAGCTCCTTGTCCAGGTGACAGTTAACTTAAAGAGACCTTCACTAAGATGCACTAAATTGTTCTGTCCCTTTTAGGTATGCCACTCTGACATGCACCCATCATTTATGTCATTGGTTACGTCTGCACAAGTCCACCTCTTCACTAATATGTGCCAGGCGACAGTACAATTACGAGCTGATTCATAATGCTGCCATTTGTAAAATAATTAAGCAACTCATCATTCCAACAATTTAATTTCTTAGTGACGCTCTAAGTGTTTACCTACTCATTTCCCTGCGACATTTAGTTCGTCGGCTGCAGGATTTAGCATTTCTTGTGCCACAGCTGAGGCCATTAAGTCCTGCCTGGTAAAAATGAATACAGATTGAAAACCATAAACATGTGACTGAGCATCCGCAGGCCACCTGGAGGGCAGGTTGACTAACACGACCTCCACTGACCCTCTCAGCTTGCAGTTCATCAGGGGCCACATACAGACACACATACATATTCTGACCTCAACCACAACTTTGGGTCCACTTATGAATCACTTCACAGTACACTCATGCCTTTAATACAGAAAAAAAAAAAATATCCCAGAAATAAATTTTCTGTTATAAGACAAACTAATGCACACTGTTAGTAAGTCGATTTATAAGCTGTTTTTTTTTCATGGATTGCTCCTTAAGGACCACATCAACTGAATACTGAAATTGATTTTACAGTCTAGCTTGTCATGTGCTATGCTGCAACTCATACTATTTAAAGTATTGGACAGAGTTCTTTTTCCAAAACATATCTGACAGGTATATATCCTAACCTTCAAGACCAGTGAGACAAATGTCAAGCCTCTCCTTGAAATCTGACCAATATCGTCTATTCTTGTCCCAAAATACAGAAATTCTGGAAAGATTTTTCTGTAATTGTGTCTGGGGTTTTCAGGTGGACCCATATACTGCAGTATTAGGAACTTCAGCCATCCCCTCGCACATTACAGACTTACAAGCAGACATACTGTCTGTCACTTTTCTTCTGGCTAGATGTCGTTTCCTCTTTAATGGAAATCACCCAAAGCTCCATCTATCTCCCTCTGACTAAAGGATGTTATGACGTACCTGAAGATAGAAAAGATAAGCGTTTTATTAAAAGGTAACTCTTCTAAATTTCATCTGAAATGGGGTCTTTTATAAATTATTTCAAGTCCTTGTCAACCCTGTCTGCTGACTAATTGGGTACTAAACTTTGAGAGTAGTCTTATTTTTTTTTTTTTTTATTATTATTTATATAATAATTTGTTCTCTATGTATTTAGTTTGCACTTTTTATTTATGTATTAATTCTTCTTTTAAACTATCATGTGCCATTAGCTGTATAAATGTGCATAAAAATGTAAATGTTAAGTAGTTTTGTAGTTCTAATATCTTACTTGTCAAATAACAAAAACGGTATGTATTGCAATTCAATAAATTCCCTCAATATAAACAGTATTAAAAACAAAAAGCCCCGGTACTGCAGTGCTGTGAACAAATGACCTGACAGTGAACTATGGTAGAAATAACCAACAGCCAGTTTCACATAAAAATAGCACTGCCACCAGAGCAGGAAGAACTTGGGGTGTCTGTTTCATTGATGTGTTGCAGCTGCACTCTGAAACTCTGAATGGGACACAATTTCCCGATTTTAAGAGTCAGTTCTCCAGCAACATATTTTGGTCAGTCAGTTGATAATCTGATCGTAATCTTTGAAAAATCATAGCACACTCATGTCTGTTTGTTGAACGTGAAAATGGCACTGGACAAAGGAGGAAATAAAGGTAATAAAACTGTTAACGTGCATGTAAAAATGTATATTTGTGGGGTGATGTATATGGGACTTTGTTGTGACTTGTATCGTATGTTGACAAACAGAAATCATTAAAAGAAAGTGAGGTATTTGCCCCTTTATCCTGCCCTTACATTACTGCTGCATCAACACCGACACTGCTGCTTCACTGTTAGCTGCAAAAACATTAAAATGTATATCACTGACCACCGTGCAACATTTTCCTTTTTGCGTTCACATGGTTCAGTTAAATATGAATTCACATCAGAGTGAAAAAGAAATACATACAAGAACACTTTTATATGGATGATACTAAATATTAAATGCTTTTCAGGTTGAATCCCACTCAGTTCTTTCACTTTCACTTCTTGAAAAGTGGATCTTTGGTGTATAATGCATATTATTGCATGATTTACACAGAATAAGGAAGAAAGGGCTAAATAATAAGGTCCTATATAGTCTTAAACAATTTCTTTATTTGAATATTTAATCTTTTTTAGTCTCTATATAAATTTTTCCCCCACTACATTCAGAAGAAATTCTCATCTCCAGTTACATAAGGTGCTGGGATTTTACATTAAAACAACAAACGTATAAGAGCTTGTTATTATTATAACGAGCATGTCTTTGGACGGTGGGAGGAAGCCGGAGTACCCGGAGAGAACCCACGCAGACATGGCCCATAGATTTGAACTCGGAAGAATAAAGGGTCAGTTAAACCCAACAGATGTTTTACTTGTGTCTACTATCAAAAACCATGTCATTTGAACCAGTTAAGTTGTCACAACAGGTATAGCACACACGACACTCATGTTGACAGCACCTAAATGAATTGCAGATAGTATTAATGTTTCCAAGTGAAACTGGAAGATGTGAACTTCCAGCAAGGTCACGGTTAGGGCAAATTTTGTATTTGTATTCATTTGTATGTATTTGTCTGTCTGTGCCAAGAGCTTTCTAAAGGATTTGAAAGGTGAGGTAGAAATAAAGATCATTATTATAAATATTAAGTTGTCCCTACAGTTCAGACAGTGTAAACAGACACCACTTTACCATAAAGAGCTACGGAGACCGAGTACAGAGGGACAAACACAGTTGGTGTCTCATAGGCAGCCCAGGGAGCAACGATAAGGCCAATCCTGATGTATCCTGAAACAGACATACAAACCAAATTCACAGACAGCCTCCTCACACGTGTCCTAAAGTCACCTTTGAATCACTGTGACATCTATCAGCATAAATGCCATAACAGTGGGTCATGTGACATGGAAGCTATTCAGAAAACCTTTTCACCATGAATAAAATATTACTTTAAAAATGAAGAAACCAATATAAAGAGGTGTGTCTGATTTGTCCCGTGTAGTAGTAATTTAGGTCCAATGACTAAATAAAAAGACTGGTTGTCAAAATTAACACAGTTTCCAATAAATGTACCAAGACTAAGGTGTAGTTTAGTGCCTCGTTTTGTTTAAAAATCAGGGATTTGTCACACTTCACAAATTCATAGAAGAAAACGTTATTTAGATTTTCCTTATCATTATTAATAAAAATGCTGGCAACTGATCATCTGCTTTTTCCAAGCTGCCGTATGAGTGCTTAATGTTCTTGAGAAGATTTGACCGAATGTCCACTTTTATTACTCTAATCTGTGTCCATAGAAGGACATGGACTAACACGGAAGAAGCAGAGTTTGTGACCTATAGCAGGGGTTCCCAAACTTTTCCATGCTAAGGGCCCCCAAACAGCATTAGCTTCTGGCCGAGGACCCCCTTTGCAAACCCACAGACAATGCTACAGAATATGTAAAGACACATCAACTTTTAGAATGTTTTTTTTCTTACTTTTATTCACTATGCAATAACTATTACATTTGTTTAGCATAAGTGCTGCCTCATATTTTCTGATTTTAGTTGGCCAGGAGGTCTTAGTTTTTTCTTGCAGCAGTGTCCTCCACAGCAGGGCTGTTGGTCTGTTCCTTCGGTCTCTTTCTTGTCAAAAACCTGTCCATTTTGCACTAGCTACACGCTAGCTTGAGGGACAAAGCAGCTTGATAAACGGCGCAAACCGCCAGGTCTACACAGATTTGCAATTTTTTTCTTATCTTCCCTCCAATTGTGTGAGCCCCCCCCCCAGCGCCCCCTGGCAGCCCCCACTTTGAAAACCACTGACCTATAGTACAGTCAGCCACTCCACTTCTGGAGAACAATCATGGCGTCCATGTTTAAGAACACTCTGTGGTGCAGAGCAAAGGTGGACTGCCCATGGAACCCCTGTTGCTGGGCAACACCTTCAAGAGTAAACAAATGTGGTCACATGATGCTGCTGCTAGGCAACATCTTCAAGAGCAAACAAATGTGGTCATGTGACTGTAGGGCAAGATCAAAGACATGACATCAAAGGCAAAGTGTGGTCACATGATGATGTCATTTTCTTTAAAGGACCATCCGCATGTTAACAGTCACATTATCGGCTATCGATTGGTGAGACATATCTACCTTCGAGAGACTTTGATACAGTTCACAACGAGACTTATCTACCTTCAAGAGACTTTGATACAGTTCACAACAAACCTTGACACATTCTACAAAAGACTACAAAAATCCAGCGTACGTTTGATTCTACATTGACCTTGTTACCCAGATCAATGGCCCGAAGAAACTACCCAACCTACAGACAGGAGTCTGCAATGACTCCTCAGAATAATGCCGCCCCGAAATTCTTTGCCTTCACCGGGGACGAAACGGACCTCGACTTCTGCGCTGAGGAAGTCCGCGATCTGCGACGTCAGCTAAAATCAGTGCGCAAGCAGAATAATTGGCTTTCCTCTGAAAAGGACAAGCTCCACAAAGACTACAACTTCATCAAGCGTGAGAATGACAGGCTGAAGGCACTGATGCAGAAGCAGAAAAACACCACAGCCAAAGAGCTGAAGGACGAGACACCTTCACAGAGCCACAACAAGCTCCAGCTAGAGGTCAATGACCTGAAAAAGGAACTCAGCCAGAGAGACCAAGAACTCAGCCAGAGAGACCAAGAAATCCTTCAGCTCCAGAAGGAGAAGGAGAATTTCTCTGCAAGCCTCAGTGACAACAGGGAGCTGCTGGCTGAGAGAAAAAATATGGAGGAAGAGAAGAAGGCTCTGGAGGACCTGAAGAACCAGCTGGAAGAACAGAAGACAAAACTGAAAGAGCAGAAGAAAAAATGGATGCAGGAAAAGAGAGAACTGTTTTACAAGGAAGCAGACAAGAAGGATAAAGAACAGGAAGAACTAGAGGAGAGAAACAAACAAATGATGGAAAAGAAAGAGCTAGAAGACAAGAATAAAGAAATGGAGGAGAAGATTAAACAGCTGGAGGAGACCAAGAAAGAAATGTCAAAAAGCAGACAAAAACTGAGTGAGAAGAACACTGAAATGGAAAAACAGATGACAGAACTGCAGAAGAAAAACAAACATCTGGAGCAGACTAAGAGAGAAATGGTGAAGAAAACTAAAGATCTGAAAACCCATTGTGAAGATGTGGAGCAAGAAAACATACTACTAGGACAAAACGGTAAACATCTGGAGGAGACCATGAAAGAAATGGAGAAAAGAAGTAAAACACTGACAGAGAAGAATGCAGAGCTGGAGCAGGAGAAGAACGATCTGGAGACGAAGAGTAAAGCAATGGTGGAGAAAAGTGAAGAACTGAAAAATAAGTTTAAAGACTTAATTAGAGGGAAGATAGAGCTGACAGAGAAAAATAAAGAACTGGAGGAGCAGAAGAGAGAAATGGAGGAGAAGAATAAAACACTGGAGGAGCAGAAGAGAGAAATGGAGGAGAAAATTAAACAACTGGAGAAGAGTAAGAATGACATGCAGGAGACAGGTAAAACCCTGAAAGAGAAAAACAATGATTTGGAACAGGAGAAAAAAGACCTGGTGGAGAAAAACACACATCTGGAGGAGAATATGAAGGAAATTCAAGAGAAGAACGAAGAATGGAAGAAGAAGAATGGAGATTTAGAGCAAGGCAAGAAAAAATTGGAGGAGAGGATTCAAGAAATTGAGGAGAAAATTCAAGACCTGAGGAAGAGGAATAATGAATTACTGTTGAGAAATAAAGAACTGAGGGAGAACAAGACAGAAACAATGGAGAAAAATAAAGAACTGAGGGAGAAGAAGAGAGAAATGGAAGAAAAATACATGGAAATGAAGGAGAAGATCACAGAAGTGGAAGAGGTTAAGAAAGAAATGGAGAAGAGAAATGCTACTCTGGAAGAGAGGACTAAAGAGCTTGAGGTAACGGAAGAAATGGAGACAGAGAAGAAAGACTCCACAAAGTCAAAGAAGAAAGACAAGAAGAAGAAGAAGGGTTTCTGGAGCTGGCTGTGCGGAAATAGGAGTGAAAGAATGTGAGAGTGGCAGATCCTAGTTAGGTTGGCCAAAACCACCTTCTTTCACCCTTCCTCCATCTCAGCCATCCTAACCTCTCCATCCTCCCCATCCTCTGCACATTACCTCTGCTACCAGATCTCTACCACCCTTACTCCACATTTTTTCCACCCTCCCTCTATGACCCATCCACCTCAGCTCTTCACCCCATCCACCTCAGCTCTTCACCCTCCCTCCATGACCCATCCACCTTAGCTCTCTGGAGGGAGAAAGAAGAGTGAAAGAATGTGAGAGTGGTAGATGCTAGTTGTTCAGGCTGGCCAAAACCACCTTCTTTCACCCTTCCTCCATCTCAGCCATCCTAACCTCTTCATCCTCTCCATATTACCTCTGCTACCAGATCTCCACCACCCTCACTCCTCTTTTTTACCACCCTCCCTCCATGACCCATCCACCTCAGCTCTCCACCCTCCCTCCATCACCCATCCACCTCAGCTCTTCACCCTTTCCCTCGATGACCCGTTCACCTTAGCTCTCCACCCTCCCTCCATCACCCATCCACCTCAGCTCTTCACCCTCTCCCTCGATGACCCGTTCACCTTAGCTCTCCACCCTCCCTCCATGACCCATCCACCGTGACCCCCCCATTATTCCACCATTCCTGTCACCCGCACCCTCGCCCCTCTTCTCTTCACCATCCTTCCATTACTCTACTCCCCTACTCCCCCCAGAACGCTCCTACCCCTCTAGAACCTCCCCACGCCCCCGCCACTCACACCCCCCAACAGCCCCCCCGCCCCTAACAGCCCCACTACACCGCCCCCTGCCCCGCCCCAACACGCCCCACGACACCGCCCCACGCCCCCGCCACCCACACCCCCAACAGCCCCCCCGCCCCACCTATGCCCCGCCCCACCTATGCCCCGCCCCTAACAGCCCCACTACACCGCCCCCCTGCCCCGCCCCCTGCCCCGCCCCAACAGCCCCACTACCCCCCCGCCCCAACACAAACCTAAAAACCATTAAAAAAAAAAAATTATTTTGTGTGTCTATGTATCTCTATTTATAAACAACAAAATACAACTGCAACACATTATAGCAGTTTTTACAATGACAAGTTAATGTTAATACATTTTATTGTAGAATTTGTCAGTGGCTAAAGGTTTGATATTATTTAAGAAAGGTTGTCGCACACTAACAATAAGGGTTCACATTTTTAAAACCAGTTCCACAACAGTTGGGAGTTCTGTTAATGAGCAGCATGAGGGTGTGTGTCCTATTTGTCCATAAATTTGGATTAAGTGGGTCACATGATGTGGAAGCTATTGAGAAAATTACTGAATGAAAAAGTGGTAAAAATTATGATTTTTCCCTTAACATATTAATATAAAACAGTAACAGACATTGAAGCCTATATTTAGAGGTGTGTCATTTTTGTCCAGTGTGGTAGTACAATTTGGGATAAGCTTGTAGTCAGGTGGATCACATGACATGGACACTAAACTATAAAAAAATAAATAAAAAATTCTTCTTTCTACATATTAAGTTAATATAAATTACTTAGGTATTACATATCAAAATAGTGTGCTGCATGAGGTACATGTATATGTTTCATTCATAATTCTCACTAACATGTTTATGTAGAAATTAAGATATTGAATATAACATGATTTTGTGAAATGTATTCTGTAATTTATTGATTGTCCCTACGTGACCCCTCGCTGTATCCCAGTGTTTCCCAAACTTTTCACAGCCCATACCCCTTTAGACATTTGACCTCCAGCCATGTACCCCCTACTCTCACGCACTTGTAGAGCTAGAAAAAGAAATGTCTGTGAGCCTGCCGTCACCCCCACCACCCACATTTAGCATGCATAACATACAAATAGGGCGGCAGAGTGGCGAGGTGGTTAGCACTGATGCCTCACAGCAAGAAGGTCACCGGTTTGAATCCATGGGCCAGCTGGCCTTTCTGTGTGGAGTTTGCATGTTCTCTCTGTGTCTGCGTGGGTTCTCTCCGGGTACTCCGGCTTCCTCCCACCATCCAAAGACATGCTCATTAGGTTAATTGGTGATTCTAAATTGGCCGTAGGTGCGTGTGAGTGTGAATGGTTGTCTGTCTCTCTGTGTTAGCCCTGCGATGGACTGGCGACCTGTCCAGGGTGTACCCCTGCCTCTCGCCCGATGACAGCTGGGATAGGCTCCAGCAGACCCCCGCGACCCTTAACAGGAATAACCGGGTATAGAAGATGAATGAATGAATGAATACAAATAAAATCTCTTAAAGTGAATTATTTCTCACAAAATAGATTTATTTACCGGCATTTTCAGTGAGCAACAGCAGTTCTGAAATCTATCAGAATTGTTGTCAACATAATATAAAGACCCAATCAAGAACAAGATTTGCTTGTTTCTGAGGGGAAAATCACTGTAGTGAGTATAGCTATATCATTAGGAGATTTGCACCTGCCCACCAATCACAAGGAATTGGCGTTTTTCTTATTTAGGTGACCTAGCTCAGGGATGGGCAACTGGCTGCCCGAGGGCCGCACACGGTCTGCGACCTCACTCGAAGTGGCCTTTAGATTACTTTTTGATAATTATAAAAATGTATCCTCTGCGGCACTGAATCAGTTGTAATGGCACAGTTGGCCTCTAATGCAGACACCGCCTCGTACACGCTTCCACCGGGTCTTCTCCACCAGTGAAGAAGAGACGTTGAGCCATGGCTAAGAGCGGAAGAGAGAGAAAATTTGATCGAGAAAATCGTGTGTGTGTTTCAGGTGAAATGGGAAGAAGATTATCTGTTCACAGAATGTAAAGGCAAACCTATGTGCTTAGTCTGCTTAGAGACGTTATCTGCCATGAAAGATTTCAATTTAAGTTGCCGCTAAAACACGTTGCACAAAGCTAAATATGAGAAGTATTCTGAAGCTGCAAGGGCTGCTATCATAGCGGACCTTAAATCAAAAGTACGCAAACAACAGCGACTTTTTACCAGTGTCCACTGCTGGTAGTGGTGAGGTAGAGTGGGTATACAGGGAAAATGTTGAACTCTTTCTCAGTGTAAAAATGCACAAATTAGTTCTTGCAATTAATGTTTGTCTGCTGTTCTGCAGCTTTCTGACATCCTTGAAATGGATGGTGATTTGTATGTTTTATTTTCATGAGCCCTTTGCACTGAAAAACAAAAAAAAATAAATAACAATAAGTGGTTATTTTGTTTGCTTCAATAAACACACACACACACACACACACACACACACACACACATATATATATATATATATATATACACACACATACATACATACACGCAAACAAACATTTAAAATGGCAGTTTTATCATATCTGGTTAAGTGTGCGGTCCCTCTGGTAGTGTCGATGAAAAATTCTGGCCCCCTCCATCATTTAAGTTGCCCATCCCTGATCTAGCGCTAGCTACATTAGCAGCAAACTGATACATAGCTTCAAAGCCGGTTGTCCTACAATCTAGCTATTAACATAATTGACTCACATGAAAAACAGTCTTTTGATTTTTCATTTAGGTGGAGAATCAGAAAATGAGAAAACAACCTGTTATCCATTTTTTCAGTTTCGAAATGTAATCAGGCTGAGTTCAGAATCAACTCTTTTACCCCTGCGTACCCCAGATTGGGAATCACTGCAATACACCTTCAAAGCAACTGTTTAAAAGCTTTTTGGCCCGTACGGGGATCGAACCCGCGACCTTGGCGTTATTAGCACCACGCTCTAACCAACTGAGCTAACCGGCCTACTGTAATCCTGAACCAAAGGTGTCTGCTTGGTGCATTGACTTGACAACATGAAACATTTGCCAAGTTTCAACAGTTTCAAGTGTTGGTCTTGGGTGAATGAGATATTAGTATGTCTACTGTGTAACTGTGACCTAATTAATGTGCAGTAGCAGAATAACATGAATGTTTCATCTACCACAGATGGTAATATCTATTTGCCTGTACTGCATCTGTTTTTTTTTGTTTTTTTTGACATGTCAATTTTAACACACTTTGAACAAATGAAATATTTGCATATGAAAGCATTTGGTTGACAACACATTGTCACTAAAAAGAAGCGATCAATACAATTAAGTCTCTATATGTCAGTATTCACTAAAAGGAAGCAGCAGGTAAGCAGCTTTTAATCCTCCACTCTCAGTTTTTTGTTATTGTATATTGCATTCAACAGCATTTACTGCTTTGGAGGGTCTCTGAATTCCAATGCATGGCCTCTTCTCTGAAGTACTGTTTCAAAACCTTTTATAAATTATAGAGTAAAAGAACACACACAAAAAACTCCTCTGGCTGAATCGGTCTGACATAATCAGGCTGACATGTGAATGATTGGCCTTCAACAATATGCAGCTTGCTTCTGTCGAGAAAAGGTGCAAGCTTGTTTTCAACCTGAACAAAAGAACAGCAGTGTCCTTGGGGCTTTTATTCAGCATTAGTCACCTTGTTATGTGGACACAGTCTACCTTGCAGACGCTGTGCCCCTCTCTGCCCACGTGAAGCCCCCACTTTCTCACTTTCTTCGTCACATAATGACTTCCGTTTAAATGCCAGCCTGATGCACGCTCACATGGATTTCAGAAAGACGCAAATATCCACAGCAGAAGGAGGGTGCAGCTTTATGAGAGGTGAGAAGAACACTGTGTATGGGCCCTCTTGATGCTGTACTGCTGAAAGGATGACATTTTGAATTTACTGGGACTGCCTCAGATAAACCTGGCACTTTGCCTGCACATTAGAAGATGAAAACAGATTGCAAAGAATTACACATTAGAAGACACGCAGCAGACACGCACGTGCATACATCCAAAGAACATTTAACCTTTGAAATGTTGAAATATTAACAGCTTTTGGTTGAAGAAGCACAAGCTGTACTAATGTTTAATCAAAGAATATTTAAGACCCAGCCTCAATTTCAAGTCTTTATTTAAGCTTTTATGAACTTAAACATTCTGTATCATGTTTTTGGAAAGAGTAGAAATCATCAAAAGAACTCTCACTTCTCACTAAAGCATTTTTCTCTCTAGCCTTGTCTCCAGCCCTGTCTATAATTGTTCCTATGCAGTAATTCTATTGTTTTTTTGTTTTTTTTTTAGCAGGCAAGTTGGTCGGTTATTAGCTAAGTAGGCATCACAGTTACTAACAAATAAAACTATATAAGAACTAGACTGTGTGGTACGACATTTTACAGTGTATAAAGATGAATTAACCTTCTGTGACATATCCAGGAGTCCCAAATGGCTATTTTAAAGTCCAGTATGATGACAGACCATTGCCATCTTGGCAATGTCTTACTCCTAGATGATTAAATGAATGGACAAAGAGGTGTGCAGGTTGATGCCTATGCAGACAGCTAGTAACATGTGACCGACCTATCACTCAAAACAGCCAATAATTATGCATAACTTTAGACCTTAATATAACTTAAATAAGTAGGTTCAGGGACGGCACAGTGGTGTCGTGGTTAGCATTGATGCCTCACAGCAAGAAGGTTCTGGGTTTGAATCCCTTGGCCAACTGGGGCCTTTCTGTGTGGAGTTTACATATGCAGTTGCTCCGGCTTCCTCCCACCGTCCGAAGACTCGTTAGGTTAATTGTGATTCTAAATTGTGTGAGTGTGTTGTCTGTCTCTGTGTTAGCCCTGCAATAGACTGGTGATCTGCACCCCGCCTCTTGCCCAATCACAGCTGGGATAGGCTCCAGCCCCCCGCGACCCTCCAGAGGACAAGCAGTTACAGAAAATGAATGAATGAGTGAGTCAAGGATGGTAAAATGAGTTGTGGACCAAACACTTTTTTAAAATGTTTTATGCCAGGCTGAAAACATGTTGGACATTACCTGGAGGTCTATGGGGATTGGCTCACTTTTGGAGCCATCCTCAAGTGGCCATTGGGGGAACTGCAGTTTCTGGCACTCCACGTTGCCTCCGTATTCAGCCTGAGAAGTATATACTTGTCTGCAGCCAGTTTTTGATGTGGTGAACGATAATGCCATAATAAACAATAGGTAAATGTGTCCAGGAATTCCCTGGATTACATAAACCACTCAAAGATGAACTATATCTCAGATGAGTATGCCCCATGGTAATCTGTGGTCTTCAAAGGTGACTGTCATACTATAAGCAAACCAGTATGTCATCTTAATATTTACATTATACGTGGGTCATATCAGTCCTATCATCTACCTATTAATGAGAAATAATTATCCTTCCTTGATCACTGAGAAACTAGAGCAACAACCTCAACTAACTGTAATGAACGTGCACAAGTTTGCCCTTCAGATTAAGCTTGATCTTTTGGCTAATTGGCAGTTTTTCCTTTGACCTTGTTGTACATACAAACAATAAATCACTGACTGCAGTACAGCTTTTTCATTATGGTACTGTACAGGAGTAAATGAGGGGGAGCTGACCCGCAGGTCTCCTGTGACTGTTCCGTTCTTTTGATTAAGGGATGGAATGACTCTTGTGCATATAATGCCTTGCAATCTCCATTAAACTGCATTATGCATTCAGCCAAGCTTATGGAATCTATAGGATGGGAATGAGATGAAATAGATTTTTATCCCTCGAGACTTAAACAGCACTTTTTGTAAACAAAAAAAAGACCTCCATAAAGTGTTCAGTAGCCGCCCCCTCTTCATTTTTTGAGTCTTATTTTTGATCGTGTTATTAGGTGGCAGTAGTCTGATGATATATGAAGAGCACAGTGGCCCTTTCCATCATCATTCCCTCTCGCTCGTTCTTTACCCTGCGCCTGTATAACCATAAATCAGTCATCTGGGAGCTGGGCCCCTCTCTGCCAGGCTCCTCTCATTGATTTCACTGCACGGGGAAAGTGTAGCGTGATGAAGAGAGCCCACTTCAATTAGGCTGCCTTGCTGGACAGAAATGCGTGGCATATACCCTGTCCTGGATAAAAGGATGTCTTTGTGCGCAACGAGATGAAACTAAAGATAAGGAAGCAGAGTTTGGGAGGTGAGAGATATCACTTGGATAAAAGTAATTGGTTTGCTATAAAACATTTCTGGGTTGCTTGTGTGAGCCGATAACTGATGTGCGTTTTAAAGGGGAGGAAATGAACAGAGTTACAGGAAATGAGGACGAAGCAGGAGTTTCCAAGTTGGCAATTCAGCTGTGAATAAACAGTTTTTATTTACGTGACGTTTTACTGATCCCATGAGCTTCATGTATTTCAGTGTTTTAGTAATAAAACTGGGCCTCTTGTGGTACTCGCAATCAAACGTTTTTGTTAATGTCCAAATCACAAGTTTTTAGCCATGGCAGTGGTGGATGGTAAGTTAATATATTGTAATTTAGTTGGATAGAGTTTTCTTTATAATGTATTATTTTAAAGGAAATGTAAAATAACTCATTCTTTCTTACTTTACCATTAGCATGCTAACTGTTGCCTAGCAGCAGTGTTCCCACGACTTCCAGCTGACATCTTCACTTGAAAGAGTTTTGTGTTCACATCCTCAATAACAACGAGCTGGCAAGGTCCATGTGTAGGCAGCAATCATTTGGTTGATGTTTGTGGTCAAATCAAGTTGGATGGACTAATCAATAAGATTTGGCGTAACTATGGTGACCTTTTCGGCTTTATTTGTATTTACTTTTATCTAATGTTAGCATGCTAACATGGTCAGTTAAGAATGTTACTGAACACAAGCCAGAAATCTACATAACTTTCTTCCCTTCTTCATACCATTCTTCAGCTTTCTCTCTCGTAGCGTGTCTTTGGGCGTGGCTGTCTCTCCTGCTCCACCTGTGGCTGACACACCTGATGTCTGTTATCTCATTAATCCCTACAATATTTAAAACCTGGTCGCTCCAACAGTCTTTGCTAGATTATGTCATGTCAAGTCACAGCAGATGTGTGAAGAGCTAGTTGTCTTGTTCTAATTGTCTGTCTGCATACTGACTGTTTGCTGTGTTCAGTTCCTTTGTTTGCCAATCTGGTTCCCAACCATCTAACTGCCTATCCATGCCTTCAGCCTCAGACAACTCAGCTTAAAAGAAAATCTGCACAATTTCTCAGCAATAGACTGTAGGTTTGTGTCTGCATTTGGGTCCCCTTCTGTCTGTAAGCCGAATTTAGGAGACAACTAACTACTAACTTCTAGAAGATTAAACATGTTTTATACTTTCTGTGTTGCTGGTATTTTACACTTACGCACTTAAATTCAATACAATTGTAAACTTAATGGGCTTTCTTTTTGGCACAGTGTACCTTTATTCTTTTCACTTTTTAAATATGTTATCGCATGGATTTAAAGGGGAACTACTGTTTTTTACAACCTGGACCTTATTTCTGGCATAAAATACGATCGTTTACTCACCCATATAACTTTTGTGTAATTTGTAGGCAGTCGGGAAATATTTAGATCTGCATATATCCATATAGAGGGAGTGACTGGGGCACCGAAACGCAGCCTCTAAATAACGCATTATCTGCTGCGAAATTCGTTCATTTCACCAATATTTTGTTATCGTACGCTAGTGCTATTCCCCGTTGAGTGAGAGATTCCCCTGAGTGGCGCGGTCGGCTTGTTTACCTGTAATTTGCTACTGCTATGGTTCGTCCACAAAAAATATTCAGCCATGTTGCAAAATACTAGCAGTAGCAAATTACAGGTAAACAAGTCGACCGTCGCAGGTGCCCACACCGCTCAGAGATTACATCATCCAGGTCAGAAGACATCATACATCACCTGTATATTGACCTACAGACCCCGGATGATGATAACAGGTAACTCCAGACTCAACAGGGAACAGCACTAGCGTCCGATAATAAAATATTGGTGAAATGGACGAGTTTCGCGGCAGATAATGCGTTATTTAGAGGCTGCGTTTCGGTGCCCCAGTCACTCCTACTACATGAATATACGCAGATCTAAATATCTCCCGAAGGACTACAAATTACACAAATGTTATATGGGTGAGTAAACGATCGTATTTTATGCCAGAAATAAGGTCCAGGTTGTAAAAAACAGTAGTTCCCCTTTAAGTAAAGTTTTATCCAGATTCTCTCTTGAAAAAGAGGTTGCTAACCTCGGTGGGACTGACCTGTTAAATACGTGCATGGAAGATGGATTTACACTTCTAAAGCAGCTTCTTTAGAAAGAAAAACACGTAATATTCACCCTGAACGCAGATGGAATTATTAAAATGGACCACGCTCTCCGTATGAGAGAGCAAATTTATAAAAGGCCCTTTTTTTTTCTTTTAACCACGACTACAGCATTCCTTACAAAAGCTGCTGCACAACACCACTTAAAAGCTGTTAGAGTAAACAAGGTTTAGCAGCTAAAAAGACTGAATATAACACCCTAATTTAAATAAACAGCCTCTCATACACGATGATAACTCAGATATGTCAATACTGAATACACTCATCCTCTTCTGTAAAGGCCAAACCATGATGGATTTTTTTCAATTTAGCATATCAGGGTCTGCGTTAATCTTCTGTGGTTAGCGATGAGCTATCTCACATCAAAGAGGTGATTTATGGGGCCGATGCTGTTTGTAGAAGGCCTCTCAATCTCATGGCGTTTGGTGGATCGGATCACGGCCCCAATCTTTATTGACTAAACACTCAACTAGACTAAGAACAAACATTGCTTAATTGTTTCTCCACAGCAGGGTGTCCCTTATGGCGATGCCACAGACTATTCAGAAAGCATTAACTTAGTTTTAGCATTTCCGAAAAGCCTAAAGTTTGGCCACATGCCCTCTGAATATGTATGTGGCTTGCAAAGGTGTTATTTTCAGTGAGCATCCCAAGCCCTTGAAAATAACTGGGATTTTAAATAGAGCTGAAAAGAAATTCTAAATATTTCTGCACATTTTTCTCTAATAACAATAATAGCAGGCGTCTGTATGTGAGATAGTGCCTCTAAGGCAGCTCAATTTATTTTTCTATTCACAGCATGCAGGGGAAGAAGGAGACATTTATTTTCCAGTGTTGCCACAGTAACTATTCTCTCAGCAGAGAACATCATCTACCATCCACACGACAGTTCAGTCCAGTCTGGCACAGCTCGGTGGCAGACACATACTGTGTGACATTTATTTTGATTCATTGCAACATATGTTGAAAAAGTTAACCCAGCTACATGTTAGAACACACAGCGGTAACATTGATAAAATTGCGTTTTTTTCTTACACAGACTTGCGACCAAGGTTTTATGTTTATCTACTGAAGTATGTACATTTTAAAGGAGTATGGTGATGGGTAAACTGATTTTTTTTTTTAAATCAATAGAAAAAGATAAAATGTTGATAGTGTATTTCATTGGTACAGTACAGTATAGCTGAGGTTGACATATTGAGATATTTCAAGAAGAACCTTCACCTGTTTGTGTCGTTAATATAAAATTGGATCATCAAAGTATTCATCCTCTGAGGACCTTGAACGTCTACAGCAAAACTGAAGGCAGTTCATTCAATAGGTAACCTGGCACACAATGGTGTGTCACACAGAACCATCCCAGATTTCATCCATGTTATCTCTTTTTTTGAGAAGGAATGGCAATGAATAAGTGACAAGTGACTGGATGACCCAACAGTCTAACACCGCATCAGTCGCTTCTTGCTGTTGTCACCATAGAGAGTCGTCACACCAAATATGCTATCCTCGTAGGGTGCAACATTGAGTTTTGGCCACAAGCACATAGCTTGACACCTGGCACTTTAGATTCACATATGATCTCATGAATCTTGTGAGAGTCCATCTCCTCTATCAGTTATATTTGTGGCGCGACATCACCTGCTACAAAGGTGCATGGAGGAGGAAAAGAAACAGTAGAAAGCAGTAAATAGAACAATTTTGCTAGACATGTTTGAGCTTGTAGTCTTCATCAGGGCAATCAAGAAATGCTGCAAAGGACAATTTAATTTGTCATTTTTAATGGAAACAGCTAATCATGTACATGCACATATACATGTAAGCCAATAGGGCACCTGTAAGGTGGGCTTGGCCCTGTGGCATCAGGCTAACCAATCAGATACCTCCACAAACACATATACCAGCCAAGGTCCACAAGTGTGCCCTATTGGCTTATATGCATATGTACATGATTGTTTTTTTCCATTTAAAATGACATATATTTTTTTTCTTGATGACCCTTATAGAAATAGATTGCTAGGGAACAGGATGGGGAATATGTTTGTTATACTGCAAACCAGTATGAGCAGGTATGGCCTAAACGACATTTCAGTCCTAAATATAGTCTGCAGGTTTCATCCCGTGGTGTATACTATATTCTTTATTTCGTAGCACCACCAAATGGAAGTTTTAATTCCTGCTCTAATTAACTTGACTGTTATATCTGATATATTTTTCCACATTCATATTTTGCAGTTGATGGAAAGTCTGCCTTTTTGCATTTCTCAAGTAGCCACACCTCAAAACCACTGATGTGAACAAATCATTCACAGCATTAAAGAACACTACAAAGTGAGTTGTAATCCTCTGATAAAAGATAGTTTGATTGATTGGAGATCAGCCTGTATTATGTCTTGATTACTACACTACACAAGTGACTTTTACACTTTAATTAAATTGTAGTCACCTTAGGCCTTTGAGACAGAGTGACTTGGTGATGCGCTGTGTGTGTTACAGTGACACAGTGAATACACCTCAGTGCAGGGCTGGAAGAATAAGTTATGCTTTGGTAGGGAGCCATTTGGAAGCAAAACAATAAAGCAGGGAGGGGGTTGAGGGTGCCTGAGCGCTGGGCTAAGGCTCCAGCACTGATCAGCGCTGGATGATGCAGAATACGGACGAGAAAGAGGAGGAGGAGGAGGAGGAGGAGGAGAGGAAGGAGGAGCGAACGGGTGAACAGGCTGGCTGAGGCTCGCAGCTCTCAGTCTCTCCTCTGTGCTTCGCAAAGCAGCTCCTCTCTGCTTTTCCTCTCTCTCCCTCGCACACATTGACTTTCATACACTTCTTGCCTGAGCTGACGAGAAGAAACGCAGCGGCAGAGGGGCTTGCTCGCTACAACTCCTCCCGCACCATGCTGCCCTGGAGAAGGAATAAGTTTGTTCTGGTGGAGGACGAGGCCAAGAGTAAGCCCAAGAGCCTGGGGACCGGGCTGACCTACCACTCCATCCTCTCCTCTCTTCTGCGCTCTTGTCCTGACTTGCTACCTGATTGCCCCTTCGACTGGGTGGGCAGCATCTTTCATACCAAACGGCAAAAGGTGGAACTGAACAAAGAGGAGCCTGTTTACAATGTGCGCTATTTGGGAAGTGTGGTCACCATCACGGCAAAGGGAGACGGCTGCACCCAGGAGGCTGTGGCCAAAATCTGGGCGAGGAGCAACTACGGGGAACAGAGTGTCAAGATGAGGTTAACAGTGGGATCACAAGGCATCCGAATGAGTGCAGACAAATCTGGGAAAAAGAAACCCATCCATCTTTACTCTCTCAACCGAATCACCTACTGCACCGCTGACCCGTGTCGACCAAAAATCCTGGCTTGGATCTATAGGCATCAGGTCAAAAATATGGCGGTGGTGCTACGGTGTCACGCCGTCCTGGTAAGCAAGTCTGAGAAGGCCCAGGCAATCGCTCACAGCCTGTACCAGAACACCACCTCCGCCTTCAGCGAGTTCAAACGGCTGAAGCGTCAGAGTGATTTCCGGCACTGCCAGCAGCAGTTGCTGGGCGAGGAAGCGGTGCCCCTGATGCCCCTGAGGAGGCTGCTGAATGGGCAGTGCCACTACAGACCGCCTGCTGACAACCCCGGGAGTGCCACCCGCCTCTGCTCCATCACAGAGGAGGACGAAGAGGAGGATGAGGAGAAGGACGACAAAGATGGGAAGGAGGATGTAGAGGAGCCAGAGGAGGATGCGGAGGAACAGCAGCAGGAGAAACAGAAGGTTTTCACAACAAACACAGATCCAACTCAGCTACTGTCAGAGTTGGACATTGGGGATATTGCCCAACTGGAGCAGTGCCAAATCAACTTTGTCAGTGACAGCAACAACAACACGTTTACGTTTATAACCTCTTTGGTGTGACTATAACGCATTTTAAAGAATACGATTCTGCAGCACCACAGTAACACATTCCTCTCTTTGTCCTTCACTGGTACCCCACTCAGGCTCTCTCCTCACCCATCCATGTAATGTGAAGTGTTTACCAGAAACTTCTCCTACTACCAGGTGGTGGAGAAAAGGCAGCCGATCGCTCTGTGGGAGTCATTTCTATTCTGGCCAGATGGCTCAGACGCTGGTTTGACAGTAGCAGTTTGAGAAACTGCGTGTTTACAAAGGAGGGCTGGTGATGCACAGACTAACGACAGCACAATGACGAACGAGGACAACGGCTTCAGACGACACGAGAGCACTGACACTGAGATCACTGACTTGCAGGTCACATATTGATCCCAGCACCGAGCAGGATGTATACTTAAAGCTGTGTTTGCCAGCAGTGACATTCACTTTTTGGATCGACATGTAATATTTTTTCAGGGAGGTTCTTTGTAAATTTGTGTACGTTTTCTAATACGACAATCCTCACTGAAATTCACAGTCACAGACTGATCTTTCTGAGCGCTCACAATTGTCAGAAGTTTGTTACGGTTTTGCTAATGATCACAGCCGACTAATGAATAAGGCTGTAATTTAGGAGGCAAGCCATTGAGTTGACGTGTTTATTGCTGACATTTGTTACAGTCCTTATCATTTATGCATGACATGTCAGCAGTAACCTTTTGGAGCTGAGCTTTTTTTTTTTTCTTTTTGTGACATCTCGGATCCTCCAGCTTTTTAAATGAACACTGTGATAAACATGTGACCAGGGACAAATTACAACTGTTCATGCAGCATTGTCTAGTTTATGTAATGCATTTATATATATACATACATATATATATAAATCTATCGCTGTGCTGCCTGGTTTGCCAAAAGAAAAATAGTTTGCCATTGCTGTGCCCTTTTTAGTCAAGTTTTGCTAACGCAGTTTTTCCACGAGCCCTTGCAGACGTACCCTCAAAATTGAACACCAACTGTTTTGAATATGACCTTTGCTAATATCCTGTTGATAATATCTGTGCTACTGTCTAAATATGCATTGTGATTGCTATAAGATGAAGCTATTTATTTTCCAGATCCGATGAATAAAAATTGCCCTCACTTGGGTTTCCTTCTTGAATCTCGGAGGGTGTGTATTTCTAGATGTTATCCGAGGCATTATTCAAATGACTCCAACAGCTCTGCATTCCACTAGTGTGCATTTGCATGTTTGTGATGTGGAAATGCATCTATCCTACACTTCAAAGATAAAAACAGCAACAAATTCACACTGGCATATTATGCTTCTTGAACTGTAAAACTAAAAGGAAAAAAAGAAAAAAGGCCAGGAGGAAAAAAAACACCAAGTGTGAACTTTAAACTGCCCGTCAGTCTCATTACATGGTGATGTGGTGTGATAAATTTCTGGAGGCCTTCTACCAGCTTTCCATCGCTTGACTCAGAGGGGAGCAATTAATCAGCAGATTGAATTGTTCGGGAAATGAACATAAAGCACCTGCCTCTGCAGAACGGCTGACGGGCTCTGTCAGTGCCGAGTGATCCAAAACGGGTACCAGGAAGTTGACTCACCCATCAACCATTTTACTGCTAACATCAGCCATTTTAGTGAAGTCTCTGAGCTGGTTTACTGGAGCCGCATTTATAATTAGAGCGTGTTTGTGATGTGATGATTTGCAATCAGGCAGTTTTACAACCGCCAACAATGAATTAATATTTCATATTCCACAAAGTATCACCATAATATAACATTTCACTATGATGAATATATTAATGCTGTGAAATTATTAATGGTAAATCTCTTCATGAATTCACTTTAATTGTCTTGCATAACATCAAAAGCTGTTGGTTTTGACATCCCCCATTAATGCTGCATTTGAAGGGGGATACTGCCTTTGCAGAGGAACAGGTGCAGCTCCGTTGATGTATGAGAGAGCAAAGCCATTATGAGGAGGTTTGAGTCACTGTGGTGGATTGTTCTGAAGAGATGAAGGGAAGGGATACATTCAGCTGGAAGCTTTGAGATCAATATTTTTCTTTCCTTGGAAGAAAATATCCCTGAAAGAGAACAGGGTCTAGTGTCAGGTGATAGATAATAAAGGATTCCCGTGTCCTTGCCACAAATCCATTCAAAGCAAGGATAACTGCACAGTCTGAATACTTGCTTTAATGCATTCTCCCTGCATTTTAATCCTCGGCCTGTTTGAGAGGGTTCTGCCTGTTCTGCATAGATAAACAGTCACATACACAATACATGACGTGAGTAAGTCACACCATTATCTCACTGACATTCATGCAAAATGCATTGTGTGGAACCTGCTGCCGGTTCTATGTTAGCATGTAATGGTCAGAAGAGGAGCCACTGTGCTTTTATGTAAACATAACTCTTGTCAGCTAAACAGAAGAGAGGGAGCAGATGGCAGCAGCAAGGTGCACGCTGGGTTTTATCACTCTCATCTTCCAGAATAACAGGGGCTCAAGCCCAGATCTGGAGCTTGTTATGTTTTGTCACATCGTTAGCCGCAGGAGATGCTCTTTAAAATACATGAAATCAAATCAAACATGGCAGATGCCGGCCTTTCAAGCATTACGTACGATCGCGCCGTGCCATTTCTTACAGCAGGGTGTCTGTCTTTGGAGATCCAGAGAAGCTGCTTCTGCCCGCACGCATCTGTTCAGAGGCTTTCTCATCCTCATGCAGCGTCTGTGAAACACACACAAGTGGCTGAGTGTCATCAGCACGAGCCCACTCGTATTCATCACAAGGAGGAAGAATGGGAGGAACAAAATGTTGTGTCCCAGAGCTTCTGGCAGCAGGTAGCAGTCTGTTTTGTTCCAGTGAGAATTGTACAGAAAAAAAATGAATAAAAACACCTTCTGCATGAGTATACACTAGCAGAGAGGAAGAACAGCCCATACAGGCCATAGAAGGACACTGTGAATCTATGAGTCTCTGCTCAGTATCCTCAGTACAGAGACATATGAACAGTGACGTAACTAAAAAAAAAGGTACATTTTGTGTGTTTTTAAGTTAACACTACTGGACATTTACATACACCTCTAGATTGGCTCGCAGGAATGTTCCTTGATTTAAACCCAATTTAAATCAGCAATACAGCCTTCAGAAATGTGTTTAAAACATTGTGGTTCAGGTTTGCTAAGGTAATTTATGGAAACACTGTGGTTGGTTAAAACATGTATAAGGGTGATGATCAGTTTGCAAACATGAAGAGTAAGAACATAATGTACCTGTAACATCGTCCCTGGACTTGCTGTCAAACACAGAAATGATTATAAGGTTAATTTATTACACTTCAGAACATACACGCAGGAAGAGACTGATGTGGTGACAAGAGACCATTAAATGGTAATGAAATTCAGCGAGTTGTAGCAATGACAGGAGAAGAAATGCAACATGAGGTGGGCGGGTACCAAGTTGAACTATTCTCGTCTTTGCGAAATTGCGACTGAGGAGACACTTAATGGGAGCGACTGACACAGCTGATGCAAGCGCCAGTCTTAAGATTTCTCCCCAGGAAGCTTCACGCCTCAGCCCTGGTTAAACTAGCCTATGGGTTCAAGATCTTGATGCTGTTATCAACAAAGGGGCAAACGACCTCAACAACCCTGCAAGAGGTTAAAAAGCCAGAGAATCCCTCAATAAGTAGAAAGTATAAGTAGTCTGTATACAACTGGAGATGTCTGTTGGATGAGAGGTGTAACATCTTCAAGAACCTCAACAAAGTCGAGTGGAGATGGACACATAAGAACTACTGGCAGCAATGGTCGACTGTGACGTCTGGTAACGTTGCCTTTGTCTGGACCATAGACAGTATAAAAAACGACGGAAAAGAAAAAACCAAAGCAAGTAGAGCCCCCAGTAGCCTGTATTTGTCATTCAACACTGAAAAAAGGCTGAAAATCAAAATGCCACTGCACAAACAAAGCTAGGGTTGAAGACGCTCAACTGCCCAACTGTGACATGAGATCTAATTAAAAACAGGATTCTTCTGTTTTACATGAGAAATGTCCTGAACAGAGAATGAACTGTAATTGGTTGATTTAGCAAATGTGCATCCGCTTAACATCCCCACCTTCATTAAACTGCAGCACAAAGCTGCTTCACAGAAATTTCCTGTGGGACCCATGGATCACCTGCCAGATGAACTCAAAATACTTTTTAGCTTCCGTGTCGTGAGGCCTGCTGCACATGTGCATTAGTCTTTCCAATAAATGGACCTCATTTCTAGGTGCTGGGAAAATTTTACAAACATGAAATCTCCATGGATTACAGCTCATAATAGAAAGAGTTTGGGCCTTGGGCCACAAGTTTTTTTTTTTTTTTTAATACTGTCAAATTGGCAGGAATTGTGAGTGGCGGCACCATATCCAGTTCCCTTAATACACTTATGATGGCGCCCTAAGGGACTATCTCCCACACACTGGATGAGACAAATGAGGATATATTATTTCATCACCGTCTTTGCTCTTGTCATAACTTCTACAGCTGCTATTGTGACCTGAGGGTAAACACATGTCATAATAGGGCACTTGCAGACAACAGCAATCCGTGTTGTTCTTCTTGAGGTCAGCCCTCACGTCTAACATTATTTGATGCTCCTATCATTCTACAGTCGCTTGGGCTCAAGTTACAAGTTCAAATGTTCAGACTATCAAAGCTCGCAAGCCTCATTTTCCATCTCATGCATATCTTATAGTATCTTCTGAGAAAGGAGATGCATACCTGGCAATTTCCAGACAGGTTGCCCTGTGTTTTGCTGCTCAGCAACACTGTCAACATCACACTGAGGCAGAGGATGCTCTCAGCAAGATGCACAATCATGATTTTTATTAAGTGATTTATTTATTTATTTTTGCCTTGAATAATAAAAGACACAACTTTGAACAGATATTCTTGATATGAATAAGACCTCACTAGACTATAGTGTTAGACAATCTCCTACAGCCATAACTGTTCTTGTTGCGTGTAAGTTGCAGACAAGACATCTGTGAAAAGGAAAGAAACTTGAGTGCCAGGGAGCTGTACAGAATGAAACTATACAGATAACTTATGCATGAGAATCAGGGATGAGTTAACACCGAGAAACATTTATGGTTTCATCTCATAAAAACATAATCAGTAATGCCCGAAATTGTCTGGGAAGAAGTATGAGATAAAAAAATCATGCCTCGTGCATTATGCTTAATAATGCTGTTCAGAAAAAATGACATCTCTGCCTCTCGTTTCCCCTGAATGAGTGCATGTTTTTTGTAGCAAGACAAACTCTACATTCATGGCCATGGAACTACAGTCTTCTCCTCCCTTTGCTCTCTTTTGCTGCCGAGTTTATTGAAAATGAGCCATGGAACATATCCTATATTGTTTATCATACTATTCTACTATTAAACCTGTTTAAATTACAGTTTCACGAACTTGGTAAAAGGATTTTCGGTAATTGTGTTACGCTAAGGAGAACCTACAGGGGGAAATGTAATAACCCTGTCACACACCACCTGATGTCTTTCTACCACAGGCTGCAAAATAGGATTGCAGGGGGGCTGCACGAATTACTCGTTTCTTGACGTCACGGAAGAGCCATTACACAAACTAATTATGAAATCAATAACCCGGGAGGGCAGGTTTGAGTTTCCAAAGTGTTCTTTTATGGCGCCCAATTGGAGGCAGCGCTGCCTGCGTCCTTGTGGGGTCTGCCTAAATTGTTTTGTGGTTGTCGTTCTTATGTGTCAGCTCCTTCATTGATTCTGAACGTGGGATCCAGTTACACTCTGCGTCAACCTTGACCCTTGACTCATTCGCTAACGTCGACAGTGCTCAGAAAAAAACAACAACAGCACAGATCTGGATTTAAAGATGCACAAAATGAATAAATGGTTGGGATTATTTGTGACCTTCAAGGAATCTTGTAAAAACATGCTCATCTGCTTTCTGGTTTTGAGTCAAGCTCAAGCAGATGGACTAATGGGCAGATTTTTTGGTTAATTCACAGTCCAGTATGCCCCTTGATATTAGGATTTGGCAAGTTCAGTTTCATTACACCAGAGAAAATAGAAGAAATCCGTAAAACATTATCATTTATTTTGAAAAATTAACATGTTGTGTCTGATATGTATCCAGTCAAGCATATTAGTTGTAGTCAGACAGAGACTGTAGATGGAATTAAATGACATTGTTCTGTATATTTGTCACTTTCCAAGGACTGATAGAGCGTTTCCTGGCAACATCTACTGCATTGTGTGTTTAAATCTAAAGGAGTCAGATAGCCCTCTGTGTAACAGTTGATTTAGGAGGAGGCCAAGACATTTAAAGGAATATGGCATTGAAAGAAAGAATTCAGACCCTTCAGATTTGTATCTTCTTCTCTCTGTTATCCAAAGAAGCTATTTCTTCGTTTTTGTTCCTACGAGCCTAGAACATTTTGTAAAAGTTATGAATGACAGAAGAAAGCCCATGCTGCAAACCATTACACATTTACTTCAAACGCAGCAAGGCTAGCTGATTCCAGTCCTTATGCCAAGCAACGCTAGCCACCTCTGGGCCGTATTCATATTCAACGGAGAATATAATCATCTCAGCTCTCGACAAGATCGCTCCTTAAATCAAGGCTGCTGCATTTCTTCCCCTTCACCTTGCCTGCTTCAGATTAATAACATCATAATTAAGATTATGTACCCGTCCGATGTCTTCTTTGCTTTTGTTTTAAACCATTGCTGCAAATGGAGAAAGGCATAATATTACAGTCATGTCAAGGCTTCTTATATTTAGCTCTTTCAAAACACCAGGGGGCAACCAGAAAGTAATTGTCTGCAATTATCATCACCGTTGCCTCTATTCGCAGAAGCAGCCGAGGTGTACTTGTCATTATACCTGTGGCTCTTGGGTTTCAGTCTGATAAAGCATTTTTAGCTCTTTGTTGTTTTAGAGAAAGGCAGGAAAAATATACCGTCCGCACGGAAGCAGTCTGGAGAAAGTTTTGTTAAATAGAAGGCCCCAACAAGGCTCCATGATAAAAAATAAATAAATAAATAATCCCTATTTACCCCTGAAGCATTTTGTTGGACAGGGAAGAGGCAATCAGTCCAACATCCGTTTATTTCCCAGTTTCCCATTACCTGGGGAACGACGAAACAAGGCACCAGAGAGCAATCACTCAGACGCTCTCACACACACACATAGACCTGCACATGCTCAGGCAAACAGTCAGATGAGAAACTGGGCCAAGATACGATACACGCACATGCACATACCAGGCTGGGGGCATTCCATTTAGGTAGACAGTGTTTGAGAATAAGGCTTTTCTTCTCTGTTTGATGTTCTGCAGAGAGTGGCAGGAGGATAAAAGGGGCACTGGAGTGGGCGGACTTGGCCGGCATGTGAGTGGGTTGGCACATGCCACAGAGGAGGCCGTGCATGGATACAAGCCAGTCAGTCAGTCAGTCAGTCAGTCGCAGCCACAGTACCTGAGCAAACAAGGATGCACACAAACAAACAGGCCTCGGCAGCCTATTAGAGGGGACACGCCGGGATGCAGCTTTGTTTTCAGCCATTTTATGCACTGATGGTCACATTGCAGCGTCAGTGGCTCATGAAATTATTTATTTATTTATTTTTATTCACCTGATTTAAATTGAACAGCATTAACAGAAGAGACATCAGCAACAACAGACAATGATACACAAGTGCAGACTCTTCATGTTTAGAGTGTAGCTGTAACATAAAGTCTATTCGTGCATTTCAGTGCAACATAAAACATCATCATGCTGCAGTAGTAGGCCCTTTATATTAGGAGTAGGAGTGTTAAATATATAATTTTTTTTGGCACACACAACAGAAAGAGACACAGATGTCTGATAATGACAACAATGAAGTCACTGGTCCCTGTTATAGACTGGTGACCTGTCCAGGTCCAGTCCCTGCCCCACCACTCTCCCCCGACCCTCCAGAGGACAATTGGTTACAGAAAATGAATGAGAGAAGTTACTGGACATTAACAATGAATGAAGGCCAAATACGCTATATTTTATATTGGTCAACTTAAAGAGTTTTACAACCCTTTTAATCCCAAAAGAAGGAGGGATTGGCGGCTTTATTGAGATCGAACTGTAAAGCTAGCATTAAACCAAGCAGCATTCCACTGATGTTTTGTTGTTCTTTAAATGCTGTCATCAATGGATTTGTATGCAAGAAGCAAGTTTTACTTAAAAACAAGCATGATCACAATTTCTTTGCCAAATATGTGAGTGACTGTAACCAATGATAAAAGTGGATGAGGTCTTCTTCTGATAAATCTTTAGTATTAGTCATTCTCTAGGAGAGTTTGAGAGCTTAATGGACATGAACGATGAACTAAATTACAGTGGTAGACGTATTTGCGCTGTTGGGGTTTTAGTGTCTTCTTGCATGTTGTAGTTCTTTCACAAAGTAGACATTTAACTTCAGTAAAATCAATTAGGTTTCTATACATGTGGTTGTTGTAGTGGACTGTAATTTGTCTGAGAAGCGGGAGAATAACCCTCAGGAGACCACTGATGTTTAATGAAATAGCACCGATTTACTGAAGCTTGTGAAACAGAGGTTTGCATAGACGTGATGCCATGACCATGGCTCTCTCTGCAGATATTTGCTAATTAGAGATCACACTCCATGTGCATCAGTCTGTGTTTTAAGTCGCCTTAACATAGATTCATGAAGCCTTGAGCAAAGTCCTATCTTTGAGAAGAACATACAGAATGTCTTTATATTTCTAGTTTTTTCTCTATATATTTTTCAGAGCATTGTTATTTTGTATATATTTTTCAAATTTGTATTGTGTCGTTTTGGTAACTCTTTTTTTAACCATGTCGAAGTCGTCATTGTCTTCTGTATATATATTTGCCAAATTCCGTTCTACTGTGACAAGGAAATTTCCCATACGTGGGATTAATAAACATATCTTATCTTATCTTATCTTATCTACAGTAACTTAGTGAATGCAATCAGTGATGGAAGTAGATATGACCTGGTTACGTTGCATCTGTTAGTATTAGTCACTTTTGGAAGAGTTCTATGTTAATCTCATATAACTTTGTACTTTAACCATAAACGTTTAGCACATAAAAGTTATTATTAGGAATCTTGAGGATGACATGCATGCCTGTACCAAGTTTACTGGCAATCAGGCCAAAAGTTGTTAACTTATTTGTGTATGTTTCAAATACAAGCAACAGAAAAAAAGACACGCAAAGGTTTTGACCAAGAGTGCACCAATCCATCTAAATACTGAGATATTTCTCAGATTTCTAAGTGGGAAATTGGACAGATTTTGACACTGGATGAAAGGTTAGGCGAAGATGGTAGGAATCAGTATCTGTAGAAAATGTAACTGCAACCCATCTGACAAGTATTATAGGTTTCACAGATCCACAGCCATCCTGATTCTATCATATCACAATTGTCAAATGGGAATATATATATATATATATATATATATACACACACATATATATAGATAGATATGGACATATATTCTACATCTATTTCATCTGTCCAAAATCTAAGCAGAAGTATTGAGTTCCTCTTGGATTACCCTGTCTGGCAATTTACAGTCACAAGAAATCCCTCTTGCTCTTTCAAACAGAGCGCTCCTTCATTTACGATCAGAAGGAAGTCATTATAAGATCCGTTAATCTCTACAAGGTTTAACCCTGAAACTGAGGTTATGGAGTGCATCTCCACCAGACGTGTGCTTCTATAAAGGATAAGATGGATAAGAGATGTAAAACGTTACATTGCATGAAGGTTTATGGCAGGCTGAAAGCTGAACAAAACTGTTTAGTTTTAACAGCTGCGCTTGACACATAGCTGCCAGAACATTCGAGCATCTGTAAATTTGTCGTCTCTGCATTTAGGCTGTCTACTGGCTCGTGTGTTGTTGATGTTTTTCCCGTTGAGGTGAATGTCCTTGTATCCATTTTGCCAGTTATCTCGCCACCGTGGCATGACATGCCAATTCAGCTCCGAAAATGTCGACAAGAGCCTGAGGGGATTACTGATGTGGTCCCCAAAGGCACGACACACACACACACACACTTACATGCATGCACACTGTAATTCTGATTAATTTTGAAGATGAGATGCATTATGAGATGTTTTCCGTCTGCATTAGGAAAACAGACAGCCATCAGCACAGATCTCTCAAGAACATGAATATCCTCCAGATGCCTGCAAATGCTGTGCTTGATTTCTTTCATCAAGTTCCTTCATTACCTTTCCCAGGTAGACACTGAATGCATTGCAGCTCTATGAATACCAAACTTCAAGTCATTTGAGGAAAAATCCAAAAAAATGTGTTCAAAACAGGTGACTGCTTACAGAGTCAATTGAAAGACGCAATAACTGCAGATGAAAATTTGCTCAGGGCAGCGTGAATTGATGTGAAGGCAACTTAAAGCACAGACTCATGCACACGGAGTGTAATTTTTAATCTGCAGCTATCTGAACTGCACAGAGAGGCAAAGTCATGGCATCACGTTCGTGCTAACCTCTGTTCTACAAGCTTCAGTAACTCAGTGCAACCTCATTTAAACTCACTAGTCTCTCTGAGGATATGAAGTACATTCATGAGGTTATTTCCCATATCCTTTGGCGCATGGCTGTCCACTGCAGAAATCACGAATCTCTGGTAGACGCCCATTTAATCTCACAGGACTAGGGTTGATTCCCAGTACTCACCTGCAACTTTGATCAGTTTAACCTTGTGGGGTCCTGTTTTGTTTTCACAGTTAGTGGTACTCTAAGGACTTATTGATCAGAAACCCCAGACTCAAGCTGTGAATGGTGGTGAAACCCACACAGGTTCCTCACAAAAAAACGTAAACTCTCTACCAAGTTATTTATAACTAGAGAAGCCACTTGGATGAGTGGTGAAACGTCTTCGTTACGCCTGCAAAGACTCAGGGATTATGTGCTGTAAAGGCGACAAAGAACATAAAAAAATGAACAAATAATTTTTCAGGCCCACAACACACTGCTGAGAGAGGCCTGTTCCAAAGCTGTATTTTTTAGTTATTGTTACCATTGGCAGAGTTTTAAATTAGGTTTTTATACTTCTCCAGGTGCTCAACGGCCATTGCATCAAGCATAACCGCAGCTTCAGTGGAGAACACCAATATTGTGGACTATGTCAAAGCAGGAAAATAAAACTTAATTTCATTCTTTCCGATAAAAAGTTTGACCAAGTATCAAGTAGACAGGCAGCTTTTGTATGGTAGCAACCCTCACACTATGAGCCTTGCCAATCTCCTGAGATGTACTATGTGTATAAAGTTGAGCTTCTAAATCAGTGAAGGAGTTTCTTTTCCTTCATGTGTACAGCATGCTGCATCTTAATAACACCTCTAAAAGCCAGGCCTGAGATTGCCTTTGAAAAATGATAAATGAAGGCAATCAATACCAGTGTGTTTTTTTTTTTTTTTTCACAATTGTGAGCTGCATCTCCCATTTCAAACACAGCTTGGGGTAAAATTAATATCTTGGTTATGTCACCCTCATGAATGGAGACTATACCTGTCTGTTTTATCTGTTTCAGAGACAAATGGGTTGGGTGGGATGTGAGGTATTCAGTTAGGTACATACTAGAGAGACACAGTGTTTAATATTCTGCTTCACGAGGCTGAGAACAGTCAGTGCCACTATAAAATGTGTGAGCGAGACAAAGTCAGTGTGAGGGTGACCGGGAAAGCAGAAACAATAAAAGATGCTGCATATTCATTTTAGCCAGCTTTTTTCTTTCTGATTCAGATCAAATTTCTGCAAGCCCACACATTTCTCCCCAGACTCAGAGTCTGTCCTCGGGCAATGCTTTCTCTCTGGCAGATTGCTTCTGTCCTTTGATCTGCAAGTGCTAAACTACTGTATACCCACACTGTCACATACGAGATCTGCCCTGCTGCATCATCTCTGTCCCTGCACACCGACTGCATGGCAAACAGATCGATGAAAGGGCTTTTATGGTGATTCATGGCGAGTCAAATCAAAAGAAATGGCCAGGTCACTTATGTAATATCCATCAGTAGTTTATAGTGTCGAGTACCTGAATTAAGCACAGTACACATACAAACAGTATGATCCTGAATTATATTTGAGTTTCAGTCTTTTGTTTTGCAGATAAATTACATTTTAAAGAAACCTTCTAATCAAACTAAAGATCATTCATTCAAAGAGCAACATGTTTATTCTGTGCTACAGCTCAAACAAATGAGAGAGCAGCAGTTGGCAATTTCTGATGTTGTTGATCCGGTGCAGGGAGATCATCAGTCACTGGGGAAGTAGGGACGATTTGTGAAGGCAAATTAAAAAAACATTTCAGATTCAAACTTAATCACAATGACAGAACTTTCTTAAGCCTCTTGGCAGCAGCAGCAGAAACAGATCTGGTATGATGTTTTGTAAGTTGATATGGTGAAGTTGCCTGCAGACAGTCGCCTATTAACATATCCGGCAGACACACAGCAACATTAGCATTCAGTCTGAGTCATGTTTCCAGCCAGCTGATGAATCAAAGAACACTCTAGGTACAATTGCCCCCCCCCCCCCCCCCCCCACCCACCCATACACCCCCACACTTCCCTGCTGGTCAGCATCACATCAGTTTCTTGTACCCAAATACACTTACATCATCATCCATGTGTCACTTGCACACAGAGTTAAAATGTTCTGCTAATGAACTCCTTCTGGTTGCTGCTATATTTGATTTGGGTGCGCAGACAAGGAGGACACACTTCAGAACTCGTATGACGTCCGTCTAATGGATTTTATCAAACCAGGTTTCAAATAAACATTTAGATTCTCTGTGTGACCAAAGTATTTCTGTATGAGGGGCCATGTTTGAAGATGACAATGTCCTCATATCGATACGCCTAGCTTTCACCCAAATGGATCTGGATGACGCAAAGCTTCTGCACTCTGGGTCCAAACTAACTTTAGTCCTGATTATAATAGTCACTTTTCTTTCAGCTGTGATTTGGTCCAGACTAAATGTCACGCTCCAACATGTTCACCCATGTGGCTTGGTGTTAAGTTATTATTAAAGAGGAGAGAGTGAATAAAAGATAATGAGCTGAAAGTTATGATGGTCTGTAGAGTTAGGGGAATATCTGGATTTGTTGCGATGATTTGCAATGTTCACGCTGCGAGGGACAAACGTTATGAAGCAGCTAAGCATTGACACTGTTATATCGTCATTCCGTTTAAAATCACATGGGATTGGTAGCACTTCGTGGACGAGGGATTCATATTATTGTTTTCTGTTGAAAATTAGTAGTCTGCGTAGCCATGGGATCCATTGCTATAATATATTGATAAAAGTTAAACAAGAAATAGATCTTGTCCTTTGTTCTTATTTCATCCGGTGCAGGATTTCTGTTATCATACCAGCTGCAGGAAGTCAATACGAAACCCCAATTACAGCCATGTCTTCTGTGTGTGAATCTTCCACCTCCGTCTCCTCATTCTGCTACTCTCCATCTGGCACAGTCCTTCTTGCTCGGCTTCTCAGCCGACACGGACCAAATGCCATCTGCAGAGGCGAGGCGAGCGGCAAACCTTGTAGGCCAGGAAGGTTGGTGAGGAAGTTTAGCAGGGCCAAGGATCATCTCCAATTAGCTGTGAAGCAGACTTTGCTCTGCAGTGTCCTTTTAGTGTCCAGGGATCTCTTGACTCCGAGGTAACTGCCGTTCTGCGCTGAGCGGCCACAGAGCTGAGACCCCGTGCACCGAAACAAGGTCACCGCCACACAGCCTGTACCAGACAAAAATATCATTATCTGATGCAGAGCACATTCAGAGTCTCATTAAAGGGAAGGACTTCAGTTTTAGAAGCTAGTCTGCAGTTTCATCTACTTACCCGTGCAGAAAACAAGACTACGTGTCTGCAGGCATGGCTTTGTCAGACTCTAATTAGGCCGTTAATGTTAGCATGTTAATGTCGACATGCTAATATGCTCACGACGATAACAGGCTGATGTTTTGCAGGTAATGTTTCCCAGCATGCTCAGATTTACTAATAAGCACTAAACACAATAAATAGACCAATGGAAGTCTTCAAATTAAAATGCTGCACAAATATAAGATATGACCTGTGTAAATCTAGGGGAGGAAAACTATTGTAATTTATCTTTTGTGGGTCATAAATTTCTGCTATTTGATGGTAATACATCAGAGCTTGTTAAGATATTTAATTTAAAAAAACTCAAATGCCAACTTTGAAATGGAACTAAAGGAAATGTCAGGCGATCACAAAAGTCATTAGGATGCATCCCCTGGGGACCATGAATCTGAGTAACAACATTGTCGCAATCTGTTGAACAGTTGTTGATATAGTTCACTGGCTCTGAAGTCAGGATCAGGAATCACCTTAGACAATAGGCTTCATCCTTTGGAAACCATGAATGCCTATACAAAATGGCAACGCAATTCATTCAGTTGTTTACAGACGTTCTCTGTACATATGGAATTCGATAAAATTCTCATTCATTTTGCAGGAAATTAGAAATGTGACTGAAGAAGTAGGGCATCAAATATATATATAAATATATATAAAAATATATAAATGTGGCGGTATGCCATGCCACGGTATGGATAAACAGGCTTCATCCTCTGGAGACCATGACTGACAAACTGTACAAAATGCCAAGCCACTCCATTCAACTGTTTTCATAAAACAACCAGGCCCATGCAATTATCTTGTCTTAACACTGCTATCATGGCGAAAAACTGCAGCAACACAATCTTTATATCAAACACTGACCCTTTGAGAAAGTTACTACTTTAGACAGGAAGTGCTACATGATCCCATATTATTAAACTACATTTCATCAGATGTAAATCTGGTCTCAGTCCACACACTAACATTACAGAGTTGTTTAGGAGCAGAAAGCTTTTTTAAGGGTTGATTTCAGGTTGTAGAAACTTGTAATGATAGAAACCCCCCTGTGACTACTGAAAACTTGCCAGAATTTCTAAAAGGATGCGTACCATCGAATCTGTTCATGCAATATTTTATAGCATCTATTTCTGGAGTAAAATTAAATCTGCTGCCTAGATTTCACCTCATCCTCCTTCTAATGATAATGAAGATGGGCCACAGTCACACACCATATACAGTATTCTCACGATAGCTTTTCTTCACCGCGTAGAAGAAAAAAGTCTGCACTAACAACTTCTCTAATTATTAGGAACTGCAAATGTGACAGAGAGAGATAGGCTGTGATGATGTTGTTTCCACTGCTTAGTTTATTTTTTTTTCTGGCAGTCTATTGCTTTCTGGGACTCTTCAGTGATGCATACCAACAACAATTACCTCCTTTCACGCTAAGAATGGAGAGAGAGTGCCAGGATGTGCGGTTAACAAGACATTTAGCAGCAGAAAACGAATGCTGGAGCGCACACAGCGAGCCACCTCAGGTCTTCATTACTCATTCCTGTGCACTATTTGCCCAAAGCGAGGGGAACAGTGTGCTGCTGTACGTCTTCCGTAATGACCTGAGAAGAACAACTCGTCTGACAATAAATTAGACCACATGTTACCCTGGGTGACTTGTACTCATGGCACCAAAGTACCTGAAGTAGCGTGTACATGTTTTTCTCGCAGTGCTGGACACAGGCTCAGTGTTTTTCCTAAAGCATTTACTGTACGAATCTGAAAGAAAAAAAAGCTAGAATTCAAAGACCCAACGCCTCCATCTGTGCAATCATCAAGAGAGAAAACTTTGAGCGTTTTTACTAATAATTTATGCAGAGAAGGATTTGGGGGACTTTAATTTAATTACATATTTTTTTTTAGCTGTATTGCTAGAGGCTTTTAACTTGGTAAAAATATCCTTATCGCCGCCAGACTTTCAGCAGCTGTAGGATTTCTCTGTGTTTGTATCACCGTGACGGTCTCATGGTCTTGCTTGGAGAAACCGCAGATCCTTCCTTTTAGGAAAAGTCCACAGAAACAGCAATCAGAACCAACATTCTCTCAGTGAATGTGTATTGTGTATTGTTTTTCATATGTTTAAGTGGAATCTTATTGTAGACTGAATACATGTCACTGATTTGTACTTCCATTTTGCTCTTGTACCTACTAATGAAAAAAGGAAAGCATACTCTTGAGGCAGCCGACGTGGCTCTGAGCCTCCACACCATATGCTGAGCTCCCTGAGCATATGCCGCAACATTTTTAGGCTTCCCGTTGTTACAGCTTGTGAGACTACCTAATCTGAGTTTGAGGTTTGGCATTTCCAACAAGGAACCTGTGACGAAGCCTGTAGCACTCGAACTCGACTGGCTTTCAAGTAATATCTGTAAAAAGAGGGAAGAGGGAGCTGCAAGTATCTGGTCAATAAACTGCCTCAGCTTTTCCATTATTTTCAACACTAATGTCTATTGAGGGAATGGAAACTGCAGTGAGGAAAGTAGCAGTGCATTAAAGTGGAAGAGATGCAAAACCAAAAACATTATAATTGAAAAATGGATTCTATACAAAAGAGAGAGGAGTCACTCATTTTCCAAGCCATCGCACTTCAAGTGATCTAAAAAAAAAAAAAAGTAAAATATTAACTGCTAACAGCATTTAAAATAAACCACATGATGTGATGCTTTAGTGGAGATAGTCCAGATAATGACCATGACACCGAGCTAATATTAATTCATTTGATTAGCAATTAGTAATTCTTCTCCCTTGTCAGCTATAGTAATCAGCGGATTAGCAGTGTGTGTGGTGAGTTTGGAAGCGCTGGGAAGCTATTAGTCGGCGTGGAAGCTCCATGTCAGCCTACTCGAAAATAAATTGGATCCGAAGGATTTACAGCATACCTGATTGCAGTAGCCTGGAGGTAATAAGATCCTTTTAAAATGAGATTGCCTTTGGGTGGGGGCATTGCCGTCGGGCCTAACCTCTGTCCCCATCCCGTACTCAGCCCTAACAGCACTGCAGACGCCTTTAGTCGTGCTCTCGCTTGCACTTCACAGCTGGAATAAACACACCTGCCTATCACAGACCCCAGAGAGTCCCAAACTAGACAACTTTCATTCAGCCAGCCTGCTGTAAATTCGGCAGCAGTCATATCGGCGCCTGGCAGAGGCTGTGGCTCAGCTAATCTTCGGAAGCTTTAAACAATGTGTTTGTCAGAGGCAGTGTCTGCCAAGCCCTTTAGCTAAGCCGGCGAATGATCCCCAGCAATGCTCGCCTCTCTCCTCTGCTGTTCTGCAACCAGATGTTGATGGAAGAAATGCCTAGGGAGATGCAACAATGCAGTGAGTGCTTGAAGCAGATGAGCTGCTGTAAAGGAACCTCATTCTTTTATCTCTTAACATCGCTAGCTGTGTGGCTCTACGGCTGCCAGCATTGTTCCAGATTGCGTTCATGGTCTCCTGAGACTCAATCACAGCACTGTGAACTGGTCAGCCTAGGTCCACTGACATTTAGCACATTCTTGGTATAACTTTGGTGGTCCTTTTAGTTTTAAACCCGTTCCATCATCAGGTCAAAATGTTCTGAGTTGCTTGTGTGCTAACTAGCAAATGTTAGCATGTGTTAAACCTGTCTAATATCAGCACTTTAGCTTTGTTAAGTCAGCAGGGCCATGCTATATTTAGCTCACAGAACAAAAAAAACAGGATTGTGCCTAAATAAAACCAGTGCAGAGGCTGCTTCTTTCAACATTTATGTACATGTTGTGGTTTTAATTAGAGTGTTGTCCCTTCTTGAACGTCGAGCACATGTTTTGGGGTTTTTTTTCCTACGAGAGAGGCAGCAGGGTGGGAGGCTGCAGATGAGGTACCGGCGCCATCAGATAAATCAGACAGGCAGAATCGGGAGGAGAGGAAGGTTATGGTGTAAATTTCCCAGCGTGTGAAAGCATTGCCTCCCACACTTGACATGGTTAATCACGTTGCTCTCGCTGACGTCCATAAATAGCCCCACATTAGTCAGTTCACATCGCCTCGGCGTTCTGCGTGAATGACACTGCAGTGACTCCATGACAAAAAATTAGCAGCGCTTATGTGCACGTCTTAATGCTCTGAAGCCATTAGACTTACTACTACTTACTACAACTAACGAATGCTGTTGTGCTGTGTTCACCCTCCATGAGAGCAATAAAAACACGATGGAAGTGTGTCTCCTGCTGAGGAGTCCTCTGCAGAATATTCATCATTGTTTAGGATCATGACAGCATGTATTATGGAAAATATTGAAAAAAATAAATTGAAATCCCATCAGAGCATGGGTCAACACTATTTGTCATGCTAGCAGACTTTGTTCCTAGCTTTCTCATATTTCTATTTAGTCCGTTGCCCTGCAAAGGAAAAACACCTCAACTGCTGCACTGGTTAAAAAATAATTAACCTGCATCTATCTCGCATCTAACTACAAACTACGTTCCTTGATGAAGACTTTAAAATGTGCACTAACTGCAAAACTAAACTAAGAAGCGAAGGCCCAGTATTTGCATTTGTTGGTGTTGTTGCTAAAACTGCTAAATGTAGCTAGCTCAGCACAAATCATACGCTTAAATGAGTTAAATGGGAACGTTGTTTTAAAAAACAGAAACAAACCTCATCAAGCACAGTAGCCCTTAATTCATATCAGCTGTAGATTGTAAAAACAATAAGCAAACTAAAGTTCATTTTCTTAAACTAAAGGAGAGAAGACATTCTGTTGGTAGATACAGTTTAGGTAGGTACAGTTTCTCTCAGCAATAGCCTGTATAACAATGATCAAAATGCAAAGTGCAGTAAATCCATTATTTTGGTACTACAGTAATACAGTGATAATCTTTAGTGCACATAAAAATGCATAAAAATGAATTATACCATATCTATGTGATTTACCTTTAGCAGTTTAACTTCAAAACGTTAAACCAACTCTCAGCTTTAATGCTTCTTGCACAAGGGGAACACAGATAACTACAGAGACATACCATAAAATATCCTCCACTCCATCAGTGGATACAGGAATATGGTATAACCTTGCTGAAAGTATTTTTTAAATGGTCATAATATTGTTTTTAGTATCTATAAGGATCTATACATCATGTTACTGATCAATGAACTGAGTGGGAAGCCGGAATCAAACACAAATACCACAACGATGAAGCCTCAAACCTTTTTAACTAATATTGAACTAGTGGAAAGCAGCATAATTTGCAGCTGAGGCCTTTGTACTTCCTTTTATTGATTTTAGACTAATCTTTAAGTGATCTTATTTGTCAGTTTTCACCAGGGATTTATGTAAATCAGATGTCGGTGCTGAGGTGCGGTGGGCAGCGGCTGCGCAAATGTCAAATAGATATTGCCTGTTTGAGCTGAGATTTAACATCCTCTTCTCCTGCTCTCCTCTAAGAGACGCCCCCTGGGAGGTCTGAAAAAGAAAATAATAAGTAAGAGGAGCTCTAATTGTTTCATACCCAGCCAGTCTGTATGAACCCTTCCTACTTCAGAGCCACTAAAACCCCCAAAGTGGGCACGTTCATTAAAAATGTTCCCACACAAAAGGCGTCTTAAACTCTGAGTTGACATCCTGACACGCAGCTTCAAGCAGGCAAGCATGCAGTATTTCTTATCCAATGAGAGCAGCAGGGCTTTGAATATTATATGTCAGAGCGTTTCCTGACTACATGTATTACAATAAAGCTTTGTACACTGTTTTATCCGTCCTCTGCAGTACATTAAGGCTCTGGAAACCTGTTTTCTCTGCTGCCTTCTTATTCTGCTGCATCAACACCAGAGTCTGATGAAGTTTGAATATTTTAAGCAATTTCACTTGAGAGATTTCTTTCTGTTCTGTTACTGAGTGTGCTTTTTTTGCAGGTTCAAATTGGGCCGGGCTCTGACAGATTAAAGCTAATGTCACTTACTAACAATCCCACAATGCAATAAAAATCAGTCACCGGTATAACTGACATTTGAATTTACTGATCAATAGAGAGTTGGGACTCAAGAGGATTTATTCTCCATTTTACAGCAGCTCCTTTTTTCATTTTCCCATAGAACACCACTATAGGACATGTGAAACAACAAACAAGATTGTTTTTTTATCTTTGTGTTGTGAATTTGGGATCCCTGAAGGTTTGATCGCAGGCAAGGCAAAGTCTATAATAATAAGGGCAGGGACATGAGGGAGCGACTACTGCACCTGCATAAAGGGCAACACAACACAGAAGCAAGCCAAATCATGCCTATCATTATTCTGAATTTATTCATTCAGTTTGTTAAAGGCTTCTTATATCAAATGCATTTTGGCACCATGCTGATTTTGAGAGAAGGAAAAAAAGATTTTACCTACAAAAATGTGAATTCCTGCAGCTTTAATTATAACTCTGTGGGTATGCCTTTGGTATGCCATAACCTGATGCGCGTACCCCCTCAACTACACTATAACAACACTTTTCAGTGATGCAGACCACAACAGCTGTGACTGTTCCTTAAATGCATTTTGTTTTGTCGTCTAGGTCTCTCAGTGGTAAGACAAGACAAGGACAGAAAATTCATCTTCCTTCTTCCACAGCTGGTCAAGCGGTCATGCATACCAACTCCTCAACAGTAAGCTCCAACTCCAACATGACCCCCACCCCCCATTTCAACACAGAGGAAGAGAAATCACATTGTGACTCAGACCAGTGCAACAGGCCACTTGCCTTGCCTACAGTGTAGGCCTTATGTAGATTTGACACCTAGGTTAAACCTCACCCTGCTCAGTTTGTGCTGCAGACTGGCTCGTTCTGGTTTAAAAGTTAATGCTGAATAACATGTCAATAGTAAAGTAAAACAAGAAAGTTAACTGTGAGTAATAACTGTACTGTTGAGTAATATCAGCCACACAGCCTTAAAAGTTGCAAAGACTAGCACCAAGGATCCTTTGAGTATTTCCCTGAGTAACGGTTTTTAAATTTCTGATAATATTTTTTTTTCTTCTTTTTTTTTTTTTCCTGCAAGTAGAACAGAGAGTTCTTTCTTTTGTGCAGTTGTTCTCTATCGGAGTTTGGGAGTTTTAGTACTCTGCAGTATCTGTCAGAACTTGGACTTGTTCCCTCTGTTTTAGTGCTTTTGCACCTACTGAACCAGCATATTGCACACTGTGTGGTATATTTACTTTAATCAGCACAGTACAGCTCCCGTCCTCATATCTCTTTTCTTCTCTTCATGCACAATTCTGGGATTCTCTTGGCATTTGGTAATATCTATAATACAGTAAATCTTTCAAAATGCAATTACCCGCTTACCTCTGAAAGCATAATATACTATGGATTTCCCCATTATCCTGAATGTGTGTCCCCGTGACTGTTAAAAAGACTGAACTCTTTCGTTTTATTTCAAGTTTAGTGTTTCATCATTGGCATACAGTAACAATTACTCTGGGATTTTAAAGTCTCTCAGAGTTAACTCAGTACACCTCCCTGAGGACAACTCAACTGATTTGACTTCTTTGTTAAAATTTCAAGCAGCAAATATTTACACAACTACCGAAATGCATGAATCAGAGATCTCCGCGGAGAGGCTCCCCAGAAGGAGGAGCGGAAAATGAAAGAGCAGATAGGCATGAGGGGATAAACTTCCATCCTTCCCTCCATATTTTGACTGAATGGGGTCCAAATCTCACTGACACTATGAAGGCAACAATGATCTGATAATAGCAACGGAGAAAGGAGAGGAAGTGACAGACAAAACAAGAGGAGAGATCTGGAAATGAGCTTAAACGGCCCCAGTGTTACATAAGGAGGAAATAGGTCAGTGGAAGTGGAATCAGTAGTGGGAATCTTTCCTCAGAGCGTGCACACAGAAATATCCAAAAGAAGCAGAATTATTCCCAAAGCAGAATTACGAATTCATGAACCTCGTGGTTGTTTTGACGAAGCAGAACAGAGTGACTGACTGAAGTATTGTACAGTTAAATCACACCACATGACTGTGAGCGAGAACACAGCCGGGAGCACGGAGCAGAACTTTAATTGCATTTAATATTCAAATGTAGTCACATCAGTGTTCTCCAGCCAAACTATGACAGAAAATTACTGATCTGTTCCACAACTTGCTTTGTTTTTTCCATTGGGCATTGGATAATTGTGCATTTTTTTTTATCTTCTAGTTTTATAGAAGACAAATTCAAGCATCTAGAAATATATCTGCGATGGTACAGTCAAGTGCGGATGTGCTGCGAATGTCGAATTACACCCTTGAAGTTTGCCTGAGACAGCGCTCCTCCTTGTCTTGTGCTCGCGACGCAAACTGTTGAAGTGCTCTGCCTCAGCAGGAGAAGAAAGGGCAAATTTACATTTCAATTTAGCAGCTGGTAATTAATCCAGAGAGCCGTTAAGTCTGACTCAAGTTAATTGTAGATTAAAAATAAAAGCGTGCCCCTCATTCTAGTCCTCAACACAAAACGTCCTCGCCACACTTTTGTTAGTTCAGTAATCGCCAGCTCTGAGGTCACATCGGCGGCAGGAGGAAGCAAGTTTTGAGCCACCGGATAGCAACTGTTCAGAATAAATCCTCCAATCGTTTGTCTTGATGAGGACTGCACTTCATGCTGGTTGATTAGAATTTATTTGTTTATTTATGAGGCTGATGGGGGGGGGGGGGGGTTAATAAACTAATGTTCATGATGATAATTCCTTCAAACACAGTGTGATGTGTCATTAAACAGAAACTTGTTTGTGCTGTCATGTCACCAACACGGCTGTCAAACTACTGAATAGTAATAGCAATAGTAAAATTCAAACTTTTTTTTAAATTATTTTGCACATTAGCTGATTTTATTCATTGACTCATTGACTCAGCTTTTATTCTCCGTTGAGAAACTTTGCTTCAGTAGTTTCTCACATTTCATTTTCAGGGGCATTTTCCTTGTACTTGTAAATATTTTATATCACCACAAAACTAATTAATGATTGGTGGAGAATATCAAGAATTAGCCAGAGTTTGGAACCATCATTTAAATCAAACAATTTATTATATCCACAGCAAAGATAACGGTCCTTGTGTGAAACATTAGTCGTGAAAGTTAAGTCCCTGTCCCGGAGAGCAGCATTTTTGTGTCTTTATTTGTTTGTTTGTGTTCTTGCCGATGTTGGAAGTTAACGGTTTCTTTGTGCTTGTCCATTGACTGAAGACTAAGAGTCACCAGCTAGATGCTCTGTGAGGCGTTTAGGCCCAACAGTGCCGATGAGCTAAACACATGTCAGAAGGCTTAACATTTGTTCAGCAGCACTTTACCCATGTGATTGTGTGCCTCACCCTCACTAGTCTCATTTGTGCCTTATTATCCCAGCTATTTGTATATTTAGTCTGTGTCCTCTCCCTGTCTCATTGTCAGTTGTCGACCAGATTGAGAGCAAACCTTTGATATTTCGTTCAGTAGGAAAACATCAGTGCCTCACGTGGACTCTTAATGTGATTATTTCTCTCTGGTTGGAATAAATACATACGTTCTGAGCATGGTTGGCCCAAATGTGGTAAACATCAGGCGACGTGATGAACTTCTTGGAGGAACAGAAACATGGCGAGTGTTTGAATGAATGTCCATCTTGATCATCTTCGTCTATTGAATGAATTATTTATAAAGTTATTTCAGGCAAAACATTATGACCTATCCTAATATTGTGTCGGACTCCCTTGTGCCTCCAAAACAGTTGTGATTCATCAGAGAATGGACATGGGCCTTCTGAGGGTGTCCTGTGGTGTCTGGAAACACACAGTGTTGTTAGTGGAGGCCTTTGAGTCCTATGGGGCATCAAGGAGTGCAATTGCTATGGGGTGGGGGTGCCTGGTCTGGTCTAGGTGGGTGGTACATGTCTAAGTAACATCCACATGAATGCCAGGTCCAAACGTTTCCCAGTAAAACATAGAACTGAAGATGGTCAATGTTATTTACTTGTCCTGTCCGTGGTCATAATGTTGTGGCTGATCGGCATATAATTTGTCATATCATTTTATTTCTTATTCCCATGTATTTTTATTGGGAATTTACAATACAAACATACAAACATAATTACAGAACACGTAAACAGAGACAACAGAAACAGTACGTGACAGGTTGACAAAAAAAACAAAAAAAAAAAACACCCCCCACCCCCTGGAGAAGACCTGCATGGAAAATATCACGAGAGCCATGCTATGCATAGGAGACCGAATGTTAAGCTAGGTTCGTATTAGCAAGGTACTGTATAAGAGGTTGCCAAGTTGCGTCAAAATGTTGGAGTCTGTCTTTCAGAACATACCTTATTCTTTCCAGATGGAGTGTATTAGTTAATTCCTCCAGCCACATCTTAGATGTTTGTACGTTTACACTCTTCCATAACATAAGAATCATTTTTTTTCGCTATTATAAGACCATATGAAATAAAACATTGTTGTGCTTTGTTTAATTTGTTAAAGGTTTCAGAATATCATTTTATTTCAACGTGTAAACAGTTTCTGATTCATTTATGATTTATGGATTTAAATTAAGCACGTAACCATCTCAGTTGTTGTTTTCGAGTGTCTTCCCGCAGAACACTAAAGTGTAATAGCACGTCACAGGCGTCCACCGCCGATCCTGCTGCTAAATGACTCTCTGTGGCTTTCCACTAACTGTCCAGTTTCACCAGACAGACTTCTATTAAAAACCAGCAGCTGGAAAATGAGCAGTCAGAGTGAAGGAGCCCAAGTGAGACATTAATGGTCAGGGCGGAAGGGATGAATGGTTTGCAATTTTCTCCCCCCACACATGCACAAGCAAGTACAAACACGTAGCACGCATAAAGACGTACCTTGTGTTTCAATCAGTTGAACCACAGAGAATAGACAAAAACAACCTTTAAAGAGATATCCAGCACACAGAGGGGGAAGGAGATAGCTAACAAACTCAGAGATGTGTTTTGGCAGCTGTGTTACTGCAGATGATTTAGATATCAGAACACTCAGTTCCCATTAGCTTTACTGATGTTGTCTAATACTAACAGAGATGCAGAGTTGCTCAAATGTCACAAAGGGAGTGTAAGAAAATTATTAGAGAGAGGACAGTCAGGAAAAGGGAAGGTTGTTATTAAAAGTCAGAAATATCTATATATCTATTTATCTATCTATCTATCTATCTATCTATATTAAGGAATAATATATAATATAAAGTCATTCCGTATCACAACACACAGATTTATTTCCCCTTTTGCGTCACGTAGCACTGATCTTTAATTTACTGACTGCCGTTTCATTTTTAACGCTGCACTCTCGGAACAGCTGTCTGCTTCTCGACCCTTGGACCAACAACCCAGCATCATGTCTTCACATCCAATTCATATTTAATACGAGTTTTGAAACCCCGTGGTGAGGCCGCAGAATCGCACAGCTCACATCCATCAACGCCCGCCACACAGCTGGCACCTCAGCCCACTCCTTTCACTCAGTGGCAGCAATAACTGTTTATTTAGTTGCTGTAGTGACTTAAAGAAAACCAAACGAACTTAAATAAGACACTGAGGTGGCGTGCGGGTGAACTTGTTCTGACGCGTCTTCTGGGATACACATATTCGGATTCTAAATCCATTTATTTTCAGTCACAAAAATTAAGTTCTCACCACGCTGAAAATAACAAAGCACTGTTCTAAATCCACATACTTAAAACATCAGCCATTCCGACGCTCTCCCAGTTGACACGGCCAAAAACTTTTTGCTTCCACACCAAACACACACACCTGATTTCCCCCACCTGTAACTCAGTTATATTCCCCCTAGGTGCAGTAACCCCCTAGGTAAAACCCCGAAACTGCACGTAGACCGATGAACACAGTGACCCAAACCAACGAGAAATACAAAATATATAATGGCTCCAACAGTTGTTCTCTGAGCTCCTACGTTATCAGCTGACATTAGGTGAGAGCTGAGGTGAAGAAAGGCAGATCACCATTAATGACAGGGTAATTTAGAGCTGCCACTCAACCTACTCTGCATACTACATAGTATGATGATATAAAATATTACTTTGAAGGCATTTTAATTTATTGATATGATTTCTTAAATTATTTTTTTCAAGTGGTGGGGAGATTCCAAAGAAAATGTTGTGGTCGCTGAATAATTCTGGACGTTATTGAAGCCCCATACCAAACATAACAAATATACAACAACAAGATTTGTTCGGTCCCCATGCCCTGCTGAATAATATTCATTCAGTCCCTTACTACAAAAATTGTGTCATGTACATGCCCATACTGTATTCAGTTCAAATATAATGACTTCAGGACACAGTTGTGTTGTTATCGTCTTACTGGAAGCAACTTTTTCACTAGCGAGCGATAAGCTAAAGCAGCTAATAAATCCAAACTTCCGGTTGCGACTTTGAAATGGCCTTTAGGTCTTTGATGACGTATGGTGTCCCTGCCCCAAATGATAAAGGATAATTCTAATTGGAGAATGGGAGCAAGGCCAGAAGAGGCTCGTGGTTTTTATCCTTTGCAGGGTAATATTTCTGTGGATTCGTCTGAGCTTGAGAAAGGTCATGCAGACTAAAGGAGGCTCTGAAAAGAACTGTAGAGTGAGAGGAGGACAAGGTTACTCTGAACTCTGATAGTTGAAAACCAACTGTCTTCATTCGGTGTTGAGGACATGAATAGTCATTGTTGCCAAACACCCATTTGACAAGATTAAGCACATTGATCTGTGAGGGAGTCTCTTTCTGAGCTTGCACATGAATGAAAATCAGTCCAGGCAGGGAGTTGAGAACTAAGAGAGAAGTAGAAAACAAGTCTCTGCTGGACATCTGCTGCCAAAAAGAATCACTGTCTAAAGAAGTTTCTGAAACAGCAGGTATTTTATTTAATTTATACTCCATCTGTAGCCTTTGTTCTGTTTCAGCACATTTAAACTACAGCAGATTAAGAGAATATCAAAGCCTCGGAGAGTATTCACTGGGGAAGCTGAACCAGCAATATTCCACCAACTTCATAGATCAGCACTGTGCGCAGCATTTAAAAGACTACAGCGGCTCTGGCCTACCAGACGGCATTTCAAATTAAAAACCCTGAGACCAGCGTGAGTTGTTTTCTCGGCCCTGGGATAAATGAGGCTGTCGGCGGTCAGTCTGTGTGACTCACTGGTTTACAGGCCGTTTGCAGAAACAGATGCTGCATCTCTCTCTCTCTCTCTCTCTCTCTCTCTCTCTCTCTCGAAGCACATGTGGAAAAAAAAACACCTTGGGGTAAACACAGCGTCTCCACAGCTCACACAGAGCAGGATGAAAAGATGTGATAGATTCATGGACGCTCCCTGAGGAGGCCACGGCTTTCCACTTGATGATGATAATACAGCAGCTGGATGTAAAAGCTTGGCATGCATTGCAGGATCCACAGCAGAGCACATCAAAGCCACATTGGACCACATTGTGAGAACGGGCATCTGACACAGTTACATATGTTTTCTGACTTTTTAACACTCTTAAAACACCACTAACAGTAACAATCCTAGAATTATTATCCATTTTACATAAATATGGGCGAACCCTTCATATTGTCACCCATCAAATTCCTGAGAAGCAGTTTTAAAACTCAATATGGGTACCCCGGCTGTCAGTATCCCAGCAGTACCTGACTCCTTCTAACTCCAAGCTAATTCAAAAATGTTCAAAGAGTTGAAGCATGGGTGAAGCTGAGATCCAACCCGAGAGACGCTGGGAGTCTAAGGGGGTTGACTCACGTTTGGAGCCAGCTCCAAGCGGCCATTGGAGGAAGGGGCTTCGTCTGTCGGCCCTGGAGGTTGCTGTTTAACAAGTTTCAGTTCATTTTAGCTTTACTCTTTAGGATTTACTCTCACTACTCTCATAGACAATGGTACAGTTTTGAGGGACTTATAATTTACCTGAGAACCTACATTTAATACTCCGCTACAGTTCAAAGGGCAAGACTGAACGTTTTACTTCATTGTAAACGTCCAGTGTACTTCTTATATTTTTAACTTAAAGATTTTACACTGAAAATATATGACAATCATATTCTTAAAGATCAAATCTGTTTTTTGGACATTTTCCCGTGAGACGTTTACAAAAATATGTGTATCAAGTTCATAAGATAAGAGCGAACTCCACTCAAAACACCTCATATATTATTTAATGAAATAACCAAAATCTCTGTTATGAAATGTTTCTTCTTTTCTCACCCGTTATTCATCTCACAAGCTTCACCAATTTATCTAACCCTATGGAGGGACCTCAAGTTGTGAGCCACTCTCCTAGTCTGACAGGAAAATGTTGCTTCCACATCGGTGCATTAATATCAACAATTCAATTAAAGTTATATGATTCATATGAGTTATATGAGTGCATTGTTCTGTAGAATAAGAATATTTACTTTGATACTTTATTTTGCTTGATTTATTTTGCTGATAACACTTCTGTGGTTTTAGTTATAGGTACGTATGTGTAAGTAATATGTTTGAATTCTTGACTTGAAGAATGAAGGTTCATTGCAACTAAAACATTTGTATCAGACCAGTATCAAACATTGGACACACAGCCAGAGACTACGCAATGAACATGGTGGAGCATTTAGCTGCTAAAGCAGATGTTCTGACTCTGACAAGACATTAGACCAGATTATATTTGACTGGAAAGTACAATATGTATGAACAAACGAAGAAGCAAATACCCTTTGTAGACCAAACCCTAAAATCAGTTCGGCACACACTATAAATAATACAATCTAGCACCTAAATTCAGAAGTTAATAATTTTAATTAGTTTATTGACGAAGATGAAGGATTGCACACCACCTGAATAAAGCCTGTTATAAACCTTATGTCTTGAAAACTGAAAGGCAGTATTTATTCAGTATTTATAAGCACAGATCACTGAACTGTATTTCATATTCATCTGAAAATGTTGCAACTCTGTTTCGTAATCTAATTTATATGCTGATATAAATGGTTATAACATTTTGTTTGGACCTCATGTTTTTTATATGATGATGAGTTCTTTTATGTCTAAAGGAATAGTTTGACATTTCGACCCCTCTCTGGCGAAGAGTTTGATGATAAGATCAATACCACTTTAATATCAGTCCATTAAATAAGTACCTTCAGCAGCCAGCTGACTTAGCTTAGCATAAAGAGGGTAAAGGGGTAAGCATGTACCTTCCCATTGTCCAAAGCACAAGCAATCCTTATAAACATCTTGGTTGCTCACTAATTAACACGTTCTGCTGCTTTCTTGGCAATGTTGCAGTAACTACAGGTCACTGCAACAGACCAAGAATAAGTTCCAGCAGAATCTTCAGAGCTGTTTGCACAGGATGAGATCAGTGATGGGGTGACAAGCGACTATGTTGTTGATATCCAGTGAGCTGTAGCAATGGAAGACGAAGTAAAGTCAAGTACCAAGTCAATATAATCTCAACTTTGATGCAGCAAGATTGAAGTGACCATGAAGCGACTGATACAGATGACTGACAAAAGTTCCCCACCATGCTGATAGTGGACTTGCTGAGTATGAATTCAGATGGAGTAGTGGTGTTGTTGTCTGCCTTGTATTTTCTTCTCTGTGTGGAGTTTGCATTCACAATGGTGAATGGCGAATTCACATGCACACCTATGGCGTGTTAGCCCTGCGATAGACTGGCGACCTGTTGAGGGTGTCCGATGGCAGCTGGGATAGGCTCCAGCCGTGAATGAAAGCAAGAAGAGCCGGTACAGGGTGAGCCATAATGTACTGCTTAGATCTTAAACATGAAAAGACCAAACAATGAATTGAAAGAAAAAAAAATTACTGTTGAAATGTAGGAAAGGTCTGTCCAATAAAAAGCAGTACTATTATGTTCTGCTTGTTTCACTCTGGAACATTTAGGGTGGGAACAGCTCTACCCTGCCGAGTAACCAGAGCTGTCAAATGTAAAGCAAGTCATTTATATGTCGACAGGGTTTTCCCCACTGTGGAATAAATTAAAGGATTATCTGATTTTATCTTATAACACACTAAGGTTTTTGTGTAAATTAAGTCCCAAAGCTAGGCTAAGCTAAATGGCTGCTAGCTGTAGGTTCATATGTATTCTGTCTCATGTAGAAAATCCCAAGAAAGTGTCAAAGAATCCAATAAAAGTGTTTCTTTAAGTCAGAACAGATAACAGATTAACGATTCGCCGCACTTCTTGCTCTAACAGTCAGTAAGGACCCAGTTTATCTCACTGTAACTGTCCAATTGCTGCTTTAATCTCAGTTTAATCCAATGTACTCCATTCTCACGTCTCCAGTCTTGTGAGTCTTCCCTTTTCAAGGACAACCATGTGAAGTCCACTTCAAAGAACAATTAGAGCAAACATACTGTAAGCTGACACAGATGGTGGTTTAAGAGCAGGGATGTCAGCTTGTTGTGGCAAAGCCTTGTTAATCCTAATTAGTGATCTTCACTAATGAAGCCATTAGCCCTGTTGTGTAGCCAGAGGCACGCAGAGCTGCTCCTGCTGCTACAGATGCTCCTGTTTTCATCCTGTTTTAGCCGCACAAGTGTCCTCTTATAGATAATCAAACCTCGCTCCAAGTACTTTAAATTGGCAAATAATTCTTGAACTGTTTATGGGCGCATTCAGTTTTATTTTTGTCGTGAGTGTTGAACCGCAACAACATTTCAGCTGATTAAATTTCACACGCGACCAGCGCAGCCCTTTCAAAACGGCCACAAATTGACTCTTTTTTAGCTGGATCTTACAAAGACGCTTGTTCAAGCTTGTGAGAAAGGGTGACAGCTGGCCTGAAGGCTGAAAACTTGCGTGCAATTAATCTATAGAGAACCCAAAATGCTAATGAATAGAAGGCTATCTTGGCAGTGAATCTGCCCATACTGCATGAAAGTCACTGAATGAATTATTTGGTTATCAAGCATCGTCGTGAAGTGGCCAGGCGTGCTGCTAAATCAAAGAGACGCCACAAAGTCAGATCAAGTCATCAGTAAATTATTAAATGCCCTTTATATAACCCTGTCATTTATGATGTTCCCACTGCTCTTCTATAAAAAGCATAAAAAATACTTGTTCGTGTCCCAAAAAAAAGAAGCGTAACTACTATTTGGGCACTGTAAATGGAGCTAAAAAATAAAAAATAAAAAAACATGACAAGGACAGTATTTTAAAATATTTTACTCGAGAAAACCAACACTGGCAGATGTGAAATACAGGAAATTAAAGATTGAATGCAATGAGTAACTAAAACACACATTATTCAAGCTCACTTTGAACTCACCGGGCAAGCATAAAAAATATATTAGAAAAAGAAACATTCAATTGTTTATTTATATACTGAAACCAGATCACCCCAACCCAGTCTGACAACGCCTCACCACTATTTTCATGATCAGCTCTCACAAGCAGTACATTGACTCCAGTACCTGTCTTGCCCAGATTGCTCTCTTCCTGCCCTGGTGCTCTGAGAAACTCTGTCAAATAGCGCCTGTGCATCGCCCCGGGGCTCCTCGCAACACCTGTCTGTGTTTGGAAATGGCCAAGCAGTATCACAGATCTCTTTAGATTAGACCAGTGTACTCCAATATTCAATCAGCCCCTCTTTATCCTTATTGATTTCCACCTCTCCTTCAGTAATCACTGGCTGCCAGCGAAGTGGGGGATGACAGCAGTTCCTACATTCTGCATACGGATGAGATGTAATCTGGCTGCCATCTCCGGCTGGAAGTGGTATATAGCGGCTGAGGGGGCACGGGTGCGGAAATGACTCGGCCTGTTCGATCATTGTTCTCTCTTGAGACAAGTCTGGGGAGGTAAAAGATTTTGCTTGCGAACACAGAAGGTGGAGGCTGTCCCTTTATTGAGAACTATCCGCTGGGAATACAGAGCTTCAAGGCGACAGTCTCTGACCTCTTGGTGTCTGCGGCCCTGCTTCATTTTCACAGTGACAGAGCTCATTTTGTAAAAGTTTCTGCTAGCCAGATCGCCCCTGACAGTGCAGATCAGCAGAGTTAGCTCTCAGCCTGGTCATCTACAGAGACTCGCATGATGAAAGCCGCTCAGGCTGTGATGTGACACAGCGTGTGCTCAGTGACATGGGATCGAATGTGTGTCTTTCCTGCGACATTAAAGGAGCCTGCTGAAGTAGCATCTCTGTGATGAGATCCACTCTACGTTCAGACTGTTTGCCAAGTACATTTACGATTCTGTCTGAGCGGTTCAACTTCAAAAAGAAATTCAGGGCTAATCCACAGTACACCCACCAATCACTGTCAAATCCTCCCTTGCTTCTGTTTTGACAACAGCTTTGGAGATTCTTCCCTGTCTCCCTCCTAGATTTGGATGGAAGCGTGATTATGGTCTCCTCTGAGTGGCAGAATGAGTTTTATACGACGGCGCTTCAGAGCACATGAAGATTAATTGCCCCACTTTGTCCTCTTGCTACCTTTGCCTCACACAATTTCAACTTGCCGCATAGATGTCAAAACAAAAGTCTCTCAGCACTGTTAACACCCCCCCTTTTCTCCCTCATTTTCCGCAGCATTGCCGCTGGTGTAATCAGTGTTGTCTAATCAAAACATTTCAGTAGCTGTCTGAACACTTAGCGCAGTGTATTATTCAGTCTGGATGGATGTTCTCTTCTTCTGTACAAGGTGGCGTGTACACTGGAGGTACACAACACACAGGCCTAGAGCAAGATGTACAAAAATGATGTCTCCTTTATAGTTTATTGTCATATAAAACCTCAGCTCAGAACCAGATCAAACAGGAGACGGTGCATGTGCATTTTTGAAGTGGAGGGACTGACAGCTATCCACATCTAAACACAGGAGGGCTCATGGCTAGTTTGAAATATTCTGTCAGCGCTGATGTGAGCGGATAGTTGACATTCTCCTTCCTCACACGTCCTCCACTTGCACCCAGAATGTTTCTCGCCATCTGACAGTAAGACGTAATACAAGCGAGACATGAGTGTTGCCTTGGCGAGTTTTAAATTAGCACAGTTGTTTACTTATAGTTATCTTTCAGTGTTTGGACCATAGACTGTATATAAATATGGACAATGCGTTCCCACATCCTTCCACTGGTAAAACTACAATGACCAAAGTTTGCGCAGTACGCCCTTATTTCTGCCAGACTTATTCGCATGTGCATTTAATTAATACTGCACTCTGCTCTACCTCCACCAATTATAAAGAAATGTTGGATTATACATTGTATTTTTTATCCTCATCTCATCAAGCTTTGACTTCTTGTCTTGGATTCCCTGGTTCCTGTAATGCAAAATAGAGAGAAAAACAAAAAAGAGACGGATGGGGAGGGTGGGGTTTGAGAACTGAGACAAACAGAAAGGGGAATGGGTGAAAACACACATTTGTGGCATGGGGCTTGGTTTTGTTCCTGAACTTAAGCTATACGCAATGAAAATGAACCTCATGTAAATAGGTAGTCTAATCATTGCTTTGGTTTTCAATAAAGCCAATCTGAATCCTTTCTACACGTGTTTGCCCTACATGGGGTAAACAACAAACGACAAGACAAGAAAGAAACATGGAGGTAGAAAAATAACCAGTTGTTCGAAAAGAACTTGTTTGAAAAGATGAACTAAGCTGATTGATGTGGGTGGCGCCCTTGAAAACCTTGTTCATTTTCTTCTACTGAAGGAAGACATGTTGAAATTCCTTCTTCTGTGATACTTACAGCAGATTGGCCTTAAGAGCTGTTATAAGGTGAGGCAAACTACTAGAAGTAATTTACTGACATCAGAACTTCACATAGAAGCAATACTTGAGTACATACCGTATATTTCATTCACTTTCTTTAGCGCAGCCATGACAATACACAAGTGATGTTTCCACAAGTAAATCTGTCTTGTTTTTAGTTGGTAAAGAGGTGGGGGAATGATGTCAGTGGGCTCTGATCTGAGGCTTTGGGGGGTTATCAGCCATGTATTCTCAACAGAACAAAGCACTGGCTCCCTTTGATGGCAACCCTAAGTTAGGAAACATGATTAAAGTGCTCTACTTTCAGCTAATCCTCTGAGGGGAAACTTGATAAATCTACAGAGCACTAAAAAGGACATGGAAGGGAGCAGAGTCATAAAAACTAAACAAAAAAAGTGTGAGGATGGAAGCAGCAGCTTTTCAAAGTCTGTCTTGTCAATTAGTCTTTACATGTTAAAAAGAAAATCAGAAGTGTTTTTTTGTTTGTTTGTTTTTTGCCTGTGTGCAAATAGTGAAATGTGTGTCAAACTGTGAATTTCCTCTGAGCTCTTTTGATTGTCAGGATTGAACATTTCTCTCTTCCTCCGTGGTAAACGTCTTTCATGGAAACAAAAGTGCCGTTATTTGCAATTATCATTTCAGTCCTTCTTCTCAGTGCGATAAGATAATTTATGTCACATTGGGGAAATCACTCTCTATTTTACGACCTCTCCACCATTTCAGGCCGTCTCAGTCTGACATTTCACATCGCACTGGAAGCTTCAGACTCTTTCTGTAATTGTTTCCTCTTCTTCTAAGTGAAGTAATTGTAGTATTGTAGCTGAACAGATGTGTTTTGTCTTAACATTTGTGAGATATGTAATAAAGATGATCTCCAACATCTGAATGGTAATAGACAACTAGATGATAGAGCTTCACCTGCACAAGGACCCTGTGCTCCAGAACTTTAAATCTGCTCACACACACACACACACACACACACACATCACAATGGCACAAAGGTTATATTTCCTGCTCTTGTCATCTGGTACCATATCCCTCACTCCATAAACGTCAGGACTTTTTAACATTCAGCTGCTATCTTGCAGGTGTGTACGGCCAAAACTGTCAGGATGCAACACTTGAGCAATTCGTCTCCATTTAGGCCCAAACTCCCTTCAATGGACAGAGGAAACAAATGGACCCATTTCAGACGTAATGGATTTCAGCTGTGACCGGTAGTAAAACCTGACTACATGCGATAAAATGACTCTTAAATTGGGGATTCCGTTTTCTACAACTTGAATCGACGACTTATTTTCTGTATTAGCTAATGGTTCACTTCGTCTCCGGATGTGAAGCTCCCCGAGACAATTGACTGTGAGTGCTGGAGAGTTGAGGTAGTCTTAACTCGAGTGGCTGATTCAGTCGCTCAGCCTACTCATTATCCTACGAATTTGTCCTCTTGTTCAAGACCAGCATCTATTTTTGGTGTCCAATTCAGTCATCAACAATGCTTTTACTATGAAAGGCAACCAAGAGAGAAAGCCTGACTGCACAGTAATGCTATTTTCTGCTGTCCCCTCTGTCCATTTCTCTTCACAAAACATAATTTCCAGAATATGGCAAAGATTATCCCCTCTAAAATGTGGGGGGAAAGAATCAGTCTTTGCCTTTGAGCCAATCCTTCCATCTTCTGCATATTTTACACATGGCCCAGATTCATGAAAAAAAAGCCTCCTGGCTAGAAGACTGTGAAAGAATTAAGAAGAGAAATTGTTAAAAAAAATAAAGTGCACACATCTCTGCAGGGCCAGAGAAAGAAAAGGAGGATGGATTAAGAAAAAGAGATTCGGAATTTGAGTGGCTCTTTGGTTTTGAGGAGAGGACTGCACAATAATCCGGTCACGTTTTCATCTCGGCTTCTGTCATGCCTCGAAGCTTCCTGGCATCCCACTGAACTCAAACAGTTGCCTGGCCTCCAAGACTCTGTGCCTCGGTCCGGGGACATTCAGGCAGCAAATGCTCTCTTCTTTCTGTCCTCAGTTTTCCTCTAATGAACCCTCGCTGGCAGAATAAAAACATATTCATTCATGTTGATTCCTAATCATTTCCTTTCAGAGGGATGATGCAACATTTACATGCGCAGACACAACACTCCAGACGAAGGGGTTATTATAATCAGAAAGGAGCTGAAGAGGAGGAAGTGCCAGCAGGGCTGCACCTCATCTGTTGTTCTCCTATTCCTCATGCTTTAATGATCAAATGCCCCCTGGTGGTTCAGATAAGTCATGTAAATTGTAAAGCCTCTGTCATCCTTTACAAGCAGCTACTTCTGCTTTTTGTTGTAACAGGCATCGGAAACTGTGGTGTTTTTTCCCCCTATCTATTAATAAAGCATTTATCATAAAGATTCCTTTTAGCAACATACATAACGTTCACATACATAAATCATACAGACTCCTGCCACCTGCTTGTTATAAAAAGGTATTTATTTCAAAGTGTACACCAATCAGGCATAACATTATGACCACCTTCCAAATATTGTGTAGGTGTCCCTTGTGCCTCCAAAACAGTTGTGACTCATCAGAGAATGGACATGGACCTTCTGAGGGTGTCCTGTTGTGTCTGGCAACAGAATGTTGTTAGTGGGGGCCTTTGGGTCCTATGGGTTGAGGAGAAGGGCCTCTGTGGATCAGGCTTGTTCCAGTGCATCCCACAGATACTTGATCAGTTTGGGATCTAGTGAATCTGGAGGCCAGGTCAACACCTTGTGTCATTTTTCATGTTGTTCCTAAACCGTTTTTGTGTGTGTGCATTTTGGGTACATGTCTAGGTAACATCCACATGAATGCCAGGTCCAAATGTTTCCCATCAGAGCACTGAATTGTCACAAGATGGACATTGTTATTTAGTTCTCCTGTCAGTGGTTTTAATGGTGTGGCTGATCGATGTATGTGCTAATTGGCTGTGGTCTTTGTGGTGTGTTCAAGTACAACGTTTTTGGTCCAGACACAGGCGACATGAGGCGATGCTTTCCTGTTCTCTTAACCATATCAGTTTAAGCTTGTAAACCTTTGATGGGGCTCATCCTCTGTTTAAGATTTCACAATTAAATGTAATCTGTAAAGCAACGTCTACTGGACTGATTCTGTACTTTAACTTGAATATGTATTTAAAGTAAGCACTTTTACATAAGTAAAGGATCTGAGTAGTTCTTCTATCAGTGTTTCAGTGTTGGCTTGCGTGTACATCGTCTCACCCTGGATACCCCAAATCTCTGCCCCAGGCTTTGAAGCAAACTTTGTTCTTCACACACGGGAAAACAATGGATACTGGCGGCCTAGTTTTGGCAAAAGAAACCATCATCATTGTAAAGCATGTTTTGTCTTCCCAGCTACTGCAAAGCAGGGTCCGTTGGGAGTGGTTATTGGAAGAACGGTCACAATCGCTGTGACTCAAGCAATAGACAAGGCCATTTTTTGTGACCCGGCAAACGTATAGGGCGCTTCGGATCAACCGTGTCAAATGATATACTGTAACACTCCCTGGCGAGGCTTTCCCATTCCGCAACAAAGGGAATTGGCCTTTGTGTTAGCAGGGCTGGAAAATCAGGAATAAAAGACAGTGGAATCCATCAATCACAAGGGGCACTGACACACACATCAGCACAGAACAAACAGGGCAGAGCACTGAAACCAGAGCTCACTCTGAAGTAGGCCATCAACTATTCATTCTGTTGTGATGCACCAACACCTATCAGGTGTGATGCCGTCTGTACTGATTTCACCTGGCTTTGCGTCAGGAATCACAGCTAGCCAAGGCTTCGCAAAGACAGGGAAGGAGTCCACTGTGTAATAGCTCCTCAGAAATTGCACAGTGGACTGGTCAGAGGAGAGACTGGCGCCATGCATATTTCATGAAGATATTCCAGTTTAGGGATAATTCTTCAGCTGTTTGAGCGAGGCTAGTGACAAACCACCAAGACTTATGCTCTATGTCAAGTGGGATCGCCTTAGTTTTAAAAATTTATCAGTATAGTGACTTATTAATTGCCTCCCTGCAGTGGCTTTACTGACTCGTATAAAAGACACAACATGAAGAGCACTACCTATCCCGTGAAATCCGTTATTAAGGGTCTCCACCCCACAGCAACGGGTGACGACGGCGGCTTTGTAATTGCACATAAAGAAGTCGACCAGAGAGCGGACGGAACAAAGCCAAGGAGCCACAGTAATTTATTAAAGTGTATAAAACAAAAGCAAAATAAAACACTACAGTGTATGTTATTGTCTTAAGACACACTCACCATCTTTGCTCTTCAAAACTAATTCCACACATTTGCTCATCTCTCAAGGTGCTTCATGCATAGTGTCTGCTTTACACCACCACTAGTCCATAAATAAGTCATGGGAAATTGGCAGCTTTATTCTGAAATTCAAATACCTGCTTCTGCTTATAAAAGAGCAGCGTCTTTGTCTTCCTCCACCATATACACACACACACACATACAGTATATACTGTATATAGGTACTTAGTTATTGTAACTGAGTTAGTACACATTAAAACTGACAGAACAGAAATGTATGTCTATATGCATGTATGTCTTTTTATTGATTAAATGTGACCTCAAGGGGTGAATCGATGCATTTGTCCATTGTAGGTTAAATCAATATTAGAGTAGACGAAAGCATGGATGTTATTATCCGATGCTTGTCTTTGTTGTTCAATACGACAAAGCCATAAACTACAAAAAAAAAAAAAAAAAAAAATAGAATATGGCTGAACCAGCGATTTTCTGTCCTGAATTATTCCAATTTTCTGTTAAAACCGTTTCATCTGTGTGTCATAAAATGGTGAAAAACGACCACCGCAGTGTTAGCATCAAAGATTAGTACTTTGCAGCAGTGTAAGAAAGTGCAACTTAATCTGATTAATTTATTAGAGATTAGAGATTAGTTTTTTAATATTATTATCTCACCATTTCTACTCTGGTTAAACAAAAGAAAAACATTGTATGCATCACAAAGATTGTGTATTTTTCAGGCATATTGTACTGGATTACATGACTCAGGAGAATTGCTGTTGTTTTGTGTCTGAGCATTACACTCTCATATAATGATGTTTATTCTAACTGGTCAGTATAACTGTGAGTGCACCTGCTTACAGCATTTCAAATACTTCTTCGTGAAGCTTTGGAAGCTCTGATTTTGAAAGACAGTGATATGGCACCTCAATCTTGATCTTGTGGAATTGTCCTGTTTAGCCATTGGACGTTAGTGGATTATCTGTCGCTTTTATTGTTGATTTGCTTTGAAATGCTTTAAAATATGATTAGATTGATACTGCTCTCATATCCGTCCTCTCAGTATGAAGACAATTAGCTTAGCTTCGCACTAAGAAATAGGTCAGCAAATAATAACAACGTGTAGTTTTTACACTTTGGTTATTGCCCATATATAGTACCCAAAATATTCCTTTAATACATATACTTAAATGTGCACAAATGGTTAAACTAAAATTATACTGGATTAAAGAAGGCAACCGTGAAATTAATAATGTCAAGTTTCCACTGAGTAACACTGGGCTCTAATCCTTGTTACATCTGCTGTAGTAGCTGAATATGGTGTTGTCGATCCACCTGCGGAACTTGGACACGGCAGTGTAGACTCCAGGAAATTGAGCAGCAGCGCAACCTTTCCCCCAGGACACCACACCATAGACCCGGCCATCACACACAAGCGGACCCCCGGAGTCCCCCTGAAACCGCAGGCAAAGTGGAAGCAAAATCATTCATCCATTTAACTGAGCAACGGACATAAATAGATCTGGTGAGATTCTTTAATCTTGTCAACAAATCCCATGAAAAGACAATTGAAATGATCCTACTGACAACACTCTCTATACGTTTATAGCCAGGGCCTGAAACAAATAAGCCATCTGTCCCAAAAGCATCTATTTACTGCTGCAGTGGGTGACAGTTTACTGTGTTTCCGAACCCTGTTTCTCAGAAATGAATAATGTTCTGAGGCTGATCAGTTGTTTGGTTTTGTTTTGAATGAATAAAGCCCCACATTTATGAACTGAACCAACATGAGGTTGTTGGGGTTGATAGTGGGCCAACAAACACCATAACTCGTCACTACATGCAGATTTTATATTTCAGAACACTTCTGCAGAAGAAATATGTTGCCTGCAGTCATTTTAACACATGTTCAGTATTAATGTATTTGCAAATGAACATCATTTCAATAAACATTATTTCTAGGAGACAGGGTGGTCATTTACATAAATACTGAAACCACATTCGATATATACTCACAACAGTAAAATATTTGTATTAATCTGCCGTTAAAAACTGTCTTGTATGAGCTACTTTTTATTCAACATTTATTCATTTCTCTGTATGGAGACAAATACTCTTTAGATAGGGTAGAACTGAAATTCTGACGCACAATGTTGATTTTGGTCATTTCATGGGATTTCTTGAGATCAACAAAAATCTTAGCCTTAGTCACCCTCATATACGGACAACAATTGAGTAACACATCAGTTGGTGTTTCAAGAAAGACAAAAACTACCTCTGCATGCAACTGGATAGCCCAACAACCATTTAGAACCATTTAGTTGTGAACAAGTTCAACTCTATGGCACTGTTACAAAACATTTGATTGGCCCAAGACATCTTTGCTGTAGCATAATCAGTTTCCAACAGAATGACTCCAGACCAACTCTATCTAAATATAGCAGCCCAGCTCTGTTATTCAGCTGTTTTACTGTACTTTGATTCAAGACAAGACAAACCTGTGATGTCAGGAAGAGCAATAAAACAAGAAGGTAAAACAGAGGTCTCTTTTTGAACCAGAATAAAAAAAACTGAACTGCGTGCGATGAATTCAGAGGTGGCAAAGGCAAAAATATAAATAATGCATTAGAGATGTCATTTTTATTCCAAGTGCCATTTACTTGGAACTTGCAACAGACGTACAGACTTAAAGACTGAGGTACTCTAACCTGACAGGCATCCTTCCCACCACTGCTGAAACCGGCACAGAGCATGTATTCTGTGATGCTGCCGTTGAATGACTCGGTGCTGTTACATTTTTCTGTGGAGACGATGGGTAGCTTGACGGTTCGGAGGGTGGAGGGGATCTGGCCTCCACTGGGGCTGGTGTAACCCCAGCCTGACACTCGACACTCTTTGCCCTCAGCTACGGTGGTGCCGTGCCTGGGCAGCAGAGCGACGGACACGTAGCTGTTCAGATAGATCGGGGCCCTCAGCTGGAGAGATGATGGACGTCATTATTAAACTCACAACTGAAGATGGCTAAACTGATTCAGACAGATGAAGCAACTTTGAATTTAAAAAATAAATAAAAATAAAAATAGACAGAGAGGAGAAAAGCTTGCACTATGTACCTTAATAAGCATAATGTCACAGTTGTTTGTGGTGCTGTTGTACTTAGGATGGGGCACCAAAAGGTGTGGCAGGATTTCTTGTTCTGTCCCCTCATAAATGGTCAAAGAGTAGTCTCCTGCTACTATCAACATTTTGTTTACCCTGCAAATAAAAACAGAATAATATTAAAGGAATAGTTTGACAATAGATGAGAAGAAAACTCTTCTCTATTCTGTCCAAAGATGCAGCCAGCAGCTATTTAACTTAGGTCTTGACAAGAAAGCTGTATTTCCAGAGATGATGAACTGTTTTCTTTAAGAGTGTGACACATGTGGCCAAATGCATAAATCTGTGTACGCGTGTTTTGTCAGATTTATAAAGCTGCACATACGCCTTATTCTGGTCCATAAATCTCAGTCATTGTGGAAGTGCGTGCATGCGCCTGAACCACATTTCTACTGACGCGGTCCTCAATAAATAAACCAGATTCAGGCTTGTGTTGTGGAAGTCCCACATGCGTACAGCAGCAGTAAAATTAGACTGATTCGATCAGCGTCTATTGTGATTTTTCACTGTTCTTATTTGCGTTGTCAGTTGTGTTTCCTCTGTCGGTGCCGTATACCACTTTGGATAAACTGTGCTGTGCTGTGCAAACAAAGTGATCCATTCGGTCCATAATTAGTTTCAACCTTTTTCCACAAAGATGTTGTAAAATGCAATAGGAGCCAAAGAATACGTGATTTTTATCGTCATCACTGCCCTTTTCATAAAAGATATTTTGGCATATCAAGGCATGAAAAGCACAGGTATAAAGATTAAAATGAATCATGGCTGACTTCCAGTCTTCAGTTTCAGAGTTCAGGTACTTTGTAAGCTGGCTGCTCTTGAATAGAACAGAGCCATTGTTAATGTTATTACTAACACTTGTGCTTCTCCTGCTATGACAGGTCCAAGTATAATAGTTTGAAAGGGCCTATTAAGATTTATTTTCACGGGCAGACTAGACAATTAAATAATAGGAAAAGTACGGGCGTAAGTAATAGCGTCAATAATGGCTGTGCTCCATTTGTGCGTTCCACCAGCAGGCACAGTCCAGCTTCCTGTAATAGGAACATTTTACTGGACTGTGGCCTTTATTAGGGTTATTAATTACACGTCTACCTTTCCTGCTGTGATGTGAAACTTGGTATATTATATAAGATCAAGCTCTGCACACGTCATCTTATGAACTGTGAAACAATGACATAACATTGTTTACTAAATTACAGCGACATTGTGTTTCCCTTTGTGTGTTACAGAAATGTTGGCTAGGGCTGCCAGGATTCAGATAATCAGTAACCATTAGGCTGCCAAATATCTTAATTAAATCAAATAATTCTTCAAATGTCAAGGAGACAGAGGTGCACCATGGCATGACCCTATTTCACTTCTGAACTTGACTTTTACTCCAGTAAAGGCATATACAAATATACTGTATATTGCATAGAAGCTGTTGTTGGCTGACTAACAGGGAAGTTGACAATCTGGCTGTATGCCATTTCTACGGAAATGAACAGTATAATATAACTGTTTATTAATACACTGCTGTAACCCTAGACTCTGGATGAAACTCCAAACAATATCCAAAATCATTGCTCCTTTACCAGACAAATTGTTCGTAGTCCATATAAGTGTTTATGCTTGTGTCAGATTGCAGGATTCATTGTTACTGGTGTTTGTGTATCATTTTCTCTCAGTTCACAGAATCTGATATGACTTGACATTATTGTATCTTAGAACAAAATCGTGTATCCGCACATTAACACGCAGAGTCAAATCAGGACGAGGTCAGCCTATGTCAATTGATCCTCATAGAGCTTCTTAAAAAAAAAAGCTGTATCAGGATGGAAAGATGTTGAGTGTATTGACCTAAGATTTATTTCACCGCTTCATCATCTTTATGTTTATGCCTGAGGTTATGGAACTTTTACACACAGTGGAGGTAAATCAAAAGACTTCGCTCACCCAATGTTGCAGTGTGCTGCTGTGATAACCCAGTACTTATTTATCAAGAAGCCCCCACAGATGTGCTGGCGGCCCATTGTTTGTATCGACACAATGTACTTGATTGAATGTGGAACTGGTGCATATCCTCCCACTATGCGCCCCTGAGCGTGGTCCTCGCCTGCAATGCGAGCAGAAGATTAGCTCAGATTAGATTTGGAGAGAGGATCACAGGTAAAGGTTCTGTGCAAACCACACAGAGGTAACACAGTTTTATTGCTGCAGCATCAGCTAGAGCAATGCGAGTCATAAAGAAAACAAGAGGATTTCACAGCACAGATACATCTGGCTCAGCAGATCGATGAAAAACAATCTCTGAGGTGCATTGATTCACAGCGAGTCTGACCACCATTATATATCTGGTGTTAACAGAGTTTGGAGGTGACACACTGAGTCAATTTGGATTTTTGCTCTTCCTAGTTGTTTGGCTCCTAAGCAGTAGTGGTGTAACGGAATTAATGGTAGGTATTACTTTATCCATTAAACTGCAATACTGGATTAAAGGTTTTACCACACAACCTTGCCAGGATAAAGGTTAAGCTTAAGACTGAGCAAATACATCGTTAAATCCTTCTTCACACTTTAACAGTACTTTTCACTGGTATATTTGATTGGTAGAATCGTTGATGCAGGTAATTTGCTTGTATTGGAGTATTTTATTAATGTGGCAAAAATGTGTGGTCTATTCATTCCTCTTTTAGAAGTAGAGTTGTATTTCTGAAGCAGCTCTACCTACGTCCAATGTAGGAGGAAGTGGGAAAGGAATCTTAAAGGGTCAAGACTCCAGCGACGCTGTATGCGTTTCAGCTTGGTGCCTTCACAAAGAAGCATACTGCAAGCAGCATTTAAAATAATGTATGAAGTTACAATAAAAGGGTTAAAAACAACAACAATCAACAATCATATACATCCACATGTACTGTACATACGAGCCTATGGGGCTCCTGCAAAGTTAGTTTGGGCAAGGCCCTGATGAAGGCCTTTATTTTCCTTGTAGCTCTGTTTTAAGTCTCTACCACCTCTTCTATACATAATGTTAATATGCTGTGTGTAGCTCTTTAAAAGCTGAACAGTACATGCTGTTGTTTGGTGCTGAGCAGCTCATAAGCTTTTAGAGTTTTTCTTCTTTCTGCCTAATGTGGCCAAAAACAAGACTCAGACTGCACCAAAACCGTTCCCACCGGACAGTGGGATGGTTTTAGAAGTGTTCCCTTGATACCTGTAGGGCTTCATTTAGAACACTGCTTGAACATGAGCCGTCCTTTTGTGCCCGGGACCTTAAGCGTTTGAATGACTGGAGCAATTTACAGTCTGCGCTGAAACGCGTGGGCAGATTTCCGTAAATTAAGACGAGCGGTGGACAGTGACACAGACTCTCTGTCAGTCATTAAGAACTAAAGAATCCCCGGAGATGAGTAGTGATTGTAAGAAAACAGTTCCAGTCCAGTTGCCGTTGTTTTAGTGTTCTTCTGTGGAGGCACTTTGCTCAATTGTGGTTAATTATTTGAGTAAGGGATTGGATCCGAATTTCAGTGTTTACTTTTTTTTTAGTTAGATATACTTTTGTTTGTCTTAATTGGATTTGGATAGAGAGTTAATATTAGATCCATGTGGATCTAATGTTGTTTGCTAATGTTAGCTTGTTTATGTAGCAGACGGGATGCCTCCCTCTGACTATTCAGGTCTGTTGCTGTGCTTTTCACTGGTCTGTTGCCAGCCAATTAGCTGCAGAGTCGCTATAAAAACAGGAAGTTGATTACTGAGCTCTTCCCTGACTCTGAGCGCATGCATCCCTTGTTCCTGGTTGCCAGACCTCTGTGATTGTTGCAGGTATGAGGTTGTTTCAGGGATTGCCCCTCTTTAGTCATTTTCTTTGTAAATCCCTCCTTTTTTGGTTTGGCTTTAGCTTTGCCTTCTCTGTCTGTCTTTTTACCTGATCTGCCTTCGGAACTTGTTAGCCCCTGGGATCCTTTTGCCCGTGGATCTCCAAACCCTTCAACTGCTTTTCCCCTGGTGTGCGTGTCCTTCACGTTAGGAGCACTCATATTACATATTACGTTTTGGACATAGCTGTCTGTTTTGCTGACCCAGGCCAACTTTCTTATCGTGCACAGCTAACCATGTTGGCTGTATAGCTTGGCCTCCAGACAACGGTCAGTGTGGTGGTAGATTTGAATTTGGTTCCTTTATATCCGGTTGAAATGTTAATTTTGTGTTTATTTGTAATTGTGTATTCTTGCTGATTTGTTCTGTATGAAGGTTACTTTGAGAATTTTGTTTATTTAATCTGAATATTTCTGAACTTGTTCTCTTGTAATTCTTTTCTTTGGACTCCCACTGACTGTTTTATCTTGTATTTCAGAAGCTGAGAGCCTAAAGTGGTGGTGGTGGTTGGGCCTCTGTGGTGGTTGCCTTCACTGTGTACCCCCAGTTTGCTTGTTCGCGTGTGTGTTGACTCTGGTGTGTTTGGGATGGCCCATCCCAAGATATCACTTCTTGCTGGCCCTCGTCTCACTGGTAAGCCTCAGCTCTGAACCAACTTTTAATGGATGTGTGTGTGACAGTCGCCTCTTAATGTTTTGTTTCAATAAACTGTTTTGATGGAACCTCGTCTCCTGCCTGTTTGCATAATGCCTTATAAGAATTTGTTCATAATTAATAATCCCTGGGTGGCATTATTTAGTTAGAATATCCTTATTTCAATTGGGGCCGAAAACCTTAGCCCCACACCTCACATCACTCTCGGTAACGTGACCTTAGCGTTGGCTGGCCACTGCAATGACTGAACTATAAAATACTTTTTATAAACATTGTACATGTTTATAAAAATGAATGTAGTATAAATTATACTGAAATAGATTAATGACAGCTGGGATATGCTCCAGACCCCTGTGACCCTACTGATTATGGGGAAAAAATAGATTTCTGTAATTGAATTATTTACATTTGTGGCATTAAATTTAGATCAGTTGTGTCTCAAATTTCCAATTGTATTGGTGCCAATTTTCTGATTAACATTCCACCTATTTCAAAAGTTATTTGAAGACAGATTTAACAGTGAAGCAAAGATTGAGTTTCCTTAGTTTGGCTACAGAATAATTGGTAAAGTTACAATTGATCAGTTTCTGAAGTTACCTTGCGGTGTTCACAATTCAACGAATGTATTTACTTTTGACATGAATTCAGTATAAACACCACCAAACTGGGCTTTGACACAAACGCATACCATGAGAAATTTGCTGAAAAGCTAAACAAAACCCAAACTTTCAAACAATTTAAAAACCTTGGGAGGCTTTGGGGGAACTCACATTGACCCCAGTATTTCTATAATCCATGAAACGGCCCCAAGTGCATAGAAGTTGGGAATGAACTCAACGGATCACATTGTAGATCACAGTGACTAAGACCAATTCCAGGCATGGAAGTCTTGTCTGGGATGAAACTGCACCTCATTAGCGCTCCAGATATTGATCCCAAGCTATAATTAGCAGCAGTGGTGCGTGTCAGGAGTAAAATGGTAACTTTATACAGTGCCTTGAACCTTGATTGGGTGTGTGAGATTGACACACACGGAGGTGCCTTAGACAGCATTTTGAAAGACCTTTGCTAATGGTGTTTAGCTGCCATTGACTGAACACAAATGAACTTTCTTTCTCACGTGTGGATATATTTTTAAAACTTAAATCGAGGAGGAAAGTGAAAGTTTGAGTCTCCAGCGTTGTCGCCTGTGAACTTAAGCTGCTTAGATCCTAGACTTGTTGGAGATGTTTATCAGGGTCTCCTTTTCTAGTTTATCTTTGTGACATAATTTGCAGGCACAAAAAGGGGGGCGTTGGCCACAATTGGATATTGTTATATTTGTTAGCCTTGGTCTATTGTTGCTGAGGTTTCAAGTTCCTTTTGTGATTCATCTCACTTTTACTGACCTTTAGTTTTCAAAGGCTTCTCATGTCAGAAAGATATCTTTGTCGCACCGAGTAACAGTATGCACGCTACAAGAATATTTACCAATTCACTGACGATATTAAACTTGGTATAGATCATACACATATAGTCAAGATGTTTTCATTTCAAGTCAAATTCAAGCACACCATCTTCTTTCTTTTTACTCTGCTTGTGGTAAGATCTTCACTCGTCTCCATAGGAAAATAGCTCTGAGTAACATTTTTGCACACAGAACTGCAAGCTACAAAGGATGTTTTTCAAATTTAATAAAAGAGATACTAATAATATATTAGCCCGTTAAAATAGAAACTCAATTTTGCAGAGCTGTGAGCATGTTGTTTTTTAGGATGTTCCACCGAATATTAGAACATCCCAACTTTCTGAAGGATTAACTTCTCTTAAAACCCTTTCTGCATACTTTAATAAACTCAAAATTCAAGATAAAGAAGCTTACTTACAGTTTACAGCCAGGACTCCCAAAAATATACAAAGCAATAAAGATGGCCGGAGCATAGTGAGACAAAGGGAAGAGCAGTCTGCCCTCGCCGAGAGACTTAACCTGTGTGCTATTTAATCTTAAGGGGAAGGCATCTTACCTGCACTCTCGGGTTTCTTATAGTTTCTGTTTCCGTTTCCATGGTCACCTCCTTGTCTTAGTCCAATATATAATTGAAGTTTCCACAGCACAGCCCTTGTCTCATCCTCTTCTATGACCTACTCCAGCTTCCCCGTACTTATCTATTGTAATCCCCCAGTTTATTATTTGGCCTTTTCTGTCTCATAAAAGCTGAAGGAAGCTCATTGTGCTGCCATGAGCCTGTATGACGGGACCTGCCGTTGAGTTTTATCATGTAATATTTAACAGCTACCCTCATACTGTAGCGCTGTCAGGTGACAAAATATGTGTCGATGTGTGATTGAAGCCCCTAAAATAAATCTAATTGTCTGCTGTCACAATAAATGAAAGCAAATACAGTAAGTGTCTCTGCAGCTTGTCATCTTAGTACAGTCTCCCCTCACTGATTTCCTCAGAACGACTTTCTGAGGGTTTTGACTGATGTTAAGCAGCAAAATGTTTCATGTCAGACCAGGTCAAGGCAGCACAGTTGCTCCACACCTTTTTCCAGAGCCAGGTGTCATTAAAAATGGAGCACAGCTCAGGCTGGCCTCATCATCCCTCTGTGGAGTTCCTGACCTCAGCTGGCTAATACAACTCTCTGTTGCCCTGGCTGCTGCTGATTGCTGTAGTCGCGCTCTTCTCATCCCCTGGGTGCTGACCACTGGATTTTTTCTGCGTGACCCACTCCTCAGTCCAAGTGCTGTCATCACTGCACATGGCTGCTGCTACGTGTTGTCACATTCATCAGCCCTGGCCCGGGACTGAAAAGTCACAAACCGCAAAGTTGTAATCCACAACTCTCTTTGTTCAATACGCTGACTTACTGTAAAATTATCAGCTGACTTGAAATAGAGGCTTTTCTTGTTGGTGAAGCTTTATTTTGATCTTAGGTTTTATAGACAGAAGATAAACATCAAATAAGTACTACTACTAACTGCAGTATCGATGTAAGCATGTTTATGTGGTATAGTAATTATGAGTGCATCAAAGAGGATTAATGAAAAACAGACAAAATATTACATACACCGATCAGGCATTACATTATGACCACCTTCCTAATATTGTGCAGGTCTCCCTTGTGCCTCCAAAACAGTTGTGACTCATCAGAGAATGGACATGGGTCTTCTGAGGGTGTCCTCAGAATCAGAATGCTTTTATTGTCATTGCATGTCCACATACAACGTAATTACGATTCCCATCAGAACATTGCATTGTCACAATGGTCAAAGTTATTCACTTCTCCTGTCAGTGGCCTTAATATTGTGGCTTATCAGTGTATTTCATAATAACACACTTGTAATGATAGAGAATATGTCTCCAGGTCATGAATAAGAGCTCAACATGTCCTCATGAGTTTTTAAACTTCCTGGTGAGGGTCTGGTAGGTAGGTACAGACCTTTCTCACTGAATACATTTGATTTCTTATTATATGCAAAAGTAAGAAAGTACAAGAGTATAATTACAGCTAATTATGGCTGCAGTGTGTGTATACACTACTCACGAATGTTTCCATCTGATTTAAATGCACAACTTTGCAACGAGTATAAATTAAAAACAGGGTCAGCACGTTATTCTGTTACGTAAAATGTATTTAAGGATTAGAAGTGGTTTTAATTGCCACTTGATAAAAACCAGTTCATGACCCTGTAACAGCTTGTTCATGGAACTGAGACATCTAGATCTCGAGATAATCTTGTCTGTATTCTGGGGTGGCGCTCAGGTCTTATCAGTGCCAGTATCATTATAACATCTCTTCTCAGTTCCAGTAACTCAGCACATGCTGCCGGATAAAACCTTTTTGTAATTTCTGTTAAAAGCTTTCTAAGTCAGGCGTAATTCCTTTTATGTGTCAGCACAACTCATCGTGAACTTGGTGTGTTAAATTGATATTTAACCTCCATTAATAACTTTAAATGAAGAGAAACAAGCTGCAAACAGCTTTCAGCACTCAGTGTAGCATCCACTTAGAGTCATAAGCTTCAAAGGGGCTGGGTTGCATAAACCATTCGCAGTTTATTAGGAGCTTTGCTCATAAAGTTTTGCCCAAGTTCTTAGAAAATCTAGTTGCTAGTTTTATGCAAGTCATTTATTCAGCACATTCAAATAGAAATAAAACACTGGATATTAAATGACATGTCTTCACTTTAATTTGAGCAGGTTTATCACCATTGAAAGAAGACTGTGGGATTCGGAAGTAAGTGAGTACTAAAATAACTGGATTCCTGACAACATGCATGTCAGCTCGGCAAAACTGCAATAGTAAAAGTTTGCTGACTATTTGAACATCATATGAAAAGAGGACTTAAATGAAACTGAACATCATTTTTCTTTGCTGTTATTAATATAATGTATCAAAGCCTGAATAAGTGTTCCCATCGAAGGTCAGTATTCTTGTTAAATTGTATCTTGATCTGTTCTGAGGCCCTGCAGTGGCATCATTTTTTGTCATGCCCTCTGCTTCTCCCTCCTCGCCCGCAGCCGCTCTCCGTTTCTAGACTTAGCGCCTCATCTGGTGTCAGCTCAGCTACCAGCTCAGCTGCCTGGATCCCTCTCTGCCTGGCATCCCGCGGCTTTCCCCCCTCTCCCCGCTCAAGTCAGCCGCCAGCACAAGCCTCTGCCTCGGATCCTCAACCATCATTCCCTGCCTCAGCCCCAGAGGCCCTGTGTTAACTAAATGAACTCTCTTGACTCAGTTTCTCTGCTTCCTCTCTCTGTGTTTGCCTTCGGGACAGTTTTAAAACTAATTTTCACTTGTTTTTTTCAAACTTTCACTGCTTCCACCTTCCCAAATGTGAGGGTAAGTAGCTTTTTCAGTATTTCGATTGGTTGTAAATTGAATATCTTTACTTTAAAACCTATGAATAAATTTTATTTAATATTTTTTTACATTTCAGAGACAAATTGACTAATTGATTCTAGAAAATACTGGGGCTGTAGCTTAAAATTATTTTCATTATCTGTTGATTAGTTAAGTTTTATGTTAATGCTGGGTATTTTTATTAAATTTTTATTTTTTTAAATCAGTGAATTCAATAAACTTATCCAAAAGATAGTTTCTTTCGTTGGTCAACTTAATCTGAAAAATGTGTTTTACTTTTCAGGATTTTCCAAATAAAATATGTCTGTTAAGTCACCATTTGTTGTCAAATGAATAAATTGAGCCCATAGCCCATAATGATGAAATTATAGTGCTTGTGTTAAACAAAGCAAAAATCAACAGAAACTGGACTTGTAGGGTCTGGCAGTGAGGAACGCACAGAAATGTTCACTGAGGAAAAACGAACGTTTCACAAACGCCACCTCTTTCGGTCAGGATTCAGCAGTCCACCTACATGTGAGGAACAAGGGACACTTTTTTAAGGATGACACACACACAACACTGTTTGGACCTCTGGAAGTGCGGTTCAAAAGCACTCCTGCATGTCCACTTATTGCCGCCCTTGCTGAGACTTTGAGAATTATATTATATTAGATGGCACCTGTCATAATATACAGTAACTCTGGCTAGAAGCGCTAATTTATCAGTAACATATTGCACTTGTGTGTAACAAAACCTGGACGTGGAGGACAAAAGAGAGCCTGAGTGTAGTTTGAGGCTTATTGTAATGGAGAGAATGGAATGTACAGTACTGAGAATAAATAGAATCCTCATTTACAGGATGGAAATCAGAAATGTCCTTGGGTCATCAGCTGCATATGTTCTAAAACACAGAAATAATGTCCTTGTGTCAAATGTTTTTTAATTAGAGCACGTTATTATACAGTTGTAAATTCACGGCATACACATCTGTATACGCAGTGTACATCCATATATATAGCAGTGTAGTTAGCTCATAGCGCACTTTTTTTTTTTTTTGTTTAGAACATACAACATGACTATGAAATAATGTCCTTTACCTAGTACTGATCGGTGACCTCTATAGAAAATGCACTGGTAAATATCATCTTGTTTGTATTAACATAAACAATGGTCAGTGTTATCCACTTGAATTATAAATTACATAAAACTAGTGTTAAGCATGCTGCAGTCTTAACTCCACAACATGTAGAGTCCAGGTGTTAATTCCTCATACCCTTTATTTTAGCAATGCAAATAAACTTGAAACTGAAACACAAAAAAAGCATGTGTACATATTCCCCACAACCTCGGTTGAAATGAACTGATCCAGGTAGATTTCACCCAATCAAAAAGATCGTAAACACTTTCTCTGTCCACAACCATGGCAATGATGGCGACCGCTTCAAGGCGTTCCCAACCTAAATACCTTTTGGAGCAGGTAGAAAAACTAGAGCTTAGAAATGGACATAATACAAGAGAACACCTCAGCTTTGTCACATAGTAGGTCAGTCTCATTGTTGCAGCGTGAGATGGTCACAGAACACAGCAAGACGAAAAGATAATTTAAACAAAAGATTTGGATAAGGATTCAGTTACAGTATAAAAGTCAACGGGAGAGCATCGGTCTCACCAGTCGGAGATACTGTCTGCATTCCTGAGTTTGGACTTCCAGGTAAGCAGGGGATGATTTCAACCCTTTTCACTTGAATCAATCAGATTCAATGGTCTGATGGAAATTTGCACTCTAGAAAACAGCATACATGCTAAAACATATATAAAATGTAAATGTATAATAAATGCACCATGCAATTTTCGTAGAGTTATATCAGTAATAAGATTTTAGCAATTGTTGTATCATCACATTTGTTAAAACAAGAAGTTTGTTAGTCTGTTACAGTATAATTTTGGAGGAAGATCTACTGTACATACAAGGTGGTGCTGAAAGCTATATTACTGCATTACAGGAAACAACACCAAAACAACTGAAGATATGGCTGCACTGCAGCTCTGTACTGTGCTGGTGTTTTTGTGTGTCTCTGTAAATTCAAGTTCTGGTAAGTTCTTGAATTGGTTGGTATTATTTCTTCAAAAATATTTCTCTCAGGCAAATAATGAAAGACATGAAAGACTCAATAACTTAATAACTTAACTAACTAAACTAACTAAAACTAATTGGACTCATCTCAATTAGAGAAACGTAATATATTACCGATATATTCTGCTTGATTTATGAAGTCATGTTGCTTCCCTCTTGGGCAGAACCATTAATAATTTGGCACAAATTGTAGATTCTAGATGCCTGATTCAACATCAAATATTATTGATATCTACAGACCCAGTGAGGATCATAGGTGGTCAGGAAGTCAAGCCCTACTCAATCAAATATCAGGCATCCCTGCAGACGGAGACAGGGCAGCACTACTGTGGAGGAACCCTGGTGCATCCTCAATGGGTGGTGTCTGCTGCCCACTGCTGGAGACCGTGAGTACTGGCACTAGACAACACCAGACATGGTACACAGTTATAGTAATGAACACTAATGTGAGTTTGTGATAGCAAATATGTAAAATTGTGAATTACTGTTATTTACAAATAGAGTGAATGTTCTGTTGTTGCCTTTCAGGAGCCTTATGATGAGGGTGGTGTTAAGTGAACACAGCCTGATCGAAACAGAGGGATTTGAACAGAACTTCAATGTCTCAAAGATATATGTCCACAACTTTAACTACAAGACATTCAACAATGACATCATGTTAATTAAGGTGAGCAGAATAGCAGCAGCCTGAAAAAATAAAAAATAAAAAAATACATAGCTGTCAAGTGATGCAGTTGTTTTTAGACATCATCTCACAATCAGTTTAAAATGACTTTTGTGTTACAGCTGAGTGAGCCGGCAGTACTGAATGCCAATGTCCAGCCAGTTGACCTACCCGATGAAAACACCCCTCAAATAAGTGGTGTCTGCACAGTGAGCGGCTGGGGTGTTACACAGGTTTACAGTTACACCCTCTCCCCTGTGCTACGTGCTGTGGATGTGAGAGAAACAAAAAACTGCTACTGGTACTACTGGAGCAGGATCACCTCCAACATGATGTGTGCTGGATCTCCTTTTGGCGGCAAAGATTCTTGCCAGGTACAAAAGCATGCAGCACATTATTTTATTGCTGCATAATATACAGCGTAACATTGTCTTGATGCATGCTATTTTTTAAAATGAATATTCTCTTGTTATTATTTGTGTGAATTCCATGCTTCTGCAACAGCAGCGGGGTTTCCTTATGGCTGCACTTGTGTACAAATGCAGTTTTCTGTATGATACTTTCCCACGCTTTTGTGACTTTTCAGAAAAATGTTGAGCTTGTTGTGCGAGAGAAAATGTTTTAGGGTCACCTAAGTTACTATCCATCCCCTCAGTACCATGGACATCTGTACATTATTTCAAGACAAATTTAGGTGTTTTAGCTTCATGCAGCCCAAAGCTAGCGTAAAGTTAAAGGTTTGGGAAACACTGCAACAACGCGGTCCTTGTTAAAGAACCAATGCGATTTAGTGACATCTAGTGGAGAGTTTGTAGATTGCAACAATCTAATACTCCTCTCTTGTGGAGGAACCTACAGTGGCTGTCACATCACTGGAAAAAAAAAGGTGAAGTGGCCTCTCTAGAGTCAGTGTTTGTTTGGTACATTCTGGACTACTATAGAAACATTGCAGCGCAGCATGGCATGATCTGTGAATCTGCTCTTCACTCAGACATGAATCGTTCCTCCTAAACTTATGAAAACACGTCCTCACAAGCATGTTCAACATGTTTGATTTGTCATGGTGATCTACAGGGTGACTCCGGCGGTCCCCTGGTCTGCGATGGCTACTTTGAGGGCATCGTCTCCTGGGGTATCAGCTGCGCAAACCCGTACTACCCCGGCGTCTACACCAAAGTGAGGAACTACGTCCAATGGATCAACTGGATTATTAACAACGACACACCATGAACAGTCACCACTGCTTATTTACTTTAAAAACGAAACAGCTAATTCAACATTATCATCATTGGCATGTTCTTCAGAAATTACTGTTGCCTATGTGTTTTTTACACCACTGAATGTAACTTTACACATTTAGTTTAATTACAATATGATTAACTTGTAATATGAAGGTTTAGTCATTTTCTGATAGAGAAATACAATACAGAAAACATATTGTTCATATTGTTTTATTATTATTATTATTATTATTATTATTGGTAGTTGTATAAGGAGCAGTACTAATATTAGTTGCAAAGTTGATGTTGCGCTAATTAATTGATAGAGCTGGCCAATATCAGTAATGATATTGAATTATAAATTACATTTTAAATTGAGTCAGTTGATTATATGTCATCTGACTATGATCACATCCAACCTAGTTTAAATATAAGAATATTGATTATCACAGCTTTAAGGACAACACACCAAAGCACTGGGTCTATAAACCAGATATTTAAATACTGCATGAAAGAATAATGTCGCCACAGTGACAATAAATACAAGCTGTTTGTCTAATGCTCAGGACTGTCTGTATTATGCTTCAGGCAATGTCTTGCCTTGTCAGCAGAAGAATAAAAAGACAACTGAATGCATTTCTTACAAGGCCAAAAGTGTTGCTTAGAGTGCAAATAGCTATAATAGCAAAGAGACCACGTTGATCAGTGAATCATTATCCCTGCTGACTGAATTTCATAAAACATTTACCTGTTTATACAACATACAGTATATCATACTTCTGTAATTTACTTCTTTGCCGGTATGTTTCAAAATGTTTAGATTTGAAACTAAATTTGAAGCAAGTCAAAGAAAAACTGTCTTCTCACAGCTGCTGCTAGAACTGAATTGCTGTTGGATGTGCCTTATTGTTAAGATATGAAAAATAAATTATGTAAAACACAGGCTGACCTAAGACCAATGGACTGAGTACACCGACAGTTGTTAATAACTTACAGACAGATTCTGGCAGGACCTATATTTATGTTGTCCTTGTCAGGAGTGGCATTAGGCAGTAAACTTAACTTAAATGCAACTTTGCAGCATTTGGAAATTAACCATAATATTAATGTTGAATAGTCAGTGTGCCTAACTTCTTGTCTGTTTGGTTGTTAAACCGCATAGTGAGTGCATCATTAGAAGAGGACAATAATGCAACTTGATAAGACGACGAAGAATGTCATTTGCGCATGCGCCGGAGCTGTTTGTTTACATAATAGTGTCCTTGCGAGTGAGAGCTAGCTGAGGTTTGACTGACACAAACGGGCCCTAAAACAGCTTAAGTTACCTTTCCGGGTAAATTATGTCTGTAAAACACGCTATTAGCCGCGGGCTCGAGTTGGGCCGGTCGGTCTTTCAGGTGGGTCTCCTCAAATCCGGTGGCCGAGTCGCAGCAAAGCTCCGAGCTGACCGCTTCCGTGTAGGCCCGTCGGTCCGCACCGTTCAGCCTCAGGCTTTCCTGCCGTCTCGATACCGCTATTACCGCACCACTCTGAAGGGCCTGGCAGCCCAGCTTCAGTCCGCTGGCTTCAGGAGGAGGTTCACTGGCGGGTCCCCTCGTAACAGGGCCGTGTTTTTGGCTTTCGGCCTCGGCGTAGGGCTTATCGAACAACAGCTTGAGGATGACAGAAAGAGTGCAGCAACATGCCAGGAGATCCAGGTATGGTGTCCATATAGGCTGTATTATGCACTCTGCTTACAACATTTTATGCTACATAAACTTTCTAAATTTATGCAGTAAGTAAGCGCAACAAAGTAACAAGTAATATAACTTTCTGCATAATCATTTAGATATTGAGCTATAATGCAATTTGATTTATGAGTTGAAAAAGTTGACGTGATATACAGTTTATTGTTAAGAAATATTTTGTGGATTAAACTGGTCAAACTTATTGACCATGGCGGGTCTTTAATAAAGTCAATAAAGCAGCTTGGTAGTAGTCACGCAATATTACACACATTTTTATTATACCTTTTATATGCCTTTATTGATTTCTCCTCTCATTAATTTCAGTAGCATTTAGTTTTACCTATATACTCGATTTTTCCTTGACGGAATCCTTTCTCCCAGCCTAAGAGTGGGACACAACTTCTTTATGCATCTGAAACACGATTTCTTTCAATCTGCAGGCTGTATTTAGGAAGAAAAGATTCCAGGGGCCACTCAAGCCTTTCACCTCTGGATACAAACTGGAGGACTACGTGATCGGGAACCAGATTGGGAAAGGCTCCAATGCAGCTGTCTATGAGGCTGCAGCTCAGTTTGCCCCTCCAAAGGAGAGTGACAGAAAGTGCTCCCTGGTGCAGATGAGAGAAGATGAAGAAGAAAAAGCGACGTCTCGGTCTCTGACCTGCTGCTCACTGAGAAACTTCCCTTTGGCTATCAAGATGATGTGGAACTTTGGGGTAGGCATTACAGCACATTTACCTTCAGTGGATTCCCTCCCTGTTTAGGCTATTGATGCTGTGTCACAAAACAAACAAAGACAGTCGACATGAGTACATATCGGTATTTCTGATGATTTTTTTTGCAGGCAGGGTCGTCGAGTGAGGCAATATTAAAGTCCATGTCACAGGAGCTGGTGCCTGCAAGTCCTCTTGCTCTAAAGCAGGAAAAAGAACAAATAACTCTTGATGGGTGAGTATTATGTCCCCAATACTGACCAATATCTGACCACATAAAAAGAATCATGCTATAGTGACCCAAGAAAAGGAAAATTCTTATGAATTCCTGTGATTTCTTTACATGCAGGCATTTTGGAGTCCTGTCCAAAAGAGTGTCAGCACACCCTAATGTGATAAGAGTGTATCGGGCCTTCACCGCAGACGTCCCATTGCTACCAGGTGCCCAGGAAGAGTATCCAGATGTGCTGCCAGCCCGGCTTAACCCTCATGGCCTGGGCAACAATCGAACTCTTTTCCTGGTCATGAAGAAGTAAGAGCTACTGCCTTTAACTGCTCATGGTCAATGCTTCTAAACAAATTATATTATATTAGATTAGATTAGATTAGATTAGAAAGTCTTTATAGTCCCAATTTGGGCAATTTGATTTGCAACAGCAGTCAACAACCAAATCCATACCATAAAATAGTACAGTACAATACGTAGAAACATAGATATAAATATTTAATGTCACCAGGTGTGTTATCATGACCATATATGTAGCCTACAGTGCAAGGACATGCAAATCTCACCTGTTTATTTTTCAGAAGTTCATACTAGACAACAAAAGGCTTCCAGTTCAGTTTTACACTTCTTTTCTCTGAATATAGCTACATTTTAAGATGCAGCACTCAAAACCTAACTTTTCTGTGCCATAGCTATCCCTGCACGCTGCGGCACTACCTAGAGGTGTCCACACTAAGTCACAGGGAGGGCTCTCTGATGGTGCTGCAGCTCCTTGAGGGTGTCGACCATCTCTGCAGACAGGGCGTTGCTCACAGGGATCTCAAATCAGACAATGTGCTGCTGGAGTTTGACTCAGGTCAGAGAAACATTTTGGAAAAACAATATGTGTATTTGTTTGTTTGTTTATTACATTCATTTGGGTTGTCTTCAAATTATTTTGCTTTTATGCAGATGGTTGCCCCCGTTTAGTGATCACTGACTTTGGCTGCTGTCTGGCCCAGGGTGACTCAAGTCTACAGCTGCCCTTCAATACTATGTGGGTCAGCAAAGGAGGGAATGCCTCCCTTATGGCTCCAGAGGTAGGATTAAATAGTTCTTTATTGTAATTAAGGATGCAAGTAATCAAGCAATGTTGTGGCCTTTGGCTAGAGGTGTCTTTAGAGAAAATGAAGTGTTGAAATGTACGTGTGTAAAGTGTATGTGTTTGAGTAGTTTTGTTTTAGGCTTCTTTATAATTCTGGGGATGACATCAAATTCCACAATTAAAGCACATGCTCTCAAATCTTTAGTGTAGTGTGTACAAGAATAATATATGAGAAAAGAATAGCCTCCTATTTGAATAACAGCTATAAAACTACAAAGGTTGTGTTATCATTCTGGTAGCCTAATTGCATGCTTGTGCTGTGAACTGAGTTATTGTTCTGAATACATCTTCACAAATAGAATTCTTCAGATAACCACACATTTAATCAGAAGTGTTTTTCTCTGTGTTTCTGCCAACAGGTGGCCACTGCAGTTCCAGGACATAGTGTGGTGATTGACTACAGCAAGGCAGATGCCTGGGCTGTGGGCACCATCTCCTATGAGATATTCGGACAGCAGAACCCGTTCTATCGAGCAGTGGGACTGGAGAGCAGGAAGTATCAGGAGAAGCAGCTCCCTCCACTGCCCTCCACTGTTCCAGCTGATGTGCAGTTGGTGATCCAATTACTCCTCAGGAGGAACCCAAGCAAGGTATAGCAGGGGCTGATATGAAAGAACAGATGAAACTACAGATAAAACTGAAAGACACGGTTTATACATCACTTAATAATTTCAATTTAGCATTGTAAACGTAGCAATGTGATCACATTGTAGCATTTTATGTCCTGTTTGTTTTTCTTTTATGACTTTTTATATGGTTACCATCATTCCAGCTGTAAAACTGTAAATAAGCTAAAAATGATACTCACACATGTTATTCTTATGCTGCAGCGCCCCAGTGCCCGCGTGGCAGCCAACATGCTGCATCTGAGCCTCTGGGGCAGGAGGGCTCTGGCTAACCAGGACAGTGTTGGCATGAGGAAGCTGGCCGATTGGTTGCTGTGCCAGTCTGCTGTTGTACTCCTGAAAGGCTGTAGTGGACCGAGTGGGAACAAGGTGGAGGCGGAGCTTCAGAGGAGCTTCCTGTCTAACCTGGACCTGGAGGACCTGCGCACCGCTGTGGGCTTCCTCCTCTACGGGCGAGAGCAGCGCCAAGTCTGCATGCTCTCTGCGTAGATTCACTCTAACACAAAGCTTGGTATGTTTAAACTGAGAGCCTTGAGTTAAAGCTTGCTTTTATTTATCATCTATATTTGATTTATTTCTAGTCTTTGCCATAACATTTAACAGCTTTGTAGGGGAGCAAAAGTACAGTACTCTCACACACTTAATCATCTGTGACTGTGACAGTGTTGTGAAATATCAGACGGTATAATTCATCCTTTTGATGTGTCTGCCACTTTAAACCTGTGTTGTCTAATGTAGCTACTGATCCACCTATACCTGAAGATGTTCTCATAAATACGTGAAATAGTTTCACTCAGCATCACTACAGTATCAGCAGGAGTGTCACTTATGGAAAAAGCAGGTGTATTGTTAGTACATTGCGTCATAGACTATTGTGGCTACTGTTGCTGGAGAAATAACCTTGATATCCCTGTTTAAATTATAGTCATTTGTCAGCATCTAAATTAGACAGAAACCCTAAGTACCAAAGGCGACTGGTCATTCTGTAATGAGACTATAGTTTTACAACTTCTGTACAAGGCCAATGTGAATATTTCAAATCCAAGTAAAAACATATATTGTACCTGTTTCTACTGTGTAGGGCGGCACAAAATCTTATTATTTACAGGTAACACACAGTCCTTAAATGACTGCTATACTCATCCAGTAACTGGTCACTTGTGAGGGTGTGTGCAAGGTAAATAAACTCAAAGGTATTGGCGATGTGATTTTGTTCCTGTTTGCACTTTACGTCCCTGTTTGCACTTTATCAGAGCTATTGTTTTGTTATACTGGGGTCTGTTAGTTGCCAGCATATATATGATACTTATTATATCATGGTAAATATGAGAAGCTAACCCCTCTCACTTTAATATGATTTACTATCAAAACTAGTCAGTTAAGGCTACAACACAAATTGTATGAGTAGTTAAGAATGCAGGGTGAAGAGAGTGTAAATGGTTTCATACTAAAGATTGTCCGAAATATTTTGGATATGTGTAGATTTTTTCTGCTGTGTTTCAGAATAAAAGCATCTTGAGAAGCACTGGATTGGTTGTACAAGTATTTTCAAGGTTTCAAGGTTTTTAATTGTCGCTCCAAAACATAGTACATGACATGAAACAAAACTAAGTACCTAAGGTCCAGTCACAGCACAGTAGAAAGTTAAGAGGATAAATAATAAATCGACAAAAACCAGTACAAACTGAATAAAACTAAACAATCTCAAAAATCAAGGATAAAAACTGTAAGGTTTTAACTACTCATTGCAAAGCCTTTCTGTCTGCAATTGAGCAGTTTCCATACAAACAGTGACACATGATGTAAGGATGCTCTCCTTTGTTGTCTTTTACTGTCTTTGTTGTTGGTTTCACGTCATTAGTATGGGGCGTTGGGAAGAGATAAGCAGCATGATGTGTCACGATATGAGGTGGGGACTGGAGACTGCTCTGTACGCTTAGCGTACATCATATCACCTGGTCCAAGTGTTGTTTCCCTGGGTCAGGATTGTGACATGCTGTTATAGCATCTGGTGTATATCATGTGTGTTACACCCCAGAACATGTCGGTGTATGTGCAATCTGCCTGTTCAGGTTATCGGGGCTGGACAACTTTATTGTCAAGTTGGGTTCCCAACTTCCCGGTTCTTCCCCTGAACTGCCTTCTGTCCCCACCCATTCGTCTGGTTCCTGGCTTCCTGGATACCCGTGTCCTGGTTCTCCCCTGATTCCCCCTTACATCTCCACCCATTCACCAATGAGTTCACCAGTGCAACCAATCAGACAATTACCAGAACTAATTCATTATGATTTTTCCATAAAAATACTAATATAAAATAGAAGGAGCTCCTGAATCCAAAATAAAGAGGTGTGTCTTATTCCTCCAGTGTAGTACACTTGACATAAATTTAGAATCAGTGGATCATGAGGCATGGAAGCTAAGCTATAAAAATGTGATTATCTTCTTCTCAAATATTAAGTTAAAATAAATAAATGACACACTACACATCAAAATAGTGTGAGACTGCAAAAGTATGTACTTTTTATAAATCATAATTCTCACTATCATGTTTATGTAGACATGAAGATATTGAATATAACATGGTTTTGTGTAATTTAATCTGCAATTTATTTATGGTCCCTATGTGACACGTCTCACTGTGGTTGTGAGCCCTCATTTTAAATAGTGTGGCCGACACTTGATAACCATATACAATTTCTCTTCTTAGTGAACCTTCAATTTAACTAGAGCGATTTTTCAATGAAACCATAAGGTATTATACCTGTTCCAATAGTTGTCAGTATTCTCAAAATAAACAAGTAAAAAGGGTTTGATAAACGAGACAAAAACAACTTCACATTACAAGAACTTTATTTAGTATAGAGCCAAACTGGCATTTTACATGAATGAATCTTCAATCTGATCACTTGTCGAAATTAATTAGTAGACAAACATTTCTGTTTGGAATGTACTTAGGAACACAACTGAGTGTAGTTTTCTTTATGTGCTTTTAATACTCCTCTCCTTCCTCCTCTCCCTCACCCTCAATGGAATCAACTCCAACCTCCTCATAATCCTTCTCCAGAGCTGCCATGTCCTCTCTGGCCTCAGAGAACTCTCCCTCCTCCATACCTTCACCCACATACCAGTGAACAAAGGCACGCTTAGCGTACATCAGATCAAACTTGTGGTCAAGCCGAGCCCAGGCCTCTGCGATAGCAGTGGTGTTGCTCAGCATGCACACAGCCCTCTGGACCTTGGCCAGGTCTCCACCAGGAACTACGGTGGGTGGCTGGTAGTTGATGCCAACTTTGAAACCAGTGGGACACCAGTCCACAAACTGGATGGAGCGTTTGGTTTTGATGGTGGCAATGGCAGCATTGACATCTTTGGGTACCACATCACCACGGTACAAAAGGCAGCAAGCCATGTATTTGCCGTGGCGAGGGTCACATTTCACCATCTGATTGGCTGGCTCAAAGCAGGCGTTTGTGATCTCAGCCACTGAGAGCTGCTCATGGTAAGCCTTCTCAGCAGAGATGACAGGGGCATAGGTGGCCAGAGGGAAGTGGATACGGGGATATGGCACCAAGTTGGTCTGGAACTCTGTCAGATCAACATTGAGGGCACCATCAAAACGAAGGGAAGCAGTGATGGAGGACACAATCTGACTGATCAACCTGTTCAGGTTGGTGTAAGTAGGACGCTCAATATCGAGGTTCCTACGGCAGATATCGTAGATGGCCTCGTTATCTACCATGAAGGCACAGTCAGAGTGCTCTAGGGTGGTGTGGGTGGTCAGGATGGAGTTGTAGGGCTCCACCACAGCAGTGGACACCTGGGGAGCTGGGTAGATGGAGAACTCCAGCTTGGACTTCTTGCCGTAGTCAACGGACAGACGCTCCATCAGCAGGGAGGTGAAACCAGAGCCGGTGCCACCACCAAAGCTGTGGAAGACCAGGAAGCCCTGAAGGCCAGTGCACTGGTCAGCCTGAAGACAGAGAGGGAGAGACAGCATTCAAATATGAGATACAGTTCTGTCATTTTTGTTTTGGAGCAAAATTAGTAATAAAGTGAATGAATAAGTTACCCACCAGCTTGCGGATCCTGTCCAGAACCAGGTCAATGATCTCTTTACCGATGGTGTAGTGTCCACGGGCATAGTTGTTGGCAGCATCCTCCTTACCAGTGATCAGCTGCTCAGGGTGGAACAGCTGGCGGTAGGTCCCAGTACGCACCTCATCTAAAGGAGACAGATCCAGTCAGGAGTGACTTAAAGGTTTACTACATGAAATCAAGAGATAACTATAATATCTTTATTTCTGAGTGTTTACCAATGACAGTAGGCTCCAGGTCTACAAAAACAGCTCTGGGGACGTGTTTTCCAGCTCCGGTCTCACTGAAGAAGGTGTTGAAGGAATCGTCTCCTCCGCCGATGGCTTTGTCACTGGGCATCTGTCCGTCCGGCTGGATCCCATGTTCCAGGCAGTAAAGCTCCCAGCAGGCGTTTCCAATCTGGACGCCAGCCTGACCAACGTGGATGGAGATACACTCACGCTGTGGTAAGGACAAAGCAGATTTGGATTAATAAAGGCACAGTCTTGCGCTTGTGAAGAAGGAAACAGATTTCCAGAACAGTAGCTGCTAAATGAAAGGTAGGAATTAAACATATTAATCAGGGCTACAATTAAAACCAACGTCCTATTGAATTTTTTCCCAGATTATCTTCAAATAAACGGCTTCAGATACTCCTCCCCACTTTGCACGGATGTCTTCCTATTACATATTCTATTTTCTGTGATAACATGTCTGACTGAGGCTCAGCCAGACATTTATTTTTCAGAAGCCCGTGCATTTCTTTGCTGCGACATAAATGGTGTCTACCGCGCACAGGATTACTGTTGAGAGAGAGGATTATCTAGGTCAGACATGTTGCAGTGTGCTGTCTCTTTAAAAAGCCACATTTAGATTATGTACTGAGGTTATCTGCAATAGATTTATTTTTTACTTGATTTAATTTAGAGCACATGAATAGAGATATTATGGATGGCTTAGTTATTTGTAACAAATTATACACAGTTATCTTTAAAACAAGAGGCACTGGATATATTCAATATGCATTTATATAATGGCTGCACAGAGAATCGGGTTGACAAATTGGTAGCGACGTCAGTGAGAAAGCAGTGACCCCATGCAAAAGCTGATTTACTACTGAGTTATGTGGAAGAGGATTAGGCGTTAGCAGCCAGGAATGCGCTACTCTGCGTATAAATGTAACAGCAATTTTTCGACGTCTTACAGTATGTATATTAGCAATTGATCAATTTGTAGTCATAACAGGCTGCAGAATATAGCAAGGCAAAAAAAAAAAAAAAAAAAAAAAAAAGGCGCGCCATCGAATTCATCTCAAACGAACGACCCCAGCTTTCAATGGGCTTTGAATAGGCAACGCGCTTTTAAAACAATAGTCTGCATCATCCGTGAATAAAACGTTTGCAATAAAAACCAATGCTTACCATGATGGCTTGTCGTTATTATGCAATGTAATGAGACAAGTCTGAGGAGTGCGTCTGAGGTGCACCGTGTCTGAGGGAGCTCTGATGCGCGGATACTCTGCCTCTGCAGGAGGACAGGTGAAGTGCGCAAGCGGAAAAAAACCCTCCCCCGCCTTACACAGTCACTAATTCACATCCCCATCCACATCCCCCTCTATGAGGCACGATCTGAGAAAACCAGAGGACTTCATGCGGAAGATGAGATGGTTTAGTCCGAGGATGCACAGGCAATACTACACAACATGAACCATCGCCATTTCTTCTGGTGATTTGGAACTACGCTGATCAGCCTAAACATTAAAACCACTGACAGGAGAAGAAAATAACATTGACCAGCTTGTGAGAATCCAGTGTTCTGCTGGGAAAATTTTGGACCTGTTATTCATGTGGATGTTACTTAGATACATAGGCGCCGATTTATGTTTTCCTCCGTGGGTGCTAATGAGCGCACGCCCTTTAAAAACAAAACAAAAAAAACAGCCGTTTCGCATTTCAGAACCTTAGCAAATGGACAGCGGCCGACACGAACACACACGCATATAGACTCGATACTAAAGCCGTAAAGTAGGCTATTTTTCAGGACAGCCCACTCTTCAAAAATACAGATAGGATTGCAGATGAAAGGTTGAACTAAACGCGATCAGCTTCGTGGGAAATTAAGAATCAATGCCACCTGTCTTGGTCTGGCACACGTGGGTGCTCAGTATTTTCCGTGGGTGCTCGAGCACCGGCGCACCCACGGTTTCGGCGCCTATGCTTAGATATGTACCACCCACCTAGACCAGACCAGGCACCCCCACCCCATAGCAATGGCACTCCTTGATGGCAGCAGCCACCCCCAGCAGGATGCAGCCTGACACAAGCACACACACAAAAACGGTTTAGGAACAACTAAAAAAACATAAAGAACAGCTCAAGGTGTTGACCTGGCCTCCAGATTCACTAGAACCCAAACTGATCAAGTATCTGTGGAATGCACTGGAAAAAGCTTGATCCACAGAGACCCCTCCCCTCAACCCACAGGACAAAAAGGCCACCACAGGACACCCTCAGAAGGCCCATGTCCATTCTCTGATGAGTCACAACTGTTTTGGAGGCACAAGGGAGACCAACATAATATTAGGAAGGTGGTCATAATGTTATGCCTGATCAGTGTATTGCCACTTCATTACAACTCATATACTAAATGTTGTGCAATACAAGCTGGTGTATTAGGACTAGTACTAAATACATCATTTGTCATTATTTTGATTTCCATCTATGCATAACTCTTGTTTTTATTTCTCTTTATTTAACTATTCTCATGGAGAAAGTGCTTCACCAGACAGGATCAAATCAGAAAATAGCCCAAGAAGATTTTACATATTTCCTTTTGATTTATAAAAACTGCATCTCTTGTTTATTATCTGTGGTACAGATGGTGCAATATGCTCAGCTGCTCCGGCTCCTGAATCCAAGATCAAAAAGTTCCAGGTTTACCGCTGGGACCCAGACTCCGCCGGAGACACGCCATGAATGCAGACATATAAAGTTGATCTCAATAGGTAAGTCCTGACTAGACAAGTGAGCCGAAAGTTAGTTGGTTATAAAGTTGATTGGTGTATATTTCAGTAGTATTTAAATGTCATTTTGTTGTTTGATTTCAGATAAAGTCAGTGGTACTGGTACATGGCCTACACAGGTCTGGTTTTAAGTCAAGCGAGTATATTGAAACTTTGGTATATTTGGTTCTCATAAAAATTTCTGGCTAGCTGATCATATTTTGAAGCAAAGCCGATCAGGGTAGACAACAAAGCGATTGTTATGTTTTACTCTGATTGTTTTACTTGCTGTTTATTAATGAGTAGTCATTGTTCAAATAGAATAAAATATCTTTATTATCACTGAAACATATACAGTGAAATTAAGTGCAGTCCACTCAGTGAAAAAGTTAAATGTAATAAGATACAATTAAAGCTGATAAAATATTATGTAAAATATATGCAAAGACATGAAAGACAGACATCTACATTCTACAGTTGTTGCACAATCCCTTAAAGAATCTGAATTAATTGTGCTTTAGCAGCATTTAATACATGAATAGCTGTCAGATAGAAACTTTTTTGTCTGTATTTAATTGACCTGTATCGTCTGCCTGATGACAGCAGTTTGAAAAGTTTCTAACCCAGATGTGATGAGTCCTTCAGTATATTCTGGGCTTTCCTGAGGCAAGGTGAGCTGTGTAGTTCTTCCAGGGACGGTAGAGGGCAGTGATTCTCTGGGCGGCCTTTATGCCCGCCTGGAGCGCTTTGCTACTGTGCAGCTGGTGAACCACATTATGTCAGGATGCTCTCTATTGAACAGAAATAGAAGGACACCAGTAGTTTTTGAGGGATGTTTTTCTTCCTGAGAACTCTTAGGAAGTAAAGTTTCGACGGCTCGACGGTGTTTGCACTCAAATTTATGTCCTCTGTGATGTGGACCCCTGCTGAAGTCTGACACCCTCTCCACATAGTCTTTCTCATGGGCGTGGTAGTGGGGGGAAAAGGGGACCTGACTATACCCAGGGCCCGAGTAGATAGAGGGCCCATGAAAATCCAGATTTTATTTATTTATTTATTTATTTATTGAATGAATTGGGCCCTCCAATTAATTGGTGTCATAATGTATTTCAAATATATTGATAACAGCAACTGAGAGAATGAACTTTGTGTCACAGCCCTCCCAACATATTATTCTGGGGGCCCCCTCTTGGAGATGCAAAATGGTTTAGTCCGCCCATAGACAGCGGCCGGCGACAAGTACGTCAGTGAACGCGGATTGAATGACCTGGAGGCTAGCTGTCATCATGCCGCCCAAAAAACACAAATCACCAGACCCAGAAAAAGAAAGAGCGGAAAGAAAAAGAAATAGGGCAGAATGAGGGGAAACAACTGTTAACTGCTTTCTTTCCGAAAGGTGAACCGAGTTTACTTGTTGTGTAACTGCATCCAATTAACGTTAATGTTGTCGTAGTCCAGAGTCAGTGGGCAATTACTGGGATGTAAATTACATCCTTACATCTCGTGTAAGACTTTAGCAAGGCTTTATTTCTTTTTCTGCAGGCTGAAGAACAATTTTATTGAAAAATTAGATAGTTTATTTGATTTGATTCTCTGTGTTGTTGGCTCCTGTTCAAGAATAAATGTTTTAAAATCAAAATGTGTCATGGATCAAAACGTTTAGATGTAGCCCAATGTTTATAGGTGTTTGAGCACAAGTAGGCCAAATGCATCAATTCAGGTGGTGAATGAAAGAACCAGTCATCAATATAATCTGATCTGATTTTATCTTAAAACCCGATTTATGCTTGTTTATTTATAAATAAATGCCCCCCCCCCCCCCTTTTTTTTTTTTTTTTTTGCTTGCACACTGGAATGGATAGGGGCCCACTGACATTAAGAGTATACAGGGCCCAGAATTTGGTGCTACGCCCCTGGTCTTTCTTATTATAGGTTGACTAACTGACTCCAAATTCTGACTACCAGAAGAATCAGTTGTGTCTTATAACGGTGACTTAAAGCTCATTTGACTAAATATTCACAACTTTCTCTCATGCATAGATTTTTGATATACTTGGTCTATGTATCTGATCTCCTTCTCCCTCCGGCTGCATGGCTCAGCCTTTGGGCTCAGCTGTCCTCCCACTTGCTGTTCCTGATGTTTTTTTGCTGCTGCGTTCAGGCCCACAACGATGTGGGAAATTTAAAAGCCATGCGGACGACCAATAAGAAAGGGATTAACTTTATACAATATATGATTATACCACCAGTATAGCCTAAACCCAAACGATCACGTGGTCGTGTTCAACACAACAGCATATACAAGTCGATTTAATTAGACATTAAATCCTCTATTGGCCCTTTTTCATTTTCCGCTGTTCCATAAGAAACTAAATATTACGAGCCTAACATTCGCGGTGTGAGTTCGTTTACCCCGTCTACCGTCAGCTGACACAGCTCCACATTACACGCAAGTATGTTTTCAGTTTGGAGAAACTTGAATTTAAGCCGCGTTGTCATCTCTACTTCGAACTTCTCTTTGCCACCACGACAAACTTTGTCCATATGCAACGACAGCCGCGGTCCGTGCGTGAATCCGAACAGAAAGAGCTCAGGGAAACGCTTCAATGTTCCAGTGAGTGCAGAGTTTGTTGCCCGTGTGTCGGGGATCCCCACCATGGCTAAACTACCGCACCAGGAGACGGCGGACGGGCTTGATGCGGCGTTTGTCGGCGTCCCGATAGATACCGGGACCTCGAACCGACCTGGAGCAAGGTGCGTTTGATCAGTGTGGGTCTGTTGCAAGGGGACCAAGAGGGTCACAGATTTGTAATCACTGTGTCGTGATCGTATGGCTGCAGCAGCAGCCTCTATTAGTTTACATTGCATTCAAACTGTAATTAATTCCATAAGAAGAATAACTCACTCTACATGTGCAGAATTAAAAAACAGTTTCAAGTAAGTGATGCAATCTTCTTTGCAGAAGTGTTGTATTGTTTGATGCATATATAGCAAATGTATGCTGTCATGGTAAATTTGATATAGGGCCTACTCTATGATATTTAATAATCATATGTTGTGTAAAGACAGTGGCGAGGTGGTTAGCACTGATACCTCACAGCGAAAAGGTCCCGGGTTCGAATCCATGGGCCGACTGGGCCTTCCTGTGTGGAGTTTGCATGTTCTCCCCGTGTCTGCGTGGGTTCTCTCTGGGTACTCCGGCTTCCTCCCACCATCCAAAGACATGCTCATTAGGTTAACTGATGATTCTAAATTGGCTGTAGGTGTGAGTGTGAGTGTGAATGGTTGTCTGTCTCTCTGTGTTGGCCCTGTAATAGACTGGCAACATGTCCAGGGTGTACCCCCACCTCTCGCCCGATGACAGCTGGGATAGGCTCCAGCAGACCCCCGCAACCCTTAAAAGGAATAAGCGGGTACAGAAGATGAATGAATGAATGAATGTTGTGTAAAGCTTAATGTTAAAATGAACCCGTAACCACTGCTGGAAGATGGTAGTAGTGGACTAAAGTACACTGTACTCTATGGTGCAGTAGCAGTATATAGTACAAAAACGGAAAGATAAATTCAAATACTGAAGTAAAATACCCCAAAATTGGACTTAATTTCGGGACAGTTGTCTGTAAAGCAGTCATCCAGGTCATGGTACAAACTAAAGCAGCTGGTCTACGTGATTTTGCTTGAAAAGTTTTCGCCACTCACCCAAGTGGCTTCTATGGTTCTAAGTGACTGTTGGGGAGTTCAGGTTTTTATGTGGAACATCCGTTGGTTGCGTCCACCTGAAACTCACTGACTAGCCTCCAAGAAAACTCAACAAGTCCAGTAGCCTTTGTTTTGGAGGCTCTGGACAGGTATCTGAACAATAATCCAGAATGATGTACTTTGCTTCACAGCTTTAGATTCATATTGCTGCAGCAGTGACATTTAAGACTTTCCCCTCTGCAGGTTTGGTCCGCGGCAGATCAGAGTAGAGTCTGCCCTGTTGAGAGCGTACAACAGCGGCACCAGGGCAGCACCGTATGAGTCCCTCATGGTGGCCGACATTGGGGACGTGAACGTGAACGTGTATGACCTGAAGGATACCTGCAAGCGCATCAGGGAGGCCTACAGAAAGATCCTGGCTACTGGCTGCATTCCTCTGACTATGGGTGAGAGTGACTAGAGCAACAACAGAACCTCCAAGAGAGTCATGTTGGTCTGCTTAGATGCACCAGTAGCCAAAGATGGCTAAGTACATGTTTCATAACCGATCATACAAGTCCTGCACTATCTGTACAATTATTAGCCAGTCAGACATATAAACTGCAGAGAGCAGGATCAAAGGTCACATGCTAAGGAAATGTTGGTGTCTGCAGGTGGCGATCACACCATTGCATATCCAATCCTGCAAGCTGTTGCTGAGAAGTAAGTCTGCTGCATTGCTATGAGCTGTACATGATCCAGACTGGCTGTACAAGTTTAGGCAAGCTTCTTGAGCTTAATATAGTCAGTGAAAAGCTGGCCTTTAAATACATGCCGTTTTATTTTTAACCCTAAAGATATGTGGATTGAAATGATTACAAAAAAGAGAGGGGTAGTAAAATCTGGACTGAAAGGAATCATAGTTAGCAATGTGACACACCCACTGAGAAACTTACTCTGGCAACTGGCCTCTCTATTTTACAAAGTTAGAAAATCCACTAACCATAGTGAAATGCACTCCAGGGGCCAGAGCTGACTCATATTTAATACGTTATTAACGTTGGCAGCAATGACACCCAGATACACCAGTGGAGGCCACTTAAATTAAAAAGGAATCGCTGTGTAACTTTGCCAAAACCATTGTCAGACAATCTGACCATTGATGACATGTTTAGCTGCATGATGTCATTCCATCGCTGGCTGTCTAGGTGGTGTCCAGCAAATGACGTGGCCTTCGTAGAGAATTGGAAACCTTTCTGGGGAAAGTCTGATCTTATGCAGCTCTGATGTCTAGAAATCTGGCCAATTTTATTGTTCCAAAACCACGACTAGACAGAGTTGAGGCCAGGAGGCTTATCTGCAGCTTCCCTGCGACCGTCTTCCACCCAAAACTCCCCAAATGCCGCAGAGCCTCAGACTGCTCCATAAATTCAAAATGAACAAAGGATTTGATAACTGATCATCTTTTATTATTATTATTATTAATTATCAATCTCTCATGTAACATGCGTTGTGTTTTTATCATGTTTAGATGCTGCATGTATACTTTAGAAAAGGTAAAGGTAAAGTGCTTTATTTGTCATTATACAACATATCATACAACGAAATTACATGGTCGGATGGAAGGTTAGTCCTGAACAGCTGCGACCGCGTGCGCCGCCACTGTGGGCCGACCTGACGCGGCGCCTAGCACCTAGCATGTTTTGATGCTATGTTTTAATCAGATGTCTGTATGAGAGTCATGTTTCCTCATGTTCCTCCTGCTGCTCTCCTCTCTTCTCATTTTATATAACGTCCCTGTGAACATTTAGCTTGGTATCTGAAGATATTAGTGATTTGAACACAGGAAATGCCACTCTTTTGGTCCATTTCAGCCACTTCATACAGAGTCCTATCAGCGCCTTATTCCGTATCAATTTTTCAGGCACGGCCCAGTGGGCTTGGTCCATGTGGATGCTCATGCTGACACCAGTGACGTGGTCCTGGGGGAGAAGATTGGCCATGGGACTCCCTTCAGACGTTGTGTGGAGGAGGGGTTGCTGGACTGCAAGAGAGTGGTCCAGATCGGCCTGCGGGGTTCAGGCTACTCTGCAGACTCGTATGAATGGAGCCGGGCACAGGTACTCTGCTACATTGCTTGAGATAACATACAGAAGGGGAATGTAATAATAAATGTTCTTATGTCCAACCACTGGTATGGTAACTTGGGAGCTTAATACTTTTATTACAGGTTCTTCAAGGAGAATAGGTCTAAGATTAATGTAAGGCAGCAACAAGTTGCTTTTTTACTTATTGAATAATCTGTTATTCTCTCATGTAATTCATTCATTCTTTAATGTTAAATCTCCCATGCTCACAAAACTACTTTGGCAGCTGATAATGACCATGTTAAAAATGATGCAAACAAAAACATCAGATGGTTGAATAAATAGTTTACTTTGATATCTCATTATTTCAAGTCAAAGTCAGAGCATGTATTGTCATATGCACAGTTTAAGGCAAGCTTCCTGTGCAATAAATCCTTTATTTTACTGTTCACTCTGAATGTCATTTAGCAAGGAAACTTGAGGGATCATATAATAATGCATATTATACATGTAAAGTAAAATATCTAAATTATCTGCTTTAACAGGCCATTTGTGCTTGTTGCACTGTACATCTCAGCTGCAGCTAAGTTAGCTTAGTTTTGTGTACACTCATGTAAAATATCCAAAGGTAATGAAAACCTAGCAGTAGCTTTAAAGCTAACCAATTAACAGCCACCTCACAGTAACAGCAAGAGAGAAGTAATTGTTTCACAGGAGGTTACTGTATGTGCCTGACACTTCTTGGCCGGATGCAGTGATTTAAAGCCCGTCTTTATGCTAAGCTAACCAACTGCAAGCTTCACATTCATATTTGCACAGCTGTCTTATTATTCATTCGAGTTAAATTAAAAAGGACACAGTCAGCAAAGATTCTGACAGATGAGAGTGCGTATGAAAGTTTCAGTGAACCATTTCCTATGCCAGAATTCTTTGCACTGGGTCTACCAGTCATCAAGGCATACAGTAACATATCTAGTATGTCCACTTTAGGGTGTTGTTTAGTCCCATGTATCTTGCACGTTTTAACCAAATCATCTTTTAACAAGCATTTCTAATTTGTTTACCGTGCAGGGTTTCCATGTGGTTCAGGTGGAGGAGTGCTGGTTCAAATCTCTTGCACCTCTGATGGCTGAGGTCAGGTCTCAGATGGGCAGCGGTCCAGTGTACCTTAGTTTCGACATCGATGCTCTTGACCCGGGTTTCGCCCCTGGAACAGGCACACCAGAAATAGCCGGACTCACTCCCATTCAGGTAAACATCAGTGTAAAACACTTTCATTCCCCCAGACAAATTGGAGTCCTGCAGTTGCAGACATGCTTCTTTTGGTATTTTGAGTCTTCTATCGTGCATGAATATTAATGTTATGTTATTTGATGACTAAATTTAGGGTGTTGAGATTATCCGAGGCTGCCGAGGTCTCAACCTTGTTGGATGTGATCTAGTGGAGGTGTCTCCACCCTATGACACCACAGGTACTTTTCCACATTACATTTCCCATTTGTAATGATTATTAATAATATAGTAAGCTGTTAATTATGTTTTTTCCCCTTTAACAGGAAACACTGCATTGACAGGAGCCAATCTCCTCTTTGAAATGTTGTGCGTCCTCCCAAAAGTGAAATACTACTGATCACTCAGAACAGGAAAGATTTTTAACTAGCTTTATAATAATAGCTTTTATTATAATAACAGATAATAAATGCCATGTTGTATGAACTGGTAAGGAAGGACAACCCTTCAAAATTACAATTTTATGTTGTAATCTGTAGACATTTTAATTACATTTATACTTGTTTAAATAATTCCATGTCATTTATTCACTGTCACTCTCTTACTCTCATAATCGCAGCTGGTGTTTACAAATTGTGTTGTCTAATGAATAATGAACAATAAAGCTTGGATTCATTTCTCGTGTTTGTCATGTCACATAATTTTACAGTTTCAGCTCAACAACTACAAAAATGTCTTCAGCTAACTGGCACTGAAACTTCTTTTAGCATTTCCACTCAAAGTATTTCCATTTCTTGTTATACATTAAGGTACCAGCAGTATTTAAAGTAGTAAAGGCAAGCCACTGGCTGCAACATTAACACATTTAAGCATCAATAATTTTGAGGCAGTATTATGTATTATTCTCAAATGAGCCATTCTGCAGTTATCCTACTTCTGTAAAGTTATTAGTGCAGGACTTCTACTCTCAACAGACCTGAGTACTTCCCGTATCATAATGGAGACGATAAGATAAACAGAGGTGGGACCTGCATGTTTATGGTTTAGGTGCTTTGCTTAATGGAGCTTCCCTCAAGACATTGCACAAGTCTCTAAGAAGATCTTTTATGCCTCAAGAGAACGATAATTAATAATAATAATAATAATAAAACATTGATGAGGTGCCTTGAATGAGATGGCACAAAGCTGCCTGGCAAACCATTGCTCATGTTCACAAAAAATCCCCCACCCCATTCCTGCGTGCCCTATGCAATTACATAGAGGACAAAGCAACTAAATAATTTTGGATGATTAACAGAGTCTGAGTTTCCCTCAGCGTGCCCGAGGCTGAATACTGCTGCAGCTGCAGCATCAGTCAGAGGTGATCTTTATCAGGGACAGCATCATGTCTCAGACAACATGTCACAGGCATTTTGGTTAAAGTGCAACCTGAGCTCAGACTTACTGAAATAAAACTTGTCCTAATAATGGCAGCTTTACTAAGAGCATCACCAGCTCATGGAGGGAAAGACATATTGGACATAACAATAAAATATGACTATTAACATAGTTACATTCAAACAAGTTAAAGCTGATTTACATATCATCTCTGTATTTTGTTGTAAGCTTAAGCATACTCTCTAGAACTTTAGGAAGGATCCCATCGGCCCTAATAGTTCTGTGTTAACTGAAGATTTTCATTTGATAAAACCTTTAGAGAGGTGACATTGACAAGCTGGCTATGGTTAGTAATGATCTAAGGCGTACAATTGGCCATTTTCATTTCAGTTAGTACCATATTATATAATGTTATTGTTTTTATAAGAATAGTAAGTCAAGTATAGTATGTTAAATGCACTAATACAACATCAGTGTCTGATATTATTGACAGATCCTCTTTATAATTATCATCTTCTTCATATGTAATTTCATTGACAAAAGTTGCCCCCATCGTTGATATAGAAAACAAGATCTAGATTTGCATTTATATTTTAGTTTACATGTCATGCATATCTTTATTGTGGCAAGCTAGCTGAGTGGCCGCGGCGCGCATTAAAGTAAATCGAACGTACCCTTTTTTTTTCTTTTTTTTTTTTAACCCCGTCCCTTCCTTCTTCCGCGTGCTCTTTTTAGTGGACCAATCCCAGCATGCGGCGGTGTAAATACGGAAATGGACGGTTCAGCCGCGCATAAATAAATCTAATGACTATGAAACCGTAGTATTTGTTAAAGAACAAAGTATAATTTCACGGACAACATGTGTAAGAGTTGCGTATCCCCGTTTGAGGGTAGTTATCCATTGCTTGTTTTAAGTGTAAGTTAAGTTAACTTGTCTCGGTGTTAAACAGTCTCGAGTCTGTTAGTCCACTACACAAGAGGTTTAATATATCACCAAAAGTAAATATCACAAATAAAAAATATCTAAGTGAACTGGTATAAAAGCAAAAGATACTACTTTAGCATTTAGGTTATGTATATCTCATAGAATTAGTTTAATAACATTCAGATTACAGTAATTTCCCCCTCATCTGACAATAGCAACATGCATCTTTAGGTATGTAGTTTAAAAAAATCAAATAGACCTGGTCAAACATAAACCATCCCTCTCTAATCAGTGTTGGTCAGCAGAACAAATATTGTTTGCTGTCCCTCTCCCTACAGCTATCCATTTGATAAACATATTGGTAAGTCCAATTATGTGTAGCTTGGTGTTTTATGAGGCACTGCATTTATGGAAACAACAGTGCAATGTGTTTTACAATTCTTTCTGTCATCTGGGTTATTTCATGGTTAGCTCACCTGGCGCTAGGGTTTTGTGGCCCATTTTTCACACTACAATTCTGTATGTCTCAGACTATTCTGCTATGCTTTATACTGTTCTTTTCTTAATCTGCATTTGTCAGTTTTATTGTGCAATAATGCAGTTGTGTCAGTGTAGCGCAATTAATAGTGCATTCATAAATTGCTGCTGTAATACCTCTTTGATGAAACGCCTTTCAGAAAGGCTGCAGTCATAAAGTGTATTCCATCCAGTGACACATAATAAAATCCTCTGTGGGCTTTGACCTTCTCCACTTCAGATGCAGATGAGTTGTAATGTATGCTTGTTATAAATATATTTGTAGGTGAGTCACATTTGCTTCTGTCTGTCTGCCGCTCTGTGGGCGAGGCAGCTAATATCAAACAGTGTTAAACAGAGACAATTCCTGAGAGTATCTGGGCCCTAGTCAAACATTTCCCACTCATTGCCAGTCCTACAGTTACCTCTGTGGTATCTACCTGTGAACCAGTTATTGTCATTTAGTCAATATTTGAAATACCAGCAGCGGTCCGTCATTGTCTTCTTTACTTTCCACTGTCTTACACTCTTTTCTCCTCGTTTTCTCTCTTTTTATTTTTTTTCCTATCCCAGAAGGTTAACTGTTCATTTTAAAGTGAGTACTGTCATCTTAGTTACATTTTTTTAGAGCCATGCACGCAACATATTGCAGAGTTGTGTCCCGTGTAGGCCCCCTTGGGAGGTCTCCCATTGTCACTGAAAACTTAAGTAAATTGCCACTGCAGTAGTTTAAAGTTTGTCAGCCCTTGAGGGACAGATTAAAAATGTACATGCATTTAAACAAATTGGTTTCAGAGTGAACATTTGTTTTGAAATTTATCTTTGAAGTAATATAGTTATTGAAATGTTCCCTTATGAGTTTACACTGTTTCACTTGTGCAGCATCTGACCAGACAGATTTCACATCGATCGTCAGCTTGTAAACTGTCTGAGCATGTCTAGTACCAGATGGCATTCTGATGTCCTACTCATCTCGCCCGTCCTGTTGTGTTTGTGCTTGAATGTGTGTGTCCAAGCATTGCATTCGTGCATCTCTTGTTTATTTTGGTTAATGATAGCACGGTCTTCTGGATGCCAGTAACAGCTATAGATAGTCTTGACTCTAATGCCTGTGTGACACATACAGGCTACATGTCTTGAAGAGACGCCCAGTCTGGCCTTTGGTAAACAGAGACAGTGGATCATGTCCTGGAGGAAAATGTGTTGATGGTGGTGTGCCTCTCTATTGTAAGACCATTTGACACTTCATAATCTCTCTATATAAAGGCACATTTTATTATTGTCTTTGTTTGTTCCCAGGTACCTATAACTGCTCAAGGCATCTAAAGCACAACCAAATGCTCAGTTTCTTTCATTTTCACTGCAAACTTTCAAACCCATGGGGGCAGAGATCAGTTTTTACTTTCAGTGAGTCTATGCCAGCACCATAAGAGTTGCAAGATATACATAGGTATACATTTAGTTTACCGTCATACAGCATTTTTTTATAGCTGTCTTGAGAACACATAAGTAGATAATCTAATGTCTGGCTTGTACTCTGTAAAGTGATTTAAGAAGGAATGATATGACTTCTATGTTAGAGTTAAGTAAAGGAAACGGGGGGAAATGAGCGTTACACTCCGAGGACGTTGACCCTCAACGAGAGGGGGAGAATTTCATGTTCTTTGGCTGATCTACTGGTCTTTGTAACAGCTGTTTTCTACAGCTGCACTGTCCGGATTCTGTTGATAACACACACTGTGCTACAGTATACCACTCTTAAACTTTACATCATTAAGGACCATCCCAGCCTGATAAAGACATCTCACAGCAGTAACACAAGACTCATTAAAAAAGGCTTGATGTTTGCTTATGGAGTTGGTTATTTCTTTTTGCAGTTTATTCAGCTCTCTTACTCCAATATAAAATCCATCAACTGTGTTAGCGCTTAAGCCTCTCTGAAAGCCAAAGGAATAATATACACATAACTTATGGAGTCTATTAACATTATACAATGCATAGGCATGCTAGTTAAACAACTGTGTGCTTTAGTAAACTCCAAACACTAAGGAATGATGTTTGCGAACCACAGTGGACTTCTGCGCTGCCAACAAAGGAGTAGCAGATGCAGAAATATCCCAGTCTGCTGAAGGGCATCTTGGTTTTGGGACCCATAATAATGGGTTAAGATGATTTTTATTTAACAAGTTTGACACGATTTTTCCTGTGCTTTTCTGCTGATGGGAGGCAAGGGAGGAGTCCCCAAATCGCACCACTGTGGTCAGTGAGATGCTTCTGGCATGCATTCACAGTCAAAGACCATTCAGCGCTAGAAAGGATGTCTCTCTTGTGTCCGTGACAGGCCTAAAGATCGCAGGAACACATTCCCTGCCCTGGGCCTGCAGTCTCCCGTCATTTATCCTCTGATCTATTATACAATTTAAATACAGCATAGTGGTGTAGTTTCAACTTTTTTTTTAATAATTGTCCTTTGCTTCCTGGCCTTTTTTTGTTTGTCAGCCCTGAATATATAAAACAACTTGAAGTCTCTTGCATGTGAGCCTTTGCAGGAGTCCCAAACCCCTGATGAGGAAATACTTTCCTATTGTGGGACCTTTGGGCTGTCCATCCTTCAATATTGCATTTTCTTTCAGTTATTCCACAGTAAGACATATAAGTAGAACATTGCCTTTGTATATAATTAGACTGTAAAACCTCAGGTGTGTCATTCATAACATACAAGCCAAACTCGATAAGCCCGTCCTGCTCGTCTTCCTTTTAGCCTGTTTTGGTGAGCAGCTCTTCTCTCTTTCTATTCAGGGTTCAGCTTTTAATTGGTAGCAGCTGTTCTCTCAAGCCTCTGAGTGATGCGGCGCTCTCTTTATGCTGGTTGCATGATTGGAGACAAACCTCCAGTGTGCTACTGATTTCAGTCATGTAAAAAGAGTTTTCACATGTATTCCTGCATGCAGCTTATATTTAAGACTCAAATGGGACGACAATGCAGGATAAGTTAACTGCATAGCTATGTTTACTCAATGCTTAAGTTTCTACTTTACATCCATTGCACTGAGAAGTCTCTTCAGTCATCTGTGTAACGCCCATGATAACTCCAGCAGAGGGCACTTAAAGCTCAAGTATACAGTGTTTGGCGAGAGAGCTGCATTTTCATGAACTCTGCTACAATGATTCTATTTTCCACCAAATTAAACGATTCCCAGTCTTTTAAAGATGAGAAGCGCTTTTCACTGCCACTGATTTGTTGGATAAACACTGAGTGAGTTGAACTAGTTTCAGGGAGTTCCACCGAAGTTCTTTGGAAATACGTGTCTTGAGGCCATGAAAACATGACTACAGACTTGGAGCAGGTTTATCAGCCAGTCAAAAAAGAAATCTTCTGAGGATTAGCTGCAGCAAAGAAACAAATTGGTATTTATAATAGCGTGTGTCACAATGAGCCACACAAAGAGGAAAGTTGGGGTAATGTTTTAAAAATGTATTTTGTAAGTTATAAAAGTGCTTTACAGTGGAAGCCAGGGAATGGATTTAGTATTTAACCTCACTATTACACTAAGCTGATGTAGAGTCAGTTTTATTATGAACAGTAGGCTACTGATGGAATTTATTCAAGTTATAAGAACAGATTTGGTGTGCTTTACTCGACTATTTCCCTTTAACGCTACTCTATACTTTAGACTGCATTTTAAATTTGTGATATATGGTGATCTTTTAAGGTGCAGTGTGTATTAAACTGTATGTTAATCCATACATCCTCCATTGTGCCAAATGCGTATTTTTTTATTTTTTTTTTTAAATTGTATTTTTTACTCAAGCACAAACCTGAATGCGTGGACTTTTACTTGCAACGAGGTATTTCGACTGCGTTGCACTCTTAAATCTGGTCAAGTAAAAGATCTCAACACATCCTCAACCACAGAGTCTGGGTGCATTTGTATGACGACTCGGACATCAGATACACATGTGAGGAGTGTAACATGGGTCTCCTAGGTGGCGTCTCCCCTCTCTGGGATTAGCTGTCTTCTCTTCAGCACTCCCTGAATTCCATTCCGCCTTTTACTTTTTCGCAGCGCACTGCCCTGCTCTCTCTGCACAGGACTTCCCAGTGACTTTGCAAGCGCGCATTCAGCTCACTCCAAGTCCCAAGTTTTCGGAGCGCACGGGAGGAGAAGCAAGTTTCGGGGTCGACATTTTACGTCCTTAATAAAACAAAAGAGAAAGAAACCCACACATACACACAGGCAATCGCGAAAAAGCGGGGAGCTCTGTGTTACCTGTTGATGAAGTCCCACCGGGTGTGGGACGCAGAGGAGCAGTCGGGTTTGTTCGCAGAGAAGAAAAGTCTGTAAAAGGTGCACCGCTCCAGTGGCCAGGAGGAGTGAAGGACCTCGTTTTTTTTTTCTTTTTCCCCCAGCATTTGCAGCCTGTGCTGGGTTGGTGGAAAATGGGCACTCCGACCGCTTCGATCTGTGGACTTATCCTCTCCTTGGTACTCACATGCCAGCTGGTCACTGTAAGTAAACTTTCTATTTACTCCTTCTTTTCACTTTTAAACTCCACACTGATGATTATACGTTTCAGTCGCCCACTTAACTGACCCATAAAAACGTGTATCCCTACAAAGATCAGTACAAACTTACAACTCATATGACCTATTAAATGCAAAAAAAAAAACAACAACAACAACAATCTGTTGGTGTGACTATTTATGTTGGGTAAATGTGGATTGTGGTTGCCTGCTGCAGGGCTGCTCACATACAGGTGGCCTGTGCAGCATATTCCCGTCCACATATCAGCCTGTACTGTAAAGATGCTTTTAGAAAGTAATGGGACAAACCAGAAGCTGCTGTTGAGTGAAGCCGGGCTAAGTTTGTCCATAGAAACAAGCTATTCATAGTCTTCCTGGAGCCCACAGCTCCTAAACCTCCTCAAACTTTGTCAGGCTGCACTTTGCTTTGCCCCACACTGTCTGTCGGTTGCAACCAGTGTGTGCAGATTTTGACTGTGTGAGGAGAAATCTGAAAAGAAGAATGCCTTGTTCCTGGCATCACGCATTTGGGCTCACTGCTTTATTTTAGCCGCCAGGGATCCTTCAGAATATAAGCGAGGGTTTATTTGGAGAGGGGGAAAAAAATAATCATAATAATGACATTAAACTCACTAATTTCTCTACCATCCCAAATCTACTACAGATGGGAGAATTCACTGTATTGGGAATTTCTTCCTAAGTTCAGTCTTGTGGTTTTATTCATAAATGGCTGCAACCAACCATCTTCATTATTGATTAATCTATTGATTACTTGTTCAATTTTTTTATCAAAACATTCCTAGAATTACACAAGTTCCTGGAATCCAAAATGATCAGCTGCACTCTTTGGCATTTTATCTAAAGTAATATGCTGACATTACAGTTTAAGAACCACTTTGTCTTCGATCTTCTATAGTTTCGCTGTGATTCATATAGAGGATGACCATTGCTTTGGTGGTGCTCAGAATAGACCGCCCCCACCTTCTGGAAATTTCCTCTGGTCTCTCACCTTTATGCCCTCCAATAAACAGAGCTGTCATGGCTGAGATATCTGCGACACCTCAGTGTTGATTTGATCTGAAGCGAAGCCTTTTTGAACGATGGGACGCCGTGGCGGTGGCCGGCAGACATAAATCTTTCACATGCTGAGTCTAGAGTACGGCAGCAGTGATATGCCTGACGTTGGAAAAGCTATAGTGTTAAAAATTTTATGACTTCAGGGTATATTTAACATCCAGCGGTGACTCGCTATCGAGCGCCGAGTTTTTCCTGTAAATGAAATGATCTATCACTTTTAGTCGGTGCACGAAGTTGAAGCAGAACGTGCATTACTACCTGCGCCTTCAAAGTTGGCATGCGCTATGTGTCTTCAATATCATCGATCCACAGAAGCCATCCGGGCCCACAGAGGGCTATCATCATCTGTTGTGTGCTGACACTGGAAGGTAACAGGAGATGGCCTCTACACTTTTACCACAGCCTTGATTGACTACTAGGCCAACAATGCCAGTGTAATTGAATTATCTGGAACCACAAGCATCTGTTTCTTGCATTATGACTTTGAACTACAGCGGGCTTGCTGTCTCTTGATTCAATTAAGCACATGTGCTGGTGTTACTATGGGATCGTCATTCCTCCCTGCTGGAATGCCAGGGTCATGTGCATCAACTCAAACAATCAAAGTCAATAAAACTCTCAATGGGTGAGATCTCTCCTTAGAAAACCTTACTCATGTCCCGCTGCGGGCGACCAGCAGTGCTAGTGGGAGGACTTACCCAAGCCCTGCACAGCTTCATTTTTAGGACAAACGAATGATCTGTTTGACTCATACCAGTGAATGTGGAGTGATGAGGCCAGTGGTCTTTGCTTCTGGTCTAAATTAATCATATTTGGAGGCCAGAGGACTTTCGTTTTGGTGCATGACATCAGACCAACCACGAGCACTACTGCTGACAATTTTGGCACTGAGATCCCTCCCAGTATAGATTCTCACAAGTGTCCCTTGACTGAATTGGAGGGTAGACTGTGGTTGGGGGAGGGGCAACTTGGATTCCTATGACTATATAGTCTGCAGTGTGTGTCATGGCCTCTTTTGCACTGCGTGTAACTCGACTCCTTCATCTGGAGGCTAAATAATATGCAGCAACAGTTTGATGTGATGATTTATTTAGTCTGAGCTGGACTCACTAGGCGAGGTGGTCGGTCTCTCTGTGTGGCGCTTTGTCATTACCAGGCTACTTCCAGCTACCTGGTGTTTAATTCCCATTCAGAGTCGATGAGGACTCCATGGAGTTGCAAAGCACAGCAGTGCAAACACCAACTCCACTCCACAGTTTGAACAGTAGGGAAGGTCCACCCCCCCCCCCCCCCCCCCCCCCCCCCAAGACCCATTCACATAATTGCTTGAAGACTGGGTTCAGTAAACATTGCATTGTTGAATTATAGCCCCAGGAGAGAGGCCATCTTGGCTGATGGGACAATGCTGCACTGAACTGGCTCGCCTCCTCCTTCAAGCACATAGGCGCATATGGAGTGCAGGCCGGCAGGCTGGCATTTGTTGACTCTGCAGTGAGGTGTGACTAGAGGTCAGAGAGGTGAGGACTCTGAACCTGACTCTGTTTCACAGTTCAGCAGGGTTCCTCGTGATTTATTCACGGCCGAGATTAGCTGCTGCTCCACCGTTTCCTGAACTTTCCACTTTTTATTTGTCTGTGTGATCAGACACGTTACACTTCTCTGTTTTAAGTCTTTTCATGTTTGTGCTGCTTTGGCCTCCCACAGAGAAGTATTCCTTCTGTTGGTTTTGATTTAGTTTCTAGATTGGTTTTCATTTACAACCTTATTTTTGCCATAATTTGGGATGCTACTGTTTTCCATGCATTATCAAAAGTACAAATATGTACTCATAATAGATATAATCACACACTGTGTCTCAATTTATTGTCAAAGTTGCCAAAATCTAAAATAAGAGTTTTTTCCATTATGGATTGACATCATGGTCTCATCTCCACATCCGAAGTCATGTCCCTTTTTTTCTTATAGTTTCCAATCAGTGACAGTCTGTGTTTTTGTATTATTAATAGACTACAATCAATTCATATATGTTATCAAAAGAACCATATTTTCTCTCAAGTTCAGCGTGATTTGTGTGCTGCCACACACTGTAGGAATTTGGACTACAGGGATGCCCTAAAGCCTTTTTGATGAATAAAAGATGGCCCCACCCTTTCTCCGGGACACACCTTCACGCAGACACACACAGACCAGTGCCTTTTCACACTGCTTTGCCTCTTGGCTGGGGTAGCGCTGTGCTTTCATGCCCGACGTCGCGTCCGTGTCGGACAGAAGAGCCGACTCCAAACACAGCTGCACCTCGGCTGGTACAGCAGCAGCGCTGTACATGTGCTGACATGAGCGCACATACTCTGAGTACCGCCTGTTGTAACTAGAGTCCCACTCTTTCCACGCACACCTCTTCGAACATTTACATTTCCCCTCTCTGAAGTGCTCATGTGTGGATGGCTTTGTTTCAAACCACAGACTCACATATCATCCCCAGATCTGTTTGAAGGCTCTGTCACGCCAAGTGCCACTCTGTAATTAAATCTTCAAAGCTTTATATAAAGGGAATATTACGTTATAATGTACCTTTTTAGGGGGTAACACATTATAAGCTGTCAAACATCTCTGACTACCACATCTGCTTTTTATGTTCCCTTAGATAGCACAACAAGTTCAAAACATCTAAAAAGAATAAGATATTTTAATTTAATTTTCTTGTGTACCAAACAAATGAATGCCTCACTGATATGCCCATGAGCAAGATACTAAATTGTGTTCCGTTGCAGTATACAGTGAGCCCTGTAATCTAACATCTTTCCAGTGCTTCCAGGATTTCCTGGCATTAGTCATTAAAATAGCATGTTCACGGACACATTTGAAGTAAAAAAAAAAAAAAAATCTAAGACTCAAACGGTTAAATAAAAGCCCCTTGGCCTCTTCTTTTTCAGTGAAACTTACTTTTCCCTTGTTGACCAATAAAGTTGGGGGAGCAGTACCAGCACAAAGGCCATAAGTAGGGCAGACAAACTGATCCGAAAGGCTGGTCATGTTATTCTCAGTGAGTTGGAGACACTGGAGAAACTGCTCTCCGTCATGGACAATCCATCTCATCCACTACAATAGAGGGGCAGCAGAGCTCATTCTCCAACAGACTGATCCAGCTCTGCTCCCACGGGACTTCATTCATACCGTTCTCAGTCCAGCTGCACAACAACTCACCTTTCTGTAGCAGATAACATCCATGTTATTCCATGCAATAGTGTCCATTATGTTAATGGGAACTACGGGACCTTACTATCATTCCTTAGTATAAAATATATCCTTCCGTCTCTATTTCGTGTACATTTGTTCATGTGCTAATTCTGTAAATTTTTTTGCTTATACTATTTTTATTTTATTTTACTAGATTTTACTAATATTTTATTTATTTTATCGTTCTTTCACTTGTGGTTCTTAAGAGTGTTTTTATGTGCAACTAAGCTACTGTGACCAAGCAATTTCCCTTGTTGATCAATAAAGTTTATCTAAGTCTAAGTCTTAATTCTAAACTATATATCACTCTTCATTCCCGAGTCATGGAGCTACAGGTGCAATAAAACCGGCCCGGTTCATAGTGAGGTCACGGGATGTCTTGAGGACACAGCGCTGTCACCACGAGCAGTAAAATATGGGCAACGGTCAGAAAGTATTTGAGGCTAGCAACTGCATGTGTTGGCATTTCCCTCGTGGGCTCATGGTTCGCTCGAGGCAGCTACTGGGATATTGAACAAAGAGGAAAGTGACTGCTTGGTATTGGGTCGTCATTATTTTTTTATTTAATGTGCGCGTCTCTAATTTGATCAACTTTAATGCCAAGTGTAGTTCCGGTCCTGTGGAAAGACTGAGCTTTAAACCTAACAAGAGTCGTTCTGCCTGAAAAGACGAACAAAAGGCCTGCTAATAGACTGGTCCAGACTCTGACGGATTTCCCCATCTTAAACAGTCTTCTTCAAAATCTTCACAGGCTTCCTTTCACAGGCTGCACCATTAGAGATTCATTGAAATGCTAAGTTTACTGTATTGCACTTTCCCTTTGAAGGTGCTCCATCGTTGTCTGTGCCCTATTGTCTTGGCTAGGGGCATTGATGTCAAGTCGTTTTTACTTTTTGGTTAAAGGAGCTGCTCCTTTGTGTTGTATGGTCCCTCCCAGCATACAACTACTCTGATGGGGGTTGCTGCCCCTTTCACCAACTGCATTTTCGTGTGTGCTGAACAGATTTGTTTCCTTTAAGACTTTAAGCACGATAAAGGATTGTTATCATTCTTATTTCACCATTGTCTTTTAAACCAGGGTTGACCCAGACATCCTGTGAAGTGCTTATGAAAAATCCCCACCCTGGCGTCTTATCAGCAGTGATAATTTCTCAGTACCTGTGCACGGACTAGTAGCACCCTGCCTCCGCTTCCTCTCACTGTGCAGCAAGTCTCTACCTGTGAAACGAGAAGCCTTCCACTCTTGCAGGACTGTACTGTAAGCTACTAATTCACCTAAGCCACTGTTAAACCCTTAACGTTCACAAAGGAGGGTTGGTAGGTGGAATTTTGCTGGCCCCGGGGTGTGAACGGCTCAGTGAAAAGTAAATACCGAGCAAAATACCAGGCTTCCCATTTCCACTCACTTTTATTTAATGGTTGTAGGCAATAAGACAAGCCTGCTGTGCTTCGGGAGCTTAATCACCCACTTAACAAATTCAGGGATTTGTGTGTGTGTTTTAAAAGCAAGAGAAAAAGCCACGGGTGGTTACGGTTTTTCATGACGGACCACGGGAAATTTTGAAATTGTGAAAACTAGATAATCAGTTCAATTGTTTTCTCGGCTGGGAAGCTGGTATTACTGTATTTATTTAGAACTGACCTTTTCTCTTTTGTTGTATTTGGCAGCTAAAGACATTACCTGAAACTGTATTGTTTACCACTGAAAAGACACAGTTTGGAAATATGAACACATATGAGAAAGCTAGTGATTATTCTTTATCATATTTACTTATATAGGACAAATAATCGCTAAAATGTAATACAAGAACTATGTTGTTTCAGCTAGTGTTAGCTCAGTTAGCTACCTAGGTACAATCAATAAAATCTGTTCTGTTTGCGATATTTGCCATTTCATCCCTTTCAGATTTCAGTCTCAAACCAAGGATCGACATATTTGTGTGTTATCATTGTAAATTGTGGCTGTCGGCAAAATCATATAATATTTACTACTCAATACACTATGTTTGCTGTCTGCCATAATGTTTGTGTGTATGACTTCTGAGTGTGTAAATCACTGCGTTCTCAAACACACAAAGACATTTTAGTTAACAATCCCACCATGGAAAAAACAAACATCCAAAATGATCATTGCGATCCTCAATAACTGCCTTTAACGACATGAAATGATGATAACAAACGGCTGTCTGAATTTGCCGCAGGATGTTACCACAAAAAGATCAAACGCGTATGAGCGTCAGCAAAGTCTGTTGTTGAAGGCATTGCACTAAAATATTACTGATTCAGTGCTACACTGAACACTCCCTGTGTTTTAACCTTCACACGTCCATCTCAAAAGAACCATCAGTTGTAATTACTGGCCTGGGGCCCCAAGCACTTCCCTGCTTTGCCTGTTGACAAGCTGCACCTCTGCTTATATTGTGGCCATCAGAACTTTGTATGGCGGTATTGAAATGTAGCTCTGTAATGTTCATGTTTTCGCATTATACACCGATCAGGCATAACATTATGACCACCTTGCTAATATTGTGTAGGCCTCCCTTGTGCCTCCAAAACAGTTGTGACTCATCAGAGAATGGACATGGGTCTTCTGAGGGTGTCCTGTGGTGTCTGGCAACAGAATGACCTTTGGGTCCTATGGGTTGAGGGGAGGGGCCTTGTTCCAGTGCATCCCACAGATACCTGATCAGTTTGGGATCTAGTGAATTTGGAGGCCAGGTCAACACCTTGTGCCATCTTTCATGTGTTTTTAGTCGTTCCTAAACCGTTTCTCTGTGTGCCTGTGTCAGGCTGCAGAGGCTGTAGAGGCCCTCAGCATGGATGGGAGGAGAGCTGCACCAGTCTGGTCTATGTTATCATGTCAGCTGTCGTCCCACGAGACATAACAACTCTTTCTCTTTGATATACACTCTCTTGTTCTCAGAGGAATTTTCTCTGTTTTTTTTTTTTGACCTGCCTGCCCCCCCCCCCCCCGTCTTTCTGCTCATTTTCTGTTTTCATTCACCAGTTAGGTTTACTGTCATTCGAATCTCCTAACCTTACTGTGGTGAAGCCGTATTTATATCATATCTCTTGTGAAACTCATTTCTACCAGCCAGACCGCCTATTGCTCCAGAAACAAAGGAAGACAATTTGGACAAGTGGATTGCTCCATGAGGAGATATCTTTAGAGGCTTCTGAAAGCAAATGGGATTGTGGTTAAGAGGTTGCCAGCAGTCCATTGTTTTGATGCAGTGGCTCGAGATGGTTTGAAACTTTTGTCCCTTGCTGAGTCACCATCCTGTTCGGGAAATGAAACCTGGAATTATCTACAGGGCAGGAGGACCCCACTTCCCCTGAAGGAAAGTTTATTCAGGCTTTCCTGTGCGCAGTTCAGATGTCCTGCTCTAAATATGCCGAAAGAAATAACCCAGTGTAGTTGGTGTTTTTTCAGCCCCCATCTCTTGTTTTTTATCTACTTGAATGCATTCTTTCTCTGAAGTGTATTTGTATTTGAAAATCCCATAATCCTCAGTCATTGTAGTCCTTCTGTATTCATATCTCCACAAGCAGTTTTCTTATTTAAACATCTCTCCTGCATCTTGAGCCTTTGTTTATCATGCAGTTCAGATATAGACGCTCAGTTGTGATCTACTTCACTTGGAGCGTCTGTCAGCTGGTCACAGAGTGCATTTGCAAAGCTGCACAAAAGTTTCACAAGTTTTTATAAGCTGGCAAGTAACCTGCTGGAACTAAGGATTAATGAATTCCCCTGGACTTAATTAAGCCAAAGTACAAGCCCTTGTTGTTTGTTTTTTTTCTCTCTCAGCTAGAATGTCCATCACGGTGTGTTTTGGCCGAGTACAACTGCTTGGTTGGAAATATTTTCCTTCCAGGTTTGCTGCTTTTGAAGATGCATGTTCCCTGCCAAACTGTGCTGTAATGGAAAAAAAAGTATTTGATTCAGACACACACTCGTCCATAGAGTGTATTTTCTGATGAAAAATGAAACAGCAAATCCCACAGACTTTCACCTGATCTCAGGCTGTATAAATAAGGCACTGATCTGTGGATGCATCAGAAATAACAAATGAATGCAACGATTGCTGAATGCATCAGTTGTGCATCCTAATAATTAAATAAAAAGTTTCACCCTTAGTTACGGGTGATATGTTTCGTCAAGCTCACTGTGGCCTGCACATGCAGCTTAGCAGGCAAAATGAAAGAGTTACTACTAGAAATTTCTCAAATAATAGGTCTCTGGTTTTAAGCAGGAGGCAGCAATTGGGTATGTCTTCTTCAACCTGACTGGAATCGTTCAGATTTCTGACATTTATGTCAATTAAATTGGATAAAATGTATGTGTAACCAATACATCGGTCACAATACAACATGTGCAAAGCGTTTCTGCTGTTCATCGTCAAATCTGCCAGAAATATAGCAATTCTCCATCTCGTCTATTCTAGCTTTGTTCATTTTTTCTAACAATCATTTGAACTACTCATTGGTGTCATGTTTACTGTCTCTCCCAAATACTCAGCACATCATCTGAATTCTAGCCAATGTACCCCATATTGGCTAGAATTCAGATGATGCAAATAATTCAAACATGCAAATAATGACTGGAATGGCGGAAATAATCGGATCAAACACTGACATGATCATCCGGTGCGCCCAAGGCGATTATATAATTCATGTTTACTCTGATTATTAGCAATTGAACCACAATTGAACTGCTGTTGGCACATTGGATCATTTTCACTACTTCAGTGTGACTGGTAACCCACAAAAAACAAATTAAGTTTTTTAATCATGCACTTTATGGCCCTAGATTTAACACTTGGCTACTGGGTATTACTGTAAGATAGTTAGCTGGATATGCTAACAATTGTAGCTTACATTAGAGCATGAATCCATTCTTTACATGTTTGCTTTTTGAAAGGATAAAAAGACACCGGCCCCCAAAACCCTTAAAGTATCACTCTGCCCCATGCAAACCTCAGCATGTGCAAATTCCAAAGCCTGCCAGGCCTGTTGCAACAGTGGTAATGCTGATATGGCCTTCATTTTAGCCTTGCCACCAAAATGCATTGTTTTTAGGAAATCGGATGGAAGTCTAATAGCCAGACAGTCGCCTCTGTGTGAATAGATGCAGGAATGAAAATCAAGCTATTGATAAAAGAGGAATGTGGACCCGGTTGGTGGTTGAGCATTTCACCAGATTAAAATCACAGCTTCTCACTGGAAACCATCACTGCTGAGTCCTTTGATTATTTTCAAATACACTTCTATTGAAGCTGTTCCAGATCACCTTCTGGGAAACGCTGAGTGAAGCATATCAGATTTTATCTTTGTTCATGCAGTGTATTGCCAGTTCAATTCAAATAAATACAGAAACTTCTTAACTACCATGCTGACTAAAGTAGCTAAGCATCCATCATGTGCCCAGAGTCTTGATGAATGTACCTGGCAGGCATATTCAAGCTGAAGGTTGGCCTTGTAACGCAGTTGGTAAAGCAATGGGAATTTCTGTGGTTTCAAGCTAAAGTGGTTGTATATAATTTTCTCTCCACCCAAACCATCTGTTGATTCCGTGGAATGAGAAGTCTTCTAAATACTCTTCTTAAAAACTCTGTTTATGTACTCTTGAATGAGTGAAACTGTTTGATCAGAGATGACATATTGAGGAATATACTGGAAAATCTCTCATTTGCAAGTTAATTTCTGACACATCGGTATTTAACTTTAGTGGAAACACGAGTCAGATGGTGTTGTCAGTTGAGACATAGTGTTCAGAGTGAGCAGTATCTTTACAATACCAGATCACTGAGGGTTTAGTTATTGAAGAGAAGCTGACGAGCATGACAGCTTTATTTAATAAGTGCACGTAATTTCTACATCCATTTCAGATTTTTTTTCTTGGTTCTCTTTATATTTACACGAGGTACATGTATTGAATCTTCTATTCTAAATTAGAGACCTTGGTTGTCGTTGATGTTCTTTCCATGACAAATAAAAAGTGGCCTCACTTTTCTCCCTGTCTTCAAGCAGGCAGCACCTCCAGCCAAGTCAGGCAATTATTGCTTTAAAAGGGGTAATTAAATGGTTCTTCACCCGAACTGAGGCCTTGTGTGATTTATGTGAGCTGTGCACACATAGAGGATGCTCTTTCAGCTGTGTCAGGACGGAGAGGCCCCGTCTTTCCTACCATGCCCCACCTGCTGCGGCTCTATTATGACCCTGTCATGGGTGCAGGGGGTGGAGATGAAGGCACACTGGGGAGAAAATTTGGCACAAACACCAGACTGCAGTCAGATTCTCTGGCACTGACATCAGTCTTGCCTGTGGGCGCATGGTTAACCTCGGTCTGGTGTTTCATTAAGGTTTTCCCAGCACAGGAATAATGGAAAACACGATTAAGGGGGAGATAGATGAAGGAGGAAAGTTGTTTTTTCATGCATATTTGTTATTTAGAATGGGTCTGCCAGACGGGCAGAGATCGTGGTCTGATCAGGCCTGCAGCAGTGTCTTTGCAGAGTAGTCAGCACCGCTGCAATCCAGAGTTGGAGCTTGTCCTTCTAATGTCACACACCAACAAGCAATATAGATCCAGTCTAATTAAAAACATAATGCAACAATTCTAAATGCCCTGCTGACCTGGTCTGTCTCGCTTCCTGTTTCTGACATGTTTGCTCATTTCGAAAAAGAAAAATCTGCCTTTTCCACGTCTTATTGCTCAACACGTTCAAATGTCACCCATGAATCTACAGTGCATATGTAAAAAATGTGACAGGAAGTCAGCATTTAAAGCCTGATGCATGAATCACATATTTTTCCAATGAATGGTTGGGCTGGTGAACCTTAGCCCTTGAGCTCGGTCTTTTTAAACATCTTAAATAGTTAACAACAGCAATAAGTACAATATTTATAGCATTTATTAAAAACACCAGTATGTGTTATTTTTTTAGTCTAAGGGATGGCATGCATCGTCAGTCGTGGATCATCCTGCTGTCGGCTGGCCTCCTGGGCAGGAATGTGATGATGTGAATACCTTAAAGATCACTTGATAAAATGCCAGTAAAAGCAATTATGATTTATTTTATTTTATTGTTTGTTTGTTACATGTTTCAGCCCGCATCAACGGGGCGAATCATGGTAGATTTGTTTGTTTGTTACGTGTTTCAGCCCGCATCAACGGGGCGAATCATGGTAGATTTGTTTGTTTGGCTCGTGTTTCAGCCCGCATCAACGGGGCGAATCATGGTAGATTTGTTTGTTTGGCTCGTGGTTATTAGTTACTATATTAGTTGTTGATAGACATCGAATGGTGAGGAAAACAGGGTTGTGCAGTGGCGGTGTGGAGGGGGGTGACTCCAGGACGCTGGAAGTCACTGTTAAGCCTTCTTGAGGTGTCGTGGGCCTAACTTAACGAAACATCGGTGAAAGGAGGTGCCCACTTGAAAACCCCAATGACATGCTGCATACTGCTGTTGTTTAGGCCAGGTTCCTGTTGTCTTCATATTGCTTGGTAGCTATGGTTAGCTGCTGAGCGGGCCATACAAGCCAGCAGCGTTTAGTTAGTTTATGTTTTACAATGTTTGAATTATCCTCTGCTGCTTAATGGGCTTACAAGCCAGCAGCTTTTAATTAGTTTATGTAGATTATAGGTTAATTGTCATATCACAAGACCGTAGGTTTGGTAGGGTTTCTTAGTTGAACAGGGCCTTTAAATGTGTTTTGCCTGGGATCTTGGCACAAGGGATTGTAACATCTAATCCTGTGTATTACTGAATGCTATTCTAGCATTCTTATTCACGCAATAAAGTCATGTCCTTGCATGTTATGGATTTACTGTAAAGTGTCAGAGAGGTCAGACGGAGCGACGTAACCTTACTGGAGAAAGCTGAGTCCTAAATTATCCTCTTTTTTCCTTGAAAGGTCAGCAGACTTGTGCTGGCTTGTCCATTAGCACAGTGATGAGTCACACATAGGGCAGGCTGCAGTTAGTTTCACGGCCTTCCTTTCTATACCCGATGTGTTCCCTTCGCTGATTAACCACCATGCTCAGTGTGTTTTCTCACAGACACAGAGACCCTTGCCTATAATTACCTCTTATTATAGTAGGAAATAGATCCCTCACATCTGCTTCCAATGAATGGGCAGGTTAGGCCTCCTGCTTTCTTGTATTATTGCATAAACCCCTGGCGAACAGATGTCTTTGTAGGTGTGAGCACTCAAATTAAGGCCTGTTGTTGAATTATGAGGACAGGTGAAATTCGTCTGTCAGCCGTTGAAAGGAAGATACTTCCAGACTTGTTTATGGTTGTCAGATGTTGGCCCTCAGGTTTGTTGTGTTGTCGGCGCAAAGCCAAACGTAAGTGTCCGGTATAGATTTGAACCTCCTGCGACATACGTTTCAAACTGCTCAGAGTGAATGTCTGTCGCAAAATAGACTTGTTCACAGAAAGGCTCAAACCTACTAGAAACCATTGCAACTAAAATTATGGAATAATGTGTCAAAGAATGCTCATCTGACCCACCTTTTTTAGGTTAACTGCTGACTTTTATGTCCTCCTCCTGGCTAATGGCAATAAGAGCTTTTTACACCATTAAAAAGCCTCTGCTTGTAGAGTAAATGTCTGCGAAGAGTGGCCTCAATAAACATTTGTGGCGCTAATTAGCTGCTCAGGGGTGGATTTATTACTCATTAGCTCACAAACTATATATATATATATATATATATATATATATATATATATATATATTATAAGAACTTTCTATTTGAAGCCGCTATGAGGAAACTTGATTTAATCGCGACCTGTGTCTTTGTTTTGGCCAACTATTCTATCGATTAAGAGAGAGATTAACTCAACTGTTGAACTGACAGTATTTGGACACTCAAAAAGTAGCACATCCAAATTAATGTTTGTGACTTATTAAAAAATAAATAAATAAATGGTGATACAGCCTAAGTTATTTGACCGGTGAGTTGGGGACCTCTGTACTCTTATGTGCTGTTTATGCTTCTGCGTCAATATGATGCAGTAACAATGGCAGATCCTACGCAGCCTGACGTACACCTCCCCAGAAATGTAACTATGCGCTGCAGTGACGCACACCTCAAGAGCTGTGATTGGTCCGCTTGGCAGTAGCATATTTTTGCTTTTCTATTTCCGGCTTTTTCAAATTGATTGTTATGGATCAATATAGATTTAACACATCGAGGAAAGGTTAACTGAGGAGGTTCGAAGATACAAACATTTGTGTGGCTCATCTTCGCCGAAATTTTGGCAAGTGAAGCAGGAAGTAGAAACAACAGTTAACCCAACTGGCAAAAAAGACAACGCCGACTAGCATTTGGGTTGAGTTTTCACAGAGCGAGCCAGACTGATGAGTGCACACTGGCGTTGGCTACGTGCGTAGGTTACGGCGTCTATATCCCGCAGAGGCATAACGCCCTATAGCAAGCTATAGCAACATGATTTGTTGTGCGCGTGAGGTTCATTGTGTGTTCATGTGATCATGGAGTCAGGGTCAATCCTAGGTTCTGGGGGCCCCTAGGCAAGATGCATGCATGCTATCGGAGTTATGCGGTATTATTAATGCACTGTAGGGCCTTCATAGGTTTAAGGGGATTTAGTGTTATCATTGCAAAATATGCCAAGAAGTAGCCTTTCTTTCATAGGGCCCCAAACAGCCTATCACTACACTTTTTGAAAATCCTTAACTGTTAACTAGCAAGCTCAGTTGGTAATGAGACCGTATTTATTTTAAAGCATGCATTTGTGCTTTTGACCTGTATTTTGTGTAAAGAGCAGTGTGAAACAAAAGTAGACGGAGTAATCAGCTTGCAGAATGCAACCGCTTTGACCAAGGTTGAAATAAATCAGCGCAGCTTTTCAACCCCTTCTCTTTAATGAACAGGTCAAATGAACGGTCATTCTAATTTAAACGAATGGCGTACACTTCATTATACAGTATGTTTGGACCAAAACTGCTTGATCTGTAAATCTGTAGAGTAAAGAATAAGGCTACTCCATTTTTATGATTATCAAGATGCACTAAGTGTGCATCACTTTGATCTCACTTTGCTCATAGATAAATCTAATTGTTCTTCTACCATGGGAGTATTTATGAACACATGGAAAGAAGTAATAGTGACATGCCAAATCTGCTGACATATGGTAAACTTCCAGTTACTGTTTTCATCTGTTTACACTGTAGTGTCTGCTGTGTTTGCATGTAGGTATTGTTCTGCTTTGAACATGCGCGCGATTTATTTTTGGCGCTATCTTGTGGAGGAAGGCTAAGTGATGTAAAGGAAGTGTTTAATTTAGCCTAGGGATTTTATCTGGCACTCAAAGCGTAAGATCCTGTAGGCGTGGTCCTGTCTGGGGGAATTCCATCCCTTTAGTCCGTCAGGCAAAATGGGATCAGGCTTACTGAGTTTCTCTTTTATCACAGTCACATGCACGTGTTTGTGAACTTGTTTAGTTTTTGTACCTGTTTGCGGTTGCAGTCTGAGGAGCATGTAAACCAGACCTGTTTAAAGATATGATATTTATGATCTTGTTATTTTATGAATCTGTGATTCATAGGTAATCAAATGCTTTTGCTTTTTGTCTTCGTGGCGGGACTGGTGAATGATCCCTGCAGGGAAACAGTCTAGACAGGAAGATTCCCAGACTAGGTGAATTAAAATACAACCGGTTTTATTGCTGATGCAGTCGGGAACTAAATACAGAATGTAATAGCTTTTAACCATGACTCATACTGAAATGTTTTATCTCTGATTAGACGGGATAGGTGGCACGGGATAGGAAGAAGCATTAACAACAGGATACCATATTCAATCCTTCAAACTTCCAGACTTCAGATTTCCACAGATTCAATTGTAACCCCTAAACTTAAAGGATAAAATGAATGTCTGTGGCTTTGTGAAGTAATTTTTTTTTTTTGTGCATTTTACTAATAGCTATTGTCCTAGATGTCAGGCCTGCAAAACTGTAAATGATTCAAGAAGTCTTAAGAGGCTCTTGCTGAGACCCTTGTTGACCTTGGACAAAAGTAATGACGGGACTACTGTTTATCTCTAATCCAGCAGCTTTTTCCCCGGTCGTCATTCATAACCATATCTTTATCCTGCACTCTCTCAGTTTGCTTATCCAAAGTCTGCTCAGAGACTTACTAAGGTTTTGGCTGGCTCGAAATTCCATACTTGCTTCTAAAGTTGGAGGCAGTGCAACAGTATAAAGAACTTCTTGTGAGACAATTCAACTGCTAAAACAGCAGCTGTCAAAACTTGTTAAAAGTTTTAGCCAAGAGGTTTTTCCCTCATGAATTCTTGCCATTAACAAGGGGGCTGCTTCTGTCCTGCCAAATTAGGATGAATGCCGAAGGCACATTTATGGGCTTCCACAGATCTAGAAGTTGTAAAACATAGAAAAGATGAGAATGAAACACAAGCCCAGTCGTATATCCAGGGCTTATGCTTTGTTACACATGTAAATTGATTTTATTGTGTACATAACGTTGGAGTTTTCTGATTGGCCAAAACAGAAGCACTTGTCACCTGGAAAATCCAACCTTCACAGCACTCAGATTCCCCAGATCCTGCTCCTTGAACCATCCTCCAGAGGATAATCCGATTCTTTGCAAGCAGCCTGCCCCTTGATCCTTTGTCGGTGGGGTGACAGAGGGAGTTTCGGTCATGAGTTTAAAACTGTGAATAGAGGAGGTGAGAGCCAATCAGAATGAAGGCATTTCATGCCGTCAAAGTGGGTACCTGATCCCCTTTCTCTGGCTGAACCCAATAATTGGCTCCAGGAATGTTCACATTTCTCTGCTTTAGGGTATCGTTAAAGCTTGCCTTTTGGAGAGTGGTTAAGATTTGCCTTGATCCTTGGATTGGGGTAAATAAATGACTTCCCTCACCAAACATAGAAGACAACCTGCAGGAAAGTCCCTTGTGAGGCTGAAGCTTGAGGTCACGTCTCTGCTTGGGAGGCTGCGGGTGGATGTGCTTCAAAACATTCATGTCTATTTTTGGTCATTAGAAATCATGCACTGTCAAAACATAATTTCTAAATCACTCCATTCCAGGCTGTAGTAGAAAGCAAAGTGAAATCTAGTATAAACAGAAAACTGCGTCCGAACTGAATTACACTACTGCTGAATGGAACTTGCCAATCTGGTCAGTTTTCATGTGTCGTACAGATGTAGAGGTGTGCCAGCATGCTCAGCAACAGTTGGCTGCGCCTTACACCGCTCGCAGCACTCTCTGAAACATGGCTTTCTTCAGTGTTTATTGGTTCTTGTCCAGGCCTAACCTCAAATGGGGGGGGGGGGGGGGTATGGAGTTTTACTTCAGGAAGAGTTATGCACAAAAGCATCTTTCAGAATGCTGGTCATATATAATTCAGGTTATTATGCACCACAATTAAACACATGGATGTGTGGAACACTCCTAGCTAGGTTTAGATAATATGAAGTGGTTATACGTTACAACACAAAGTTTGTAGCTGTCCCTTCACTGCACCTTACCCCCTGTTCTGTTCTGCCCCACACTGCCACCAGGGCCTCTACAGGGGGGTGTAATAACACCTGCGGCTACGCAGCTACTGAGGTATTTTTATCTCCCCTGGAATTCCACCTCTGTTCTCCTAGTAGATCTCCTATCTTAATAGCATGGGAACTGAGGCAGTAGTGGTCCTTGACACAGATTTGTGCAAGTCACCTGCCTCACTATATTTCATTCGTTCTTGCTGACATACAGAATCTCTACATTTAATCAGTGTTGGATGCAAGCCAACACCTCTGCCTTTGAGAACTGCTAGTGGTGTTTAGCCACCGGCAGCTGTTTCGCAGCGTCCATCGCTCTTCTGGAATTAAATTTCTCACCATAACCGGTTTTTCACCACTTTCACGAGTTATATTCTTTTCCGACTCTCGTTTTGAAGCAGATCCAACCACAAAAGGGCACATTACTTGGAAAATATGCTGACATTTGGAACAGTAACGGCCGATCCATGAATGGCTTTGTGTGTGTTGCTGCGGAATTGGTTTATGACATTGTTCTGCCAAACATACTGTACGCAATGTGGCAGCAGCTGGCGGTTGATGAGTTATTTGTAATGATCCATAACTGTGACTACAGGACCGAGTCCAGTCATAGCACGTTCCCATGTGGATTTTAATTTTGTCTTCAGTGAAAGAGGAGTCAGCGTACTGAGAGTGGCCTCAGATCAGTCACAGATGGTCCACCTATACTTAGAGTGTCCCTCATATGTCTCTGCAGTTAGTAGTGTTTGATGGTGTTCATGCCTATTTCTTGCTATGCAAGGTTTATAATGTCTACTATACCGTCTTGGATTTTTAGAAAGTGAGAGTGTACTCCAAAAATTAGTAGAATGGAAAATAATGTAACAACAGTAATACTGAATGTTGTTTATGCCTGAAGACAAAATGAGTCATATTTTGCTTACTGTAATATCAAATGATCCTCCAGTCTAAAATGGCCATATGTAGAAAATATGCTTCTGGTTTCTTCCTAATCGTTGCTTGGAGACGCCTAAGCCACGATAATCACATGGATATTTAGTTTAATCTGGTAATTTGGTAGAAATGTTTAATTTTAGAGAACCCCTTTTATGCCTGTGTGTGGGTTGTAATGAAAGCTAACCTTTTGTTGTTGCCCACGGATGTTTTGTGCCGTTCCGCAAGAGAGGCCAGGCTGGATCAAATTTTTACCATGCTCCCTTTGTCTACTCCCACTTTTGACTTTCCCATGGCGCGCAGGTTAGCAAAAAACAGCTGTCAGGTAATTTCCATCGGAGAGGATGGAGGAGGCTCTTGAAAGGCAAGGGCAACCTCTGAATGCCTTCTCTCTTTCGTCTCTTTGATGATTTTTTGTCAACATCAGACAGCAGTGCCTTGTTTGCTCTGGAGCGCAGAACATCTGGAGGGGAGCGTAGCTGTCTTTTAAGCCACGATCTCTGTTATGTTGATATTAATGGCATAAACAGCTGAGAATTAATATTTGTGTTCTCCCAGCCCGTCACTTCGGTTGACTTTATTTTTTAGTCTTGGCAGAGCGAGCTGAGGCTATTGCTGGAAAAGAAAACGTGGGAAAAAGGGAGCAGATCTTTGATGTGCAGATGGCGCCCAATGAAGAGTTCAGTTCAGATAGCAGCAGCTTTTGTTGTGATGTTCGAAGTCAAAGTGCATCTTGGGTTTCCAAACAAAGGCTGTTAAGAGCTCAACATCTTGGAACGGCTTTGCGTTCCAGAAACTTCACCATGGTGCCCCGCAAATCCCAGTTAATTATGAGATCGCCATCCCAAACAGAGTGACCTTGGGAACTGGTTGAAAGTGGCTTTAACCTCATGAAATTACTTCCTACGGCCAGGACACCTGCAGGGTATTCTCTCCCTGATCAGAAGGCCTGGAAGCTATTCTGTTCTCACAAAGTCAGGAATTTATTGTTGTCAACTATCAGATGTTTCATTTCTGCACCTGACTGGTAAACTGCACATACGTTGCTACTGCAGTGATCCAATTTGTTTCAGAAATGGCTGCAGAAGCTCGCATGCTTTTTTGTCTACTTCGCCTGCTTTTCCCACGCTGTGTGATGATGAACTAATAGTGTACGATACGCGGGGGTGAGGGGGGAGTTGACAGACTGAGCTAGTTCTGGCTTGTGATTATGTGGGACAATGCAAGTGCGGCCAAGTCAACAGGTGGTGTCAGATGAGTCGGTCCTGAGGCGAGAATGAGCGAGAGAGGAAGAGAGGAGGGAAAATCTGCTGCCATCAGTGTAGAGAAACCAGAGCTTGATCACAGAGCCATCACACAGCTGTTGCTACTTCCTTTCTAAAGCTTAACTATGGCATAGCAAGCCTGTAAATCAGCTCACACAAATCTGTCATTATGTAAAAACAGAAACAGATCGGAAAAATGTGCTTTTTATATATACGTATTTTTGGAATGATAGTGTCGGTCCATCACTAGATTTTGGATAGCTTTACCTGGAATAAGACATTATAGTAACAAGACATGGGAGCCTATTGACTTTGGTTGTTTTGTCGTGAAATTTATCAACAACTATAGAATGTATGGATTACTTTGAAATTTGACAGAGATATTCATGGTCAAGGTAAATTCTAGTAACTGAAGTGATCGAGCTTTTAGAACAAGCATCACTACTTTCAGAAAATCTGCTCAGTGGATTGGCCACACTACTGGCATTGCTCCAAGATGTTCAGTTCAATTGGATTGATCAAAATGAAATTTTTAACAGATATTCAAGGTGCTTAGAGCATAGCTCTTAATTGAGTTTCATAATTGCCCTGACGTTTCCTCTTGCACCACCAAAATCTGAATGAGTGCATTACTGTGAAATTAGTAACAGACGCTTGGTCTCAAGAGGATGAGTCCTCATAATTTAAGTGTTCCAGTGACTTTATATCCAGCAGCACAATCAGGTCAAAATCTCTGTATCCGGTGAGACATCTAAACATCTGCTGCTGGCCACACTAGCTAATGAAATTTTGTACAAGTACTCAGGTTCCTCAGAGGCTGAATCATAACTGCTTTGGGAATCCTGTGACCTTTCCTCATCCTTTTCATATGAAATGACAAATGATGATTTGATGGGTTTGATAGATCAAATTTAGTAAGAATACTTCAGGTCAGCCTCAGGGTGAATTGTAATACCAATACTTTATTTATAACCGAATTATACCTCATAATATTAACTGTTACTGCATGTTAGCATGTCGACATTTGGCTCAAACCATTACAGCGCCAAGCAACAAGTGTCAAGTTGTAAAAAGGTGATGCTTGTGTTCTGCGTGCATATACTTATGATGTATTCAAAAGCTTACTAGCACTCAGAAACATGAAATTATAAAGTATATGTGGCGTTTTCTTCAGGTCTAAGGTGTAATGTAACATCCTCTACTAAAAATCAATAGCTCTGCTTGCACAAGGAATTCCACGGTTCTCATTTATTGGTTCCACGCAAGTGAAGTACGTCTTTGTCCTGAGGCGTTGCTATACTTCACTGTCAGCTAAAATGTTCAGGCACCTCAGATCACTGATCCCACTGAGTTCCTGTGGGACGAAAAGCAGACTTCTTAAGTGACACAGCAGAGCTTTCAAAGGGACTCTTTCTGTTATAAATAAACAAGCCGGGGCTGGCCGGGCCGGAGATGCTCTTCCCCTCAGCACCTCGCCTGTCAGCTGTCGTTTGGGGGAAACTGTAACTGGCCCCCCGGCCCCCTCCTCCCTGCAGGTCACTCTCTCAGAAACGTTACCGGAAACACATGCGCTATTTATAGACCCTCCGAATTACTGGCTCAGTGTTTATGTTTGGTGTGACATGAATGATTTTTTTGCACTTACACGTGCCCTTTAAAGATTCGACTAGCACTACTCTTTGCTGCAAGTTAAACATTTTATCTCTGACTGGTTGTACCCACTAGCACATAAATGTCTATTGGAATATTTTTCTCACAACAACAACGCAGTAGTTTTAAGAGCTAAACCTCCAATCTAGTAAATTGGCCTTTCCCACAAACCACAGAGCCCTATTAAAAAAGAATAGGTTCATTCCCGGCTGAAACAGTAGGCTGATAACTGTGTGCTTCTGAACGGGGTGTGTTTGTGTGCATTCCTTAATACCTACATGTGTAAATAAGGGCCGATTTCGAGGCTTTTCTTCATTGTAGGTGGTGGCCTTTAGGTTTCACAAGTGAACGAGCTGTGGCAGTGATTCTAGGTGGTCTGTTAACGCAGAGTCCTGCTGGGGTGATAATTGAAAAGGACGTGTTTCTGTGGGTGTCAGCTGGGGCTTCACGCCTCGAGATGTTTGAGCGGAATGTGGTCACGCTGTATTACCACCCACCCCTCACCCCCCCACTATGAAAATACAATTTTAAAAGACATTTTATCTACCTGTAAAATAGCCTGAATATGTGTCACTTAGGAAATTCCATGCTTAGTTTGTCCTTGTGACAAGTTAATATGAACTGCTCTGCTGCCTTTTTGTTTAAGAATCACCAAACAAACTCAAATGGAGGAACTTGGAAGGATTCGCTGTATGGCGTATTTCAGACTCCTGTCGTTTTGCGATCGCAGAGGCTAAAAAAAAAGACCATCACAGATAGCATTTCATTCAGCGTTTGGCTGGGGTGTCTCCTTTCACAGCAGGCTTACGATCTCTGCTCTCTGTCTGGCCGTCGTGTCGCCAGGCTGTGACCTTTGGCCTGAAATACATCATGGTGACTCAACCCCAGTTTGCAAGATATGCTCTTTGGGGCTTGACTCGCATAAAATACAAGATATGTCTAAAGGATTCTTTAGTCTTTTTATTTTTAAAACTTTTGAAAAAGTTAATAAAAGTGTACTTGTGGGATGAGTTAGGCAGTCACACAAATGTGCTTATCTTTCTGTGAGAATTTTAACTTACTATAATTTTAATTGTGTTGTAAACACCAACCCTTTGATGCGCTAAAGCAGGCTTAAGTATAAGATGAGCTTTGTTTTAAATTAGGGTACAATTAGGTAGAAGATTTTGCAATCATTTCCATGTGTACACATGTGTACATGGTAGGTTAATCCCTTAGCAAAGGAAAGAAGAAGCTCATCGGAAAATACCTTCTTTTTTTTTTTACTTTAATTGTAGCTCTCTAGACAGCCTTTCTCTCCTGTGTAGATGCACATGTCTGAACAGGCCTGCACAGGCTGGAAGCTTTTCTGACATGCCTCCCTAAACAGTGAGTGTTAGTGCAAAGAGAGAGGAGCGTGCGTGATGTTGTGTGGCAGATGCCAACTAGCTAGAGATACTGCTTGCTTTCCACATGGAACAGAGACAAAATAACAGATTGCTTGTCTGATTTGTTTGTTAATCTCAAGGTGTGGCAGGTATGACTTTGCTTGTGCACAGTGCTTACACAATGTCAGAAGTGATTTAGATCCCCATGCTTTCAACATTCACCATTTAAAGGTAAAGGATTTTACACAACTGAGTGTGTTTACAGGACGTGTGAGCGTGCTATGCTGCTGTATATGTAAGAAATGTCGAATTAAGTCTTTTGTGGCTTCACAGGAAGCTGAATCAAGACTGACAAAGAAAAAAAGGGGAGATGGAAAGAAGGCTCTGCTAGATTATGAGCAGAAACTTGAGCAGGCTTGTGGTCAAGCTGGATTGTGGGTGATTTTAATTTTTTTTTAAATGATGTTCCCTGTGAGTTTGTCAGTTTTGGTGGAGTACTAGTTTAACTTCTGCTGATCTTATTTGAGATTCTTGTATATCTGTCTTGCTGTCAACACATAAATCTTGCTCTGTAATGCATTTATCCCTTATGCTATCGGTGCATTATACCCATCGTATTGCAAATCCCAGAATCCAGCTGGAAAGATAGCATGCATGCCTAAACAGTGGTAGATCCAGTGCTTATTTCCGCCAGGAGACCAAGATTATTGTAAAATGTATGGCATGACTGTTGTGTGGGTGAGGGAATGAATGACCAGGGGGAAGATGTCCAGGCAAGCACTCCAAGTATGTGTTCAAAAATGTGGATTTATTGTTCCCTATTTACTCGCTGGCCCCCTTCCCTTCCTTTCTGAGAAAATCCGGTGCGGTCGTTGCACCCACAGTATTAGTCATGGAACACTTTGAGAAGGCAGTCCGTGGATGTTGTCAAAGAGTGTTTGTCTGCTGAATGAGGAGTCTCCTTCCACTTCCTCCCCATCCAATCACTTTGGATTAAACCCTGCAGAAATGTCACAGAGTTGCGGAGAGCTGAAGGGCCTCACTCAGAGGGCCCTTTATCCGGGCAGCGGTTTAGTGTCAGAAGTGGCAGTTTGTCAATTCACCGAACACTCTCAGCAAGGGTTAAACACATAGGAAACTCTGTTTCATTCACACAAGCATACACACAAAGCTGTCTCTGTCTCTTCCAGTTTCGTGGTCAAAAATGCTGAGATGCACCTGCAAGTGTGTGCAAAAGGAACATTTCTTGTGGGCTTATCCTTTTGCCTCCTTCTCATTCATCACTTTTTCACGACACAAGGCCAAGTCTATCGTAGAAACTCCTCCACATGTGACAACCATGTGTTGTTGTTGTATCAGTGGAATCAACACCCAAAAGCTCTTGAAAAGGCACCATGCTTTTATCTTCTCTTAATGTATTGCAGTCTATTCTTGCACCTTCATCCTGCTGTTTAGAGCATCCAAATCCCTGATTTTATATGCATGCACATGATTTATTTTTACAACATCAAGGTGTTTTAATGGATTTGATTTAATGCAACTCTGCTGATACTCCCACTCTTCAGATAGCAGTGGGTCAAGTGCAGGGAGTGCAGGGATCCTGCTGCTCAGGCCTCACTGGTGCCTGGTGGTGCTTTGTGGGCTCGTTCCTTTCAGCCCACTCTACCCAAAAAGAAGAGTATGTGTCGAGCTTTCATCCACTTAATTCTCTAATGCTGCACTCTGCAGTTTACATTCCATTCCTGTTTAGTACATGCTGCTACTTCAAGTCTAAGCAGATATTGTTAGGCTTTAAGAGGGAGAGAGTAAAAGAGTGAGGAGGGCTGTTAGGAAAGCATGGAGGGTCAAGGAGGCTGAAAGGTCACAACCTGGTGTTTAAATTAATAGACTGGAATAAGCAATGTTACATTTTTCATCTTTCATCCTTCTGTGTTTGCATACCACGCTCTCTGTCATTAGCTGATAGGCCGTGTGTAAATGCTAAACATCTGCAGTCGCTATCTGTTAACAGTGTAATCTATTTTCATGAGAGAGCGTTGCATTGCTTGCCTGAGACTTGCATGGAGCATGAGCTTGGTCGAGCTTCTTCTTTTCTTAACAATCTGGCTATGTCTTTAAGATGTTTCTCACAGATTGTGCTGCAGCTGCATCAGTGGGTTTATTAGCAGAGTGGGCGAATCGAGTCCCCTGAAGAATTATTCTCACGCTTCCTCTGACAGGCTTTGGATGTCACAGAGATGTAACCAGGACGGGAATGTTGGCGTGTGGGTGTATGATAGTGTGTGCCTGTTTGTTCAAGGCTGTGTAAAACTGTAGGTGTGTATTAGCGTGTGCTACCACATGCCAGTGTTTGTGTACACTCTACACTGGTAGAACTGTACTACTGATTTATATTTCAAAGCTTACTGTAGTCATCGTTGTTTTGCTCAGCTTGCCTCCCACTATTTTGTGCATGTTAACTCAACATGTGGTATCTTAACATAGAGCAGGCAGCCATCTAGCTGGCATTAAAGAGATGGTAAACATGAATATGCTAATACACCAGTAGTTCCCACAGACGTATTGTGATGTTGATTCAAAACACCCTTATGATAAAACATTTAACTTGGTTACTTAGCTAACAAATGGTGTTAAAGCTATGGAGAACTCTAAATGCTGAGAACAACTTTAAGAAAATGAAGAAGCATGCAAATCTGGTTAGATGTTAATAAGCTGTGACTGTGAAATCAAAGAAATGGGCTTGCGGCGTATGTGTACATGCTGAGTAGCCAACTCGTGTTTTTAAGCGGATATGATAGCATGTCTCCAGCTGCAAGATTCAAGTTGCACAGCTGACTGTTGATCTGTCTTGAAAGGATCTTGGCCCAGTTATGCTTTTTTTTCCCAGACCGTTTTACTTCTCTCCCATTGCATATCATTTGTTCACAGACCAAAATGCATTTATTTCCACTGGTTCAGGTTAACAACAGCTGGATAAACTTCAGAAGTCTACTGACTCCCTCAAGTATCACCTGTCACTCATTATTCTAGGATCCAATGTTCATTGTTTCTAAAGTGACTATTACATTGTTCTGCAAGGCAAATATTGTGTATTGTGAACAGAGCAATTCTTAAGTAAACACTGGAATTCCTTTGGCTGGAATGTGTGTCTACGTCATATATGTGTGTGTGCATACATGTGCCTGTCTGTATTTTTTAGGCATATACCTATGTCCCACTGGAAATGGCAATGAGTTACTAGAGCAAGGAGAGCTTTGGAGGGGGGTGTCCTCTGGGTGGGGTGCAGTAAAGAATTACAGAGTCCGTCAAGACCTTTATCTCGAGGGAGAAATAACTTTAACACCCCAGACGTGTCTCGACTCCAGGACTGAGAGTAAAGGTCACACCAGCTTTCTGAACTAGAATGCGGTACCATAGTGAGAAAGCGAGTTCATATGTGGTTCCTAAGTCTTCCTAAGATGAGACCAGACAGACATTCTCAAACAAGTGTAGCTTAACATGATAGCCTTACAATTGGGTGCAAATATGGACCCATCCATCAAATGCCATGCTGTAGGTTTGTGAATATTTATTTTGCCCAAATGGCACCCAGCATGTCCAGATGATACCCCATCCCAAGGGAGTGGGAAGCAGGAGATGATCACGCGATGGTTGGCTGGTCGGCACCACTGAAAAGAACTTGGTTAGTCAGCAGTTTCCTTTTGAAAATGGCCCGGGATTGTTGTTGTAAGGGTGTTCAGTCAGGGGAGAGAGGATTTGGAGGGATAGATCAAGTTATTTATTAGCTCGAGCCATTTAAATAGGAAACCTACCATGACAAAGTTGGGTGGAAATAGGAGCTGGCAGGCCATGCCAACTGGAAATGCCAGCGGTGGCATCCTGCCAGAGTAGTATCTACACTTGTAGCCACAGTCTGGGCAGTCTGGGTGCTGATGGTGAGAGCGGGGATAACAATCCCACACTGTGCTCCAGTGTGGCCAGCTCTGTGAGCTTTATCAAGATGATCAGATATGAGAGTGGCTGGCTAAGCTTTGTGTCTCCTCACCGTGCTGTGTCCGTCAGGTGGATTGCGGGAGGACACCAATCTGTTTTTATTCATGTGTTTGGAGTGGGTTTGTCAAACATTGCCATGAGGGTATGTTGTGAAAGTAGTCTACACTCACCAAGGCTCTTTGTCTGTAGACTTTCTACTACTAATAATAATTAATCCTCTATTAATCCCTCATTAGGAAATTATTTCACTGCATTTGACCCACCCATTTGTTCACACATTAGTGTGTAAACTCAGAGCAGTGGGCTGCCACTTGGGTACCACCCAGAGAGCAAATTGTCTCTTAGGTACTTGCTCAAGGCTCCTCAGCCATGGACAGAGGGACATGCAAACCTGCAACCCTTCAATCCTAAAGCTGCTTCTCCAACCACTAGCCCACAGCTCCCTCCACAATTCCGCCTATACAGACGTTAACAGCCCTCAAAGGAATTGTAAGGCTTTTGTGATGGCCTTACTTTTCCTCTAGGGCCACGGTGAAGCAGACTTTTGTTGTATTTAGTGACCTTGACATTTCCTGGAATGATTACCATGAAATCTGGTAGAGAGTTTTATGTCCCGTCCAGGGTGTTATGTAATAAACTTCCGTCTAGTGCCATCAAATTCCACACTTTAATACATCTAATACTTTGGTTGATGACCAAATACCTGAGCTGCTGTACTTAATCTTTAGGGTAAATTTTGAAATGTTAACATACTGGACTACGTGGACTAGTGAGCATGGTAAACTGTAGTATCCACTTAGAGAGTTTTCATCTTTTTACTTATTTATTTTCCTTTGTTACTGCAGTTTAGCCTTGGAGCGGTGTATGCTCAGAGTTTTAAGCTGACTGGAATTTAATCTTATGGGGGCCTGGGGCAAGCCACTGCATTTCAACTCCATCCCCATCCTTTATTAACACCCCTGCCATTGTTCCATTTATTTACCACACTGAATGACATGAGGACCACGGCCTGGTTTTGAAGCCTTTGACATGCTTCGTTATTTGATGTGTTTTCACTGCAGTTTTCACTGCAAATGATGGTGACATAATAATTCATTGATAAACTCCTTCCTGATGCCAAAGGGAAGAGCCAGTTGCAAATCACTAACCATGGTATGCTGGGTATTTTTGTCCTAGGGGGACAGAGTTTAAGGCCCACTTAAACAGACTTGTGTCATCCTGATCTGAATTTCAGCTGTTTTTGCTGGCTTTCAGACATGTTTATGTGAACTTGAGTGTACTCGTGTGTGTATTCATATGTGGGTCAATGCAGTCAGCTGCTCTTATCTGTAGTGAACTCTCACATTAAGCTGAGAAAAACATACAATAGTATTTTTTTTTAACACATGCAATGAAAAAACTTGAATGTCCTTTGTTCATACTGGTGTCATGAACTTTTATTTGCATGCCACAATGCTTGAGAAGGCCTCTAAGAGATAATAAATGGTAAAAGTAAACACATCACAATGCCCCATTTCCTGTCGCCGCTCTTGTTTTCTCTCCACCCTTCCAGGGTCCATGTATAGCACTGGGTGTAACCTTTCTCTGTGGAGAATTCAACCCCTATAAATCTCTCTATGTTTGTTGCAGGTGACTCAGGCCTCCAAGGTGTGGGGAGAGGTTCCTCTGCCAGAGGACTTGGAAGCCGCTAAAGATGTCCATGCGTCTCAGAGTTTGCTCGATGATGATGAGGACTTTGCTGCTGATGAAGCTTCAGGAGGTGAGCTAAGTAGGGGCTGGGTTACCACAAACCACAGAAACAGCTGCCTTTAATTCGTGGGAGTTATGCTTTTCATTGTGCATTCCTTAGATTGTCAAGCCATCCCTAAACATAATCAATGGAACACTGTTTGATAAAAAACATTATACATTATTAATTTCCATGATTCAAACATTTTGGGAATTTAGCTCTCTCGTAGATCCGATGTTTTACTTCTAGTATATAAGTCAACAAAACTTGACTTGACTTGACACATTACCCACATCCTTATACTTCTGCTTCTCTCTCCAAAGACCAGCCCAGTGGAGAGGATGATGGAAGCACGCCGTGGCCTCCAGTCCCTGACAGCACAAGTAAGGGACCAAAAATCCAGTGACTCTAATGGTTCTCTGTGACAGACTTTGTTTACGTGTGGTATATCAGTCAGCCCTCTGAAGCACCCCCGTCTGTGACTCTGACTTCACTGGCTACACACAGTGTGTGTGCACATTTGTGCATGTCTGTCTCTGCCTGAATGATGATACCTTCACATCCTGCTACACCCTCTCCTCCCTCGTCGTAGCTTGCCAGAGTCAGGTCATAACACAGGGCTTCGGCTTTGTCTTTGAAACATAAACATCTCCTCTCCTCTTTCATCCTTTTAACCAGCGGCAGAGGTGACAGCACAATAAGATACATAAAAGCAGAACAGTAAAAGCTGCAGCAGAGCACCTCTGCTTTGCATTCCCCTTCTGCGCCTTTTCTAGCCCCATTATTTTTATGTAGACTTGAAAACTATTTATATGTGGGGAACCCACTATATCACAGCATGCCTTAGCAGAGAGAAATATTTTTATATAATGTATTAAACTTTGCATCATGGTCTCTTGACTCTTTAATCTTGCATGGGGTTTGCTACTGCTTGTTAAAGCCTGTTCATTTTTTATTGCCTCTAGCTTCTCAATATTTCTCTTCAGTGCAGAGAGCAAAACAACTAAGAGTTACTGTCAGTTGACCTTTTTACTGAAATGTGTCTGCATGCAAATTGGACTTAGTCATAAAGGATGACTTAAGATTAACACCTGGTAACATAACACATTTTCCCTGATCAATGTTGACCGACAACTCCAGCAGGAATCTGAACTTAACATACACTGATCAGCCACAACATTAAAACCACTGTGACAATTCAATGTTCTGCTGGGAAACCTTTGGACCTGGCATTCATGTGGATGTTACTTAGACATGTACCACCCACCTAGACCAGACCAGGCACCCCCACCCCATAGCAATGACACTCCTTGATGGCAGCAGCCATCCCCAGCAGGATGCAGCCTGACACAGGCACACACACAAAAACAGTTTAGGAACAACTCAAAAAACATGAAGAACAGCACAAGGTGCTGGCCTCCAAATTCACTAGATCCCAAACTGATCAAGTCTCTGTGGGGTGATCCACAGAGGCCCCTCCCCTCAACCCATAGGACCCAAAGGCCCCCACTAACAACATCCTGTTTGCCGGACACCACAGGACACCCTCAGAAGCCCCATGTCCATTCTCTGATGAGTCACAACTGTTTTGGAGGCACAAGGGAGACCTACACAATATTAGGAAGGTGGTCATAATGTTGATCGGTGGAGGCATCAGTGCTAACCACTACGCCATTGTGCCGCCCGCCCCCCAAAAACACACTTGAATCAGAAAATCATTGAAATATTAGTTATATATAAATGTAAGTTATAAGTTACTTTGCATTCAAACACACATTAAGAATTACACTATTGAAACGAACGCTAACTATATACAAGTGAGCTATTACATTTAATACGGTCCTGACATTACTAATTTTTTAATATAAAAATCTATAAAGATTTTGTCAGTTTCAAATATCACAACACAAATATATACTTGATGACTTGATACAAAACTATTTATTTATTTGCACCACGCAGATTCAGTCCAAGATTAAGCTCAATGGTCAGCTCAGGACTTCTAGAGAGTTCGGTTGCTTTTACATTTTATGTACAAGATTTTAGACCCGTTCGTCTTGTCGAAGTCTTTCTAGGGTATTATAAAAAGTTTATCCAAATTTTATGTGGCATTGGAAGTCCAGATGAAGTTCAGGTTTAAATGTGAAAGTAGCAGAAACATCTCTATGAAGAAGTTTCTTCCTTATACGGTGTCTTTGGCTGGTTGGTTGTTGGTTTTGCTATCAATAATCACCACTGGAATCAAAAGATACACAAGCTCATTAATCACACTTCTCGTGTTCCCCACATTGCATCTCCATAAGCAATTTATAAATCTGTCTTATCACTTGGCAACATGTTCAGCAGTAACGTGCTTCAGTTTGGCGCATCTCTGGAGTAAATGCAGTAAGCAAATCTAAAGATTTATATTATAGCAACTCTCCCCTCTGCAGAAAATAGTTATCAGGTTTTATTATTTAAAGACAAAGGCCAGTCATAGCTGCTGCTTATAAGTTTGCCCTTGGTGCCAAGCCCTGGCACTTGACATGTTAGTGGAGCTGATTACATCATCGCACAATGATTGTTTTGGTAGCAGCATTGCAAGCTGACATCAGAGCCCAGGCTTATAGCATCATGTGCCTTGCTCACAGAAATAGCACTGCCCTGACGCCCTGCTGAATTGTGGTAGTTAAAGGAGCCAGTTCAATTTTAACAGGCCTGATAATAATATAATTGGTGCTGACAGCATGCGATTGTGACAGATTAGACTAGTAACAAAAGGTGGAGTTAGTTTTCACCCCCATGTCAGTGAAGAAAGATGTATTCTCAATACTGGCAGAGATTGATGAATTAAGACATAGAAGATGGAAAGCATTTTTTTTTTCCTGGTGCAAACAACATTTCAGTTCCCGCTCCCGCAGCAAGTTGAGTTTATTTGGAAGAGTGTATTTCTCAGCCAAATGTTGGAGAGAACTTTGGAGTTCTCACCTCCAAGTCAGGTTGGCAGATACAAATGTGCAAAAAATAAAATAAAAGTCATAAAATAGAGAGCCATTTTTTTGTCAGGTTCACAGCAGAGAGTGGAAAATATTTTCCATTAATATGCTCGCATTTTGTGGTGTGACATGAGTCTTATAAACTTCCCCTAGGTATTACTTTGTGTTATTGCCTCTGTTTCCATAAACACATAAAGGTCAGCATTGTTTTAATGTGGTAATTACAAAAAGGAGATTTAGATAATGTTCCGCTTTCTTTAATATATTGTCTTATCTCAGATGTTGCCAGACAATTGTGTTCGACTGAGTAAGATCACAGTACTATGATTGGAGGACTCAAACTAATTCCATATATAGATGTGAGCAAAACAGCCCTGGGAAGGAAAGTCAGTTTCCTGTGCTGAATGTTAAATACTTTTCTGAGTGTCTCTGTCCTGTTGGCTGTCCAGACACTTCATCCAAGCCTTCCTTCCCCTTCCACTACTACAAAGCGGTCGACATAGGGACCACAGTTGCCTTCATTATGCTCTGTATCCTGTTGTGTGACTGTTTGCAGAGGCTTAAGGAATTTCCATTTCCCTTTGTCTCAGTAAATCAGTACAAAACATCTGGAAATTAAACTTTTGTCATGATGAGGCTATCCTGATCCTTCTTTTGTCCATTGTTGTCCGCTGTTCCCCCTAATCACAATCTACAATCTTCTCCAGAGATACTGGAGTCCTGTCCCATGTCCTCCTAACCTTTCGTTTTGACCTCTACACTCCCCAAAGAGATTTCTGGGAGACAGATCCCTCTTATCTCGTCTGTGAGAGCCTTTCCTTGTTCCACGGACTCTGTTACACACATTACTAGTGCACCAAGGATATTGGCCACTTTGTTTAGAAACTAAAGAAACAAAGGTTGCCATGTCAACTTACTGGTAATAGCAGTTTGTGACTGGGCTGCTGGGGTTAGGCTCTTCCCACTGCTAATTTTAGATAAAAAGCTTGAGAAGTCATTTTTCCAGGCTAGAGTCTGAAATTGGGCAAAGCCAGTATCTCTCCCTCTGTCTTTCTATGCAGCGTATTGGTGTATATGAAAGGCAATAAATGACAAGAAATTAAAGTACAGTAATGGTAAATCATCATTCTATACTTTGTCCACTAGAGTATTCATACTATAGAACTTTATTTTTCGACTTTAATCATACAACTTTTAACATTTCATTGTGCAAAAACAATCCGAACAATCCCATAAAGCACAAGAAGTAAGCTTTATGATGAAAACTCGCTGCATTAAAGATGCTGCCATCCATCCTGCGTTGCACCTTGTAATTTTTTTGTTAGAGTAAGTGGTGGAAGGACTTGTCATTGTTAATATAATACATCTCTGTCCTCCGCTGTCTCTGATGTCTCTGTCTGTCTCTGTCTGAGATAAGAACTGAAACTTAATAATTAAACCTAATTGGCGCACTGCTTTTCAGAGAGCTCTTGGCTTCCTTTGGGAGAAAGATACACATCAGAGCCAGAGCTACGCGAAATGTTTCATAATGTCGCAGAGAAAAGGGTTTCAACTGTTTTTTTTTTTTTAAATAAAGGATACTTTAGCACATACATTGTGCAATAAACTATTAATGATTTGATCAGATTAAACCTATTACCTCAGGATTGCCGGAGAGAGTCTTTAGGGAACTTGAGACTCAGGCTGCCAGTGATCCACGTTGACTCAGGCTGACTCACAGACAGTGTAGCCTCAGCTGCTTTTACTTCTAATCACATCAATTGCTTGTACGTGCTTGCTGAACAAACACAACTCGGCTTTGAATTTTCCCGTTATCTCTACAGGAGAACAGATGTCGCAGCATAAGTGAATAATACGTCAGGGTAATGTCGCCTGTTTTGTCAGTTTGGCCCGGGCAGTGGGCAAATTGTGGCCGGGCCACCCACTCAGTTTTGCTGCCTTTTTAGTGGGCAGTTGGCTATATGCATGTCTCAGTGCCACTGCCTATGTGTGTGTCTCTGTGTGTTTTAGTTACAGGGAGCCTCTGGAGTTGTTACACGGGGGGACAAATCCTGGCAGCTGCAGTTATTTTGGTGAGGTCTTTGTTGTTGCACTGCTTGGGGCTCTCAAGGTGGCCACAGACTGGAGGAGAAACTCGAAATGGTGCAGACGAAACACGGGTGCTACAGATTTGAAGGACACATATGGGTTAACCTCTGTCAGAACTGTTTGTGTTAGCCATTGATAAAACCCTCAACCCTTCATTCACAAACAGCTGATTGTGAGTGTGACCGTGCGCAGTGCATTCGGGATGGGCACTCTCCTGAAAGATTCCTGCTTAATGGTCTTAGTCACTGACTTGTGCCTCTTTGATGCACCCATGATTCTCCACTCCTGTTGTACCAATAACAAATGAGTTGCCTTGGAGAAGTGGCTCCTGGAAAGAGGTGTTTCTGGTTTCATTCAAAGGGAACGTGTGTGGCTATTGGTAGGAACTCTTTTTCCTCTTTGCAGCATCAAGGACAGACTAGTGACTTCTTCATATTTTGATGGCCTTCATAGTAATCTGTGCTGCAACATAAGGGATAAATTTGAGCTAAAGAGGTTCACTGTGTTCCAAAATGAATACTGAATTAGAAATTGTGGTTATTGGCTGGGCATTCAATTGTGGTTTTCCCAGATCAGGAACTTTATTTGGATAAAGCTCCACAGTCGATCAGTGGTTTCCTGGTTGCACACTGGAGAGTATTCGTATCAAATAATACTTCTCCTGGGGATTTGTTAAGCTCTTAGCCCTTTTTCCTGTGTTGGATAAACCATTCAGTATATGCCCTCTCTACTTATACATGATTATGTCTCTGCTGATAGGTCAGAACAAATCTTTTGCAAAGTTCCTGCCTGTCCATTCTATTATACAGCGAGTGGTGATTAGTGATCATCACCTGATAAAAAACATTAAAGAGTGGCGCGTGACATTAGAGCCGTTTCCCCTCTCTGGCTCTCGCTCCCTCTGATAACAATCACAACATGTCAGCTGACTTTGAACTAGCGGATGCTTCATTAGCTTTAACTATTTTGGTTCACTATTCATGAGGGAGACTTCAGATCATTTGGGAAGGGCATTTTTTTCTGGCTGGACTGTGCAGGCTTTAATGTGTTTTGCCCACTTCTGTAAACTTTATCAACCTGCTGCTGTCTTCACTGTAGCATCAGTCATCTAAAAGCAAGTCTTTGCACCAACTTTTCTAAATCTGCTGTCCTCTGAAAGACATGCCTCAACTACACTAATTTGTATCAGAACCCATATGTTTTTTGTTGCTGCAGCTGTAAAACAGCTGGATCCAGTATACTCACTTGATTGTGAAGGAGCTGTTGTTTACTGCTGTCTGTTGAAGTTTATGGGGTGGATTTATACAGATTCTGGATTGGAGCATAGGGAATCTGACTTGTTAGTATGCTGCTAGTCTAGAATATTTTCTTTTCAATCTGTTTATAAGACAGAATAGTTTACATTTTGTTGAAAGACTGCGAAGAGTTTCTCAGATATCCACTCAGTGTGTTGTAAATTCAACCTTTGTGTAAGGGTCCCTTGCTTACAACCCATTTGTGATTCAGAGCTACCAAGATGCCTCCCTAGTTGACATTTCACAGCTTGCCCAATGTGGAAGTGCATCCAAAGGAGTGGAAGAATGAATGAGTCACTACAAAACAGAACATGGTCATTGTTGCCGGTGCAGGGCTCTTAGGGTACGGTAAAAACTATTATAACGGTTTTAATGGTGCTCAGTTCTTCCATTTTAAAGGGAAAACAGGAAGTAGCTCCTCCCTGCATCGCTGTCCCTGGGTGGATGACAGCAGTCAGACAATTGAAATGTGAAGAGCAGGACATGGATGTCTGTAGAATATCCTCTTTGTACTGTTGGCATTTTTAAAGCGATGCCCTCTGACCTTTTCTCCCCGACAGCGTCATACAAGCAGACATACTTGTGTGTGTCCTGACAGACACTGGTTGAACTCATTAGTCAACAAAAACCCCAGACTCCCAGCCTCCATTGACCCATTCAGTTTGACTGTCTTCAACGTGTAGATGGTAATGATTAGTGGGTCTTCTGATGACTGCAAATTGAAGCTGACATTTTTTGGTTCTTTTAAAATTGTGATGACACTTTTATTTTCATTTCTTGATATTAGCTCAGTCAAATCTGATTTCCTGTTAATACAAGTCTTTTGGCAGTTTCTCTTTCTTAATGTCACTTTCTATTTTCTCTCCTTGCATCAAATCATTTCCTTTCTAACTTTCCTGAAACTTTAACCTCTCTGCACCTGCCTGGCTAACTTGACCCTTCTCTCTGGTCCTTGTGTCGCTTTTCTTGTTTGATCCTTGACCTTTGGCTCTTCTTTGTGCCCTGTTGACCTCTGCGTCACGTCTCTTCTCCCTGTTGCTTGCTCTTTGCTCCTCGCCCCTCATTGTTTGGCATAGCACCTTGGTTGGACTCTTCATATCTGAGGAACATAAAGAGCCCAGTCGAGCCAGACCACCAGAGTAAGTCCTCAAGCACTTTCTTTCTTTCCAATACTGCAGTTTCTTTCCTTTCTTGTCTTTGGCACACTCTCCTGTCACCTGCTCCGCTCAGTTATGCATGCTCATTTCCAAACACACTCTCAGAAAACATTCCAAGGAAGACTCAGCTCGGGCATGCAGGGTTTCAGTTCAGTGAGTCTGTTTTTCCAAGTGTCTTGCAGGCGTCTCCCAGCAATTTTGTAATGCCAGTGGAAAATGATGGGGTTGTTCCATTGAGTAACATACTTTGTCATGGTATAGTGACAGCACTTCCATTTCTAGTTGTGTAATCTTTTGCTGTGACACTTACAAAAATGTGCTCTATGCTTTTAATTTGAAAAGTACTTTTTGTAATTGCTGCCTCATGTGGGTGTCTCTTTTCAACAAACCAGCTGCTAAGAGAGAATCACCGCAACATGAGTATGACGAAATGCTTTATGATACACAAATGTGTTGTTTGATGTTTACATTGCGAGCCGTGGGAGAGCACAACAGGGGTATGGTAATAGTGAAGCCAGAATTCATCCCCAAGGGTTCCCCAGAGGACAGTGAGTGGACTTGGAAGACGGAGGCTTTTGGCTGGTCACCAGAAAAATGGTTAAGTAGTAGAGGTCAGAGAAAAAAAAAAAAAAAAGAGATCATGGAAAGGAAAAATGTGCGTTATTAAAGATTTTTGATGGAGTCACTGGCGCAGTGTGGTTTGGGCCTTCTTCTTATGGATTCTGGCTGTCCCCCACTCCCTCTCTAAATGGCTCAACTGGTGCTGGGACGATGCTGTGGGCGCTGCCTTGGGGGTTGAAGGTCAGGCCCAATGCGGCTTGGCTTTAAAGGCCAGACTGGGCTCACTGCTCAATCAAGTCTTTGTCTTCCGCATAGGCCTCATGCGTTCAGAGGGGGCCCATTACACAAAGCTGCCACAGTCCTGCTGAACAGCTTTAATAGCTAAATAAGTTTGTGAATTAAGAGTGTGGAATGCTATTTTTCTAGACTTTTTCATCCCACTCGTCACCTCTGCTCTCTGACAGCCTCATCACTTTTGACGGCGGCAGGGTTCGAGAAGGGGGTTTCCCCTCGCTGGAAACAGTGAGCGATGCGCGGGAGAATGGGTCTCGGAGTACAAGTGCCGCTCGTTAGCAGCAGTGCTCTAATCAAAAGATCTTAGGCGGCGGCGGTCCATAGCGGCAAGCTCAGAGAGAGTTCTGGCTACGAGCTGCAGTGGACCTAGCGGCAAATACCCACTCAAGTGATAAGATTATATGCGGGTCAAAAGAGGCGCTTTGATGAGCAACTTTGATGTTGCCCGTCTTCTGGGATTGCATTCAGGCCTAGCGATTACTGCTACAAATCTTACTGCAATTCAAGCAAATAGGCACCATGCCAAGCTGCGCTAAAGCCTGCAGTTCTGTTGTTACATGTTCACCTCAACGTGTGGTTTCATGGCTAATGCTAAGTTTACTTTGTCATAAATGAGGCTTTTCTTGGAAAAAAAAAAAAAAGAGTGGGATTTCTTGTAGTGCCAATGCTGCATGGAAAAAATATGGAACTCAGAAGAGTAAAGAGAGGACAACTCCTTGAACACACAGCTTGAGTGTGAGGCACAAAATCTATAACTTTTAATTAAGTAGCTTCATCTAAGCTGATATATGTCTGCTGTCAGTGTCCACATGTCTAGTTATATGTAATTATCTAAGGAGCAGGGAAAGGGTTGGGTAAATGATATACATAAATGTTTTTATAGTTTCTGCACAGTGCGTGTCTGCAGATTTATTGTTTTTGCACATATTTGGGCATGTATGTTTGTAACTAAAAGCTCAGCACATGCCTACTTAGAACATGGCTCGTTGCTTTTGGCATGGCAAGTAGCATCTCACTGCAAGAAACAGTACAAATATTGACTTCCTCCCTAAACCCACACTGCCACTGTGAAATCAGAGGCTGGCAGGCCTGTCTTAACAAAGTGTTGGCAGTAGTGTGAGAATTTGGGCACCCTGCGGGCCTGGACTATTTTAAGTTTCATGGCTAAGCCTGTGACATTGGATTTATAATAATTTGTCTGTTTAATTTGAGAATGTTTAAAACCTGATCTGTAACAGGAGTAGAAAGAGTTTAGTAAATCCTTCTATGAAATTTTGTGTTATTGTGATCATTGTGACCTAAAGTCTGCACAACTATGGAAACAGCTGATTTTTAAAACTGATATGTGAAAAGATGCATGCAAAAAATGGTAGCGGTACTTTTCATGCGTTCATGCATTGGGAATGCTGTTATTGTAAAAAAGCACAGTGACTTTTGTGACGGCTTGCTAGCTTGCCAATGCATTTGAATAAATCATCATGACACCATGATACATTGCATAAAAGTCTTTTTTTTATGGCCTGATCTGACCCACTTGTATAGCCGATGGGTGGAGTTTTTTTTGTATGCAGCGCAATGTCGGGGAAGAAGAGGGAAAGCTAAGAAGAATTCCATTGTCACTGTTAAAAAAGAAATTAAACTTTATCGTGTTTCACTCTGCATTTTTTGAGCGTGATCAGAAGGCAGGGTAAACCACAGTGTAACAGTTTCCTGGGTTTGGTGCTTTACTCAAGGGTACTTTTAGCTGAGATGTAAACAGCTGCCTGCAAAGTTCTGAAACAGATCTGAAATCAGTGCTAACCTGGACTGTACTTGTCCACTACAAGGCGGTTATGTTCAGCTAAGCTATTTTAATGATCAGCTCAACTAACACAGAGTCTCTGTTGGCTATTGATAAAATCCCTGCTCCCCAGTCTTCCTGCCTCATGTGTGTTTGACTTGGTACATGTGGAGGGAATGTGGAGGCCAGCTAGAGTCATTCACAAACGATTTTCTTCTTCTCCTTCCTCTGCAGCTGCTGGCACAGTAGCGATGCTGACTCAAATTCCCACTCACCTTCCAACTGTGTGATATCATCAGAGATCTGGTGCAAACTTGTGGCCTCAATGTATTGGCCAATATTCCACGTACTGTGTATCTGAATGTTTGCTCAGATTCGGTCGCCTACAGTGAACTCTGCAACAAAGGGGCTTTATCGGCGTCTGTCCGTCACTATTTGAGTATGTCGGCATTTGTCTCCGTGTCCATGGCTGACAGAAAGACACATACAGATAGGGAGATGTGCCTTGATATTGTAATTCCACGGTTATATTTGAGTATGTGGAGGCAGAGAGCGGCTGTGTCAGCGTGTGCTTCTTGCTACAGCGTTTGTGTGGTGGAGCTTCACAGGCCACAATTGAGATATGGAAATAGACGCCATAATTTGTACGTGGTTCTCGTTACAGCCGCAGTCATGCTTTCCAGTTTTTACTTTCTGAAACATTTAACCGAAGGCTTTCCTAAGGGAAATGCCTCCCAAACATTATCCCATATCACATCGTCTTTAATGGATTTGGCGAGTTGAATCCGGCTTATAATATCTAAACCCGACAACAGTTGGACATTAATGATGAGCCTGTGGTCGTTGTCTATTAATGTGTGGTTTAGCTGACAGATTCTCCTCCCCTCTCTGTGTTTCCAGTTTACTACAGAGCTCTCGTCAACTTCACCAACTCGCTGGTCTATGTGCCCGAACTCGAGGACATCTTCTCTCCAGCCTTTAATGAGGTTTCTGAAGCAGTGGTGGACACGGTATGTGCTGTTCTCCTCGGTTACAAACTCTTCTGAACATAAGTCATGTACAGTATGCTAAGACTGTTAGTACCTTATATGGTTCAGACGTGTCATTTATGACCTTGCTGAAATAAGGAGACTCTTGTGTCTGAAAATAAGCCCCAGACTTGTTTATTTGAGCATAACTGAATGTTGCTTTCCCTCCTAGCTGGAGTCAGAGTACTACAAGATTCCAGGTGTCCAGACAGTCAGCGTGGTCATCATTAAGTAAGAACACAAATCCTTTAAATCATTCTTTGTGACACCTAAAGTAGATATCCTGCAGATGTGTGCTGCCGCTTCCTGCATTTCTTACTCTGGCCAGGTGGTATTTCTTTCCCCTTTTCCAAACCACACAAGGCCAGTAGTTTATGCCTGGAGTCAGTAATACATCAGCAATTAGCAATTCCTCTAAGGGGCCATCCAAAGAGAAGCCTTATCTCTAAAGAGCCTTCCTGTTTAAGCCTCTGCAGTACACACCACACAGCTTGCAGTCTCACCAGGCCTTTCTTGTTCTTTTCAGAAAAATGATAAGAGATGACGGCGTTGATGTATTTGTGGAGTTGGATGTGGGATCTGAAGACAACACCAACGATGAACAGATCCGCAGCGTGCTGTACGGCGTGGTGAAGGAGGGAGCCATTGCTTCGTACGTCACGTCAGTCCAGGGCTTTCAGTTCAGACGGCTCGGACAAGGTAAGAGCTCAAGACGGCTCAGTTACACAAGCATTTGCTGTGTGTTTACAGCAAACTAAGGTCCACCGGAGTGGTAGGCAGTTTCCTTAACATTTCCCTCTGGTTTCTAGTTGAACCTCTGCCTCCAGTGGAACCTATAGCAGAGCCAGGTTTGTACTGTGCCATGCCTGCTGCACGGTGACTTAGCTGACTGCGCTGTAGAAACCGTAGGATGATCGTAGCCCGTTTAGAGAGAACAGTCGAGCATTTCCCTCTTCATGCTGTTCTATGATTTAAGTTTATGATGACCTTTACTTTGACAAGCAATGGTCATTTGGTCTGAGGAATGTTTTGCATGGAAACACCAGTGTAAAGTAGACTGCTGAACGTGGCCCATCAAGTTCAGCTGTGCACCGTGAATACAAAGGACCTTCGCATGGCATGAGTGTGATCAGGAATGAAGCTGTTCACTGCGATGTAAGCCAGCTTTTGATTTCTGCCTCCCCACACAGGCATAGCAACTGGTAAAATGTAGTGGTACCTTTGTGTGTTTACTCATGGGATAAGGGTTCCCATTAACCTGTCTCTGTAGACTTGCTGTTTGTCCATGTACGGTGTGTGTGTGTCTGTGCGCTCTTGCGTAGTCGTATCAAGTATGTTGTGTGAGCTTTCCAGTTTGTCCATTGTGTACAGTTGTGTGGGACTTGTGTAGTCTGTCCACTTCTATCTTGTCTTTCTAAGTTAGTCTGTATCTGTTTGTCTGGTCTAATCTGTGTTTTCAGCTGGTGTGTCCAGTCTACACGTCTTGCCTGTCTGCCAGGTTATCTTAAATTAAGCACTTGCAAAAAGAAAATATTATTTATTTCATTTTCTTAAAAGTCTTCTTAAGTATCTCAAAGCACTCCACCAGTGGCAATTATTACAACACGTCTGAGCTGTTTTTACTGTAGCCAGGGACAGGATGTGGTGTTTTTTAATGCCAGTCTGTGTTACTTGTGCTCCGATAGGGCATTAAGAGAGTGTATTGGCTGTACTGTAGCCTTGGCTTGCATGTATTTGACGCTTCAACTTCATCCCCTTTGCATCTCTCATAGTACCCCCCAATATAAGACCCTGCATGGCAGATGAGCACAAGTGTGGTGACGGCACATGTATCCTGATGGAATACCTGTGTGACAACCGACCAGACTGCAGAGACATGAGTGATGAACTCAATTGTGGTGAGTGGCTTCAGTTTAACCGGCTGACAGATTGCAACATGGTCTGCTATAGCTTGGAATACCGACTGGTTGTTTTGCGACACATTTTCTTACGGTGCCAGCATGAAAGTGTTGTACATTTGCTAAGTTTGATCAAAGGTTTGTTTTGCACCAAAAAAGCTCCCATCACTCCAGCTTCCACAACCACTGTCTCCACAACCATCACCTCCAAGAAGCCCCTTCGTCCACCGGGCCCACCTGGACCTTGCAGAGCAGACCAAGCCACGTGCCAGAGCGGAGAGTGTATCCCTCGGGATTATGTCTGTGATGGAGAGAGGGACTGCTCGGATGGAAGCGACGAGTTCAGATGCGGTGAGTAATACGCCCCGTTGTGCACGTGCATTCTGTCTGACAGCAACGTTCGCCCTCATCATCCTCTTATTGATTTTCCAGGTACTCCGTCTCCCTGTGAACCCAACGAGTTCAAGTGTAAAAATGGTCGCTGTGCCCTCAAGCTGTGGCGTTGTGATGGGGACAATGATTGCGAGGATAACTCGGATGAAACAGACTGCCGTAAGTCTCCATTTCCTTTCTGAGTCAATAAAGAGTAGATTAAACAGACGAGCGTGTTAATGAGTGAGATTTAGACTTGTTAGTAGGCAGACAGATCCATGCTTGGTGTGTTTGGCAGTTTTAATTCTTTATGCTGAGTTAAACTGACTGGCTTCTGTTTTCATCGTCATATTAAATGTACAAATGTTCTTTTTGGCAAAAAGAAAACAAATAAGAAAGATTTATTTTAGTTTTGTTTTTCAGCTATAGCCTTAGATTTTCTGACCCACATTTGAAGCTTCTGTTTACACTTGATGGCTGTAAATCTCCATCTTGTCGCCACTACAGCCACCAAGGGTCCTGGTGACAGGTGTGCTCCTGAGCAGTTTGAATGCCTGAATGATCGCACCTGCATCCCGGCCAGTTACCAGTGTGATGAAGAGCCAGACTGCCCTGACCGCTCCGACGAGTACGGCTGCAGTAAGTGTCACACGCACAGCTGTCTGCAGCTCTCTGCTCTTCAAAAACCTTCCTTTCTGTCTCATGCACAATTCACTTTTTCTTTCTTATTTTTTTGCACTTGGCTTGCATGGCTCTCCTCTTTAGATTCCCTCCTTTGCACACTGCGACTAACGCGCTCTTCCCCAAGCTCATTTCACACGTGTCGGCTGAGACACAGGGCTTTTTGTGAGCCGTTCATTCCTGACATTTGAAAGGAAATTGTCCGTCCATAGCGGAGAGTTATGCTTCCTCTGACTTTCAGGCCTTTATGAGCTTCACTGGATCACGGAATTCCAGTCACATGCCAGCCTTTTTGAGCCTCTGCGTTCTATGGGCTTAAAACTGTCTTCTTGGTACTTTGCAGCCCCTCCTTCTGTAACAAGCCCACCAGAGGAGTCCATTGAGGCGGCACGTGGGGCCACAGTGACATTCACCTGCCAAGCTGTCGGAGTGCCAACGCCCATCATCACCTGGAGACTCAACTGGGGACACATTCCAGCGAGCAACAGGTGGGTTCAATGAGAAATTCTCCACCTCTCTAATTTTGAATCATGCAGCTTAAACTATGTTAGTAATCCAACTCATAACGATGGCATATCAGATTATTCTCAGTTTATGGAAAATACGGCCCAAATGATTTTTATTACCTATAGGACTGACTTCATTGATTACTGTTTTGCTGAACTGTTTTAAATACAGTTTTGCGTAACTAAACCATAACAGACTGTGAAGATTTGAAAATGATGTTAAGTGTCACGGGAGACCGCAAAATAACTGTAGACAGCCTCCCCAGATCAGGATTACACTGCTGACTCAGAGTATTTAAACCTGTGATGTTAATTACCGAGATATCTGGCATGTGCTCTGACTCGAGAAGTTGCGGTTAGAGAATGTTCATTTGGGGTGTAGCCTGCCTCGTGTGTGATTTGTCAGTTTCAGCAGATATTTAGCAATTTTTATTTTCTGCAGTGAGAATCAGAATGAAAGCCTTTTACTATTGTGGTATATGTGTGTGTTTATAGTTGTTAGGACAGTCATCAGTACTTTATTTATTTGTTCCCAGGATCTCCATGACCAACGAGAATGGCCGTGGCACCCTAACCATCCGTGACGTGAAGGAGGCAGATCAGGGGGCGTACACCTGCGAGGCCATCAATGCTAAAGGCCTGGTGTTTGGTATCCCAGACGGAGTGTTAACTCTCACATCCAATCCAAACCCAGGTACTGACACTTAGCTCAAAGGCCACAGTGAGAAAACAAACCATTTATGAATTCTTGTCACAGTAATAAATTAGTTAACTAAATTATGTCCTGCATCTTCTCTTGTTCTCTGCAGGCAACTGTCCTGATGGCCACTTCAGTGTGAATGGCCGCTGTATGTCCTGCTTCTGTGCTGGAATCACCAAGAACTGCAAGGGGACTGGGCGCTACCGCAACCAGATCAGCCTGCGTTTCACCGAGGAAGAAAACTTCAAAGGCACGGAAATAGATAGACAGCTAAGATAGCGTTGTGAACCGAAGAACCTGTTGACGTTTTTGTGGCGCTAAGATTTACAGATGAATTGGTTAGTTCATCTATTATTTTCTCTTCCAGGAGTAAATGTCACCTACCCCTCCAGGCCAGGCACTCCTCCTCTCTCCTCCACTCAAATTCTTGTTAACCCTGAGATGGAAGAGTTCCAGCTGGTGGACCTTTCCCGTCGTTTCCTCAACCTTGACTCTTTCTGGACTTTGCCTCGCCAATTCCTTGGCAACAAAGTAAAGAGAAAATCATTTACAGGCTTTATTTTAATTAACTTATGCTCACAGCTGTTAAAATCACTCCATCCATTTTTAGATTGATTCCTACGGAGGATCCCTGAAATTCAAGGTGCGGTACACACTGGCCCGTGGTCTCTCTGAGCCTTTGGACAAGCCAGATGTGATTCTGGTTGGAAATGGACGCAGGCTTGTGTACCGCAGGGGCAACCGCATTCCTGCCAGTGTGGTCAACCAGAAAGAGATCAAATTCACCGAAGTAAGGCTCTAGTTTAGAGAAACTGCGTGATATAAAAAGAAAACTTGTTTGACCAAATGATTCTTATAAGGCAAGATCTGTTCATCAATAATCAACTTGAGTTCAATACTTGTGCATAAAGCATATCAATAAACCTGCTCAATTTTGTGTTAGGACAACTGGCAGCACTCCAATGGCCGCCAAGTGAGCCGAGACGAGTTGATGATGACCCTGGCCAACCTGGACAGCATCAGTATCCGCACCATCTACGACAACCACATGGTCAGTGTGGCTCTTAGTGACATTGTCATGGATACCACCACTGTGGAGTTCAGCACTCGGGGTCATGCGAAAGATGTTGAGGAGTGCAGGTAAGAAAGCACATAATACTGTGGAATAGAGTTGGGATCTCCTTCCAAACTGTAAATAAGTGGTCCATGATCCAAGCAGTCCGTTGGGATGTGTCCCAGGAGTGCATATTGAGTGAGACCTTCTTAACAATATATGATAAATTAATTACTGGTTTTGAAATTGTTATGAATTGAGAATTTTGGCGACCAGGCCTCTGGTTTGATTCTAGCCAGGATTTTTTATTGCATCCTATTCAAATGCACTTTGGCTGTGCTTTAGTCAGCCCTATTGAATGTTGTAATTTGTCTCCTCATTGCTTGTTATTGAAACAGCTGGATGAAAACCCTCATTTTTATCATTCCCAGATGTCCTCCTGGATATACCGGCCTGTCTTGTGAGATGTGTTCCTCAGGCTTTGAGCGTGTTCCTGGTGGCTCCTATCTTGGCACCTGCGCTGGTTGTAACTGCAATGGACATGCCACTGCGTGCGATCCGATCAATGGACACTGTCTGGTAAAAATGCCAATTTATTGGGAATTTACTTATGAAAAATAATAATAAATGTAATAAATGTCGCATAAATGTGCCCACCAGTGACATGCAACACACATGCAACACACAAACCTAAACTGGATAGTCAAAAAGTCAGTGTGTGCTAACGTGATTTTTCATAAGATACTGTCAGTCTACCGTATGGTTTCTTAACGTTATTTGTATGTTGTATGAATTCGACATTATCAACGCTTTGAATTGACGCCAGAATAAAATGACACTGGCAGGGCTGATGTGGTGATTACTATGCGGTGGAGAGCGGAGCTAACCGCGGGGCTAAATTAGCATGCTAAGGCTGTGTTAAACATGCTGCTGTTATTTGGCTAATGGACACTCTCAATGCCTACTGAATGGCTTTCTTTGTAATTGTTGGGAAAGGTACTAGCACATACAGTAGACGATGCAGAGTTAAAGTTCAAATTTGATTTTAATGCATACTTTAAAGGCTAACTGATTCTATTCTTTATGCTAATAAAGAATAGAATCTTTATCTATTCTTTATGCTAATAAAGAATAGAATTTATAATAATAAACTCTTCTCATTAAAATATCGGAGAGCTCACTGTCCGCCCAAAATGTCAAACTATTCATTGTAAGCTATTTTGAGATATTTTTGGGTGAGAGAATGACCAGTGTGTTTCACCCCACCACAGAGCTGTCAGCACAACACAGAGGGCCCTCAGTGTGACAAGTGTCGCCCCGGCTACTTTGGCGACCCAAGCCGAGGTCGCCCCGATGACTGCAAGCCCTGCCCCTGCCCGTACACTGAGACCTCACGTCGGTAAGGTGGCAAGCCCAACCAGACCACACAGACACACATCTGCAGTACAAACTGGGCAACATATAGTACATAGACACATAAACTCACATTCTACAAACTCTTTTGTAGAATGTTTTTGTTTTGTTTTTATCCCTAAAAGCTGAGCTCATTCAGATATTTGAGTACTGCATCACTCATTCAATATGCTAGTCATTAACACACTGCTGCTGTATTTTATTTATGACCCTTTTGTAGATTCTCCGACACCTGCTTCCTGAACATTGACCAGCAGCCAACATGTGATGCCTGCCAGATCGGCTACACAGGAAGACGCTGTGAAAAGTAAGGAAGCCGTCAAAATTAACTGTAGCTTGTAACTGTATGTAGTTCAAAGATTGTAGTAAAATGGTACACAATAATCTGATGAATCTATTGGAAGTGTTAGTAGCAATAAATGTGGTCTTTCTATGGGATGACATTAATTACTTAAAAACCTCGACATTTGATAAAAGAAGATTCATTGCATTGCTTATGGTAAATAGGTTAATCATAATTTTTGGTCTTCTGTTTGATTTCAGGTGTGCTCCTGGTTACCAAGGTGACCCCCTCCAGCCTAATGGAAAGTGCATCCCGAACCGTGAGTATATGTTCAGCAGTTGCTCTTACATTTTTTAAATTCTCAGTCACAGGCATGAAATCTACAGAAGCTGCTTGAGGATTGTTGTACCTGTCGCTCTCTTCATATCATCCAGGGATATGACCATGGGGAGGTCTTAACCTTGTGTAATCATTGCCATCAGGTTTTCCCCTAGTGGCTTAGCAGGCTGTAGTATGTGGTCATGGCTCAGGTATGCAGAGTGGCTGAAACACTCCCAAGTGCTCTTTCCTCCCCATATGTCATCTTATTTGAACTGCTCTTTCCGCAGAAACTGTAGTACCCTCAAAGTGTGATAGCAGAGGAACTATCAGCTCCACCAGCAGGCCATGCAGCTGCAAGGTATGGACGCAGTGTGGTTAACTGCCATAGCAGTGATTGTTACAAATCTGCAGTCCACAATTTTGGTTTATGGGCTGACATGTTTTTCTGCTGTCATTCTTATTTATATCGGAATGGTGCTCTTGACAAGCAGATGGATTACATATGTGCATGTGTTTGTGTATGTGTATGTTGCAGAACAACGTGGCAGGCGCTGTGTGTAACGAGTGCAAGCCCGGGTTCTTCCACCTATCAGAAGCCAACCCTGAAGGCTGTCTACAATGTTTCTGCATGGGCGTCACCAAACAATGTGCCAGTTCCACTTGGAATAGAGAACAGGTGGGGTGCTGGGTCATGAATGTTGAAAGCACGAGTGACCATTTTTTGGTATCAAGGTTTGACTCAGTGTTTGTTTTGTAATGCTGTATCAGCAGCTGTATCAGGTGCTCGATGATGAGATACTGTGTGCAATGTGCAGAAGTGAGTGCGCATGTAAACGTCATTTCACATCTCAGATAAAATGGTTGTGTTCCTCAGGTGCGAGGAGGAGTCAACGGGCAGCTCTTCTCCCTCACCAACAGCGCCAACACCAAAACTATCTCTGAAGGCATCTCCCAGAGGGGCGCCTCAGAAGTTTTCTACGGCCCCCTCACAAGTGCCACCAACGACATCTTCTACTGGAGCTTGCCTGAGAGCTTCAAAGGAGATAAGGTGAGAGGAAATCAACAATGATCAGGCTGATGTTGGGGAAGAGGGAAAAAAAACATTCAGCTGTTAGTTGAGCTCCATTTTCCTGCCTTTCTGCCCCACTCAGTCGTGCCTCTACATGTTGCCAAGAAAAAAGGCAGCACTTATCTACACAGCCAGCCTCCTTTGAAGCGTTTGCTTGAATTCACAGTCAAACGCAACATGGGTATCTTGTGACTCCCCCCACATTGTTATAGGGGTGAAATACCTTTCCACTAACCAGTTATGTTGAGATAAGCTTTTCACCATGTTGCTACCAGGTGACGGCCTATGGCGGGGAGCTCCACTACACAGTGCGCTTTGAACCATATCAGCGCTCACTGGTGATTGACGGTCAGCCGGACGTTGTTCTCCAAGGCAATGGGATCTTCCTGGAACACCACTCACAGATTAAGCCCCTTCCACGTGTCCCGCAAACTATGACAGTGACCTTCAGAGAGGTTTGTTTCTTTGGAGCATCTATTAGCTAATCTCAGACTACGATTGGAAATTTACGTTTCCCTTTCCTCTGCCTTGTAGTCTGCGTGGCGTCGTGCTGACAGGCAGCCGGTTACGCGTGAACACCTGCTGATGGCCCTGGCTGACGTTACTGTCTTCATGATCAGGGCCTCGTATGCAGACAACATGGCTGAGAGCAGGTATGATGGGAGAATGGTGTGCAGCTCATTGAAATACCTCAAAATGAAACCAAGAGAATAATTGAGGCAATAAGTGGATGTGTCTTTTTTTTGTGTGAAATAGTATCTCAGATATCAAAATGGACGTTGCGGTTCCTCACTCAACTGGTGATGAACGTGCTGTGGAGGTGGAAGAGTGCGCCTGCCCCCAGGGATACAGGGGGCCGTCTTGCCAGGTACACATGCAGAGGAGTAGTTTAGATTAACTTTACAGCTGCAACTAACAATTATGCTAATAATCTATTCATTTTTCAGTCATTTTACCAATTTATTATTTAATGGGTCAATCACTGAATGGCTGAAGTGTAAATCATTCTTCAAATGTTATATTTGTTCTTATCCATCCGAACCCTGAAGAGACGTCATTTACAGCGACATGAATTAGAGCTCTAAGTCGTCAAACTGGGGGAGCTGGAGCTGGAGAATGTCTTTTTTGATTTAACATTCAAAATAGCTGCACTCCCAGACTTAATACCCACTTACAATGTTTAGCTTTAATATGCATCTCACTGTCTTCATTAGCTGACAGTGATTGCTATCTCCATGACAACTGAGCTAACTCAGTAACTCAGATCCTGTTGAAAAGCTTTTTCCAGTTTAATTAAAGAACTTAAATTTCTACTTTACTAACAAAGAAAGGAAGAAAGGCAATCACTGATGTGCCTAAGCTTGTTAAGAATGGTCTCTAACTTTTTCCATTAGAGTCTCTGATAATTGCTGTCTGTCTGCTGCAGTGGAACAAAGACATATTCGTCTTTGTCATCACTTGCCTCTCACCTGAGGTGTTTTTGCATGCCGTTACAGGAATGTGATGAAGGTTACACGAGGACCAGCTCAGGCCTTTACCTGGGCACTTGTGAAAGGTGCGACTGTAATGGCCATGCCAGCAGCTGTGACCCAGAGACTGGCAGGTGTCTGGTAGGTTCTATTCCACTCTCCCTCTCGCTCTCTCAGATCTATGTCGAAAATACTTTGATCTCTGCAGCGGAACGAGCCGGTGTTTTCTTGTGCAGTCCCAACATGTGGAAACACGAGTACTGTAATGGAGCTGCTACTGTTCCATGGATCTCACCTCCTCTTTTTTCTGTGTTTGTTTCCTGACCTGAAGCAATGTCTTCATAACACTGCCGGGCCAAGATGTGAGCGCTGTCAGGCTGGTTACTATGGAAACCCTTTGACTGGTGGTGCTCAGGCCTGTCAGCCCTGCCCCTGTCCTGGAACTACTTCCAGCAACCAGTAAGTACAAATATCTAAAGTTTTTAATTAGATTTTCATTTGATCACTATTAAACAGATCAGTTTAATGTTACATCAAGAAAGTAATGGGGTTTTTTTGCGCAGATTCTCCTCGACATGTCAGCTGGGTTCTGATGGCCAGCCAACCTGTAACAACTGTCCCCCTGGATTCACTGGCAGACGATGTGAAAGGTACTCCGCTTTCCTTCTCTTTTTGCCTTTCTTTTCCCTCTCTCTCTTCTTCTCAGGGTCATCTGGACACTGCTCAGTTTTTGGGGTTACCTGGCTGGCCGGCAGCAAGGTTAGCAGGGGCTGGCAGTAGTACCATATGGTTTCATTCACAGGAATGGGATATAAGCATGTCTGTGGTTCGCATTTCTCTTGGTTTTCACAGCAGTTGTGACTGAGTGGTATCAGAGGTGGGATGGGAGATGCAAAACAATGCAACCCAATCTCTAATGTACCTATGTATATTTAGTTTTGCTTTTTTTGTTATCTGTTGGTGGATAGTATTGTCCTTGTGTATTTATTGATTAGCACGGTGAAATGCTATTTCTGCGGTGGCAGAATAATGTGTCTTTGTTTTTGGATTAGGGGCGGCTGGTGGTATTGAGAATGTCATTGCTCAGATGTCATTGTTTGTGGAAAAGAAATTTGCCAAGGGAGAAGTAACTGTATGTTTTGAGGAAACCTTTAGGTTGCTTTCTTCTGTCCTTTGCTTTACCCCCCAAAAACCTTTTTTAAAAGTTGCTCTCTGCTTCAGCTTTGTGCTTTTCTGGTAGTGAAATGTTGAGGTGTTGGCTTGTGTAATTTCTGTCTGTGCACAGACCAAATTTTTTCTGGGTCATAAATGTAGATGAGGCATTTATGAAGACTCCTGTCTGGCTGATGAATCTTTGCCACTCTGACGGCAAAGATGACTAGGTGATTTGGGTATGAGCCACAAGTTGTAAGCCATTTAATATGATATGACGTCTGTGTCTGCAACATACCTGATTTTGCTGTTTTGATATTAAGAGAAGAGAAGCCGTCTGCTGACAGTTGTGGGGACCTTTTCCTGGAGAAGCACACTGAGGGCTTCCTCCCTGTAAGATGTGGAGCTGAAGCAGTGTTCAATTTCAGCTGGGAGAAACAGATGCTACCTTACGGCAGTGGAGATGACGATGATGACGATGACACTGATTACACGTGGCCTGTTACAACAGTTGGAGCAACTTTGATCCCTACCAGGGCCTTACTGTCTACTGTTTCTCGTGATCAGACTACCCAGTCCTCTAAAGCAGTTGAGATAGATACTGTTGCCGTCACGCCCAACAGATCAGTGTCCAGACTCTCACCGCGATTCACACCCAGTCTAGAAAACAGACACTCCAGCTTCCAGCACCTGCTCCGGATTCACCTGAACACCTTTAATCAGCGCTTGAGCATGCTAGAAGGAAACACGCTTGATATGAAGGAGAGCCTTCGTACTATGGAGGACCAGCAGAGTATTCTTAGCTCCCAGCTGAAGGAGCTCATCACTACTCAGTCAGCTGGAGAGAAGAACAAGAAGGTTAGTGAGCTGGAGAAGAGCTACACAGACATGGAGGCCCGCCTGAGCAGACTGGAAGGACGTCTGGAGATCCTAATTGATGGCTTCACGGCCTTGGCTCAGGAGATGAACAAGATGAAACGTGTAAGACATGTCTCCCGTTCACCCGAAGAAAAGAGGGTTGGGCCATCACTCGCCACAGTCCTCGCAATCCCTATGTACTCAACACCTCAGTCTGTGCTCAGAATTATACCTACTGATGCACCACTCACCAGTAGAGCCACAGTGCCCAAAAGCATACCTACCCCAAATCTACCCGTGAACAAACCCACCTCTGCTCCTACAAGAGCAACAAATTTCAAATCAGCAGCTACCACTAAGCCAGTGGTGAAAAACACTACAAAGTTCAAATCAGTCACTAAGCCATCCAGAAGTCAAGTCTCGACAAGATCAGCGATTAAGTTGAAGACCACCTTGAGTAAACCCAGGACTATTTCAAAGTCTACATCTCAAGCTGCAGCGAAGGCTCAAACAAAAAGGCCAGAAGGTAGGCGGTCTGCTGCGAAAGCTAAACATGTTCCACAGCCAAAGCAAACAAAACCAAAGAAAGTCAAAGAAGAGACAACAATCACTAAGTTTCAACTGGAGCCACCATCTCACAAATCAGAGCCTTCTAGGACCTCTCAGCTGCATAAACAACCCAACCAGGCCAATAAAAAGAAGCCTGCATCGCGTGTCGAAAGCAATGGACGCAACAAGTCATTTAGATCAGATGCACCTGTCCCCAAGAAGGTTCAGGAAGGTGTGAAGTCCTCAGAAGGCAAATCAAAGAAGCTGTCAAAGACGCACAAGGGTAACTCCAGCCGAAAAGAGGAAAAGACTGAACGTAACTCTCACAAAACAAAAAATTCTGCAAAAGACACAGTCACAACCACAAAGCCCACTAAGACTAATACTACCAAGAGGCCTAAAACAACAGTGAAAAGGACAACTCCCGCTAAAATCAAGGCTGCTACTTCAAAGAAGAGGTCTGCCACAACAGTGAAAAGGACATCAATTCCTACAAAAACCAAGGTGACTACTGTGAAGAAAACAACAAAGAAAAAACAACATAAAAAGAAAACTGACTCTAACTCTAGGGCTTTGGACCTGCTGAGGCTCTTAAAAGGAGATTATACATCTGCAAGACAGAAAAATAATCAGGACGGTTCTCTTCATGTTGTCTTGGGAAGGCTGGCCATTCCTATCAGAATAATCCCAGATGACTAAGGAATAGTATATTTTTTTATTCTATTCCACTATTGTTAAGATTTTCGTCTCTGATATAAGTTCTCTTATAGTATTAATGACTGTTACTGCAACCACACCTGTGGAACTGGAATGAAGGGATTGATTTTACTGTGTATGTTCAGAGGAAATTTCTAGATGATTAATATCATGCTGAAGTGTATTTTGATACTATGGCTTTTATGGTGTGTTATCTGACAGGAATATTGTCACAACTATTGCACAAAATTTTGCAATGAAGAGACAGCTTAGCATTACGACTTTTCATATGTATACATTTTTCCATTTTGTCGCAAGACTACCTCAAATTTAACCCCAAATGCTAGCTAGCAAATCATGCCTGTTTTTTGTGTTTACATGGGTATGTCTTCAGTTTGTGGTTAAAATGAGACGGTACGTGGTGGTGTCCTAGTAAAACCTTGCACCTCCATGTCACCTTGTGATTTCAGGACAAAATCACTTTGTAGTTCCACTGTACAAACGATTTGTGCCGAATGATTTGTTTGGTGGTGATTTCGCTTTTCAGTGTAAAGGTCCAAACTGGAGATGCAAGGTTTTTCTGGGACACTGGTGTTCATATTCATTTTGTGTCTTTGTGCATTTTGGATTGTTTTACAATGGATAAATAACCAATACAGACAAGACTAACAATATATCCAGTATGCTGCAATGTTTGTTATGCATGTCATTTTAAAAGTTTTTTTTAAACCACTGTTCTTGCAAGGCTCCACATATAGCGATATTCACTGCTTTGATCCAGACTGAAATGATACTGGACATATCATTGCGAAATTTTGTGTAAGCATTCATGGTGCCTGGAGGATGAAGCCTATTGACATTGGTGGTACCCCACCCTGACCCTATCTCAAGCACTAGACTGTCATGACATTTGGTAGAAATACTAAAGTTACCCTCAGGTAACCTGACTTTTCACCTGACACCATTATTAAATCTCAATTTTTGTCTAATGCTTTGGTTTGTGATCACAGGGCATTGAATTGTGATTGTTAAAGGCTGCTAAAACACAAAACTAAAATGTTAAACATTATCCATCTGGAGAATAATCATTGTGAGTGTGTTGGCATTTAGTTGAATCCGGTGCTGACACAAAACAGCTTCACAGGTCCTAGCATTCTGTAGATTCTTGTCCTTGTCTTTCATGGAAAAATCCTCTTGGAAGCATGTGTGAGCTAAGGAAATTGTGTTTTGTCAGTTATATTAGTGATTGGTTTACATTTTCCTGACAGTGGCTAAAGACTAAAGGTCAGGGGTTTATCATAAAACATACATTTTAAAACCTTTGGGAACTTTAAGTCTTCACATTAATTAAGTATTAAGTTAATCATTTGTGAAAAGCGTTTTTTCTACTAGAAAGCTCATGGAGTGAGCACAGTCTAATGGGATCGTCCTCTGAGCAGCATGGAATTTTATACCAGTAGTGGTACTATAAATGTGGATATTGCTCTTGTAGCTATTCACATTTTGGCCCCTTGTTGTCATTAGAAGGAAGGACATGAAAGATGAACGGCAAGAAGTTGTTGCCTTGGGCACATCAACAGACTGACTACACAATATTTCCACTAGTATGGTTCGGCATCATCAGCAGAAAAGTTTGGAATGGACAGGCCCTTCTTTGTAAGATTACATCTAGATCAGTTTAAGAAGAAATATGAGTTTAAATTGTTAGTAATTTGCTTTTGCATTTTTAATGTCATGTGATATTACACTCCTTGTCATTTATGCTAATTGTAAGCCTTTCCTATACTTTGTTATGATGTTTTTATTATTTTCAAATGATAGTATCGTTTTTGATGTACTGCATTTGTTAGTTTGCTCACTATGAATTATCTTTATTGTTACTTCTATAAAACAACTCTGACTGGAATGACCACACATTAGAAACTGTCTCAGGAGATAGTTTGAATAGTGTTTCCCAAAGCAAGTTCAGTACAAGGAAGTCCTCTATGTTGGACCTGTGGACCTGCCAGAGGACAGGTAAGGTAAGACTGACAGCAGCTGTTCTCAGGGAAACCTGCACTGAACTATGGTTGGATTAGCTTTTTCATCTGGTGGCACTAGTGTTGTTTTAGTGGGTTGATGGTGCATGGCTTTGCTATGTTTCAGGACTATTTTTTTTCCCCTCCTTAGCATCTTCTTTTGTGGCTCCTCCTATCTGCCGTGCTTATTGTACATCTGCTTTATATAATTTCTGTATTCATAAAGTTTTGTAGGTATTTTTTTTTATTACGGTTATATTTTTTCAGATATTTTGTAAACTTGCGTGTTTCTGTGAAAATGAGTTTTCTCAGTTTTTCCAGATGAAATCAACATGTGAGTCATGTTGAATGGTTTCTTCATCTGCTATGCTTTATCCATCTCCAGTGCAAGCATTGTTTCCTTCTCTGATTTTCTCCTCCTGGAAATATTGTCAGTATACAGTAAAAAAAGGTTGATGTCTGTGATAGTTCATACGGAAAGAAGACTAGTGCTCAGTGTAGACGTTATACTTACTGGATGTTCTTAGTCTGAATCACTCAGTCCTTTGTTTGAAGTTCTGCTTTGGGTCGAGAAGACTCCATAAAGGTCACGATTCATCAAATGTATCACTTCTTGCAGATGCCCCAACTTCCTACCTCATTGTTCTTTGGGTTAAAACTAGTGTCCTGCTTGACTGGATTTATTTGCATAAAACTGAACACACTGTCTGTTTTCATTTCAGATGTGCCGCAGGATACACTGGCAACCCATTGTCTGGACAGGGATGCATTCTTGGCAATGAAGTCAATGGTAAATTCTTCTTTTTGACACTGAAAAATGACTGAAACTGTTCCATCTTCTGGCTTATCCTCCATCCAAAGGGAGGCGGCACATTTTGTGACCTTCCGCTCTGCTGCCTTGTTACAGGGAACTGCAATAATTGTGACCACAGAGGACATGAAAGTTGCAACGGTGGTGTGTGCCAGTGCAAGGTGAAAGAATTAAGACTTGGTTTAATTCCCTGGTTGTTTTCACCTTTTCGATAGCCTAGCATAAACTGATTTCTTGCGTCTCATCCTGCTGGTGCCATTTTACAGATGAACGTTCAAGGCCCATCTTGCTCCACCTGTAAGCCTGGAACCTTCCATCTCAACCAGGCAAACAAGGATGGTTGCCTGTCCTGTTTCTGTATGGGCGTCACTCAGCAGTGCTCCAGCTCTAATTACTATAGAGACCTGGTAAGGGCTTTAACTGGTACATGATGGAATGATACAACAACGCAATGTTTCATACTTTAAAAATGGCTCATTTAAATTGCTGAACAAACCACATCTATGTTTGAAGTGGATAAAGCAGCAGTGTAGAAGCTATGATAATATCAGCAAGTTAGTTGCTTATTTCTGGGAGAAAATATGCGTGGTCTCAAGAAACTTACCTACATCACACCAGTTTAAGTGGATCTGAGCCAGCGAGATCTGACAGTTGTTGTCGAACAGAGATTGGATGATATCTCGACATGTAAGCAGTAACTTGCAGCAAGGGTAACATCTGACTTCTTGTTTCTAAGAACTTCCCCAGGGTAAACAGATGGGAAATGGGAAATCTGTATAGACTTCTGAAGAAGGAAAAATTATTTGAACAAAAAGCATGATGGTGTAGGTGCCGTGGTCCTCCGTACCTTTGATTCAGTATAGGTCATTTAGTAGAGTTTCAAGAAATACTGATCCGTATGTCACTCTTTACTCTAATGTACTCTAATAGTTCTTTCTTGAAGTACCCTGTTATTCATCACTCATCGTTTGAGTTTTTATGACTTACAGCATTATTTACTTGATTGTACTTGCAGGTGTCTTCAGTCTTTTCTCCGGGGAACTTCCAGGGTTTCGCTCTGGTGAACCGTCAGCGCACCAGTCGCATTTCCACTGGTTTCTCAGTGGAAATTTCCACCGAAGGCACACAGCTCTCTTACAGCAACTTTGACTACCTGGGACAGGAACCTCACTACTGGCAGCTTCCTGGAGTTTACCAGGAAGACAAGGTCAGTATCAAAAAGCTGCTAGATCTGTGGAAACAGCCAAAGCGACAACAGGAACCCTTTGGTGCTGTGTATAAGCGGAACATCAGAAACTTGTAGACCGCTCTTATTCCATTGCTGTCTCCATGTTGCTGCTTTTCCTTACCTCGTACCCCTGCAAGTCCCTCTTCTCATGCAAACTCGTGCAAATTGTTCTTTCAATTCTCTTTTCAACTGCTTTGCCTCCATTCCAACTCTGGTTTCTTCTTTAAATGTGTTTGCTGTTTCTAGGGTAAAATAATTTATATATATATATGATGGTCCCGGTGTTCAGTCCCATAATGTAGCCCTCCATTTTTTGTCTTTGTCCCTACCTCGGCTCTTTATAGAAAGATCCTTTCTTTGCTCGTATGAAAAGAGCAGAGCAGGTATAGTGATGCCAGTCAGCGGTTGTCGTGTTGTGACTCAGTCTGGTTTGTTTGAAGTACAGTGTTGTCTGGCATGTTTTCAAGTACCTGCTTATATGGCATGTCCATATATTATGGATGTGCATTGTGTTCAATTGCTGGAGCCATTTCATTACTGAATTAGTTATTAGAAGCATGGGATTTTTTTTATGGCTGTGTGTGCAGTTTGCAGCTGAAGTTGATCACTGAGTATCTCTCAGATCTGACCTCTTACATCGCAGTGCATATTTCTTTGAGCTTGACATCACACGAGGCATGTAAATGGATTGATCTTTAATGGTCCATTAAAGAGCTTCATAAGTTTAACTTTGCTCAGATAACTATGCCATAAGACTTACAAATACCATCAGCTCAGTGATAAGTACATTGATCAAAGAGCTTGCTTTATCCACATCAATAGAGTGACTCATACTTGCCAGAGGAGCAGCTAAGGAAGGATGCTTCCATTTGGAACCTAATGGCCTCTGAACATAAAGACTCCCACAGATCCAAAAGAGCTAGACAGGTACCTGGTATGACCTGCAATGTAGATCACTGTAGTAAAGATAACACTCATAGAACTAACTAGAATAACTGATGCACAGTATTTTGCCATTGTATGCTAACAGAATGAAAGTTTGTGGCCATCTATGGAAGTAAAATTCCCTCGGTTCATAGATGTAACAGCATGAAGGATCACTTCAGTTTAAGTGAGTGCCGCCGGGGCAGGAGCTTACTGTCAGATATGTACGGTGGCTGAGAGAGCTCGGCGCACTGCAACTTAAGAAAACACGTGCAAATAGACTAAACACAAGCAAATTAAGCTTGCTTTTTCTTCAGCTGCAGTGCGTTGAGCCCTCTCAGGCTCCGTAGATATACCTGCATGCATATTTGCATGTGTCTATCTGAAAATGTTTGAAGTGCCAGAAGTTATTATGCGTTTTGTCGGTGTGACCCCATTGTTGGAGTGAGAACAATTGTTCTCTGAGTGCCTGTGTAATTTGGTGTTACAGAATAACCTTGACTGGTCTGCATCTCCGAGCATCACTGACTCATAAGACAAAGCATGTTCGCTGTCGTAGAGTGGTGCACTGGTCTATGGTTAAAGAACTGTTCCCATGGTTACGTGTCCTCTGTATCTCCGGTACCCTGCTTTCCGCTTCCCCAGGGTGATGTCAGACAGCTGGATGATGAGGTCTGGGCACTCTTCTCTAATTTCTCCAATGGACGAGCTGGTTCCCCTCCATTCTTTCCCTCCTCCAAATCTTCTTCCTTTGCTTCTTCCTCTTCTTCTTCTTCTTCTTCTTCCTCTTCTTCTCGGGTCCCAACTTCCTCCTCTTCCTCCTCTTCCTCTCGCTGGGCTTTGCGACACCTGAGCCCTCCTTCTCCTTCATCTGATATCTCCTCTTCAGTTAGACCAACCCGGCCCCAACACTACTCCCCTGGCCATGCTCCTCGTCTGCAGGTACTCTCTCTCTCTCTCTCTGTCAGAGATTGCGAGAGGTGTTACATATTGTTCAAGTCTTTTTTTTCTTGGTCATATTGGTGACTCCTTGTTCTGCTGCGGATCAACAGAGCAAGAACACAGTGAGCAACGGTGCTTCTGGGGGCAGCAGCAAGGTAGACCGCGGCATGACTGAGTGACTTTAAAACTAAAGCTTAAGAGTTAATTAACAACCAGTTGTTTTTACTTTGTTAATATTTAGTTCAGCAAATTGTTACAATACCAGCATATTCAACTAAAGTAACACAAAGTACATTTAGACTTGTAAGGAATGGATAACGCACGAGTCCAGTAATCTATTGCGTGGTATTTTCAATTGTTAAGCAAATAGCCCCCCACTCATTGCTGTCACAGTGTGCTCTGTAACTCCACATTGGTTTTACAATGACCTGTCATTATGCTGTTGACTGGTTTAAAACCGCCTCTAATTGAGGCGCGTCTTAAGCTGTCATTTTCACATTATTGACAATAGAAGTTGCTGTTTTAGTTGTCAGACAAGACACATTGTTACTGTTGTGCTGTTCTAATCTAATGGTAGCAAAAGAAAGGAGTCTTTAATAGCAACCTTACACGACAACGTGTACTTTAACGAGTTTAACTACATGTCAAACATTAGTTCCAAGCGTCTCATCATTCTTACTCTTCGCCATCCTTGCCTGCTTGTGTTCTGCCTGTCTGCCTGCTTATGATGTGGCCTCGCTGCTTCTCTCTCTCTCTCTCTCTCTGTCTGTCTGTGTCTTATTCTCTTATGCCTCTCCTTCCTCCTTTTGCCTCTCAGTATGCTCTCGTCTACAAGGGTTTCAGCTTGCACCAGGATGATCTGCTCTACTGGCAGCTCCCAGGGCAGTTCACAGGGGATAAGGTAATTGTGGGTGCCACAATGTAACCCCTGGTCAACCCTCCAGCCTTTCCACTTGCCCTAAACTCCCCACTGTCTAGTCCCTCACCACATCCTATGCACTTAACATTGTCTCAAACCTCCCTCCACGTGTGGGGCCTTGAAATATGGACTACAAACATCCCTTTCTACTTTTTTGTCTGTCTAATTAGAAATGTAGTTCATGAATGGTTTCAAATACAAGGCCAGTCATCATGTTATTGTCTTGTATGTCATTAAAGAGTTTATGTATAGTTGAAGAAAAAAGATATCTGTAAGAGAATGCCCAATTTTGCACTAGAGTTCCCATAATGCACCTGGACTGTGTTTTTCTTTGTTGTGTTTTCTTTGGTGAAGACATTGTAAAAAGCTCCCTGTCATAGTCGTGTCATAGCAATCTGATAGCTCTAGTAACTGTTAAATATTAGAAAAAGCTTCTTAGACAATTCAGCATTGATGTTTGATAGATTCCATGTTTTTTATTTCATCATACGATTGCACTGTTAAATCTTTGCTTTAGGTGGGCTCTTACGGAGGGAAACTAAAATACACCATTTCCTACGTGGCTGGTCCAAGAGGAACACAACTGGAGGATGCTGATGTCCAGATTATTGTGAGTATGCCCCCGTGCTAATTTTCTATCGTGGTTACGTTCATTTGTAGCAGTTATTCACCTGCCAGTGTTGTTCTTGTAGGGCAATGACATCACCTTGGTAACTAGTCAGCCTTGGCAGAGGAGACAGCAGGGCAGCAGAGAGACTAATCAGTTTGAGATTGTCTTCAGAGAGGTGAGTGGTTCACAGCAGCACATTAAGACTAAGCCTTTTCTTACGTTTGTGAAGCAGGACAAGCAAAGAGATTCTTTTCCTGAAAATAGTGGCTATTACATGTCCTTAGCTAAAGCTGTTTTTTTCCCCCACAGGAAAACTGGCGTCGACCTGATGGCATGCCAGCCACCCGAGAGCACCTAATGATGGTTCTGGCTGATCTTGATGACATCCTGATTCGGGCGTCCTACTCCACTGAGATGCGCTCCTCCAGCATTTCCGACATCAGCATGGAAGTCGCCGTGCCCAACTACAGCGGCTTGGCACAGGCCCTCGAGGTTGAGCAGTGCCGCTGCCCACCGGGATACCAGGGGCTCTCCTGCCAGGTCATCATTCATTGTCAATTTCTCTCAGTGTTGCAGTTATTGATCCTGGCTGGAAGCAACACAGGATAATTGTATCAAACCCCTTAATGTAATTTCAGGACTGTGCATTTGGATATACTCGTACTGGGGGAGGTTTATATCTGGGTCACTGTGAGCTCTGTGAATGCAACGGTCACTCTGACTCCTGCCATCCTGAGACTGGCATCTGCACGGTATGAAACACTACATCAGTATATTGCACTCTTTATTATAAGAAGGACCGATATTTTAACAGGGCATGTGTCTTCTTCTCCCAGAGCTGCCTGCATAACACACAGGGTGAGCTCTGTGAGCAGTGCGCCCCTGGATTCTTTGGCGATGCCGCCGTTGGCACTCCAGAGGACTGTCAACCATGCGCCTGCCCTCACACTGACCCAGACAACCAGTAAGTGCTGGCACGGATTCAAAGATCTCATATTCCACCTCCTTTTATAGCTCAGGACAACTTCGTGTCCAGCACTTGTTTACAGAAGAAGAGTTAGCGTTCTGGAGATTCATTAACCTGTTTTCTGCCAGCTAATGGCAGACATTAATCTATTCGTCTGGTGGTATGATCTTATTTTATATCCTCACATAATTCGCTTTAACAAATTAGGATTTTTGTTCAGTGCTAATAAAATGTGATTGTATATTGCCAGTAGTGAAGGAATCTGCCAATAAAACAGGATAATTTGATACTGCTGGAAATCCACTCCAGTTCCTGAGTGTGACACACTTTGGTTTCTGTTTCATACCCTAGCTTTAGTCATAGCTGTGCCTTAAAATATGAAAAATTTACTTCAAAATACAATTCTAGTCCATTCACAGCAATATATATATGTTAATTGATTGATAACTGTTGATAATTGATGAGCAGTTGAAAATCGCACTTTCTTTGGGGGCACCACACTTTAGCTTCTTGTCTTTGTGTGTAACTCGCAGGTTCTCCCCTACCTGTGAGAGCCTTGGAAATGGAGGCTACCAGTGTACTGCCTGTGAGCCTGGCTACACTGGCCAGTACTGTGAACGGTAAAACAACTCTTTTCTCCTGACGTGTGTCCAGATTGTGACTAAAATGATCTCAACCTGTTTCTTTTGATAAACCCCTTCTACTGTCCTAATGGGACAAATTGGAGTTTTCACTAAAATGCCATGACCTGAAATTATTTCACTTACCGATTTAATAATTTTAAGGACCTGTGGTTAAACCTTTGTGTCTGCATTTACCCTCATCAGCTGTGCTCCTGGTTATGTTGGCAACCCACAGGAGAGACAGAAGTGTCGTCCAAATAACGGTAGGCTATGTGAAGAGTGCTCATGTTAGAAGATAAAATGTTTCAAAAGATTTCACAGCCGTGTTTCACATTAACTCTAAATACCCTTCTTAATATGTTTGGATTAAAGTTGAACATTGACAATCACATAGGGTGCTGCAAAATAATGACAAGCTTATTACAGGCATACACACTGAGAATTATGCGTAGCAGAGACACTTCATTTAAAATAACCTTGACACAGTCTTGACTCAACAATCAACTTAGACTCCAGTAAGTCTTTGCACCTGACCAGCAAACAGTCGAGCACATGAGAGTGAATTCCTGACGAATTTATTATGATCTCTACATTCTGCAGTTGCCGCCTCCCTGGTGGTGAAGATTTATCCAGAGAAGGTCCAAGCGTCACCGGGCGGCTCCGTCACCCTGCGGTGCCAGGTGTCTGGAGCCCCTCCACACTACTTCTACTGGTCCAGAGAGGATGGACGACCCATCTCCGGTTCTGCTGACAGACGTAGACAAGGTACGCCACACCGTTCAACCACATCACACCCACGACTGTGAGATGAATGGACATGATAATTTCCAGCAGATGTCACTGAATTATAATTTAAAATCTATCTTTCAGATTGAAGTAAATAAATCAAAAAAATCTTAAATGGACTGAATAAAAAAATGTTTGGTACTGGCGACTACATACATGACAGTACCTGTTTCTCATCTGTGTACAGGGGCAGAGCTGTATTTCTCCAGCGTCCAGCCAAGTGACGCTGGTGTCTACATTTGTACCTGCCAAGACCAGCGCAGCACCAACAAGAGCCGAGCTGAAATAGTTGTCACCGGTGTGTGTGAGATTCATTGTCTTATCAGCAGAAAGGATTTTTCCTCATGTCTAAGGAAGCTCATTAGATACTACTGGTGTTTCCATCTGGGTTTGCTTGAACACAAATTATATAAGACGTCATTCTTCACTTTCGTTGACCGCAGCGAGTTGAATTCTTATCTTATCTTGAGGTCTGAAGGTGTTGGAACAAGATGTGCAGAACTGTCAAAACGTAGGATGCATCAAATGTGTTGACCAGTCGTACAAAGGTTATTTTAGGTTTTGTGGGGAATTTAAAATAGTGTCACAGCTGAAAAATGATCAAATTGAGTTTACATTCTGTCTGTATTTTTGAACAATAAGTGTAACCTGTCTCTGCTTTTTACCAGCTGAGACATCCAGACCCATTGAGGTTACAGTCGAGGAACCCAAAGCCCAAACGGTCAGGGTCGGCTCTACTGTCAACTTCATCTGCACTGCAAAGAGCAAGGTAACAAAGTAGATCTCTCCATGATTATAATCTGTATGCTAAACTAAGTGACTATATTCTATTTACCAAGAGTAAAGTTACCTTGTTATAATACATGTCTAACACTGTATTGCAGATGAGATTTTGCACCTTTATTGATTTATTTTTATACGTTCACCCTTCCACAGTCACCAGCCTACACCCTGGTGTGGACCCGGAGGGGTAACGGGAAACTCCCCAACCGGGCCATGGACTTCAACGGTATCCTGACAATTCAGAACGTCCAGCCCGAGGACGCCGGCGTCTACATTTGCACGGGTTCCAACATGTTTGCCATGGACGAGGGCACTGCCATCCTCTACGTGCCAGGTTCGTGATCCTTGGCACAGCGTTCCATTACCCGTCACCCATCACCCCCTGCTACCCCACCAGCTCTGGCTCCTGTAGTTTCTCACCTTAAACTCTCCCCACCCTCTTCGGCTTGGAATGGTGCATGCTTCTCTGTTTTACTGCATTTCTCATTGTGTGGTGTGTAAACTCAGCTCTGGGTTAACAGCATAAAAAGCTTGCAGTTCTAACTCCCAATGCTTCCGCCCTATACGCCTAGATACCACATACACGCCATGTCTTATTATCATACTGCCAATCAAGCTCGTCTCGCTGCCTTTTTTAACGTACTGTCTTGTATGTCTAATAAGTGGAGTTTTCTGAGCTTTATATGAAGAAATACAGCTTGTGGGTTTTGTTACAAATGCAGAGCGTTATGAGGTTGGATTTAACTAATGGGCACTCAAATTCCAAATCAGCGTTCTTTTAGATCTGTAATTTGTGGGTAATGCTTTCTGCCAACACTCTACTGAAGCTACTGCAGATTTTTTTTACATGGGTTGAATTAATCGGTGGTGGTTTGGTTGCTTCTCGATCACTGATAGATCTTCTCAATGGTGCTGCCGAACGTTTCGCTAGCAGGGTGCTGGATTCTGGTTTGTGGCTTTAACGTTTGGGCTCCTGGGCTTTTCCCTGCCTGAGCTGTAGTGTAAAATGGTAAGGGGGAATGGAGATGCCACGATGCGTGCTTAGTGACCAAGCATCATTCAAAGAGGACCTCAGTGCATCTACAATAAACGAGGGAAAGGAAGAAGACCCACTACCCCCAATTTTGTTTGTATTCCATTTGTATTAGAGTATACCTTTCCCAAAACTACTGCCAGCTGTATTAATTTCCTCATCCTGATATTGAATGTCGATGAACAAAACGGTGCTATTTGTTGTGAAGCTGGTTAAACTCATGATTAATCACTCTCTTATCATGCTACAACACTGCTGTAATATCAATCCGTCATTCCTTTAGTGACGGGAGACTCTGTTTGTATCGTTACGTGTCAGATTTATTTGGTAAAATATTTCAGGTCTGACTTGAAACCTAAAAAAAAAGAAAAAAAAAAGTATTTTTTAATCCTAATTTTGTCAGTAATCATTTACAATTGTACATTATGTTTTGTTTTTTTAATTACACTCTCAATGTTGTTGGCACATTTTATTTTTTATCTGACTGAAATATGTTACCATGAAATCAGATATAACAGAAAAGTCAGAATTTCTTTTGTTTGTAGTTAAAAAAAAAATCAAAAATAATTGGCCGCGTGAATGCAATAACCTTGGTATGTGTTTACATTTAGGCTAGTGTTTTTATAAGAACCCGTTTTTTTTTTAAACATATTTCTGAAAATATCCTACTGAACAATTGTCGCATTTTGGTTTTATATTTGTCATGGCTGCATTTATTTTTTTTTTATTTGTTTATTCTTACTGATTCAAGGGTTATATAATTTTAAATATATATACAAAGGTGCTTCTGTAAAGATTTTACACGTATTCATTTTTTTTTTTACACCTAACTGATCTAATGTATACGTCAAGTTGTAATGTATTTATCTCAACTGTGAAAAGATATTTTGTGAAAAAGAGAAAATTGATTAAAATAATGACAATAGACCAAAATGATTTGTTAATTCATGGATGGGGCTCATTTAGTGCATATGAAGGGATCCGTTCAGGATAACCACAAGCTGTATGTCGACTTTTTAACAGATGAAATGAAACGTAGTGTGTCATTGTTTCAGTGTTTAAAACTGCTTACTGCTACTAACATGCATGTCTCATGTGTGGCTACCCTGCATATAACCTCATCTCACCTTGTGTTGCTCTTTGAATTGATGCATCTTAATTTTGAGTTCAGAGCATATTTTGTTTTTGTCTGCTACACGTTTTATGCTGAGTTTGTGCAGAGTGTTACATTGGCATAAAATAATGTACTGTGTACCTAATATTGTCACTACATATCTGCCAGGTAAGTATTATAAGCTGAATGGAACTATGAGTTCAGTGGCACCATAAGTGACCAGTCTTTGAGCATAATAAAGAATCACAACCTGGAATGAAAGAGATATGTCAAGGTGGTGCCAGATGAATTCAAGTTCGTGATTATTTTGCATGTTTACATCGTGTGTGTGTGTGGGATAATTTTTTGGAATCGACCGGACAAAACCACGGAGGTCCACGGGCAGAGATGAATATGCTGTAAGTGTCTCTGGGGAGGTAGACTGCTGTTACCTTGGAGAACTGACCTGTCAGTTTACCTGTCCCATCCATCCCTCATCTCCCTCCCTCCCTCCCCTCATCTCCAGAGGCCTCACAGACTCAGATGTTTTACACAGCCTATGAAATGTTTGAAGGACACAGAAAGCGTAAGTCCGCATGGGCATGGTTTCCTCTCTGCCGGGCTCTCTGGAAGGACCCGCCTCTTGTTCTCTGGGTCACGCATGCACTCATCTTCCGCGGCACAGATACACTGGCTGGCCTGGTAACGCCCATGTACAATCGACTGAGCAACATCTTCAAAAACTATAGACAAAAATGCCATGTACCATTCATAAGCAACAGTTGAATTTAGATCTGAAAGTGGATTATTGTGTCCTTAAAGATTGTATATGAGCCTTACCGGTTCCTTCATGACTCTTTGGGTTCACTGGGGTCCATCACTGCTGGAAAAAAGTGCATGTTCATTCTTAAGGGCAGCTCCTCATGAATGTCGAGTCTACTTTCCAATAAGAGAGTCACTTATACAATAACTAAAAGGCTTACTGTAAAAATACATAGCCTATTCCACTAGACCTGCCACTATTCACTTACTCCAGAGAGCTTATTGTGGGACATTGCAGAAACTGTCCCTTTAAGCAATTATTTTTTTCGTCATACGAGCTGTTACATTAACTAGTGTTAGATGCATACTTGCATCCTTTGAATGACAGAATCTCCACATTCAGAGACAGGAGATCACTTCCTCTTTCTTTTCTTTCCATCTGCACTTTCCTCTGTCTTTCCAGGAAACATGCTGTACATGTCATCTGGGCTTCAAACATCATACTGTGCTTAATACATCCCATCACCACCTCATTCATGTCATTTACAGTTGATGCGTAGCAGACTGGTGTGGACATCTCCATCTGTGTCGAGCAGTACGCGGATGGAAGTGTGTTTTAATCGACACTGAATGTGATAATAGAATGAAGTCAAACCATATAAGGATTGATACTTCTAAACGTATAAACCTGTTAAGTATCTCAAGTCGCACCTAGTCATGTGGCTAGTTTTACTTTAATCTGTCCACGTTTAGAGATACCTGCCTTTGCTGTCTTGCAAGAGTACTGGAGATCAGTGGAACTACATTCTACAAAAGTATGATTTGTGTATTATCCAGACTAACAGCAATGCTGTCTCTGGACAGACACAGTACTCCCGCATTCTAGTTGTGCGGATCTGAGGATCGATGGTTGGTTAATCAATCGTCCACTGCTTTTGTCCCACTTGAAAAATCCCCAAAAATTTGGCTTTTTTCAACAGCTGTTGGGTGGACTGCAATGGAATTTCTTGCAATCCTTCACATGACCTTAAGAATAAATTGTAATTACTTTGTAAATCCATTCACTTGTCACATAGCTTCATTATTAGGTCAAGATTTGAATCTGTCCAAAGGTAACAGAATTACATCAGGATTAATGCTAGCATGCTAACATGCTAAACTGGGAATGTGGCAAACATTATTCCTTCTAAACATGTGCAGTATAGACCACAGACAAATGTTTTAGTTTTGTTTTAGTACAATTTTTCTATGTTTGCAGCAGCAGCACACATAAAGTTCCAATAACCTCTGTTTAATTACAGTGAATGATAAATGCCACTAATGAAGAGAGAAATACTGTTTGTTTTTTCTTATACTTTTACATCCCATAGCACTGATAGTACCATTTATCCTGGCAACACATGACAGGTGCTGTGAAAATCTAAATAATTCTTAGATGTTACTGTTATGTCTGTCATGTGTCTCACAGAGGACCATCTGTCCTCTCTCCTCCCTGGAGTGTTGGTGTCATAAGGGTCAGAGAGTCAATGCTCAGCCCAGCCTAGAGTCCCAGCCTACTTAGATAGCTTCATAGTCCTCCCTCTGTACTCAAAGAGGCCTTTCATTTGCTCCGCCATCCTGGGATCATATGGGATTGAATACGAAGTCTAGCAGCTAGCCAAGCTGGCGCAGACAGCAACATGCCCAGAGGCCATGCCAAGGACCGCCTGCCACATCTCATCTGTTTTGTCTGCACTGAGGATCTGGGCTGCCAAGTGCAGGGGCGGGGGCACAGGCAGAGGCCATCGCTCTTTCCCTCTGATCTCTGATCGGCTCCTTAAAATCAAAAGCATTCCTACAGCTTATGATAAAATAATGTAATGCCGCGGCAGTGGTTGTACACTCCAGGTTGCATATTCTGCTTCACCGCCACACCAATAGACCAGTCTTCATTATCACACTTTACTTCTCCACGTTGCGTCTGGGAGATTTTTAGAGTTGTCTTTGACTGGCATGTCTCTTTCTGCAGCTGCAGAGGGGGCCCAGCCTGTGGCCACCATCACTCCGTCAGTGCTGAATGTCCAGCAAGGCCAGCGAGCAGAGTTTCGCTGCGCAGTGACTGGAAACCCAACCCCTGCCATCGAATGGATTGGTATGACCAGTTAGAGTTCTGTTTTATGTTGTTTGGTGCAGGCCTTGTTTAGATATCCATAGCTATTTCTGTTATTTCTGGGAAACTCAGTCCTGCAAAAAGAAATCTTAACCTATATTTGAAAACTACTGATTGTGTTCTCAGTGGCAGGGGTTGACTATGTGATATTTACAGGAGGTCCAGGGAACAGGATGAGTCCCAGAGCTGTGATACGCGGCGGCGTGCTGTCCTTCACAGCAGTGGACCAGGCTGATGAGGGAGAGTACATCTGCAAGGCCCTGAACACTCATGGCGAGCACACAGCAAGAGCTTCCATCTTTGTCCAAAGTATGCTCAGTGTTGATGTGTGTGGGAATCTGGGGAGACAATGCAATGTGAATTATTAGAACTATTTAGGGATGAAGTAGTTGTGTAGGTTAATGTCAGTCATTTATGTGATGGAAAGTATGCATTAGGGTTAGGGTTAGGGTTAGGATTAGGGTTATCACCTATTATGTTGAAAATGCATTGTTTTGTGGTATTTAAACTTGACAAACTGATAAATCTGTTTTGGTGGAGCTATTATGTCTTTGAACGACCACAGTCCATTTTTTTTTTTTAAACTAGAATCTAACCCAAGTGGCATAGGCACCCAACCCCAAGTTCAAGTCAGTCCCCAAAATGTTGAGGTCCATGAAGGCGATTCGTTGAGGTTGTACTGCAGAGCTTCAGGATCCCCCACCCCGAAGCTCACCTGGCTGAAAAACGGAGGACAAATCCCTCCACAGGTGAGACGTCTCCTGCCATCTCTGTGCCCGATGATGATGATGAATAGAACGATTAAAAGTGCAACCGTACATTCTCCTGTGCTATATCTCCACCTTGTACCTCAAGGCATGCCCAGCGCATGGTATTTCATCAGACTGTGTCAGTTTTTATGACTGTTTCAGCATTTTGACCATTTACCTTTATTTTTCCCTCCCTTCTGTTTGTCTTCTCCCCCTGTTTTTGATCCTACCCTGTTCTGACGTTTGCTCAGGCCATTCCCTCTCACGGTTTCCATCAGTTTAAAAGCAACAGTCTCGATGTGTTACAGAGACGTATTGAGGAGCTGCAGGTCTGTCCATCTGTCCGCTGTCTGTCTGTCCTGTCTCATAGTTCACATCCATTGTCCTCTACTGACCTCGTCTTCACGCAGTGTCCACTAAGTGCATGATCAAACGTGTCTTTGATTCACACCTTGTAAACTGTGTTAATTTCTCACAGCTGCTCACTCAGTCCCTTTAGAGTTGTCACTAAATATATTAAAACCCACTAGTAACCACCTATCTGGTTGAGATAGCATGCATGCAGCACTTGTCTTTACGTTGCGTATTGTTGATGTAGGTGTTCCATAGTGTCTTGTTTTGTACTGTCCACATCATACCACCCCTGATATGTTTGGGTTCTCAGCACCCAGTTGACCCCCATCATTCCATTGAGTGTATTAACAGGACTAAGTATACAGTAGGTACTGTAGGTATTTCAGACATATTTTGCTCTATACCAGGCGCAGCCCACTGCCTCCCTGCCCCAGGGGGTTTGGTGTCAGTCTGGTTTCTGCACGGCCCTCCTCGGCTCGGCGAGGGCTTCGGGGCCTGTTTAGTTCTGCCTCAGAGAGCCACTGCGTTGTGTCAGCCTTTCCCAGGGGGAGCCGGGCTCTGCCGTGCGACCACGCAGAAATTCTGTATGCTCTAGCAAACGGCTTGCTTTGAAAACTTGTCAATGGGTTCAGACACACATTGAGCCAGGGCCCGCCTCAGCCACTGCTCGGTTTAGCCTCCCTCACGGTTGAATGGGCTGGAGCTAAGCAGCTTTGTCCATGGATGCCCCAACACCCCCCGGATACAGTAATCCCTCAACAGACCCTCCCCTCCTGATTTCCACTCCCCTCTGAGGTGTTTCCAAACTTAATACAAGCTCATTTTCGCCCTTGCTGGGCCTCTGGCTGCCATGTGGAGCAGTGTACAAACAAGTCAAGTTGTTGATCATCAGCCAGAAACTCATGAGACTTCTTAAATATGACTGTTTACACTGATGCAGGCTTTTGGTTCTTACTTGACTTGCTCTGAGATATTAGATGGTGGATAATTTTACTTAAGGGGCTCTGGCTAGTGGTTAGTCCCAGACTCCCTGCTTACCAAATAACCTCTGGCTCTAATCAATTCGTCACAAACTGTTTCTTCAAACTGTCCTAATTTCTCCATAAACGTGATGATCACCAGTCATTAATTCCTTCTGCATAAATATCATAATGTAGAAAGTTCACCGATCATGATATATTAACAAATTGTAATCCCACCAATCACCGTAGACATCTTGGCACTACTTTGTACACATGTGCAATGGACAGTGCCACAGAACTCATAAGAAATCCGTAGCAATAACAGCTCTTGTCCTGTCTTTAAGTTCTATGCTCTAGTGCTTTTGTGTTGCTATTAGCTAGAAATGCCACCATGTCAGCAATGTCACATTTGTGTTGCTTCACGACACGCAAGCCAGGTAAGTGATGCGCTTTGCCCTCAGTGTATGATTTGTTGCTATGAGTAAAGCAATGTCTTTTGAAATGTAATCACTGTACATCATGGCAGACAAAAGGCATAGTAGATGAGATTGGTTTCTAATCCATTTACTTGTTGGTGTGACCTCTCTAGGCCCGAATGGATCGCACTGACATCGGTACTCTGCTCATCCCTAACATCAAGATGTCTGACTCGGGCACTTACATGTGCGTAGGCAGCAACAGCGTCGGCTCAAATAGTGCTCCCATTAAAGTCAGCGTGCTCCAAGGTGAGACAGTCAGAGGCTGATTGTGTTCTCTAGTTCGATTTTGTCTACATTGTCTTTTTATGTCAAAATGTGCTTTTGTTTTTCACGAGAAGAACATTTTTTTTGTGTGCCATCTGTTTGTGTTTAAGCAACGGACCACGGCACCGCAGCGGTTAGCATCCAGCCATCTATAGCTGATGTCCAGGAGGGCCAGAGTCTGGAGCTCAACTGTTTCGCCCCTGGAAATCCTCCTCCCCGTGTCACCTGGACGAGAGCCAATGGCCAACTCTCTTCCAACCACCAGGTAATCACACATCACACGTGCATCATCGTGCCTAGATCTTTGCGATCCCCCTCAGCAATGCCGTCACTTGTGTCAGAATTTGAGTCACATGCAATTAAGCCTGCAAGCACATGACTCTATGTAGACTTCCTCTTTAAAATATGCGTTGAATTTGGCAAAATCCACTGTCGTTTGAATGTGTATGATACACAGAGGAGCCCAAACATTTCTCATACCTTCCCAATAAGCTTTTTGCCATTTGCATGCTGCCAACACAGCTCCAACCTGCAGGAGAACGGATTATCTGGCATCAAAATATTAAGTTGTGAAGTGAAGCTCCCATAGATTACACATCCCAAAGAAAAAGATCAAAGTTTTTATCTGTGGAATTTGGATCTAGCTTGTCTTCTCACAGTCACTCGCATTGTCTTAAAGATAACAGGTGGCCTTGTATTGCTCTCAGACCCTGGTGGGTAGGACACATGGACACCCTGATGATCTTATGGTTTCCTAGTTGCAACTACAGCAGTGTGTGACGACACATTTCTCCCGTAACATAGTGAACAGTTTCTGGGATTTGTGCTACTACCCTCCTGTAAGTTTGTATCAAACGACATAGCTTTGTTTGTGTAGATATTGAGGAGTCTAGGACGCCCGACACTCTGTGGCTGGCGTGTGGTTTGTCCCTCCCCTACAACTGAGAATCATCTGGTCATAATAAACTTGCCCTCAGACTGTTACGCTTGCCAATTTCTCCACACATCCAACAAGGAGAACTAAGAGTTAACTTACTGTCTAATATAACCCAGACCTTGACATGTACTGTGCATATTATTGGTTTCATCAGTGGTATATTTGTCAGTAGTACCAGTAGAGTTGTTAGTATCAATAATTTGGAATACTATGTTTGTTCTTGCAAGCAGAATTGAAGTGAATGTATTCCTTCCTGTAGGTTGTGGGCAGTCAGCTGCGTATCCTGTCAGCCAGTCCAGAAGACTCAGGAGAGTATATCTGTCGGGTACAGGGCACCTCCGGGAACCCAGGATCTCACATCCATCAGGCCTCCGTCTCTGTGTCTGTCACTTCGTCTTCTTCACGTAAGTTTGACTTAAGGCCTCAAACACGTAACATGTTAATTCTCTTGCTTCACAGGCAGATTGTCAGACAGAGCAAATACAAGAAGCCATTTGTTCCTTTTACAAGTGTTAAAGGTTCAGCAGTTTTCATTTGACTTGACAGTACTTTCTAACTGCGGAGGTCTACTTGCCAGAATCAGTCATCGGCTGAAAGAAACACATTAAGGGAAGGGCATTACATGGAAGAGTGTTGTTGTCAGACTAACACTCCCTCAATTCATGAAGAAACTTTCCGCTTGCACTTTCCAGTGTAGCTCTGTGTGACTTCAGATTAAATTCCCTGCTACTGTCCCATGATCTCATCCCCATTCACTCCTTCCTGGACTTCAGTGATGTTTCAGTCACTTTAATGGCAACCAGTTAAGTCCATAGCCTCAGTGAATAGTAATTCATTACTTGTGTATAATGCATCTTCTAAATAGAGTAAGGCTGTTCAAATAGAGTCTATCCAGAGTGAAAACCACTGGTTTCTGCTGCAGGTCTACAGAGCCCGATCATCGCCATTGAACCCCACAGCGCCGCGGTGCGTGTGGGAGAGTCTGCCAGTTTCAGATGCAGGGTGTACTCTGGAGCCCAGCCTGTTAGACTGGAGTGGAAGCTGGTCAGCAATCAGCCACTGCCTGGTAATGAGCTCACACACACTTTGCCTCTGAGGAAGAAACCTGCTTAATGAGTTCTGACTTTATGATGTAATAATTTACAAGCAGTTGCAGCTGTAATCCACCCATGAAGTCCGCTACTCCTCGGTTGCTTCATTTATGAACTAATGTTTTTCTCCTACTCCTGCTTTGACATTTTGCATGGCTACTTTTTTAGAATGAGACGAGTGAAAACAATTTTTTTTTCTCATGCTTCACTTTGGTTTGTCTTGCTCAACATCGTAAAAGGTTGTCTTAGATTTATGACGGATGAACTCACCAACATGTCTTTCCAACATGCCCACTTCTTTCCAGTCCACACCTCCCATTTATAATGTGATTAAGATTTTTAAAGGAAGGCCCACATATTCCAAGTCTCTCTTATAAGGAGGATTAGTAAGGCATATGAACATTGCTGTAATCTTTCCCTTTGGACATACTGACCATTATTCTCTGTATTAACTGTAGCTCAAAATAAGTCTTCTTTAGTACACAATTATCTCCATACTAATACCCATCCTTCTGCTAAAAAGGCAAACAGATATCCAGTTGGTGAAGCTTGACATTGAGTTTCGAAGTCACTTTATGCTTGAAACAAAACGGATAATTTTCCATTGCTTAGAGTGACAGCACAGTCTAAACCGAAGAAAAGGAAAGATTACAGCAACTGAAACCTATTTCAGTGATCACATACACCGATCAGGCATAAGATTATAACCCCTGGCAAGTGAAGTGAATACCATTGACCATCTTGTGACAACACAATGTTCTGCTGGGAAACTTTTGGACCTGGCATTCATGTGGATGTTACTTAGACATGTACCACCCACCTGGACCTGACCAGGCACCCCCACCCCATAGCAATGACACTTCTTGATGACAGCAGCCATCCCCAGCAGGATGCAGCCTGACACAGGCACACACACAAAAACAGTTTAGGAACAACTCAAAAAAAAAAACATGAAAAACAGCACAAGGTGTTGACCTGGCCTCCAAACTGAACTGATCAAGTATTTGTGGGATGATCCACAGAGGCCCCTCCCCTCAACCCATAGGACGCCAGAGCCCCACTAACAACATTCTATTGCCAAACACCACAGGACACCCTCAGAAGGCCCATGTCCATTCTCTGATGAGTCACAACTGTTTTGGAGGCACAAGGGAGACCTACACAATATTAGGAAGGTGGTCATAATGTTATGCCTGATCATCTATATACCTGCCTTTTGAAAATGTTTCACACCCAAACTGAGACAGTCCATGTGATATAAACAGCTAAGAGACTTTAGGTCCAAGGCTGTTCACAGGCTGTGTTGTACTAATGTTTAATTTGCACCTTATCTTTGTCTTCTGCAGACAATGTCAAAGTACAACCCGATGGTTCTATTATTACCATTACCAATGCTCGCCCTATCAACCACGGTGCCTACCGCTGTGTGGCAAGCAACCTATTTGGCATCACTCACACCATCGTGTCTCTGATTGTTAAAGGTAAGCTCCTTGTGCGTTTGTGTTAAGAGAAGGGTTCCCTCTAGTGGCACATGTCAGTAATGTGTATCTGTATCCTCAGTACCTCCCGTGGCTACTGTCACTCCTGTTGGCCCTGTGCGGGTCAGGGTGGGTGAACCTATCAACCTTGAATGCCAAGCCTCAGGAGAGCCACGGCCCTCCGTATCATGGCACAGGCTGGACAACAACCGCAGGACTATGCTAAGCAGTCCTGTGCCCATGGAGTCTAATGCAGTTATGCAGGTACTGGCACATATGCTAACACTGTCAGCATTTGCAAAACAGTTAAAGGTTCAACTTGTTTTATGTTGCTAGTGAAAGCTGCTGCGTCAGAGTCAAGCTTTTGTATTTTCCTGCCTTGTCTTGTCAGATTCTGGTGGCGCGTCCAGAAGATAGTGGCACGTATGTGTGTGCAGTTCGCAACAACGAGGGCACTACTGAGACCACGGTGGAAGTACTGGTCGAGGGAGGATCCCAAGTTCCTGCAATCCCCAGACTCTCTATTCCTGACCCGCTGGTGGTTGTGGAGGAGGGACAGATTGTGACTTTGCGTTGTGAGGCCCATGGTAAGACATTCATATAAAAATCATTTGAATTCACATTTTATAATGTCTTATATTTTGTCACTTTTTACCTTGCATCACCTCACAGGGCCAGTGCCACAGGAGTAAAACAGTTTCAGTCGAGTTCAAAATTTCAAATTGAGCAGAGATGAGATATTGTCACACGCCTCTCCACCACCACTGCTGTCTAGAGTTTCCTGCTTTGTCTTTTTATAGGCTTTCCCACCCCAGTGATCTCATGGTCTAAGCTGCGCGGCCCTCTGCCTTGGAGACACAAGGTGCTGAACAACAACCTGGTGCTGTCCAGCGTTGGCAGACAAGACTCAGGAGAGTACATCTGCAGTGCCACCAATAACATGGGCACCAGTGATGCCACCATCATGCTAGAAGTAGAAAGTGAGTAGTTTTTGGATTCTTTCTGAGTACGCTGCTGTGGCCTTAATTAATTTCTTAAGAAATGACACCTTAACTTTTTCGTGCCTATCCCTAGCTCCACCTTACACCACTTCTGTGCCTGATGACGTGGCTGTGCGGGTCGGGGAGGTGATCAGGTTGCAGTGTCTGGCCCATGGCACTCCTCCATTGACCTACACTTGGTCCAAGCTGGACGGAAACCTGCCACAGAGGGCTCAGGTTAACGGAGGGGATCTCCAGATCAACCTGGCTACCACAGAGGATGCTGGCAGCTACAAGTGTGTGGCCACCAACAAAGTGGGCAACAGCGAAGCAATTGCTAAAGTCACAGTCAGGTGTAAGTTATGCCAGTAATATAACTTAAAGACTGTTGAACCACATGCTGAATGAATAAATACTGTCTAGTGTTCATACTCAAATTAAATTCTATGAAGAATAGAATTCACCCATGAAAATCTAAATCATGTCTCTGTTTTCCACTTCTGCAGCCCCGTTGGCAGTCCGTGTATCCCCCCAGGTTGAGGTGAAAGCCCAGGGCAGCGCAGTGGAATTCACCTGTTCAGCAGCAGGAGGTCTAGAAACCAAGATAGAGTGGCTGAAGGAAGGAGGAGCCTTGCCTTCAAACCACCACATAAAGGATGGAGTGCTCAGGTGACTGGTTTTGGTTCGGTTAAAACAATACAAAATAAGAACTTAGGATGTGTGGGTATATTCTAATTTAGGCATATTAACATCCAAATCAGAGAACGAGTTTAGTAATCATGCCTCTATACACCTATACATAGCTCTATACATATAATATGTAGCCCGCTCCAAAAGTAAGTGTACACTTGACTCAAAAGCTCCCTCAACATGTGGTCAAATAGCTCATAAACTGAGCACAATTGAAGACATCTACAGTAAAGGCCTGGGAAAGCATCATAAAGGAGAAACAGTTCTTTGGTGATGTACATTCCATTTATAATTATGTTAATTTTTAATTTGTATGAGCCCTTTAAAATAAGTTACTGTATCTGAAACTCTTGCCGTTCCTAAAGTTTTCATGTGATTATATAGTCCAGCTCCTTGATTTAGAGGGTTTGCACTTTAAGGCTGTATTCATATAACCAATTACTATAACTCAAATATGTTTAACATGCATATAAATGACAAACTGTATGTGAAGTTAATACTGAACCTTTGCTTCTCTTCATGAGTATAATTTTTCTTTTCTCTGTAGGATTGAGAATCTTGAGCAGAGCAATGAAGGAGTTTATATCTGCAGAGCTAGCAGTGTGTATGGTCAAGCACAGGACACTGCCAGGTTGACCATCCAAGGTCTGTTACATCAACGGCGTTATATGCACTAATGTGTATTGTACATTGTTTCACACGAACAAAATAATAATAACTTGCTCCTTTTCTTTTCTTTTCCGCAGCCCTGCCAAAAGTAATGATCAATGTGCGTACCTCAGTGCAGACCGTGATGATTGGGAACTCCGTGGAGTTTGAATGCCAGGCTGTTGGCGACCCAGAGCCCACGGTCAAATGGAGCAAAGTTGACGGGTCTCTGCCGGCCCACATCATGGTGAAGGGAGGCATGCTGAAGATCGAGAAGGTGACGGAGGCTGACGCTGGCCAGTACCGCTGCACAGCCACCAATGACGTAGGCTCAGTGCAGTCTCAGGTGGTCCTTAATGTCCAGTGTGAGTGCATAAGAAGACTGTTTTTTTCCCCCCTTTTGTCGCATGTGCACGCAAATGCACTTGTACACACACAGATGAATTATGATAATAGTTCAGCAATTTATATATTATGATTATTTAAATCCTCTGAATCTTTGCACAGCCCTTCCACAAATTGCTGCACTGCCAGAAACAAAGGAGGTGACAGTCGGGTCTGATGCCATCTTGCCTTGCGTGGCTTCAGGATACCCTGTACCTCAGATCAAATGGTCCAAGGTACTCAAGAGTTCCGTAAAGCAATTTTTATAAGACAATGTTTTTGAACTATTTTTTAAAACATATTCTCTCTATAGCCTTAATGCCTGAGAACTTATCTTGCTTTAAGATGACTGTGCTTGGTTCTTTATCTAGCTGGACGGAGAGCTCCCTCCGAAGTGTTTCCAGGATACCAATGTGCTGACGGTACCCCGGGTCGCTCACGAGGATTCTGGCACATACGTCTGTACCGCCTCTAACAAACAGGGCAAAGTGGAAGCCTTTACTACACTTCAAGTCCACGGTCAGTGCGTGGGGCAGGAAGGCGTGTTAGTAAATATGTAAAAAGTTTTATGAACCGCATATCTAACGGTGGCATGTGCTTTCTCAGAGAGAGTGATGCCATACTTTACCCAGGATCCCCTGTCCTATCTCACCTTGCCCACCATCAAAAATGCCTACAAAGCTTTCAGCATCAAGATCAGCTTTAGACCGGACAACGTCGATGGTAAGAATGTACATCCTCAACATCTTCAGCACTTTAATTGTATGGTATATTAATTTATGCTTTTTATTTGTTACATTTCTCCATGTGACGTCTGATGTTCTTTGCTTTTTGCCCTTTGTTGTGTACGATGTTATTTCCTCATGTATAATTTCATTGCGTCTTCTGTCCCACCCCTCTCTCCTACACCTCGCCCACGTGGTGGGAAGGTCTCATACTGTACGCTGGTGAGTCTCAGTGCTTGAGAACCTCAGGAACTCAAGGCTGATGTTGGCAGAACGGCTTTTTGGCTGCATCAGATCATCATGTTGCATCCAGCTCTGAGCTGATTTAGAGGCTGTGAAAGAGATATGATAAGATGGTGCATGGCCTACGATTCATGCGCAGTTTTCGGTCATGATCACAAAGCCACTTCTGTTAGCATTACAGTGGTCAGTGTAAAAAACTACTTCACTGGCTTCTACGTTACCTACAGAGCAGAAAAGGTTCAAATGATCATCTTTTTACAGAAGAAAACTTGTATAAATACATGTGTCAAGTCAAATTGCCTTTGCAAGTATTTATATGATACGTTTGGTCCTGCTCTTTGAGTTTGTGCAGGATGTGTGGAAGCATGGCTGCAAAACAAGAAGAGATTGCATTAAAATTGCCAATCCGATTTCTGACAGCTTGCATCCTGTCCTAGTGCACATCAGGCAACAAACTACAAATGACTTGCAAAAGCTATTTGAACGTGCTTGACTTTCTATTTAAATGTGCGGTACAAATACTGGCAGGATTATGTGTAAGCTTACTTTGAATTTATGTATATTATCTGTTACACAATCATGCAGTTCTCTCTCTCATTCGTGATTAAAGCTTCTTTAAGCTATGATAGATGATACAGACATGCAAAGAAACGCATGTTCCCACTTGCCCATGAGCCTGTGTTGTTCATTTAGGCATGTATGTCTCCAGCATGTGGAGACAGAAAAAGGAGGACTAGCAGTGTAGCCCACTGATAAGAGTGCAGTTTTTAACATGGCTTTGGTTGGGTTTAAACTTGCGTCACCATAGCATGCTGCTTTACCATCCAGCTTTCAAAGAGTTCACTTAGTTTGTGATTGATGCTGCAAACAATGTCCATCCTAACAAGTCTATTAAAATTTGAAATGATTCCACCACTTATTGGCATTTTCAAAAGCACCTAAATAAGAGTGGTAGATGTGTTGACTTATTAAGATGGATATTACTATAGGGCATATATTTCTCATCAACACTGTACTTGTACTCATTTACCTGGTTTTGGTGGTACAGGTATGATCCTCTACAATGGCCAGCGGAGGACCACAGGAGCTGACTTTATCTCTCTTGGACTTGTCGGAGGTCGCTTGGAGTTCAGGTCAGTTGAAACTGAATGTCCACATTTCTCCTACTGTCACTGGTTACTGTTGCTGTTCATAAACATTATGATTTAAAAACTCTGTGTCATCTCAGGTTTGACGTGGGCTCCGGCATGGCCACCATACGCGACCCTAACCCCATCAAACTGGGAGAGTTTCACACGGTTGAGCTGTACCGCAACCTCACCCTTGGGTATATCATCGTGGATGGAGGGGAGCCCATCAATGGCAGCTCACAGGTACCGTACTGTCAGTGCAAAAACAGTTACATCTGTCAACCATTTCATTTACGTCAGTTAATTTGGTCTTTGTTCATTTGCGGATCAGGGCAAGTTCCAAGGACTGGATCTGAATGAGGAGCTTCACGTTGGTGGTTACCCCAACTACACCGTCCTTGCCAAAACTGCTGGCATAAAGACCGGTTTTGTGGGTAAGCTATCACTCACCATGTCAGAAGCATAGTATGTAGAAAATGTTTTCTGTGTGTCATGAGTTGTCCTTGAATGCTGGCACTATGCAGGCTGCATCCGCCAGCTGATCATCCAGGGTGAGGAAGTCATCTTTAAAGACCTCGACCGCAGCTCTACTGGTGTCACAAACTGTCCCACCTGCAAAGATGACCCCTGCCAGGTCTGTTAAATCCATCCACGGTGTGCGGTTGTGGTATTTCGCCAGTGCGTTTATTTCATGTCCTTATTCAGAATGGAGGGAGGTGTGAGGATTCAGACGCCAGCTTGTATAAATGCAGCTGCCCCAGGGGATTCACAGGCAGCAACTGCCAGCACCACTCATCTCTGCACTGTCACTCGGGTACGAGCAAATCACCAATAAATAAATCAAAGTATCTGAATGTTGCTGTTAAGACTACTAGATAAAAGAAACTGTCTGTTTGTGAACTCTCTCAGAGGCCTGTGGACCAGACGCTACTTGCATCAACCGCCTGAACGGCATGGGCTATGACTGCCGCTGCCATCTTGGCAAGTTTGGAAATAAATGCATGGACGGTAAGGCTAGAAGATACCGTTTATCTTCCTTGAAAACTAAAAATGTGACGTTGCCGTAGCAATTTTTTAGCTGATACGTTGTTTTTTTTAAACTCTATCTCTTAAGGGGAACTGGTGACGACTCCACTGTTTAATAGTGACGAGTCATATATCGCCTATCCTCCACTGACTAACATCCACGATGACTTGCGTGTGGAGCTGGAGTTCAAGCCAATGGAGAGAGATGGCCTGATGTTCTTCTGTGGTGGGAAAAAAATGAAGGTGGAGGACTTTGTAGCCATTTCCATGGTGGAAGGACATGTAGAGTTCAGATACGAACTAGGAACAGGTAAATTGGACGAAAGAACCAGAAAATAAGACTGTCAGTGATTCAGAAAGACATGAATTGAATCTGACTTCATTTATGTTTGAATCCATGTGACACTTCAGCTTAAGAATTTATGTGACTTGTGTTCTTGCCTTTCTTGAACTTCAGGCCAGGCAATCCTTCTCAGTCCTGAGCCAGTCTCTCTGGGCCAGTGGCACAGAGTTGTGGCCGAGCGGAACAAGAGGGCCGGCCACATGAGGGTCGACCAAGGCCCCGTGGAGAGGAGGACATCGCCAGGAAAAGCCCAGGGCCTCAACATCCACACCCCTATGTACCTGGGAGGAGTTCCCAACATGGACATCCTGCCTAAGCCTGCCAACGTCAGCAAAATGTTCGGGGGCTGTATAGGAGAGGTGAGATCTACCTGTAACAACAACAACAACAAAAAATAACACTGAGTATTTTTCAGGATGTGGTGGCTTAAATCTGTCTGCACATCCTGTCTAGGTTTCCATCAACAACAAGAAGGTGGATCTGTCCTACAGCTTCACAGAGAGCAGATCTATCAGCAAGTGTATAGACAACAGCCCCTGCGACCGCCGACCCTGCCTTAATGGAGGTCACTGCATGTCCAGTGCTGAATATGAGTTCCAGTGCCTCTGTAAGGATGGATTTGAAGGTTAGTGCTGGAAGGATAAGGCATCAAATGCCAGATCTATGCAGGGTAAAATAACACTAATCTTCTTTAAATACAGCTTAACCGAGTGTGTTTTTAAGTTTAACTGGTGAACCAGAAGCGTAAACCCTATGAACTTGTCCTGGCTTTGATCGTGTGAATGTGACTGTCGACCTTTCGCCCCCGAAGGTGAGATTTGTGAGGTGGTGAAAGACGTGTGCCAGAGCAACCTTCAGTGCCAGAATGGAGGTATCTGCGTAGAGGGTCAGTGTGTGTGTACGCCAGGGTACACAGGCCTCAACTGCGAAGAAAGTGAGTATTAACTTGCACAGTAATCATGAATTCCACTATTAAATCAGTATCAAAGCCAGCGACAGCAGGGGGAAATGTCTGTTATTGTGTGTATTATTGTAAGCAAAACACACATCATGTCTTCTCATATGTTACTACACACATCTGCATCGTGAAGATTTGTATAACCAAAGCTAAGAGGCTACGCACACAGCCAGAAACAAACAGCACATATGACTCACATTCCCCACAAAATGAGTCCCACTTTAACATCAGACAGTCCACAGGAGGGTTAACCCTAAATGATCACACGTGTCTTAGTCTCTCATGGCTATATCCTGCACACACAGGCCAGGTCATCAGCTTCCCCGAGGCCCCGAGGAATTTGGAAGCTAGCGAGGCAAATGGTACAGTATCTCAATATTCAGTCTGCCTGACACGACCGTGACTAACAGGGCCCCGTCTGAGTTTGAGGGGCCCCGCGTCTCTTTCAACGATCAACCTGAACTGTCTATTGCCTAACACAAACTGTCTGCGAGCATAAACACAAGCCATGCGTCTGTATTCACCTGGCAACGGGGGCTCTTATCCCCATTGGAAAGTTGGGTTAGGGGAATTCTGCATCTAATCTGACGTTGGTGGTTACTTGGGAGATCAATGCCTGCCTGTTTTTGGACCCATGGCACCATTTTCATACTGGAAATGGTAGAAATGTGTAATTCCCCTTGTTTTTCTCCCCCCCATCATCATGTGCCTGTAAAATGGCTACTCACATCATAAAGCCTCGTCTCTGTCTGTCTCTACAACCGCCCAAACAAACAAAAACACTCATGTTTTCTCTTTGAAACTGTTTAAGTCAGATCATTCGGTCTGCTCCATGTCCACATGTTTACACTGTTACTAACAACTTAAAAATGTCTGCTGAAAGTGCAGCGTGGCGGTTGTCTGGGTTAATATTCTGGGCTTGATGAGAGGTGTACGTGCATGTAGCCGCGGCTGTGGTGAGTTCAGCCTGATCTCGGTGAAAGGTCAGCGATGTCGCAGGAATGGCAAACGGGCCTGCATCATGGAATTTTGTTGTGCTCAAGATGTGGGTGTTGTTTGAAGAGTGCACAGTGGTTCAGGGCACACACTTCAATCGTGTTTAGTTACGCGTGTTTTTTTAAAAGTGAGACTCTGTAATGCTTGAGTGGAACATAACTTCTTGCCTCTTAAACACTTAAAAAGTTAAATTCTTGAGCGATAATTCCAACTCTTGCTTATTTCAGTACACTTGCTCTGGTTTCTAATCTGTAGCGGCTACAGAGCCCGTCTGCTGACGTTATAGCGTGTCTTATAGTTATTGCCATGCTATATTGTGACATGGAGCTGTTAAATCACAAGAGTGAAACCAGAAATAATGGATCAGTGTTTTTCATCGCTGACATGCAACATGCTGGAACTTAATGTCATAGTGGCACAAGCTAAATTAGGTAAACAAGCGACTCAGTACTGTCTATCTAAATGTTAACCATAACATAAGCTGATCACACCAAGCTGCTGTGGAAAATTCCCCTTGTGTATCGATTTAGCATATTATTATGCTTGTGAATTTAACTTCTCATTTGTACAAGGAAATATGTGCCACTCTATCATATTTTAAAATATTACACATTCTCACTTTAAGCACCACAAAGAAGTAAAAGAAAATTGCGAGTAATCAGTGAAAGAATACCTATGTTTGTGTATGAATGTTGCACCCAACCAAGCCTGTCCCACCGGGGATATTTCCATGCTTTCGCCATCGGAGGGCACCACAACTGCCTCACAGTAACTTGAACTTTTTATTTTATTTTTTTTGTAGATTCACCCTATGAGTATGCAGCTCACTTCCACAATGGTGGATACATTCCCCTCCCTAAATCCGTTTTCCCAAGAAGGTAACAGTCGGTTGTTTTTTTTTACACAGTTTTCCTCTCACATTGGGTGTATGATTTAGCAAGATTAATGATCATCACTATATCTTTTTCTGTTTCAGCGCCCACGACTCACCAGAGACAATTGAAATGGAGATTAAAACCAGCTCGTCTGAGGGCCTGATTCTGTGGCAGGGGGTGGTAAGTCCTGGACTCAGGTGTTGTCCCGGAGAACGTGCCTGATACTATTCCACCTTTTAATCCTCGCCCTAACTTTGCTACTGCTCCTTTAATCGTCACCATTACCTCATCTGTAAAAGGAACCCTCATTGAGGTTTTATTAACATTCAGTCTGAGTCACATCAGTTCTCCTTGTTGAGCAGCGTTCATCGTCACGTTGTCACATTCATACTTCATGCTGCCGCGGCTGTGATGCTGTTGGGCATGCTGGCTGCGGCCCTGGCTCTATCTGACACCACTAAATCAATGCATGTTGCTTCTCTAACTCACCCTCCATTTTCCTCAGGAGACCCAAGGCGCACGCAATTTGCGAAAGGTGCATGCTAGTAAAAAGGTATACACTCAAACATAAGACACTCTTTTAATTTTGCCTGGTGTTTCTAAGAGTTATGGGTAACTGTGTTTGTACCGCACAATGTGCACTAAGGTTTCTTTTGTTATTGTGATTTTGCATGGACTGTTTCTGTATTGGGAAAGATCTCACTGCATTGCTTCATGTTTGCTATTAAAACTCTTGGAATATGACCACAGGGCAGCTGGCCAGTGGTTAGTTAGCGCTCATTCTGTCACACAACTTCTTCTTCCTCTTCTGACTTTACACATACATTGCAGGAACGCGGAGAAAACGGCAAAGGCAAGGACTTCATTAGCCTCGGCCTACAGAACGGACACCTTGTTTTCAGGTAATCCTTCAGCTCTGTTACATGAGCTTCTCAGAAAATGATTTTTTTTATCTCATATTAACGCTGATCATTTGCGCAATGTCCAGTTACCAGCTCGGCAGCGGGGAGGCAGAGATCTTATCCCAACACGCCATCAATGACGGAAAATGGCATAAGATCACAGCAGTCAGGTATGGTGTCATATTTTATCATGCAGTATTTTGGTCCCGTATTTTGTATTTATTTACAAACCAAATATATGAGCTATCCAACATTTGGATGTACTATAGAACATAATAACATTCATGATGTTTCAATTCAGCCCCAGTAGACTATTCCAATGAGCCAGTATGCACAATACCAGGACTTCTGAAGCGACTGCCGCCATTATTAATGTTATCAAATACACCTATACTGTCTTGAATGCTTACATTTGTCGGTGCATGTTCAGCCCTTGTGTTGAGTTGTGCTCTTTTTCTTATTTTCTTGCAGAACTGGAAAAGAGGGATACATACAGATCGATGGGGGATCCGTGCTACATGGACAGTCTAAAGGCAAAAGCCTCATGGTCAACACCAAAGGCAGTATATACCTTGGTGAGTTGACTGAGCCCACAAAGTGACAAAGTTTACTAGGCAGTGACTGAATATTGCTTTTTTTTGCATCACTGTAAAAGGCTACCATTAATTGCCTTTATAACACGATCTTAAAGGGGAACTACTGTTTTTTACAACCTGGACCTTATTTCTGGCATAAAATACGGGTCGTTTATTCACCCATATAACTTTTGTGTAATTTGTAGTCCTTTGGGAGATAATTAGATCAGCGTATATCCGTATAGTGGGAGTGACTGGGGCACCGAAACTCAGCCTCTAAATAACGCATTATCTGCCGCGGAACTCGTTCATTTCACCAATATTTTGTTATGGTACGCTAATGCTATTCCCCGTTGAGTCCGGAGTTAGCTGTTATCATCATCCGGGGTCTGTAGGTAAATTTTCTGACCTGGATGATGTCGTCTCTGAGTGCCGCGCGCACCCGCGACGGTTGGCCTGTTTACCTGTAATTTGCTACTGCTATGGTTCGTCCACAACCTCAGACTCAGAAAAATATCCAGCCATGTTGCAAAAAAACTAGCAAATTACAGGTAAACAAGCCGACCGTCGTGGGTGCGCGCGGCGCTCAGAGATGACAACATCCAGGTCAGAAGACATCATCCGGGGTCTGTAGGTCAATCTACAGACCCCAGATGATGATAACAGGTAACTCCAGACTCAACGGGGAATAGCACTAGCGTACCATAACAAAATATTGATGAAATTAACGAGTTTCGCAGCAGATAATGCGTTATTTAGAGGTTGTGTTTCGGTGCCCCGGTCACTCACACTACATGCATATACGCAAATCTAAATATCTCCCGAAGGAATACGAATTACACAAAAGTTATATGGGTCAGTAGTTCTCTTCTAATCTTGATGTGTCTCTCTCAAGACGACAAAGGAAATAAGATGTTACTGGCTATTTACAGTTAAGCTTTATACAAAATAACATTATTCACACATTGTTCAAGGCACATTTTATTTCATTTTGGTTTTTAATTCTCTAACAATGTTAGATACTGAAAGTCATTTTTTAAAAACATTTTCCAGTTCTCCATATCAGTTTGAAATTGTAATGTTACACGCATGATTTTCTTTCAGACATATTGCCTTCAAATCCGTCGTGTGTTTTCAAAATGTCCGGAGGGAGAAATTCGATCCCCGGTTGCTCACTGTGTGTGTTTATCTCATGTGACAGGCGGATCCCCAGACATGGCTGCGATGACAGGAAGGAAGTTTTCATCAGGGATGACGGGCTGCGTGAGAAACCTGGTACTGATGAACGCCCGTCCAGGACAGCAGCCGGCCCAGATCATCGACCTGCAGGCCTACGCATCCCAGGGCACCAACGTGCAGCCGTGCTCCTCTTAGGCCGCGGGACACACATGCGTGCACGAACACACACACGCGCAGACACAGAGACTATGGAGTGATGTTAAACACACACAGCAGACACACAGAGAGACTAACACACACACTTGGTGCTTTGCTGCTACCAAAAAAAAAAGAAAAAAAAGAAAAAAGAAAAAAAAGGATGACACAACAGGATGCGTTTCTCTGTGTGTGGTAAAACCAAAAAAGACAGAAAAATTGAAACAATATTAATAAGTCTTCTCTTCCTCAGTGTTGTATTCTCGATGAAGGACTATTAACACAGGGCAACCAGTACAGTTTACATACTTCCAGCAGTAGTTTTAGGCATGAGAAGCGTAAAACATATTAGGCCTTCTACGATGGGTCAGATCCTATGGAGTTGGAGATGTTTTTACAGCACTGAATTTTTATTTATATACATATGAATATATATATATTATATTTGTGGGGGAAAACATGCAAACTAACCATAACTGCTCTTCACCTTTCCTGGAGTTTATTCTGCGTTCTAATACTGTGTGTCCAGGGCTTTTTAATGGGCCTAAATGTATTAATACTTGAAGACATTTAGGCCTTCTTTCTTCACTTCTGTAGAGGAACCTTTTTTTTCCATTATTATTATTTTTTCGCGAGCATGCTTACAGTCCCTTTGCAAACTGTTGGGAGAAGAGTGCACACACGGTCACAGCCTCATGCAGCTTCAGTACACAACTCAGGACTTGAAGTACCAACGAGCAACCGCAAATGTTACAAGTGCTGCTGCTTTGACACGGCTTAGTGTTTGCTTTGCGAGTAATCACAGAGCGGTTGTGTCTTCTCTGTCTGTATTTGTTCTCTTTTCGTGAAAAAGAAAGAAACCTTGGTGCTAATGGCAGACGTGAAGATGCAGCATAGTCATATAGCTACCTGTTGGTCGTGTTTAGAGGTGATTTTTTTTTCTTTTTAGTAATTTGGTTACATAGATGAAGAAACATTACACACTAGAGTCATTTGTTGATATGCATGGCATTTGAGATTGATTTAATGAAGATACGGCATGGTTTGTTGCCTCCGCAGCCTTATTTGATTGAGTAGATCTCAAAAAAAAGGAGCTTTTACGAACTGAAAAGGTTGTGATTTTTTTTATGTGTGGTTGTTGAAGATATTGTTTTATGTGTAAAACTATCTGCCAGTCAGGTAGATATTAACTAAGTATGATTGCTTAATTTGTTGCGTATGTTTCAGCCCTATCTGTCTCTCTACATAAAGTCCCAGAAAGAGCCTGGTGTGTGTGTTTGTGTGTCTGTGTGTGCGTGTGTGTGCGTGCATATATCATTATCCATATCCTCAGGAGGGTCAACCCAGAGCTGCCTCAAGGTTTTACTTAAATTTCAGGTTTGGTAGCTTTAGAGGCGCTTCAGGAAGCTATAAAACTCCGACGGCTTCGTGGTTCTGTAGATTGTTTTCTCTGCAAAAGGGAGGTTCATCTGTTGGATTTGTGTTGGGTCATGTGGGATTACAGTGGAAGCCTCCCGCAGGTGCTGTGATCAGTAGTGTAGCTTTAGCGAAGCATGCTCGCTCGGTCTTAGTCGACCATGCCGCGAAAGAAAAAACACAAAAACGCAATGGCACGATCACTTTGGGTTTCACAAGTCTTTTTAACATTTTTTTTTTTTTTTTCATAAGCTTAAAATTTTTTTATTAGTATCCTAAAATGAGCACTATCCTTTCACTTAGAGTTGCTTCGTGTTTATTTATTTTATGTTTTTTTTTTTTTCCTCTTTTTCATCGCTTATGGTTCTGCCGCTCTGGAGCAATCACAGAAGCTTGCTATTTTCTTTTCTCTGGTTATTATGTATTGCCTCCCACACCCTGTTGTTTTTCCCCTCATGTTTGAGTTTGAAAGGGCCCGCCCGCTAAGTTCTTCAGTCACTCAAGTTTCCATGAACAATTACTATGTAGCATTTGACTGGAGCTGCCTGGTCAAATGGATGAAAACTGGTCTTATTATTCACTCTATTGTAAAAGTCTTAGGCTCCAAATACATGAATGCATAGAATGAAATGTGGTCCAGGTTTAGGACGTTAAAGCAGAGATTGATGGTTTCTGTGCTCCTTGCTGGGAGCCTTTTGTGTATCTGCTCTTAAACTGGATTGTCATATATACACTGTACAACGTCACCAAATGCAAAGTGGGCAAGAAACTCCTTTTTGGTTGATTTTCCACCATTACAATTTAATGAAAGGTGCACTTTTAGTATTGATGGACATTTTTATTTTATTATTTTTAAAAAAAAACATTTTATTGTTTCAGTTCTGAATTACAGACAAAAGCAAATACATGCCCACAGTTAAATGAATGAAGGTGTACCGGATGAAAATTGTCTATGTCAGGACGACTCAACCGTTCCTTTTCCAGTGTTGAAAAGATTCTCCCCCTGCCCCTGGTGTTTCTTAATTAAAAACAAAATTCATGTGCTATTTGTAATCTTGTGAGTTTTATTTCTTCTCCACTTTATTTCTGCACATTTGGCCTTTTTTTGTGCTTGTGTGCACCAGATCGCCATCGCTGTTCACCAATAATCCCTTGAATAGTCAGGCGCAGTAAGGCAGTTGACCCCAAATAAATGTATACACAGAAGCAAGAGAGCGCTACTGTTGATCGCATTTTATTTCCACAACACAAGGGCTCTGACTGAGGTAAGGAGAGGCAGCTGAGGATCCAAGGGTTAAGCTAGGGCTGATAGCTGAGTCAAGCAGGGCGGGAAAGAAACGCTGAGGGATGATAAGGGCATCAGAATGAAGGCTGATGCATCCACAAAAACTACAGATAAGGGGATTAAACAGAATACTGATGGGACAAGAAATGCAAGGAATGGCTGAAACTTTGACTGGCTGCATGAATGCAGTTCACATTCTAGCAGGGTGTGGATGATATAACACAGTATTTGCAACCATCTTAATGACCGTGATGCTGTGCAGCCGGTGGGGCTCTGCTCTGGCTGGCACACCTGCAATCAAGCACGCAAGACGAGTCAGGGACAGTGGCTGCAGGCAGAAACAGAGTGCCTGACAATAGTACAGGTAAGCCTTTAACCCGGTCCCTGAAGAGAGGCTGATTATATAGTCTATTTAGAGAGTATAAAGATCCAGTGTTCCCTCTCAGAGGTTACACCCAAATTAGGTTTCTAAAATAAACCTGTCCCATGGGTTCGATCCGCTCATCTTACTGTTTGTCAAGCTGCCTTGACAATGGGTAAATAATGCAGAGATAATGTGAGAATGTAAATTCTCAACACTGTATTCAGATGATGTAAAAAAAAAAAAAAAATGTAAAGGTTAAGTGGGTCAAACTATCATAAGAGAAGCTGATACTGGAAAAATACGGATTCTGTAAAGATATAATATATGAAGTGGCATGCACTGAAAAGATCTGTATCAAACTGTTATGAATTCTTGTCTTAGCTTCATCCTAAATCAAACTGATGAACTGACACTTGAGACCCATCAACATGCTGCAGTCATGAGACCAGATTAGAGTGATTTCCATATTATAAGGGTCCATCTGTCAGAGGATTTTTGCTGCAAGAGGACAATATGGAGGTGAGTTTTGGGTGTTTTTGTTTATACTTTCACAGAAGATGTCACCTAAATAATTAGCTATGGTACACATCAGGTAGATCCATTGCCTATTCTCTGTGTTATCTGTACAGATCTGTATTATACTTTTGTATAAAAATCTCTAATTCTGATTCATTTCATACACTCCCATCTATAGATAAATCACCAGTCATAGTTTAAAGCATGATCTTTGTGCGTACATCACAAAATATATAATTGTAATTGTTTATTTAATTGTTTAATTCTTAGAAAGAACTAGTGCAAAACTGTCCACCTACAAAAACAGTATGTTATGGGGGAACTTAGAAGAAGAAGAAGTGAGAAGCTATTAGATTGTGTTATATGAAGATAATTTGTAGCCTGACACATATTAAGGACTAAAGTCTTTGCCTCTGCGGCTTCTTTTTAAAAATAAATAGATTTTACTTTATTTATTTATCTCTGTTGGTTGCCCAACCATAGGTAAGTGCTTTGCTAAGTCACCGGAGTACCCGTTAAATCCAAAAATCCTTTAGCTCAGTAGTCTAAAACCCCTTTCCAAGATATATCAGCGTCCCACACTCCACACTGTTATTCACATTTTTCTTTACTGTAACTTTTTCATTAAGGTCAGAACAACAACACACAATCACTGCTTTTCTAGATGGAAAAACACAAGTTAAGTCCTCATTTGAGGTCAAAACCCTAATATCCTGCCTCATTGTCACAGTGAAGCCCTGTGGTCGTAACCTGTCAAAATACATCATAGTTCTGGCTGTGGGTGTGCTGCGTCCCAGTGTCATGCAACATAACAGTTATACTACACTGACCCTGGTTATTTTATACCTTCCTACGAGGCACACTTACCAGCCGGGCCTAAGGCCTTAGTGTTCTGCCATCAAGTCAATTGTTATCTGTAGAAACTCAATAGTCCTTTTCAACCAACTAGATTTCTTGCAGGATGAGGCAGACTCTTGGCGATGACCTTTTCAAATTAATGGCAGTGGAACGTGGTCTTCTAGTTTGTTGTCTAGTTTAGAAGCAGAAAGCTTAGGCCAGTCATTTAATTTTATGTATTTGCCGAGCTTCACTTCAGGTCATAAATACTTCTGCTACACGCAGGGCTGAATCTTTTATTTGACAAATTTATAACAATGGCTGTCAAACCCACGTAGGAAGTTGTTATCAAGTTGCTCTTTCTTTCTCAGTGAGCCACAGGGATTATGAATAATTCACCTAGTTTAAGCCATAAAGTGAGGGAGGCTTGACTTTCACCGGCAAGCACTGGATGTTCACTTATGACAGCTCAACTGGATGACTGAATATGTTGGTGAAATACTCGGTGACACTTCGGACAACTCATAAAAATAAACCAGAACAACCCAACATTAAAAGACAATGTGATCACTGGTTTCAATTATAGAATAGATTATTTCAGAAGAACTTAAAGCTTTGTTGGACTGAATTACAGTTACATTACAGTTAAGTTGGTTTAGTTGGTTGTCATTTCTCCATCTGGGCCTTCAGTGAAAGAGATGGGGGCGCAAACTCTTTTTGAGCAAAAAATGTATCCGCAGCTTTATGGAAATCCTGCCTGTGTGTTTTTTTTATAGCGGGTAAGAGCAGGAGGAATGAGTGCAGCATTCAAACTTGTCTTTTTACCCAGTAAACCAGCAAAGAAACCATTCACGCATATTAATGATTCCTCTTATGGATTTCTGAACTGGTGGAAATGGTGCTCGCACTATTTGAAAATGTCATTATGAAAAATGGTTAACTGGCAGCATGATTTTTAGATGTGTTTAAAGCATTTAGTTGGCTGTTGTTGCTAAAAAAAAGAAATTAAAACTTTTTGTAGTAACCTTTTGAGAGCTTCACTAAAATGAGAAAGGCCTCTCTCACATTTTCCCCATTTCCCCTGAAAATAAAATCCACAATACAGCACATGCAGGCCATTCTCTGAACAATAAGTGAAACAATGAAGCAAATTCTGAAAGTGTTGCTCATGACGTTGGTATTGTTACAGCTCTGCTTCAGTAAGACTGAACGTCCTGAGCGATGTTTAGGTGCAACCTGCATGTCACTGGTAACTCTGGAAGACTGTGGGAGGAGCAGATATGCAGACACCACACACTCCAGCGGACTAAACCTATTGGTTGGGTGTTAAATCAAAAAGTGCTAAAGAGAGGGAGTCGACCTTATTTTGTCATATTTTACCATGTTGATTTCTCCAAAGACCCGACTCTTCTGCGCATGAGACCTTTGTGAGTAAAATCCAAAAGGAATTTCACTTTTAACTTATTATTATTAATACTTTAAATTGCTAATATATCTTTTGATGCAGTTTCTCTCCTTTAGATTACCGGATATAGAATCATGTTGGCTTTCAAGGTAACTTTGTTTGTTTTGAGGTTAATTTTCTTGCAATCCTGCAGACTTTTACCAGTTGTCTCTTGATCTTTGTTACTTTAGATATGTGCAGTTTGGTGTCTTCTGGTATCAGGTAATAAAACTCTAAATGGTTCATTTAAAAAGGAGATTTAATTGCTTCATTCATTCAATGATTTCTCCTCCCCACAGACCTGCATTTACCTGCTACTGCGTTAGAAAGTAAGTCATGCAATAGTTTCCCGAGTCTAGCAACACACAGCAAATAGTCTAAAGTGTCCCCCTCCACAGCCTGCAAGACAGCATGGTTCGATGAAGGAGATGCGTCCGAGTATGGAGACTCAGAGCTCTTGGCTGACTTGAGAAGGAAGCACTTGACCGGGATCTGCTCTAATCCAGTGGATCTGGAGGTTCAGACTGTTTCTGGGATCAAACCGCAGCACAGTCGGAATTCCTTCCACACGTAAAAAAGATTTCTAGCCTTCAGCTGACTTCAGGAAGCTTTGATAGTGTGTGATAAAATTACTGATTAGTGTTAAAATGTAGATGAACAGATCATTTTCATAAACCATACACTGTATAAAACCAAACTGAGCGCAGACTTTCCAGAGATTTGTGAAATACATTTGAACAGTGCGAGATGCAGATGGGATGGCTTTGTCTTGCAGGTACAGTGTATCAGAGGGCCTTTTATGCCTCAACTCAGAACAGAAGTGGACGCAGTGTGACGATTACAAAGTCAAGTTCACCTGCACAGGGCAGTTCTGCTCTGGTATGTGATGCAAAACTGTAAAAGTAATATAAACTCAAGGGTTGAATCATCTTTTATCTTAACAGTACATGCATTTCTTTGATTCACAGAGTGCAGGACAGGCTGGTTCGATCACGACGACCCAACTGGAAATGGAGACTTTGAGGTTCTCAGTGACCTCTTGAGTGTATACCCGAGAGAGATCTGCCCTCAGCCAATAGCAATAGAGGTTCAGACCATCTCTGGAGAACCTGCATCCAACACCTCTGATAATTTTTTATAGTGAGATTAAAAACATCATCTTAAATGGAAAATGATTTATTTATCCGAAGAGGGAGGGTGGACAGGGTTCTTTATTCATTTGTTACCTTCTCTTCTTCTTTCTTGCAGTTATGATGCCACCTACGGGTTTGCCTGTGTAAATGCAGATCAGGGGAGAAGGCGGTGTGAGGATTACAAAGTGAGGTTTACATGTCCCAAAGAGTTCTGTCAAGGTTAATGTCCTTTTCTTCTTCCACCATCTCAAACATTCAAACTTGTTCAGGTTACATTAAGTATTAACAGTAAAAGGTGCTATGTGAGCGCCATGCCAGAATATATCTAGTGTATGCTTAGACAATGAACAAATGTGTGAATAATATCTGCATTTCTTTTTTGTGCCACACAAAAATGCATTCCTGATCTCGCTGGAACCCTGTTTTACTCGTGCAAAATTGTATCCTATGTGCATCTTCTACCCAGTGTCAGAGCGGTGTCGAACGCAGTGGATGAACAGTGGTAACTCGTCAGGTGAGGGTGATGTGGAGTCTATACATCAACTCCTGAAAACCTTTCCTGGTCAAGTCTGTGGAAACCCCATCAGCATTGAGGCCAAGACAACTAGTGGAATATCCGCCAGACACACAGGAGAAACTTTCCTCTCGTAAGCATGCTGTCTTCTTACCAAACAGACGGCTTTAGATTTGACTTTTACTGCTGAAAGAGATCAATACTGATTTTATTTAAATTCCAGGTATGATGTAACCTTTGGATTTGCTTGCATCAATGAAAAGCAAAGGAGTAAACAATGTGAGGATTATCAAGTGATCCTGACCTGCCCCTCAGATTTCTGCCAGGGTGAGTTTTCATGCAAATGAATTTTTATGCATTTTTAAACCAATTTTGTCTTATTTGATCTTGGTGTCACATACAGTATGTAACTTCATTTGTTTTCCACTGCAGGTTGCAGGACTCGTTGGTTTGATGTGGACGATCCCACAGGCCGGGGGGATTATGAGACGCTCCTCCAGCTACAGGTGCTGTACCCCAGTCAGGTCTGCTCCCAGCCTGTGGCCATTGAAGCCATGAGTGTGTCTGGGGTGCCTGCGCACAAGACGGGGGACACCTTTCAAATGTGAGCTGAGACAAAACACTGTCAAGAGGCCTTTGAATAGTACGGGTGCTGTGACATGTCAAAGTGAGACTAAACATTCAGCGGAAAAATGATATCGAATGTACCAAAAGCAATGGGTAACATGAACCTAACATCAGCTGGGAGCAACATTAATTTACCGCATAGTTATTTGATCCACAATTAAAGGAATAGTTCGATGTTTTGTGGAACTACACCTTCTCAAGAATAGATGAGAAGCTTGATGCCACCTTTGTGTCTGTAATGTAGTAAATTACATTCAGTCGGTCTGCTTAAGCTAATATAACTTGTATAAGCGTATATAAAAGGTAACTTCTTGTCAACCAGTAAGTTTTTCACTTCCATAAGTTTGAAGAACTGAAGCCTCCAGACTTAAGCAGAGGTTACTTTGTCACATTATTGTCAGGATGTTATGGTTTTTAGGCTTGGGAAAGCTCCATTTTTAAGCAGTTTACCTCGAGATGAGTAAAAATCTGTGTCTGAAACTAGGGGATTGACCCTTTAACAATTTGGTTATTCTACATGTATTTTGCAGATATGATGCTACTTACGGCTTCGCCTGTGTGACAGCTGAGCAGCCGGGTGGAAAACATTGTCAAGACTACAAAGTTCGTTTCACCTGCCCATTGAGTTTTTGCTCAGTATGAGAATTTGGTTATTTTACTGCAAGGTTTTTATACCAGTGGGGGATGTGTAGTAGCTCCCAAAACAAGGTATGACTTCATTAATCTACTGTACATCATATTACATTAAAAGTTTTGCCTCATGTCACATCGTTTATAGGAGACCAGTTCTGACTCATTCCCAATAACCTGCAATGTCTCCTCAGGACTGGAAGAATGAGTCAAAAACACGCGTTTAAAATGTCAAAGGGATGTTGTCATAAAAGAGGAGAAATGTCAAATACTTTTCACCCGAGGTGTGGTGATTTCAGCCTTCACGTGTCTGTGGTTGGTTTCCAAGAAGGGACATGGCACATGACAGTAAATTTCCACATCCGGACTCCAGAGAGTGGGGTTGTTGTTGAATAACTAAATCTCGGAATTTAACTTGCCCCCAGTCTAATGCAAGAAAAACAAGGATTTCTGATTCTGTAAGCATCACATGGCGACTTCTGAGCCAGTGGTTCTTAGATGATTAATTCTCAGTAGAAAAAACACTGGTTGTATTTGTGAAAACAAAAAACATGCAAAGCAAAGAAATGACCAGATTTTGTTATACTACTTTTCTTACCTTCACAAAATTCAGTGAACTTGTAACAAACCATTAGTAAATTCCTCATTAATCATTACTTTAGTGAGTGTAGTGCAAAAAGGCCACCCTAAAATAAATTCCACCTGAATCCTTTTACATGCACGGTACATACAATTCTGAGATTACAACTTAATCAAACACATCGTCCTGGTAATATTTGTCTGTGATAGTATTAAGTATATCAGCCATCAATCAATGATCCCAGTGTAAGAATATTGCAACATGCGGCCACAAATCTTTAGCATATATATGTCATCGTTGCTTACACCTCATGGTGTTAAGTATGCTTTATGTCAATAAATCCATACCATTTTCAGTTTAAAAGGAGCCTCTTCATCACGGCTCTTTGTCTTAAATGACTACACTGTTGTGTATGTATGTTGTGTAAGTATGTGTTTGGTGATTATATACTTGGTTAAGGGTTATTAGGGTTAACTATAATGTAGGAACGTTGCCTTTCCACTACCTGATCGAAAGAACAGGAGGTTTTGGATTAAAAACAATAGTCTGAGTATTATAGTGAGTAAGTAAGAGTGTCAAAAAAAGTTACCCAGTGAAATCTCACCCCAATCACAGAGGGTGTATAGTTACGAGACAAAAGCTTAATAGTTAATTGCTATTCTGCAAGAAACGTTTCAGTGCCTCGGACCTTGGACACTGTCTGACTCAGTGGTGTAGTGGTCCCTGGAGAAGTGGGTATACTCTCAATTTTGCCCTTTGTCAAGACCTGGCTCATAAGTCATGGCAATAAAAGGAGAGACACAGATTAAGCGTAAAGTTTAACCACTTTATTTAAATAAAGTCAACAACCAACCCACACACACACTTACCCCCAAACCCTGCCACCAACACAACAATATATTATATTATTTGTATTGTTTTATTATATATAATCTTAAATACAAAAAAGTAACAAGAACAGAGAAAAGACAAGATAAATAAATGAACTACAGTATATAAACACTAATGTAAATTGCACAAATCCTTCATCACAGGATATAATAACCATGCTTGAAAAATCCCTGAAGAAAGCTAAAAAGATAAATAAATAACGACATAAAAAAAAGATTCCTGCAGTAAACTATTTGGTATTTTACATACGAGTTTTGTTTTGCATCATCTTAATACCATCTGAACAGTTCCAGTTATGATAACACACCAGTTTTGTACATAGAGAAACAGCAGATAATTAACATAATCTGAATTCAGTGCTCAGACTGCAGCAGATTTTTCAACCTGGGTTTTCACCCTGTTTACAACTGGCATTAACATTAACAACAGGTGTGAAGTGCAATCTAAAACTTGACTTTTCTAGCCTTCTTTGATGCAAAATTATCAATTACATCATCATACGAAATCTGTTGTGCAAACCAAATACAGTCGTCTTCTGTGGCTAATAGCAACATATTAGCAAGAGGCTAATAAATAAATACTGTCACTCACGTCACTCATAGAAATCTGCATACCTTTATCTTCTTTTTCTGAGCTGGGCACCTGATGCTTCTTTGGTCTTTTACTTTGATCCATGATGAAGATGAAGACTCCACATCATTACCTTTTGCCAACACCGTCCGTTTGCCCGTCAATCAACCGGAGTTACGTGAGTCTCGTAGATGACTGCACAGATTTATTTTTATTTTTTTTCATTTTTCACATAACCCAGTTAATTACATGTAGGTCTATGGGTCTATGTTAATTTTAATGAACTACAGTTTATTTGAAGCAGTTTGTGTTGTGTGGCCTGGGATCAAAACTTGACTTCTTCAGGGATTTCCCCCCCGACACACTCACAACCTGTATGACTCTCAGCAGCAAGTTGACATGACAATGAGACAACTCCACTAACTTGACATGGAAATGAGCGGTAGCCTAGAAAACTGAAGAGTTTGGTTTTGAGTTTTTTTTTTTTTTTGAGGGCACTCGTGCGCCCTCTCATAGATTGCGCCCTGGGCGGTCGCCCACATTGCCCATAGCAAAAACCGTCCCTGGGCCAGGTGCTCCTGATTATCCAAATTGAGACTCACCCACTAAGGTACCTGCAGAAAACAAACGAGTAACAACATGAGAAGGAAAAACACAAAACAGGCCTACAGCAACAGGCAGCCGTCACACCCTTTTTAAAGAAGTCCAGAAAAATGCACTGTTGCAGAAACCTGTACGACTACTCTATTTAGTTTACCCAGAAATCTGTCAGTTGTATTTACTCACTATTTACATTTACATTTTGCATTTACAGCACATCAACAGTGACATATTGTCTCCACCCAGTAGGCTACTGGGTTTCTCCTGGTTGGGAGCTACCAGGGCTGCTAGTTTCATGGCTGGGGTCTGCCTGGGCCTGATCTGGGTCTGACTTGTGCTTGTTTACAAAGAAGTCTGGAATATTTATCTTTCCTTTTCATTGTTATCTGTCCCTACACAAAATATGACAGACTGGTTAGACCTCAGCATTGTGTTAGGTTGAATCTTAAACTATTTGTCTCAATTCTTGTGCTTTAACTTACTTTCATATCAACTACCAGCCTAGCTACTATAAACTTAAACTAGATCATGTAGGTTAGTCAGTCAGGTGAAGTAACTTGGCTAACGTAATACTTTTGGACCTTTACAATAACAACCAAGCTTCATGGACATTGATATCATCTCTGGGCATTTATTAAAGTTTCATCTAACGTTGCAGTCTAGTATGACCCCCCGCCCCACCCAAGATATAGAAAAAGAAGTAAACCAAATTCCAATTCAAAATATGGTTGGTGAGCTCATCAGCTATATAAGGAATTTAAGATTAATATGGATCCAATCACAATACACACATTAGATCTGTGGTTTAAAGTACTGAAAAGACACAAGATCCAGAATGATGTTAAAATATTAAAATGGGTAGCTTACGATAGCAGCTTCAATCCGGCAAAATACGATCATAGATTTAAACAATGGGCAGAAAAGGAATAACTGCTTGGTGTGTGTTAGAAAACAAAGGGGAGCTGGTGAGTTTTGAAGATTTCAGAGGAAGATATGAATTAGATAAACATGAAATCTTTAGATACTTCCAACTAAGGGACTACTATAAAAAAGAGATCAAGTTGGATTCTTCCAGGGAAGTTAATGATGTAATCCAAATCATAGTTAAAGCATATCAGGAAAGTAACATAAGAATAGTCTCATCACTATATCAAGGATTGAATTCTAACAATAAACATTCGACTAAATATATTAAAGTGAAATGGGAGGAAGAACTTAATATAGAAATCTTAGATGAAGAGTGGCACACAATGTGGGAGACACATCACTCATCCACCAATTCACGAATTTGGAGGGAGTTTGCATGGAAAAATCTGATCCGTTTTTTTATTGCACCAAAAATGAAAAGTAAGCAACTACACAGACGTCAGGAATGTTGGCGGGGATGTGGATCAACATGGTCCCCAGGGTTCGCTTTGGTGGAGGAGGTGCAACAGTCTGGGCAGGCATCACCAGTCAGCGCAAAACAGATTTGGTTATTGTAGATGGCTCAGTCACTGCACATTCTTACCTCAGAGACATCATAGAACCCATCATCATCCCCAAATTCCGCCAGCACACCCCCAACTTTCTGTTCATGGATGATAATGGTCCACCACATCGTGCCAGAATTGTCACAGCTCGACTTCAGGAAGTCAGAGTGCCTAATATGGTATGGCCAGCAATGTCCCCTGACCTGAACCCCATAGAGCACGTCTGGGACCAGCTGAAGCAGAGACTGGATGATTGTACCCCACCCCCACATGACCTGGCAGAACTGCGTGTAGCACTTGTGGAAGAGTGGAACGCATTGCCTCAGAACAACATCATGAGGCTAGTGAGGAGCATGAGACGTCGGTGTCAAGCTGTCATTGCGGCAAATGGTGGAAACACCCGCTACTGACATTGTCAATTTTTGTTATTTGGGGCTATCCTTGTTATTGTCTAAATTTTTGGGGTAATAAATATTAAACTAATGAAAATGGTGTTTCTTCTCATTCATTATTAGTAATATCAAAGGGAACTTTTACTTATTTCATTAAAATTCAGACCAAATAGGAAAAGCACTCATGTAAATAACAATATCCCTAACTTATTGTGAGTAGTGTACTGCTGCTAGCAAGAAAGCCATCACGAGAAACCGGGGAAAGGAAACACCACTGACGAAAGATCAATGGATAACAATTGTGGATGACATTTTCTTAATGGAAAAATTGACACACATACTAAGGCTTCAGGAAGCACAACTGGACAGAAAATGGGAAAAATGGACCCTATACAAGACTCAAAACGATGATACTGGACTGGAATAATAATGGATGGATATAATAATCTGCAAGACTGTAAAACATTATGTACTCCCCAGGCAGCTTCTGTTTAGTTTGTTTGTATTTGTTTTGTTGTTGCAATAATTTGCAATAATTTGCATATAGTGTTACATATAGTCATGGACGAAAGTATTGGCACCCCTGGAACTTTTCCAGAAAATGCACCATTTCTCCCAGAAAAGTGTTGAAATTACAAATGTTTTGGTATACACGTTTATTTCCTTTAAGTGCATTGGGACAACACAAAAAAGCAGAAGAAAAAAGCCAAATTTGACATAATTTTACACAAAACTCAAAAATTGACTGGACAAAATCATTGGCACCCTCAACTTAATATTTGGTTGCACACCTGTAGGGGAACCAGTCGTCCTCTCAATTCTCCCCCTCTCTGGAATTTAAATTACGAAGTTGTTTTGCAGAAGAACTCTTCTAACAGATCAACCTTTTACACCTTAGCCATAAATGTGCCATGTCCAGATGCTGGACAGACCCACGCTATCAGACCTCCCTAATGCTGAGGACGTCATCTGAGCCAAAAAGACAGATTTACACTTCTTGTGGAATTTCCCACTCTTGTTTCTGGACTAATTAGTCCTGAATCGAAAGAACACCAACATGATATCAGGAACTACAAAGAATGAACTGACTCCTTTTGGATTCGAAGGACAAAGTCTAGAAGCCTTAATGTGATGTTCAATTATGTTTTAAACTTGTGATGTTTTGTACTAATTTTCCTTTTTCAGAGACATACATGCAAACATGCTTTTCACAGGTTTTTGGTCTCCCCCTCTCCGAGAATGACCAAGAGAGCGAAACACTGATAAGCCGGTCGTAAATAACTTTCTTTTCCCAGAACCAGACTCTGATCTGCATTTCTCCTCTCTAAAAAGAGCCTATGTTTGACAATATGACTATTGAAAATGTAATAACCTGGTAAGTTATATATTATTGTTCAGGAAGTGCTTACGATCACAATGAGACCATTTTGATCCTTGTACGATAATGCTAGCCCAAATTCACATAATTTGTCACAGTAAGGATGGATCAACATTGCCATCAAGTGGCTATCTTTAAAAGTATTTTCTCTCTTTTAATCAATTGTTGAAGTTAAAGAATGTTGAAACTTAGGTATGTTCTTATACTAATAGTAGCTATTAGTTGAAATCATAACTATTGGAATTTTTATTTTAGAAACCTCAACCTTTTATTATTAGCAAAATGTCAATGTAAAGAGAACTTGAGTTTATTAATTTATTGATGTTTTTGAGTTATTTTGATGTAGTCATTCTGATACGTCATCTTGTCATGTTGTAATGTTGAGTGTTGTCGCATACGAAAAACATTGCTAACGAGTCATGATGAGTGATGGAATGATTAAATTTAGTAATATAAAATAGGTTAAGAAGATCAGGCAATAAGACATCTCGAAACAAAGGAGAAGGCGTTCTCTTCTCTTTCCGCGCGAAGATTATGGAAACCCGATCCAAACACGCCCTGAATAATTAACTCATAAAACCAAGGAGACGCTCCTTCTTCTCCGCTCTTTCCGCCGCTCTTTCTCCGGACTTATATACTTTCAGACTTCTTTGCACTTTCTCCGGACTTTTGCACTTTCCACTTTCCATTCACGTTTACTTTTATTTTAGTTTTCTTCTTTACGTACCCACACAGCACCATCCGTCGCAGCGACGTCGGCGTTACAGAGGAACGTCGCTACTACATCGCGTTCCATTTCTGTATGTAGAGTAGACGTCGGCTGAGTATCAGCAGCGCGATGCAAATCAGCCGCAGATTCGAAACATCGGTAATGCGTCGGTATCACGTAGCATCCAAGGAGGGTGATTGCTCCACTATTTCCACGCTCTCAAGCACCCCTCCGCGCGCGCTCTACATCAGCCTCTCAGCACTACTCTTTTTAAAAAGTAAAGAATCTGACTTTGAAAAGTCCGACAGTGTCAAATGCAAGGAGTGCTACTGTTACAACCTATATCACTGGGGTAAATTGTAACAGTGAGATGGAAAACTAAAAACTGAAACCACACCACAAAACATGAATCTATGTAAGTTTACTGTACATGTTCCAACACTACAGCATCTTTCTGTGGTTCAGTATGAACACAAATAACTCATCACTGATGAATAAATGAAAAACAGTGTCAGTGATGTGTATTCTAACATTAGAAAGCTGTCTTAAAGAATATCTTCTGATAATACCAGTCAATGGTGAACATGTATGAATGTAAACCTTCAGCAGGAGGTTGGAAGCAGTCACGTTTATACTTAGTAACTTTAAGAACAACTTGAATATTGACAATACGGTCCTTTTCAAGCTCTGTTTGTTTCTCGTCGGATGTTTTCCCCGACGTACGATTTTTATAGTGACTTAAATATTTTTCTAGTTTTATTCATTTTATACTCTACGAACCGAAGTACTAACCAACATCGTTTAAGTTAGCCAGCTTAGTCAGCTGGGATATCAGAGAAAGACCCAATCTCTTCGACGGATCAAGAAATCAAGAAGCTGTTGCCATAGCAACGACATCAAGAAGACGTGACGATCCGACTTCTTTCTTCAAACACAAAGACATTGCCAGGTGTCATCTACTGCCTTTGACTGAACACCTACAGCGCTCTCAAGCAAAGCTGGGTGTTGGAGTTGCAGATCAAGCAACAAGTCCTATCTACCGGTCCAAGAGAGACCTGCATCAGCTGGGCCGCTTCGTCACCACGTCGTCACACCGACGCTCCGCCATCACCGACGCCGAGAAGACTCTACAAAAGTAGGCTGAATCGTTCCTACCGCTTAAGACAAAGAGTTGGTGTCACTACTTTGAAACTCCCTACTAACATCTTTTAGAGAAGATTGATTAGATTAGGTATCAAATCTATTCCCTTTAGTTTAGGACTTAAACATCTCCATCTACACCATCGCTCCAGAAATTAACTATTTCATACCTTATTATATTCGTTCATTTGATTACACTCCTATATTCTATTAGTCCCTCATTTATTCATAGTTGTCACTTTATTAAATAAATATTTGTTCACACTTAAGAAGTTGTTTGTGATGTTATTTTACGGCAGAGAATGACTGGTACAAATTGTAGTAAAGGATTCACTCCTTCAGATATGCAAATTATTTAATTGAGACTGATAAATTGATTTAAACCGTGTTCTTCCTACGATAACAGGAGGTGGTGCCCTAACGAGACATTTAAAAAGGTGTAGACTACCCTACACACCCTTTGGACAAAATAACTGAAACCAATCGCTTCCTATAACCATCAACAAGTTTCTTACACCTCTCAACTGGAATTTTGGACCACTCTTCTTTTGCAAACTGTTCCAGGTCTCTCAGATTTGAAGGGTGCCTTCTCGCAACAGCAATTTTTAGATCTTTCCATAGGTGTTCTATGGGATTTAGATCCGGACTCATTGCTGGCCACTTCAGAATTCTCCAGCGCTTTGTCTCCAACCATTTCTGGGTGCTTTGTGAGGTGTGTTTTGGATCATTGTCCTGCTGGAACACCCATGACCTCTGATGCAGACCCAGCTTTCTGACACTAGGCCCTACATTACGGGCCAGAATGTTTTGATAGTCTCCAGATTTCATGATTCCTTGCACACAATCAATGCACCCAGTCCCAGAGGCAGCAAAACAACCCCAAAACATCTTTGAACCCCCACCGTATTTGACTGTAGGTACCGTGTTCTTTTCTTTGTAGGCCTCATTCGGTTTTCTGTAAACAGTAGAATGACGTGCTTTGCTGAAAAGCTCTACCTTAGTCTCATCTGTCCACAAAACATTGTCCCAGAAGGATTGAGGCATACTCAGGTATGTTCTTGCAAACTGCAGTCTTGCTTTTTTATGCCTCTGTGTCAGAAGTGGGGTTCTCCTCGGTCTCCTGCCATAGCGCTTCATCTCATTCAGACGACGACGTATTGTTCGAGCTGACACCGTTGCACCCTGAGTCTGCAAGACAGCCTGAATCTGTGTGGAAGTTGACTGAGGTTGTTTATCCACCATTCGAACAATCCTGCGTTGCATTCTTGCATCAATTTTTCTCTTTCGTCCACGTCCAGGGAGATTTGCCACAGTTCCATGGGTTAAAAACTTCTTGATTATATTGCGCACAGTTGACAAAGGAACTTTAAGATCTCTGGAGATTGACTTGTAACCTTGAGATTGTTGATATTTTTCCACAATTTTGCTTCTTAAGTCCTCAGACAATTCTCGGCTCTTCTTTCTCTTCTCCATGCTTGGTGTGGCATACACAGGCAAACAACACAAAGGTTGAGTCAACTTTTATACATTCCAACTGGCTTCAGTTTTGATTTCTATATTGCCAGCACCTGTTACTTGCCACAGGTGAGTTTAAATGAGGATGACATGCCTGAAATGAAATTCTTTACCCACAGTTTTAATAGGGTGCCAATGATTTTGTCCAGTCAATTTTTGAGTTTTGTGTAAAATTATGTCAACTTTGGCTTTTTTCTTCTGCTTTTTTGTGTTGTCCCAATGCACTTAAAGGAAATAAACGTGTATACCAAAACATTTGTAATTTCAACACTTTTCTGGGAGAAATGGTGCATTTTCTGGAAAAGTTCCAGGGGTGCCAATACTTTCGTCCATGACTGTAGCTTCAGGCTAACGTGACGTTAGTATTTCATAACTTTAACCTACTTGCACAGTGTAACTGTTGGCATCATGTGTGAGCAGTTATGTTGTGAGTAGTTTAAAACAATGTTATGTAGTTACAGCACGCCACCCAGCCTCCATTGCATCGGGATCGGGACCACTGTTCGTCCCAGCCATACAGTCTGTGGTACCAGCCAGCCCAGGTAGCCGGTAACTAATATCATTGGGTGCTAGCCTAGCGCCCACTGGTGGTATGTAGCTGTATAGCTACGGAGGCACACAGACAAATCTCCACACGCATTTGCGGATCTGCTGCGGCAGAAGTGTAGCAAAAGTCACGTGTAAGAACACATCCAATGGAGAGGCCAGATATTTACAGATCACAAATTTACAGATTTGTCTACGCATACAGATCGATAGCATTTGCGTTTTTTTTTTTTACACATTTGCAAATCTGGTTACACACACGTTTTTTTTTTACACATTTGCAAATCTAGTTACAGACACATATTTTTTTTACACATTTGCAAATCTGGTTACACACACGGATTTTTTTTTACACTTTTGCAAATCTAGTTACACACACACGGATTGAAATACACATTTGCAGATAGTTTTGCTACAATAATGGCCCCATACCTGTCAATCAACTGGAGTGGTACTGGAACCTGAGGTGTCCAATCAGGTTCCAGAGGTGGTCAGCGCACCCCCCGCCCTACTCTGCCTCCGATTGTCTCATTAGTCCTCGTGTCTAAAGTTAACCAGGTTAATCAGTGAAGGCCCTGGCAGCGAATACTAGCCGCATCAGGGGGGATTTAGAAGTGGGTATACGTATACACCGAATACCTGCGTATACCCTTGACTACACCAGTGGTCTGACTGATTCACATACGATCATTTCACGAGTCTGAGTCATTTTGGATGTGAGAAGCAGTTTGTTTATACTTCTCTGTATGAACAAGAGTATCTGCATGAGATGGGCAGATTCCAGTAATGTTGTGTCATTGATACTCCCTTCATGAAGATAGCTTCTGTACACTCACTTGTCAGCTCATTAGACACACTGATGAAAGCCAATGCATTCTAAAATAACAGTCCTGCACATAAATCCCCTTTCATGACGATCCAGTTTATGTTGAAACAGTGTGGGAAAGGTGGTAATTCAACTGTATGATCATTTTGGAGGATGCAGTTTGTGGTGCCACGATATTTAGAATTTGCTTAAAATAGAGAGCTGTTGATTCAACTGCGTTTTCACGTTGAAGACTGTGGTTACTATTGCCGACACATTTGCTATTATTTCGACAATCCCATTTTAGTCTAAATACTTTTGTGTTTAACTGAATCCAGTTTAAAATCACCACAAACTATCTCCTCCAAAATGACCGCACAGATGATTGATGACATTGTTTCAACGTAATCCGAAACTTATGACAGTCATGGAAGGGGACTTTGTGCAGGAATCTTATATTAGAATGAATTTGTTTACACTAATGCTGACAAAAAAGAGTGTTTACTTGGCTGCAAAACTGGATTCCTAAATGTGCTATTCTATTTATCATGTAATTACACGACAAGAAAAAAATAAATACCACTTTCTTGTATCCAAAAAACGTTAAAGAACGGTTAAAGACCTGGATGACTGAGAACCTTCACAGACACCACTACTTGCACCTTATAATTTATTGTCCAGCTCATTAATTATGCAGGAGTGTTAAATATTCATGAAGATGCAAAACAAATGTTTCTGAAATGAAATATAATTGTCTGAAATCGCAACACAAGCAACGTGGAGAATAGTGCAAAATACTGGTACTGCTAAAATGTGTTTTATGTATTTCTCAGGGACTCCAGTGATGCTCAGCTGTCACCTAATGGTTTTAACATTCATGATACATTTTACTCGTCACCTCGCTCCTTTTAGGGAGATAGAGGCTCCCTGCTGTTCTGTGTTAATACCTTAAAAATGAATGATAAAATGTGTAATTCCTTCAGTCTACAAGCATTTCTGCACCCTTTGTCCTCGGTTTACATCCACTCTAGCGGTGGCCATCAAAGAACTGTCCAACAGAAAACGCTGGAAGCGGTGGAGGCGTCATTTCCGGTGGAATATTCCAGCGGATTTATCGTAGGACTTTAAAAGGACGCGGTGAAATAGCGGCTGTGAAGTTGACAGGTAACCTGCCACACGCTGTGACACTGATAACGCCGCAACCTGAAACGCGCAAGTCGGTAATTTGTCGGCGTCAATAAGAAAAGGGACAAAAAAAAAAAAAAAAAGGTAGACATTAAAATCCGCCGCGTAGCCTGCGCGAGGGTTTATAAGTGTTCAACGTTTGATTTTGCGTAGACTAAGTAATCTGTGGAGCTCCTTCCAGGTAAGACGAGAAGCTTTGGCATCCGTGTCTTCACGTCGGAGGTGAATGGGTAATTCAGAATGCAATTTAGTCCCGGATTTGTCCGATCATTTGGCTGTGACGCAGTTGCGGCGTTCCCTCAAATTGTCTTTATAAACATGGTGGGATGTTCCAAAAATCTAACTGTGCACCTATTACTCGGCTCGCTGTTCACATGCATCCGAGGATGCATTTAAATTCTGTAAAGATAACGACCGTGTGGCGCACTGGATACGTTTAGAAGAGTGGTGCGCACTGAGGCCCCAGCTGAGCATCTGTAATGGTAAACCAGCAAACGGTTTTGTAAATACGAAAGGGAATCCTAACATTTTTAAAGGCGTTTCTACAAATTTTTTCAGATTTTGCGGCCGGAAACGTGTTATATATTTGAGATTTTCAAGATGTGCTTAAATCAAGAATGAATGAAAAGACAGACGAGTGATGCAGGAGCCACGAGTTGCTGCGCACAGGACGTACGCTTTAAATAAATAAATAACCTGCTCATCAGCCATATCGTTGAAGTATTTCCTTAAAGGCACATATTTACGCTGCAGCGTGTTTTTAAATGTAGTATATGGTTGCCAAAACGGACGTAAAGTCTTATCAAGGGCTATTTGTGGAATGGTATATGTAATTTCAATATATCTATTTTGCCATAGCCTATAATTTAAACTCTTGTGTATGACATGCAAAATATTTTTTCTTTCAGCTGTTGTTTTGTGAGCCAGAGACAATCATGATCCTCCTGAATCCCTCCTCTGGTAGGTACTTCTTTCTCAGTCTCATCTTATCTCCTGGATTACTGTACACCTACATGAGCATGGGTGCAGGAAAACATAATGTTTTAATAATTATTAATAATTAATTGCTATTTAATGTTGCTTTGCAAGGGAACACTCTAAATGTAAGTTGTTTAAATTGTGCAGTAAATTTACTTCAGATTGTCCCTGCTGGGGAGATGTGAGTTTGCCTTTTCATTTAGTCTTTTTTAGTGGTTACCAGGTAACATAGTAGGGTGTTACATAACAAGGGACTTCCCATCATGCTTTGTACTCATTAGGCAGCAATCCAGAAACAGAGACCTGCTTGAAACTTACAGTGTGCCTGGCTCTGGTTTTATTCTCTTCTTATTAGCGACCAAGACGGTGCATTAAGTGGTCAGAGTAAAACTTTACTGTAGGATCTGCAACCCCATAGCCTTTTGGCTTCATGGAGCTTCATGATGTGTGGCTCTTTATTGGTATTCACTGAGGGAAAAGTTAAAAAATTTGATGATACACCCGGCTTGGCAGTGTGATTTTCACATTAACTGCAGAATGGTATCTGCGTTAACCGATGCTCCGTGTTTTCCTGTGAGAAGTCTTCAGGTAGTAACTCAAATGCCAGGTGGTGAGCTGTGCTAAAGTACATAATAATAAGAAGTAAAACGCATGCTGTTAAGTAAAAGTGCAAGTTGTTGTTGGCTTTCTGCTGTGTCTCATACGCTGTTTTCTTTCAGATGAAGAGTCTCTTGAACTCGCCTGGCTTTGGAATCACAGGAAGTTCAGGGTGAAAGACACTTGAAGGGTTGCTACTGCAACATTTGGAAAATATTTAAATTTTGCAGGTCATCATGTGTGCATACTGTCTTGGACAGCACTATGACTTGAGAGAAAACGATAAGCTCACAAGGGAAGTGGCTCAGAGAAAACAAAGATATAGATATTTGTCTTTATACAAAAAAAAAAAAAAAAAAAGATTTACCGATTTGTAGGGCGTTTTTTGACTGGAGTGAGGTAGTGTCAGCAGTCATCCCATCTTTCTGAGATAGGGAGTCTATCTTTTGCAAAAAATGTTTTATCTCACCACTACAACCAAGCATGTCACGTTGTTATGATGATAGCTTTATAATTTGCTCTTCAAGTAAAGATGCAGTGCTGACCAAAAGTAGATGACCTTGTCTTGATTTATTCTGCTCGTGTGTACCTCATACAAAACTGCCATCTCTTCTAAACAGGACATGTCATAAAACAGAGACAACCTGAGTAAAGACAAAGTACAGGTTTTAAATAATAGTGTGTGTGTGTGTGTATATATATATATATATATATATATATATATATAGTATTTATTGAAGCAAAGGGTATGTCTAATACCCACTTAATTGTTTATTTAATTACTAAATGCTTAGTTACTTTAGTTACTAAACATAACTCCTTGCAGCTGTTTCAGAAGCGTGAAGTTGGCTTACAGTTGTAGTGTCATAAAGATAAAGCATGGGAAGCATTGCCAAACTATTCCGCATAGATCCAGGTCGTCTTCAAATGGAGATGACTTGTAAAAATAGTAAAGCAGCTGAGCGCACAAAATTTCAGCTCCAACCAAGAAATCGGAAGAGATCAAAACACAGCTGCGTGGCAACTTGCCATTGCTTTCTGAAAGAAAGAACATCAGATCATCGGTCTATGAGTTATAGGCTTGGCAGCAAGATAATAAGATCAGGCTAGATAATAAGTCACCTTAAACTGCTCCAAATAGATCAAATGTGTGGCCGAGTCATAGTCTAGAAATGAACCCCGTTGGGACCCGAAAAGAGCCGTTCATGCTCACAAACCCTCTGTGGCTGAAGCGGTCCTGCAGGGAAGAGTGGGCCAGTGAGTTGACCGAAGCGTTTGGTTTGGTAAAAGTACCCCAACCAGGTATTCATTTGAAAAGGGGCATTATTTTATTCTTTTTGCTTCAATAAATACTCAGGTTTACTCAGGTTGACTTTGTTTTGCGTTAAATGTTGTTTCTGAGAGTTAAGTATGAGTTTAGCACCAACTAATGCATTTTTCCGGCACTGTATAAAAATACTACTATTATACGCTGTATAATATACTACTTACGATACAACCTTATTGAATACAAGTATAAAGTCATTGAATGTAAGAACAAGGAAAAGCAGGTGAAGTTGTAGGTTTGTCTGCATTTATCTGCATTAAAGCCTGGGCTGCAGTGGTAATAATAGATCTGAACCGTTAGCTACTTAGCGAGTGCTGCTGCCATGTCCTTGTTTCAGGGCACTTTATTTGGTCTGAGTAAACAGGCTAATAATTGATCTCACGTCTGGTATGTGTCAATGCAGTAGGTCCGACTCACCCTCACCAGTAGCCAGTGGTGTATGTGGTAGTCTCCTATATGTCCATAGCTTGTCCCCCCCCCCCACACCAGCATTTGTGTGTACTTGACCCCCGATGAGCTCACATTTGAGTGCTAACACTTCACATGCATCCTGTTCAGATATTGTGTATTTTTGATTATTTCTATATTTGTTTTTCATTTCCAAATACTACCTGTTGATACTGATACTGCATGTCACTGTGGCTGTTTTGAAGTAACGGTTAAATGATGTGTAATATGATCACTGCATAGAAATAACTGATGATGTAAGAAATAGATAAAGAAGCCTTCACTAATGTTGCATGATGTAGGCTGCGCACCCCTGACTGAATGAATGTAAAGTAACAAATGCATTTTAGTGATCTGAAAAGGGATGAATGAATCGTAAGGTTGGTCTCGGTCCAAAAAACACGCGTCTTGGTAAGTGATATTTCTTTTACATAAGACGGGGGAATACGTTTTGAGTATTATTTTTCTTTAAATACAGTAAAAAGAAAAAAAACACAATATATGATACATATGGTGGATGGTGTATAAAATGTTTAATCAGTAACGACTGGTATGTCTAAATAATTCAAACAAATATCAGAACTTTTTACACGCCAACTTAAGCTTGACCCAAACTGAGATACAATTAGTAGACAAGTCCCATACAGACCCATGCATGAAAAGAAAAGGTCGGCCGGTGAGGTCATCCTACCGCAGTAGGGGTTTAGGTTTGTTCTTAAACCACAGCAGAGGTTGTTTATCAAACACAGACAACTACTAACTGCAGCTGTTGCTTGGTCTCAGGTTTCTTCCAGTGTACCAACAAGCTCTTCCTGAGTGATCAGGCCACGGGACTTCAGATCAAGGAGTTTGCACGCAAAAATGCTGCCAATGCTCTGTCAGTTGCCAACATGGTCATGGGCATGGCCTCCATTCTCAGCAGTCTGAACGGGTGAGTGAACGATGGTAAATCAAATAAATGCGACAATTTTACGACAGCATCTGTGTTTTACAATACGCCTGGCCTCCTGGTGGCAATGATGACCAGGATGAATGCCAAAATATGAGAGACACAGTTTACGAGTAAGGTTATCTAACCCTAACCCTTTTCAAATTAGATTTAATAGACTGACGTAATAATAAACCATCAAGATGAGGGCAAATCCATTCAAATCATAACTATTTCCCCAATGCCAGTGCATAGGATAGTGTAATTTAGTTTGAGTCTTTTTAGAAACAAAGTTTATCAGGATAAGGAAGTCCCTGTAATCTCTTTTCAATTTAAATCCCCTTTGTTTAGTGGTAAGGATGGCAGTGTTGGGTGGTTCTTCCCTGCTAGTTAAGCCAAAGTTCTTCATCTTCTGTAAGCGCTTGTCCTGTGAAGGGTCGCAGGGGGGTTGGAGCCTATCCCAGCTGTCATCGGGCGAGAGGCGGGGGTACACCCTGGAGAGGTCACCAGCCTATCGCAGGGCTAACACAGAGAGACAGACATTTAAGCCAAAGTTTCCTCATATAAATATATATAGACTAAATTTTGAATTTGAATATAGGGTTCTCAAACTAGTTCTAATGCCTCCAAGGGAAATTTATTTGCTGTATTGGGTTTTCTGTCTTAGTTTAGTCTAAAGATTCACAGGCAAGTCAAGAAACTCAAAGACTGCAGTTCCCTGTAAGAGAACAACACTTTTTTTTTTTTTTATCTGTTGTTTTGACACTGTTGAGGCCAGCGTTAGTTTCCACTTGCCTTTTCCACTGGCAAGGACTCGCAGATATTTTGCCCCGTGAAAAGGGTTGCTGTCATCAAATAGCTCAACCTAACACTCGCTTGTTTTGTCCAGGCACCATCATGCTGCATGTTGGCTCGTCCTGATTGGCTATCTGCTGGATTTGGCAGATGGAGCAGTTGCCAGGCGACTGGGTGCCTGCTCTGCACTGGGTAAGTGGAGTGTTGTGTTCAGTGGCTCTTACCAAAGATAAACTTCAGCTGGGGTGTTGGCAGGGCTAGCTGCGCAGTCTTTTGTCCACAATTTCTAATTTGGCTGCACCAAGTCATAAACAAAAAGGACCATTAGAAAGAAACTCCTAAAGCTATAGTTAGTCTTCCAGAGTTTTAAAAAGACATATCATACTTATTTTATTTAACGTCATTTTAGTTGTCACTTTCTTTTAGCCATTTCTGGTATATTCCAAAGACATTCAAATAACACTGTTGGTTGTTTTCAAAGGATCACACTACCCTTTCTGGTAAATCAGGAGGTACACATAGCTTTAGCATTTTTCAGCATGCAAGTTGACATTTTCTCAGAAGCCTAAAATAGCTCCCAGGTGCATCACAATACATTGTTGGCTTCACATTTCAGAGGGCTTTGTGTCTCGACAGGCTTTTTCTGCATGACTTTGCAGGTGGATGATGTTGACCTCCACCCCCGCGTATTTTGTCAAATGAACAATCACTTTCTGATTAAGCAGCCTAATTCCACGGGATCACGCTCCAATTGTCTATTGTATCCCGTTGCTTTGGGTTCTCTGCATATCTGAAATTGCTAAAATTGTTGACCCTGGCCTGTGGAATTCCACCTCGTTCGTTTGAGCCGCGGCCTGAATCACCTCATCCTCATCTGCTGAAAACATGATCCATGCTCCTGAGGGATAAAGAGACGAGGCGGTGGAGAATGTTGTTTATAGAATGGCCGCCCGTTGGGCTGACACTGAAGTTTCCACTTTGAGATTTTTGCATGTACGTGCACCACACCGCTATCTGTAATGCTGGCAGTCACACTGATGGAGAGAGAATGTGAACTCATGACCAGAGTATGTTGGAATGGAAGTAATATATAACGGTAGCATGTTATTTAAAACACAATGTTTTTGGTACAGACATGTCATCAATTCATACCTTCCTTTACCACAATTAGGGGCAAAACTTGATGACTTTGCTGACTTCACAACCTTTGGGATTGCGACATCGTTGCTTCTAAGGACATCTGACCTGCTGGACAACATCCTGTGCATGTGTTACGTGCTGTCGGTTTTTGTCCGCCTCTGTTTCTTCTCAAGTGGTGAGTTCCAAAACATCTTCATATTGTATGATGGCCTTTTCACTTGAGTCTGTCTTTTCACTTTACTCATTATTACAGGTTTAATTCAGTTCTATTAACCTATTATTAATCCACAGGGATCCCGTTCATGTACCGCGGCCTGCCCTGCATTTACTCGTCTGCTATCCTGGCCAGCGCCTCTTTGCTGTCAGGGGGAAACTTGGCCATGCTGCGGGTCATCGCAGTGGCCATGATCCTTTTCATGATCAGTCAGAACTTCTACCCTCATGATAGAGTGCTGGAGTCTCAGGCCTGGAAGAAAGCAGTCTATGCTGGAGGTACAGTAATTTAAAATAATAATAAAAAAAAAAATGGATATATCTGCATGTTCTCTTTTGGATGAGAGCACAAGTGTTGAGAAATAACAGACACAGTTTACAATTTATGGCCGTGATTATGTTCAAATTAGACTTAACAGATAGAATTTATAATAAACGCTCAAGATGAGAGCAATGTCACCCAAATCGTGAGGAAATATTTCTCTTAATTCCAGTACATGGGGAAGTGGAATTTAGTTTGTGGCTGCTACAGTGTGAATTCATGACATTTGAACAGCTCAGACATGATGAGTCTTTCCAGAAACAAGGTCCTGGTTTGTCAGGATGAGAAAGTCCTGTAAACTCCTTGCGGTCTGAATCATTTTGTGATGGTGGAGTGGTAAGGATAACAGTGTCGGATGGGTATTTCACTACTTCGGCCCAAGTTTTGTTATATTCAGTTAAATATCAGATAAATAAATATGGTGGGACAGCATTTTGACATGCCCCCAGGAGCATTTATTCATTTACCACCTCATGGTTTCAAATGTAACTCTCTTCTTCAATGTGCCCAATAACAAGTTATTATTTATGTATTTTCATGCATACTTTTTCTAGGCAGTCTTGATTCTCACATGTGCCAACTGCAGATTACCATTTTTTTTTTTTTAGACTTTTGATTGGATATTGGATATCTTTTTGTACACACATTTAGCTCCTTTCTTCTTCTTCTTTTTTTTAAATTTCAGGAGTCATCATGCTGTTCTGCTCTTCATTCCCCCCTGCCTGCGTGTACTACCTGCTATGGTCGGTCTCCTACATTTTGTTTCCAACATCCCTCTGGAGCAGTAAAGTGTAAAAGGGGTGCTGGCCCTGTCCAACACTCTGAAATAGGTTTACCTCTGGCCCACTTGGGTGTACTGAGGCTCCCAGACTGCTGCTGCTCCCCACCTCCACGGAGCATCCAAGCTAAACATGCTCATGCATCACAGGCAAAACACTCGCTCTATTTAACCTTTATTTTGATGTGACGCCTTTGAGAGAGAACCCACACTGAAGAGAGTTAGAGTAAGGGATTAGGAGGACGATTTTAATGTTAACATTCATGCTGTCTCGTGTCTTTGTTGCAGTTTCACTGAATCCAGTTTTCATCAGATTTACTGTGTTTTAATCTCCCTTCTTCAATATTAATCCAACCTTTGATCAGTGCTGGGAACATGTGGCCACATCCTTTTACAGGATAACATAAAAATAAATCATTTAAAAGGGAATGACTATATATATATTTTGAATAAATTCGCCTTTATGGAGTTCAGGCTAGGATTTCCTAAAAGTCGTCCTTAATCACCATGTGACATAAGTGTCTTACATCCGTGTCACACAGGAAACTTATTAACATGCTGATTCTGTAGTTCATATCATTTGATTTGCTGTTTGAATGCATGGTTTTTATTCATTTGAAACTTACCACAGCCACATTTATCTGGTGTCCAGGACCTTTAGCTTTGTTTCCAAAAAATGTTCGACTTCCATATTTCTTATCTGTGTGATTGTACGCGGTCGTTGCAAGCGTGTACCTCTGTTTTAAGAGGCATTATCGGTTTAAACCAGGAGGAAATCCACACTGGATCACCATCGCATCTCATGGTACTCCTCAGACCACGGCGATTTCGGTCACTTGCCAGAACAACTGCTCTAACATCAATTTAAAAGTTGTGATGAGTGGAAATTGCAACCCACTAACGGCACTACTATAGGAGTTTTCTGCCTCTTGTGATTCGCTGGCTGTTTACCATCAAGGATGGCTGAGGCCGCACATCCTGCTTAGTCTGCCATCTAGTGGGTAAAAATGTCACCTGGTGGCATGACTTTGCTCTGCAGCTAGTCATAGCTGTGATCACAACCACGGTGCTGCAGAAACTGACAGTGGCTGATGGAGGAAAGGTGTTTTGGTATTCTTTAACTCGGCTAGTATTACTTCTGAAGGACATTTTTTTTATGTAGAGCAGTTCTTTACAGCAGGGACCTACTTTTGGCATCACTCATTGTGTTTCACAATGAGTGTAGCTGTTTGCATTGTGAGTGACAAATGGAGAGATTATATCTGATTTATTGAGAAACATGAATATAATTGCACAGAGAAACAGGCGAATGTGTCTGTTCTTTGCCTTTAAAACTACTGACATACTTTTATTTCAATTCTGATTTAGTTTGAATTCTGATTCACCTCCTACCTTTTGAAAACCAGTTTGTATTCAGAGGTGTGTGAACTCCTGAAGCTGAATCTCTGTGATTCTGATGATTTTAGAAGCCATGGCTTTATCAGTTTATGAGTTACTGACATGAGTCTGCCTTACAGAGCTCTTTTAGGGTGTCGGGCAGAATGTCACTATTCAAGGGAAAAAAAAAAGTCTTCTGGTTCAGTACTGATTTAAACCCACTGTAGTTCTCAACATGGTTTATGACGACCAAAAAAGTAGTAAAAGTCAGAATGAAAAACAGACTGAACACAAATCTACTCCATTCGGCTTTCCTGTGTAACTGTTTTGGATTTCAAACTGTAAAGCCTCAGTTATGTATGCATGCCAAGACCATTGTAAATACAAAATCTATACTTTGTCCAATGATGAAAAAAAGTGGGAAAAGAGCTTCATGAGTAATACAATCTGTGGTTTTAAATCTGTACATTTTGACAATAAAGAGGCAATAACCAAATTATTTGGTCTCTGTTGTTAATTTATCACATCATCGATGTTGAAGTGAAAATCTCTTCAGTTTCTTCTTCTTGTCCATCAGATGTCTAGCAATGTACCAACAGAATCCATACACTTGGTTCACTTAGCTGAAATGCCATAGAAAACTGATCTGAGAAACAATTCCCATTTAATGATATGCTTTCTTTTTTGCAGTGTTGACATACTTTTTATAAGGGCCTAGGAGAGCAGCCCTGCCTTTTGGTTATACTCGTTCGTGTCGATGACCTCAGGAACACAAATAGGTTTAGTAGAAGCGAAGTGCAGCGACGACTGAAGCAGCTTCATGATGGCAGAAAATGCCGGCCGGTCTTTGAAACTCCACATCCAGCAGTACTTCATCAGGTCATACCTAAATGCATCCAGAAAAATTAACATGTAAACAAAAGGTATGGTGTTCAACCCATTCAGATGCAGTAAAATGTGTTGATCAGTGAGCTTTAGCCATTTTGTTGCCTTTGGACCAGAGGCAAGTCTGGAGTCTACTGGGGTCCTTTGCCAATACTTCCACACTAGACTTTGGTCCCCTAGCTGACTCATTATAACCGTCAAAGAAAGAACAAACGAGCTAATGTGGTGCTAGTGGAAGTTATTTTATTCTAATGTCTCTCCCTTATAGTTAGCATTTAATTGGCTATTTAGTTATTATTATTAATTGTCATTATCTGCTTCACTTATCACTTGCTTTCTTTTCTCTTTTTCCTCTTTCCTTGTCTTTCTTCTATCATTCCTAGACAGATAAGCTCTTTTCATTTTGAACTGGGGGCTGTTGTCAGACTTAACTACTTTAAACATCATGTAAATGACGTGTGACAAGACTCAAGCGCGGTTTATGCCTCTGCTGGACTAGACGCCGTAACCTACGCACGTAGCCCACGCCATTCTTGTCAGTTGGGTTAATTTTGATTTCTGCTGCTTCACTTTCTACTTCCTGCCTCGCATTCAACAATGGCGACTGAAACTTTTGCCGGAATTTTGGCAAAAACAATCTTTATCGATCCAGAATAATCAATTTGAAAATTGCGGCGATGGAGAAGCAGGCGGAAAATAGTAAAGCAGAAATACACTACTACCCAGTAGACCAATCACAGCTCTTGTGTTCTGCATCGCAGTGATGCATAGTTACATTTCTGGGAGGGTGCACATCAGGCTGCAGCGTCAGGGTCTGCGTTAGGATCTGGACTGTGTTTGAAACTGTAACTTCATGTGTAATGGACATATGTGGAGATTGTGTTATCAGTCTTGTCCTCTAAATAGGTATTATTTCCTGAAATGTCAGACTGCTTCTTCTTAAAATATCCTCATTTCAGCGAGTCACTGACTATGACTTAAGCACAAACATGTTCACAATTTCCAGTCATACAGGCCTGTGAATTGTACTCACAAAGGTCCTCCACAACCCTTTGGTCTCTTCATTCGATAAGACGCCTGTATCTTTGGAAGCACTGACAGAGGCTCCAGCTCAGGATATGGAGGAGAGCCTGAGAGAAAAAAACAAAAAAAAGCCAAAAATATATTATTTATGAATAGATGAATGCGATTCTAATGCTAATATGATGTTGATGATGGTCTGATTGTGAGAAACTTTAGGCTAAGCTGAAAAGCTGAAATACAACTGACTGGTTTTAACTAATTTGTGGACAGATGTAGACAATGTGCTTTACCTAAGGTGATCATTTCATAGAGTAAGATTCCAAACGACCACCTGGAGCATAAAAAATGTTTTAGTTTGAACAATATTCATTTAAACGTGTCATAAATAACAGCACAGTCTAAGTTTTCTCTGTGTGTTTGGCTTCCCTAGCCATAACTCTGCCCTTACACGTCGCTCCTGTCGATACTGAGCTGCATCATAATCCTCTCCGGAGCCTGCCATTTGATGGGCACCTCTGCTGCCCTCGGCCTAATTGTTGAATCCATTTTGCGTTCTGCAAATGCCACACCCAGCCCTGACACCCGAGCCGAGAGGCCTGGGCCAATTAAGATGTTCCTGGCAGCAACATCGCCATGCACAAGCCTGTGCTCTGACATCAGGTAATCCTGAGGGAGGAGCCAGTGACAGCCAGACATATCAATCTTTAGTCGCAGGGGTTATTCAAAATTCAAGATAAACAACTCATTTTGGCCAATACCATGGGAAAAATGACAAATGCATCATGATGTGCTGCAGCGCATAATGACATCTGCATGACAGCTAAAATGAAGTCATTGTGGTCTAGTCATTGGATGGAAATAATTGGCCGACAAAAAACTAAAAAAAACCTACCAGGCCAGCTGCAACCTGCTTTGCCACCAGAAACACAGACCTTTCCGAGAAGTCCTGCACTTGATCTGCAGGGCTTGAATCCTTCTATATTTAAAAAGGATTCCTTGTCATTACACTTAACTTTTGGAGATGAAACATATTAACAAATAGAAGGTTTGCACTGAAGCTTACATGTCTGAGTGTCCAGAGGAAGTGGAGGAGGTTCCCTGGGTTGTAAGCCTCCAGGATCAGGTACATGGGCAGACGCTTGGTCTGACAGTACAACATCTGCACCACATTCTCATGTTTACACACTTTGGCGTGGAAGACGAGCCACTCCACAAACTCCTTAGCTTCAGGCTGGTTGGGACCATCTATGTGGAGTTAACATCAAAATAACCAAATAAATGGGTACGTGCATGGGTAACCTTAATACCCATGATCACCATGGGCTGGGAGCAAATTCACGCTATACCTCGGAGGGATTTAACCACCACAGTGGAGGACGCTCTATCTCTGGCTTTCAGCAGACCTTTACAGATGGGGCCATAGCGACCGGTCTGCCAAAACTCCAGCCCCTCGAGAGCACACTCTTCAGGGATTTCCCAGGAATGCAAGGCTGCCTGGACCTTTGGAGTGCCTAAAGAAGGTGTAGTCAGAAATACGCTATGCTGACCTGTTAAAAACGCAAGAGGGAGGAGATGCAGGTTTGCTAGCTAAATAAGCATGAGCATAATTCTCAGACACTGATGCAGAACAAGTCATACCATCTGTAAAATGAGCTGAGGTCATCTGTGCTCTTTGTTTGTTCTTATAGAAACTGCAGAAAATCAGAGCCACCACTAAAACTGTGCTCAGTGCCAACAGAGAGGGGATTATAATGACAGCAAGTGGACCTGAAGACTCATCTAAGAGACAAGTGAAAGAAGAAGCAGGTTCATTTTACCATTTTTTTCATTTGTTTAACATGGGACCACACGTTTAAGCATCACGTATACAGATAAAACAGATGGGTCTTCCCGCTCTTTGCAAGGCAACATATGTAAGACTTACAGCATGCAGTGAGTGATGTACCGTTGCTACATTCTGTGTCCCTGTCCATGAGCAGCAGCTGGCATTTCTCACATGTGGGAGAAACTGCAGACCATATAGACAGAGAAGAAACTGAAAAGTTGCCACCAGTGAAGCTTATCTCTCTGTAGAGTCAAATTAACTGTGAAGTAACGTAAAATGGGTGGAAAAAAACACTGAATAATGTCAAATTACTACCAATGACTGGAAAGTTTTCCTACCTGACACCAGAGACCCCAATGTGTGAGTGAGCACACATTCACAGCCTTGTAATGTAAAAACTACCAGCAGTGGCAAAGTTGAATAATCACAATAACATGCCTGTTATCGGCTCCTCTCGGAAAATGGTCTGCCTGCAAGGGCGCTGACCGAAGAGGTGAGCAGGGGAGTTGACTGATGTTAATTATTAACAAAGGAGATAACATTAAAGAGAGCCGTGCTCACGCCGACTGCTACCGTAGTGTGATTAATATGCACACCTAAAATCTTGTTATGAGTGTCTCAGTGAATGTTGTGTTGATGGCCTAACAGACCTTCAATTAAAGGAGAAACATTATGACCACCTTCCTAATATTGTGTAGGTCTCCCTTGTGCCTCCAAAACAGCTGTGACTCATCAGAGAATGGACATGGTCCTTCTGAGGGTGTCCTGTGGTGTCTGTCAACAGGATGTTGTTAGTGGGGGGCCTTTGGGTCCTATGGGTTGAAGGGAGGAGCCTCTGCGGATCACCCCACAGATACTTGATCAGTTTGGGATCTAGTGAATCTGGAGGCCAGGCCAACAACTTGTGCTGTTTTTCATGCTTTTTTTGAGTTGTTCCTGTTTTCGTGTGTGTGTGTCTGTGTCAGGCTGCATCCTGCTGGGGATGGCTGCTGCGATCACGAGTGTCATTGCTATGGGGTGGGGGTGCCCAGTCTGGTCTGTGTGGGTGGTTCATGTCTAAGTAACATCCACATGAATGACGGGTCCAAAAGTTTCCCAGCAGAACATTGAATTGTAACAAGATGGTCAATGTTATTTACTTATCCTGTCAGTGGTTTTAATGTTGTGGCTGATTGGTGTAAAATGTAATTTTATCTGATGTGTGTTTGGAATGAGGTGCCAGGCTCTGACTGTTACAGCCACAAGAGGGCAGAATTGCGCAATGAATCAACAAGCCATCAAACAAGGGGCCACCCCACTTCCACCTCTCCAGACGCATTTATTGGACCTACAGCTGCACAGCAGTGGTCAGGATTCACTTAGAAGCTGTGGTTCATGTTATTGGGAACACACAGATAACGGAAAAAACATGTGGTCAATGAGTACACACCGAAGGTTGACTACGTCGAACTTTCAATAGGCTTTTCCCACGTGAAAATATGCATCCCAGTGCGGGAACTCCGCCTTGCTCGCACACCATGGAAACGAAATCTAACGCTTCTCGCTCCCGCAACACCCGCCTCTTGCTATTCACTATTGGTTCAATGTGCGCGCTTTAAACACCGCCCCCCGGATCCTGATTGGACACCGCCCTCTGCCGTCAGGAAGGCAACACGGAAAAAGATGGAAAAAAAAAAAGTTATGGAGCGAAGCCTAATCGGATCACGTCTGTTGCATGCTACTGCGTAGTTTTCAGAGTAATAAAAATCTCCCCGGTGGCCGTGGGAATGCAAGGAGAGGCGCAGTGCGCGCAGCGAAGAACGGGGAGCAGAGTTTCAGTGTTTTGAAAGGATCACATTACCGCCCGGTTCAGAGGAGGGCCAGGTATGTTTTCCCGTTTCCAAGGACTGCCTTGCTGATGTCACCGCGGAGGAGGGCAGGCCAGCAGGACAGGTGCGCAGGGCAAAGTTGTTTCTACAGTATTTGCCGATGAAGAAGTGGGACTGAGGCAGAATTTCTCATCAGCCGGGGGAACCTTTTGCAAACCAGCTTTTTGAAGTTTCCCAGTATCTTTCTAAACTCTTTTCGTCGCAGTGTGATCAGGGTTGCTGAAGTCCGAACTGGAATAACGCCTGTTTTTACTCTTTTTTTTCTTCTTCTTCTTCTTCTGGAAGTGACAGGCTCTGGTGCGCACAGACTGCAGGGCTTAAAGGATCCGGGCTGCCCTGTTGCTAATATCGGGGTTTAACATTGCGGGGGGAGCGACTGTTGTTTTATTAAGTGCTCATTGCTATGAGCCGGGGCGTAGGATCGAGACGCCCCAGCATCAGAAGCAGCACTTCTCGCTTCAATGCGACACTGACGCAGCTGGTCTCACATTCCAGTCGCGTACAGGTGATGCTCGACTAATTCAATGGAAGGACTGATCATCTACAGGGGGAGCTTAAGCTGAAAACGACTCGTTTTTCCTCCTGGAATGGAATACAGCGCCAAACAGCAGCCTCAACTTCTCTAATCTGCAATGCTTTTTCCCGTGCGTCATTGCGCCTTACGGATCTGAAGCTGTCGTTCCCTTGAAGGACACTCGCTCTTGGACTTCCCTCCGGGTTTACAAATAGCCACCAACAATGTCCAAGACGCTGAAAAAGAAGAAGCACTGGTCCACTAAAGTGCAGGAGTGCACCGTGTCGTGGGGGGGATCCGGGGAGCTGGTCACTGTAGTTGAGGTGCGAGGCGGCGCTGAGCTGGGAGAGTTCCCCCACCTTGGACACATAGTTTCGGAAGCGATGGTCTGTCACACGGGGAGGTTTCCCTGCAGCGGGGACGTGCTGCTGGAGGTGAACGGAACTCCGGTGAGCGGACTCACCAACCGAGACACGCTGGCTGTCATCCGCCACTTTCGGGAGCCCATCCGCCTGAAGACCGTGAAACCAGGTGTGTGCCCATCCCCGTTCTGAATCACAAAGCACCCCCCCCCCCCTCTACCCCAACCCCTACCCCATGCACCCCAGAGCTCCCCACCCTACAAACAAAGGCATACCTGACACGTGTGTGAAATACCTTTAAAATATTTTGTTGAAGCAGGATAACCTGATGATCGAGAAGTTTGAGACAGGTGTGACGAGTTCTGTGAATGAATCACAGATACTCGAAGCCCTGTAGGCTGAAACATCTCTCTCTGTGTGTATGTGTGTGTGTGTGGGTGGGTGTGTGAGGGCATTGTGTTTTATATTTAGAATCAAATCTCCATGCCAATTTTGTGTTTTCACTTGGCTTGAGCATATCTAAATCGTCTATCAGCATGCCTCCTGTTCATTCACTCGGAAAGTGAATGAACCGCCACTGCTTTAACTGCAGCACGATCCTGCCAAGCAACATTAAGTGAGGGACATGCTGTGTTTAATCACGCTTGTTCATAGTACCCACTTGCGCATGGCTACGAAATAAGCCACGGGTCATTAAGGTTGCCGTTCTTTCTCCCAACTCGGCCTGTAATCTTCTTTCTCTGGACGCATTGTGTGTTGCCTGTCCTGTTCTGGGGTTTCACGGTGCTTCAACACACTTGCGTGGTCGCCGCTTAAATGCAGGCACAGAGGTGCACACTTATTTAAAATCATTGCCATTTTTTTGCCCATGAGCTCTGCTAAAAGCTTATTGGGTGGCTGTTATTGCCAGTGTTTAGTACATGGCTCCACACGTATGTCTAATGAATGCAGAGTGTGTCCAAAGAGATCGACAGCCAGTCTCCAGTCAGAAGGATGGGTTGATTTAATAGCGGCACTGCTCAGTGTGGCACTTTGCACACACTTAAAGGGATTTATTAATGGTCGCCTTGCCAGTTTAGGCGGTGTCTGTCTCCTGGCAGTGTTGAGGTGAGTCCAGGTCTAATTGAATCAATTAGGTCCATACACTGAAATCCCCAGGATGCTGCGCCAGCTTGGCCACACGGTTTGACACCTTGACTCTCTGGTGTATCTTCTTTAAGTGCATTTTCAGCGAGGAGCTTGGTCCTTTTTATTATTGGCTTGTTGGTTAGGGTTGAGGGATGTGGCTAAAATCAGTAAATAAAATGAAATGAGCTGTGTGTCAGTTTTGTGCCTCACACGAGACCAGGCATACGCATGAGCTTTTAAATGCAAATTCTCTTTGGATTATGAATTTGTGTGAAATTTAATGTGTTTGCTTATCTTAGACGTTTTCTGAAAACGGATTATGTCACTTTCACAGCTCTGACACGAGCTTTTTAACATTTTCTCCACATATTGCCGCTCTCAGACGTCTCCAGGCTCCTTACCGCCGGTCCCTCCGTTCCCCCGGGGACCTCACTGTGTGTTTAGATCGCTGTCCCCTCTCTCATGATTAATTCATGCGTCATCCATCATTAATGGCTGCTCCGTGCAGGGATAGGGATGAGGTGGCTAATGGCTGGATCATATGTTAGCCGATTGGCTTGCTTGTAAACTTGTATCCCTGTGAGACTGGGAGGGAGGATATAAACGCCGTAGGACCGAGCGGCGGAGTTTGGGGTTGGTAATTAGGTGAGGATTCAGCATGTTCGTCTCCAAAAACACGGCTCTTCACGGCACATTGTTGCTTGTGTGCCTTTTCTTTGCACAACACAGCAGCAAACGTTACATCAGCCTGAAAGAGAATCGTTCGGATTGTTTAATGGTGTCTCCTTGTTGGAGAAATTTTCCCTCTTTTTTTTTTTTTTTTTGCATTTTAGTTTCTCTTCACTTTATCTTCTCCCTTCAGCCGATTATGCCGTATCATTACATTTTGCCTGTTCCCATCATCGCTCATATTTTATACTTCATAATCTACAGAATATTTCACTTTCATTCTCCCTTCTGCTGTGGCACCCTTCATCCTAATCCTCTTGCATAATCAGTCAACTATCCATATGCTCTTTTCCCCCCCCCATCCAGCTGTTCTATCTAAGAAATCTTTAAAAACTTTTCTTCTGCATCTTACTTATTTTTACCTGCCTGCCATCACAGTAATAGACTCTCTGACGTTTTTCCCTGCACAGTGAGGACAGAAAACATAAGTTTGCGTGGAGCGGTCCTCTGGCTCCAGATGAGCTGATGCACTCGGTATGCAGCTCCCGCCCCGTGAGCAGAGCATGGCTATAGGCAGTAACCTTGAGGGTGCAATAGAGAGTGGAGGCATAGCAATTGGAGTTACCTATTGCTGTTGAGAGACTTGTGAGCGGGCAGCTCATTGATTAATGCTGTAAACAGACTTAAGTCTGCTTGTTTTTTTTTGCATCGTGGAGCTTAATGGATGGGCCATTTAGCTCTCAGGTCCCGGAGCGCCCTTGATTCACAAATCAGCTCTGTAATGGAAAATGTAAGAAAAAAGAAAGTGTGTCTCGTTCTCTGAAAGTCTGAGATAAATGACAATAATAATGTACAAAGATGGCCAAGGTTAACTTTTTCTAGTGCCGCTCCAGGAATTATGTTGGAGCAAATGAATACATTTGTGAAGGCAAGGACTAGATGAAAAAAACATGTATCAAGGGTCAAAATGATACAGAGTGGAAATATGCTCTTACTAAGTAAGGAAATGAAGTGTCGAAAACTCTTCATGCTGCACCATGTGAACCATCTCCATCAATGCAAAATGTGCAATACCAGCATAGGATTAAAGTAAGACATTATTGTTCCTATGATACTCACAGAGGCATATTGAGTGTCTGCAAAAAACGGCAACACCACGTTTCTGCTTCCTTTAGTAAACTTTTATTTTGATTGCTGATTAATTGTATTCCAGAGATAAATAAGGTTCAGTTAAGAGTCCTCTACAGAGGAGGAGGATTTTTATTTCAAGTGTATACCAAGAACCCAGTATTTAACAGATACACATATTTCATACAATCACATTCCACTTAATATCCAGGGAGGGGCAATAGAAATAGGAAGCTTCACCCTTGCCTAACTTGAGATACCTCCCCTAGGGCTGTTATTCTGATATGCACTATAAATGTTGTTTTTTTTTTTGGATCTAATAGTCCTTTTCAGCCATGAAGTCCTTTGTTTTTCTTTTACTTTTTTTTTTTTTTACCACTAAAAGATCTAAAAAGGATCCTGAAGACAAAAAGTACCAAAATGAAACCTGCAGCAGTAAGCATGAATAATGAAGTGTGAGATTATTGCAGTGGGTTTCTTCAACAGAGACAAACTGAAAAGGACCCTCCACTCTTCTTTGGATCTTCTCTTTGATCAGTGATTCTCCGGAGTGGGTTATTGAAATGAAGTGTCAAATGCTTCCTTGATGCCTTTTGACGATCACAGAACATGTGGCTGGGACTGAGTCGGCCGAAGAGAGTCTCTTCGTGTACTTTCACTAAACAATTTGTGTGTTCAGAGCAGCCACTGATGATTGCTTTCATAAATGAATAATCTCCCTTTTATTTTCTCAACTGATTAATTAAATGGTTTGTGTCTGTGACAATTTCTCAACAATTATTCGATAATAAAAGCGACGGCTTTCGATCAGCTAATCATCGCAACTCTGAAGCTGTTTGGAGATTATCGTCAATGCTGCGTTTACAAGGACACGAGGAGTCCACTAATAATTAAAATCAAATAACTTCTCGGTTAGAATTAAAGTAATCTATTGGCTTTCAATTGGATTTGGGGTGTAACGGGAAAATATTTGCGCCTTATAACCATGTAAACTTTGAATCCAATAGTTTGTCCCATGTTGGCAGAAGGACATAAACATGGAGGTAGCAAACTTTTGCTAACCCTAACCTCTTGAAGTAAGACAGTCAAAGTTTCTTTTTGTCTTAGTTTGTTGAACACTCAGTCGAACACTTTATATGTTGCTATCAGAGGTTCAGCAGAGCAGTTTGTGTTAATGTGGGTCTCCCACAGTGCAGTCAGGGTTTCTATTACTAAGCTGCTCTAAACCAGCTGAGAGGAGCTGTCAGCATGTGTCTGCTTCGGTTGCTCCTTCTCTGGATGCTAAGTGTAACTTCTGTTCCCGTCACCGCCTCTGTCATATCTGTGTCATATCGGTGTCTGCTGTGAAGCCCAGGTTTGACTCAGAACTTACTGTAGCCAGAGAATTTTAAGTGCAGTACTTTCGTCTCTGGCAAGAGCAAAAAAAGAGAAAAGTAATAGAAGGTGTGGACTGAAGGAATCATTGCTATCCTTTCAGATCTATACAAACTGTATTCCAAGTGCAAATGGGGCTTCACTGGCACCATTGTCCTCTGTGCTCTCTCTGCTGTATCTTGTTTTCTGAGGGTATGAATTTAAGTGTACACCTGAAGTGGGGATGTCCCGATCGGTATCCGGAGATCGGTATCCGGAGATCGGTATCCGGAGATCGGTATCTGGCCAATCCAGGCATTTTAAAAATGATCGGATCAGATCAGTATCGTGCTTCAGCCAAGCCAAGTCTTTTGTAGTTATTTATTTTAGGTCTGCCATAAACCACGGCCCTGTAGCATAATAACATCTTCTTCCTCTTTCGCTTTAATGGTGGCTTGGCCAGCGCCAAAGCTGACGAAGCAGCGTAACCAAAATCGCCTGACTAAACATGTCTGCCGCGTGGAATAACTTAAATCTGGAAAATGAACTCAGTCTGACAGCAATTTGTAAATTATGCAATGTGGATGTTTTGTGAGGTCGTAGTAAGAGATTGTCATTCAATACTACCAACTTGATTTGCCACCCAAAAACAACAAACGAAAAACCCCAGGCCGAGTACACTCAGGCAAAGGCTGTACCGAAACAACGTCAAACACAGAAAGCTGCGTTTAAAAGAGGAGAAAAGTTTATTGTTTTGGATAACCAGGCCATTTCTGAGCTACCCTCTCCTCTCTTAGCTTTGACAGCCCGATTCATGAATCTCCAGGGGAGTACATTTTGTTAATTTAAGATGAGATCGGGACTCGGATCGGCCGATACTGAATATTAAGAGATCGGTATCGGATCGGGGGCTGGCAAACAAACTTGATCGGGACATCCCTTACCCAAAGTGACATCCACCCATCATGCCTGGTTGCTCTCTTGTCGCTTCTCCCACTTCTGCACCCTCTGCCCCGCCCACCTGTCAGTGGCAAGGGATGATGGCACGAGCTGGCGGGTCTGTTGGATTTCCCATATGACAGCAGTTGGGCTGAATCCCAAAGCATGCTTCTTTTACTCCCGGCCTTTTAATCCCTCCATCCTCTCCTGGAGTGGCCCTCTCCTTCTGCAGCTCATCCCAAACACCGCCCCGCACTGCCTCGCAATCCATCATCCACTCCCTCCATCTAATGGCAGCTTAGACGTCTGCCTCCTCTGGAGCATTTCTCTCCTCCAAGTTGGCCGACTGAAAAGGAATGAAAGGAGTGATGGAAGGGGGAGAATGGAGGTGCACCCTACATGATTGCTCTTGCTTTTCCTGTAATGCCTCCATCATTCTGACAGTCTTCAGCAAAGGCCAGAGCTCTCCTCCAGATGTTTGCTGACACTGGCATCCCTCTTCATTCCGTGCTGATGCTATCTCTGGAGCCGCATTGCAGCAATAAACCATCCAGCAACAAAGATGGCATCTTCATACAAGCTATACCTCTCACTGGCAGACACCATGACTTGGCAGGCATGTTTAAAGGCACTGGGGACGAGTGTGTGTGTGTGTGTGCTGATTCACTAGGACTGCTTTTTTCTACTCGCTGAGTGGTCGGGCTGCGATGTCAGCAGCAGCATCTCTGGGTTCCTGCTGGTGGAAATGGACACACACACACACACACTCATCCTCAAAGACTACTATCCTCCTTTCCTCGACTTGACTCCTAATTGGTCTCCCTCCAACAGCGAGCCATCCCTGAAGCTGTTTATTCCTCTGCAAAGAGATGACGTTAGCTTCTAAACAGTGCATATACACAACAGAGACCAGAGCCTGGCAGCTCCTATAGCATGAGCAATGATTGCCTCGGCATGAATTAGACTCATCCCTATTTTACCCGTTTGAGATGACTTTTGCTGCGAATGTATGCTGTAATGGTGTTTTTTGCAGCAAAAGGACAAGCATCATTACATCTGGGAGATCAAGGTGTTCTTGTGAAATCGATGCTTTACAAAATGCTTCTGCCAAAAAAACATTGTGAAAAGAAAATGGAGTGAAAAGTAAAAAAAAGGTGTTATCTTTGGTGATTCCAGACTGAATTCTTATCAGAATGTGAGCCTGGTACCGCATCATTGGAGGTTTATCATGGGATGTGCTTTCAACTGATACCTCTGCATGAAATTGGCTAATCCTGCAATGAATCCGAACTAATGTCTTATAAAATATTTACCTCCACGGTGCTCACCCAATACCACATAATTAGGTCCCAACAGAGCGATTCCAGACCAACACACAAGTCTTTGTAGGCGGGTGAAGGGCTGGCTTTCAGGCTAAGAAGGTGTTACAGTCAGGTACACCAACCAGCCTGACAGATGCACCAACACGTTACACTTGACTATGAGAACTTTAACAAGTGACTGGCACAGCCATGGTGATTCACTTGTTCTGGTAGCTGTTGCCCTTTTCCTTCCCGTCATCCATTTGCACTATCATCCTATTAGTGCCCTGCTGCCAACTTCCTGATAAGCAGCATTTATAACCCCCTGCAAGGGAAGCACACCAGGCCGGAGGGAGTTGCTATCACACAGCCAGAGGTTACGAAGATGTTGCACTTCTGGCAGAACTGCAACTCGCACTTGACTCTGATATGTTCGAGGACAGATTGACCACCAGCTAGTTAACTTAAGGAATGGTCCCTTTTGTGTAACTGTGAACAACAGACAGGGATTTCTGTAAAAGAGGAAACGGAGATGGACTGTTATCAATCAATCCGCAGGTGCAGATGTGGATACAGGGATGTAAAGAAATAGATTATCTGATAGTTGATTGAACCGAGCTGCCTCCAGATGCACCCTCGCCGCCCTCAGCGGAGAGCCTATTTGGTATCTGTTTCTGGCTGGCTCTGTATGAAACATCCCTGTGGTGTCACGGCAGAGCCAATAACGGGAACGAAGAGAAGAGGCAGCTGGCACATTACTGCCTTGGAAATTTCCCTGAGAAGGTTTTCTTTGAAAGGATGTATTGGATTTAAACAGGAGAGAGAGGGGAAAAAAAATAAACGATGAACAGGTTTATAGAAAAGAAAATGGGGTCAAAGAGGGAGGAGTGCAGACAATGGGAAGGAGAGGAAGCAGGGAGAATGAGCAAGAATAGCAGGAGAAGAAATACAGGATTGGAGAGGCAGGAACAGGTCAAAGAAGATGAGAAAAGGCAATAATAATCTCAGGACTGAAAACGATTATGTTACCATTAATCACAATAGTCGTATTGATTCTCTGTTGTGGCTGTCTGAAATGATTCTGCCCGCTGTTCATCAAGCCAACACGTACTATTTCAGACTCACCGCACAGCCAGTATTTCCAATCATGTCTGCAAGTAACCAGTTTATGTGAGCTGACTACATATGTGTGTGCAAGCATGCATGATAATGAAAAATTAAGGCACATTTGAATTGGTTCCCACCTTCTGGGCCAAACGCAATCATAGAGAATGACGGTGGGCTTTGAATGTTGCCAGAGTATCATCTCTGTAATTTTGCTAATATTCCTTGTAATATCATTTTTTTTCCCTCGACACTGAAGGAGACTGAAGCAGTGTTTAGACTTTCTTGGATTCATCCCTCCAGTAGATCTCAGGAGTTTATTTTGCAGGGAATGATAAGAGTAAGACGGATTGCCTGTCTTTGTAGTGTGGACCCGTGCCTACGTCTGCTCCTGCAGTTGGGACCTTTCTTTACACTTGGGGTAATAAATCAGTTGAGAAGACTCAATCTCAAGGTTCAGCCTCTTGGCTTGGCTGCGGTTCTTCAGACTTGGGCCCGTGCCCACGCTGATGGGCCTTTGTCGATACTCTTTTCGCCAGCGCAGCCCACTCAGCTGTTTAGTCTTGGTACTCCACCTCAAGGAATCGATTTCGGCCCATTCTGCTTGTGCCCGTGACAACATCTCATATCAAATGGGTACAAAGCCCAGGGCCGCCCTCACATACCTTCACAGTGACCACCCACTTAGCCAGCTGCTGCTGTGGCCCCTCTGCTCCCGGAGCTGCAGTTGTATGCCTGTTGTTTTTGCCAAACCTCTGGTGAGGGCCGTGAGATTGTCCCTAGATTTGACTTCCTTTGTCCCTTTGAAGAACAAAAAGAAAATTCCGCTTCTGTATGTTTGTTGTACGGCCAGGTGAAGCTAGTGAGGATATTATTGGTTAAACTGAACTTGTATTATTAGTGTTACCATAAGCAAAGTCATTAATTGCGTTTAAGGTAGGGCTGCAAGGGTTGACAATAAATCATTTAGTGAATCCAAATATGTTGTTGGCCATTTGAGGCAACCATTTTCTTATTTTCTCATGTTAATAATGCACCATGTGTGCTGCTTCCTCCCTCCACGCTGAGATGTCATCCCAGTCATGAGTGTCCTCATTAGAATTCATGGGTGTCAGGATCGGAGGCCGACCAATTTAGCTTGCATTGCTTCTTAGCTGCCCTAACAGGTTATTGATCGGGTCCAATCTCATTCCCGCGAAGGCACCCTGACGCATCCGGAGCCGGCTGCGTACACCCGAGGGCCCGATCCTCACGAGGAGTCGAGGACGCCAGGAGGACGTTTTGCTTACACTGGCTTTGACTCCTTATTCATGAAGTTTGGCCTTTGCAGAGCGCGAGCTCACAGTGACCCGTGATTGCATCAGTTTTGACAGCCCGCCTCTTCAGTATTCTGCACATGAAGGAATTTTCATATTTCTGTTTAATGAGCCAATCCTAGGACACAATATGAAGTGAGAAGAGCAGTTGCACTCTTGTATTTGTTTGTATGCCTCTGCACAAGAAGGAGGCTTTCTGTTCTCCAGCCTTCCTCAGGTATGCCCTGAGGGAATTTTTTTAAAATTTGGCGCAAAGACTCAAAGAACAATTTATCAGAATTTTACGTTCAAAGGTCAAGACCCTGTGGCCTCACAACACCCCCCCCCCCCCCCCCATTTCTCAAGAACTTATATGCTGATTATGCACATGTAAATTGCAGCCTGACAGGTTAGCGGATGCATAGAACCACAAGGCAGTAAATGCACACATACAGTACATGCACAGGTTGTTTTTAAAGCCAAAACATATGACAGTGACAAATTTGCCCTGAAGCTTTGGCGGCAGTCTGCCTGTCACCAGCCCTCAGAGGCTGTTTGAGCAAATAGGCTCATGGGATCACATGTACATTACTCAGTGTTTAAAGTAAGCAGACATGTCTCTGTACAATCCTGACATCGTAGTGATGCAATCGCTGTAGTATCTGCTGTTACCGCTCGTGGAAGACTGCAATGCAAAAGTTCTGATTATTATGTTCGGTGTTCACGTGTGATGTGTTGCTGGTTACAATTAACTTGTTGTAAGAAAACAGGTTGACGATTGTTGTGGAGAAAACCTGTTAATCCAGTTTAAGCAGATAGTTTATATTGTAGAGTAGTTCATCCTTACCTTAGGGCAACACTTCTTGTGTGTCACCCTTTGAGCTTAGGGTTATCATGTGGACGGCGAATACGGGGAAAACGATGACGTCATCGCCACACTCCCGAGCAGCCTTCCACCTCCCGCGAGACGTCTCGTAACAACATCAACAACAATGGCGGACTACATGCTAGTTTTCATGCTGGAGATGATATTGAGCCTATTAGGGTTACTAGGGCAAAATATCATGCTCCTGTGCCACCACGCTGAGCAAAAAAGGCGATTTGTAAACAGCGCTCAAGCTTTATGCGCATGCTCCGCCTCTTCCTCTCCATTTTTTGTGAATTTCTGAAACCGAAACGGCGCCACTTATAGGCCTGGAATAGGAAGTAGCGTTTTCGGTCGTGCTGAAACGGACCTGTGTGAACGCGGATATTTCTTGAAACGATGATCGAAAACGGAGAGGGAAAAGATCGTTTTCGTACGTGTGGACGGGCCCTTAATCTGCTACTGGCCAAATTTGCTCCGTATGTTTGTATTTCTTGTCCTTGTCATCACCTTCAGCAGTGTTTTGTTGTCAATGTGTTTTCGGGCATATCATGTTTGCTGCAAAAAAACAAACGATTTCAGTCATTGCTTTTGGCTCTGTTCGCCGCTGTCTGTCATTTTTCCAAGATTCATTTCAACAATGGCTCGGTTAGAACAATTTGCTCAGTTGTACCATCCAATCGCATGAAAATATTTTACCTCAGAAGAACAAAACAAGTGTTGGATTACAGCTTTTGACACTGGTGAATTAAAACCAGTAAGGGTGGCATGGTTAGAAACATTCTGTGCTATCTATCTTTTTACAGTGTGCTCCCCAGGAGGACTTGAATGTTTATCTGGGAATGACGATCATTTGTGGAATGCAGTTATTTTGAATCCGTTGAGCACTGTGACAAGTGTCCTGAAGTTCCACCAGTGTATTGTTACCAACAGGTGCTTGTTCTGGCACACGTTGCACATTGTTTCAACGTCGCCACTCCCTGCTTGAGTATCAAACCTAAAACTTGTACTTCAGGAGAACAGTTGCTTCTTTCATGAAGACGTTTTCCTATGAGGTCACTAAGCCTATACACCGGTCAGCCACAACATTAAAACCACTGACAGGTGAAGTAAATAACATTGACCATCTTGTGACAGTACAATGTTCTTCTGGGAAACTTTTGGACCTGGCATTCATGTGGACTTAGACATGTAGCACCCACCTAGACCAGACCAGGCACCCCCACCCCATAGCAATGACACTCCTTGATGGCAGCAGCCATCCCCAGCAGGATGCAGCCTGACACAGGCACACACACAATAGTGGTTTAGGAACAACCCAAAAAACATGAAGAACAGCACAAGGTGGTGGCCTCGAAATTCACTAGATCCCAAACTGATCAAGTCTCTGTGGGATGATCCACAGAGGCCCCTCACCTGTACCCATAGGACCCAAAGGCCCCCACTAACAACATTCTCTTGCCAGACACCACAGGACACCCTCAGAAGGCCCACGTCTATTCTCTGAAGGGTCACAACTGTTTTGGAGGCACAAGGGAGACCTACACAATATTAAGAAGGTGGTCATAATGTTATGCCTGATTGGTGTAACTGTAACTTATACCGTTTTGTTTATCAAAGGTACACCATGCTTGAGTGAATCGAAGCATCTGCAACACTACAAATATGAAATATCCAAAGCTCTTCTCTTATCTGTAGTTAATGTTATGTCTTTTGAAAAAAATCTATTCCTTCGATAAATTTCCCTAGATAAACTTGCTTATGTGTGCTTTCCTACACATGCTACCGTACAACGGATCTCAGCTTTGTCACGCATCAGTCACGGCCCACCATTTGTATCCCAGTCATTAATCACATTTCTGCCATGTGTCCTGTAAATAAAAACTGGTTTCTGCTCGGGTCAGCCTTCAGGTCCCGTATCCTATTATCAGTCCAGTGAAACTACCACACGGAGAAATCTCCCAAGAAAATCACTGCAGAGTGGTTGTACTCGTAGGACGCACCGTCCTTCTTAACCTCCGAGGAGAATTCTTTCACTGAAGAGGAATGTGCTCCAACTGGTGTTGCTGACGTGGAGATGTACAACTAGTTCTGTCCTTCTCGTGCAAAAAAAAAAATGAGTGAGGTATGAAACTAAATTTCCTGACTGACCTGATGGAAGCAAGCCTTTTGGATTCAGTGTTTAGTATCTGTACAGCTCAGACCAATTATCTGGTCAATGATCAGAATCTGCTATGTGGGAGAAACGGCTCACCTTGGTTGAGGAAAAAATTAAAATGTGAACAAAGGAACTGACTTGAAAGGTTCAAAATATTCTCTTTGGACAAGGGAGTTGTAGTCTGATTAGGACTCAGGATCCTTCTCAGCTGGACTAGAGCTCTGCATGCCTGTTATGTAGCAGCACTGCTGTTGTCTCTGTGCCCTGGCTGCCGAAGAGCCCATGTGTCAGGGGGCTCCTTAGGATGTGGCAGGGCAGCAGAGCTCACACTGATTCAACACTTCTGTTGACAGACTCCACAGCCTGGCCTCAGAAGCACACACACATGCAGACACAGGCAGGCGTGCACAGCACATTATGCGCGCGCGCAGGCACGGATGACAGATAAAGTTCAGATCCTTCTTGACAGTCACCCACCAGTCCGCCGACCTCCGTGACCCCTCGCAGCAGCTCAGCGCGAGACGGCTCCGGGCAGGACGCACTGCAGCGAGAAGGAATGGTTCCTCTTGTCATGAAACGCGCAGACAGTCTTGCTTTCCCCGCTGAGATCACAATGTGCTTTGCCACGTGAGATGTGCGCTTTATGCTAATGTGAGGGCTTTGTGCTCGGTTTGCAGATATCACTGTGAAATGAAGGTGTTACTTCTCTGAGATTCAAATCTCTTTTGTTGATTTGCTGAATAAATTCTCAGCGTAAAGTGATGTAGCGCGGTGACAAAAACCCAGATAGCTCTCTTAGCACTGTCAGCTTTATAGTTCAGTTATGCTTTGGAAGTATCATAATATAATGACTTAATGGGATTCAGTGATTCTGTTCCTTTCATCAGCTTTATACTATGTCAGCTTCGTGCAGCGTATCTCTTGCTTCCGTTTGCCTTTTGTGTAGCCGCTAACTTGCAACCAACACCAGCCTTGTTGATGCATTGTGCTGCTTTTCTTTCTGTTCTTTTTGAAGGAAGACAATGTGCCCTCTTTCACGAGGACTCCAATTACCCCCATTGCATAGCAAAATATCCTAAATATAACCAGCACATATACACGCAGCAGTAGCCAATTTTGCAAAATACAGTGGAAAACAAATGACTCGGAACCGGAGACAAATACAAGCGATGTCACATTAAGGCTCAGGCAGACACGTACAGACTCTCACAGGGTGTGTGTGCATCTTAAGAGCTGTGTTTCTTTCGAGTGATGCAGCTGATGACCTCCTTACCTCTGCTGTGAGTCACACATGCAGTGAGTGAATGGCAGGTTGCCAAATTGAGGGATTCCTCTGTGACCGCGAGACCACGCTGACTTACAGGAATTTTACGTCATTAATGCGCTCATGTAGCTGATCTTCAATGAGCGGGCTACCGCAAACTTTAAACTCCACCGAATGGCCTACGCGCAGTCACGTCGGGGTTAAAGGACAATGCAAATGTTTCTCCGTGTTTTAGCCCTTTGACCACACGGCTCATGTTTTATATTAATGTTTCTGTGTGCGTTCCAGACGTCTTCGTTCATTATTTCCACTCCGCTGTAAAACTGATTGCAGAGACTTGATTGCAACTTTTATCGCCCGTATTTATTTTTGTTTCGGCGTATTTATGGTGCGGTGTCGCAGTAAAAAAGCGGCCTTCGTTATAAAAGCTCCTTTTTGATGTGTTCACGGGCACTCCGGCATCTGAGATTCGAGTCAGCTGCTAAAAAAAAAAAAGGGGCCGTGACAAGCTACAGTATGTCGTCTAAAAATTAAACACAAACCCTTCTGAAGAAAGGATGATCTCACTTCACGTGTTTCTTGCTTTAGTTTTGCTCCCAACTCTCTTGCATGCTCTGGTGACCCATTAAAACCCAGTGAAGGTGATGAAATGCTTGCTTCTGTAACTGTAAGCTTCCAGCCATACACGAGTTGATTTTCATGGCATTACTGAAATAAATGAAGCACAGACAAGTGTTTGCCTGAAGGCAGCAAATCACTTATTCAACCAACTTACAGAAGGTTATCTTTTGAAAAATAGCTGGTAAGAAATGTGAGGGCTTAAGTTGACGGTCCCAAACGCGGAAAAGCGTCGCTGTTGTCCTGAAGTCGTGTGTGCAGAAGAAAGCCGGAACAGCACGAGCTTCAATCTGTGCAGCTCCTTGATACCTGTGTTTTCTCTTCCATCTCAACCCCTCTGTTCTCCTGGTGCTCTGTTTGTTCCAGCCATCTGTTTATTTACCCTGATTTATTGTCTGTTTTATATCTCCATGCTACAGTGAGCTCCGCCGCCACGATATGCAAATATATGACCAGCTTTGTCTCCGGCAAATAACGGCAAATAATCGGGGAGTTGGAGAAAACAGCGCGACGGTCGTTGTGTTTCGACGTCGGTGTGGACGAGGAAAGCTGTTACAGGCTCGGGTCGAAGTTCGTGGCTTACAGATTGTTGTCTACCTGCCGCATTCGCGCTAATCCTCGGGCCTTTGTGCTGCCTTCGAAAGAGAAACACATTTGGCTCTCGTCCCCTGTAGATTCGCCGCTGATCGGTTTGACAAATGAAGCCGCACCAAATGAGATGGAATTACAATGCAGACATATAAAACACGTACCCCCGCGATTCCCCAAAAAGCCTGCTGTTACTCAGCTAATGATCCTGCTCGGTGCCCAAGTCGCTTCTATTATTGGGATATGCTTCTATTCATCCATCATTGGCTGCTTGGTGATGCAGGGTGGCAGGGCGCATAACTGGCCCCACACTTCCCTCGTCTCAGCCCACTGTCGAAATAACCTCCACCCCCGTCCTCTCTTTTATCTCCTCTGTCCGTCTGTTTTCCTCTAGCTCATCTATGGATGGTTTATGTGGGAGACCGGATAAAGTGGAGCAGGCTATTCTCTTCATCTGTGTGGGTTGTTGCACTTGCCTCAAAGGATGGAGAGAGTGAGAGAGTCTGTTGTGAATGGGAACAATGCCCCTAATAGAGTGGTTGTAAATATCATTAATAGATTTTCTCTGAACCCACACGGGTGACTCACTTGTTGTTTTTTTGATGCAAAGTCAACCACACACTTGTTCCCAAGTTGGACGCAGCAGCGCGCGTCGTCCCCATGGGGCGCGCTTGCAGATACGGTTTGCTGCTTTAGTTTACCCCGTCAGTGTCACGTAAAACTCATCAGCGCCTCCCCTTTGTCTCCAGCGGGAGCCTTGCCAATTATCCACGCATGTAAAACTAGCCACACTTGTTTGTTGGTTTCGGGGGAGTTTCTGAGCAGTGTTCTATTTCCATGTGGAGCCTGTTTTTCCAGATTGGAGGGCGAGGATGTTTGTCATTGCATGGATGTCGCGCTGCCGCTCCAGCAGATTGAAAGCGGAGATAATCGCCTCAACCTGCAACTCCGCTGTGTTGTCTGTAGTTTCTGACACTGACAAGGGCGCTTTTCGTCTGTTGCTTCCCCTGACAACCACAGTATCGAGGATGAAAGTATCGCGCCACGGTGCCTAGCTACCGAACGGTGTCAATTACACCAACAGACATTCAAGCCCTGGGAATGGAGTTATAGCCTATTCTGTTTCTCCCTTTAAAGATTTAAAGCGAGAGTCTCGCAGCGCATGGTTTAAAATGACACGCGGGCTTACAGCTGCTCGAAGCCCACTCACCTGAGCACAGGTAAACCGTGTCCTCGCAGACTCCGGCCATCGTGTAATTGCGGCGCAGCGCCTGGGTTTTGGCACAAGATCGGCGCTGTCGGGCACACGTGAACGTGTGCAGTACACGTGTGAGCGGAAGACGGTGCGGTGAGACCAATTAGCTTGTTCCTTGGTCCCAGCTCCATCTCTCTGGGAGCTGGGCCTGACTTCCTTTCGAGCAGTGCAGCGCTGCAGCCGTACACATGCATGCGCGCACAGACGCACTTGCCGCACTTGCCGCAGGATGAAAGAGTATCCTAACAAATATGCAACCCTAAAGCGGCATTGTCTCTTTGTGATTACTTGTCAAGCTTGCAAGTACTTTTTCTGCATCTCTTTGATGTGCTTCGCACCCAGTATTCTCTCACAGTTTTTCCCTATTAATCCTGCTCCAAGGTGCCGTGTGCAGTCTATTTCGAGCATTCCTGCCAATCTGGTGAAATCAAAGGCCATTTGATCATAAATTTAATAATATATTTTCCTTGCAATAACACTGTTAGTTGGGGTGCTCGAGTTATGATGAATTGTCTGCACCTTGTAAACAAAACAGGAAGAGGCAATAAGTATTTGGAAAAATGTAAGCTGGCAGATGAAAAAAAAAAAAAAGATAGTCTGCTGTGAGACTGTAATGTTTGCCTTTGTGTTTGGTAGGCAGGAACACGGGTGAACATGCTGGAAGTGCATGAGAAATGAATGCTTTTTTTGGTGGAAAGGGGTGCCTCGGGAAACTCTGTAATGAGGAAGAGAAGACATTTGACATTTCCCGTCGCAGGCTACGGGCTGTTTCGGCTCAGAGCAGAAGAAAAGCGGAGAGCGGCGAGGAGGAGAACGCGAGAGGGAGGAAGGACTACAGAAGAGAAAAAGGGGAGGATTAGGAGGGGGAGAGGTCTGAGCTAAACCCCACAGCCCATCTGGGAGGAGATCAGCTGTGTCGTCTGCTAGTTGTGGGGAGGGCAAAATTAAGCCATCAGCGTCTCCACTGAATTACAGCCAACTGCAGATAATGGCTAGTCGGAAATGTCACAACAATCATGTGTTGATTAGCGCCACTCTAGGCAGTCAGTGGTGTCTATCGCTCGGTGGGTCATTAAGCTGGAGAGCAATAGGCACTGGACTCTGAACCTCGACTTATTGGCGCGCACACAGATAAACGAGGCCGCAGTGCTGTTAGCAGTAATTATTTACTCTGTCCATTCTAAAAAGAAATTCTGTTTCCTGTAGCGGGGTTGACTTTACTGGAAATCTTGAAATTGTATTTATTGTATGTGTGCATACGTACGTCCCTTTATAATGTGTCCCAGTGCACTTTTCTGCGTATAAGTGGGCGGGACCATTTATCTGAGTCACTTATCAAAGTCCAAGTGTTGTCTTAAATCTAGCCAGCCTCCTGCGTTACTTTATCTGACCTTTTTTCTCCTCTAATCTACACCGATCGGGCAAAACAACATGACCACTGACAGGAGAAGTAAATAACATTGGCCATCTTGTGACAATACAATGTTCTGCTGGGAAACTTTTGGACCTGGAATTCATGTGGATGTTACTTAGACATGTAGCACCCACCTAGACCAGACCAGGCACCCCCACCCCATAGCAATGACACTCCTCGATGGCAGCAGCCATCCCCAGCAGGATGCAGCCTGACACAGACACACACACAAAAACGGTTTAGGAACAACTAAAAAAACATGAAGAACAGCACAAGGTACCTCCAAATTCACTAGATCCCAAACTGATCAAGCATCTGTGGGATGATCCACAGAGGCCCCTCACAGAGACCTACACAATATTAGGAAAGTGGACATAATGTTATGCCTGAACAGTGTATTTATTATTGAACACATTTAGTGAGAGAAAACAAACTGCTTTTAAAGGAAATGGTTGCTCAAGTTTCTCAAGTTGTGCACGTGTATTTACCCACTTTGCCTTTGGTCCATTTGAACTAAGATAGCATGCTCTGTGTAAATATTCCAGCACAAATCCAAACTGAAACCTAAGCTCAAGTGTTTGCTCACAGCTACAGCGTTATTTCAACTGTAAATACATAGAGAAGACACCTGTGATATTCTTTTAATTATGTATCACATATTTTGAACATCATGCTCCACACTCAGCCTTTCACGCTTATCTTTCCTTGAGCTAATTCTGTTTTCTTCCTTGTTAAGCCCCTGACTGCCCTCTTGGACGGACAGCCAGCCTCGCGTTTAATACGAATATTAGTAATTTGGGATTAGCTTACTCCGGCACAGCATGGGAGCGGCATGCGATGGTAAGGCACGTCTCATATTTAATGTGTCTGCCAGTCATGACGGATTACCTCTGACCAGCTGAGCATGAGTTAACCATGTGACGCTTTAAGTCGGGGCGCTCCGCGTTGGTCTGCAGGTCACATGCTGGGCATCGGGCTCGAGCCACCACCCACGTGGTGCAACACCAGACGCGTTGCTCTCGGACATCGTCGCACAGTGGCCACATTAAGAGCCGATTCTGTTTGAAAAGTGTCCAAGTCTTTGCATGACACGCGGAGACAGCGGTGTGACTTTTATCATGACAAATGTCCTTAGAATGAGCTTCACGGCGTTGGGAACTGACCGCAGCAAAAGCAGGTTCTTGAACTTTCGGCTGTACTTCCCTCCGCTCAGCTGTCGAAGGAGGCTCACAGTCGCTGCCTTCGGGCCAGAAACTCTTCCCTCCGTCAAGGTTACAGAGTTTTTAATGCTCGGGGGCATTATTATTCATTCGCTGTAATTACACAACCAAAGGAAATATCGCTCTTGAGAAAGGGAGGGAACTGGAGGTGGGCGAGTCTATTGTTTTCCTGATCCATGTTCAGACTTCAGGGAGGGAGGAAGCACTTTGGAGTGGTGTGTGTTTCTCTGTGTGTGTGCAGGGCTGTGCGTGCCTGGCCGAGCCTCGTCTTGGGGGTCAGGAAGAACAACAAGAGAGTGTTAGGCTGCACTCTGCTGGAACCCAGCTGGGGCATTACTTAACCCACACGCACACACATCACCCAGACATACGTACATTTTTTGTAGTTCAGTGAGCACAGCGCCAAGTCATTGTTAAGTGAACTATGGATTAGCATGTGTATCGGAGGAAAGGGCGTAGACTCATGCTTGTTAGCCGTGTCTGTTTTTCTGTGAGCAGATGTGTCCGTGTGCTGCGAGCACGAAGCGTGTGCGCGCTGAAGCTGCACGCGTTTCTTTTTGTGCGCCCTTTGTGTCTCTCCTGTCTCAGTGCCTCATTTGGCCCCTCGGATTTGACCTAATAAATCCCAGTGATAGTCCACTGAAGCAGAACTACGTAATGAAAGAGCCGGGTGTTTTCTCCGTGTAATCTCCCAGCAACAGGTGTGTGCACAGGTCTGTGTCCAAGTGTGTCGATTAGATCTGTCCGTGTTAAGGAGTTCTGCGCCGCTATCTGCTTTACATTGCGTGCATGTGGGCTCAGAGGCAGCTGTAGTCGGACAAAGAATTTTCTCTTGATTCCAAGTGATTTTCTTTATTTTTTTTTTTCTCCCACCCAGATATTCTGTTTCCTCACAGATCTGTCAGGCCACTCCCGCTCCAAGGCCTGCTGATTTCAAGGCCTTTTTCCACGCATGCCTCAGCACTGCCTCGCTCTCCGCTTCCCGACTCGAGTGTCTCTCTGAAGATACGTTGAAAGTGAATGTGCAGCAGTGAATTTTAAATTTATCTGCAATGCTTAACGCTTCTGTGGGGAATTTTGGATTTGTCACACTGAGCCGAAGGCATTCTCAGGTGTTTGTGTCTTGCCGGGGCACAGTATGTGTAGAGGGTTTGCAGCGGTGTGCACTGTGTCTGTACGCGGAGCAGTATTGATGAGTAGCAGCGCTCCTAATTACTGACCGGTGTTGCAGTTGCTGGTCAATACTGCATTACATTACAGTTTGGCCATCCAGAATCGCTTGTGGTGCAATTTGACCCAAGGACTGACCAGCAGTTGCAGTCTTATGTCGCACCTTAGAACAACTTGGCACAGCACTGACCTCTGTGCAGTCAGGCCATCACATAATGTTATATAATTATGTGATTTATGTGAATTTTTCTCATTTCACAGAAATGTCCTGCCACCTGGTTCTGTTTCCTCACCTTTCACCTGCAATATTAAAGACTGAGCATTTCGAATCATAAAAAGCTCCTGCCTCCCATCCAGCTTCTGTCAGCGTCGGTACGCAACCGCTCTGATATCTTTATCTACCTCTGCCCAGAGCTTCCCAAAGCTGTCAGCCCCGAGCTCAGCCAACCCCTTCTCTTTGTCCTCCTACTGCACAGCGAGATAGGAGTAATCAACTTTGAAGCCTGTGTTCGAATTTCCTTTCTTTTCCAACTTGTACGAAGTTTGGATGCTCACTTTATGACATTTTGGCCACTTTGTGCTGCGCGGAGCCCGGGCTCCGAGAGAAACAATCAGCGGGAGAGGCGCTGAGCATTCCTGTAAGTGCATGCCTCTGAACAATAGCTGCTTTATGTTTGTCCAAGCTTTCTGTGCAGTCCAAGTGTCAACAGAAAAACGAGGCCTGCTGCGAGAGAGCATTAAAATCAATCAGAGGCGATGAGACAGGGCAACTCTTATTTTTCCTAGTAGCGTTATTTACTTGTTTGCGCGTGTCGATGCTACTGTAGTTGCTAAGTGACCGCTGAAGAACTGCTGGCAAGTTTCAAATAGTCTATCGTTGTTCAAATTGAACCTTAACATATACTTGGAGCGCTGTGGGGAATGTGCAGCCGTAGGTCATCGATGAGGAAAAAAGTAAATTCTTCGAGATTTGTTATAGTGCATGCATATAGGATGGAGGATAACAGCTAAGCTTATTTTAACCTTGATATTACCGGTCAGGGTTTATTTACAGTGTAGTACCTTATGAATGTTGTGATATAGCAGGATGCAGTATTTGGTATCTAAGTATTAAGGGAAACCACTAACGGAGAAAACAGTCTTTACATTAAAGTGTACACTTTGATGTCACACAATTTTTGATTTTCAACCAGATATGTGTCTGAAGTCTGAACCATACCGAGCTAAACTGTTCCCAACACATAGTGATCAGACCAAATCGATAAAACTACCTCCAGCTGCTTGTTTTTTTTTTTTCTTTTCTTACCTGACTTTGTGCAAAGTGCAGTTGTTTGCAGTGCTCATGGCTCATGGAAGTGTTACGTGTGTTCTATTGATTCCTGAAAAGTGATTGTGTGAAAATAACCGAAGGGAAATTGATTTTTTTTTTTTTTTTCTTTTTTAACAGTAATCTTATCTGCTGTATAAACGGAGCTCTGTGTTCCCATTTCCCTTGTTGTGATCAAAACAAAAAGTGTCTCTGTGTGGGGTCGCTCTCGTTCCTCCCCTCCTCTCCCACGTATTGCCAAGCGCGAGCAGATAATACTGTAACCTTCAAATCCTCAGCCTCCGGCACCGGCTCGCTTATCTTAAGCTCCGGTGACCCCGTCTCCCGGCTCTTCGCATGGCCACGGGTGTTCGTGACCACGAGAGCGGTGACCTCGACCACTCCAGAAATGTCACCTGGGATTTGTGTGACCAAGCGCAGTTGAAAATTCATCTCCAGTCCACGGTCTGTAGATTTGTGGGCATTGGTGCTGTGGTCCCGGGAGCTTTGTTCAGCTCTCATTTAATCAAGAAAACTGTACCTTCTCTTTGCTCTCGACTCAGACTTGTTGCAATTCAGAAAAAAAAGAAAAGGGATATTGTTTAATATTCAAAAAAAATGCTAAGGCTTTGAGGTCGAGATTGAAGCAAAAGACCCATTAGATAGACATCCCACATTGCCTTTGTCCCTGTTGAGGCCGAGATATCAGTTTCCACCTCCGCCACGCGAAGGTCACCCCGCTCCAACCGCCAGATCTTAAGGTGGCAGGTCACAAACAGCAATCTGAGGCACAATCATCCCTCCGCTCTCTCCCCACCAAGCTGCTTGGCCCAAAGGCAGCTTTTATTACTGCACTGGTGGCTTGCTGTTCAGACAAGCTCGCCACACAAGCAGAGATTGGAGGGAAAGGGTTTGAAAAAAATGATGGAAGAGGATGGGATGCACGGCGGGCAGGCAGACAAGGGAGAAAAGAGAGACAGTTGGAGATAAGATAAGAGAAGAGATGCACTGAATACGGGTGTGAGACTGCAGAGAGGAGAGTTCAAGACAGTAGAAACTAAGTGAAGGACTAAGCCTAACTGATAAGAATCCTGGTCTCAGCAAGTAGGACTGTCTGTCTTCTATCTGTTGCCTTTCTTATTTCTTTCTTCTCTGCACTCGCAGACCACAGGCATCAAAGGGGGGGTCTGTAAATTCTAATAATACTGGCAACACATGGATAATACGTATCTCTGTGCAGAATATGTAGGAATCAGACCTCTGCTGATGGAAAGATCAGAGAGACTCAGTGTTTGCATGACAATAAGTGAAGAGGCAGCAGCAACCTTCTTCCCCTTCTCTTTTTTTCGTCCCTTAGTGCCATGTCATTTGGCATGGCAACACATTTCCACCCTCCCACTCCCATCCACCCTGTTCTCCAGAGAAAGGATGATGCATACTTCCGCTTGTCCGATAACGACGGGACCAATCCATCGTGCTTGGTGGGGGCCCACTTTAAATCCCATGCTGGAACCTCCCCATCATGCCTTCTATTGATCTGTCTGGAGGCTTGCAGATGCTGCGCGGCGATGGAACACAACCGATAATGTCAGGACATAGTGAGGACATACAGTCCCCGTGCAAAAGAACAGCAGTCCAGTCACGGAGGCGTATGCATGGTGATTCCCTGTTTTTCATTTTGCACCGCAGCAATGAGCCCAGACATGTATAAAGAACTATCTTCAGCCACAAAGAAGAAGGAGTCCCGCAACAGATGGTCTGACCCCCACGGAGTCCTGATCTCAACATCATGCAGTGTCAGTCTGGAGTCGCATCAAGGGACAGAATACACCGGGACAGTTTAAATTTGCAAAACAACAAGCAAGTTCTCCAAGATTCTGAACGACCTCCTCGCCCTGTCCCTCAAATTCCTAAAAGCAAAGTTTTTTTTTTTTCTACTAACCAACAAGTTTAAAAGAAAAGCTACATTTTAACTTAACTACACAACACAAACAGAAGGTCTGAGTAAATTAAATGTTCTGTTGTTCCTGTTCTGGATTTTATGTTTCCTTTGTTTCCCCTCAGTCCTGTTGCTTTTTCTTTTTTTTTTTCTTTTACCACGTCATCTGTCATGCTATAGCTTGGGCTGCGTGGGTGCGGGGTCTGCATCAGTGACAAGAGACATACGTCCTTCTCCTGATCCCTTTATGTGAGGGGTTTTATAGGCTAGGTTGGTTGGGGTTTGGGTTAATTAGTGGCAGGCCATTGTGATTGTTTGGGTACAAGAAAAGAGGGGATGAGGGTAGGGGCCATACTTGGAGGCGCCCTAATTAAAAAAAAAAAAACATGGCATCCCGAGATACTTGGTTTAAATTTAGGAGGTTGGAGGCGGGAGCTTGGGTGCCTCTCTGCGCACAGCAAGGATGAGAGGAGGGGAGAGAGAGAGCAGAGGGAGGCTGAGGCACAGATGCAGAGTGTGGATAACAAAGGTTGCCATGACACAGCCGTTCCTAACACAAGCAACCTGTTGCTTTTGAGCATGTGTGCGCAGACCAGTGTATTATTGATGATTATTGTAAACATGCAAGGTAACAGATTAGTTTCACCGTGCGTATAAAGCACTTTTGGCCAGTGACATGACGTCTAGAATGAAAGCTGGCTGTTGCCTTTAAAATGTCAGCCTGCAAAATGGAAATAATTGGGTGTTTATCTCCCAAGTGTCATTACAGAAATCACAAAATCAGAAAACAATAGTATTTGCATTCTAAGCCTTTTATCATTCATCTGCAAAGGATTACTTATCTCGCGTCTCTAATGCAGCTCTTGTGTAATCAAGTCAAGTCGCGGCTGGCTAATAACGCCTCTTAGATTGATGTCTTGAGGCCACAGCCGGTGTAGCGCGAGAACAAAGGATTTGTCAAACGCGTCTGCGTGCAGTTTTAAAGGACAGTTGCCACGAGTGATGAATCATGAGAAAATACCACACTGGATTTGTTTTGGATTAGGCCAATTTCCTACAAGACATCAGTAATCCCCGGAGGACGCCGGCTTGGAGGCTTTTTTTCGAGGCTGCAGAGACGCAATCTGGTCGGCATCGTCCCCCATCTGTGGCTCTGCATCATCGGTGGTGTGCTGTAACGTGATGCACTGGCTGCCAGAATGAACAGACGCAAGCTGGGGAGACTTTACAACAGATACAACCTGCTGTTTTTGTAATGTGGACTTGTTTCATTTCAATTGTCCATTTTATATTTACCTGGTGTTTTGGAATCATATTTTCCTATTGCCCCAAGAGATTCTGTCTGTCTGGACTTTGCTCCAAGCAGGCTGTTCAACGGTAATTACAGTTGACTGTCATATGTGTTGACTTTGTTTAACATGAAATACATCCGCGGTTTAATCAGTGACATTTTTATGATGTAAATCCTGCAGCATTTCTACTGTAAGACAGATTTTTTTTTCCTTTAGTTCATCTGAGACATTTTTCTGTTGCTGGCCCTCCCGGTGTATCTTCGCAATCCGTCTTTATGTCTCCGCCTTCCTGTGACATTATCCATGCATCCTCCTATCTCTTCGCTCCACCATGCAAACATCCATAATCCCGTGCTTTGTCTGGCAACGGGGACCAGATCGATTGGGCATCCGCTCCCCTGCAGCTTCCTGCGTCCTGGGCCTGTTTTCCGACTTGGATCGATACTACGTCATAATAATCCTCCCCCTTTCCCCCCTCCTCTGTCTCCCCGGTGCAGCAGCAACACCTCCCTCATACGTCTCTGTCCTCAGGCATCTGCATTTTGCACCACGGAGCACGGCACACGAATGACTCTAGTCTGACAGAGGCTGCATCGATCTCTCCTGAGCCACGCGCAGCGCTGGGGAGCATTGATCCAGGCGGTGTTGAAATAGTGTTACTTATTGAGACATGATTACGTCCTAAATGAGACTGTCCATAATGGGACATTTGGACATACAAAAGGAAACTGTCATGTAGAAAATCCGTACTGCATAGGAGCACACATGGGAGTGTTGCCAGCAGTTGTGCTGTAAAATGATTCCCCCCCCCACCCCACCCCCCACTCAGTAAAGACCTTAGAGTGACATACTGGTCTGAATAATGGATTGCACATGAGAATGTAGAGGGGGTCAAATGTGTGTTCGACAAACAGCTCAGTCTCTCTATCTTACATCCAGCATTGTAACGCAAGGAGTGAACATTCTTGTCTTTCTTTAAGGGGCGTGATACACCATGCCGACGCTGGTCAACAATTTTTGGTAGCGGGCGGGCATCGGTGACCCTAGTTTCCGTAGCTTTTCAGCTGATTCAGCACGCACATCTGTGAGAGTGATCTCTTTGATCGACTGTTCAACAGTTTGTAGCTCTCCCTAGCTTTCTAGCTAGCGCTAAAGCTTGTTACTTTCTCCACGAGATGCGAGAAACTTGTTCTTGTTCTCAAGGTGCGAATTTCGTTCTGGCCAGGTCATTATACTTTACGAAAAACTCAAGCGCTGCAACCCGGGGAAGTCCTCATAGGGCCCTCAAACTGCAGCGTACTTCACACGCGCTTAGCATTGTGGGAGATTTTCTCCTTATTTTCAGATGTTGGCCAGTTGTTTGGACAGTCTGTGTCTGTCGGATCACGCCATTCATTCAGCATGCACCCACACACAGTATGTCAATATCTACCCAAGAGACACTGGCGGTCACACTGCGAATATCAGCCCCTGGGAGCTCACAGTGGCTGCTAGCATTTACGCTATTCCGCATTACCACGCCCACTTACAATTTCTGTCCAATCGGGGAATAGTTGTCGGACACCGCATGAGAAAAAAGTTGTGCCCGGTTGACGTGTCCAGAACAAGATGCGAGAACTCCCAGACGAAGGCTGCGAGAATAAGTGTTCCCTTATTCAGTGACCAACACAGACTACTGCCACCTGCAGGTATGAACAATCACTGCCTCTCATGCAGATGCTGAACATACATGCTATCAGGCCATTGGCTGTAGTCTTTGCGATGTGTTCAAGTGCAACTTTTGTGTTCAGGCACAGGTGAGCTCAGTCGGTCTTTGTTGCTACAGATTTTTTCAAACCTGAGAACAAAATGTTGGGGAACTAAGCAGCCCAGTGCTAAGAAGATGAATGCAAAGAAAGGTACTTGTTTTTATTTGGCTAGTGTGTTAATGCTACGCTTACCAGCTATTGTGGTTTAGTAGTTCTGACAGGCTCAGTACATTATGGGCTGCTGTCTATATGTTTTCACTGTGTGAAATGTTGCCGATATATACCTTCAATTATGGAAAACAGTTAAACTCTGTAAGCATCAGATAGCTCACCTTGGGACTATCCTGCTGATGGTGGGGTCAGAGAGGACACAAGTCCATTCTGCTGACAGCTCACAGCGTTCTCAGACCTTAGACCTTCTCCCATGAGTGCTGCAGAGAAGAGAAGGACAGGAACATTATATGGCGGGTAATTGCTTCGGGTTTTGACTCTTGTTCCCTCCTCTCTGTCTCCCGTCTTCTCAATCAGTCTCTTTCTTATTTCTGCTTTCTTCTCTGCCCTTCTACTCCTCCTTCTCTTTGGCCTTTGACATTTCCCCGTCTCCGGCTATTCCCTTGTTTTCTCAGTCAGCTGTCGTCGTCCTCTGACATTCTTTGAATTGCATTGTTTACCTGTTTTATCCGCATCCCGCCTCCCTCACCCCCCCTTCACCCCACACTCCTCTTTGACTCTTGTGCTCCCGGCTGCTGGCTGATCGGTTTTTCAAGAGGCGCCGGATGAAAATGCCACACGTGGAGTTAATTGTTTCATTACCGACACGGTGTCTTGGACCGCCCTCATTAATTTAAAGTCTGATGAGGTAGTAATGATTCAGGTTTATTTTTCACTTGTTATGATGGGCGACTGCAGACTCGCATGACCAATCCCGCGGACGGAAAAATCATTACTAGCATTTATGGCATTAGACAACGATCAATAGCTACAACAGCTCCATCCAGGCACTGGCAAACAACTCCAATATCAAATCAAACTTCAAATTGTTCCCCACAGATCCTCGGTTTCATTCTTGTCTATTCCACGTTTTCTGAAAGGAAAAACAGCATTGTTTTCCCTGTTATTTGTGTTTCATTTTGGTCAGGTGCCGGCAAAATCAATATTACATTTAATGCGACGAGTTTGTCTCTATTTTTCAGACAACATCCAACTATAAAACTCAAAGACGTTTTCTGAGATCCTTAAAAATGCTTTTTGTGACAATTAAAAAATAAGATAAGCCTTTATTTATTCCACATTGGGGGTACTTGCAGCATTGCAGCAGCGGAGCAGACAGGAGATAAAAAGAAGTCATTAAAATATTAAATAATTACAAAAAAATTGAAGAAACACAGTAGAAGTTGTGTATATGAAAGAGGTGGGACTCCACTGATATTTAGTTCATTAGTTTCTGAGTTAAAAAAAATAATAAAATATGCAAACGTATGTGCATCCCTTGTGTTATCTCAGTTGTGTCAGTGAGAGACACTAATTAATCAAAATGCTATGTCTCTTTGCTCAGCTCTCATAATCAGGTTACAGCTTTTGAACATGAGAATTAGTCGGGCCTTTTTTTTTTTTACCAACATATCCAACAGATAGTCATAACACCTCCGAAGAATCTCAGCAGATTCTAGGGTGTATATGGATCCAATTTCAGATAATTTGAATTGCGGGTCTAAGGATAGAGGGTGTGATATGCTGTACAGACTTTAAAGCCCTCTGGGACCAATGTGTGATTTTGGGCGATATAAATAAAAGTTTCTTCTCATAGAAAGAGCAGAGTGCAGATTTTGTGATTCGTCTGGGAAACTTCTTCGAGGTAAAAGAAAAGAACACCGCCATGCAACTTTTAGTGTATCAAAAATACAGTCGGCGCTTTTGTCAGTTAACACACTGTGACTGACAAAGAAGTGTACATTTAGTGCTTCTGCACATTATATTTTTAACCTTTTTGTACTTCTTATAGTGGCAGTCTGGAACATTTCAGTCCTGGCTGATTTGGCGCCACCTCTGGAAACACCGAATGTGTTTTGATGCTACAGGTCACAGCATTTCGGGGGCGGCAAAACAGAGTGTTTCATTTCAGTAGGCAGAGAATAACTGACCTGACCCAAAGGAGTTGGTGCCTCAGTGAGAAGTTGGGCATGTCACGCCTGTTTCCTGCAGCTCTTCGTCTAACAGCTCACTGTGGCTGCTTGGTCTTGTTCCATTAGTATTTGCAATATTTCAGTCTGGCCCTCTTTCAGAAAATGACAAAAAATGACTGTTGTCGTGTAGATGAATGAAAGCAGACAAACAGATCGAGAGACACATTGCTTTTGTGGTGACTACCTCATAATAAAGTCAACTCATATCTTGCCAGTTAAATGCTTTTATGTTAGGAAGCAGTGGGAAGCATTCAGTTACCGTCTGAGGGTGATTCACTATTCTGCATTTATATCCAGGTGTCTGTTCATAGAGATCAGATCAGCGAACTTAATTTGAAATTTCCAGGAAAGCTGTCAAGCACACATTAATACAAAAATAAATATCCTTTAATACTTTCATCAGAGGCTCAGTGACCACTGTTTACTGGCTCTGTTTACGTAGAAATTTTTCAGATACGGCTGTTTTGGAGGCACAAGGGAGACCTACACAATATTAGGAAGGTGGTCATAATGTAATGCCGGGTCAGTGCATATGCCTGCCTTTTGAAAATCTTCTCCATCTGTTTTAGCTGTGCAAACCCGTCTTTGATGCACCAACATTCCCATGGGGCTGTATTTCTTATAGCTTGTATTACAGATTGACTCTCCGTTGATGTTCTGCATTCTCGTTACTTGCATTAAAAGTATTTTCCCTCATCACATCAAGGCGATGATGTAATCTCATTAGTGTTGCATGACTGTTGTTTTCACTCGCAGGGCCAAGATCCAGGTGCCTCGTAGCCGCTCCCGTTTTCAGTAATTTCCTTCCTGGCTTTGTAAGCAGCTGTTTTGCTTCTCTCAAAGGAACAAGACTGTCCTCATTGTGACGATGGGCTGGGTGTCCTCACGCCGCCTCATTGGTTGTCGCTGATGAATTCATGCTCACTTCATGATTGGCGCTTTGTAGAAAGGCCTTACATCATCGCCCAAGGTCGAACTGAAACATGTGCACTGTTTTGATATAAAAAGAAAGCGCTGACATTCCAAGGTGCCTCCATCTTATCCTGTGATTTCAAATTAACTTGCGCTGCGGCAATAAAACGAATTATGTCGGCGTCAACAATCCGGACAAATGGAGAGGAGTGCAAGTGAGGCCAGTGAAGCGCGGCTCACCTTCACCCCGGACCCTCGCACAATCCAGCCTCATTCTGCTGCCTGTCTCTTTCTGTTTGCTGTGTCTTCCACAGGCCACTGCACCCAGACCTAATCACGTTAGAGCTGCTCATCTGAACCCTTCAGATCATGAGGCAGGGCTAAACCTTCGCCGGTCCGTTCACCCCCTCTTATCGCAGGATCAAAGGGAATTCTTCAGTTTCATCCGGTGCCACAGAGCAAACACGATGCATCTGTAGGTTGTACGGCGTTTAAACAGTTTCGCTCGTGTACAGAACAAAAAAAAAAATTACACCGTGCTAAAAAAAGGCCAGCTGCTACATCTGTGTGTGCCTTGTGACATAATAAAGGTGAGAAAATAAAATGCGATCCAAGGAACTCAGGTCTGATTAATACATCCCCGAGTTTTAGCGCACCTCAGATGAGCCACCTACTTCATAAAGCTCAGGGTTCAAATACTTTATGAGCAATAATTTTTATCTTCTGTCTTGATGATGGGTGATTTTCACAGCAGAATTATTTCAGTGAGGCTGGTGTCGGCGTATAACACAGCCTCGACTTTTACCTCTTCATAGAACAACGTGTATTACTGAAAAGTAGGACACCTCTGAGCCTTTCTCCGATTTATTGATGCTGTAACTCCCACCAACATCGGGGAGAAAAATCCCAAGCAGATTTCAGGGTTATGAAATTTTCGTAAATTGTCCCGCAAAAAAAAACAACAAAAAAAAAAACAGAAATTTATTTTCCTTTGTCAAACTTTCGAGGGATTTCAGCCACGTTGAAAGGCCGCATTTATTTAGTTACGTCTCATCACCACATTAGGAGTTAATCTCCTCACGACATATAGTTTCGGCACTAATTCTCCCCTCAAGTGCCGTTAAACCAAAGCAGAAGAAGGGGCCGCAGCAAGATGGCCTCTTTTACCTCCACCCAGCTGATTACGTAAAAATAATAGCTTGTTAATGTGCGTTATTTATTTATTTATTTTTTGCTGTAGTGTGTCCATTATGAAGGTATCGCTGCCAATCAGTGATTGAGTACGTGGCCTACTTGGCTTTTTGTCTAAATGTGGCATTAGGGCATAAGAATCATTCCATTTCCCACTTCCAGGGTCAGAACATTCTTATTACCGTCTGTTTTGATGTATCAGGTCTCCCACGTTTCACATTCTTGTCTCATCTTTGCGCCCGCATCAACATAATTGGGCCAATTTTTGCAAGTTGTCTCCTTCCAGTGCCGTCCCGCGCCCACCTTCCCCACTAACCACTCGTGCCCTTTGTAGTTTCTGAGAATTCACCCCGCACCCGACACAGGCGGCGCATTAATTACCAGCTGAGTGCACATTGTTGTGTCTTATCTCGCCCCGGCACAAGGGCTCGTCAGGCAGTTGTGACATTTTTGGGAAGGTCATCTCTCAAAGAGCAGGAACAAATGAGAGTGACACCCTGTGAAAGGCCACGCTAGAAACACGGGATCTGCAGCTGACACTTCAACAAACGCCGTATCCCAATTACATGCGGCTCTTTTTGGCTGCTCTGCTGCTGTCATGCAGAGCACGGTGGACTTATGCGGAGCATACAGAGGCAGCGTGGCTCTGTACGCTTGGCCTTGAACTGCTGCTGCTGTCGATGCGTGTCTGGCGAGGGCTGGCGTGCCTTTCCATCATGTGCACACCCTACACAACATACCTATAAACACTTAACGCTGCATTTACGTGAAAATGAAGTGTAAGAACATTTGTTGACACACCATTTAGACTTGAAGAACCTCTTGAGGTAAGGTTCGTGTTCTGTGTTTTGTGGGCAACGAGTGTGGATGGATTTATACACGTATGTCTGGAGGAGGACGGCCTTCGTCATAAAGTGGAGGTCGTTACGGAGGTGAGAGCGTTTCACGTGGAGTCCTTGAATGTGTAACAATGAGTAAACATGCAGGCAGCAGGTGCACCAAAATATCCACGTTCTTATGACTCTCTCCCACAGTCATCCGTGCCAGGCCCCTCGTTCGAGCACGGCTTCAAGTTCACCCCATGGCCCGGGATTGTTTTTAAATCACTCTCGTGTCCCCGTTTGGCAATCACATCTCCAGCCTTTGTGTTGAATATAGATTACACAGCAGAGAGGGCGGACAAGCGACGCCGCCACGAAATCAGGTGTTGCGCGCTCTCGGCGGTAGCGGTAGCTCTCGTCACGACCGGCTTCGACGGAATCACTCCTCACATTAAAAAAGAAAAAATATGCTAGTCTGTATTTTTGGCTCGTTCTGGTTTCTCCCACCTCTTTTTTTTATTTTTTTTTTCCTCTGAGCCTTCTTTTGCAATGGCGGATTTATTCATCAGCGCTTTCTTTGGCGTATGTGAGTAGGAATATATTATTTTTGTATTTGTCTTTTTTTTTTTTTCACGAGAAGTATCTAGTAAAGGGAAGAAGCAAAGGCCTTGGAGGGAGCATCATGTGCTCCGCGGGGGCGTCACTGACGATAAATACATTTAAGAGATTTTTTTGGCGATTGAAAATCCTTGAGGTTTCCGTTTATTCAGTGTTTCACGGTGCCTGACTCATAGCCTATATAAAAACCTCTCCAGCTGTAAACCAGGAGGAACATTCTCAACCTTGCCACCTTTATGTTTCTGATCTGTATCTTCTTAGGAAACCTCCCATTTGCTATTGTGGAAGGTAAAAGATCTTAGTGCCAGACTCGATTCTTATCAGGCAGTTTTGGGTCAGACCTTCCATGACTGTTTGCCAGTGTTTGTTTCCAGCAGGGTGAACAAGGGACGTTAGTCAAATACACCCACTTCTAGCTCAGGCAGCAAACAATGAGGACATTGTGCTGTAGTGGAGTTGCTGTAGCTCCTTGACCACCTCTTGTTTGCTTGGTTCTGTAGACAGCTGAGATCGCTACTAAATCTTGTAGCGCCTCGATACAGGAAGTACAGATAAAGAGGGAGAACTCCAGTGTGAATGCATGGGCATGCATCCATGTCTGCTCTCACTGGAGGGTTTTTGTTTTACCTTTTTCCTTGAATGTTTGACTCATACTCCTCTAAGGGAGGGGGCACCGTGCCAGCATGTGTTTCCACCTCAGAGAATTAGTCGATTTAATCAGGGCTTTGCAACCTTGAAATCGCCATTCATCTTTCTGCAGTATGGATTTTTTTGACTCGACTCCTCTCCACCTTCTCCCCCTCCCCACGCCATTCTTCGTCTCCTCATTTTTCTCCATAACACCAGGAACACTGGTGGCAGCCATGCACGGTGAAGTGCAGACTGCACTTGGATGAAGTGCAGGCCTCCCAAATAGGCGCGAGCAGGGTGAAAGGATTGGGAGCCCCATGCCAGGCAATCTCCCTGATAATGGAATGTGGCTGCTCAACAACATTCATAAATATTCAGATGAGGCGAAATGAGGCTGCCCAGGAGATTGTGTGGCGCAAGCTGTCGGCAGCATGCGCAAGAAGAAACAACAACGGCGTTGCTGTGCTGCTGTAAAGGAAGAGGCCGGGATCTCATTCCGCCTTGTAGCGAGAGTCAGGAATGCGGGGGTGGTATTGTTCTGTTTGTTGAGGTTTGTTTGATTTTAAATATGAACCGTGTTGAGCTGATCTCCTCTTTGTGAATGGCTAAAACAAACATCTCACTGACTCCAAGAAACCGCCTGATTGAGGCCTCGCTTCACCTCAACAATTGGCATACGCTGCAGTTTCCCCTCAAAGTATGTGTCAGAGCCTCAATTAACATGGCAGTGGCTCGCCACAGCGTGGATAAATCTTGGAATCCTAATAGCTAAAGGTTCTCTGCAGGATAAGAGCAGCTGGAAAACAGTCATGTAATGGAGGCAGTCATATTGGCTTTGTCACATAGAGAAAATGTCTTTTATTCAGTACTGTCCCAGCAATATCAACACTGTTAAGCCCTGGTATTAAATACACGGGAGGCATCTCTTTTGTTGACTTTAATAATCTATGATATTTTAGTAGCTGATCTCAAATTTGAGGAATAAATCTTCCCGTTGTGTTAAACACAGCTTAGTTAAAGTAGATTAAATTCCAATTTCTGGAATACTCCGAGTACTTTCTACTTTTCTTTTTGAGCAGCTGTGGAAAAAGTACACAGCACTAACTCTGACTCTCCGGCCACAGCATCCGACCTTGCTTGACGTTCCCGTTCGCCTGCATTAAAGGGCTTCTGCTCTTTTGTTGTCAGGCTTCGGTAGATGTAGAAGTTTGATTGAGCGTGAAGCGTACTTTGTTGTGAAAGTGTCCGGAGTGTTCAGAACTTTTTTTTGTTGTTGTTCTTGTCGACTCATTGCCAAGGACAAAGTGTTCCGCCCAGGCCGTCAGCAGAAACAAGAGCAAAAGAAATCTTAAACAATGACATCAATGACTGAGTGTTAACACAACAACCTTTCATTGTGCGCCGTGTGGCTGGATGAAAATCACTCAGTTAAGCTCATCATCACGGGTGTTTGGGAGCAGACTGATTACAGTATGTTATGCCTGATTGGTTATTGTAACAGGGTCACTGATAACAGGGATTAGAGGCAGTGGTCCTCTTACTCTCATTTGATAAAATCCTTTTCCGTGTTACAACTTTTCCGTGGGTCGATACGAAATCTTGTACATGCATTCATGGTCCTCAGAGGATGAACCCTACTGATTCCTATTGCAAACCTACTGGGAGGACTGGTCTACTGTCTGATTTCCTTACGATAGTGGGTGAAAGATTCTGGTTCTTCTGATAATCCATTCAGTATGGAAATATGAGCACTTAATAACATGTAAACACTTGATTCAATAATTAAACTCTGGCCAGATGTTTGTAGAAGAACAGTGGTGGGAAAACAATGGGCTCTTCAAACAAGTGTTGTGTTGGTCACAATCCTCTGTTAAATGAAAAAATACTTCTTTTGTTGTGTTTCTGGCAGATTTGACACAGCGGGCACAGCCACTTTGTCAAAAACTAATGTCAAATGTACACTGATCAGCCACAACATTAAAACCACTGAGACGAGAAGCAAATAACATTGATCATCTTGTGACAATCCAATGTTTTGCTGGGACGCTTTTGGACCTGGCATTAATGTGGATGTTGTACCACCCACCTAGACCAGACCAGGCACCCCCACCCCATAGCAACGACACTACTTGATGGCAGCAGCAGAATACATAATTTTGATGCTTTCAATCAGATTTAAGCAATATATTTTTGAGCATGTTAGAATTTTGACATTTGCATTCAGCTCAAAGCACGGTCTCACAGAGCTGCTATCATGCCTGAGAAGCTCTTTACTGATATCAGTGAATTCACAAATCCATTAGATTGTTTTGTTGCTGTTGTTGCTTTTTGGTTGCGCACGGTGGCAGAGTGAAACACTGTGATCAATACGTCAATCTGAGTACATTTTCTTTGCCTGCCTCCTGTGCATAAAGACATCGCTAAATGCAACTGGTGCACTTTCTGACTGTAAACCTTTTCAGGAGACCCCCCAGGCAGGAGTTTTGGGGAGTCATCGATTTAAAACAAAGGCTGATCGATAGTGTTTTACCCCGCATTTGAATGTTAATGCACGATCTCAGTGCAGACTTCTAAGGAGCATCAGTGACACTGTTACTGAAAGCTGCTTTATAGAATGAGTCGGACCACACTGTGCTTGCCAGTGCATTTGCCTTTGTATTCATCTGTTCATCTGTTCAGTGTGCTCCTGTTTGCCCCCGTTAGTAATGTGACTCCTCGCTAATTCTCAGCTATTTTCATGGGACGTGGAACACACAGTCGCCAGGAAGAACTAATTGTTAACGCTGCATATTCTGTTGTCATCTGAATTCAGACTTGAGTTTTTAGTTCTAAACTAAGTGAGTGCCTTTGCTGAACTAGCAGCCAGAATTGTGGGGACTGCAGCACCATGTTTTGTGTAATGTGTGTGGTTATGGGAGCTGAGCAGGGGGATATTATGAATGATATTATTCTAGACCACTGTGGTGTGGCTGCTCCTCTCAACCTTGCTTTAGATTATATGTTTAGTCAAACGGCCTCAACAGCTCTGCGTCTAGAATATCCCGAATTCCTTCCAAGGCAAACCGTTGCTTAATCTCTGAAAGAGCAACAATTTCAAGAAGCAGCTCCAAAAGGAATAAATCAAAATAAATCAAAGAAATGATAAAAAAAAAAAGTCCCCCCTCCTCTGTGGGACAATCGTCGGTACGCGCTGGCACCCAGATAAAGCGGATCAGCTGGCACAGAAGAGGCGTCCGTGTCCAATCTCTGTTTTGCCCTCCCCAACAGCATTCTGTTATTAACTATCTGCTCAGCCTGCTGTGGGGAAAGCAAAAAAGAACGAGGAGGAGGAGGACGTGAAAGGGAGCGAAAGGACTGCCAAGTGAGTCAACATGCCACTCTGTCAAGGACGTTGACTCTTTTGACTGAGGATGTGGTCGTTCAGGCCGGTCCGTGTGTGTGTGTGTGTGTGTGTGTGTGTGCAGGGTAGAAGGGGTCAGAGCCCGTGGGTCATTCCTCTGTGTGTTTATTTTTAGCTGTAACCACTATAACTGGGCAAATCCTAAGGCTTAAACCATCAGGGAGCTTCAATTAGGAGAGGAGGAAAAAAAGGCAAAGCAGCTCTTTTTAGCTGGGCTGAGCAGAGGCTGCCATTGCATAATGATGGGTCAGTAGTCACTCATTAGCTAATGATGGCTATCAGACCAGGAATTAAAGCCCACTTTAAAACTTAATAGGCAAATGCACTTTTGACCTGGATTGTAGCCGCTGTATTACTACAAAAATACATTCATACCTCGCTATTCATAACGCTGCCTCGCTCATTGAGAGTCTTGTATACAGCAGAATGTAAATGCAGCGGTGCGATGACTCATCCGATGAATGAGGTGCACCAGATTAACACCTCACCGGAAACTCCAAACAAAAGCTTGGGTTGGATCTCTCCAAAGCGAGAGAGGGAAGAAGAAGGTCAGGCGGCAGGCTTTCAGAGTTGTGATTCTGCTGTGTTATAACTTCTTAGGATACCAGTAATGAGAATTTTTGTGTTGTAGATAAAGGCCTTGACTGATGTTTGGAAGAGAAGTGTGCGAGGGGGGGAAAAGGGCAAAAAAAAAGAAGCTCTTTTGCCGCCGCTCTTCCGTTCCCGGACAGGAACAAGATAACCGGGGAATGAAAAAGGTGGCAACAGGGAAAAGGGGGGAAAAGGAAGAAAGGCGCATCATGGAGGCGGTGAGAGCTCTCAGTGCTGCCACGGTGCCGGCTGAATGACAGCATATCAGATAGCAGCCGAATCGTGGCGGCCCTCGCTGAACTCCTCCAGCCTTGGCATTCGCAGCATGACAGGGGAGTGCAATGCCTGCATTTTTGTTTATATGCAGTGCACTCAGTTGCCTCTGAGGTAGCACATGGGTGGGGATAATGATTGATTAGAGTGATTTAACGACGATTTTTAGATGCACTTGAGCTCCAAATCTTCAGCAGGTGTCAGTGAATTTAATTCCAGTGCATTAAGGGTAGACTGACTGAGTTAACAGGCGGGTATTATGGCGTTCATCATATTTGTTGCAGTGTGTGGCTATGACTAAAGGGAGCCCTTTGTCTTCTGTGCATTTAAAGAAAAGTAGATTTTTTCCACTTAAACATTTAAGGAACTTTGAGAATAATATTGAATAAAGTCCTCACTGCGACCTAGATACCGTAGAAGAGGCTTACACATTATACAGGCCTTCGTTTCTTCTTTCTCCCTTTATCAGTCGTGGAGTCAGCCAGTAAATGTTTTTTTCTCGCCTCTCTGGCTGTCAACGTGCATCTTTACATCCAGCCCTTTCTCGCTTCCTATATCTTTGCTCATTTCTTCTTCTCTCTCTCTCTCTCCCCCTCTCCCCCCCCGTCTCTCTCTGCCGCAACTTCACGAAACACCGCTGACAAGGTCGAGAAAACAGTCTAGTGGTGTGTATAATTCCAATATGGTTTCTATAATTAAATAGCTTCTTGACACTAATTAGTTGGAGCTGTTGATAAAACCGCCGGCCCCAAATTATTTTGCAGTGCCTTCTATTTAATTAACTGAATGGACTGATAAATAAGCAGCCGCTTGATGTCAGTCCTACTGTGCATTTGTTAACCAATGCACACCTCTCAGTCTCCCTGTTGTTGGCTGATGGTTGGCTAAACAGGACATTTGGCCCGTCACGGGCACCGCTGTAGCACAGCTTACACACATTGAGAGACCTTGTTTCTTTTTTTGACCATTACAGACCCTAGTCATGGGAGGTTCAGGTGGGCACCACCCACAACTACAACCCCAACTCCCAATCCATATATTTAGAACTGAATAAGATACTTGCATTAGTGGTGAAAAGTCAACAAACCCATCATGTCCAGTTGCCAGTTGGTATATCTTTGGATATACACTGATCAGCATAACATTATGACCACTGACAGGAGAAGTGAATAACATTGACCATCTTGTGACAACTCAGTGTTCTGCTGGGAAACTTTTGAACCTATCATTCATGTGGATGTTACTTAGACATGTTCCACCCACCTAGACCAGACCAGACACCCCCACCCCATAGCAATGACACTCCTTGATGGCAGCAGCCATCCCCAGCAGGATGCAGCCTGACAAACACACACACACACACACACAAAAACGGTTTAGTAACAACTAAAAAAAAACATAAAAAACAGCACAAGGTGTTGACCTGGCCTCCAACTTCACTAGATCCCAAACTGATCAAGTATCTGTGGGATGATCCACAGAGGCCCCTCCCCTCAACCCATAGGACCCAAAGGCCCCCACTAACAACATTCTGTAACCAGACACCACAGGACACCCTCAGAAGGCCCATGTCCATTCTCTGATGAGTCACAGCTGTTTTGGAAGCACAAAGGAGACCTACACAATATTAGGAAGGTGGTCATAATGTTATGTCTGATCGGTGTACCAGGACCTGGATAACTGAGAAAATATAACTGAATTGAAATGTTGTTTCGGTGGTGGTTTCAAATAGTTCAGTACCTTGGTTCATGATTGAAGATCTGCAATACTAGTGCTTTGGTGCTCAAAATGTTCACCTCACTTAATTTCAGATCAAATTTCCTCCATATAGAATCAATAACAATCCAAACTTCGTCAGGACACAAAATGTGAGCATAAAACCACCAGACTAAGCACCATCAGGTGAGGTGACAAGGAAAAACTCCCTTTTAACAGGAAGAAACCTTGAGGAGTCCAAATGCACCTATGTGCTTGAGGTCAGCCTGGTAGAGAGACAGACAGAAAAAGAAGCAGATTAGTTTATACATGTGCCTGGATAAAGCCAACATGCAGCATAAACGTGGTGCAATCAAGAGTTTATTTAAATTGCTAATTGAAAATGTCAACTTGCTGATACACAATGAACTAAGACTGTCTTTGCAGAGATGTTACAATGCTAGCAGTGGCATTTAGGTCAAAGCGTTGTGTCATAGTACAGCCTCGCAGAGCCAACATTTCTGGAGACTCTTAACCTTTTGGTATAAGGTCACATGAATTGTAAACATTGACGCTGGACTAATTCCCATCACAGAATTTCTAAAAACTTTCCAAATATCTGAGAACGACTTTTTGTTTGAATATACAGACCCATGCACGATAAAATGTTGCTTTTTATTCTGTCTATCATGTCCTCATTGATTCTCTGTTCACATCTCTGTACCTCCACTCTCTTCTACCTTTTACTTCTCCACTTAAAGATTCGGCTCATGGCCACCTCTCGGGTACGCTTGGCTCTTGACATACAGTATATGACCTTTAAACCGTTTGTCTCCGGAGAAGCTCCCCCCTCGCATCCCTCTCCACCGCACCAACCTGACAACGCTGCTGCCGTTCCTGTTTTCAGTCGAGCATTAACATTGCAACACCGCACCTGGCTGACGCACTCGGCTGGTTGGGATTGAAAAACCTCCTCTGCGTGTGGGGATGAGCGATTCCTCCCTCCTCTCACTTAATAAACCGGAGTCAATTTTTTACCCGTCCCCGCAGCATTGAATTGAAGTCCTTTGTGCTATTTTTCTTGTAGTATAATTAGACAAGGCAGCCCTCCGTGCAGCTTACTCTTTCCGCGGCGCTCAGGCAGAGCGGTAGGGTCCCTCAGGAAGCTGCTGACTACCATCACACCCTGCCGTATGTGGGTAAAATATGACTGCGGCGCCCACACCCCTTCCCTCTGCAAAGTCTCTCATCTCATCTTTGAAGCCCTTTGCAGGCTGTCAGCTTCAGAAGGTAACTGATTTGCAACAACAGCAAACAGTACGCTCACAGTCATTTTAAACTCCATGCCTTGCAGCCCCGCAGCAGCAGCAGCAGCAGCGTAGGCTCCTCTGTGACGGATGGTCTCAGACAGGTGTTGGAAGAGCTTGGGAATGTCGGACCAAATGTCTCGCCCACATGACGAGTGTTGTGAGCTGTTTGTGGGGGATGTGCTTTAAAGACACTGGCTTTTGTCTAAAACTACACATAAAGTACACTGTCTCGGGCTTAGTGAGAAGAGGCTTAGCAACTTATAGTATCTTAAAGGTGGAAAACTGTGACTAAGCTCAGTAATTCTTGTGCTATGCTACATAAGCTATTCTCGAGTTATTGCTCTCTTTTGTGGCTATTGACTAAAGTCTAGATCAGACTATTTCGTCCCATCAGCCTGGAAAATGAGGTGTGATTAATGCTGTGAGGTAATGACTGGCGTTCCTCAGCGTCTAGTTAGAATGCTGTAGTAAAGAATCTAGACGAGGACCACAGTAATCTAGCACCAAGGTGATGGAGTTATTAGCCCCCTGGCCCCTTCTTAAGTGCTGCCATTACTTCAGCACAGATAAAGCAAACAGACATAAACACATTTATGCCCTGCACAGCACACACACTCTAGACAAGATGTAATCCTGTATGCATGCGGGGTGTCAAACAGGTGTGAATATGAACTGTTACAGCCTGCTTTGTGATTCATAACAGATTTAGCCGTGCGTTGATATGCACTCCCTAATTCCAAAAGGAGTCTTTTTAATAAGTCGTCCTTCACCTTGTTAGCCAACCCCGCTTCCACTCAGCATCGATCTTAATAACACGTACCAGATATTGTTAATGCAGCCGCGTTAGTGAACCCTCTGCCTGGCTCACAGCAGACTTTTCTCTCTCTCTCTTTTTTTTTTTTTTTTGTTCCTTCTTACTTGGAGGCTGTATTTATTTTAAATATTAGGAATGTGTGCAGGCTTTCAGAGGCTGGCCCTTCCTGGAGCAGTTCCGTAGACGTGCCTTTCTTTCGTCAAGACCATTTAAGTTTCGTGACAGACTGCAGAGGCGCGGGAGCACATGGTTTGCATCCCCCGGGTTCTCCGTTGCCAAGGGACAGCTCGGTGAGAGAGGTCAAGGTTTGGCGCTACGGTGTAATAATGAAATACAACCGGCTCAGATTGCCACTGGGAAATCTACTAAGGTGGCAGCCACGGTGGTCAACATGACAGGGCTGTGACAAGTTCCATCAGAGGAATTCTTCTATATGTTATAGCTCTACACGCACGATGAATGTATAACATGTGACCCTGCTCGCGTGCAATTCAGTTTCATATCAAAATAAAGCAATATTGCTAATAGTCTGTCCTCTTAAGTGCCGTTATTAGGGGCTTTCCCAGCCGTACTGTATTTACTGTACAAATTAACTATATGCTGTCTGCCCCCTGCTGTACAGCTACTGCTATAAATACATCAGATCTGAGCAATGGTCTGCTCTCCTAAACTTGCTCAGTGTGTCTGACTTTCCTAGAAGAGAGTCGAATGCTACAGCTTGAGCCTTTTCGTCTCACATCTGTCCTGTCTGTTACACGAGAACAGCAGGGCGTGGTCAGCTCGAATTTGGCTTGATTGTAATGGTCTCCAGAGGTTCCCATGGCGCAGGGGGAAAAACAAAAACAAAAAACTATCCAGACTTCTAAAGCCGCGGCAATCTGCTTAGCATGCGCAGAGATGCCGCTAACTCTCTGTTTTTGTTTGCCACTCGTGCGATAATCTACCTGCTTAGCAAACACAGTCTTAAGTGACACACCTGATGAGATAACCGCACACGCCACATAAGAAGCGCTCCCACGGGGCTTGAGTGTTTTAACACTGAAAGGATTAAGTTGTTTTTTTTTAGTTTGAATCTCAACAACAGCTGCTGTAGAATAGGGTAATAGATCTCTTAAGCGCTAACCACAACAGGCCCTAACTTATAGAATAGGCTGATGTCTGTGTTGGGCCCTGACCTCTGTCAGTAGCGTGACTTTGCAGTGTTCCGCAGCGATGATTGCTAAACAATTCGGCAGTCGTCCACATCTCGAGGGTTAGTCTCTGTGGATGTCGTCGCCTGGTTATGCAATAGTAATAGAGTTTGTGCTGGTGAAGTGGAAGCATTAGTTAAAACGTATTTTAGCTAAATCTTAGCATGATGGAAATGATGTGAAAGTAGTAGTCAGTTTAATAAATGTCGGCTTTTTTCAAAATTTCAAAATCAATCAATCGTCTACTATACATGCCAAGCCTCTATTTGGATTTTATACCTGAATCTGGGTTCAGACGTGTGCACAAATGCATCAACACAGTCCAGAAGCAAAACGTGCCCAGATGGCTTTGATTAGAGGACCGGACCTGTAAAATGAAGACTGAAGGGATGATCAAAGGAGCCGACGGCGTAACGAGAAGGAAGAAGAGAAGGAGGAGATGAGTGGATGAAAATATTGAGAACTGGTTTCATGTTACACTGGAGCAGGATGTTAAAGTCATAGATATTAATGCCTCTCATTATGTCCGCTAGCAGACGTTCTGGTCGTGGGTCCATCTGCGTTTAAATGAGGCTTCTGCAACACTGAAAGTGATGTTGTGTGCTCCCTCATCTGTGAGGTGATAATGCCGAAATTAGCCACAAAAGAGAAATGCAATTAAGCAAATGCTTCGGGAGGAGATGCCTTGTCGGTTTACGATGATCGCCGTCCGTCCTTCTAACCCTGGTTTTCTTTCATAATGTCGCTGGAGAACACAGAAACGCTGAGTGACGATCACACACACACACCTATTTGCAGATCTGTATTTCATTACCTCGGGAGCGGGCATCTCTTCGCCCACCTTCCTGTTAACTTAGTAATTAAATCTACGCGCACAACTGTCATCATCCTTTTTGTTCTGCACTGCGAGCAAACGTCACACATGGACCGGTCTCGATGGCCTTTTTTTTTTGTCGGATCCACTTCAAGAAGCCGGTGCAATATCTGCGCGCTCGGATCCTGTCTTGCTGAGACGTCTGCCGGCCACTTTGCAGAAAGCTTGTCAATACGCTGAGTCACTGGAAAGAGCAGCGCTGACAGGCCTTAGAAAGTGTCCCGAGCAGAGCGGCCCCCGGAGAGGGGAGGACAAAGGTTGGGGAGACGCTCGATACCGGCAGAGAAATGTGGGGATAACTCACACGCGCCTGCAGGATGGAAAGGTGTGACAGGGGATGTGGATCAACATCTGGCCAATCAGTGTATGTTTTTGCTGCCTGTCAGTGGCAGCTGGACCATTGGCAATGGCAGATAATAAAATTTGCACCAATAGTAATAACGTCCCTATCAAATTTGATTTAAGAGACGATTTTCAAATGACACGACATGTGTCACCAGAAGTTACTGTTAGCTTGTTGATGCGATACAATGTCCTTGGAAAACAGTTTTCAAGGTACTCGGTCTTATTTGACACTGGGTATGATAAGACACTACATGTACACCGATCAGACATAACATTATGACCACCTTCCTAATATTGTGTAGGTCTCCCTTGTGCCTCCAAAACAGTTGTGACTCATCAGAGAATGCACATGGGCCTTATGAGGGTGTCCTGTGGTGTCTGGTAACAGAATGTAGTGGGGTCCTATGGGTTGAGGGGAGGGGTAAACATGTTTATTTAGTTTATCTATAATGTAAATTTGGGAGGGCTTTTGGAGTTTCGAGAGGTCAGAGAACTGCAACTTTTGACCCGTCCATGCTGGCTTTGTTTTTTAGACCCCTGAGGTTGCCACTTGGTTCCTCATAAAGATTTGGACTCTGGATATTCATATAACGGGGCCATGTGACGGATGCTTTTCACACTTGCTTTTGAGTTTAAATAAGTGGCATGCCAGCTAATTTAAACACCTTCATCTGTTTGCTGAATTTAATAGGAGTATAAGCAGCTGCCATCCATCATTTCCGTTACCATCTCTCACCTCACTTAAAGGCACCTTTAAAATTAAGTTTACTTCACATTCAGAGCACTTTATCGTTGGGTCTGGAGCCCACTGAGACAAATAGCGCCTCACACTTTGTGATACGAAAGATCTGTCAGCATTTTCTCTTAACTCTCTCTCTCCCTCTCTGTGTCTCCTCGGTCTCCACTCAGGGGCTCAGGCTTCTATTTATTCCTGGTGGTTCATTTGAGCTTAATCACATTGCACCAACTAGCAACCACCTGGGGACGGGCAGAATTAATGAGTGTGAGGGACAGACAACAGATGGATGGGGGACCGAGGGCCCTTCCTAGGAGTGTGTGGAGAATGCCTGGTGGCTAGGAAAAAAAATAAAACTCTCCCCTTTTGAGTCGGTCCTACTGAGAGTAATGACAAGGAGAGGCTGTCTGTGGGCTGACTGATTGTCCTGAGCTGTCCACCGCAGAGAAAGTCTACAGAAACCCTGAGGGTTCGCAGAAAGGTAGCATCTAATATCAGTCTCACTAGCGGGACCCGAGAAAAACCACGCTGAATAATGAAACATGACGGATATTAGGATTAAGACCTGTCGGATACAGATGGGGTCACAACCCAAGGGCTGAGCAAGTCAGAGACGGTACACTTATGTGCAGTCTCTTTGATTCTGTGTGGTAAAAACTCCCCTTGTCTCATGCCTCTGCTTCACAGTGGAAAGGGGCTGAAAATAATTTAACAGTTCGAGATGGCAGATAGCAGATCCTCTTCCCCGTGCTCCGATACGCCACCCCAGCTGCACTAATATGATTTCATTATGCTGGATCTTGGTAACGGGCTTTTGAAAGCTTGTCACAGAAAATGAAAATGCAATAACGAGAGTATATAGAATTACCTTGCTCTATATATATTTACTGTCTACCTAAATCAATATGTACGTATGCTGTAGAAAAGCACGCCTAAGTTGCGTCACAGCTCTTTGATTTTACAGTAAGTTACAGATTCCTCAAACTCAGATTTAACCTCTCAAGGTGACTGTTCGGATTTGATGCCATTAAAAATGCTTTGTTTACTTCCGTTTACTTCTGAATTGATTTTGATACCGAAGATTATACAGTTCACCTTTATTACTTTATTAGCTGTCCAATATACGCCCAGCGGAGGGCAGCTTGCCAGTTTACGGTAATAAACATGAATAGCGCTTGCGTCCTGCGGTGATTGGATTCACATAATTTGTCGAGAGTGCTCCTCATGGTTTGCGCGCATCTCCTGTCATGTCAGATGCTGGCTGCTATAGGCTACGGCAATGTTAGATGTACTGTACATTTAATGTTCTCCCCCATTATTTGAGGAGGCATCGGGTCTTGCCTCCTTGGGGCAAACGGAAAAATGTTTGCTCTGAAGTTAATTCACTTCCTGTAATTACGAGTCTCACCTGTCCCACTTATCTTCATCTTTTTAAGTGTAGTTTACAGTTGAATGCCTCGGGAGTTGTTTTTATCGTTGGGCTGCTGGATAATAGTCATCAACTAAATGCCACACTCTAGTGTGGACTCTTGTCTCGGTTGCGATCGTGGAAGCATTTGTGCTCCTCGAAGGTAAACACAGAGAGAGCGAGAGGGAGCCTCTTGAACACGTATTGTAATACCTCAGCCTTTTCACATCTCAATTTGCAATTGCACCGCATTGCACATTTGGTACTTTTCAATATTTTGTCTTTAATATTTTAAATCATTTCTCTGTATGTCTACATAATTTTCTGTTTCTTGTATTTCCTATATTGCCTCACGTATTCTTATATTACCTTACATTTTCCTTTACTGCCTTATAGTATCTATCTCTCAACCAGGACAGCCGTTAAAAGCATTTCACTACATGTCGTACTGTGTGTGATTGTGCGTGGGTCAAAAGGACTTGACAGAATTTGAAAATGCAAATATGTAAAACGAATGCAAAAAAATTATAACTGACTAAATGTTTTTTTCCTCCTTTTTTTTCATGCGGGTCTTCCTCTATCATCGATACAAAATTGGCTGTGACGATTACAGGTAAGAGCCATGTTGTTTTACTTCCTTTTTCACCTGTTCAAAATATGTCCCAGTGCGTCCTTCCTGTTTGCCTGGTGTGGCTTTGTTTGCACTATTAAGTCATGCAATAAAAATGCAATAACATTTAAATCCACACTGGTTTATCAAGAGTCTTGCAAACTCTTGTGGCACATTTAATTATTTCTCCTTCTCCTCCTACATCCAAAGGAGCAACCCAAAGGTGCACTGACTCTGAACTGATTCTGCTCCATTTTTCCCTGATCTTATTCATTTCTATTCACTTTCTTCACAGTAGACGCTTTCTCCAAGTAGGTTAACCAGCACGCTCACCTCTTTGAGCTGCGTTGTCATGCTGCAAGTGGTTATTTGCCTCTAGTAGTGTCCTGTTCGTCCTGTGCTGAAACACCTGTCTAGAGCAGAACATTGGCGACCTGTCACAGCCTTGCTGTTTTCCCAAGCGGGACATTTGCAAAAATCTCCTGGGGCTACCCCAGCCTATTGCTCAGGAGACCGATTCCTTCTTACTTTGCGACTGGTTCTAAACCCATCACACACAACACACCGCAAACTGAGGATGTCTTACGGCCTGCTAATGAAGGTCTTTTCCTGTTGCTCTCATCCAGTCAGCTCGGATGAAAATATCGTGGTGCCAGATTTCAAGGGCAGTCAGAAGTTACCTTGTCCTCTCCATATGCAAACGGCCTGTCTGATTGGCCTCAAGTGCGCTAAGCCCAGCCTCTCCACTGTGTATTAAGTATATCCACTCCAGCATCAATCATGCTGCCATATACAGCCAGAAGAAATTAGGCCATATGGTTATATATTACATTAAGGCCTTGGTAATCACATGTATAAATATTGGGTGGCTGCTGATGTCTGAACTGAGAAGGCTGCAGCATTAACAGTCAGTTCATATATTTTTTTTGTACACTGCCATATAAGAGGTCTCCTGTATTGCAGAGTTTTTGAATTGCTTCGGCTCCGCCTCTTTTCAGGGGCGAACATGTGCTCTCAGCGCAGCGCAATTTCTCTCATCCAATCCACATTTCAGATGACTCTTGTTGCTTCAATGTCATCTTCGCCGCTGCACCGCATCAGGAGACCCTTTTCACGGAAGACGTACTGACATGTCACAGCGGGAAAAGGACACTAGATAATACAGTTAATGATGGCTGGATTCTATTCTAGCTGCTTCGGTCCCGCCGGCTCGGTGTCACACTGCTACGCTTAGCTAGGACATTTGAATAGCTCAGGGTCATTTTTTAACGTTCTTTGTTACGCTTTTTTTTCTTTCTGTGACTTCTGGGATTAAGTTCTTAGCAACAGCTTTAAGATATAGATGGCCTGACTCCACCCTGCATTTTTAAATCACAGACTCACTGGCGAATGGCCACCTGCGCATTAAACAGTGTTTTACTTTCTGGAGGATGTTGATTCATAATCCCTGTCCCTTACCATGATGAGTAGCTTCTTACGTATAGGAGTTGTACAGGAACAGGAAGTATTTTTCATGTGGTGGGGTGCTCTGTCACTGACAGCAACATGACTAGTTACACCCTAAGTAAGAACGCTCTTATTGGTTTTACACGGTTGGAGGACCTGAGTCACGCCCGTGTTTCAGCCGAACTCTTAAGGAATGTAAACTATGTAAAAATCCAAAGATACATGTGTGGGAACACCTCATTCGTAGCGGTGCCGCTGCAGCTCTTTCTAATCTTGTGCACCGTCGTCATTAATTGAGCTGTATTCCGGAGAAGTGTTAGCACTGGGGATTTAAGAAAACACAAAACTTTCCCAACTTAAAAATGATGTTAGTCTTGTTTTTTAACAAAGTTACCTTGTTTGAAAGAGAATAAAAAAAAAAAAAAGCTCTCAGTCACACAGCAGCAGCAGCAGAAGCAGCACTACATATATTCCCAACTGAATGAACACAGAGCTGTGTGCGACACGGTGTATCTGCACAGTCACCGGGATTGAAAAAAATCCCAGAAGGTATCAGGATGATTGATGCTCCTCTCTCTACTGATTGCCTCACTCTCCTCTCCCCCTCTGCCAAATGACTGCGAGACCTGAATGCAGCCTGGAAATGGAACCACTGAAACCAGTCGGACACTAATCTGACGTCACGGCTCCGTGCTAGTCCGGCGCTTTTCTGTTTCTGGCGAGTGACCAGGGACTGGCAGCCTTGACATCTGTGTTTGAATTGACTCTCTTCCTTTTCCTTTGTCTCACTCTGTCTGTGCCTTGTCTTTGTTCCATCACACAGCTTTGCAGCATAGTGAACCTCTTGCTCTATGTGCACCACATCTAATATTTATATGGACCAAGAAGGCGGATGGCATGCCAAGCAGCCAATTGCTATATGAAAAAGCCTGTGGAGTCTTGATTGGATATACTGTGCAGTGTTGGTAGGCTGGATTTGACACACCACTGCCATACCATTGAACATGCAAATCTTCTGTTCGCCTGCCTGTTTCTGACTTTTTCCTGTGCCTCATTATTATTTTCATTCTGACGAACCTTACAGCAAGATGCATCCAATATGGCCCGCTGTTTCAACATTTATCCTTGCAGAATTCAATTACAGTTTTCCCTTTTTGCCATTCTCGCCCGCTCTCATTCATCCAAGACCTTGAATCCGCTTTTATATTTCTTAATAAGAGTGTTCGAATATCATCAATCTGCGCCTATGTTCATTTCACACCATGCTCAGTGTGTCTGTGCCAGGGGCAGAGTGATGACGGTGGTGTTGGGGGGGGGGGGGCTGATATCAGAGGTATCAATCACAGGCTGGTTCATCTCTTGGTTCGGCCTCAGACAAACAGCATTTAGAGAAGAGCAATGCCGGCGCTGCCTCGGTTGTTACTGTTTACAACCTGCGTCTGTTTTTCTTTTAAAGCAGGCTGTTTATCTCCTCTGTGCTTTATCTGTCACATAGACCCTTCTCTCTGTTGGATTTTTATCTGACCCGGGGGTCATAAAAGAAAACTGCAGCCCCACTTCTCAATAAGACAACTTTATATCAGCGCCTGACTTAAAAGATCTTGGTCCTTGTTTGGATGGCCTCTCTGGAATTTATTTTTTTGACTCCGTCACAATATTCTGGAGCCACATTTTTCATTATATTTTGGTGTGTGAACTTTGATTAGAACAAAATTAGAAAAACAAACCAGGGTTTTATATCATCATGTCAGTAAACGTACGTTAAAATGAATCTTGGTTTCAGATTATAGCGTTCAGAGCCACTGGCCCGGCTGCACTGTTTTCTTTTTTAACCGTTCCTTTATAACAGAACACCACTGCTGCGGGAGAGTCTTGCAAGAGTTCTGAAATCATTGATCTCCCTCAGCTCTCGCAGCCTTGGAGTTGGCGGGGTGTGCAGCGTTTTTCCCACTTAATTGGGCCTTTTGTCCCAAAAGTTGAACTTGCTAATAGGAAACTATTTTATTATGAAAATCCCGTTAGTCTTCACACAGACTTGAAAGAGACCGCCACATTTTCCCCGAAGCAGTCTGTGTTCTCTCTTATGATCTCTTTGGGAGATAAACAGCATCTCATCCATTACTCCGCTGCTGACTGATAGAGGCCCACATCTTAAGATGTGCTCTCCTTTTCCTCCCAGCTTTATGAGCTTCACAAATGATTCCTCTGAGGTCTTGGGCAAGTTTCAGCCAACTCTAGGGCCGATTTAACAATGTTGCCTGGCCCCTTTTCAGACACACTGAGATGTTTCTCAGTTCTTAACATCCATTTTGGTTTCAGAAAATGCGATTGAAGCATTTTAATGTCAGTTCCAGCTTTGTTCCATGTTTTATTTATTTACTGTTCTGAGTGAGGTTAGTTAATTCAGAGTAATTAGGACTAAATAACCAAGTATTGGTGTTGATTCTAAAAGCTTTGCAGATGTTTCATGCTTAATGTGTGTGCATGCCCCCGAGCCTTTAAGTCATATGTAATTTAATACCTTGTAAATACAGTTTAAATAACTTTTTAATGGCTTTAAGTAGAAAAAATTATTTATTTTGGCTGATAATGCCGTTTTATAAAACAGTTTCTCACATTTTCCCCTTTTTTGTATGGCACCCCAGTAGAATAGAACAGGCCGAAGGGTCAAAAACCTCATTTAGCTGTCTTAGATGTGGCATTATTAAAGTGAAGTGAGCCGGAGAGCTCAGGCCCTTGTAGATTTTACATAGATTGCAGAGGTAATTACCCTGACAGTACACGTACGGGATAGTTTTAGAGCATTTGATCTTAAGACAGTGAGCAAAGTCAAAGCAGGCCTGAGGACTGGAGACAATTAGTTAAAAGTCCTTAACACAACAATGAGTGATGCCTCAATCTGAGCCGGGGCGCTCGATGAAAACCGGACCGCTCCGTAATGACATTTCCTTCGCCTCCACTGCCGGCTAATTGAAAATGTATTTATTCCTCTGAATTAGCGCTCGCTCCCAGCTTCCCCTCCCTCCCTATTAAGAAAATTGGCTGTGGGCGCTTAACTTTGCCTGTCCACTTATGAGTGAAATGGTCTGAAAAAGGAAAAAAAAAAAAAAAAAAAAAAAGAGAAAAGCACATCATAGGGCTGGCTTGCCTTGATTTAGCGTCGGGGCGTCTTTGAAGTGCCGGAGTTTCATTTCTGCACGTGTGCCGGCATTTCCCCGAGAGGAGCTTTAGTGGGTGCGCAGCAGGCCAAGATGCTGTATGATGTCAGTCTATTTCAGCGGAGCAAAATTTAGCTTATAATTGCCTCTCTCTGTTCTCCTCTCCTCGCTGGTGATACCAATTCGAGTGAGGGGAATGGTGAAGTCACACTCACGCTCGCCTGACCTTGTGTGTCTTAGAATATAGGGCACTTTTATGATAAATACATTCTCATGGTCTCAGTCTATCTCTCCTCCTCCTCCTCCTCCTCCTAGTCCCATGCTTGCCAGAGTATATTAACCAGGGCAAGCTAGCATGAGGTGTGGAGTGGAACAGATGGAATTATGAATGCTTCTGTAGATTAGCTAATCACAGGCACCACCTGGGTGTGCTGATTGCTATTAATCCACTATTGTAATTGAAAATTAGGGTTTGCGCTGCAAAAGCATGCTGTCTCTTCATCAGCCCTAATAGACTGCTCATGACTGCTTCCTGACAGACTTGTCATTCACGCTGAGAGCTGTAAAAACCGAGTCAACCCCTGAGGTGCCACGCTAATATATAAATGTAATATATATATATATACGGGGTGGCTTCAGAGTTTTAAACGCCCTCCCAGATATACGGGGTGTTACTGCGGCTTATCTCGTCCCCGGCAGTTAAACCATTTACATGAATTAGTGTGTCGCGTTAATTCATAATTGAGCGATAGCGAGGCTGTTGTGGCGGATACACAATAAAATATTAAACTACAGCGCCACACTGTTTGTCGACAGCCTCATCAGTCCTTGCTAAATTGAGCCATTTTTCCTTGGTATTACAATTTGGCTCCCGGTTCTTCCTCAAATGTGACATGAGTGAGAGCTTCCTGTTGGGCTTTTTCTAATCTCCCATCTCAGGCAACAGCCCGTCTTGTGTTTTCCGCTCTTAATGGGAAACCCTGCCATCACCGCACGACGCCCCTGCTGCAGAACCCGGGCATCGCCCAGCTGCCAGCTCTTTCCTCAGTCTTCCATTGAAAGTCCTGCTCGGAAATATTCTCGGGGAAAGCGGATTACCACGGCGAGTGGTGTGAATTCCCCCGCAGTTGTATCTCACAGTTAATTAAATTTTATCATTGTCTTAGGAAATGGTCTGTATCCGGGTTCTCCTTCGGTCTCCCTGGGACGTGTGCTCCAATAAAGGAACTTCCTGTTTGAGTAATTAAGCCTAATGGTTTCCCTTCTACCTAGGGACTCATGTCCTTAATCTGTTCATCCACCTGTGTGCATATGTTGCCTCCTGTACTGTCTGTGTTTCTGGCGGCTGTTATTTTTGGGTGCAAATGAAAAGGAGATAGCAATCCTTTACTACTTTTCCGTAACACATTAAAACACACACTTTGCAAAACTTTTCATATTAAGTCCTTACACAAGTATACGCACCCATTTGTGAGGAAAAGCATTCTCTGTGAACGACGCCCTACAGTACGTGGCTTTTCTCCACAGACAGGGCTGTAATTAAGGTTTAATTTTTAAGTGGACGCATTCAAACGCCGGCAAAAGCTCTCTTATGTGGCACGCCAGTAAATGACTGTTTGTCCAGTGATTTCCTTCTACCTGGGACAGCTTTACAATTTAAATTACGAAAAACTTTTTAACTTGCTTCGTTATAAAAGCACGGAGCAGGGAGTTCCTAAAATGAACGTCAGCGTTACAGTTACTAGAAACTTGCCATAGGTTGACATACGGAAGATTTAAAAAACAAAAAACTAAATCCTAGTTAAGAACTAAGAAGGGCGCTTTTCAGCTGTCACTCTGCGCCGTCACGCCGTTCCCCTCTCTTCTCCTTTAGCGCTGAAAGCACCAAACTTGTTTTTCACCGCACTCGAAAGATGAGAGCAGAGCTTGTTTTGTTTCGGAGCAAGACATACTTCTCCACGCTAAGAGATGGCGAAGCTTTTGGCTGTCAGAAGAAACACTCAGGAGTGTGCGAGGGGAGCACAAAAGAGGCGCTTGACTTCAGATTCATCGCGGCATGCCTCAGACTGGAGGGCACATTAAAGATGGACATCGAGTACATATGGAACTGTACTGAGGGTCCATCATTGCCTCCGTAAACATTTTTCTATCTCACCCTCTCCTCGACTATGTGTTTCCTCACCTCCCCCCTCCCTCATCCTCGACCTTATATTAGCCACGTGAGTTCACTGTGTTCTCACTGCCATGCTTCCTTATTTCCCTGTGTCTTACAGTCCAGCATGTCCTCGCTTGGGTGCTTCAAGAGAAAAAAAAGAAAAGAAAAGAACCCAGATAATTATCATTGAGTGAGTCAGGGGAGTGAGTCGATGTGTTTGTGGTCAGGGGTGATCATGTCCTCAAGCCTCTATTGACATTTGAATGTCTCTGAAATAACATAGCTGAGGTTTTGTGCATTCGTGTGTGCTAAGCCTAAGTTATATCAGGCTTACTCATGGATCCGATTGGTCGCTGTGCCTCATCCGTTAGTCATTACCAAAACCACCCTGCGCTTTTTAAGGTTTCCGTCTCAAAGGGGATGACCGGCCCTTTCTTTGTTTGTGTGTGTGACTGCATACCAGGATGAGTGAGAAGGATCGCACATGGAAGGATTCATCCGACAGAATCCCAAAGCCTCCAGTGGAATGCTCTGGTGAGCTCTGTGACATCACACGAATAACAAAGCGCCGCGGATCAACGGGGAGACGGCTCGCCTCCACTGAATCCGTTCTGACTGGACGAGTCCCTGAGCAACACAACACCGTGACTCACCCACTCAGCCTGGGTGTCATTACCGCCCTGCTCTCCATGTTGCACTGTGCGTTCCTGACAGAAAACCACTTATACTTCCAAGATGCTAATAAAGCGGCTCGGGGCTTTGTCATATTTGGCCGCGGATCTAACACATGTGCGTGTTTTCCTTTCCGGCTTATTGTCGCAGCCTCTTTTAGCGCCACTGCACCCTATAGGGATGTATTTGCAGAGGAGTGTGCTCTACTTACTCGATCACTTACCTACAGACACGCATAAACCGTGATCCCTCCAGTGTTGGCTGACTCGGTCAGACTCCATTTCTGTCTGTCATGTAACAGCGGCGAGCACACAGATGTTCATTTTGATGTGCTTTAGTCCCCCCCTCCACCCCTGTCGCCCTCTAATCCCTCAGTCCATCAGCCATGTGGAAGAATTATTTATTAAACGTATCTAAAGTCTGCTATGTGCAGCTAGAAAGAAAGCAAATATCTGTTATGAAGTGGGGGCCTTGAAAACAGCATGAGGTAAATATTCTGTTGACATGCAGCGGTTGTGGGGACGTCTCGCATCTGATTCTCTTCTTATCTGCTCTCTGGCGTCTGGCTGGTAAAGCCTTTTCATCTTCTGTGAGTGACTGATGCGGCCGGCCTCTCCTCCCTGGGCCTCTGCCCAGCTTATTGAGCAGCCCCTTGTGTTCGCCTTCAAAGACATATAGATGAATCATGGTCTAAATGTCTGCATCCAGTGGCCAAGCGCTGTCCATAGGCTTCACTAAGCTGAAGTCACGGACATACTCCCGTGCATAAACCTTTACACCACAACTCTAGACATTCTCTCGTCTCCCAGTGAGAGGGATTTGAGCTGGACATAGGGCTGGAATAAGTGAAGTCCAGCCAGCCGACTCATTTCTGTGATAGGCGAGTATCCTGTTCTGTGGCCAGAAGCTCCGGCACATGATGGATAGCTGTAATGTTGGAGAGTGGTTTCTCTTCAGGCGCACCCTTCCTGCCTAACCTCCCGGAGATGGACGACAAGGATCAGTCTGCCATAAAACGGTGGATGCACCATTCCCTGGACTTGGAATTGCTTTTTAGCTGTAACTACTGGGGACAGCACATGTCAAGGAGTGAAGGGCCAGCCAAGGACCGACTGATGTGTTTTTGTCGCGATGAAATGTCAGAGTGCCTGCAGAGGTTATAACGCTCACGATAAAGACGTTTTGTGTCTAAAAAAAAAACATAGTTAAAATTAGATTAGACAGAATGAATTTATGGCAAAATTTATTTTCTTGACACAAACAAGTTCTGCTTGATGCGTGTTCTGTGGCTTTCCTTCGTATCACATGATCTTCCTCCTTCGATGGATGCTGCCAAAAAGAAATTGTTCACTACACATTAGAATTTTCTATTTTTCCGAGCACCTTTTGGCTTTTGTCTTGTGTCTGAAATGCAGCACCATGGGGGCAACACTGTTCCAGAAATAACAAAAATATGCAATTACCTGCAGCTGAATGTAGCAAAGACAAAAGAACTGGTCATTAAGAACTCCAGGACACACGGCACAGCCCACCACTCCACCCACAGCCCTGCCTCTATCAATAATGAAACTGTTGAGATAGTGGACTGCTTCAAGTATCTTGGACTCACCCCTGGACAATAACCTGAACTTTCAACAACACACCACTGATATCCACAAAACCTACCAACAAAGATTCTCTGCCATCCGCAAACTCCAGCTCCTTGCCGTTGCCCCCCTCCACCTTCTGTTGTTGCTTTACAAAAGTGTAATTCAACCATTTCTCCTCTACTGTTCCCCCTGTTTCCTCTCCTTGTTAACTGTATCCAACGGGAATAAATCCGTCCGCATTACACACAATGCCTCCAAAATGATTGACCTCCCCACTCCCAACAACTCAGACCTCAACAACAAAGCCATCACACACAGAGCACGCACCATAACACATGACCCCAGGCGCCCCTGGTACCCATTCTTCACACTGCTCCCATCTGGTCGCAGATACAGATCCCTGGCCTGGAAACGGGCGCGCTATGGCAGGAGTTTTGTCTCGTCTGCCATAGCGGCACTAAACTAAATACCGATTTTATATGTGTATTCATGTGAGGCTCTATGCAGAATGTGGCAATACATTTCCTTAAAGGTCAGTTAAGACTTTATCTACTCTATCTGTTTAAGAAAATATAAATATAAAGGATAGCAAACTAGGGTGAACGACTCCATCAGTTGGAAGATTCTTTGATATGATCTAAAAATGGAGAACAGCAACTACACTGTCTCTGATGGTGTAGTCAACCATGGTTCTCAAGGTCAAAAATACACTTTCAGTCTAATGTGTATTTTCTTATGCTAGTAGTAGTGTGAATACACACATTTGCAAAAACCCGTGAAGAGAAGCGAGCGCATCCACACATTATGCAAGACCAGCAAATCATTCCTGTTTTCACTTGATAAATTGCTGCGCTAATTAATTAACTAATCAATTAATCAACTAATTGTTTCAGCACTAATGTATGCAAGTATAGCCGCGGTGTGTGCCCACATCAGCGGGACGCCGTCTGAAGGCGAGTGCCGGAATGGAGGCAGCATCTGGGTCAGCCAGGCAACAAGAGATGCGCACACGAAATCAGCAGCGGCAGCTCCTCGGGCGATGCTTTCCCGACACAAAAACGCCTTCTGCTCGGTTTTGCGCATTATTAGCAGACATGCCTAAAACGTCGCCGCCGACTACCAGGGGGAGCCAAGACGGAGCTTACACACCCAAAACGCGCGCACGCAAACTGCTGCAGTCCCACAGCAGCACTTGTGCACAGTTTGGGAGCGGGCACCTCAGACACTAGCCAACCCCTTGTAAATCCCTCTTGTCACATTTTACACCAGCAATTACTCAGTTGTGCCACATTGTCACCGTCACATTAAATTTTCAATCTCGGAGACGTAACGGCGTGTTTTCAGATGTCACAGCATTCTTTCTTGGGTGGAAAAAAAAGTATATGTGTGTCTGAGAGAGAGAGAGACGGAAAGAGAGAGGGGGGAAAGAAAAGGGAGAGACTTTTGTGTCCCCTGGGGTTTTCTCTGATGCATCGGGCGGAATATTGTCAGTGACAGCCCAAGTTATTGAGGCTAAGAGCGCATCACTTTACTTGCTCTGTAGAACCATAAGCCACAGAGGTGCAGATGCTGTTTCTGTAGCTCTGGAGCATTCTGACACAACAGTTTTTTTTTTTGTGTCTTCATACCGACTGAGGAAAACCTGGCACTGTCCAATGTCTCCTGTTACTTTAATTGCTCTTAAAACAAAGAAAAAGCAGCCGATCCACACAAACATTTGAGTTGTTTACTATACAGTCAATGGTTATTCAAACAAGCAGCACAGATCCTGGCGGAAAAAAATATCTCGGGCTGGGGATGGATGGGCGGGTCAGTCAGAGATTCTACTGAACAAGAATTCATTGATCGAAGCAGCTCATTTAAAAAAAAAAAAAAAACAGAAAAAAAAAAGAACTCGAACTGTTCATTTTGGAGTCTATGAACTTAGTTCAAAATTAAAAAATGTGAACTATGAACTTGAACTAGTTCACTTTTATCTGTGTGAACTGAACTCTGAACTAGTTCTTGTTTAGTGTGAACTTGCGCAACACTGAATTAAACCATCTAATTAATCATTCATCTGTTTAGTGTTTTCATCTGGTGCTTTGTGCGAACCCTTCCACCTATCCCTGTGTGGTTCTTGTCTGTCTGATTCTTCAGCAGCACTCTGCTTGATCTCTCTTCTTGTTGCTCCCTCCATTTTCTCTGATCCACTGATGACAATGACGCCCTTTGTCTCCCTCTCCATGCAGCGGGATAAAGTCAAGACGACTCTATCACGGAGATGAAGCGAAAAAAGATTGCTGTGTGCTTTGATCTCTTGTTTCTCATTCAGCCTCTTTGGGAGATATCATTTGCGAGCCTGCGTGTGTTCTCACGTGCAGTGTGAGCGAGTATATTTGTTTGTGGTCTGCGTGTGTGCGTGCGGAATAGATGGAGGGTTCAAACCACAGAGATGGTAAACAGTAGAAGGCTTTTGATGAAGCAGCGTGCCGAAGGGAAGCTTCTTCTTCTTCTCTGTTCTTCACACAGTAGACCGCCCAGGTGAATGATGGGGAGAGGAAGGAATGTGCTCGAAGGCTGGAGTGGACTCACACGTGTGCACCCCTCCTGAGCTCTACTACGTTATGTTAACATTTCAATCCAGTCATTTCGCCTTATTATTTATGCTTCACAAGGGGCTTATCGTCACTGGTTGAGTTTAAAGTAGAGCTGCTGGGAGAGTAGAGCCTCGGGATGAAAGACAAAGGAGTTGTTAAAAAGACAGGTGCAAAAGTCTAAAGGCCCTCTTTTCATTCTGTCTCCCTTGCTTTGTCCCTCTCGCCTCTTTGTGGCAGCATGCAGTTGGGATTTTGGAAAGATTTGATGGAGCCCTCTGCAGCACTGGACGACAGAGGTCTCCATGGCTTGTCAAAGTCTGCCTCGCTGATCTTGTTTTTCTTTCTGACATTTTCTTAGTTTCTTTCTCTGTAAGGAAGGCACCAATCTCAGCGTTGGGTTTGATCCTGACCTCCCGCTCGCGTGATTGTGCAGTAGTAATCACTGTGGGAAACAGAGCAGACTGTAAACATCAGTCTGTTAATAAGTAAACCCAATCATTAATGTCAACGACGAGATTTGTAGCTGGAACTCCTCCCTGTAGAGCCTTGATTTACATTATGTGTTGGTTAATATAAGTCAGTACAGAAACAGTCGTGATGTGATATGTCTGATAAGTTAAATTAACTTTATGCACAGGCCTAGTTTTGTGCTGAAGTGAAACAGGACTTTTACCGGACTTGACCTGCTTAAGTCTGCCCCCACAATCCGATACCGATCTTTTAATATCATGCATTGTCCAATCCAGGTACAGATCCGATCTTAAATAAACACAACTTCCACCCCCTGTTATCTTTCTCGAATTCTCCTAGACCGTGTGTGCACTGTGTGACTGTATTCAGTCCAATAAAAAGGGCTGTCAAAGTTAACATAGTGTGGACGGGGTGTCTCCCTGGAGCGGCGTATCTTGGCTCCAGAAGCTCCAACGGACTGTTACAGAAATGGGCCGGTCATCCAACGCGATGAACTCCGTAACCCTCTCTGGAATATTTTCCGCCGTGGTGCTGCCTCAGAGAAACATTTCTATTCTTTTAAACACTGAAGCCTGATCCTGATCATTAAAAAAAAAAAAAAAAAAAAACGCCTGGATCGGCCACTATGTCGATGCTATCCCAGTTTACAACGTTAACATTCTAACTAATTAGCCGAAAACAAAAAGTAAACATGGGAATCTTTTTGAAGCTATTAGGCAAATTACATGTTTTGTGAACTGAACTCAACTGAATTGTTGAATTCATTCCTAACTTTCACTGCAGGTGGTGATCCCTCATTTATCAAAGTGGTGGTTGAAAAGTCCGCTTGCAGTTGCGGTGGCGCTGGACCCAACATACTGTAGGGCGCAAAGCAATGAAGCACCTTCACATGGACACGGAGCGAAGGAGAATTTAATGCTATAATCTGTCACTCTGCTCCACATCACAGGAAGAGGACAGAATAGAAGAGAAGGCCTCATTACCTTGCGATGACCGTCGGGTGACCGTGCCTGTTCTTTCACCTCCCTGCCCCAGCTGAGAATCCAAACGGGACAGACGAGACAAAAGAGGCTCAACCTTAACTTCTTTTCAGCTTTCTGCTAAATGTCTTCCTCTAAGCCACAATAGGATTAGAAAGGACAGATTCAAGGTCACTTCTCACTGTCTGGGGGGTGGGGGGGGGGAGAAAAAAAAAAAGCTTGATACTTTTTGCCGCACATTCACTGGGGAGGACGTAGACTTAATGTGAACTCACCTCATTTAGCAAGAATTCATTAGACCCTCCTACACAAACTGGCTGGCTACTGTGAAGTTGTGACATTGCTTACACACACACTCCTCGTATCAACAGAACAGGCGTGTACTGCTAAATGAGCCAAGAATGCACTAAAGCCGTTTTATCTCGGACATAATGGATATTTAGTACGGTCGGCCAACAAGACCCGGCAAAGCCACTCGTCGCGGGGAACATATTTCTGAATGCAGGGTGATTTGGGACACCATCTGCGTGTATCGCCAAGTGTGCCGATGATTATCGCGCTGACTGTAATAAACCCACAACATTAAGCCCGCGCACAATGTGAAGCAAGATCATTCCTTTCAATTATGCGCTGAAACAGTTGATCGCGCCATTTTGTCAAGGGTGCCGGGATAATGCCGCCGTCCTTGTGGCCCTGCGAGCTCAAAATAGTATCAGGAAGAGTCGCTTCTCCTCTAGCGCCTCATCCTCCCCTTTGTTGTGTTATCAATAGGAGTGTCATACTAGCGGCTCAGCAGATTCCGTCATTAATCATCCTGAAATCTTGTGAATTGAAGCTGCATTGTATCTCAGCGTGGAAATGTGGTTCTTGTGTAACGGGGCTTACAACCTGGTCATTAGACATTTTATAGCTGGAACGCCCAAGTCGCCCTGACAGACCTTATGTTAAAATACCGTCCGGCTAATTGGATTTCGAGAAGGATGTATCTATCCTGAAGGGAGAAAGGGGCGATTGGGGACATTGATTTCTCTCACGTAACATTTTTCATCCCAAAGTCTCCATCCACAATTAATCTCTTGGGCTCTGCATCCACTAATTGACTTCACACTGACTCCCCTTTGTCGCCCAATTACGGCTCTCAGCTTAAGCAGTGGCCACGGGGGCAACGGAGCTTGTCTCCGACAGGAAAATGGTCCACACCTCTCCCATTTCAGGGGGAGGCCGCTGAAGAAATAGTGCTGGCTCCACCGCTGTTATGATCACGGGTCTTAGGGATGCGATGCATGTCTGTGCTGTGTGTTTGCTGCTCTCCGGAGAGGAACCATGTCATGCCGTAATTGTTAATTTCATTTGCCTCGCTGCTGTTTTAATGGCAAAGTGAAGGAACCCGGGCATCTCTGAGATGCCAATAATCTGCGGAGTCTCTCTTCGCCTGCCTGTCGCGAAGAATGAGGCAGGACATTCTGCTGCCCCGAGATGCCAAATGAACCTAACAAGGTGGTAATTAGCACATGGCGGGGGCTTTCTCACTGTTTCCGGAGCTGCGCTACTGTCAGAGAATTGCCTCATTAGACGCCCACTGACACCCCTGCTGGCGACATCTCTGCATTGCTTCCGCTCTCATTTAGGAAACGCATTGCGTCGACGCAAGGCCATTTTAATTTAACTGCCTGTTTAGCGGGTGCCTGGGTAAATATATGTACGGCTGGGCCATGCTGGTGTGGCAAGATGCGTGTCAGCCCGCGGCGATCCAGATAAAGACGAGCATAGATATTGATAGTTTGACCTGAGTGCTTGAAACCTAGTGTGCAGCTTTATTTGTTTCAGTGTATCAGTTGCCACAATTATTTTTCAATCACCTGACTGTGATCATTGGAGTTGCTAACAGAGACGTCATTTTTTCATCACTATGTCCATGTCGTTCCACCTTCTGGAGTTTTACTGCCGCTGATGTGATTTAATGGCACCTGAGTGGAGCATTAGTGCCACCGACCGTTTATCAAGATTGTCCTATTATGCATTTAGCATTTATTATCTATTTAACGTTTTTGTTGGTTCCATTAGCATTCTATCTCATAAGCATTACTTTCACCCATGTTAGCGTCACGGCTCTATAGACGCCGGTTTGTCTGTTGGTCCGCCACTGTGGGAGTAGATTATGTCAATAGCTATTGGATGAACTGTAGTCCACACCTCTCCCTAAATCCAGTTAGTTTATGTCCCTAGCCTGGTGTAGCCAGATGCAATTCTCAGATGACTTCTGTACATGACCACACAAAACCCACCCAAATGTTGTGATTGGTCCGGTATAATCAGTTCCCAATGGAGCAACTACAGACCCACAAAAATGTTTTGGGCAGGGGAAGTTCGGACTGCTTTCCAGGCTTTGGAAATCCCTGCATTTCCCAGCAGAACAAAGAGATTCCTGCTTGTGGATTTGAATTAAACTGCTGGATGGATTGTCAGAAACATTCCTGCCGCCTTTGGAGGAACTGTAACTTGTTACCACAGCCTTTCATGTAAAGGCTCCCTCAAATTAACATGTTAAGTAATAATAAAGTGTATCTAACAAGAACTATGAACATGGCCAGTGTTATGCCTCCTAAATATTAGCGGGCTCATCAAAGCCCAAAGCTCACAGCAGCATATTGCTGAAGCCTAAGAGCAGATGGCACGTTTGCAGAGTATCTTTTCCTCAGTTTTGCTGTATATTTGCACTGTGGTCTTTCCTCCAAGCACAGAAGTTTCACGTTGCTTTCCATGTTGGCGAAACCTGATTTGTAACACATGGCACAAGAACAGAAGCTCTTGTCCGGCCTTTTGGCTGAAGAGCAACCTTTCTCTCACTGACAAGAGGTTTTGCAAAGCACTTCAATAGCTTTGACTTCAGTTACAGAAAATGACAGATGGTGTGGTGAGGTGAGGTGAGCTGCGCTAAGCGGTTTCCCATGGCAGATATAACAAAATGTACGAGTCATAGCGTAGCGGTAAAGATGACGAGCAGCAGCATGTGCTTTGTTTTCATTTCTATGTATGTGTCAGCGACGTAGACGGACAGAGAGTCTAACCTCTGGTATGATTTCACTCTGAAGATCTATTACTATTGATCGAAGGAAAGGATCCTCTTCCTCCTCTTCTTCCTTCATATATGTATTTACAGAAAGACTAATACCACATTTATTTGCGGAAGACAGACAGAGGAGGGCTGCAGTGACGGGCAGGTGCTCCATATCGCTTGAAAGGTTTGTGATATGAGACAAAACCAAAGGTTAAGCGGTGGCTAGTGGGAGAAAGAAAAGGGGGAGACTCTGGGAAGCCTGATAGCGATTCAGAAAATGATCTCAAACATAGGTGTGGGGAGCCCCGTGGGGATCTGCCAGGGCTGATGAATCTCCACAGCGAGGGAGGCAAAGACGCACAGTCAGAGATGGAGCGATAGAATCATGATGAAAGGGCAAGAGGGGGGAGGCGTCGTGAGTGAGTTTCCACGTGTGCTCCCATGCATCACCATTACTCCTCTGCGCAAACATCCCCCGCCCCCTCCCCATCCTCATCCCTCGCTGCCTTTGTTTTTAATAATTCCCCATCCTTGAACTTCCCCACCGACTCCCTCTCATCCCCCCGTGTGAGAGAGTGCGTAACAGCCAGATGACAAGGCACAAAGGCCACCATTGTGTCTCACATGCCTCGTACAACCAGCTCGGCAGGCCAGTGATGCGCTGCCTTGTAACCTAGCGGGTAGCTGAGAGTTGCCCCCCCCTGCCCGTCCCTCTCTCTCTCTCTCTCTCTCTCTCTCTCTCGCTCTCGCTCTCGCTCTCTCTGGAGATATGATGCAGCAGGCTAACGCAAGCTGACAGGCGGGCCACAAAGACTACCCTGTTAGAGGCACTTGAGTGGGAGTTTGCTTTGGGCATGGGGGGGTGATTTGCATGTGTTTGTGTGTGTGTGTGCACGAGAGAGAGAGAGGGAGAGATTGATTTTGTAGGCCCAGTGGGGTAGCCACCTTTAGTTGCAGGAATCCTGCTGTAACAATTAGCACTACTCGCTGTTTGTACTAAAACCAACCGATCTTTTAAGGCAGCGTGTGAAAATTAGATTCGGGACGGCGGCATTCCCAAGCTCGAATCACTCCCATCTCCTTTAACATGTGAACAGGCCATGACACAGTGGGATGTGTGTTCTTTGTGCGGATGAGAATTTGGGGTTTTTGTTCAATGTCTCTCGGCTTTTGGGAACATGCACCGCAGGCTTGTGGCTTTTGAGTCGTGATGCGTAGCCAAACCCAGCTTTTGTTGCCTTGACCTAAATTCCTCGCATTCATTGTGTCAGTTTAAAGTCTGTGTAGTTACATAATGGAGAGCCACCTCGCCCTGGCTCTCACTTGCGTGTACGCCAAGCCGCAGCCCCTGGATCATTTCAACTTAAGTAAATCAGCAGGCACGTAGGAGACTCGAAATCACTCAAAATGATTCATGTTGCGTGTGTGTCTGCGGAGCAAAAGCCCTAAAATAGTGAGTTTTGTTGAACAAACCAGTAAGCAAGAAACTCATCAAAAAAGTATTCAGCGCTGCTGTTTTGAGGGTTCCAAGTCAAAATAAAGTTCCCGATCCCAGCGGGAGGTGTTTTATGCCCTTAAGGGCTGAATATGAATGAATTTAATTTGCAATATTTTTGAATTAGGTAGGTGATAGCTTTTTATTTCCCAGCAGTCGAGTCTACTTCAGTGATTCCTGCTGAAAATGAGTGTCATAAAAAAAAATAAATAAATAAATAAAAAAACCCTCTTCAAGTTTCAGAGTAGATCTCTTGTAGAGTGCGGGACGCGAAGCATGCTACACTCTTTAAAAATTTCATTACTTTCGCTGTGGGAATATTTCTCTTTGTTACTATGCTGTATGAACATTTTTATTCACTTTCAGTCTGCCAATTTCTATTCGGCTGGAACCCTCTTCCTTGTGTACTCGTGTGAGTGAGTCCGCATCGGTGGAGGGATCCGGGCGCAGCTGAAAAATATTTCATATCGAGATCAAAGCCAATCTGCAGCGACTTCTGGTTATGTGTTCGATCGCTGCGTACTCTGAAGTCTGGCGCGCTGACTCTGAACCATGTAGTATGATCAAATATTCATCGGGAGATTAGCTAACAGCTGAATTAGTCTCACAATGGGGGGAAAAAAAACATGTATTTACAGTCTCTGCAGGTGTCTTGCTGGGAGAGGTGTTTTATCTGACTGACTAATGCAGATCTCACTTGGAGTCTGTCATTATTCGCCGCCTGGCTTCCGCTATTCTTGAGTTGTCAACATTTTCTAGACAAGAATTCTTAAGACTTCTGAAGGTAGGCAACGGCTATGTGTACATGCTCTGTATTTCTCCAAGCTGATTGAAAACATTCTGAATAGGGATTTCAACTTGACTGTTTACATGGACACTAAATAAAAGACAAAATATATATCTATATATATATATATATATATACCAGTCACGCAAAACATTATGACCACCTTCCTAATATTGTGTAGCCTCCTTGTGCCTCCAAAACAGACTCATCAGAGAATGGACATGGGCCTTCTGAGGGTGTCCTGTGGTGTCTGGCAACAGAATGTTGTTAGTGGGGGCCTTTGGGTCCTATGGGTTGAGGGGATGGGCCTCTGTGGATTATCCCACAGATACTTGATCAGTTTGGCATCTAGTGAAGTTGGAGGCCAGGTCAACACCTTGTGCTGTTCTTCATGTTTTTTGAGTTGTTCCTAAACTGTTTTTGTGTGTGTGCCTGTGTCAGGCTGCATCCTGCTGGGGATGGCTGCTGCCATCAAGGAGTGTCATTGCTATGGGGTGGGGGTGCTTGGTCTGGTCTAGGTGGGTGGTACATGTCTAAGTAACATCCACATGAATGCCAGGTCCAAAATTTTCCCATCTGAACATTTAATTGTCACAAGATGGTTAATGTTATTTACTTCTCCTGTCAGTGGTTTTAATGTTGTGGCTGTGTTGTGGTTCTGCCCCGTGCGGAGTGTCAAATCAGCCAGAAATATAACAAAAGAAGAAGAAGGTTTCTCTCAACTTTACTGACAACTATGAATCCTTTCAGCTGAAGAAGTTGACCAAGTTGGACCCACGTTTTCAGCAGTGTTGCAAACATCAATTTCTGCCTTGTTCATCTTTTCAAACGCTTGTTTGAACATCTTCTACCTCTGTGTTCAGTGCATCCCATCATCTGATGTTTAGCCCACCTCGGCCTGATTGAAAATTCCTTCTGATCAAGCCAGTCCGATTAAAGACAGTTTTATTCTGTTTTTTCCATTGATCTGATTATTCGTGGAATACTGTCATACAAATAAATTCAGACATTGACAGAAAACATGAGCATGTTCTGGCTGTATATATCTGTATTTCAGGCTGCACGCAAGAGCAGAGACGGAACATAGGTTTGAGTTTAAAGAGGAACTTTACTGGAATTGTTGCGACTGTGCTAACTGTCAAAAAAAAAAAAAAGCGGCACATATTTTTCTGATGTAGATGGTAGGTCCTTGTGTTCGCTGCCTCAGTCAACTGTGTAAGATTGCATCTGTAATTGTGTCGCCCCCTGCTAAGCAGTTTTGAGGAGAAACCGTTTGTTATTGATGCCCGCCGTGTTACAGAAGCCATACTCAAAGCGTGTCCCTTTTTTGAGAAACAATGTGCTCCACACACAGCTGGAGTCCGCGCGGAGGAAGAGCCCTGCTGTAGCAAACACAAGGGATTTCTGTTTGTTTCTCCTCGCTCCCTTCATCTCTCTGTGCTTCCTGTCTCTCCTACATTCCACCACTCTGAGAAGAACGCTATAGCTTCCTCTTCTTTGCGCAGCCTTGACGCATCCTCAGACTATGCTTGAACTGCTGTAGCTCCTAATGTTGTGTTCTCACCTTTTGTCACACTTTCATTTGCATTTTATTAAAAGACCCTCCAAATTAATGTTTCACCACATATGACAGTTGCAGTGTGCCACCTTTGCGTCTACTTTTAGCACCTACTTTTCTCTGGTACAAATAATAGCTGCCCCGACAAGGACCTTTTTGATCTGAGGCGTGTAGCAGGTGTTGTTTTCCGACAGAGCCTTGGGCTGCATTTGCTTATGAATTTAAATATTAGAATATCCCTTTGTTTCAAAAATGTACTCATCAGTGTGGTGGATGTTTTTGTAAATATGTGCTACCTTCCTGTGTGTTTTAATTGTTAGACTGACAGAGGTTTTTCTTCTCTCCCCTCCAGGAAAGGTGTTGAATACTGATTTGCGTCACTACCTCAGTCTGCAGTTTCAGAAGGGCTCCTTGGACCATAAGCTCCAGCAGGTGATCAGGGACAACCTGTACCTGCGCACCATTCCCTGTGAGTAGTTTCACCAGCCTCAGGCTCTTTCGTCTCCTCTCCTCTCTGTCTGGGCCTGCCTGTTGCTCTCTGACCTCTCCAGGTGGAGCCTAGTCTGTTCTCATCTGAAGTACAACTCATCGTCATGCTTTGTTGCTGCCTCCAATTCTTTAGCGTTTTTTTTTTTTGCGTATTTTAAACACAAATAACCCTTCAACTTACACCGATCAGGCATAACCATTGACAGGTGAAGTGAATAACACTGATTATCTCTTCATCATGGCACTTGTTCATGGGCGGGATATAATAGGCAGTAAGTGAACATTTTGTCCTCAAAGCTGATGTGTTAGAAGCAGGAAAATTGGGCAACTGTAAGAATTTGAGAGAGTTTGACAAGGGCCAAATTGTGATGGGTCAAATTGACTCCAGAATTGCAGCTCTTGTGGGGTGTCCGTGTTCTGCAGTGGTCAGTATCTATCAAAGGTGATTCAAGGAAGGAAAAGCGACGGGGTCGTGGGCGGCCAAGGCTCACTGATGCATGTAGGGAGAGAAGGATGGCCCGCATGGTCCGATCCAACAGGCGAGCTGCTGTAGCTCCAGTTGCTGAAGAAGTTAATGCTGGTTCTGGTAGAAAGGTGTCAGAATACACAGTGCATGGCACTTTGATGTGTATGGGGCTGCAGACCAGTCGGAATGCTGACTCTGCACCGCAGAAAGCACCAACAATGTGAACATCAGAATTGGACCACGGAGAAATGGAAGAAGGTGGCCTGGTCTGAAGAATCACATTTTCTTTTACATCATGTGGATGGCCGGGTGGGTGTGCGTCGCTTTCCTGGTGAACACATGGCACCAGGATGCACTATAAGAGGAAGAAAGCCAGCAGAGGCAGTGTGATACTTTGGGCAATGTTCTGCTGAGAAACTTTGGGTCCTGCCATCCATGTGGCATTATTGCAGACCATCTACACCCTTTGATGGAAACAGTATTCCCTGATGGCTGTGGGCTCTTTCAGCAGGATAATGCGCCCTTCCGCAAAGCAAAAATGGTTCAGGAATGGTTTAAGGAGCACAACAGTGAGTTTGAGGTGTTTACTTGGCCTCCAGATTAACCAAATCTCAACCCAATCGAGCATCTGTGGGATGTTTCTGGACAAACAAGTCCGATCTATGGAGGCCCCATTTCGTAACCTACAGGGCTTAAAGGATCTTGGTGTCAGACACCACAGCACACCTTCAGAGGACTAGTGGAGTCCATGTCAGGGATGGTAGTAAAAGCCGGACCAACACAATATTAGCATATCATAATTTTATGCCTGATCGGTGTATATTTCCCCTCACTTCTCCTTTAAGCACATTGAACTGCCATGGTATGAAATGTGCTATATAAATAAATTTTGCCTTGCCTTTGCCTTCCTTACTTCCACTCATCAGTCGAGCAGTGTGAATTTCTACTTCAAAACTCATCTATTCACATAATTAGTAAATTACCCCGACGTGGACTTAATGTGACACAGATCTCCTGGGAAAACCAGCGTAGACTTTGATATGGAGCTTTATCCACAGTGAGTAAAATATGTTTCAAGACTCCCGGGGCCTGTACAAAAGACGCTGTGTTGAAAATGAGGGGAATCACACATTTTCTCAGTTTTGCTTTTAATTCATTTTTGAAACTAAAAGTTTGAATTAAGGGAGATGTTTATGTTTTCCATCTTCTCGTAATAGGCCGCCGTTAGCTGATAGTTAATGGTGTGAAAGAGTAATGCTGAAATCAATCGTTCTCTCTGTTCCCTCCCGAGTCTGCTCCGCTGCTTCTTTTAAAACGGAAGAATAAATAACGGGGACAGAATGATTTTGTTTTTATACCCGAGTGATTTCTGAAATGGACAACAAGGCCAACAGGCGTAAATAAAACAGCAGCTGCAATTCTTCGCTCTGCACAGCTGAGTTGAAAAGAAATCTGAATAATGTTGCCATTTATTATTGCTTGACACGGTATTTATTATTTTTGCAACCCTTAGCATGTGGAAAGAGTTGTGACATTTTTTGATTTATTTAAACCAAAGTGGCTGATTAAATAATGAACATGGCTTTCTCTCTCCTTTCGCTGAATGAACATACCTGTTTGGTATCATAGAAATCTATGAAACAACTTACAGTGCTCATCAACCTAGTTACATTACAGCACCGTATGTAGAGTTAAGATCAACAACATCTCTGTCTACTGCATGTTAAACACTTGGATGTATTCCTACCCATCCATTTTCTCAAAGAGTCTTATTAAATGACTTATAGTGCACATAACGTCCTAGCTGCGCTAAATTCTGCACATTAATGAGTCATCATGGATGATAGGAAAATTCGTGCCATGCATAGGATGCAAGACATTGCAGTCTGGCTTCAGTGGCTCAGCATATGCCCCCTCTCCGCTCTGCTCAATCAAGCCCGTGCCAGTGGCTCATCACAGCGCACTGAGCCACAGTGACCCTGAGAGGGGCCTAAATAGCCACTACAGCGTGATGCCCGCACTCATTACTGCAGCCCAGTCTCAGAGTGAGAGAAGGAGGACTTCCTTCTTCCTCTCTGTGCAGAGGCTTCATTAGGTGTCACACTTGCCTCCCACAAAAGATGACAGGTGCTCAAGACGGTACCAGGGGTCCAGGTCGCCACACAATCCTTGAAGCTTTGCTAAATCCCAACCCTACTGACAACTGCCTCGCTCCTTCCCCGGGCTTTAATATCCGTCACGGCACAGCAGTCTGCTCCACTAGTCTCACTGGAAGATTTTTTAAAAAAGCAGGAGGAAGGATGGTGCAAATATGCAACAAAAAAGCCCCAGGTTTTCAGTTGGAGGAAAGGTTAAAGAGGTTACTTTTAACTATTAAAGCCACTTAGAGAAAAGATAGAACGTGGCCATGTCGCATTGGCGTGACTCATCATTTTGATTATTACCCAGAAATTAGCTGCCACTATTATATGCCACCAAAATAAGATTTTTACTTATGCAATTCATAAAAGGTTGCTTTTCACAGTGCCCCGTAAATTTCATGCATGCAAACCAGTCAGCCTCAAGAAATGGATGAAGATGGTCAAACGCAGCAAGATGAGCAAAACACCAGAGCTTCTCTGTAGCAGAGGGAATGATAAAATAGCATTTCAAACTTCTCCAAACTAAAACCAGCTCATGCATCTCTTTGAGGATAAACAAATATCATCATTATCTATTCCACTTTGGTTCTTCTTCTTTCTTTTTTTTAACATCACTTTGGTGCGGTTAGCATCTTTTTGATAAACGCTTGTCACTTGGCTTCTGGCGACCCACTGAGTGGGTGTTCAACCTGCGGGAGGAGAAACACATAAAACACAGCCTCACACTGGAGAGCTAGGTTTTGATGTTAAGCCACAAGATCCCCAAAAGACCCAGCAACTACCAGTACTTTTTGTTTTTCGTTTGCTTTGGTCCTGTATTGCTTTCATGCAGTTGTTTCATCTCTTCAAAAAACAGACACACCAAATGGAAGTTAAAACGGTGCGCCGCGTCCCAGCGAGAATTCGCAGCATAATGCCTCTCGTCTTCTCTTGCAAGCTCCTGTTTCCTGGTGTTCCCTCTAAGACTTCGAGTTTAGCAGTTCCTCCCAGCTTGGCCCAAAATGCCTTGTTTTGTTCAGATCAATAGTCGGCATACCAAAATATTCTCAGTTTTATATCACGTAGGACTAAAAGAATGGCTCAAAAAGATTGATCTGTTATCAAAATAGTTGATAAACAGTGACCTTACATTTCCATCTTTACATTATGGAGTCATATGTGAATAAAAAACTGTCATAGTGAGAAACCTGATCCGGCTCGTCTCGGTCTCTGCGGGTGAGGTAGCCATGTTAACAGTAAAGAAAACTGAATAACTTAAGCTGTTTCAGATGTGGTGGCTCATGCTGCAGTCAGGATGGATGTCGACACACAGAGAAAATGAAGAATGGGGATAGGTTGCTATTAAACATTGACTTAAAATCCCTCGTGCCTGCACTGCAGCCAGATAACAGAGCACTTTAGCCAAGGCTCTGTAAAAAGCTCCGATTGCATCTAAGATGATGCTAAGCAAAGCGGGCAAATTAGTGAGCGTAAATGATTTTCCTTACAATGTGTTTTCAGCGTGAGAGCATCCACAGAGAAAAAAACATGTCACTTTTTAAATCACACTTTTAGAGAATTACTACTTAATGGCTTTAACTCTGCAGGAAATGGAAGCGCCGCCCAGAGATGTTTGCAGCGTCTGCTTGACTGCAGCTCTCCGGTTGTTTTTTTTACTTTGACCCCCACCACTTACATTAAGGAGACAGTACACTGTAACACATGGCGCTGATTTTTACTTCTATGACCTTGTAAGTTAAGCCCTGGTTTATGAATATAAACAAATCTGTTCCAAAATCAGCAACAGCAGGCAATGTTTTTTGACTGTGGTAGCGACAGTACCGTTGGAACAAGAGCCTATGAGATCACAAATTCAGTTTTTGGTTTATTGCAAGTAGAGAGATGAAACTATTACTTATGCCACAAAAGATCTGGCATAAGTAATAGTTTCATCACGACTTTACAGTACATTTGCGTTTCTATTAAATTGCCTTGGACACTGACTTGTGCGTGGGATTTGGAGGAGAACATTGTGAAGAATAAAGAGTAATAATTCAGCGAATATGCGAGAGGTCATCAGATAACCTAACTATCGTACTCATTCATTTATTCAATCGCTGTTATATTTGTGTCCTTAACAAACTAAAGTGGTGATGCTGCATGTGCTTAAAGCACGCCATTAAAATGCTATTCATTATCTCCAGTTACGTTTTCCACTGCACTCTGGCTTCTGTGCTGCTGTGGGGAGGATATTTTCTCTCTGTTCCATATTTGAATAATGAATCCATCACTTGGCGGCCCCAGCTCTGATCACTATTCATGATGTAGACACAGATTCTCCCCCGGGTCCTGTATTTGGACTCGGATTCAAATCCCCGTGGGCATGTTGAATTCACTGTCACTTCCAGTCCCCTCCCACCCTTTCACTGACTGGCACATTACTCCGCTTGTCTGCATGCTTCTCCTGTCTTAAACTTTGGCTTTTTTTGGCAGGTACCACTCGGCAGCCCAGAGAAGGGGAGGTTCCCGGGGTGGACTACAATTTCATCAGTGTGGCGGAGTTCCGTGATCTGGACGAAGGTGGGCTGCTGCTGGAGAGTGGAACCTATGACGGTACGCTGGCAAACACAATGCAATGTACACGACACTGTACATGAACTGTATAAATAGTTTACTCTAATACAGAAAAAAAATTATAATTTGAAAGCTTGGGTTCGTATGAATTACTGATACAGAAAAACCTTGATAATGCTCCCAATATTGCACATGTGGATATCAAACCACACCATGAAGTGAAATACATCAGATGTCGATACTGAAAGTTTGAAATTGAGGTTTGGTCACATTCAAATCTGTTCTTTTTTAATGAGGATATATATTGAATGATTAAAAATATTACTTGTTAGCTAGTGTTTGACTTTTATTTAAGTAGTTTTAAAGCTCAGAGCCGTGACACACTAAGCCAACTGACTACCGTTCACCGACGTCAGGCTGTTGGTGAACATCCGTGACCCTTTTTTCGCGGTGGGTCCTGCGCCGTTGCCACTAGTTGGACATCCGTCGGCAGTTTTACAGCTGATTCAGTATGTGGAACTGGTGGCGGAGTGCGTCGTTGATAGAAGTCGTTCCGATTGACGGTGCACGAGGAGACGGCAAACGACTTAGTGAGGAGGGCACACGGTGAAGACTCTTCTCATTTACATCTTCGTCACATCAGAACATACAAAAACACAAAAATGTTCACAACATTATCATCAAAAAGGAATAGGCCGGTACACCAATTGATCAGCATAATAGACACCAGATCTGTGACAGTTTATGTCTCTTCCTAGCCTCCCAGCTAATGGTATGCTGGTATGAATAAGTATTTCCTCTCACCCAGGCGTAGAGCGTATGTACCAGCTGGCCTTGGCTATAGTCTTCGTGGTGTGTTCAAGGGCAACTTTTTGGTCCAGACTCAGCTGGCATGAGGCGATGTCAGAGTCGTCCTTTGTTGCCAGTAGTTCTTTAACGCTGTGTCCATACCCTTAACCCTGCAGTCCTTCAGATGTGATGCATTGCTGCCTAAATTTTAAGACGAGTAAAGCTGGACATACAGTGGACCGACGGGTAACACGATTTGTGGACAGTTTGGACAACAGTTATCCTGCGTGAGCACAGTTACATGGAAACACATGATGAAATTCTGGTGACTGACAGCAAGTCATTCAGCGCTTTAGTGAGCAGAAGAGGTAGAAACGGGATCCAAAAGAAGAGTCTAGCCATGATATTATGAGAGGGAGGTTACTATGAGGTTGCTATATTACAATTTTTACAAATGAACATACGCAATAAACACTTAAATGCACACCGAACACGCTGAATAAGAAGAATCATTGTATTTACACACACCATGCATTCACATCCAGCATGCACACATTTGACCTATCAGGCCGAGCCCCTGCATACATGAATCATGCATGCACAGTCGGCAACCTTTGCCGCAGCATAAAGAAACACACCAGAGTTCGTGTGAACCGCACCAGGCAGGTGCAGCAAGGTGTGAAAGCATCCCTAGAGATGAGGAGGAATACAATTAGGCTTACTCAGGAAGGCCCAAGAGCAAAAATAAACCGCCCCCCAAAGAATGTAGAGTGACCAGAGTAAACAGACCATTGCTACAGCTCATCGTCCCAATCTATCCCAAGGCTGCTGGTTATTAGTTCTGTTGTAAATTTGCTGAGCTGTGCGCCATCAGGTCATCAGGTGAAATCAGCGTATTGCTCATGTCATCAACCTGTCATCGTAAATGTGATGGAGCCGAAGATAATATATCCCTGGATGGTTTTGTGTGAGAACAGGGCTTCACCCCGGTCACCTACACGCGGTGTCGGAAATGTGCTGGCTATCTAAAAGCTCTCTCTGTCCCACACCTAGCCCTGGGAGACGGGCCCTTCAACCCCCGAGCCGATGAACCAGTCATCATGGATGAATAATGGATCTGTTCTCCCCTTCCCTGCTTAATGTAACACAGCCACATGCGTATTATTGAGGATATAGATTCAGAAAGCGGCAGAAAGTTAGTTATTAACAGAAAACCTTCTGACCACCCAAATAAACAGTTTGATAAAATTCCCACACACTAGGCCTGTAGACAGACAGGCAGACATACTTGAATGCACAGAGATGTTTACCCGGTGGTGACTGATCTTCCCATGGTCAGTTTGTCAATTGACTTCAGTTCTGTGTCTTGACTGGCAACAGCCTGCTCACTGTAGATTGTAAAATTAACTCCAACTGTTTTAAACTTGTATTTTATTAGATAATGAATATAGACACTTTTTCTCACTTTTTCATGATAGACAAACCTAAACTAATCTAAACTAAATTTTTCATGTCAAAGGTTGAAGGCAAACCACACATTCCAACCTGCGTTTTCATTGCAGTTAATCATTATTCATCCGTCTCCCTCTCTCTCCCTCCTGGGTAGTTTACGTATACGTGGCTGACTGAATGGAAACTTCGACCTGGGCGGCCCATGTTCGCTGCTGTGACTAATCCGCCAGTCCTGCGAGCAACAGGGTCTTGATATAGCCACGGTTAATCTGTAACCAAGAGTGACACTCACTCCCCGCTGCTCTGCTGAAGCCAATATCTGAGACAATGACTGGCCGTCATATCGCCACGCACGATAATAGAAAGTTATTTCAGGAGGCCAGTATTATAAAAAAAAAAATACTTAACCATGCAGAAAAGTGGAAAATTGTGTGTGTTTATGCGATCAGTCCTCCACATTAATCCATTAGATTTTCAACAGTCTGCATTCTCTGGGAAGTCTTAGCAGAAAAGTTGACTCAGCTGTCAGTGAAGCGGGCAATGGAGTCGAAACCACACAAAAGCGGCATAGATTAGTTTGCCAATTTTTGTTTTACAGAATGGTGATTGCGTTGAAAAGAATTTGTGCGCATGAGAGTGTGTGTGTGCACACGAATCAGGGCGTATCCAATTTACTACCCCTCAGCGCGCGTGGCACGGAGAAGCCAGTGGTATGAATGATTCATGGCAGGGACGGGGAGCTGAAATTGGAAAGCAGGAGTCATGGAAAGCAGGTGTTGAAACCTGCAGCAGTAGGCATGGTACACAGGTTAATTTCATTGGGTTTCACCTACAAATACAACACTGTGTTGACAGCGGTGTCTCATTATTTATGACTTCCGTGTGCCATAGAAACTCATTATTCTGTGCATAATGACAAGAAAGAGCAGATTAGGCTTATAATCATGCGGCGGCGTATATGGAAGTGTATATTGGATGATTGCAAGTGACAAGGCTGTCACGGGAGACAGATCCTCGATTACATGTTAGAAGCTTAAGGTAGAATCATGGGTCAGTGTAAAAACGGTTTTGCTGGATGCAGTGGAAATATAAAACGGTCCAGAACGACACACCGCGGACACATAAAAGACAAAGAGAAGGGCAGAAAAGGGCATGATTTACGGGCAATATACCACGAGGGTACTTTAACTTTAGCCGTCAGTTAGGCTCTGTAGTTGTAGGCCCGCTGGGGGACGGTTCGACAGGAGCTGAAAACTGTGAAATCCATTTGTTTGTGCAATACAAAACCCATTCCCCTTGACCATCACAGGCTCTACTGGAAAAGAGATGACCATTTACTGTCCCCTTGTTTTGCCACATTGCCTACAACCATTTTATAATAGGGTCTTTCTTGGTATTACGGGCTTTGTGAAGTTCTGAGGCGAAACTGCATCGCTGAGGATTAGATAAAAACTGGGCAACAGGCCAGAAGTCACAGAAGAAGGAGGGTGCAAAGGTGCTGTGCCGGCAACAGCTGCCCACTCCTAGGAATTAGCGAAACCGAAAAGATTAAGAAGTACCTCAGAGTACACAGCTGATAGAATTCGACTTGGATTAGTGATGCTACCACACACACACACTCAAATAACTTGAGAGAAACAAACAAGATGGGAGAAAAGATGGAAGAATAAAAAAGATGGGAGTTCCTATTGAGAGCAGCTCAATAAAAAACTAAGATTGGAAGTTAAAAAAAAGAACTTATTATAAAATGTATTTTGGGTGTGACAACACAGCTTGAGTAGGTGCACGTAAACTGGAAAGGAAGGTAATTTATGGGAAGCAGGTCGACAGTGGATTGCTAAGCCGTACAACACGCGCACAAGAACAGAGAGCAGAGGAATGCAAGGTTGACAAGGCAGGCTTGTGGAGTGTGGGCATCCATGCCAAGCAGGGCCTGAGCCCTGTGCCAGGCCTGGAGCACAAGGTTGGCTTCAACTGCCTGAGGCACTGGCTGCCAGTGCTGCAGCCTGGGCAGACTGGGCACTACCCAGGAGGGTGGAAGCCCATCCTCACTGATTAATGAGGGTCTGTGACTGTGGCTGGCGGCTTCCAAAATGGCAGAGGGATAAACGCGGTGCGGGCGGAGGAGGCGGGGAGTATGAACCCTCGAGAGGCTTTCTCAAAACTTCCAAAGCACAAGGGATGTCTCCAATTACTTCTTTGTCTTGGAAAACATCACCGCAAGACCATTTGCTGGAGTTTCTCATCGCTAAACGACAAAAATGTCATAACCTTTTGGTCTCTAGTACCACATCTGATAATGAGAGCTTCCTGGAGGATAAGGAGATTTAGAGAATCTCACTGCCAGTATCACTCTGGTCACAGTTGTAATCACATTTTATTCAGATTCTCACAACTTGGAGATGAGATATGCTGGCAGCTGCAGACTAAAACAGATGGCATGACATCTACACTCACCCACACAGTGTATACACATTCTTTCCCACCAGTAAACACACAAGGCCCTGGTAGAGTGTATTTCAGTCAGGGGTCTCTCTGGTTTACAGCAGCCTTCTAACAGGAAGCTGTCTTTCTTCGACATCGGACTACTACTTACTGGCAGCGACGCTCCACGTGTAGCACGAGCGAATGGCTGTGTAATTCACTGACAGCGACAAACAAGCACAGACTGCTAACATGAAAATGACTCCACGCTGTCCACCCATCACTCGCCCTACAAGAGCTTTAATGTAATAGCTTATTAGTCTCCGCTGCTTGTGTCTCTAACACAGCCCGCTGCTTGTCATTTTCGCCGTGTGACAAAAGCAAAGCAGGACTGCAGTTACCTAAATTACCTGTTGATGACCAATAATTTTTCGGAGTGATGAATTATAATGTTTTTATGCTGTGTCATTAAGGAGAAAGAAATCCTCCAAGGGGTTAAACCTGGCAACCAAACTGAAATATATAACAAGCTCTTCAGTAGTTTTATTCTTCTACTCATACTGCTCTCCATCATGGACCAGCCTTCACATCCACTTCACCAGACTGTAGAGGGGCAGCGGAGCTCATTCTCCAGCAGACTCATCCAGCTCTGCTCCCGCAGTGAACTCTGTGGGACTTCATTCAGACCGTTCTCAGTCCAGCTATACACCGACTCACCTTTCTGTAGCAGATAACTCATTTTATTCATAAGAATAAGAATAAGAAAACCTTTATTTGTCCCACAATGGGGAAATTGCAGTTTGCAACAGCATGCAGAAATGACAGAGATAGAAACGATAATAGATATACTGCACAGACTGGTGTTATTACACCATAAGGTGTAATAATATTGCACATATTAGGAGTGCTCGTTGTGGAGCCTAACAGCAGCAGGAAGGAAAGACCCTCTTCATCTTTCCTTCACACATCGAGGGTGAAGCAGTCTGTCACTGAAGCTGCTCCTCAGTCCTGCCAGGTCACCATGCAGGGGGTGGGACTCATCGTCCAGCATGGAGGACAGTTTAGCCAGAACTCTCCTGTCACCCACCACCCTCACTGAGTCCAAGGGGCAGCCCAGGACAGAGCTGGACTTCCTGATGATCTTATCCAGCTTCTTCCTCTGCCTCTCTGTGATGCCACTGTTCCAGCAGACCACTCCGTACAGGATGGCTGATGCCACTACAGAGTCAGAGAAGGTCTTCAGGAGTGCCCCTTTCACTCCAAAAGACCTCAGTAGATTGTTATTTTATTTTTTTATGTGCAACTGAAACACTGTGACCAAGCAATTTCCCTTGTGGATCAATAAAGTATCTAAGTCTAACTCCTCTCAGTGTACATCTCGTAGGGTGTGGTGTTGATATTCTCATGTAGCCGATCTGAGTGGGCGAGCTACAGTAAATTCCCCGGTCAGAAATTTGATCCAACATTAGGGAACAGCTTGTTGGAAGAACTTATCCTTCCCAGTCAGGAAGTTTTCTTTCTGTTGTTTTTGCTCGGTTTCTAACTTTTTGTCACATTTGTGTTCGAACACAACATGTTGATTGGTTGCGCTGGCGCCCATATCTTCAGGTGTCTTATTTTTGTCATGCACGCATGGTCATGGGGAGCTGTTAGCATGGTGGCTCCCAGGACTGGACAGTCCATTCATCTCGGGCTGTAATTAAGGTGGAAGATTTGAGGTGGTTAGTCTGACATTATCAGGGGTTGCCGAGGGGTGACCAGACCCCATTCAAATTAGGTCTAATTTCCCAGTATTAGCCCTGGCATCTAGATAGGAAAGGTCTTTGTCTTGATAATGAGACATTAGACATTTGTTAATGAGGCAGAAATATGTCAGGACCACGGAGAGGTTAAATCAGGATTTTCTCTCTCTTGTTCTCAGGAAGAGAAGATATAATTCATTATTAGAGACAGTATATTGAATGTATCCATGTTGTTACCACTCGCTGATAATGCAAACTGTTGGGTATTTATACTAACCAGTGTGAATGTTCGTTTATATGTAAATAGTTGCCGATCGCTGTTAGGTAACAGTTTTTGTGTTAATGTCGGTCACAGGACACAGACACAACTCATTAACAGATCCTTGGTGGTCTAACTTAACCATCGTATTGTCAAACTTGACCCATCTGGAATGTTTCTGTATCACTGCCCATAGAGTCTGCAAAGAAGTGTCTAACAAATAGTGTTTAGTTGAAAAGAATTTGGCTAAAAATGTGTCACACAGAATTAGGTGAGGCATTTTATTTTAGGCTTTTTAACTAGTCTTATAAATAGACATGGTGGACGGGAACAGAGAGACAGCATGTCCCTTGCTAGCAAAAGTGCTTTGTTTAGATTTCTTCTCTTATTTCACTGACAGTGGTCACCCCAGTCCAAAAGCTTGAAACAGGATGATGTGCAAGGCACAGTGTGAGGACAGGAGTGTTGCCATTCATTTTTAGCACAAGTAGCCACAACTTCACTGTGTCCCTGTCCCTTCAGTAGAGTCTGTGAAAGCGTCACCAGGTGTTGCAAGACATTGTGTTGTCACAGTCTGAAAATGTGCCAACAGAACACATATATATATATTTTATATTGTCTAGATAAAAATTACACTCAGTCCTCCAACTTTGTAACATGACTCCACTCTTCTCCAAATATCTGTTGTCTTTCAGCAAATAGGCACCTCCCACAAGATTTCACAGAAAGGATTGTCCTACAGCGAGACTTCTGTTGTACATAAGATGCACATCTACACCGATCAGGCATAACATTATGACTGTTGTTAGTGGGGGCCTTTGGGTCCTATGGGTTGAGGGGAGGGGCCTCTGTGGATCTTCCCACAGATGCTTGATCAGTTTGGGATCTAGTGAATATGGAGGCCAGAACAACACCTTGCTCTGTTCTTTATGTTTTTTTTTAGTTGTTCCTAAACCGTTTTTATGTGTGTGTCTGTGTCAGGCTGCATCCTGCTGGGGATGGCTGCTGCCATCAAGGAGTGTTGTTGCTATGGGGTGGGGGTGCCTGGTCTGGTCTAGGTGGGTGGTACATGTCTAAGTAACATCCACATGAATGCCAGGTCCAGAAGTTTCCCAGCAGAACATTGGATTGTCAAGATGGTCAATGTTATTTACTTCTCCTGTCAGTGGTCATAATACTGTGGCTGATGGATCTGTATAGATCCTTTACACATCATCAGCCCATTATAATGATAATCTGAGGCCATCAGTGTCAAAACATGCAGTCCCAGTGCTTGATATTTGGCAGCCGTGTCGTAGTTTACCGGGTATACTGTACCACTCTTGCTCAAAAGTGCACCAATTGCAAAGATTTTTATCCCCATCAATCATAAAAAAATAGAGTTATCCTTTAACCCTAGACTGCCTCGGCTGTATGTCAGTCTCAGTTTTTCTTCTTTCCTTTTGTGTCTTCTCTCCAAAGTCCGCTGCCTAACAAATAAGGCATAGACTGCACAGAAATGATCAGTGCACTCTGCACCTCATCGTGTGCAAATTCGACCATAACATTCAAACTTCATGAAAAGGCTTCATCGTTTCACTGCTATAATTTAGTGGTTGTGCCTGTTCTGTGTTAATTGTCATCTAATCTCTTATTCTTTTGTCTTTATATATTTATTATTCACCCATTTGAATCACAAAGGTCCACCTGTTTGATCCAGCCCATCGCTGTTGCCCGTGTTGTTTTACTATCAATTTATTGCAGGAGCCGGCTGAAATCTTTGATATGATAAACAAAACAAAACAAAAAAGCCCAGGCAGTTTCCACATCAAAAGAAAGACATGACAATTTGTCACATTCGAATATTAATAGGATTAAGAATTTAAATATGACTGAATATGACTGTAGATGATTAGTAAACACTGTATTACAATAGGATTATACATTGCACTAAAGAGAATAATAGAACTGATGCCTCTGTATTCTACCCCCTTAGTCACAGGATATAAATGCTAAATTAAAAGGGTGCCTTGTTGAGATAACTTAAATAAGTAATACTAAATGAGTTGCCCCATGAGACTGAGACAAACAGCTGGTTAATGAATTTGGCCAAAAGACCCGACTCCTTTAAAAACGCATCACTTTTAATTCTAAAGCTAAACACGCCCGGCCTCTCATCATTCGAGTGCTTTAATGGGTTGTATGGTTCTGCGCCTGTGTGCCGGACAAAGCTATAAATCTCAACAAAGGCTGCTTTTCATATTGCGGCTCATTAGCGCAGTATAATTACTGCGCGATCCATCTGACTGCACTTCCTTATTGTGGCCACAGCCTCCCAGTTTCTGGCTAATGGGTACTTACAGGGGGCTACGTGTACCTTTTGTGCGAGCTTCAGGAACTGTGTTGTGAACAGAGCAAATTACCACTTCCAATTTAACTCCCTCAATTTGCATTCCGTCATTAGGCTTCCGATTAATTACAAACCTAGGAAAGGGCTTAATGGCTCCGATATTAATACTTCATAACGTAAAACACGGGTGCACGTAATTGCCTTAATCAATTATAATGTATTGTTTAACGTGGCTCTTCGGTGAATTGCGCTTTTTAGTTGATGCGTTGATTGTTTATTTAGCGTATCATAATTATAGCTGATAAAAATAGCATTCAGCTGTAGAGTCTTGACATGTCATCATGGTTACTTCCACTCTTGCAGGCACTGTAAATTTGTATTTCAACGTGAGGCACATCCATCTGCATCTCATCATGTTTGTCTTACTTTAAATATGGCAAACACTAATTTACCATTGGTTGCATTTAAACAAGATCTCTTTCAGTGCCGCTTCTCTTGTTTTTTTTTTTTCTTTCTTCGTCTTCCTCCCATTAGATTCCTTTGTCACACTATCCGTCCACTCCCCGGTGTGCCGTTTAACCGTTACAATGCAATGTTCAGCTACTCAGACGCTGCTCAGTCTTTACCACGCTGCCATCCCACACAAACAGCGCAGGAGGACAGCCGCCGAATCAATATTTGCGGCGTACCGTCACAAATATTTCCCCTCTTTTCCTGCCTTTAACTTGTCATTTTCCTGTACGGGCAGAGAAGCTAGCAAGTGGTAAAGTGGGTCACCCCTCTCCTATAGTTGAGAAAACACACGCACTCGCTCTGCGGAGTAAGACTGTTTGCTGCCGGAGGCACCGACATGACAGCAAAGGCAAGCTGATGGACTTAAAGGGCCAATCAAGGGGCCCGAGAAGCAACCTTGGCGTAAATGCTGTCTTCACAGTTCCCTGGAAGCGAAGCAGAAAATTGATCCAGGATTTTGGCTTTGGTCTAGGAGTTGGGACTACTGCAGTAATGAATCATAGTACTAGTACGTTTTATAGTAGTAAAACAGGGAAATTAGGGAAACCTTTATGCCTCACAGTTGGCTTTTTTTTACGAACAAGTTCCTATTTGATGGGTCTGATCAGGCGTGGTACTACGAGACTGCGATGACAGTGATATTGGCATCCACTTGGAAGACTAAATTCCACTTTCCCCTAACCAGGAAGTGGTTAGAAAATCGGAGAGTTACAACAGCGAAACCTTGGCCTTACTTTGTTCCGATGAGCTCTGCCAGAAACAATTTGAAGCAAACAAGCAGACGTCCTCGTGCCTTTAAAGAAATATAAACAGCTTCTGCAGATCAGGTGATCTGGTTTCTTCTTGATCTGTCGTCAACACAGTGGTTCTGTGTGTAGCCCTCTTTTCCCATTCTGCGGCGCAGTGCAAAGCCAAATGTGGACCTGTAATTCTTTCCCACCATATTTAACATTTTTGACTCTGTCTGTGTGAGCTGCGGTGTTGCTGTTCTCACGCGGGTGAAATGCAAATAAGGATCTTCAAAGAAACGTTGGAAGTCCTCAGTCTATTCTTAGGGTTCAGGTTAGGGCCGATTATGGCTTAGCTGAGTGTAACGGTCGTGCTTACTGCCTCCCTCTCTTCGTTCCAGGCAACTACTATGGCACCCCCAAGCCCCCTGCAGAGCCAAGCCCCGTACAGCCGGACCTGGTGGACCAGGTTCTGTTTGATGAAGAATTTGACACGGAGGTCCAGCGAAAACGCACAACCTCAGTCAGCAAGATGGATAGAAAGGACAGCGCTGCACCAGAGGAGGAAGAGGAAGAGGAGAGGCCTCCTATGGTCAATGGTCTGGCAGGTGAGAGACACCACTTACTCCACCATATTACAGCTCTTTACTGCTTCTCTCCACATTTCAATCACAGCTCTTTGATTTGGTTTTGGGTAATGTATTGTATTGCTCTCCGACAGCAGGACAGTATTTTTTTCTTTCCTTTCCTTATCATTCTCCTCTCCAAATAAACAGCATCAGATTCGCTGCAAGGTCAGCACAAAATCACAGCCCTGCAAAGTCAAGATGGAGCCAAAGTGTGTCTGAGATCAATAGAAGCGATCCTTCGGTTAGAAAGATAGACGCTGTCCTCGTTTGATTCCCACACAAGCCACAACAGCTAACAGAGGACGGTCTTCCTTTTGAAAGTAGTTACATAACTTCAAACTGAAGTGTCGCTGTGAAACTCTACATGGTCCAAACCAAAATAGTGTTATGGCTTCACTGAATTATACTGCACATTTAACATGCTCATAAAAATATAATCAAACATAAATCTGGAAGACACGTACACTAATTCAACATTACTGCTTTAATCCACCGGAGCGACGGAAAGGATCTTTACCGTCTGAGTGTTGATTACTTTAAACACGACAGAGAAGAAATTAAAAAACAACAAAAAAACAAAACTAAGACCAGTGAGCGTGCAGAATTATTTTCACATTTATATGCAAGAGAGAAAATCATTCTCTGAGACACATTATCTCCGGAGCCAACAGTGAAAACACACTCACTGCAGACAGATGCCAGTCCTTCTGGAGCTCATGTCTCGTTGCAAATTCAGTTTATTATACTTCTGTCAGGTCTGGAACATTGAAGTATTGAGAACGTCCACTGAAAGGAGCAGCGGCAGACATATTACTAAGCCTCGGAGGTAGTTTAATAATGTTTGTGCATCATTGTGAACGTCCGTTTAGCTTTCTTGTCTATTTATGCAGCCTGCGCTCCCACATTTGGAAAAGTCTACTTTATTTCTGTCCTCCAGGGCTGAAAGCTGCCGCAACCTGAAGCAAGTGTGTGTGTGCGCAGTCATTTACGAGCGCAGAAACCGCTCCGTGATTCCGTTATGAAAGGCCCCAGTTACAGCACAAAGGAGCTCTTGACTTCTTCCAGTTGACAGCTGTCACTTTCTATCCCTGCCATTCAATTACCCCGGCCAAACATAGTGAGCATTTAAAGCCCCGGTGAAGCTAGGGTCATGCACAGGTCGATGAAAACCTGCAGATAGGAGCCTCGCACACAGACAGGCGCACACACATCAAGATTAGGCAGATAAGCCCGCCCACACAAGCAGCGGTGTGATACTAATAGAGTTGTGATGTGGCGCTCATGTCTGGGCTGAAGCGTTGGTCATATCTGCCCCTGCCTGGGAGGCAGTTCCCAGTACATCGCCGCTGACATGCAAATCCTATGGCAAGTGCTGCACTTCCGCCCTCCTTCTGTGTACTCTCTCTGTCTCTCTCTCTTTCTCTCTTCCCCTTTCTGTCCTGTGGATGTAACCGTCCACCCAGTGTACGGTGGAAGAGCAGCTCGAGCAGCAGCAGCGGCGGCAGCAGCAGCAGCAGCGGGACGAAATGCAAGGAGCCCAGAGGAGCTCCAATGGCGCCACTATCTCACGTCCTGTCTCCTTCTCCTTCTATCATCTCCCATGTCCCTACACCCAACCCATTCCTATTTCTGTCTCCATGCCCATGTCCTTCTCTCCATGCCGGGCCTCAGAGCACAAAGACAAAGCAGAGTGGAGGAAGACGGTGCCAAGCTACAACCAGTCAGCCGCGGCCATGGACTTGCGCATATGGAACACACAGGATGAAAGTCAGGAGCCTTTGCCTAAAAACTGGGAGATGGCCTACACAGAAACCGGCATGGTCTATTTCATAGAGTAAGTAGCCTTCCTACTGCTACTTGCCTTCCTTGTTTTTGTCCTCTTACACTCCCATTACATCAGCATTGTGCTAATCCCATGTCCTGCACTCCCTGTTTCTCCTCCTTCTCATAAGCCAAATGTGTGGAGAGTTCTGGCAATGACTTCTCTCTGCTCCCCACCCCGCGCATTCCTCTGTACTGTATCAAGCCAGGTGCCTGACATGGAAGCAGTCTGTAGGCTCAGCAATGGCAGCTGTGTTGTTCTCAATTAAGTTTTGCCTTTTATTTCCCCTGTGTTTGACGGCGGGTTTGTTGGCTGGTGCTAAAAGCAGCGGGCCCGATTGTTTACCTGGCCCCTTAGTGTGGCATGTAGTCAATGCTGCCGTCGAGAGAGCCGGGGCTGTGCTGCTCGCTGCTAAATCAATAGCTCATTCTGCCAGTGAGAGAAACAACAGGCTAAATGGAGCACGCCACCCCTGACCTGCTCCCACAGTTCTGCTCTTTATGATCTCTGCGACTGCTTAGAATTTTCTTTCTGCCGTGCTCTATTTTTTGCTGCTTTTTTTTGCTTTATTCAGATTTAAACAAATATTTTAAAAGCTTCTAGTTCCCAGTTGATTAAGTGTGAGTCACAATCCTGTTTTTTGGGAGCCCTATTCTGTTTGCTAGAGTAAAGTACCTCATAGGTAAAGGGACTTCCTTGAGCTCCCAGTGCTAATTGCTGTCCTTTCATTATATCTTATATCTAATGAACTAAATTCCAATCTTCTTGTTGCATTTCAGTCACAACAGTAAGACCACCACCTGGCTGGACCCCCGTCTTGCCAAGAAAGCCAAGCCTCCTGAGAAATGCGAAGAAGGAGGTGAGGCCATGTCTGCACGTCGCACTGGAAGCCATAGGGCTTTAGCACCACCCATACACTCTCTGCTCTACATACACACTTTTCCCAGCTCCTCGCTGCATACAACAGCGTGCTCATGAGCTGCGTCCCCGCTTCTCTGAAGGAGGCGGTGGCCAACAGACGGAGACTGAACAGCTGATCGGTCGCGGTCACAGTCGTGCCGGTGACACAGTACAAACCTCCCGTCTCCAGTCTGCCCCTCTCCTCCTAATGGCATCGCGGACGCACGCGGAGAGCTCATCAGTGCAGTATCTCTCAAAAGGCAATTTCCTATGGCCCCTCTTGCGTAAAGATCTCCTCTGCGCTGTGTGTGTTTGTCACACAGGAGCAGAAGCTCGAGATGTTGCGCGCACACACAGACACACACACTGCTGGAAAGAAAGGTTGTTATTTTACAACTCCTCCCTCCCTCCTCCAAGTATGCATCAAGCCCTAAACACATAGTGACAAATAAAAGCAGGCCTCTTGTTCTTTGGGTGTACGCTAAGGACGCGGCAAGGCTGACAGTCAAGACACCACGCCTCATTGCACGTGTCCGATTGTCCATGTAGTGCCTCAACAGTATCATAAGTGATTTGTGTTTTCCCTTTCCTTGTCTGTTCTCCCCCCAGAGTTGCCCTACGGCTGGGAGAAGATTGAGGACCCTCAGTACGGCACCTACTATGTAGAGTGAGTAAACTTTTCCATGTACCTGTAGATACCCAGAGGGCTACAGCAAGGGACTGTGGGAGATAAAAAAGTTTGCTGCAAGCTCACATTCAGTCCTTTTGTCTCTCTGCTGAAGATCAAAATGCTCCACCATGGATTCACTGTATACTTTTGTGACAAAGAAGCATTCTTTGATAATATATTCCCTTTGTCTGCCGCTTATTACTGAATTCCAAAGGTTTAGACGTATTAAATGTGGTGTGAGCATGATACATTACGCTATTATCCCAACATTCGTTTCCCACAGTCCTGCACGATTCAAATACGTGAGCACCAACAACACTTGTGAGTTACAGTGAAGACGGCAGACAATGACGGCTTAGGGGTCCCCGCGAGGGAAACGAGAGCGAGTTTCCATTCTGATCAAGAGTGTAAACAAGAGCACAATGTTTCATTTTCGGCCCATTACTGCGGACAAAGAGGGAGAGACCCGCAGGCGCGGGGGGGGGAATCAACGCGCCTGTTTATGCAAGAGGGTCATCGAGAGGCTGCCTCTCTTCTGTCTCTGTCTTTTTGTCTGGCAAATTTTTTGTTGTGAATGAACGAGCAAATGCGACGGCATGGCACAAAGTCTCATTATTTCCACAAAACACGAGGTGTGGCAAGCGAGGAGCGAGAAAGCGAGACAGAGCGAAAGAGGAAATGAAAGAATGGAAATGAAAGAAAGGAGAATGTTTATCTCTTCAGACTTAATGGGGAGGGTATCTCTGTGGATGAGTCATACGCAGCGAGAGTTCACGCACACACACACACACGCGTGTGTCTATACCATCAGTGTCTCAGCATGGGGCTGATTCACTGTGCGGCATCAATGCATTTTGTCTTCCCAAGGTGCTGTCATGACCGGGATTTACAACCGTTAAAGCTCATTATGCAGATGAGCTACCTCTCTCCATTACCATCTAACCGTGGAGGGACTTTGAGAAGCAGGAAATGTTTTCAGCACACAGGTGTGACTGCGAGTCATTAATTGTTTTAAGATTGAGTTTGGTGTTTAGTCCCCGAAGTACAGTTGCTCATGCTGCGTCAGATTGGCTATTTATTTTAAAAAAATGTTTGGGGAAAAGGCGTGTAATGTGAAACGGTGCACATTGCTATTTACATCACTTAGCTGAGATGAGTTTCTTTATCCTGGGATAACAATGCATTGAGCTGATGCTTACCCCGTCTTGACACTGTACACCATCTGAATGACAAACGTAAGATTTGAAAATGTAAGCTAATGCCCAAGTCTCAAAAACTGCAATCCCCGTAAACTTTACATAACCAAGTGTGACAGGTGGGTGCCCTCAGAGGTTGCTAGCTGTCTGCTTAGGCGTCACTTGCCCACCTCAGCTCCATTCACCAGGCCAATTTTTGAATTAGCCAAGAGTTAGACGTAGTCAGGCACTGACTGCCGGTGCCACCCACGCTGAGCTTTCCGCTAAACCGCTCCTCTGGAATCCCATGTGTGACGTCACTTCTTTACTTACAGTAAAATGGAACCGGCGCATCAAAGATTGCTACTCATTCTTCCTCTCCTAATGCTAAGGCATGTCAATTCTTTCTTCTTCTTTTTTTTTTTTCCATCTCTGGGGTTTTTACATGCTCCCAATCCATCTATATGTGTAACACTTCTTAATGACAGGTTTGGGTTTGTGGGTCGCATAATCAGAACAGCTTACATGAAGTAAGGCATGCCATCTACCCACCAGTGGTTATGTCACACACAGCCCTCGTAGTCAAATCACAGGTTTGCATGACAGGCAAAGAACAGGATCAAGAGTGTGGACACGCTGTGCTCAGTGAGGGCAAATGGTGAAACTACAGATGAATTAAAAAAACCCGAAACGTCAACTCACATAAGGAAATCAGTAAAAAACTATGTTAACAGAAATGCAAATGTGGAAATATATTCAAGCTCTGTGTACGCCTGACCAGCCACAACATTAAAACCACTGAAAGGAGGAGTAAATGCTGGTAAATTCTGCTGGGAAACTTTTGGACCTGGCATTCATGTGGATGTTACTTAGACATGTAGCACCCACCTAGACCAGACCAGGCACCCCACCCCATAGCAATGACACTCCTTGATGGCAGCAGTCATCCCCAGCAGGATGTTGACCTGGCTTCCAAATTCACTAGAGTCCAAACTTCTCAAGTATCTGTGGGGTGCACTGGAACAAGCCTGATCCACAGAGGCCCCTCCCCCTAACCCATAGGACCCAAAGGCCCACACTAACAACATTCTGTTCCCAGACACAACAGGACACCCTCAGAAGGCCCATGTCCAATCTCTGATGAGTCACAACTGATTTGGAGGAACAAGGGAGACCTACACAATATTAGGCAGGTGGTTTTAATGTTGTGACTGATTGGTGTAACTTCCTGTTCTACTGTTTACAGTTTTTGGTCACGTATTGTTGTTATCTTCCCCATGTAGCCACATCAACCAGAAGACCCAGTTTGAGAATCCAGTGCTGGAAGCTAAGAGGAAGCTGAGTGTGGACGCGCCCATCGCAGTACCACCGCCTGCAGCCACACCTTCAGGTAAGCAGCAAACATCCCCTATGTTACTCACAGTGAGAATTTTCACTGCAGTGAGATCAGTCCTGGTGATGTGATTTTTTTTTTCATCTCCTTGTTGAGATATGAAAAATGTTTTTAAAGAAAAGTAAGAATTAATTGCCGGGATGATAGACAGTCTTAAGTCAGTTCTGCTGTATTCACATTTAATGTCATGGTTTCGAATGAGGGCTTGGTAGGTTCTATCTGGCTCGTCAGCAGGGAAGCAGACAGGAAAGGGGATCATTTGCTCTAAATTGCATCCTGGAATTGAAGAGAGAGCGAGTGAGCATAAAGTGACACATGATTAATGCCTCTTTTCAGACTCTGACAGTCGTCTGAGATGATCCTTAAAGAGAAAAACTCAAACTCATGTTTTTATATTATTTTCTCTGATTTTTACGCCACTGTAGCTTGCAGCATGACTCCGGGGATGCTGTTGTTGAACGGGTTGGTTGGTTTGGCTGAAATATCTCAACAACTATTGGAGATAGGGTACATTCTTTAGGGATTTATAGTCCCTAAAGAATGTACCCTGCTGACATTTGTGATACCTGGATATATAGCCACCATGAGGTGGCTATATGTTTGACAGTTATTGGATTGGATTTTCATGTCTTCTAATTGAAAAACGAAAAGCTCAGGCTGAAATTCATTGTTCTGCTTGGAAACTTTTGGACCTGGCATTCATGTGGATGTTACTTAGACATGTACCACCCACCTAGACCAGGCACCCCCACCCCATAGCAATAACACTCCATCCTCAGCAGGATGCAGCCTGAAACACACACACACGCACAGAAACAGTTTAGGAACAACTCAAAAAACATGAAAAACTGCACAAGGTGTTGACTTGGCCTCCAAATTCACTAGATCCCAAACTGATCAAGTATCTGTGGGATGATCCACAGAGGCCCCTCCCCTCAACCCATAGGACCCAAAGGCCCCCACTAACAACATTCTGTTACCAGACACCACAGGACACCCTCAGAAGGCCCATGTCCATTCTCTGACGGGTCACAACTGATTTGCAGGCACAAGGGAGACCTACACAATATTAGGAATGTTGTCATAATGTTATGTCTGATCAGTGTATATATCATATAAACATGAAACAATCAAGAGTACATAGTACTAGGTGATACTAAAATGCATTGGAGATTGATAATGGTTAAAAAGGATGAAAGGATGACCAGAGACATGCTCATAAAGTTACTGAGAGAGACGCAGTTAACGCTGCACAGGTGTACCACATGAATGCAGGATTGTGAGAGTTTAGGAGAGTGCAGAGTACAGAATGCTTGGTGCATCATGGCAAGTCCCACAGCAGCTTGGGTCTGTAGCAGCATAACTATGGGATGGTTGAAGGTCACCTGAGCCAGACCCAGCTATAAGATTTATCAAAAACACGAAGGTTTTATGCATAGCCTTAGAAGCAGAGAGGCCGTTTGCCTCCTGAACCCAAAGAGTGGAGCGATCTATAGGGGTAATATGGTACTATAAGATCTTTAAGGTAAGAATAAGCTAGGCCTTTAGCAGCCTTATATGTAGGGAGGAGGATTTTAAATTCTATTCTGGATTTAACAAGGAGCCAATGTAACGATGCGAAAACTGGAAAAAATATGATCTTACTTTCAGATTTCCGCCAATCAGAGGGAGGCTTTTTAGAGAGCTATTTGAAAACCCGAGGACAATGAATTACAGTGCTATAGTCTGGAAGTAACAAGTCAGTGACGCTTTTCAGCTTCAGTGTTCGTAGTGACGTTATTCCATCTTGATCCTACAGCCTCACAGAGTCACTAGCCTGGCTGTAGATATTAGAAATATATTATTAGAATATTAGAAATTATTCCATTACACAGAATTCATCAAGAACCAACATTGTGATTCTGGAATTAATAAAAAAAAAGAAAACTTTCAAGGATTCACATTTCATTGTATGTGATGTTTTTCCAAAATAGTCCAAAATGAACGGTGGCAGTCGGCCTGTAGTTAACTCATCAAGATTTGACACTGGTGTCTGTGTTCCCTCAGAAGATGCAGTTCAGGTGACAGTGTTGTTAAAGCGCAGGTTCCGGCTCTATAGTTTTAGCTTTTTGTTCAGTGAAGCAAGAAAACAAAAACTATGTGATGAACATTAGATGTGTTATCCAAATACTAGAGCGCTTTTTTTATTTATTTTTTTTATCATCTCCTTCACGCTGAGATGTCTGTCTGGAAGATGTTCTAACAGTTGACAGGCTGCTGATAAACAGCCCATAGCCTCTGAAGTAATGATATTCAATTTGAATAATGGAACAGCGCTTCACTGGGCGGCAGAATTCATTTTGACAAGTAGATATGAAATAGGGAGGGCTCCGTAGTCTCTTTGAAAAGGCTTTCGGCCCAGCCATTCACCATGGTTGAAAGATCTCTTTAAAACACAGGAAGGGAGTGAGGGAGGAGAGACAGAGAAGGAGGAAGAGGTGACCGCGGTCGAAAGTGACTTATGATCATAAATTGCTTTTCTACTGGGTCGTCTGTTTGTCATTTACCCCCTGCTGCCGGTGCTGCCGCTTGACTGGCCTAATCACCCTCTCCTCAGTGAATGTAAAGGTCTCAGAAGCAGAAGCCCCATGTTGTTGTAAAATGAGTAAGAATAACACACAAAGCATGAGCGCATTAGTATTCAAACTCGCCTCTGTATTTCAGACGCCCCTTGGACAGAACTGTCTGCCTCATTCTGTTGCATGCAGACCCCACCTCCCACAGCTGAGCCTCTCTGCAGTCTGCGGACGATACCGCCCGCGTGTGTGCGCGTGTGTGTGCGCCACCGCCTCCAGCTTCCACTGCCTCCCTCGCGCCCATTATGCACCTTCCCACCCTTGTTAATGAGAATTAATGGCCAGTGGTCTTGTGCAAGTGTGTGGACGTGCGTGAGGTGGCTCCTAAACACTGTTTTGACAAGGCTGAGCACAGGAGCAAAACACAGCACTGTGCTCAGCCATAATTACAGCGCTGACAATCCTGTCAGACGTTTCATATAATCACTTCACCCCTGAGAAAACAGAGTGTCCCTTTGTGGCCCACGGCTTAATCAAGACCATGTAAACATGGCTTTGGTGTGTAGCCCCTTCCCCATTACTTCCATGGGAATCATGTAAGAAGCCCTGTTGACACCCTCTTGTCATACTCTGTGACTGGTTTCATTCTGTCCAGCAACATACTTATTACACGTGGTCATACATCAAGTTTTCAATTTCTTTTTTTTTTTTTTGTACCTGCTTGTGCACATTTTTGTGCAACGTTCATTTACATTCTCGAACACATCTCCTGCACGTGTTCAGCTTCGATGCAGGAATGTCATGTTAATCACACTTGGCATAATCTTTATTTTTTTTCTTCAGAGCGGTCACGTTCATCTGCCAATTGCAATGCAATTATGCAAATGACAATCCCATGACACATTGAGAGTGGTGTAGGAGGCAGAGGAAGGGTGGTGGTGGGGGGGGGGCATCTATCTGTACTCTTCCTAATGAGATTGATGTCCCACCATCTATCAGTGTGGGAACTGCCAGCGCCCAGCACGGAGGGACCCGACACATAACTCCAAAACTCATAGGCTCACACCGCGGGGAATAGCGAGGATTTAGTTAGATATCCCTCTTTCTGTCACGGCTAACTCTATTTCTCTGTGTCTGTTTCTGTCTGATCACTCTTATCTTGCTCTGTTTCTTGCGTGCACTCACACACTGTCTAATATAATTTATTTTGTATCTTTTTTTACAAAGTTGCCCCATTCACACATCCTGTAGGTTCCACAAAGAAAATTTGCAATGAAAAGTTTACTTTGAAAATGTCAGGCGCGCTTCAGGATTGATTCATCACTGCAGTGAAAGGAATTGGTTGTTTGAGGTGAGACTGGGGCAAAATATAGACATTTTGCAATAACTGGATGTTTATTGGCTGTGCAAACAAGAGGTTTACACGATTTGTGCGCCTCTGTGTGTGTGTGTGTGTTTGTGTGCGCGCGCCTGTGTGTGTGTGATTTGTTTGAGTTTGCACTTAAATTGCAAGTTCTTACAGTGTTCATGTAATTACTAGCAGTGAGTGATGTGCTGTCAGACACGTTGTCACTGTGCGAATGTTGCTATGAAGGAGACAGATGGCAATTTATGAGACAGCTTCTCAGTTCTTCATATCCCAGGCTCATTTTCATTTGCACGTTTCTGCACCATATAAACAATCCCAGCGGTGAACTTTGAAGATGTGCTGCTCTTTCTGTATAGAAATAATGTCACTGTGACTTAATTTCAAATTTAATATGTCAGTTTTAAATATTGTTGGGCTAAAACTTTGTCCTTTAGTATATCCAAGCAAGTAAACAAGCAAATAAGTATATAGTAATAAGGATCAGCTCTTTCTGAATATCTGCACAGTGGTTTACAAAACAAAATAAAATCATACACACAGAGCATAAGACAAGATAAAACTTGTCTTACATTTACATGCTTTCATGTAAATGTAAGTTTTGATTGAGGGATTTAAAAGATGATACTGAGTTTTTCAATTTTCCAAAGGAGTCCCAAAGCTTCAGCGTTTCCTTTTGTAAAGAGGTGCTGTTTGCGCTCTTCAGGTAAATACTGAAGAGCGCAGGTTATGAAATCTATGATGCAGGAAGGAATCATGTAGTAATAAGTAAAATATTAAAAGCAGTTCTATACCTGACATTTATGTCACTTCAAGTCAGCGGAACATAAAATTCTCAAGTTATCATCCAAGTAAACAAAAATAAAAAAATATGTTAAATATGAGTTTTCTGAAGTAATGGAAATGAATAAATATAAAATAAAATAGGACCAAGAATTGATCCCTGAGGAACACCACGTGAGAGAAGGGCTGAAGGTGTTGAGAATTTTTTAATACAACAGACAAAGATTGGTCAGATAACAGGCAATGTCCTTTATCCCGACATATTTACTATAGTAGTTTGCATAATTAGGCCATTATAGATAACTAACCTCTTGTCAATGTCTTTTTCCACTGTTATCTCTACAACAGAGGAGCCAGGTAAGGGAGTGCGGGGCTTCACACGAGACCCATCTCAGCTGCAGGGCTCCATCCTGCAGACAGCACTTAGAAAAAGCCCACAGGGATTTGGCTTCACCATTATTGGAGGCGACCGACCCGACGAGTTCCTTCAGGTCAAAAACGTCCTACCAGATGGGCCTGCAGCACATGACAACAAGATTGCCTCAGGTAACTTTCTTCACAGACCTAATATTTATAAATGTGCACTGCACCATCAGCACTCTGCACTCTGGTTTAGCAGTTATGGGCCAATCTACTGTAAATTACCACACCGCAAAACACTCGAAGGACGGATTGCTGGCGAGAAAAGACAACAAGAGACAAATAGGCTTGCATTACTTGGCTAAACAAAACATAATCCAGTGTGACATTCACGCGTACGCGGTTTACACCGCAGCATGTATGTTTATTCATAAGGTGAGTCTCGAGCTTGGCATCCACATACGTTCTTTACATAATACCGTTTTATTTATCCTGAGCACACACAATCAGACACATTTGGAGGCACTTCACGCTGAATGTCACATTGCTTGATCAAGCAAAGGCAAACATTTATAGGCGGTGCTGAGTGGAGCGGCTCTAAAAATAGAAAACTCGTCAATGAAGCTCATGTCTAGTTTATGGTTGATTCTCCGGTTTTATATGCACTCATATATTAAGAGGTTTAATTGACCTGCGTGCAGGTTGTCTTTTATGTATGTAGGGTAGACGAGCCAGCTCATCTGAAGGGTTTGCACAGTGCTCTGCTACTCAGACATGCAACTGTGCCAGCACATTTTTTCCTAAAAACTTATTTGGGCTCCTTAAGTAGTACCTTCATGTAAGTGGTTCAGGAAATACCTTTTTACTGTATATATAGAATAGAATAGAATAGAATAGCAAATACTTTATTGTCACTGCAGAACAGAGGCTATACCGTGTTTTTATAAATATCATGATCACACGCATGGTGATTGTAGCCCTTTGAACTACCATTACTGTGAAATACCTTCAGTTTCACATTACAGTAATATTGATTGCCACACCAGTGCTGCTGCTGGGAATCAACATGAAAGTGGAACAGAGAGAGTAATTATTTTCAGTGTTTCATTTCCCTCGAGACAAGAGGGTAATTGACTATACCAAAAGATGAATGTAATTAATTTCATTTGGTTTTCATGGGAAGTGTCGGAATGGAACACCTTCATGTAGCTTTGTTTTGCATTTTTCGACTGTTAGCCCTGAAGCCTTTATTTACGCCAAAGGTCAAATGTTTAAATCTACTGAAGTTCTATGTTTCACTTACCTTTTTGGGTGCTTAGTAATTACACAAGTCACATGAGCAACGTATGGTTGGTCTGGACTGGTAATACATACACATGTATGGAGCTCATTTCAATACTTAGCTGTGTTTGTGAGGGGAGAATATTGATTGTGTACCGGTGGACTGGATCTTGCTCTGGGCATTTAGCCAGCTGCGCAGTCAGCCATTCGTCCTGTTATCCAGGCTCATGTCTCGGCCAGGCCAGGGGCTATGAGAGTCTACCCCTTACAGTGAGATGAAAAGGAGGAAAAAGAAATCAACATGTCAGTGATCTTTTTCTCCTTAGCCAGAAACATCTCGGAATATTCTGAAAGGTTTGAAATAGATTCTGTTAATAAGCCATTTCAGCTACATCATTCTCATCTCATTTATTGTAGATCTTCTGTTATCCTCTCCTCTAAATTTGTCTTCATATTGTGAGCAAGCTTTTTTTTTTTTTTTGTCCGTATGACAATTGTGTGAAAGCTCTTTGCTCTTCTCTTAGGTGACGTGATTGTGGACATCAATGGGACATGTGTGCTGGGGAAGACTCACGCTGATGTTGTGCAGATGTTCCAGTCCATCCCAGTCAACCAGTATGTGGACATGGTCCTGTGTCGGGGATACCCTCTGCCCGAGGATTCCAGCAGCAATGAGGACGCGTCGGGTAGCCTCTGCACTTCTAAGGACACTTCCCCCTCCCCTTCCACCTCCACGCCACAGGACCCCCACTACACAGTCGCAGATGGGGGAACCCTCTCCCGGCAGACCGGGTCTGGGCCACCCATGACGAACGGAGGACGACACCACCACCATCCTCATCCCCACCAGCACCACCAGCACCACCACCACCATCCTCACGCCCAACACCAAGAAGGCCCGGACCCCACTCTGTTACAGCCAGAGCTGGTGAGCGTGCCCTTGGTGAAAGGGCCGGGAGGTTTCGGCTTCGCCATTGCCGATTGCCCTCTGGGACAGAAGGTGAAGATGATCCTGGACGCCCAGTGGTGCCGCGGCTTATTGAAGGGCGACGTTATCAAGGAGATCAACCGGCAGAATGTCCAAACTCTGAGCCATACCCAGGTGGTGGACATCCTCAAAGACCTGCCCGTGGGGAGTGAGGTCAACGTGTTGGTGCTCAGAGGAGGTGAGAGTTCACATTGCTGCCAGTGTAAACTAGTCTGGTCTAGCACTGATGCTGTGGTATCTCTGTTGATAAGTCACTGCTGTCTATATTAATCTACTCAGGTTACTGAAGATAGTCTGTTGACATTTAGTTCCACGCTTCTGAAATCATTTTCATCCTCCCACAGCTTTATGTCACCTGTTTTGTTCTTTTCGCCCAAACAAAAGTGTAAAAACCTGCTTGCGTTTAGATTTTTTTTAGAGAGAGTGAGACACTCTGCTCCCTTTCTCAAAGATCTGTCAACTGTAAAAAGAGGTGAGATATAATGTAACAGGTGCTATGTTTTAATTTACAAATAACAGGATGGATTTGGGTGTTCTGTAGGTATTGCTCGGCCACACGCTCACTCTCCCAATGTTAAATAAAGCAATTTCACGCTCTGCTCCACACCAACTCTGCATCATCCACCATGCTCCTTCCCAAACAGGGAGGAAGTCGTGGCTAGTCACATGGGGAGCTTTGCTGGGGAGATGCAAAGAAACGGCAGCTTTGGTGATTCACCTGCCGCCTAGAGAGAAAGAGAGGAGGGAGGCAGGAGAGACGCGGCATGCAGGATAATCACTGCCCTTCTTCTTACTTCATGATTTCACTGATTTGAAGGGCTTGTTCGTCTTCGCCTCTGCTGCAGTGCAGTAGCCTAGATTCAGGAGATCAGTGTTGCACCCACATATCAGATGCACTCAGCTGGGTTGTGCTCTGAGCTCCAGGGGTTTTGTCGCGTGTGCGTGTTTAGTCAGCCAGATATGCATTTTTTAATGGCACATGTGCATATGCAGGTTGTGTGTGTCACTGTTTAAATAAGCAAGAGATCACAGCTTTCCAGGACTAAAAAGAGCAGCGCTGCAGGGTTTCCCTCAGGTCACCCAAAGACTGGGATTAGGTTAGGCTTAACTCCCAGCCGGGGGCTAGAACTCCTCTGTGATGACAGCCTCAGAGAGGAATGAAACAGGAAATTATTTGGCCCTGCTCTCGGTTCTGGATTTAATTCTGGAAATGAGACAAAGTGCCCTTCCCCGTGGGAGGTGTGCTGCACTCAGTGTTTAAGATATGATATCATCAGGGACTGTCAGTAGGGAAAATACTGCCAGTACATTTACTTTATTGATTTTTGGTAAGAAAATGAAATGTTTCCCTAAACCTCCACCAGTAAATGTTCTTGAAAACATTGGAGAGCTCTAGATTACACGCATGTAAGGTGTTTTTTTTTAAAATGCATTTTTCCCATGGCTTAAGGTCATCTCTGCGTCTCCTAATCTGTAGTTACATGTAATCCATTTTTACAATTGGAGTACACTGCCCCCTACTGGTTGAGTTATACTCTGACTCACTCCCTGACTATGTCTGTGAAGAAGAAAGCAGAGGTATTTACAGTAAGAGAAAAAACAGTTACAAAACCTTTTGACGTGTTCACCGTGTGACTCCACGCAGAAAAATGTGCATTGTCTGTGTAAGAAGGCCGAAAGGTCAAAGCCTTAATGCGGTGTATTAGCAGTATGTTAGCAGATGATTTTATGTCCTTTCCCTAGTGATTTGATTTTAATCTGATTTCTCCATCTTTGCTTACAGGTCAGACGTCTCCGGTGAAATCCCTAAAACCAGTAAGTAGGGTCACATTTTTTCGAATCACTTTTGCGTGGTGACACAAAGGACGTTCTGATGTAAAAAAAAAAAAAAAAAGAATTAAATAAATTGCAGCTGAATTATTGAACAGAAAAGTTTTAAGCTCTGTGCTGGTTACCCACCGTGTCTGTGTGTGTGTGTGCTGCGGTAGCTGTTGTTAGCTGCATTATTCAGAGAGCCCACATTAGCCAGGCTGTTATTTCTGGAACTGCATGTGGGTAAATATGCGGGCTCCTGGCAGACAGCAACTTAACATCCCCCTGCGTATGGGTGTTTAAGATGATACGCCATGTTCAACAGCTTGTTCCTGTGCCGCTCCTCCATGCAGCACGCCTAAAATAGAGAGGAGCTGAGGCAGCAACAGGCTTACTCATACTGTTTTATTGCTTAAACACAGATTTATTCTGTGTGGATGCACCATTTTTAAAAACTAAGAGGAAGGCAGTAGTTTGGGTGTGGTGTGCTGGAGGGTAAACCCAGCTTTAATTATTTTTTTCTTGCTTTAACTACCGTCCAACTTTAGACATAAATTTCAATAAAATAATTGAATATTTGTGTGATTTGTTTTTGGCTTCTAATGATCATCCACCTGAGGTCATATTTTACCTTCCTTCTTGTTTCTGTTTTACAGTGCACAGCTCCCATGTCCCATTCCGTATCCCAGCCTACACCCCACCAGGCACCCCATCCTGTACCCCAGCAACTGCCCCATCCGTCCTCCAAGGCCGTAATGCAGCAGCAGCAGCAGCAGCGACAGGAGGTGATCAGCAGCACAGAGACCCTCAGTCAGCCAGAGGTGCCGCCCAACCCTCTCCCCTTCTCTGCCAACACCCTGCGCTCGTCTTCACCCAAACCGGACGCCTCTGAGCTCTACCTCAAGTCCAGGGCTATATTGGACAGCCAGCGTAAGTGTACATGGGTGGACCAATGGCCTTCCACTTGGATGCAAAGAATTGCATTTGATGTGTGTGTTTTAATTTAACCTGACCAGTTAAATGATCCTTTGGTATTAAATTTCTATTAATCTAGTCTAAAGAATGGATTTGTAATGAACCTCAGTTCATGATCGGTTTATCCATTTTAATCATAGACTGTATATAAATATGGATGAAGCGTCCCCATTTCCTTGCATTGGCCAAACTAACGCTAGAATTTCAGGGATACGGGCAGTGCCATCTTGCAAGTTTGGAGCCAAACTCATTACGGTACTAGAGTGGAGCCATGTTTAATTCATACTGCGCTCTGCTCTACCTCCACCAGTTACAAAGAAATGTTGGATTATACTCTGTACTTATTTATTTTTTTTTATTTTTTCGTACTCTTCACGGAGCTGTTGGCATGGCAACTTGTAGTCATCATGATGTCACATCCTGTTTCTATAGCGTCAGATAACTCGCATTACATCAGTATCATAGTAACTACTTACAATGACAGGAACCGTCTTTGAAAAAGAATGTATTTGACTTGTATTTAGTATTTAGTGTTAGTTTGGCCCACTACCACTTCGTGATATTTATAATCTTCATGTTCTGTTGAAACAGAATTAGAAAGGTGGTAATTCAACCGGACAACCATTTTGACGGATGTTGTTTGTGGTGCTGTTGAACTGTGTTGAATTAAACACAAAGACGTAAAATGTGTCGTGTGAGAAACAGCATAATGAACGTGTTTATGTCAGTAGTGGCTACACCAAGCCTCCTGCTTAAATTTGCTTCTCATTTAAGGCTGACTGATGGAAATTCAGAGGTCAAAGGTCAAAAGGACAAAATGCACGCTCTGCAAAAATTCAAGAATCTGTGCACTAATTATGATTCTAACTGTATTGCTGTTTTTTAACAACTCATCTGTTATCTCTGATCTCTTCAGCTCCTAATACCAAGGACCTGGATGTGTTTATCAAAAGGAACCAGGAGTCAGGCTTTGGCTTCAGGGTCCTCGGAGGAGAGGGACCAGATCAGCCGGTACGTAGCAGCCCTGCAAGGTCCATCTATTCAAACCCAGGATCGGCATGCCACTGGAAACCCAAACCCTCAGATAATAGTTGTATTCAGTTGCTTAAAAAGTAGGACAGCAGGGAGATAGGGCTACACACTCCCTTTGGCTTATATAAGCTGTATCTCTAACACCCTCCCTTTTCCACAGGTGTACATCGGTGCCATCGTGCCGCTCGGTGCAGCTGAGAAGGACGGGCGCCTGCGGGCAGGAGACGAGCTACTTTGCATCGATGGCGTGCCAGTCAAGGGCAAATCCCACAAGCAAGTGCTGGAGCTGATGACCAACGCTGCCCGTAATGGCCAAGTCATGCTCACAGTCCGCAGGAAACTGACACACACAGGTGGGTCTGCTTTTGAATAATCAGCTCCGCACTACTCGGAGAGAGCTTGGAGCGCGGATTCTTGCTCGTTCTTGACTCATTGGTTTAGATGAGCCTGCTAGAGGAGAACCTCTGAGCGCAAGCTTTGATGTGTTTTTTTTTTTTTAAATAATCCTTTCAATGTATTCTGGTTAACTTCCTCGCTGGAAAATCTGAATAAATCAAGGTTGAGGAAAAATCGACTTTCAGGATCCTATTCTATGCTGACATATTCCTGAATAGAAAAAACTAAAAAAAGGTCATAGAAGAGGTGCAGTGATTTTAATCACAGTAAAGCAAATGAAAAATTTCAACCTTTAACCGTACCGGGAAAAAAAGGAATAACTGAAAGAGAAGATTGTTTGTTTATCTGTCAAGGCTGATTGTGGTTGTTTTGGGGGGGACAGCAAAGATTAGATCAGCTGGTAGAGCAGTTTTACATCTCAAAGGACAAAAAAAGAATATGCTGAGTTTTTATTTTTCAACAGCACGAACCCCGGCTGCATTCAGGCAGGTTTTACCGGCACAAATAGCCACTCCACGAATAGTACGAGCACTTTTTGAAATTGCTTTGGATTTGATGTATTGCAACAACAGCTTTGATCACGCTGCAGAAATTAAGCATCAATCATGTAAGGGTTTATGCTTTCAAAGCAGGGGTTTAGAAAGAGATTCCCTGATGCAGGCTTACAAAAAAAAAAAAAAAAAAACAGGGACTCAGCAAGGCGGACATACAATGAAGAGAGAGTGAGGTAGATCAGCTCGTCTTATGAATAACAAATTGGAGGCTTTTATCTCAAGTGTACAGCTGACAGTCTTTTATTTCTTTACGTGCAATAAAGGCCGCCTTTGATAGAGCCACCGTATTTTGCATCATTCACGGCAGGGTTTTAACAAGAACAAATAGTTTTTACAAGTAATTGTTCATGGATTTAAATTCATGTGAGCTAAACAGAACCGATGGCTGCTCAGAATAAACATACGTGTTGCCCTAATTTGAGACGGCACCATGAAACGGCTAGCGGAGTGCTGCTTGTTTGTGCATATTTGCATCTTTCCTGTTAAAACCGAGGAAGCTAAGGAAGCCACTCCCCCAAGTGCAGTATGAGTCATCATCGCCTGTTTTTGAACAGCGAACATGTGACTGATCGTGCAGTGTCATGGGGACTTTAATATTATCTCAGCTATACTGATACAGGTTTGTAACCCATTGTTGGAGATTCTGTCCAAGTGTGTAATAATTTTTCTGTGCCTTGTCATGTGTCAGATGGCAGTGGAGAGGATGAGACCCCCCAGCAGCCTCTGCAGGTTGCATCCGCCCTGGTCAACAGCTCTCCCAAGGTGCCTCGCACTGATGCACTGAACGCCGTCCAGCCCTCCCAGCCGTCCCGGCCCGAGTGCTTCGATGTTACTCTGCAGCGCAAAGACAACGAGGGCTTTGGTTTTGTCATCCTCACATCGAAGAACAAGCCCCCACCCGGAGGTTAGGAAGACTAAAAACATATTCTATATGCTATTTTAAAGTGTTTCATAGTGGTTTGCAGCATATACTGGTTTTAAGTCATGTTGTCTGGGTAGCTCTAAACTTGTGACCAAATGCATGCAAAGCTATTTCAATCAGGCATTGCCATCACTCTCAGCTGTATATAGCACATCACATAATATTCTTTACACCTTTTTGCATCTTTTTCATTCATTTCTCTTTGCTGTTCTTAAGCGCTTGTCTTAACAAAGCATGAGAAATAACACGTCGTCATTTCTCTGTTCCAGTTATACCTCACAAAATTGGTCGTATCATCGAGGGCAGCCCCACAGACCGCATAGGTCAGATGAAGGTGGGAGACCGCATATCTGCCGTCAACGGCCTCTCGATCATGGAGCTGTCACACAACGATATTGTCCAGCTCATCAAGGACGCCGGCAATTCTGTCACACTCACTGTTGTGCCCGAAGACGGTAGGTTGGCGCCGAGAAAGCCTCTGTCCTATTCAGCCGAAATCCGGGAGAATAACGGAAAATAATGGGAGTGTTGATTCATTTGGTGCTTTCACAGACAGCGCTCCTCCGTCTGGAACAAATTCAGCCAAGCAGAGCCCTTCGGCGCAACACAGAGCTGTAGGCCAGCAGCCGCCTAACTATCCAGACAGGTACACGAATGTAAACACACATATTTCCCATGCAAGCGCAAGCATTCACACACGCTTGCCAGCATCCTCCTTAAGTACAGAGCACACAGGAGACAGTCTTATACCAGTTCAGCCTCTTGAACCGTAAATTAGCTCCAATCCCCTCAAAGCGCCTCTGGATTTGTGCTACAATGTGGTCCATTACCATCTCTCGTGGCCCGCACACTCCTTGTTATCCAAAAGCACAGAAAATCCCCCCATGGTCACTCTTTGGATGGTGAAGCGAAGAAAAAGGGACAGATTAAATGGGAGTCTTGCTTTGGCTTTGATCTCTCTTTTTAAACGAGATTACCTGAGTCGGGCTTATTAATCCATTTCTGCAGCAGCAGTTCGCCACCATCATTTCCCAACCCCTCACGCTCTGTTTCACTGCACATCAGAACGTGCTCCTCTCTTCTCCCCATTTAGCCCTGTGCCCATCCCTCAGCGGCACACTTTTTCCTCTGTGTTTAATCACCAGCGCTTGCCTTCAGCCAGACCAGGCTTAGATATGAGCTTGGGCTGTCGGCTAGGCGGCATGAAGTGTATAAACTCTTCTCAATAGTGGAGCTGCTAAGAATTCCTAGACTCTTTTGATAGTGTGTCAGCATAGCTAAGTTCCCACAAAGGCATTGTAACGAGCCCTGTGAAGCGTCAAAGTATGCCCCTGTTATCTGTCACTGAAGTATAAAAGCAGCACGGCTCTTTGAAGAATTTATGTTCCTCAGTGTGTATGTTGTATAATGAAACCAACAGAAAAAGAGTTACGTTGCTGATCACGCATAACATTATGACCACCTTCCGAATATTGTGTAGGTCTCCCTTGTGCCTACAAAACAGTTGTGACTCATCAGAGAATGGACATGGGCCTTCTGAGGGTGTCCTGTGGTGTCTGGCAACAGAATGTTGTTAGTGGGGGCCTTTGGCTCCTCTGGGTTGAGGGGAGGGGCCTCTGTGGATCATCCCACAGATACTTGATCAGTTTGGGATCTAGTGAATTTGGAGGCCAGGTCAACACCTTGTGCTGTTCTTCATGTTTTTGTAGTTGTTCCTAAAGCGTTTTTGTGTGTGTGTCTGTGTCAGACTGCATCCTGCTGGGGATGGCTGCTGCCATCAAGGAGTGTCATTGTTATGGGGTGGGGGGTGTCTGTTCTGGTCTAGGTGGGTGCTACATATCTCAGTAACCTCCACATGAATGCCAGGTCCAAAAGTTTCCCAGCAGAACACTGTATTGTCACATGATGGTCAATGTTATTTACTTCTCCTGTCAGTGGTCATAATGTTATGCCTGATCGATATATATATATTTTTTAGGTACTTACAAATATTGCTGCTAGCATGACACTGGATAAGTGGATGCATGTAATAGGAGTAAACTAGTTTGCTGGTGAAAGAGAGGCACAGAGGAAGGGAGGGACATGCAAATTTGAGGATGCATTTTATTGGATGCAAATGGAAATACATCTTTATAGTCCTCAAAGACCTTGGAACAGTTTCCCCATATCATAACATACAATTTCCACAGCATCATTTATGTCATAAGCGATAACTGTTTACACTGGCTCAAATCTTTATAACACGTTGAAGAAGGCCGCATGACATTTATTATCACTTTAGTGCCCTATCGTAATAAAATATAGCAAACGTTTTCTTACATTACACTGTGATTGTGGTCTTCTCGTTGGATAGGAATGGTGACTCTGAGGGGAAGATCTCTGTCTCACCAAAAGAGATGGGAACCCTGATCACGTCAGGCCCTAAACAGGTGAGACCAAAACTAAAATGATACATATCTCAATTAACAGTAAGTTGTATTTGTACATTGTAATCAATTGTAACAGTTTGTAGTAAGTGCTTCAGTAGTAAAAGCTCAAATCCTTGTCCGTGAAACAACAGGGCTGCTTTGTGGTGGAGCTGGAACGCAGTCAGCGTGGCTTCGGCTTCAGTCTGAGAGGAGGGAAAGAGTACAACATGGGCCTGTTCATCCTGCGACTGGCTGAAGACGGGCCTGCTCTGAGAGACGGCAGGATACATGTTAGTAATCTTTCTGTTCGGGCTCCATAAATTATAGTGTAATGTTACATGTAGTTATGATTTATGGTTCTTGATACGAATTGTAGCGATCAGGTGCTAAGTTACGTGTAACAGACATTGCTGCAGCTGACTGAGTTGATGAATGGGCCAGAATCATCAAACAAAACGGCCATGAGCGACTACATGTCTGCTCTGTTTCCCCTCATCCATGTCTTCCCCTCACCCCTCCCTCCGCTCTCCCCCACCCTCGAATCTGCTGAAATAAGTTCTGAACGGCCACGTGCTTGTGAATTGTAAAAAAAAAAAAAAAAAACGTCTGCGTCACAGGTTGGAGATCAGATTGTGGAGATCAACGGCGAGGCCACGCAGGGCATCACACACACACGGGCGATCGAGCTGATCCAAGCGGGTGGGAACAAGGTTCATCTGCTACTCCGACCCGGCCAGGGCCTGGTCCCGGATCACAGTGAGTAGCTGCTGAGAACCGCATGCACATTCTTGCCACTGCATACAGATCTATTCAGTAGCATATTAACCATATAGAAGCTTTTGTATGGATATGCTCGACAAGCAGGGTGCTGAGTTTCTTTGTTCTCATGCATGTGTTGCAAGCTTCTCTTAACCTTTCCTCCTCTCATTCTACTTTGCTACTTCTATCTCGATCTGCCTCTTGTGCTGTTTCTCTGCCCTGCCTACTCTGTTTTCTGCACCGGCACGGCTGTCTATTTCTACCTATTTATCTCTTCCTCCTATAGGTCTGAACTCTTCTTCCACCCTGTGCTTCTACATGAAACCAGAGCATCACTAAAGGCCTCACTGCTTTTCTTGGTCTGTCCCTAAAAACCTTGGTAAACCTTGTATTCCTCCTATTTTTTGCCTATGACCTCTCCTTTCAAAGAGATTCATCTCCCAAGATGTAGGTGTTGTCTATCCCTTACCTCACGCCCATAATCAATCTGAAATCAGTGTACACCATAATACTGTATATTCAGCGGACTCGTCTCTTGAGGGCTGAACTAAAGCAGTGAGTCCTAGAAGAACAAACAGACCTGCAGGAGCACTGGGAGTCTTCAGAGCTCCACAAGTTATGTTTTTAAGGGTGTTACGAACCTAGAATGCCACTGAAAGCACACCTCATCCTCAGTGGAGGCCCGAAAGAAAAAGTCCTTAACTAGGTATTTATCTGTGAGCGGCAAGCGGTAAAAGGATCTGTGTGCATTCACTGGCATCAACCTTTCAATCCGATAAACCAAATTAGTAGGAATTTCTATGAGTTGTCGCTCCTAGAAATCCAAAAGTTCATTTCAGTACCACTAAGACCATCACTCTTCTTTTTCTGCCTCTGGTTTTACCGCTGCATATACCTGCTCCCAACCACAGCTGTGCAGTTCTTATCAAGCTCAGGCGAAAATTAAAACGTCAGCTCTGGATGAACTCCAGCACCTTTTCGTTGATGGCTACGCCGTCAGCTGATTCGTATCTCAAACAAGGAAAACATTCAGAGGGGCATTACGAAGGGTTATTACAGAAAGCAAGCTAGGTGGCAAAACTATTTATTTTTTCCCACAATGTGGCTCTTATGCTCCTGTTGCATGACATTTTTAATTATCTTGAATGTGTGAAATATCTCTTGTAGGGGATATTTTAGCTTCCGCAGTTTTCTTTCAATGCATATGTATACTGGTGCCCAGCCAGAACGTGTTCTTACTCTCTGCTGCTTGTTTCTTAGGCTCAAAGGACAAAGTAACCATTCCAACCTCAAGCTTTCCCAGACTCTCGGCATCTGATGGGCAGTCATCTCCAGCTTCTCCATCCTCTGTCTCCGTCTCTACCTCGGAAATGTCCCCATCTTCACCCAAAATATCAACCCCTGATGAATACCCTGGGGGGGATCGCAGGGTGTCTGGGTCTCCTGGTGCCGGGCATGAGCATGGTAGGCAGGCTAACAGATCAAGAGGACAGCAGCTCTCTCACCACAACCAAAAGCGCACTACGAGCCCCAGCACCCAGACCGGGAAAACAAGCAGGGGTGACACTAAGTCTGGTAGTCCTAAAAGAGCCACTGAAGGCTGGACGGATCCTCTAGAGCACTCCCCGAGCCCCAGGAAAACAGAGCGAGGCCACAGTGGGTCCCTGGAGGATATGAGCAAGGAGAGAAAAGCCAAAGGGCAGAGAGACTACCACTCCTCTAGTCCAAGAAAGGGCTCAAAGAGGGAGCAGGAGCCTGCTGTGCCTTTGAGGAACCTGGAGGAGCCTCAGAGCCCTAGGCGTCCAGCTGGCCAGCAGCCCAGCGTTGCCTATGAAGAAGAGAAGGGCAGGAGGTACAAGGAGGAGGATGCAACTTATTGGCAGGAGAGGGGGGCCGTAGAGAGTGGAGAAAAAAGCTGGGGGACCAGCGAACGCCAAAAAAAGGGCAAAAGGGCTGATCAAGAGGCAATGGCGCAGAAACCATACTCCCAAGTGCAAAGGGAGAGAGCGGCGTCAGATGCTGACAGCGGCACACTGAGCCGAAGGAGCGGGAGAGAGAAAGGGGAGAGGGAATATCGAGAGAGTAAGCACCAGGGGCTAGCAGAAGAGGTGAATAGAAAGGACCCCAGAGGTTCGAGCAGTAGCATCCAGGACCCCAGCTGCAATGGGACCGCTACCAGCAAGAAGGCTCCTATCACCCCTGGCCCATGGAAGGTTCCCAGCTCTACGAAGATCCAGTCCCAAGTGGACTCAACATATGCAGATATCTGAAATCCTGACAGGAATGCATGTATGAAGAGGGAGCTGAGCCTCTGAGAGATGGACACTCAGAATGGAAGGATTCTTTCTTATACATTTCTGACATAGCAGATCACTGTGTAACCAGCAAGATAGCTTCTCATTGCTTATGATTTCTTTTTCACCCAGTTTGCCTCGGTCAGTTTGCATTTAGCTGCTGATTGTACCTGTGAGTATTTGTACTGTACAATGATCTGTGGGCATGTGTGTGTGTGTAACAGATGGATTTTCCGAGTGTGATTTTTTTTGGAAGTGACCCTGAAGTCGATTTTTGTGCCAATCAGAGACTCCGGTTGTAAAGAAGCTGCTCCTAATTGCACTCACTGTGAGACTGTCTGTGGGTAAATTGGACGAGCGGCTCGCCCCCGTCTGCCCGCATCTATGAAGGATTCTGCTCTCTCCGTCACACTGAAGGTTTAAAGGCATATTCAAGCAATCAACACGGCTTTTCTTCCAGGCACGATTGATTCACTGTCACGTATGGATGTATCAAAAAGTGAGACTGGTGAGTTTCTCTTAAGAATTGTGTAAAAATGAAGAACAGTCTATGGTTTTTTTTTTTGTTTTGTTTAGTTTTTTGAGAATTGTGCGTGGGACTGCATTCATACACGTGAAGGCACATGAATCTCATCAGCTTGTTAGAGGGTGGAAAGACGACCCCGGAGCTTTATATGCATCAATCAGCAGACCAGATACTTGTGGTTATAGTTCTAATGTTTGTTACATGTGTGTTGATAATAAAGCATAAGGTAATTTATTGAAATTATATATAAACATATATTAAAAAAAAGAAGAAAAAAAAAACAGTTTGTACACACATCCATGCGGAGTCATTTCACTTTTGATGTGGACCTAAATGTAGAAATAGAAGGTGTAGATAAGCATCGGCATCTAAAACAATACCACTATAAACGGCGGCAATCTATTCATTCTATTTCACGGTCTGCAAACAGTCACGCAATCCCTACTGACAACGTTGCTGACTGTTGGCAGCGCTGTATTTTAGGTCCTCCGGCTACATGTGTATGTAAACAAGCAGAATGGTAGGACTATGTATTTTTAGATATTGCCGTAGCATCGACTATACTCAATCTGAAACATATATTATTTGACAAAGTGATTACACGTATACTGACACACACTTTAGATGAGCTGAACTAACAGAGCGTGATTGTAAGAAGTGAGAGCTCTGCCTTCAGCTTACTTAAAACGTAAAGCGATACCTGTGTTTTTTAAGCGTCGTAAATGTGGGGACAAAAACAAATCATTTTCTTGGCTCGAACCCCCGAGATTTTTATTTTTCACCCTTGTTTTTTTTTTTTATATATATTTAGTGTGTGAGTCATAATGCAAGTAGTAAAGTATGGACACTTTTGCCTGATTGTCATGAGTAAAACCAGACTTCTTAAGGATTCAGCAAATTATCCACACAAGGTGAGCAAGTCTACACAGCATGCTGCTCTTTGGTGGATGCACATAATGTGCATAATGTGAAAACAGATCTGTTGCTCCCTTGGGAGTCTGATTTGAAGTTACACTATTAAGTTTATCAGGTTTAAATCATGTAACTCCCGTGTGGGGGTAAGAAAAAAAAAACACATTCATTGGGATCAGCTGTGCCCTTCTCTGAAGACTAAATGTAGCATTGTTTCAATATTTCTTCTGTGGAGTACAGCGACATCTAGTGGTTCATACGATACCCTTCACAACCCGACCCTCATCTGCCTGCCTGTTTAAAGAGTTAACACGTGCATCTATTGGTCCGTGAGACCACTTAATAATTTATTGTCCACTTTATTGTTGAAATGACGGGCTACTCTATTATTTACCGTTCATGCCAATACCATGTATGATAACCGTGGCCTTGCATTGCTCCGACACATTATAAAATTAGTTTTGACATCCTGGTAGTTGTAAATGTTTATAAAATTGTACAGCACCTGTATAAATATTTGCCTTCATGCAGGATACAAAAAAAAGAATTCTCTGTAAATCGTTTCATTATTTTTTTAAGGGAACTGAGAGGAAATGATATAAAAATGGGGTGAAAAGAAAAATAATGTGCTCATGGCATTCTGTTCATGCACTGATAAATAAAGGTTTACTGATTAAATGTGACTGAGGTGTTTTATTTTGTGTTTTTATATGCATTTAGAGTAATAAATAATATTAAATAATAAATAATATCGATCATATTTTTCCTGTACTTTGTGAAAATTGTGTATTGTTAGTAAGCGTGGGTTTTTATTACAAATATATCAAATAATATCGTATTAAACTTACAATACATCAGTTCTACAAGACTACAGCAATTCTCGCGCTGTTCTCGCGAGATATTGAATTATTGCTTGTTTTTAAACATGGCGGCTTCTAACAGCTGTAGACGGTGATGCACTCCCTCTCGTGGCTGTGATTAAATTAACCATTACGTCAGCTGAGCAAGAGGTGCGTGCGTGCAAAGCCGCACGCATTCGGTACAATATAAACTTCAACTCCCATGTATCCCAGCAGCCTATACAAACCACATTACCCACAGTGCCGCGCGTCACGCACGCGCAACAGGCTCAAATATGTTAAAGTGAACTACAAATTAACGGCAAAAGGACTACAAATTGTCGGTGACCTGCGCAATAGCGGTCCCGAGTCCTTTAAATGTACCGTACGTGCAAAGATGGCAGCTCAAGTCGACTTGCTCCGTGCGAAAGTAGAAGACGAAAGGGTGAGGGACAGTCTTGAGAGATTCATCAAAGAGAGGAAAAAGAAGAAGAAGAAGGACTTGTCGCCTTCGGCTGACAAGCGGGAGAGGTCCGAGAAAGAAGCGAAGAAAGTGAAGCTCCATCACCACCACCATCATCACCACAACCACCAGCACGCTGAGCACCGGGGCCACCAGCCGCATCAGCTGCAGCAAAATACCAAACCCCACAACTTCAGCGCGGAGAAGCATGTCCTGCACAGCCACCAACATCACCACCACCACCACAGTAACGGTCTCAGCAACGGTACAAAGAAGAACTTGCAGCCTACTTTTCCTCCGCCTCCTCCGCGGAAGGTACCGGAGCAGCTGCCCAAGAAGCGAGCGGTGCCCTCCCAGCCACCTGCGCTCTTCACTTTCACGCCTCTCAAAGTGGTCAAGGCCAAGACCCAGGAATTCAAAGAAAAGCACAGGGAGAAAGACCTGAAACTGAAGCTCAAGAAGGAAAATGCCGAGGCAAATGTGAAACACGCGGAGCTGAAGAAAAAGAAGGGTGAGTTTTATTATTGTTTTGCATATGCATGATATGAATTACTGTTGGAAAATTGATCTGAATATTTATTTAAGGAAGTACAGGGAAAAGCATGAGTGTGTGAGGTATTTGAATACCACATGTTTTAATCCCCTGACAATTTGCTGATATAGTAAAGTCATAAACAGAATATATGTACCTGTTGGTCTGAGATCTTGTATACATCACTGGCTGCGTGACAATGGATATGTTTGGAAACTTCTAAATATTGTTTGAGTGTACCTCACATGAATAAGCATTGACAATTTAATGCAATGTGCTTTTACTATAGAATTATATAATACAGCAATCAGCAGCATAACAGAGCATAATACCTGATGTTTATCCTTTCATGTACCTGTAGAGCCCAGGCCCCACAATGAGAATGACAATGCTCTGACGCTGGAGGAGTACCTCCTGAAGAAGAAAAAGAAGAAAAAGAAGCATCACGAAGATGAGCACAGTGCCAAGAAGGTCCGATACATGCACAACAAAGCGGTTCAGACTGTATGCGCAGGACTTGGGACCGACCTCTCACTACCCACTCGCCCTGATCCTCCTCTGCCTGGCAGCATGAAGCACGAAAGCAATTGCCATCCTTGCAGAGACACTGTTGACAACCGCCCGCCCTACCTCCATGCTCTGAAACTGGGTAACGCCCCCTTCCTCTCCCATCAAGACCACTACATCCGCAGCTCCTGCCTTCAGACAGGTTCCCGTTATGGACGCTTCATACACGAGGAAAGGCAAGCCAATGGAGGGGGATTAGTTCTGCATGCCTACGCTGACGAGCTGGCCTGTCTTAGTCCTGCTGAGATGGAGTGCTTTGCCCAGGAGTTCCTGGAGTTGGCCTTCGCTGAGAAGCCTAGAGGTGCAGCCACCTACGCCTTGGCAGTGGTGCACAGTGCCGCCTCATACCTGCCCGACTTCCTCGACTACTTTGCCTTCAACTTCCCCAACACGCCAGTCAAAATGGAAATACTGGGAAAGAAAGACATTGAGACTACCACCATTGCCAACTTTCACTCTCAGGTATGTGGAAAGGCAAGAGGTCCCGCTGACCTCATGATAGGTTTTCAGCAAAATCCCGCACCGCCTTAACAACGTAACTGATCGCTGCTTCTGGTGGCAGGAGTGGATATTTGTCATTCTTTGTAAGCTTGATCTTGATTTAAAGGAGGTGGTTTTCTTCAACCAACAGCTGCAAATAAATGAGTTTCACTATCATGGAGGCCTACGAAAAGACAATGATTGATTTAAATGATTGAAAAAAATGTTAAATTATAATTTGATAACTGATCAACAATCCACTATTGATCAGTGTACTAATTATTCATCAGCTGTTGCCTAAAAGCTTGCCTAAATTGTAAAATACCAGGAGCAGTTCACAGAAAGTTACATACGTTGTTAAGGAAGCTGGTAAAAGAGACAGGAGTGCAACGACTTAAAATAGGGACACCTCCCTACAGTAAAGGAGTCGCAGGCTTGCAGTCAGACTCTTTTTTTATAATGTGAGAGCTCAGGTGGATTCATAGTACAGAGATTTATGTAGATACAGACATCTAAACTTAAGGAATGGGAATTTTGGAAACTTTTCTATCTGACAGGTAAAAAGCGTAATTGAAAGGTCCGTGCAGTATTTTGATACAAACTTAAAATACACAGTACATAGTGCCATGTGAGAGCTACTTTAATATGTTTTAAAAGTGGTACAGTATGGGGCATTTAAACATCCACTGATCAGTTGTAACATTATGACTGATGACGCTGATTAACTCATTACGATGGTACGTGTCAGTGGGTGGGAAAGATTCTACAGCAGATGAACAATTTGTCCTCAAAGTTCATGCGGTAGAAGCAGGAATATTGGATTTGAGCGACTTTGACGAGGGGCAAATTGTCATGGCTTGACAACTGGGCGAGAGCATCTCAAAAACTTCAGCTCTTCTGTGTTGTTCCTGATCTGTAGGGGTCAATAGCTAGCAAAAGTGGTCCAAGGAAGGAGGAGCAGTGAACCCAGTGACGGGGTCATGGGCAGCCAAGGCTCCCTGGGCCTGACTAGGATTGTCTGAAAAAATTTCAGACTGCTGAAAAAGGCTAAAAAAGTGTCCACTTCTGATCATCAGAAGTGGACTACAGAGCAATGGTAGAAGGTAGACGGCTGGGTGTGTGGGTATCACTGGGTAACGTATGTCACTAGAATGCAAGGAACACCCCCATGCCATGTGCTTGGTCTGCACCAATGTTCAGGTGGTGGTCGGTATCAAAACAACATCCACCTTATTTCAGGACCCAGGTTTCCCAGAAGAACATCACATCATAATGAGATCCTCGGTTGTTTTCATTCCATGACGATACAGGCTCATACCTACACTCATTGGCTCGGAAAGATTGCATTGAGTAGGAAGTGTGATTCAGTGTGTCAGGCACAACATTAAAACCACTGACAGGAGAATTAAATAACATTGACCATCTTGTGACAATCCAATGTTCTGCTGGGAAACTTTTGGACCTGGCATTCACATGGATGTTACTTAGACATGTACCACCCACCTAGACCAGACCAGGCACCCCCACCCCATAGCAATGACACTCCTTGATGGCAGCAGCCATCCCCAGCAGGAGGCAGCCTGACACAGACACACACACAAAAACGCTTTTGGAACAACTCAAAAAACAAACAGCACAAGGTGTTGACCTGGCCTCCAAATTCCCTAGATCCCAAACTGATCAAGTATCTGTGGGATGATCCACAGAGGCCCATCCCCTCAACCCATAGGACCCTCAGAAGGCCCATGTCCATTCTCTGACGAGTCACAACTGTTCTGGAGGAACAAGGGAGACCTACACACACAGGTGGTCATAATGTTATACCTGATTGTGTGTGTGTGATGTTACATCTGCAGACGACACAGAGAGCTCAGCAGTTCTCTGTCTATGCAGGGAAAGTAGACATACTTTGATCATTTCACTGCTGGAAAGTCCAGAGGATAAATGATTGCACTCAAATTCTTTCCTGTATCTGCTGCAATTTATAAGGTCAGTACATAAACCTGGATAGGCCCCTAGATAGGAAACTGCAGTGTTTGCATAATTTTCCCGGTACGGTTTGAGAGCACCGCTTTGGATAGAAAACATATTCTAGTTGCAGCAGTGTTCAAATATCAGAATGATAATGGTATGTACAGGTATGATGCCTTTTTGATCATTCTGCTACAAAGACTGCAGTCTGTCATATTTACCCTTTACATAGACCGTGGTTGCTGCCAGTTCATGTGGAATAAATAAATCTACACATCACACCATGACGCACAGGCTATGACATGTAGCATCTCGGCTACACATAACCGTGTTAGAAGCCCGTTAGTGTGACTGTAGGGACTTTTCCTATACTGTGTTTGTTGATGCCTTGCCTGCTACCAGGTTACAAGTGAGATGGACTTTGTACACAGAGTAAAAAAAAAAAAAAAGATCTGTTAGGCACAGTGTACTGCTGTAGCTTCTTCACAACTATTAACCTATTAATGGTGCAAGAGTGCAAATTCTACCTCTAGCCTAAAGGGATAATCAGACAAAAGTAACATTGGAATTTGTGTAAGGATTTACATAATGCATCCTTAGAACAGCAATTTAGTATATGACGTGATGACAGTACCAGTCAAGGTAGTTCATGAAACAATCATGAATTGTACATACAGCTCTGGAAAAAATTAAGAGACCACTCCCACAAATGTTTCTTAAATCAGCATCTCTACATCTATGGCAGCCAGTCCGTTCCAGTGTTTGTTCGATTCCAACACAAGCCTCCTCATTCTACTTACTGAGACACTGATCAAGTGATCACCTGAACCAAATCTTATTTTATGAGGAAGATTATAAAAAACCACTGCTGTGATTAAAGATTGAGATTATCCCACCAATAATGATTTCTAAACTCTTCCTAAGTTAAAATATTAGTGTTGTGTTGTTTAAGAAATGTTTTCATTGCATTATTCGAGGTTTGAAAACACTGCATCTTTTTTGTTATTTTGACCAGTTGTCATTTTCTGCCAATAAATGCTCTAAATGGCAATATTTGAATTTCAAATTTGAGAGGAATGTTGTCAGCACCTTATAGAATGAAACAAAAATGTTCATTTTAATAAATACATAGCAAAACCAGCAAAACAGATCATTTTGCAGTGCTTATTTTTTTTCCAGAGCTGTATATTTACTACAGTGTAATCCATTATGAAAGCTTCTTTACATGCTTGTATAATAAATCTATACATTTAGAAGGTATGAACTCACCCTGAGTTACATTTGTTACATTTGTTTCTCCTGTCGCAGGTGAACCGGACTTACTGTTCAGGAACTTACCGAGCCGGACCCATGAGGCAGATCAGCTTGGTGGGAGCCGTGGACGAAGAAGTTGGAGATTATTTCCCAGAGTTCCTGGATATGCTGGAAGAGTCCCCGTTTCTCAAGGTCAGAGGGATATTTATTTTTGGATCTTATCAATATTAGGGCTAAACTGTTGTCAAACTAGTTTACACATTTTTAGTGTAACTTCTCAAGTCACAGCAGAAACAATATGTTGAAGACTTGAACACATTACAAATCCAGACTACAAGTATTTGATGCATTGCACAGTTTATACTCAGTCATTTTGCACATTTAATCTGAAATAAAGTTATACATACTGTTGTATTAAAGTGATTTAATTCATGTAGGTTGATTAAAAATAGTCAGTACTAAAAGAACTGCTTCTGAGCCAGAGGGCCAGAGGGTGCACAGAACTGACATTACAGAAAAAACGTGTCCTAGTGTCCTATAAAATGACAGGTACAACTCCAGAAATGTCATACTACTTGTGTATTTCAATAACAGTCCCTAAGTGGACTGGTTATTAAGTTTTAATAGTATATTCACATTCTTTTAGCCTACTAGCTAACAAGTGGACTGGTAGCGGTGTCTCAACACATACACAGTGCACACACTAGACTCAAAGAAAGAACCTACAGTGCTAGTGGAAGTTATTGCACTTGGCTACCCCTATAGTTCAGACTATACTAGTATCATTCAGTCAATTATTTTGATTATTATTAATTAATATTATTACATTATCTACCTCTACTGTAGTTTAAAAAAAAAAAAGTAATTAAACATAAAGTGTCTCATTTGGTAAGGCTCAAAATGAATTGTCATTTCCTTGTTAGTTCATCTACAAAAATGCTCATACATGTTAATTAAGATTTACTTTTTAGACTGGGGTGGAGCTGTCTATTAATATAAGGAGTAAATAAGTAGTAATAAGAAATAATAGTATTAATAAAAAAGGTTCATTCTATTAAAAAAAAAGCTTGTGAGGACAGGGAAACTGAAAACAGCAACGGCTTGGTAGTAAGTAGTGTTCAGTCTTGTGTGGGACTGCATGGTTAAGAAAAATAGATTTTACTGCTGCACAGTGCATCAACAATGCTCTCCAGTGTGTCAGGCAAAAATGTTTCCTATGTTCTAAGGAAGACTTCATTACTAACCTCAGAGGGTTCACCACATGATGCAAACGGCTGTTGTGCCTAAAAATGGAAAAGCAGGTAACAGTTCACCAAAAATATAAGTTGCATTAGCTTATCAACCTTTATTAAAATTGTGAAAATAGGGAAGTGAGAAGAAAACAAGGAACTGCTCAAGACCAAAGCTCCACCTTATCTGTCAAACACAGTGGTGCTTGTGCTATGGCTTGAGCATATATGGCTGGCAGCAGAAATGGGACATTGACTTTCATTCTAAACATTTATTTTCAGCATTTGTGCATTTGGTAGAAAGATGGACAGGGAATGAAGGCAGAGAGTGACATGCAACAGCTGGGGCTTCAGCTGCCAAGGGTGTTTTTCACACATGTAGTATGCACCGTTATATCCATGTAAGCCACACTGAAATTTATTGGTGATTTACTGCGGACAGAAGCAGAAGTGTGAACGCAGGGCTATGCAGGAGCATTCTGTGTGCTCACAAGTGAACGGGGCTGCAGTGAATGCTGAGGGGCAATCACCACCAATTCCTTGTATGCAAACATACACCAATCAGGCATAACATTATGACCACCTTCCTAATATTGTGTAGGTCTCCCTTGTGCCTCCAAAACAGTTGTGACTAATCAGAGAATGGACATGGGCCTTCTGAGGGTGTCCTGTGGTGTCTGGTAACAGAATGTTGTTAGTGGGGGCCTTTGGGTCCTATGGGTTGAGGGGAGGGGCCTCTGTGGATCATCCCACAGATACTTGATCAGTTTGGGATCTAGTGAATTTGGAGGCCAGGCCAACACCTTGTGCTGTTTTTCATGTTTTTTGAGTTGTTCCTAATTCTCAGCTTGGTTTTATGCATTTTCTTGAACACCATAACGCTAACACTCACAGCTCTTTCTTCATGTCACCTCAGATGACCCTGCCGTGGGGTAGCCTCTCCAGTCTGAAGCTGGACTGTCGTTCTCAAAGTGATGATGGGCCTATCATGTGGGTGCGACCCGGAGAACAAATGGTACCCACTGCTGACATGCCTAAGTCTCCTTTCAAACGGCGAAGGTACAAACTTACCTGTCAACGAAATCTATGAAATGTAGACACAAATGATTGTAACTATGTCTTATCCAGCAGATTTGACCACTTGTAAGAAAAAATAGTGACTTGTCGTCTTTTTTTTTTTGGTTTTGTTCGTTTAGGTCCATGAATGAGATCAAAAACCTGCACTACCTGCCGAGGGCCAGCGAACCCAGAGAGGTTCTGTTTGAGGACCGGACTAAGGCCCATGCCGATCACGTAGGCCAGAGTTTTGACTGGCAGAGCACTGCTGCTGTTGGTGTCCTGAAGGCAGTGCACTTTGGAGAATGGTGAATATCTTGTGGCATATTTCATTAAAAATATTTTTGTGGCAACATCTCAAATGGTCAATGATATTTTTAATGGCATTGTGGCATGTGGGGAGAGTTCTGAAATTCCTGTTTGTTTTATACCTTTTATTTTAACCCCTAACAGGAATAACCGACCTCGGATAACCAAAGATGTAGTGTGTTTCGATGCTGGGGACTTCAATGAAGTTGTCCAAAGGCTGCAGCTGGACCTGTATGAGCCCCCAGTGTCTCAGGTGAAAAGTGCAGCTTCTATGCAATATACAGTAAGATGTTTTCACTACAAGTAAAGAATGCAAAAATAAATGAAAAATAAAACTTCTTTGTGCAGTGTGTCCAGTGGGTGGATGATGCCAAGCTCAACCAGCTGAGGAGGGAAGGCATTCGCTATGTCCGCGTCCAGCTCTGTGACGACGACATTTACTTCATCCCAAGGAACGTCATCCACCAGTTCAAGACGGTGTCTGCAGTCTGCAGCCTCGCCTGGCACATCCGCCTCAAACGGTACCACTCAGAAGACACGGACAAGAAGGAGGAGCAGCAACCCAACGATCTGAGCCCCACCTCAGGCCGAGTCTCTTTTTCCTCCCCTGCCAGGCCCGACGCCACCATAACTCCCTGTGCGAGACCACAAGGAGACAACATCCAAGGTGGGGTGGCCAAAACCGAAGAACCAGAGTTCCAGAGGCCAGCAACGCCTTCCCAGGAGCCTCAGCCAGCCCCTCCGCAGCCCACCAAATCTGCTCACCTCCCTCCAACATACCAGGATCCCCATCTTTTCTTACCACCAGTCCACTCTGCATGTACGCCTTCAAAAGAGCCCACCCTCCCAAAACCTCATGGCCATACTGCAGACTTCCCCAAATGACATTTTAACCCCAGAAGCTTCACTGTGGGAGGGAGGCGTGTAAAGAAAAACTAAAACGGAGTCAATCAGGAAGACTTTCCACTTAAATTATTCTTCACACTTTTTAAAAAAAAAAAAAACTTTAAAGCGTTTCCCAGATGTTTTCTTTTTCAGCCGAAGTATATCCTTTAATGGGACTGTACAGTACTTTTAGTTGTTTTATATTGCTTGCGCTCCTGGAGCTCTCCACTGTCATGAGGTGTGTAAAGAAGCTATTATTTTCAGACCGAAATTATAAGTTGCCACAATTCCTTTATGCAACAATGTTTTTAATTTACATTGGAGGTTGAGATGTTTTTGACAAACTTATTTTGTGGAAAAATTGAAGTCGCCAATGCAAGTGAAAAATATATTGCTCCGGAAGCATGAAACTGACTTTGTACAGCTATATTACTTTCAGTGACAAAGGCATGTAGACTAACCTTGACGATCTGTTTGCTAGCCTGAGAAGTTAGTCAGCTGGCCCTTGAAGGCAGATTGAACTTCCTGGTCCGCTCAGTAAACACAAACTAACAAAAAATATAAAAAGTATTTTCTTTTAAATTAAAGAGGACACATTTTCATTTAAAACTAATCAACGTGCGATTGTCTAATTGAACTGCAAGCACTTAAAACATTTTTGTCAGCTTTATAAGTTGCCGTTTCTTATTTAAATGCTATTTTATACAGCACTCTTTTTTGTCACTTTTGACGATGTGTTTTATTTATTCCCTTAAGATTTGAGCTAAACATATGAACACAGGTTTACGTAACCAGTGATGATTATTAAAGGTCGAATCATAAGTTTGCCTCTGAGTGACAAAGGAATTATGGCTATTGCTCTTAGCAATAATTTTCCGAATCTTATCTTCGTGTGTGGAGTATGTATCCAGGATTTGTAAATATTTTGTTGTTGTCGTAGCTGAGCATAGGTGAATGCTGTCACTTGGTTTGATCCAGATCCACTCACACCTTTAGTTTTAGCTGGCCACGTCACCAGGTTGACGAGGCCACTGTTGTACTGTGGTTGTATTTGTGTGGCTTTAGACTGGGGAAGCATGTTGTTTCTAGGTTTAGCTTGAGGTCTCCAGCTAATTCAGTCCTAATATATCTTCAGATGGAGAGTTAGAGTTCGTCTGAATCCCAAGGAGCCCTTCATTCTGTCGTCTTCTTAAAGTAGTCCTCTCTAAAGGAAGTGATCATGTTGCGCTACCTTTGCCCTACCATTGACTACATCTTAGTGCCTTGTACTGTACATGGTTGACTCCATTTAAAGCTGAGCTGAGGGTTATTTGTTGATGAGTGGGATGGTAAAATGGGGATTGGCCAATTAGCTTCTTATTTAATAATTGTTATTTATTAAAATAATGTTGCTCACATGATGCTTTCAAGTTTCTACATTTTGCATGTAAACCAGAAGCAAAGAATTACTGCGTCATAATGTTAAGGAAAATGATGCCTTTTGTATATTATAGATTCAGGAAGGAGATTTTTGTTTGTCACATGCTCTTAACTTACTAAATCAACGTAGAAATAAACTGGCAGTTCCAGCACTGTCATGTCTGCCTTTTGTCATGTTACGCTGTGATGCTGTGTCTCCAGCACCGGTGATTTCTGTTGCCAATGTTTGTACTTTGATTTCTGTCAGTAACCTGGTTGATGGATTACTACATACAGTAGAAATCTGGTCCCAGTGTTGTTCAGCTTCAGAAAAAAAAAAAAACAATTAGAATGCATAGACTTTTGATATTTTTTAATAAATAATTTTGTATGTTACCAGTGTATGTAATACCATTTAACCACGACTCTTATGCATAGTCTATATGCATTACATTTCAGGGTGTTGTTGACCCGCATGGAACACTGAATAGTTTTTTTTAAACAGAAAAAAACTGACGGACTGGTGAACGAGATAAAACGCTGTACCTGTCTTTCTTCTTTCAAGCATCAAAGGCACACACAGTACATATCTAAATATATTCCTCGTGCGCCGAGTTTAACAGCATCGCTTCCAGCATTAAAACAAGAAGTGTCCCGCTGTAGACTGCTAACTTCTGCAAGCAAATTATTCTCTGGGCTGACGCGAGCCGCTGAGTTTTTGAATGCTTAAGCCCTGAGTGGTTGCGCCCAGATGTTCGGTGAGGCGCCGATCGGTGATTCAAATCCACCTCGTGAACGGTGTGAACACACCAGAGCAGGTAAAAAGGCACTTCCTGTTTGTCCTCTCTTGGTGGTGCTACTGCGCTGACGCTCCTTTGATTGTCAGTTGGCCCTGAGACAAAAGCAGCAGCCTTTATTGCTTTTCACATCCCCCTGGAAAAACATGTAATAAACTTGCGTGTCTCCAAGTCCTTTTTGCAATGCAATGTACCATAATGACCATCATCAGAAAAAAGCTACACTTTTAGATGTATAGAGAAAGCGGCCTCAGACCCAGGTATCTGGATGAGTCCTGGGGCCTTTTGGCTTTGCGAACCGCTGCCCAAATCCTGCAGAAGGTACAAAATGGTGTTATAAATACTGCATGTATGATTGTATCATATATTAATGACATATTAATCTGTGGGCCTACCAAATTTGAACACTGATAAGGCACTGAATGACGGAGCTGGTGCTCCAGCTTGAGTAGGAGGCGGAGGAGGGGGGATTTTAGCTGTGAACATAGTGTTTTTTGAACAAATTAGCTTTCTCACGGGTCTGAGTGCATTTATTAAATTTTTTAAAAAGAAAATCAGCTTTACTTACGCTTTTGTTTGTGTTTAAAAAACTTAAGACTCTGCACAAAGGAAACAGAAACACAAATTTAGTCAAGTTTGCTTAAAAATAAAAATTCTGAAACCGTCAAGAAGACGTGTGTCGCCCTTGCGTTACCTTGGTTCTAGACATGGCCTTCTCGTTGCTTTTGTCTAATTTGTTTCCTGGTTTCTCAGCGTTCGGGGAGGATCTGTGGTTCACATCACGCTGTTCCACTGGTTAACATAGAAACAGAAAGGAAATGAAGTGATCTGCTGCGTTTTTTTTTGTTTTTTTTTACCCTGCTGATGGCGATCAATTTGTAACACCACGTTCTTGTCATGTCAGGGGTTTGTTGATGCTTGGTTAATCACATCCATCGTGCTGTGTTATCATGAATCACCAGAGCCTCCCATGTGGCCATGCATGTAGCTCATGTGTTCATGATAGCATGCGTCTATTTATAACAATGTGTGAGACCGAGGCTACTCTGTTGTGTGCAAGGCCTTTAATGTCTCAACAAACTCACCACTTCCTCCTCCAGCTACAACCACAGGGGGTGGAGCGAGCGGCTGAAGTGCAGTGAGGGGCTCTGAAGCAAAGACACAAAGCATGAATAACTCCCCCAAATGCAGACATGATCAGTTAGAATGATAACAAGCAACTCACCAATCATTTTACCCATCAACTTTAATTTTTATCACTTATTTGTTAAAAGATGCCCCTTGTGGTGAAGGCCGGTACTTTTCATTTCACTGCAACCTGCACTTTGTTGTGTATACTCAAGAAACCACACAAAGCAACCTGTCACCATCACCACCAACAAAATGGGATAAAGCGGTGCGTCGCAGTCAATAAACCTAAACTGTCTGCTCTGTATTTTGACTTCAACAAATCCCACAGGCCTTCACCTGTTGTCCACTAACTATTAGAAACACACTTCACAGCAGATGGCGTGATTCTATTTCTGGCTTACCTTGTCTCGAACTTTTAGCTCGGACACTCTGGAGGAGAGGGCAGTCGAAAGGAAAAGTGTTAAAAAAGAAAAGGTGTCTTGTGAATCATTGACTGAGGTGTCAGATAAGAAATATTTATGCCGTCTGTTTTTAGAATAGCGCGCTTCAATTCTTTGGGTTTGACCTTTTTGGTCACCCATACCTTGCTCCTGTTCATGGCAGCATCGAGGAACCTCTTGGGCTGAGCGGTGCCGTCCCACTCGGATGACATGCCCACCCTCGCCGAAGGGTTTCTTGTTTCTAAGGGCTGCGGGTGAAGGGTGGTTCCCTCGTTAACTGAAAAGAGCAAAATCAACAAAGTAAGATTTAACTTCTGTGCAAGATATAGCACCGGTTGCTATTTGTTTCTGCTCCAAGGAGGAGGCAAGATACTCACTTTCCTCTGTGGGGATGATGAAAGACTCTGGGGTTCTGTCTGGAAGGGGAGGTGTCACACTGTCCTCAGCTAAACAAACAAATATAATCATTGGCATTTAAAAGAAATCCACCTTAGAAAACAGCTACTTTAAACCTCTTAATGGGGATATGATTTTGAAAGGAGGCACAAATGCTTGCGGATTCTCCGAAAAAATCACCTCAAAGCCAACATCAAAGCTAGATCTTGCTTAACCATTCTGTTTGGTGAACTTACTCTGAGGAAGCTGTGGATCCGGAGGCGGACAGTAAGGGCGGAAGTTTGAAGTCCTATCTGATGCAAGATCAAGATGTGAATCTGGTGCTGCTGCGGTCCAAACAAAATACAACACAGGTGAAAATGTTACACACAGTGGATACGTTCAAATAACTGTCATCATTGTGCAATTTCTACCAGAATTTTTTAGAAGGGGCGACTAATAAGGTCATGGCCTGAGGTAGAAGGAATTAAGTTACACAGTTCAATTCATGTAAATGACAACTGCTGGACTAAGTGTGTGAAATGAAGAATGGGCTACGCTGAAAATGAAATGAAATGTGCTTAGACTCCTTCTATGTCAGACCACAAAGTTAACAGTCACTCATCACGCCTTGTTAGTTGGCCGCTCTATATGCAAGCTTCTGTGTTAAAAGTATCTCACCTGTGAAGGTCATCTTTTCTTTCATACTCTACAAGAAAGAAAAGGATATTGCTGTTATGTATATGCATGATATTTCAGAAACAGGACATGTTTACGTTAGATTCTAGAGGTTTTAATATTTTAGGTACCCCACAATTATTAGATCACTAAAAAATATTTTGTTTATAGTCAAGTAAAATGTAAAATAATCCTTCACTTATACTCACAAAGATAAAAGCTAGCCACTAAAGCTTGTCCAGCATGAGCAGTGAAATATACACTGCCTAGCCAAGAAAAAGTCACCATCAAAAAAAAATAAAAAATGATGAGAGTGTCTGACCACTGCACAAAGCCTTCTTCAGCACATCCCAAAGATTCTCAATGGGGTTACGGTCTGGACTCTGTGTTGGCCAATCCATGTGTGAAAATGATGTCTCATGCTCCCTGAACCACTCTATCACAATTTGAGCCCAATGAATCCTGACATTGTCATCTTGGAATATGCCTGTGCCATCAGGGAAGAAAAAATCCATTGATGGAATAACCTGGTCATTCAGTATATTCAGGTAGTCAGCTGACCTCATTCTTTGGACACATAATGTTGCTGAACCTAGACCTGAGCAACTGCAGCAACCCCAGATCATAGCACTGCCCCTACAGGCTTGTACAGAAGACACTAGGCATGATGGGTGCGTCACTTCATCTGCCTCTCTTCTTACCCTGATGCCCCCATCACTCTGGAACAGGGTACAGTTGGACAGTTCTTAACCCAATTTTAGTAGTTTCTACAATCTCCTTAGATGTTTTCTCTGCTTGATGCATGCCACTGATTTGACCCTTCTCAAACAGAATAACAACTTTTCCGTGACCACAGGATGTGTCTTTGTGTTGTTTAAGAAATGAGAAGCTACTCATTGCATCAGCTGGGGTTAAATAACTTGTTGCCAGCTGAAAGATAATCGCCCATGCAGTAATTATCCAATAGGAGGCTTGTACCTAATTGCTTAGTTACATCCAGGTGGTGACTTTTTTTTTTTGGCCAGCCAGTGTAGTCCAGTGCAACAATATTCAGCAGTCTACCTTCATCTAAAGGACAAGAGACTCTTCTTTTATTGGACAGAGAGGGTGTGAAAAGAGGAATGGCAGGGCTATCTATGTCCAGTTAGAACTGCAATCACAACAAAGGAGGCATCAACAATACCACTAGTCCAAAACTAACTGTGCAGTTTAACACATTTTTTAAGTCTGGTTTTCACATGACACAACATCCATGTGTCATGTGACCAGAGCTCATGTCATAAAGCACGCCTGGAAGTGGTGGGTGCTCTTAGATGAGAAGCAGAGCAGTGTCAACCGTCGTCACTAGTTTCACTCATCTTGATTTAACTCAAATTAATGAGAAGTTGGATGAATGGGACAGGAATAAAAGCTGTACGTCATATTTCTGCCCAAACATTTAGTTGCGAAGAGTTGTTCCTCTTTTCACTGCAGTGCAGCACCAGAGGTAAGCACACACTCTAAGACATGTTTTAGTTTAGTTGATGGTCATAATAAAAAATACAAGCGAGCCACTGTTGCAATTTATATCATTCAGAATGTGGTAGGTTTATTCCCATTCGAACTTGATCTTAATACCTGGGTGAATACCTTTGTATTTCTCAGCAGTAAAAACTAACCACACAAATCAAATGGACATTTCTATTTAGTTCATTTCTTTTTGTACATTGTTTATGAATTTGCTAATGTGTATTGTTAATTATGCCAGAAGAATTTTCTCCTTCAGTTTGGTTTTCTTTTTGCTTCCATTAGATATAATATATACTGTAGATATACACCAATCAGGCATAACATTATGACCACCTGCCTAATATTGTGTGGGTCTCCCTTGTGCCTCCAAAACATTTGTGACTCATCAGAGACATGGGCCTTCTGAGGGTGTCCTGTGGTATCTGGTAACAGAATGTTGTTAGTGGAGGCCTTTGGGTCCTATGGGTTGAGGGGAGGGATACTTGATCAGTTTGGGATCTAGTGAATTTGGCTGCTGCCATTGAGGAGTGTCATTGGGGGTGTCTGGTCTGGTCGAGGTGGGTGGTATTATTGTCCAAAAGTTTCCCAGCAGAACATTGAATTGTCACAAGATGGTCAATGATGGTTCTAATGTAGTGGCTGATCGGTGTATCATGAATATATTTTTGTTTCTAACTTCAATTGATAATTGCTACAGATATGTATGTATAAATATTACACAAAAGTGAAAATCTGTAGCACGTCTTGTACAGATAACAGGCTCATTACAATACAAACTCTGACATTAGCAATTAGCTACGTGGGCCTGAACTTTTTATCAGTCAAATCCTGAATTCGAGTCGCTCTGAGAAATGTAATTCTCAGTAGTTTAATAAATACAGATCAGATGATGAATATTCCCTTTTGTACAATGTTCAGTGTATATATAAATACAAATATACACTTGTCAAACCCGCATGGCACTAACATGCAGGAAGCCACACATTTGACAGTGAAGAGGAGCTATTCTTACCTTACTCCTCATAAAATCCTTCGGTTCACTCTGAAGTGTGGTGGCAGGTGCCAGTGAGTTGCCAGACCATTCGGAAGACATTCCAATTTTGTGCTGTTTTACAGACGGTATGATCTTTGACCTCTGCTCCACAGGAGCTGAAAGACAATCAGTCAATGAACTTCATTATTATACTATTGTGTTTCTCTTGTTGTTTAAGCATTTAGATGTATTGGATTATTGCATTACCTTCATCTACAGCCAACTCAAATGATTCTGGGGTTCTCTCTGGAAGTGGGGGGACAGGTGAGGGAGGGCTGCCTGGGAATGTGGAAATATTAATCATAGTTTACTAATGATAGTGTGCTGGTTGCACTGAATATATAATATTAAGGATTTGGGGAAAAAAAGGAGGTGATCAGAAATAATAGTAAGAGATTAATAGATTAAATAATCTTGCACCTAAGAGGATATTTATAAGTTTATAAGAAAATCTTCTGCATTTAAGTGTCCCCACCTCCCAACTCCCTGACAGCCTCAGCTGCAGCATTGGGTGGAATGATAAGCCTTTCATTTGTATCTGAGAGCTCTGGAAGACAAAATTGTAACATTTTGAAGCCTTTCAAAATACATCGCAGCAAGTTTAATATAATGATGTGCACAGTATCATCAGACATTCGTGTGCACCACAGTGACATCGCCAACCTGCATCCACATCCAGCACATAGGATTCAGGGGTTCGTTCAGGCAGTGGTGGAGGCGCGTCTTCATCAGTATGCACTGAAACAGTATCTACAAAACATACAAAATATGAATAATTAAATTCAGCCACTGATCTCTGTGTTGCTCATCTTGAGGCTGCACGACCATAACAATTTACCTGAGGCCGGTTCCAGAACCAGGTCATTCAGACACAATGTGGGTGCATTGAAGATGGGGCTAAATGTCCAGGCTTCTGTGTCTTCAACAGGGTCCACGGATGCCGACTCTGAAGAAGGGGAGCTGATAGGCGTGTCAAAGTAGGGGTCCTCCACCATCATGCAAACGGCCGCCGCCACATCCGATGAAGGTGGAAGGTTCGCTGAGGGTGTGTTGTCACTCTCCTGTATCCTCTCCTCTACTGCAGATGCTCTGTGTGCGGTATGCACCAGTTCAGGCGAGTTCATGGGTTGCTCACTCAGGTCCTGGGTCTGGATTAGGTGCCACTGCTGCTGGTCCCACTGCATGTCCTCACCGCTCAAGTCAATAAGACTTGCATCTGGAGCAGAAGGCAATGTCGTGTGGTACTGTGATAAAGCGCCCCTCTCCTCTTCAAGCAGGTGCTGGAATTGTTGCATCAATTCGTAGTCCTTAGTCAGGTAAGAGAACTCATTTTCAGTGAGATCAGATGGGACCACCTGGCCAGTTCAAAAAGGAGTGTGAGTCAACAGGATTTGCTCAATGAAGACAGTTTGCATGTATTTTCATTATGCTTGGGAAGTTTGTCTGAGCTGATAAATGTCAGTAAATGAGTGCAATATTAAATAGCATGTTAATAAATGCTCTCCGCAGTATGAAGAAGTGTTTATCTTTAAGTAAAGCAGTGGTGTAACTGACTCATAGTTCATCTTTGAATCACCCAGTCTGCTGTTTGATTATTTTCCACTCCGACCATGTGACTGTTCGTGTGCAGTCTACATTAATATTACGAAAACCACAAGAAAGTGTGCCGGAGCTGCTGTTTGTGTTTTACCGGTGGTTGCACCTTTCACTTGGTGTTAGTGGAGCGCTAATAAGTTTGAATTATTTTAAGGTGTGTTGCTAGTTCCTCACCTCATTTTGGCAGGTATGTGCATCCATGGTCTGCAAATATCTCTGAAACAGGAACTTGATGGTTCTGTAGACCAGCTCGTATTGCTCCTGAGGTTAAACAACAAAAACCTGATCTGTTAGGTGACAGGGCCCCTGGGGCATGACGCACGAAACACAAACCATCAAAAGATGCTTGACTGATGGAAGAAACTGACATTATGAATCGCTTGAAATGTGGTCACGCTTGATGGAAAATGTGTTCTATGCAAAGCTTTGTTGTTTTGTTTTGTTTTTTGTTTAAAAAAGAAAAGAAAAGAAAAGACAAACAAATACCTTAGTTTGAACCACCGATGGCCTCTGAGTTCTCATGTTTTGAACTAAATCGTAGATGCTGAAATCTGAAGTGATCATCTATGAACAAGTGCACGGAAACGTTACTGTTAAATTAATATGTCATGAGAAAAATTATGAGCATGAAGCGCTAGGACAGAATGTCTCACCTGTCTCCTAAGGAGGTTCCAGGTATAATCAATGGCACACAGGGCTCCCGTTCTACCACAGCCAGCACTGTAATCACAGCAGCATTTTGCCAAATCAGTTTATCTTCAGCAAGGGCCTTTCAGCGTTAGTGTTAGTATACGGTACAGGACAGCGGAAGAACGCATCAGACATTTAAAAATAAATAAATAATAATAATGTCATGATTTCTCGGATTTTCTGGCACTGATTATACTGCATTGACAAAAATATCCCCCCTTCAGTATCAGGTTTAAACAAATGCTAATGGTCACCATTCCTAGTTTGTCCAGGTTCAAAAGCCTAAGCTCAGCAGAAGAATGTGAAATGTCACATTCACTCAGAACTATCAGAATGAAAATAAAGACAAAGGGCAGTTCTTCCCCAGGAAGAAAAATTTCAAGAAGCTGTCTCATGGTAAACTCCCTCAGAAGTGAGGGGACTGTCCGGTACATAGGTTTTATCTGAGTCACCATTCCCTTTTGGACACACCAATTGGACACCGACAATGTAAAATGCATTTTGAGTTGACACAAATCCAAAGAAAACTGTTTCCTTCACTATAGTTTCAGATATATCTTTTCAAGTATTTTCAAGAATTCAAGTATCTGACTAAATATTGTACAGTCTGTGAACATCCACCTTTGCAAAACACAATTGTTCCTTCCATTTCACTTTTCTTTCAACCCTAGACAAAATGAAACCGTTTTCTATATACACATGTCCCTCTACAGCACTGATGCTGAACTTATGTACACCCGAAAAACTGTTAACCAGCGCCATTTTACACTTCTTGACAGAAACAAATATTAGTGACTACGCACAGAACATTTTGTATCTGCTCATGCATCAGCAGGTTTAGCTCAGTCATTTTCGGTAAACGGTAGAGGTGGGTTTCAAAATCAGCCATAGTGTGAGTGGTGGAAAACTATATGTATCAAATGCCGGCACATATACTTAAAATCTAGTGGGTCGTTGGCTAACCGCCCACACACATTTCCTGTCTAAAAGAAAGGGAGGAGGCGTCAAACCACTAAGGCCTAACGTAGGGGACAAATGCACGCTGCCCACAAGCAATATGCTGCCATAGTAAGTAGTCGATCAAAACCAAGTGGGATTTTTCCACGTTCTCTGCTTTCTCTTTTCACACATTAGAACAGAATTGAGACAGTGTCACTGCACTGTAGTAGTTTCTGCTTGTGTATGTTCTGATACTGTAACAAAACCAGCCATCTAGTAATTATACTTATTAGAATAACATTGATTATTAATTTGTAAACAATTAATACTTTAAAATGCTTTATACACCGATCAGCCACAACATTAAAAACACTGAAAGGACCTGGCATTTGTGTGGATGTTACTTAGACATGTACCACCCACCTAGACCAGACCAGGCACCCCCACCCCATAGCAATGACACTCCTTGATGGCAGCAGCCATCCCCAGCAGGATGCAGCCTGACACAGACACACACACAAAATGCTTCAGGAACAACTAAAAAAAACATGAAGAACAGCACAAGGTGTTGACCTGGCCTCCAAATTCACTAGATCCCAAACTGATCAAGTATCTGTGGGATGATCCACAGAGGCCCCTCCCCTCAACCCACAGGATCCAAAGGCCCCCACTAACAACATTCTGTTGCCAGACACCACAGGACACCCTCAGAAGGCCCATGTCCATTCTCTGATGAGTCACAACTGTCTTGGAGGCACAAGGGAGACCTACACAATACTAGGCAGGTGGTCATAATGTTATGCCTGATTGGTGTATATTAAATTCGTCCAAATCTCTAGAATTGGATAAAAAATTTATAAATCTTAACTACAATAAATGAAAAGTGGTAAACAAAAGTGTGTCATATAAAACTGTAAAGGTGCTAAACCTGGGGTGATCGTCTCCCTTTTACTTCATTACTAAGTTCAGTTAAAAGAGCATCGTAATGTTTAAAATTAGTAAAGATGAAAGCATGATTCACATTTCTTTGCATGAGAGAGTGGAAGATAACTTTTGTTATATTTGGAAAGAATATCAGTTTGAACCTATTTTGCCATAGTTACAAGGCCTCTTAATATTCAGGTTTTCTTTGATTCAGTAGCATTGCCCAATAATTTAATTTCAAATAGTTGTTTGTCATTTGTTTTGTAACATTGTCAGCAGTGCTCGGTATAGTAAACACTGTTGTACCGTTTAAGACTGTAGGTGTTGTTGGAGCTAGAGATAAACAAATGTGAGTCGTCTGCATAGAAATGAAAGTTATCCACCATGCCAAGTGGAGTCATGTATAATGAGAATCGTAAAGGACCAAGCACAGAGCCTTGTGGAACACCACACTTGTCATTAAAGTAGCGCCTGCAGAGTTTCAGCACACTTGTTAAAATGAAAGGATACATGGAATAGATTTTGGTGAGACACACCCAGTATAAACATCAGTAAAATAATGCCTTGCCTGCAGTGGATGCAGATAGGGATGTCGTCATGGTCCTGATAGGAGCGCATCTCATGCAACATGTCCAGAATGGGAGGAATAGTGTCTGGTACACCGTGATCTGGCCAGTTGACATAGTGCAACTGTTTCATAGTTCGGCTACACTGAAAAAAATGAACAGTGCAAACTTTTTTTCAGAACACATTAAAAACATCAGCTTAAAAAAAACCCAACACATTTACCACACCTTTTTTGTAACCATATGGGTCGCAAAACGTTAAGATTTAGATAAAACAGTATTCATTTAAATGTGTCTAAGATTTAATCAGCTGCCCTCAGTCTTTATAGCAGTAAACAAACTATCCGCTGATAATCTCTTGCTTGTGTCAGGAGAATTGCCCTGACAGTTATTCTCACAGTCAAGTTATGAACACTGCTTACATTGCGGTAAGTCATCCTTAACGTCCTTGTCAGATAGTCTCCTTTGTTTTCCTCAGAATCCTGCAAATAAAGGGGAAACTTAAGGTTGGGCATTTATACTTGCCGCTTAAAAATGACACCAGGTGAATTTATTTTACATTGAACATAGTACATACATAGTGTCAGTATATGGTCTACAAAGCTTTCAGTGTGTAAAAATACTTACACAGTAAACTGTGAAAGGTTCACAGACGAAGGCCTCATCTTGGTTTTGTGGCCAGTAGAGCTCACACTTTTTCTAAAATAAAAGAGAAAGCACACTTTTTTTTCAAAACCCTCAAACAAACAAAACTGCATTAAAATTACACATCAAAACAACCCATGCAGTGGCCTAGCGTAACGCTTAAACCCCCATAAAGCTGGATATGAATCACAAAGGCAGGACTACTAAATTCATTTTATAACATGTTTTTTTTTTTTTTTTAAAGGCAGTGTTACCTTTCCCATCTCAAATTCTCGACAGGCCATCACAACGACCTAGAGTCAAAAAAGAGAACCAAAATAAAACATGACATCTTTAGCTGGCAGCGGAGAAGCTCTGCGTCACCAAATTAAAAGCGTGTTCTTCCGAGAATGAGTGTTAAATCAGCCACATGTTGTGTCTGCAGAAGACTAGCAGGCAGTACCTTTACATCATATTCCCAAAGCATCCTCAAGAAATCCACCACTGTGTGAGGCAGGGGACCCTGAGTAGCAATGTAGGCGTTGGAACCTGTCACTCCCTGGACACAGAACACAGCTTATAGTAACATCTGAGTACACACTGCAAATGTACACCTCATTATGCAGCATGAATAAATTAAATTTATACTGTTCGTTTACCTTGATGAAACTGGCATTGATGTAATCTGTGTTATTTTTAGATGTGGCGAGAGTAAGCTTCACTCTGCTGTGGTCAACTGAAAGGAGAGGAGTACGAACTAAGGTTGTTTTACACATAACCAATAAGATAGTCATCACTTGTTTTGCACAATGCAATAGAATGAGGAAACCCATGAGGATGCTCACACCATCTGCATTTATATTTAAACAGATGTACAGAACTCACAAAGTCGTAGTTTGTTTGATATCTGGTGTGACACATCTGTCAAAACTGCTTTTAGTACAGACTCAGAGATTATTATCATGTTCTAATGCAGAAGTTTACGGAAAACCACACTTTCCACAAATCAGCACTGTTCCAAGCTTACAGGGGACGATGTCTTTGTATCGGTTCTTCTTGACATTTTCCTGCTTTTCCGCTGTCTTGGCGGGGTAGGTCTTGTCAGTGCGGTACTTTGTGGATTGACTTTTCAGCCTCTGAAAAACACGACAGAAATTCAAACCAACCACACAGCCTTCGACTTCAGCATTCTCGTCATAAATTCTTTGAACCCGTGTAAATGTCAGAGGACGCTTTAGTCGCTTAATTAAAGGAACACGCTTATAGTTTAGTTACTTTCAGAATATGCTTGTGTATAGCCACATTTATAAATCTTACGTTTAATCTCCATAGTAGCTTTGTATTTAGTGGTCGCACTATATTAGATTGATCATCAGACATTTATCATGTGCACCTCGTGTGTATTTAGAGACTGGTTTTCTATGGTAATTTGACTTCTTTTTTTATTTCTCACGTCTAAAAAAAAAAGAACATGACAAGGGCAAATGTCTAATGGAGAATAATGTTGAAACATACCTTGGTTTATATTGAGGCCTTTTATGAAAGAGCCTATTTACCCAATTTAATTTAATTTTCAAGTTTCCTGATATTTCATAGATAAAAATTACAGTCTCTGGATCTCTGAAAAACTAAAATGCTTTCAAGTTGCAAACAACTTAGCAACTCTTTTTGCTATGACACAAAGCCATGACAGTTGTTTCCTCTTGCCGCAGAATGGGGAGAAAGATGCGTCAGGTGAATCACAATTGCACAACAGTCACACATGGTCAGATGAAACCGACGTCGCGGCCCCGCAAACTGACAGGAAACTCATGAGGCAGAGGGTCTCACACTCAAGTCAAACACCCGGCCAATGCGTATGAGGCTTGTCAAGACACTGGTGCTTTTGTTCAGAGGCCACTTCTTGTGCAGTTCCGAAAAAGTCTGTTGAAGGCCTCGCAGACCATCTGCACTTTTAACACCACAGAGTGCTTTTTGTCCTTAAAGGAAGTGATGCAACTGGCCTCTTCCTCTGGAGTGTGACAGCAGAGGGGCAGCATGTGAAGCACACACTGCTGTCCTCAGGCACTGTTATGTCACTCGTCTCCATGGCAACAGCCCCCACATGTGGTCATCCTAGGGCTCAAAACCTATGAGGGAGATTTTTTTTTGTGTGTGTGTACATGTGCCTGTCGCAAGTAATAGTCTTTGTTAGCTTTTAAGTGTTAAATTGCATTTGCTTTGCGAGTCTTTCTCGTTAATGTGTCCTCACTGACAAGCATCAGTACAAAGAGGAAGCATAAAAATGGCGTTAGGACCGTTATTACAATAACACCGGGGTACTTCCTTGAACGTGATGTCTTTTATGAAAACTTTTCTGAACTTTCATTTTCATTCTGTTTACAGACAGTTTCTTAGTATAAACAAACAGCAGTATGTATATGGTTTGTTAACATGTGACATGGAAGATTAAAAGGGAAACACAGTAAGTTTTCTATGTTCACACTTCATCTACTGCTTGACTCACCGCAAACTCCCCAGCAATGGCACTCCTTGAGTCTCCGTCCACAGCCTCAAGCCTCTCCTGCTGGTCCAGGAAGCTCCTCAGTATCCAGGCCTGCTGCTCCATGGCTGGCTGTACACTGCCTGGGATGGGGCACCTTTAACAGGCATGTCAGGACACTAAGGTCCTTGTCCACGGGTCATGGAGCGGGGTTGTCAAGCCTTAGGTTTCCGGGCTGTGGCACTTCTGACGCTGCTACACAGAGCACTTCTCTATTGCAACTCTCACATCAAGGAACTATTGTGAGGAAATGTATGAACTGTCTTAGAGGAAGCAAGAGTAAGCTAACAGGTTCTGTGGTCAGATTAAATATATTGCCGCGCCCCCTGGGTGTCTCTCTCTCTGGGTCCTAAAGTCACCCGGGTGGCTGATTGCATGAAAGTGTCTCATAGGGAATGAAAGGGTAACACCCACTAAATGACTGGGGCCACACTTTTGTGCATATAAACAGCTGATCCTACCCAAAGTCAGAGTGCAGTGCAGGCGGTCTAGCCTGTTGGGCAGCATTCAGTGAACTCGAGAGGAGTGGAGGAGGGATAAAAGTAGAGAAGGAGCAGAGGCTGAAGGAGTGGTGAAGAAACAGCGTGTCTGACAATCCTGAAAGTCCTGACACATTCAGTTACTCAGTCTGCAGTAACTCACTCAGCTGTCTGCATTTACCTACTTTATGTCTACAATAGATTCAAAGTTTTGCATTTGAGATGAAATACTATTGCTTGAATTTCCTGTATAAAATTAAGATTTACTGTCATTTGTTTAGTGGGTTGGCAATCCTCTTTCTAATTTGATCAAACAGCCTTTAAAGAGCAAAGAGCGGAGCTCTGCTTCAAATAATCTTGGGCTGTAAGTCACCTATACAAGTCTTCCATTTATTACATAGCAAGCTTAGTGGTAATATGAATAAATTACACATGTAAATTACCAAAGAAGACGACATGCAGCATATGTGCAAGGAGGTAGCCTGTTTTGCTTCAGTCACACATACAATTTTTCTATTTATTTAAAAAATAAAGCCATTGTCAAGAGTATAATGAAGACATTCTGACAATACAGAGTGGCATTCGAGTAGCAGGTGCTGTACGTGACATCCGTAGCACAGTGACATCTAGTGGCCCTGTGATAAATCTGATGGCTAAACAGACATTAAATGTGGAACTCCTGTGGAGTGTTACAATTTATTTGGATCTTTGAGATTTGGATGTGCCATGAACATCATATCAAATCAAATAAGACAATCAGGCAGTCAGGGCTCAGAACAAGTGAAACTGTGATGTCATGTTAAAAATGCAGTTGCTGAAATGACTTTGGTTTTATGTTTTTATTAGATTCGTTCACTTTCTGTAACTTCTCGTCCTCTGGAAGGTCGAGAGGTCATTGGGCAAGAGGCGGGGTACACCCTGGAGAGGTCACCAGTCTATCACGGGAGAACATGCAAACTCTGTACAGAAAGGCCCCCGCCGGCCAGTGGATTCAGACCCACAACCTTCTTGGCACTGTGTTGCCTTTTGTGGCTTATGTGCGAAGCACATACACTATATTACCAAAAGTATTCGCTCACCTGCCTTTACTCATTCTATGAACTGAAGTGCCATCCCATTCCTAACTCATAGAATTCAATATGATGTCGGTCCACCTTTTGCAGCTATTACAGCTTCAACTCTTCTGGGAAGACTGTCCACAAGGTTGAGGAGAGTGTTTATAGGAATTTTTGACCATTCTTCCAAAAGCGCATTGGTGAGGTCACACACTGATGTTGGTCGAGAAGGCCTGGCTCTCAGTCTCCGCTCTAATTCATCCCAAAGGTGTTCTATCGGGTTCAGGTCAGGACTCTGTGCAGGCCAGTCAAGTTCATCCACACCAGACTCTGTCATCCACGTCTTTATGGACCTTGCTTTGTGCACTGGTGCACAGTCATGTTGGAAGAGGAAGGGGCCCGCTCCAAACTGTTCCCACAAGGTTGGGAGCATGGAATTGTCCAAAATGTTTTGGTATCCTGAAGCATTCAATGTTCCTTTCACTGGAACTAAGGGGCCAAGCCCAGCTCCTGAAAAACAACCCCATACCATAATTCCTCCTCCACCAAATTTCACAGTTGGCACAATGCAATCTGAAATGTACCGTTCTCCTGGCAACCTCCAAACCCAGACTCGTCCATCAGATTGCCAGATGGAAAAGCGTGCTTCATCACTCCAGAGAACGCGTCTCCACTGCTCTAGAGGCCAGTGGCGGCGTGCTTTACACCATTGCATCCGACGCCTTGCATTGCACTTGGTGATGTGTGGCTTGGCTGCAGCTGCTCGGCCATGGAAACCCATTCCATGAAGCTCTCTGCGTACTGTACTTGGGCTAATCTGAAGGTCACATGAAGTTTGTAGCTCTGTAGCAATTGACTGTGCAGAAAGTCGGCGACCTCTTTGCACTATGCGCTTCAGCATCCGCTGACCCCTCTCCGTCACTTTACGTGGCCTACCACTTCGTGGCTGAGTTGCTGTTTTTCCCAAACGCTTCCATTTTGTTATAATAGAGCTGACAGTTGACTGTGGAATATTTAGGAGCGAGGAAATTTCACGACTGGATTTGTTGCACAAGTGGCATCCTATGACAGTTCCACGCTGGAATTCACTGAGCTCCTGAGAGCGGCCCATTCTTTCACAAATGTCTTGTTTCACAGTCTGCATGCCTGAGTGCTTGAATTTATACACCTGGGGCCAGGCCAAGTGATTAGAACACCTGATTCTGATCATTTGAATGGGTGAGCGAATACTTTTGGTAATATAGTGTATGTCAAGCAAAAGCAAAACACAGGCAATTCTTTTACCTGCAACACATCTGCAGGAAGCTAAGACCGCCACAGTCCACCCCTACGGCTTCCTTCCGTTTATTTAGATTTCATACTGCAAGCGCTGACATCGAAATGAAGACACTGTGTCTGATTTTGCTTTTTCACGGTGAGTAAACTCTGACTTCTATTAATAATCCTTTTGGTTAATATAGACGTTTGACAAACTCCTTATTTTTAGGACATTAAAATAATGGCATGTCCATTTTTTCTTATATCATTTTCGGTCTATATGTCAATAATGACTGGGAAAAATGGTTACAACTTTTTGGATGTATTTACTGTAGAACAGCATATCCTTATCTGGCATGACATTTTTTTATACACAAATTACCAAACGTTTTTACATTCTAATATACCTGATCTGCAAATGTTTCTACATAATGTTACTACTGACATGGCTGTTTCTCAAGTTGTACATATAATTTGCATGTAGCCCCAGCTCAGAAGCACTTGACACTGGGTTGTTTGCATGACTCCTGTTGCTTGTTTGTTCATCTATTTATTAAACTATGACTTGAAATCTCTTGTTGAAAGTTGAATATACAATGATCTAGCCAGAACTAAGAGCATTCTTTATAATTAAACTTGGCCTGTCTTTCAGCAAGTCTTCAGCTTCAGTGTGATAAAACAAGGATCACTTCACATATTGGAGGTGAATTCACTCTTGTGTGCAAGTATGACACAGACCGCTATATGTTCAGTAATAAGTACTGGTGCCGAGGAGACTCTAGAAACACTTGTGAGGTGCTGGTGGATACAGATGGAGTTGCTAAAACTAAATACGGACACAGATCTTTCATAGTAGATGAAAAAACACAGGGTCTGACTGTGAAAGTCACCCATCTCCAGTCTGATGACGCTGGAGTGTACTGGGTGGGAATTGACAAAATCTACACTGACATCATGACATCAGTCCGTGTGGTTATCACTGAAGGTAAGAATAAGACTTTTAGTGATTAGCTTGGATAAAATATCACCCTTTATGAGCATTTGAAGATTCTATCCATGCCATCAAGCTTAGTAGATTCAACTATATAACCTGCTTATTTTGGGCCAGTTCCAGTATCTAAACCCACACCTTGGCCCTTGAGCTCTCTGGAGGACAGGCTGACATGCTGGGGAGAGCCAGTGACTGTGCGCTGCAGCTGTGCAAAGGGCACCGCCATTCACTACGCCTGGTATCAGCGCACCCACCATGAACACTTACTGCTTCACCGCTCCTCCGACTTGTTCCTGCAGTGTGGGACAGTGGGAGAAGGCAGCGAATACTACTGCACCGCCAGTAACGACATAAGCAGCGAGGAGAGTGGAATCGTCTCTGTTCAGGTTCTGGTGCCTGCAAACAGCAGCTGTATCTATGCTGTCCGTATTCAGGGTAAGGACGGATGTGACATTGTGTTGTTTGAACGGCACTGCAAAAAGTCATAAAGTACGGTGGCCAGGAGAGCTTCGAGCGCCGCAACCAAAAAAAGAAAAAGATAATGCAAACGCACAAAACACAAGCAGAGCAAGCAAACGTCCTGATCAGTACTCACAAATAGCAGCTGCAGAAATGCTCTGCAAGAAAGGCAAACAAGAACAGAAAGGTTTGCAGGGGATCCCAAAAAGTGATCAACTGGCTATTCAAATCTTTATGACTTTTGCAGTTGTTGCTACTTGTCAGTGGTGTTGGAAACATCTTTGCTTGTATATTTGTTTTTGATTGCATCCTGATTGCATGATTCCTTATTTGCTTTTTATTAACCTGTCAGTGAAAAAAAAAAAAAAAAGGATTTTTTTTCATCACTTTTTAGGGTGCCCTGGATAGATTTCTGATATTGTTTGTGCTACTTGCAGCATGATTTTGATTTATAAGTATCTGCAACGGACATGTTGTCAGACTGATGAAGATGTTTTCTAGATTTGCTTGTGTTTTGTGTTCTTGCCTATGTTTTATTTAGTTGCAGCGTATTAATGCTTTCTATGAGGCGTGTGTTTGTAATGCTTTACTAATACGTCTCCATAACTCTTCATAATACGTGCACAATGAATTACAAAAATGCTACAATACAAAGCGACATGATGTGGTAACGATACAGTACATTTTCACAGATGAGGAATATTCATAAAAACACAACACGTCAAGTCAGCACAGACAGAGACATTTCCAGAAACAGAAATCAGTGTGTATACACTGATCAGGCATAACATAATGACTACCTTCTGTACAATAGCGTACAATAGCGTGTAGGTCTCCCTTGTGCAGTTATGACTCATCGGAGAATGGACATGGGCAGACAGAGAGGTTACAGAATTACTCAATTACTTTGAGCTTCTATTTTTCCATTATGCATCATGAGTTCATAAAGATGGAGGTACTTTCTACCAGAATAGGTGTGAATGTGGTCATGGCAGTACATCATGCCTATGCGATAGCTCACACACTGTGGTTTTCAGCTGAAGTCAAGCTGTAATGGTGCAAAGATTTTCCATGCAGGTGCTTTCGTACAGTAGGTGTAGTGTGTTTTAATCTTTTATGAAGTCTGTGCCACTGTGAACGGTTGTTTTCCCAACGGAGAACGTGTTACAGTAAGTTTTAAGGTACAGTATGTGTAGATGACAGGAGTAAACAGGAAGGGAAACCACAAGACGTTTTGTAACTGGGTAGTACTTATTTATGGGTCTTTTCATGCGTGAGTGCTGCAGTGACTGATATTTCCCAGCCAGATTTATTCTTTTAGCATGGGTGTTGTTTGGGTGCCAACGCACTTCTTTTTTTTTTTTTGTCACTAACTTGTCTAGTGTAAGACTCCACATACTGTGTCCCTGCATTTTATAGTAATCTCACTCCATCTATTAGCAGCAGAAAAAGACCTCATAAACCTTCTGTGCAAATTGTGATGTTATAAAAGAATGATAATGATACTCATTATAGTTTTATTAATATTGTTATAATTGTTGTTTACAGTATATTGCTTATAATGATCGAAGTCCTTGCATGTAAGTTTTGACTTTGGGGACTCCTTGTGGTCGTTTTAAAAAAGGCACTAAATACTCGCCCTTTAAAATCATCTACAAACACAAAGCGTCATTTTTCAGTTTCAGGTATAAAAGTAATAAATTCAAAATGTTGCCAAAAAGAGGTTTGAAATACAAATATAAAACGATATGTTATAAATGTGGGCTTCTGTGTACTGTAAGGATGGATTTCGGTTTATTTTTTTTCGTCTTTTGCGAAATCTTTGTGTCCCCTGTACAAGTTCATACAAGACTGCTATTGTAAAAGTCTTCCTGTTTATTCATTAGGCCAACCCAGTTATGACTGTGCGGACAGAATCAGCACAACCACACCCCCACCAGTGACTTCCTGCCAAGTTACCACGGAAGTCCACTCTGCCACAAGAAACCAATCTTTGCAGATCAGTCAAACTGATCAAGATGGGTTTTTCAACAGGTTAGACTTTACGCTGCTTTTCACTATCAAATGCTAAAATTAGATCAAAGGAGGAGACTGAAGATGATTACATACATTTTGCTTTAAAAAAGGGGCTTGAAAACTCGTCTTGTTTGTTTTTCAGGGCCTGGACTGGAGTGCCTTTCTGGTATACACTGCTGCGTTGGGGCTCTTTTGCATCCTTACTGATAATTCTTTGCGTAATTCAACAATGTACAAAGTCACGGCTCAAAAGATATGCTAAGAGGAGGAAGAAGGCTCCTTTCAGACCAGTTCCCCATTGTGCTCAGTGACCTGTATTTTCCTGTGGTTGTTCTTTGGAAGTTGCCGGCCTCTGTGATGCTCGTTTTGTGGTTTGACATTCACCTGTTCGTTGATTATGTGGTACCATATGAAATGTGCTTCCTGAAATGTATTGTGTAATTGTTACGTAATCTATTGAAATAAACGCAACAAAAATGTGCATCCATCATACACACCATTAGCCTCAGTGTTTCTTTTCATGCCATAAACACATCATACATTCTTTATAAAACTGGAAGTGTGTTTTAGGATCCAGCCTCCAGCAGTAGAAAGCCAAACCCACAACACGACCCTCATATTCAGGCCAATCATTTTTGCATTATTAAACCGAATACAGGTACAAGTCTGGAAAGTTTATGGTGAGTGATTCAGAATATTATGGCAGAGTATAAAGAAATGCAAATGCCTCACCCACATATTTGGAAACTAATCTGCTGTACAAACAGTGACTCAATAGTGTGGTGTTTTATGACAAAAATGCTGTTACGTTTGTTTGATTCAAATGTCAAGGGTTGGCAGGAGAAGCGCCAGCTCCGAGATAAGCCATTGGCAGCGAAAAAGCAGGAATGTTAATTCTGAATATAAAAGTGACGAAATGGTCTTGGGCCTCAACCCAAGCAAGTTGTACGTTCAGATTCAATCAGATTGTGTGTCTAAAAACCAGACATTGCAAGTCACACCCTGCGTTTTCTACACTGCTGTGACCTACATGACGTACAAACTTAGAAGTTGGGTAGAACAGTGAAAGAGTTAACCCTAACCCATAACCTAATGTTTCTCATTGGTTTAGTTTGGCATATTTGTCTATTTCTGTCTGATTCCTGTTATTCATGTGCCTATGATTTAATGTTTAGCTGGAAATCATGATTTAGAATCATTCATCAGAATTGAAAATACAAAAAAAAAAAAAAGGAAGATTCTGGTTCATCCTGTCGATATTAAAGTTTTGTGGTCGGAGCTTGTGTGCTGTGACTTGGGGACTTTCAGCTGTTTGGACAAGATGCGTCACCAGTTGGCATCACCTTTTTTTCCAGACTAGAAGTCCACGTACATCAGAGAGCAGCCCACTGTGCTTCTGTGTGAGTAAAACTATCCAGTGCTTTGACTAATTGCACATCCAAAACTAACACACGAGACTTAAACCGTGTATGGGCTCACTTTGGTGTGGGAATGTTAGTCAGGTCTGATCCGTTTTCTTGAATGACTTGCCTAATTTATTTCTTATCAGCAAGTGCGAGCACTAATTTGTTTATACGCACCACGCCCTGAGGAGATGTTTTCCAGTGAACTATATAAAATTTAAACTATATTACCGCAATGCGTCACTGACTGCAGAGCGTTCCTGTGAAATAGAGCAGCAATAACGCACTTTGGACTGTTGACCCCAGGTGCTATTAACGGTGTTGGGCTTGTTTGTCTCAACTCGTGATGTCTGGGTCTAAGTCCATCATGAAGTGATAACTGCAACCGTGGCTTAGTCTGTAGTTCATGACCTCTGTAGCAATGATCTCTGCAGGGAGGGGAAAATGTGATTCACTGGTGGAACTTAATTCATTATTAATGTGTCATCAGGTCTTTGTCAGTGAGGACAATAGTCCTGTACATAACATCACTCTTGGTGTAATGAGATACTAAAATCTGAACAACAGTGAAAATGTGGCAGAGAACAGAGCAGATCACTGTTACACCAATCACGATGCATCACAGATAAATACCTAGGCACAACAATGATTTCCTTATCGCAGTGCCTGCTGTATTAAGACATACTCTCTACGTGCCACATTACACTGAAGCTTTCTGATTCACCTGCATTTAATGACTCACTCACCACAGATCTGGGCCCGTATTCCTAAAGATTCTAAGAATCCTCTAAGAGAGCTCCTAACTTAGCCTAAAAATTCCTAGCTAGGAGTCTTAGCTTAGGAGTGATTCCAGAAAATTCTCAGAGAACTCTTAGCAAGGAATGGACAGAAACTCTTATCTTAGTGAGGAGGTGTGGTTGACCCCGTTGCTAGGTATGAGTCATCATTTCAAGAGGTGTGATTGGTTGATCCTAAAACTAGATAAAAATACAGTTTTGGTGATAATTGGCCTAGAATGGACTGTCAAATTAATAGACTTAATAACAGAATCTAATCTCTATGAAGACTGTGGAATTATAAATAATACTTTACATAAAAATAAATAAATAGTAAGCTATACTTTAAAAATTATCCTATAAAATGTGTGATTAAACTCAGGCCCACTTGCACAGTATTCACATGCTGATAGTTCTATTTATTTGCTTTCATTCATTTACCACGCTGGTAACATTTTGCACTTCATCCATTTGGTATTAACAAGGGTAAAATGGCTCAGCTTTCATCAATTTCTGTGATTGCTAACCGGCCTAGAAGAAGCAGTGTTGGTTGGTTCAAATCTTCCAAAAACCAAACAGCAATGGAGAAGAAATGAAGTAGGAAACCCAACTGGACAGAGGAACAGTGTTTGCTTCTGGATCAACTGGTCAATGAGAATAAAAGTGTTTAGAGAGGTAGATTTGCCCCCAAGTCATCACTGCTGCATTGTTGCATTTTTGCATTTTTCCTGTTGCTAAATACCTCAGTGTTGTGATGACTTTCATTTCCGGTGATATTGCGATTGTAACAAGCTTGATTGTCATTCAGTGTTTGGAGAATATCTCTCCTGACTCTTCTTTCAGCCATTTTCTCCTCTGCTTAAGAAATTCCTAAGGCTCCTAAAAGTCCTCCTCCCTGCTCTTAACAGATCTCACCTTAGGAGCACTCTTAAGAGCTAAGATTCTTTAGGAATACCTTTTATCTTTATTGGGAGCTTCTCCTAACTTTGAGAGGAAATTCTTTGAAAACGTCATGATTCTAAGAATTTTCTTAGAATTTGGCCACTAGAAGCAACTCTTAGCGCTAAGAATCTTTAGGAATACGGGCCCAGATCTTCTGACCCTGTGACTACTTAAAGTGTTTGAATCTAGTTTAGGACACAACTGCATTTTAGCTCCTGGAAACTTCCAATTCTAAACTACATCTAAACCTGTCAGATGCTAAGTACTTTTTAATGCTACACTGTTATCCTTGCATATACAGCCTATACACTGATCAGGCATAGCATTATGACCACTTTCCTAATATTGTGTAGGTCTCCCTTGTACCTCCAAAAGACGTCTGACTCATCAGAGAATGGACATGGGCCTTCTGAGGGTTTCCTGTGGTGTCTGGCAACTGAAAGTTGTCAGTGGGGGCCTTTGGGTCCTATGGGTTGAGGGGAGGGGTCTCTGTGGATCATCCCACAGATACTTGATCAGTTTAGGATCTTGTGAAGTTGAAGGCCAGGTCAACACCTTGTGCTGTTCTTCATGCACTTTTAAGTTGTTCATAAACTGTTTTTGTGTGTGCGCCTGTGTCAGGCTGCATCCTACTGGGGATGGCTGATGCCATCAAGAAGTGTCATTGCTATGGGGTGAGGGTGCCTGGTCTGGTCTGGTCTAGGTGGGTGCTACATGTCAAAGTAACATCCACATGAATGCCAGATCCACATGTTTCCCAGCAGAACATTTTATTGTCACAAGATGGACATTGTTATTTACTTCTTCTGTCAGCATGTTTTAATGATGTGGCTGATCAGTGTATTTTCCCATATAGACCTCTGCTTACATTTGAGATTAAATATTCAATGTAACTGCATTAATCTAAATGAGTGTGTTCTGCAGAGACAACCCTGGTCTAATGGATATCATATCAACCCTGTGATCTGAGTTAATATTCATTGTATTTGTCTCTGGTTGCCTTGCTTTTGTTTGCTTTTGTATTACTAGAAAGGGCTCACTGGCGTATAGGTCCCACTGACAAGTTTCAGTCATGGGTATCATTGTCTTCCTTCTGCTGAGCAGTACTGGCCTCGCCATTACAGTCCAAGGTGAGTGCAGGATGGATATGCTTGTGACATACAGTATGTGTCATTATAAGCAGTTTTTTTTGTCAGAGTTAGAACTCCTATAGATGGATGGATGGATGGATGGATGGATGGGTGTTTTGTCTTTGGTTAGTCTGCCCTCTCTCAACCATGCACCCTCTACTCAGTCACTACTACTCATCTTTCTCTCTTTTTTTTTTATTTTTCATTAAGGTCAAGACTGTTCCAGACCTGTTGGAGGACCAAACATGGGTTTGAAGGGCAATGACATTCTTTTACAAACCTTCCCTGATGGGACCCGAGTTTCCTTTGCTTGTGATGTTGGCTATACACGTGCAGGAGGGTCCCCAGACATTACTTGTACTGCTGGCAGTTGGAGTCCTGTGAAGCTCATCTGCGAGAGTGAATATTATCTCTTGATTGTACATTCAAATTCATAATAGTAGCAGTTGTATTCTCAAATTTAGACCCTTTTAGTTAATAATGTATATAAAATGAGATAATCCTTCAATTTATCTCACAGTGGGGAATATATAAACTTGAAGATGTTAATATAGATAGATGACTAATTATCAGGTGACTAGTGTCTTGACTAATTTGCACATAATATTAGTTAATTAGTTAATTTGTGTATAAAGTACTTAGTCTTCAGTGTTGTTTTATTTTATTTCAGGGAAGAGCTGTGGCACTGCTGGAGAAGTGCCAAATGGAGTTGTTGACTATCCTGAAGGGAATCAGTTTGGTGATAAAGCTGTGATCACTTGTAACGAGGGGTTAGTAATAAAGTCATTGTGTGTGAAATCAGTGATTGTTAATGGTTATCAATTTACACATTTTCTTTAAGCATCATCACCTAAAAATGAAAATTATTTCCAATGTAAGTGGGTGATCTATTGTTGTCATGTGATATTCATGTTAATTTATGTTTTTACCTCCCCACTTAGTCTCACATTGGTTGGCAGAAAAGAAATCACTTGTGGAGATCAAGGGTGGGACGGCAGGTTGCCTACATGTGAAGGTCGGTTCACTCACCTCCCATATCTGATTTTGAACTTGGTGTCTGTTTTCCTTCTAATAAATTACATTTTTATTTTGCAGAGATGGCTTGTGATCCACCACCTGTGGTTACAAATGCTACGTTCAGTCCAAACAAAAAAATCTCTGGCTATTGTGAAGTTGTAGATTACAGTTGTAAAAGGGGTTATACACTCAATGAGACAAAACGATCATTTTGTTCAGATGGTGGAAGATTCACACCTGATCCTCCTACATGTGTTAATAAATGTTTGAAGTTATTTTGTACTATGTTTCACAGACTTTTCCAGGTTTGGACAACTGTGTTAATTATGATTTTCCAATTCCTTTGATTGCAGAGGTTCAGTGTTACGAACCCAATATTGCTAATGCTAACTGGGTGCATGGTTCCCGACCTCCATATGGGTACTTGTCTACTGTGACGTTCCAGTGCAGAGCTGGATACGAGATGAACGGAGAGTCTACCCTGACATGTGGAACAAATAGTCAGTGGTCACCAAAAATTCCAACATGTGTTAGTAAGTGTTTCAAGTTATTTTGTACTATGTTTCACAGAATTTTCCAAGGTTTGGGCAACTGTGTTAATTATTATTTTCTAATTAATTTGCTGCAGAGGTTCAATGTGATGAACCCAATATTGCTAATGCTGAATGGGTGCATGGTTCCCGACCGCCATATGGGTACTTGTCTACTTTGACATTCCAGTGAAGAGCTGGATACAAGATGAACCGACAGTCTATCCATTAACGGCTTCTAATAAATTACATTTTTATTTTGCAGAGGTGACTTGTGATCCACCACCTGTGGTTACAGATGCTACATTCAGTCCAGACAAAGAAATCTATGACTATCGTGAAGTTGTAGATTACAGTTGTAAAAGTGGTTATACGCTCAATGGGACAAAACGATCATTTTGTTCATATGGTGGAATTTTTGCACCTGATCCTCCTACATGTGTTAGTAAGTGTTTGAAGTTATTTTGACTGTGTTTCACAGAATTTTCCAAGGTTCGGTTCGGACAACTGTGTTAATTACTATTTTCCAATTCCTTTGCCTGCAGAGGTTCAATGTGATGAACCCAATATTGCTAATGCTAACTGGGTGCGTGGTTCCCGACCTCCATATGGGTACTTGTCTGCTGTGACGTACCAGTGCAAAACTGGATACAAGATGAACGGAGAGTCTACCCTGACATGTGGAATAAATAGTCAGTGGTTGCCAAAACTTCCAACATGTGTTAGTAAGTGTTTGAAGTTATTTTGTACTATGTTTCACAGGATTTTCCAAGGTTTGGACAACTGTGTTAATTATGATTTTTTTTTCCCAATTCATTTGCCTGCAGAGGTTCAATGTTACGAACCCGATATTGCTAATGCTGAACGGGTGGGTGGTTCCCGACCTCCATATTGGTACTCGTCTACTTTGACGTACCAGTGCAAAACTGGATACAAGATGAACGGAGGGTCTACCCTGACATGTGGAATAGATGGTCAGTGGTCACCAAAACTTCCAACATGCGAAAGTAAGTCATAAAGTAACTGCTTATTTGTTGATATGTATGATATAAGTATCTGTGGTGAAGATTCCCTTTAAGTAGAACAAATCATTAATAAAAAGTTTAGTTAGAATTAGTCAGGGAACTATCAGTGGTTGCTGCTGCGCACACACACACAAAAAAACGACTACTTATTTTTCATTAAGGTCAAGACTGTTCCAGACCTGTCGGAGGACCAAACATGGGTTTAATTATCCCTCATTGCTTATTGTATGTTTTTGCAGAAATTGAAGCCCCACCTGAATTTACCGCCATCGTCACTGCCACCACTACCAGCCCTGTCTAGACCTTTTTATCTACCTTGTGTGTGTGTGTGTGGGGGGGGGGGGGGGGGGGGGGGGGCCTCAGTAGGTAGTGGGGGCCTCCACGAACCAGAGAGTTAGCGGTTCGATCCCTGGAAATTGCCAATTGATCAAGACACTGAACCTCCAGTTGCTCCAAATGCAGGGGCACTAGTGTGTGAATGTGTGTGTGCTTGTGGGAGCGAATGGGTAGATGTGTCTGTGACTGTAAATGCACATAAAGCACATTTACATAATTCAACTGTATCATCATTCTGTTGCTGTTATGCTGTACTGAATTAAACACAGGAGTGCTTCTGTTATTTAGGCTTGCCCGCTCACTAAAAGGATGTTGCCAAAATAACAGAAACATGTGCTGGCACAACATAGTTCAATGGTACTATAAACTACAGCCTCCAAAATAAAAACACAGCGGAAGCATTGAACAGCTCTCTTTGTTACTTTAGACCAAAGCTGAACTGAGAATTAGGGCAGGGCTGTTATATTAGGATGCATTCGTTTTCACTAGTGCATCTAATGACCTAGAAAGTGAGTGTCCAGGGGCACACACACGCACAAATATCCTTTTACAAAAGGAAGCATGAATCTTTTCTCTGTACAACAAATATATGTTTCTCTCATAAAAAAAAAAAAGTAAAATGTAATTATTTTGTGTGTGTTTGACAAATTCAAAGGAGGACACTTGCATTTGGGATATGCACGTTATGGATGCCTTATGGATGGTTGGATTCAATTTCAGTTGGTAATAGTTAAATAAATGAGACCAATAGCTTTAAACAACAGAGTAATAAAAATTTTCATTGCAGACATTCCAAAACCATTTCTACATTTTTACGTAAAAGTGAAATAAAAAGGGAAAAGAAATTTGGGCATTTTTGAATTACGGCAAAACTGGCTGATGAACTTATTCTATCATGAGGGCAGGTTAGAAAAACAGTGAAACGGTAACAATCCTTACAAAGGCAATGACTGTTGCTCAGCAGGAACTTCCATTTCCTCGTATTGACCAAGCCTGGGTTGGGCGTATTACAACATTCTCTATGAATGCACTGTGGGAAATTGTGAACCATCATAGAACTGGATGTTTTAGAGAAGAGGGCAAAGTTCAAATGAATTTTTTTTTTTTTTTTTTTTTAAATAGCCATGTTCACCATAAGGATGTCACAGTAGTGACATTCATTAAAATGTCTTAGTCAAGTTTTGGATAGTATGTGTACTTCTAGGGAATGCAGAATATGTAGAGGAGGCCTATGGGAACGGAGGGTGACCACTTACCCTATACTACTTTACAATGGTATAATACAGAATGGCTTTATACAGCAGATGGGTTGAAATGAAATTATTTAGTTTTGACTAATAATTACATTTTTTATAATTTATAGAATTATTATTTTTTTTTTTTTTAAGAACCTTATTTGTTTGTTTGTGTATATAAACGTTTCATGGTTAGGGCTTGTCTAGTGTCAACACAGAGTTTGCGGCATGTGACTTTCGGCTGAGGACAACACATACGTCACACGGCCACGCCTACTTCCGAGAAGCCAAAGCCGTCAACCATAAACATTAACTCAACATTCAGATAGGACTGCCACCATCGTGACATTTCGCATTTGCGCGATACGTTTGGGTAAGTTAAAGTCTATCCTTTATTTCTTTTACAAACCGCGCTACTGAACTTAGTCGGAAATCGGAGCGGCCATGTCGCAACCAACATGACTTAACGTATTATTAACGCCCGTTGGTGTTACGTTAGCTAACCACCAGCTAGCTAACCCAGCCTTGACGCGATTTTTTTTTTCTGAATTTATAGTTCACCGGTGAATTTGGACGCTCGCATGAAGATGCCAAAACGTATCCACCCGCCTCCAATATCTAGCAACTTCGGCATATATCGTCTCTGTACAATAAAGACTTGCTGCCCACATTTTTATTTTTTTTTTTGATACAGGAAGAAAGCGATCGACATGCGTGGCCTACTAGCTTTAAGTACATGACTTGCTGTGTTTGTATCTTTAGAAGTCTGTGTTTTAAGTGGTTTAATGTGTTTTAATTAAAGCTTTCAATTTTATGAAGGAGCTCGGAAAGATTAGCAAGCTAAGTAATGTCTCGTTAGTTTACGAATACAGCCAGATTTGAAATGGGGCTTGGCATGCTATTTACCGAGAATACGAGGAAAGACTACAACAACGCCAAGCTCGTTTCCTCATAACAATTAGGCAATACCGAGACGTTTTTTTCTGATTATTTTGGTTGTGTGGTGTCTTAATCGAAACCAAATTTGGTTAACATTGTGTTTTCAGTTGAGAAACTTAACTGATGTCGACTCAGTTTAATCAGGAGCTACATGTGTTGTGTTCCGCAGTGACTGTCCTGTTTGAATGGAGTCGTCGCTACTACCACCCATGTTACCCACGTTAAATCTAAGATTGTCTTGCCTTACCTTTGCTTTTGTCTTGACCAGAAAGCGTTTATTGGCTTCAGCCAGACGGGCCACATTCAATCATGGGCGCCGCTGCTCTCTTTTTAGTAGGCAGTCTTTGTCTTGCCATTACTGTCCAAGGTGAGTGCAGTGCTGATAAGCTTGTCACATAATCACAGCTGGTGTTTTGGCTTAGGTGAACTTGTCCTCACTTTACCATGCACTCTCTTCTCCTTAAAGCCCAAGACTGTTCCAGACCTGTTGGAGGACCAAACATGGGTTTGAAGGGCAATGACATTCTTTTACAAACCTTCCCTGATGGGACCCGAGTTTCCTTTGCTTGTGATGTTGGCTATACACGTGCAGGAGGGTCCCCAGCCGTTACTTGTACTGCTGGCAGTTGGAGTCGTGTGACGCTCATCTGCGAGAGTGAATATTATCTCTTGATTGTACATTCAAATTCATAATAGTAGCAGTTGTATTCTCAAATTTAGACCCTTTTAGTTAATAATGTATATAAGATGAGATAATCCTTCAAATTATCTCACAGTGGGGAATATATAAACTTGAAGATGTTAATATAGATAGGTGACTAATTATCAGGTGACTAGTGTCTTGACTAATTTGCACATAATATTAGTTAGTTAATTTGTGTGTAAAGTACTTAGTCTTCAGAGTTGTTTTATTTTATTTCAGGGAAGAACTGTGGCTCTGCTGGAGAAGTGCCACATGGAGTTGTTGACTATCCTCAAGGGACTGAGTTTGGTGATAAAGCTGTGATCAATTGTAACGATGGGTTAGTAATAAAGTCATTGTGTGTGAAATCACTGATTGTTAATGGTAATCAGTTTTCACAGTTTTCAAATTTTCTTTAAGCGTCATCACCTAAAAATGAAAATTATTTCCAATGTAAGTGGGTGATCTAGTGTTGTTATGTGATATTCATGTTTTTACCTCTCCACTTAGTTACGCTTTGGTTGGCAGAAAAGAAATCACTTGTTTAGATCAAGGGTGGGACAGCAGGTTGCCTACATGTGAAGGTCGGTTCACTCACCTCCCATATCTGATTTTGAACTTGGTGTCTGTTTTCCTTCTAATAAATGTCGTTTTTATTTTGCAGAGATGACTTGTGATCCACCACCTGTGGTTACAAATGCTACGTTCAGTCCAGACAAAGATTCGTATGGCTATCGTGAAGTTGTACAGTACAGTTGTAAAAGTGGTTATACGCTCAATGGGACAAAACAATTATCGTGTTCAGATGGTGGAAAATTCACACCTGATCCTCCTACATGTGTTAGTAAGTGTTTGAAGTTATTTTGTTTCACAGAATTTTCCAAGGTTTGGACAACTGTGTTAATTATGATTTTTTTCCCCCAATTCATTTGCCTGCAGAGGTTCAATGTTACGAACCCGATATTGCTAATGGTGAATGGGTGCGTGGTTCCCGACCTCCATATGGGTACTTGTCTGTTGTGACGTTCCAGTGCAAAACTGGATACAAGATGAACGGAGAGTCTACCCTGACATGTGGAATAAATAGTCAGTGGTTGCCAAAACTTCCAACATGTGTTAGTAAGTGTTTGAAGTTATTTTGTACTATGTTTCACAGGATTTTCCAAGGTTTGGACAACTGTGTTAATTATGATTTTTTTTTTTTTTTCCCCAATTCATTTGCCTGCAGAGGTTCAATGTTACGAACCCGATATTGCTAATGCTGAACAGGTGGGTGGTTCCCGACCTCCATATTGGTACTCGTCTACTGTGACGTACCAGTGCAAAACTGGATACAAGATGAACGGAGAGTCTACCCTGACATGTGGAATAGATGGTCAGTGGTCACCAAAACTTCCAACATGCGAAAGTAAGTCATAAAGTAACTGCTTATTTGTTGATATGTATGATATAAGTATCTGTGGTGAAGATTCCCTTTAAGTAGAACAAATCATTAATAAAAAGTTTAGTTAGAATTAGTCAGGGAACTATCAGTGGTTGCTGCTGCGCACACACACAAAAAAATATTTTTTAATACTTTGCCATTCATACATCCATTCATATCTTGAAAGGCCACCATTTAAAATAAATAAATAAATAAATAAATAATGCATATTGCAAGGTGCATCTATAAACTAAATGTAAACATTGCAAGTTACTGAAAAGATGTAATCAGGACAGGGAATCAGTTTTATTTTGAAGTGCAATTCATTTTTAAATATAAAGTTAAGTGAAAAACTTTATGAATAGACTGTGCCTGTTGGTACATAACACATCCCTGATTGCTTATTTTATATTACTGCAGAAATTGAAGTCCCCAAAACTACTACCACCACCACCACTACTACTACCACTCCTGTCACCCCAAAGAAACCAACAGGTACAGTCCATGTTAGCGTTTAAGAACAACCCAAAGCTGTACAGTGTGTTTTCCAGATAATAATACAAAAGCCTATCCCATTTTACTGTGGCAAGCTAATGTTTTGGATCAAACAGCTTTCACATGTGTGTTCAGTTCAGTTTCTTTAAAGTGCGGGCTGTCGTTGCGTTACTGACGCTGGTTTTCACGACCTCACTTTGGAAAAGCAGAGGCGCCAAGCAATGAGCTGCTGTGAATGTGTATTTTGACCACCTATAACAAGGCACACACAAAGTAAGGTATCATTTTAGGTATACGCCATGTCTGGAGTGTTGCCTGTCTGACAGGGAACTGAAGCTGTTGTATACGGTATACATACCTACCCATATACATGAGTTAATGGAAGACGGTGATATATTAGCTTCAGTCTTCGGTCGGAAAAGGCTCTTTAGCAGCAAGGTACAGCCGTGATAATATTCTAAATATAGTGTACGCTTAAACTGAGTCGAAACTGAACAATCTCTTTAAGCCTGTGATGTGACATTGTTACACAAAAGCCTTTTACAGTTTTATGTTCTGCTCATATTAAGGCAACATCGACTTAGTCAATAAGACAGCTTACAACCACCAACAATAGTTTAACGATGTGTGTGTCACATTACCTTCATCATCATTATTTTTTTTATAGACTTTTTGTGATATGGTGTTAAGTTTTAACAGATTTAACACTGAGCCCAGTCAGTTCTAAGCATTTTACCACATCACACTGTTTGCCTCACAACTTTGCTCAGCTATTGTTGATATGTCTATAGAAGATACAGTCTAGATGGATTTGATTGTTAATGTTTTTGCTGTACTGCTGCAGGTACTACTAACCCAACACCTCCAGATATCACTAACTCAACTGTTCCAGATATCACTAACCCAACACCTCCAGATATCACTAACTCAACTGATCCAGATATCACTAACTCAACTGATCCAGATATCACTAACCCAACCGATCCAGATATCACTAACCCAACCCATCCAGATATTACCAAGCCTACTGTTCCAGATATTTCTTACTCAACTGATCCAGATATTTCTAACCCAACTCCTCTAGATATTGACGACCCAACGACTCCACATGGTAACTTCTAAAAATTGTTTTTGCTTCATGATTTCCACTCCTCTTTTTTGTTCTTCTTTATTTATGTATTTACTTATTTTATTTGCAGGCAAAGGAAATACCCTTGTTGTGTTGGGGATTGTTATTCCTTTAGGTAAGTGTCAATTTAATCTTTGAACAAGAAATCAAGCATTTCATGTGAAAATGTTGTACTAAATAGCTTCATGACAACCTCAGAGGAACAGAAGGCTCATACTGCAGGGCCTATGGAGTATGGGAAAGCTGTCATGTTTTTATATGTATTAACAAAGAAGAGCAAAGGGACACATTGCATTCACACATTCCAATATACCAGTGAAGTAATGGTTGGATGTGACACTTTGCCACATCAGTCTTTTGTCTTTTTTTGCTGTGAAATGTACATGGTAGTTTCTGAATAGAAAAAAACCATTACGTGTTTTAAATGACAGGATGGTGTCAGGATTTACCTTTGGTGATCTCAGCTTTTTTTTCCCACCATTATCATCTCCAAACACCTCAATTATGTTTTTCATCAAAGTAATCATAGGTTTACTCATCGCCGCTTACGTGGTCTGGAAAAAAAAAGGGTAACATGTTTTATTAATCTATGCAGACTAACCCTTACGGCTTTATCCGTTTTGTTGCTCCTTTGTTTGTTGTTTGCCTATCAGAGCAGACATTAACAGTGTTGGACCCATGTCATTTATTTTCTGACTTTGTGTTTTTCTTCAGCATTATCAGTCTGTCTGAGCTTTCTCTCTATTAAGTGTTGCATGTTAAAAGTCCGTGCTTTTCTAAAGCTTCCTGGCTTGTGTCTGTTTCCGCCACAGTGTCAACGACTCTATAAGCACTGAAAGCACTCTCCTACACAGAGCTGTAAAATGTAATATTGCGCTAACAAGGAAAAAACAAAACTATACTGTTTTATGTAATTGTAACTTACAACCTCCCCACCACCGCATTACCGTATTATAATAATAACTCATAAGAATTAAACATAAATGTACAAACCCTCCCTGCAAACTAATAAATTTAACTAATGTCAGTATAAACAGTAAAGCACATATTGGGTATTAATAATTAAGTATGCAGTGCTAAGATGACCGTCAAGTGTGCCTGGGAAATTTGTGTCATGGCCTCTGGTTCGACACGTTTCCGTCTGTTCCTGTTGGGTCAGAGCTGTTATTTTGTAACAGCGCTGTATAGGAGGGTGTCTTCTGTGTTTTTCTTTTAATACTTGCTGTCGCACACACTCCTACAAAGTTGTGAAATTAAAACATTTTAAGTTTAATTAATTAAAATGTACAGCTGCTAACGGCTGATAAGGTGATTAATGAAAAATGATAAATATGTGACAACAGAGCAATCGGTGGTGTGACAGACACATACAGTATTTCTTCCTGCAGAAGACTCTCCAAATTATTATCGGAAATAAAATATGCCATGGGTATAACAAGACTTGTTTGGAGTGTAACAAAATCCTGATGCAACAAAAAAATCTTTGATGTTGCAGTGACCTGTTCATTTCTGCTACCAAGGATGAACAGGTAGTATTTTTATATCGGCCTCCACTACCACACAAATTTGGATTCTTAGGCTGTAAGAGAAGGATAGACGGCTGCAGGCAGGGCTAGTGTGTGTGTGTGTGTGTGTGTGTGGTGAGGTGAGGTGTTTCCTGATCGAGGTAGATGTGTTTGTGTGTGGTGGGGGCTTCGCTGGACTTCCTTTAAATCGTCCAATGTTTTTTCCTGACAAAACAAATTACCAAGTAATATTTACCGGTCATTACTGGATTACAGCTCTCGGAGAGACAAAACTATCAAAGTACCTACAAATGATGGGGAGGATGTAGCACTCTCGGTAAGGAGACAGATTCTCAAGCACTCTCATTTACGTCAAATGATGAGAGGCAGACACCTTTTATTGTTAATGCTCTGCTTGCCTTTTCTTCTCTCTTCCATGTTATTTTCAGCTTCCAAAGAAGGACTGTTGCCTGCGTTAAATTAATTAATATTTTCTCCCTTTACAGGAAGGTGCATTTACACTTTCTTAAATTAATTTGCTTTCTTTGCCTCCTTTTTTTTTTTATATATAGTAAGCATCACGCTCCTGTTCGCCCAACATTACTGAATGTAAAACCATCGCCTAAAGAAGAGGATATCGGGATCGATCTTTGAATGTAAATGCATTTCATTTTGCATTTGGATGGCAGGAACCAAGGAACTAAGGAACGTGTGTTTCTGAATGCCAGCCTGACACTCCAAAACATCAGAAAACTTGGCTCATATCATTAGTCTATGCTTTGAATGGCTTGTTTGAATAGTTGAAGTTACATCTTTGATGGGCCACACGTAACTACTTCCTGCTCACCACATTTGGATTTATTTTTGGGGGATTTTTTTGAGCTTTTCCATTTTGGACATTGTGAAGGAACGAGATTTCATCTTTATCAGAAAATCTTAAACTCTGCATTGATTTTCAACTTTTGCACTGTAGCTCAGCCTTGCCATTGTTGCTTACTTAAACAGGTGATTTAAAGAACGCAAAATTAGTATAGTAGTGCAGTATTTGGAACCAAGTTTAAACAGTTTGTGCCATTCTTAACACCACAGTTGATACCCTAATGCTATTGAATTATTTCAGAAGTTTCCCAATGGGTGTAGCTTTAATGGCAAAGCCAGAATTTAAAAACTGGTTTAAACGTAACATTTTCATTTTCCCTGACCCAGGAAAAAAAAGAATGAACTGATCCTTGTATATATTATGTGTTGTATAGATTGGTTTTGACTACTGTGAGTGAATGTCCTCTCAGAGGTTCTTAGTCACTCAAACATCTGCACTGCTACACTGACAAGGAACTGGAAAGAAAACCACATGAGCTGGTTCACCAGCTTCCTCAGATGGTGTCCAGAACTGAGTGTTGTATCCATGTCAACGACCCAGAATGGCAGTAACCAAGAGTCCCTAACCTTTCTGGGGATTCATACATTGAAAATGGTTGTTGCCCCGGAGACATTTTGTATGTATTGAGGACAGGCTCCTAGCCGACAAACCAGTCCTGTAAAACCACTATAAAATAGCACCCAGTGGTAGTGCCTGAGCGTAAGGCATATTTCACGTGCCTTTAAGCAAAAAGCCAATTGTTTTGGCTTGTTGTGTGTTAATTGTATGTTTGTCTGTGTATCACATGTTGACCAACTTGCTGGGCTCAGTTAAAGGATTCAGTAGTAAGCCTACTTTAGCTCAAGGTTTATGCTAAAGTATTACACATTCTTAAAGTGTCTGCCTACTACTCATTTCATGTACTACTACTACTACAATCTAAACCATAGCCACTTGAAATCATGTGTTGTTCTCCAGTCACTGGCCAAGCGGAATACTTTGAGATTTTGTAGGTGGTTAATTAAAGATGTATATAGGATGTGATCTCTGTAAAAAAATTTTGCACTCGCTTGGCTTTATTTATTAAAATAAAAATGGAACAATCACCACAATAAGTCTTCGCATGGTTTTGAGGACATTATAAATCTGTTGATATTGGCACTGCCTTTTCTAATCAATGAAATAAAAGAAAAACAAGACTGCAGTGAATTTAAAATGTGCTCTTAATGGGCATGTATGCACATGAACACACACATGCACAAAAACTTGTTTGACCCAGGTGTTGAAATTTACTAAGAAGAAATTAAACAATGAAATACAAGTAGTACTCAATGTAATAAGCAGGTTCTAGCACAGTGAGAGGGCAAGTGATAAATGGAGACACAACATAAAAACACTTAGTACGGCACTTATGAGAAAAACATTTAATGTTTGCCAAGATAATTTGGTATACAGTGTTTAGATGTGATGGCATGTAAATAAAACACAAAGCAGTAATTCAAGCCCACTTCTGTACATTTAAATTGATGAATATGCACATGACTTACCAGAGTTCAGAGCAAAATAGAAATAAAACATATTTAAACAATCATTGAAAGTAATTATGGGTCGTGACACATCCAAATATAATACCTCAAATATAATGGTCTATATTACAGTGCCACCTTGTGGATGCAACACTGACGATATTTTTCAGATCATACCTTGATCAGGTTGGCAGACAAAAATACAGAAGGACATGTACAGTACCTAAACACAGTCTTAAGGAGTTTGGATTGACATGATCATTTAAAACTTGAAATAAGAAATATTGAACTTTTTTGTTGAGTTCAACTTTTGCACTTTCATGTAAAGGAAGTCGTAGAGCGCGGCTTAGCTGCAACATACTCAAGGGGAGACGAGATCTGTCCTTCATTGTAACCGATTTCAAATGGTGCTAGAAACAGAAGCAGACTCTGAACACCAAAAGAAATCGGTCAACCTTGGAAAGAGGACGAAGAGCTTGAGCTGTCAAAACATCGGTTGTGTGGTGCTTCGGGGAAATGACATTTCTTTTTTTCCTCCCCCCACATTTATCCCTGGGGACCTCACAGCTGCACAGCGCTGGCTGGTGAAACACACTTCCCGCCCCAAGAACACTGATTTCAAATGGTGCTAGATGGATGACAGTACTCTAAGCCACCATCTGAAACCAGCTTCCAAGGGGGGCATGTCTGAGAAGAAGGTATTCTTCTGCACTGTAAAGCGGGACCTAGAAAATGCTGGGAAATAAATATTAGCAGAAGAATATATGTAGAATTAGAATTAGCTTATAAAAAGAAATGAGCAGGAAGTCTGCAATGACTCAGATCAATAGGTTATATGTGTTCCAGACAAGGTGGGATGCTCCAACCAAACTCGCATCCATTCTCCAAAGTAGGAAAGGCTCTTACGTGTTCACGCTGAACAAAATACTACACGTCAGAAAGTTATTTCTCGTTTGCTTTTACCACTGATCACCTAAAATCGGGTGAGAACAGGAGCAGTAGTCAGACTCTTTACTTGTGGAACAGTTAGTCATTGTACAACAATGTACAAACCTCCCATTGCATGCTGTGCTTGCAGATATGAATTATGCATTGACCACCCACAATAATGTGACATAAACATGCATGGCATTTAATCACAATGCAGATTTGCACTGGTTGGTTAAGTGGGGAAAGTTGACCGCGGTTAGATGTGCAGAGAGAATTAAGGGCATTGTCGTATTCAATCTCGGTTCATCTGGTGGCTTTAGCTTGTGCAAACAGTTCATTTTTTTTAACAATGCGTCACCTTCCTCCATTACACTAATCTGTGCCAGTAACTTAGTACGAGGATCAGTAGGCTTGAAATTGCGTTATAAGGTTTTTAAAAGGGCCTAGATGAGGGTACAAGGCAGCCTGACAGAGGTCCGGAGTGCATTCTGAGTTGATTTAGACTCAGGTTTGTGCCAACAAAGGAAGTTTGATTCAGTGGCCTGGTTCAGAAAGCAGATGAAGGCAGAGCAAGAGAGGGAGAGAGAGAGATGAAATGGAAAACCACTGCGAAATCGCCAGAACACCTCTACGTCTCAGTCTATTTGTCTCTAGCACGCCCACACGACTAAACCGATACTTGATCCAAGCGTTGTGGATGTGTGAAGGGCCGAGCGAGAACAGATACGCACAAAAGGCTGCCACTGTACTGCGCGTCTTTAACATACCGGCTCACCTGCAGCGCTGCGTAGACACACCAAGGTTGAGTCGCCTTCTTTCTGTTGCCCGGTAGAATAGAGAGGATGATGGTGCGCTTATCTCCAGCCACTACGAGGGAAAAGAAGGGAAGTGGCAGTCAATAGCTGGCAATGAGAGCCATGACGCAGAAACGCAGCTACAATGCACTGAGAGGGTGGGGCAAGGACAGGTAGTGGCCAGTTCACTGACTTGTTGCCAAGTGCTTCAAGAAAGTACAAAACTACCCAACCATTTCTAATACCCTTGTTTTTCCTCGCTCCCTGCTTTTGCTCTAGATTGCAGGTGAACGGGCCGCTGACAATTCATTGTCCTGCTCCAAAACCTTGGAGAGCACACCCACACACCGTCTGCCTTTATTAATTCATGTTTACAGTGACAACTCCCACAAATAACACTGTAATAAAACTGATTACAGCCAAATCAGGGAAGCCTAGCCCCAGCCTGAAAACATCAGATATGATTTACTTTGATTTTCACAATAAGAGGAAGAGCAAAACCCCCACGGCATTTACCATCAGGCTTCAGATGGACCATTTGAAGCCACTTTTGATTATTTTTATTTATTTTTTTTTATGGCCGTGGTTGTGTGTGAGGGAGTCTCAGGCTACGTGTGCGCGTGTGTTTGCATGGCAGCCACGGTGACGGCTCTGATCGGAGGCCCTGTCTGTCCGTAGGTGTCTGGTTCCTTAGCCTGGCTGGCTCAACCCAGCCCTGTCAGTTTTCTTTTTCGGGTTGTTTGTTGCTTGTGTGCCACTGGACCTGTTGTGTAATGCTTATAAAAGATTTAAAGGGACAGGCAGCCTTCAGAGAGTGGTCAACAACAGATTCGCAACGGGACTGCGAAGCACCCCGGGGAAAACCCTAGGCATGTGGGTCAGGGTTATCGGTCCTTATTTATGGAGAAATAGGAATAAAGCACCTACAGGAAACTGCTGACAGTAAACCACAGTGAAATATGCATGAAAGGCTATTTGACAGCATGGAGTTGTAGTTTTCAGCGGGATGACAAAATACTACCAAGTTAAAATTGAGCTTACTGTCAAAAAATTAAATAAATCAGTTGTCTGCATGCACCTAAAATAGTTCACCTTTGTGTCATTTCACGCCTCGTGTTGATGCGTAGCCTGCACTCGCATAGAAGCGTTAACCCCGCCCCCCCCATGGTTACGAGGTGACTGACGGTGTGCAAGCTGCAGTGTGTACACGCTGCGATCATCTTTACGATAATCTTTGAAGAGGGAAAAATAAAATAAAAAAGGCAAGGTATAAAGTATGTTATACCGTCAGCACATTTAGCAGAGAGAGAGAGAGAGAGAGAGAGAGAGAGAGAGAGGCAGAGAGGTGCTGACTGTAGAAGCAGGAGCTGCATTGCAGACCACAGGAAGCCACACATGGTCTTGCATCATCTCACAAATGTAGCATCTTTTAGCCAGAAGAACGAGAAAACTTGTCTCCTTTAGGGATGCGAATCAGTATCAGGCAGGGACGCCACGCAGGCGATGCTGCGATTCCTTTGGTTCAAAGTGAACAGGAAGGCCCAGAGTTTATTTTATGGACCTCAGAGTTTCCTGTGATTTTCTTAAAAGGAACTGATATGTCACTCTATTTTCGAAGGAAGATTCCAGGAAGTGGCTACGTAATTTGGTATAAATAACTAGAAAAACTGACTCATAGTTCTACTGAAGCACAAGTTCATTAATACAGATTGAACGCTCTTCTGGCCTGTGCACAGCAGGTCAGACGCAAAGCATGGTATTACAGGCAAGCATTTACTACTATGGATCTCTCAGTCATCAAGACTTTAGCATGTCTTTCACTGGAATCCCCCTGAACGTCTTAAAAACGCACGTGCGTGAACAGCTCGTACAACTAATCGAAATTCACAGCTCCTTTAAAACACTGCGTCATCAAGCACTGAGATCAGTCCACTGCGTCATAAGAGGCAGGGTTAGTCAGAAACTGGCTCGACAGCGACTGTGATGATTACGTCTCAGAATAACAACAGATGTCTTTTCCTCTAAAACATACCTGAAAATTCACATTCACTTCGCAGCTTTCTGGAGAACTCACTCAGAAAACGCACTTCTATTTATACAAAAAGAAAAAAGAAAAATCCACATTTAACTTAAGAACGGTAAACAAGTCGACCCGTGTAAACATACATGTATCCGCGGATGTGTTTCTGCGACCTTAGTATAAGAGAACGGTGCTTCCCGGCCAATCAGATGATGAACTGCAGCTGCTCGCTTGCTTGCTTTCAGCCAATGAAGTGCCGCTGTGCAGCTTGTGGAGCTGGGGAGGCTCCTCCCATCCAATGAGAATCCAGTTTTGGCACGATGGCCTGTGATGCAGCAGCTTTAGGAAGTCCAGTTCATGTGAACTGGAGAGAAGCCAAGGCAGAGTCACCAAGAGAACAAGGTAAACAACTTCCCTCTCTCTCTGTCCATCCCTCTTTCTTCTGTCTCAGGTTCGCTGTCCTCTCTTTCTCGCTCTCTCTCTCTCTGATCCTGAGCCATGACATTTAGCCCCTTCGGCCTGTCCCTTCTGCAGGGGAGGGAGAGATAGACAGATAAACAGAACGAGAGAGAGAGAGAGAGAGAGAAAGAGAAAGATACAAGCTGTGTACTGGTTGAAGAGAAGTCCAGCCCAGAAATGACTGCGTCACCATCTCTGTCTCTCCTAACTACGCAGAAACAAATGTGTCTTGGGAAAGGTTTTGCCAAATCCCAGTGGCCCTGGAGGGTGAAAACAAATCACATGACAAAAGTGCCACTAGCCACAGACATCTGATGGCAAAATACAGCTGGATCCCAAGTAGTCTCTACCTTCATACATGCCTGCGTTTCCCCCTAGATGCTCACTCTTTACTCCAACAGGAGCCAACCCAAAAAAAGTAGGCCATTCAACAGTTTGAACACAGATACATGTACACACATATGCCGTGACACAACAATTGTCTGAATCGAATAACAAACTTACTCTGCGATTTCATTTGATTTGCTGCACTGTCCACCTGACACACACGCTCCCATATAATGGTGCTTTAAACGTACGAATCTGTTTCAGAATACGCCTCGCGGCACCGCGCATGGTCGTATACGCCTGTGTGCGCAAATGCAATCGTCTGTATTCCTTGAGATGCTGGTGGCAAAAAAAAAAAAAAGAAGCGATGTGCGAATACCTCGGTAATTCTTGGCCACACATTCCGGACTGAGCTTCGCTGTGATATTAAGAGCCCTCCAGAATATTCTTTTGTTAACCCCTTTGTCGCACCTCTGCCCACTCAACACACGCCTTTACCATGCTATCAAAACAAGACCTAGTGGAACTGTGTCACATCTTCAGCATCCATGTTGAAACTCGGGCAGCAGCTCACAGGAACTGAACAGCACACGCACACATATAGCAGCGACAGGCACAGCACATCAAAACTACCAAAGAGGAAGAGGAAGAGGAGGAGGAGGAAGCCGAGCTTGTCCGAAACCAGTGTGTCCACTCCAGGTGGAGGACGACTGACGATGACTCTGGGCTTCTGTTATCTCAGCTTCTGTTTCTCCCGACATGAAAAAGTGACGTAGCAACTAATCCAAAACCTCTCTCTCTCTCTCTCTGTCTCACACACTCTCTGACTTGCTCTCCCTCCCTTTCTGTATCTCCCTTTCTCTTCCTTTCTGCTTGACTCTCAAACACGCGCACTCTTTATTCCCATCTTGTTGCAACAGCAGAACTGCTATTAGATTGCTACTTCCAACTGACACATACACACAGATCAGACCCCACACCGGTGCACGTGGACGTGCGCGTTCCCGCACACTACACGCACAGCTGTGCACGGGCGCGCATGATCACGCTATTCCCCTTCCTGAGTGTGACGCAGCACTTAATTCTCTGTGCTTTTATGCCACTGTTGTGGCTACACAACGCAGCTCCTTGATCAAGCTGAGGCAGAAACACACTTGCTAGCTGCCACAGAAGGCAAGTGAGCATGAGCAGACTGCAGTTAAAGGGACCCTACCACCACGGCAGCATGTCCCCAACTTTGTGACGTTGCTGTGTCCCCATTTTCCCCTATGTCCCCTTATAATTGGGTCTCTCCCTCTCCACTGCCCTCCTCTCTGGCGCTCTCCTCTCTGCTCTCGGCTAGAGGCACACTCCGGCTCCTCTGTTTGTGAGGCTGAGCTGACTGAGACTCCTCGATCACCTGACAACCCACTGGTTTTAAAGGCACATCACCAGCGTGCGTATCAGTTGCATAAGCCCTCCTATGGCGTTTTAATGCCGCCTAATGAGGAAATCTACTTATTTCTGAATCTGAACCAAGTGGATTATGTACACGGTACAATGTTTTGCGCCGGTGTTTGATTCTTTTGTAATACGCTCACACTGATACAGTGATTTATGACGCAGAAATCACGCTGCTCCAGATTCAGCACCACTGCATTTTACCTCCAGAGTGGAGCAAGATAAAAATGGATATACTGTGAGGTTATTAACCATCGCAGCCCCTCTCTTGAATATCATGTACAGGCCTACCTCATGTACTTCCCTTTTTTAATTTGGCCTGCCACATCTCTGCCCTAAAGGAAACGCAGAACACTGCCTTATCCAGCGTTTCTATTCAAATTCATATTTCTGCCTAGTTAAGATAATGAACGCTACTGTGAAAAGAAAGAAACACTGTGAAAATAATGCAGCATGATTTAACGCCTATGCAAAGCTGCTGTGTTCGATGCAAACCAGGAGCGTAGCTGTATCTTTAAAAGGGCCGTCTTATAAATAGTCTGTTTTGATTCAGTCAAACATTAGCGGAGTTTATTTTAAGAATCCGGGTTACTGTTTATCTGATTATTCACATACCTTGATCAGGTGTTTCTTCAATTCTAATGGAAATGAGGCGCTGCGGGAAGATAAGAGGACAAAAAGAGTCATTAAAAAGATACGACCTAGCTTCGGATTGAAAGCAAATGGTAGACGCTGCAGCTGAGCCCTTAAATAATAGTAGAAACTTATACCCCATGGGCTGTGGCAAGACAACAGAATTTCTCAGAATCGATGTGTGTAATTACTCTGGGGAAAGGTTTGTCTAATAAAAAACAGTGTCCAACAGGGCCACAAGCAGAACAAGCTCGGTTCTGTCTCTTTGATGAGCTCGTCTGTTCTCAACAAAGCTGTCCCTATTAGGTCTGTCTACACGTCCGAAGCATAAAGTCTTCTTTATGTGCTACGCTCAAACCAAAGCTTTGTCTCAGTCGACAAAAGGTAAACAAGGTTTCTGTCTGTGTCAGTCCACCACCACACCTATTTATTAGAAAGATATACGGCAATGTTCTCATACTCCAACGGACTTTATGAATAATTAATCATTTCTATTAATTGGTAGAATACTTCCACAAGGGACAGGCTTTAATCCTAATATCCTGCAGTCGGGTTTGAGAACATTCTCTGTGTTGCAGTGTGGTCTCGCTTATCGCCTCATAAAACTCATAATTTCACAGTGTTTTTTTTTAACGCCTGGTAACGTCCCTTGTTTTGACATCTTGAAATTTCCATTATCCCCCAGTTAAAAGGCTAGGATTTCATCCCATATTTCATGTGGCTGTGAATCTTTCTCCCCTAAAGCACTTGTAGCTCGTGATGTCCTAATTCCCCAGCGGAGCCCGAGAACATGAAGCCCACAGCTTCACCTTACGTGACTGAGAAAGGAGAGCGTTGTGAGAAGAATCCGCCTTCAGCCTCGAGCTGTATGGGAAATGTAAAGGGATCTGAGGGATCAGAGCATGTTTGCTCTGCGCAGACTGCTAGATGACGAGGGTATTGATCTGAGGATTCGAGGTCTATCTGCTCCTCTCGGATAAAGACGTCCTCAGTCTATCGGTGCAGCCTATGCGCGATAACTTAAGGAATATGAACGCGAGCTGAGCTCTTGGCTGTATTCAGTGCTGCACTTTCTGCTAAGGAGATCTGATAATAATATTTTAAGATTAATTTGACGTGTCCGGTTTGGTAATTGGTTCCATTTTTGGTCCAAATATCTGAATTTGTTAAGCTCACAAACTCCTAAATCGCTCCCCTTTGCTGTGGTGTTCAAAGAATGCAGATAAAAATTATATTTTAAGTGATTACAGATCCAAACACAGTCGTTAAGCTAATGAAATAAATAAGGGATTCCAAAGGATTTGTATTTTGATTTGATAACAGATCTGGAGTCGACAAAATGCTATCGAGCTACAACCCTAGTCTTTCACGTTAAATGCTTTGACAGTCTGTGCTGATTTTATTAACTACGTATCCAGTCATTTCAAATACTCCAGCGTTGTTGATAACTGGGGAATTCCCAATGGCTCCCTACGGACTGCAACCTGTAGCCTTTGAGATTATGTAGTTTTACTGTGACCGTGGTTTGTGTTTGTGGTGACAGAGACATGCTGCAGCTTTAAAGATACATCCTTCCTGTCTTCTATTTATGCCCCTCATCCAGTGGGCAGTGTGTTAATTTTAGCCATGTCATCTATCAGCCATGCCTGTTCCACTTCCTAAACCTTAATCTCTCCTTTGGAAAGGCGCCCAGTCAGCTCCATTGATATTGTTTTTGGCTGTAATGGGAACAATGGGTGGAGATCCTTAATGCCCCCAAGCATACACTTTGTTCTTATGCAGCAAATGTCTTCACAGTGTTCTATTAACAATAAGCAGTGTAATGTTTTTCAGTTGTTACCTGGTTTGCGGTTACCACTCACACGCATTATTCAAGCATCACGCACTGTGTGGTGAAGGAGAAGTCCGGCAGAGCTTTACCTGCGGAAGGTCCTGAGGAAATCACAAATCATTTCTCGACGAGCACACCGCAGTGAATTCAAACGAAGCATCTTTTGGCAAAACAGTGTTGAAGAAGTCAGAGGAAAATTAAGTGTGCTGAAAAAAAACATGGCATTCTGATACAGTGAAACTACGGGCTTTCAGAATTATTTGATTACGACTGCCAAACACTGGCATGCCCTGCATTTAAACACTGCCAACTGTTACTCAGCTATGTATTTTTTACAACAACTGCTAGAAACAATGCGCCGCTGCACCTTGGTACCGTTTGTTCCACAGCAGATACTGCTGACTGTTTGTGTGTTATGGTTCTTACCTTTCATGGGAACTTGAAATCGATGCCTACTGTAATTTCCCTCTGTTGAAAGAAGAATAGCAATATTCATTTCAAAGGCAAGTGATTTTTATTTCTAAAGTTAGCTCTGCTGTCTTCTTGAATCCTCTTACACATCTTCTTCCGAGGCCATTCTATCCAAACACTGGATATTTTTCCTCTAACTATTGCCCTGTATGAGTCATGAAATTAAATGGCAACCCGACTGCAGGACATGTTGTTCTTGCACGCACCGGTTTTTCTGTCAATAAAAGGACTGAGCGCACAAAACGCACATTCACCTGCTCTTGTTTATACAAGTAGGCCGATGTTTCACCCTCTCTCTCACACAAACTCCACATCAAGACAATAAGTCTCCAACTTCCTCGGTCGTGCTCAAGCTCTTGTGTGAGCCTGCACAAACGCGCCATCCTGTGTTAAAGGAGAGTATTGCTTGCTGAGGGTTTGTTTACATCAGGAATAAAAAGTGCGTATGACATAGAAACCTCTGGATGGATGGAGCTGAGTCAAGGTGCTGGCACAACAGGCACGCACTCTAGATATACACAAAGAAAAATCATTAATATTAAATAATAATAATTAACTGACTGAAAGACCCATTTTTGTAAATCAACAATTGACTTAGACGGTTTCAACTTTAAGCAAAGAAATATAAAAAGACTAATTTTACGTTTTTTCCCCCAGAAACAGTTCCAGTTTAAATACAATCTGTTCAGCTGGAAATTGAACAATACACACATAATGACACACTCTGACAGGTGCAATAGTAACAAAATCCAAAGTGAGTAAAATACCACATTCAGTTTTTGAAAAAGTAGCAACTATATAGCTTTCCTTTTATGGTTTAAACATTATGACAGTATACTAGTTTTGCAAATGAATTAACTTTATTTTAAACTTGCAACTAAATCACGCACTTGACACTACAAACCAGATTAACCAGATTAAATCCTGTGCATCTAATCACAAAGTAAAAAAACGTATGTTGCCACAGACAATAACAACATCTAAGCCATAAGTGAAATGACTACGCAGTACCGCATGGATGCACACTCACTCCTGGGGTAAATTGAAGTGCGCAACATCCTCCTGCAGCAAGCATCCAGCGCACCTCTCCATCCCACCCAGCTCCTCTGCCCTCTCGCTGCCACAATTGCGCACAGACATGTTTTATAAGGAAACAGCTGTGCGCAGAGGCTGTGCTTATTTCCGGGTAACGTTGGGAAGCAACGTTGGAAACTGCGCACTGCATTAATAAAATCGCCGTCATGCGTAATTTTAAAGGGCTTTAATAACAGGCATGTGAACTGTTTATTACATTATTTTTTTTCATTTATTAAACATTATATAAAGATCCTACAGAGGGAAAAAAATACAAATGGAGGACGTTACTTAACATCACTAAAACAGCGTACCGCCCACCATAGACGCACTATAACCTATATCCTTACGTGATGATCCTAGATTAAGTCAGTGGATGTAAATAAGCTGTTTCTCTTGGACGATGAGCTTCCTTACCAACAGCGGCTCCTTCGCAACACCTCCAGACCTTCACTCTTACTTCTCCGTCACCGCTGCTGCACTCTCCCATCACCCTCCTGGTTGTTATTGAATCCAGAGTGGTCCCCTGCCCTAATGAAAACCCGTGCCCCGCGACATTTTCGCAGCAACACAGTTGGGCCACGCCCACTAGCACACACCCCCGTTTCCTGATTGGACGGCGATACGAAGTGCGTCGACGGGATCACGTGCTTTTGACGCATGTTTACAAACAGGCACAGAGCGGGAGAGAGAGAGAGTCCAGGCCAAGCGGGAGGAGTCACGTCGGATCGAAACTTCCAGGTTGAGTATAAATATAAAGTTGAGTGTATTGTCTTTTGTCGCTGCAGACCCGCAGAAATGGGGAAATCACACGAAATCAAAAACGATAGGCAATTTATTTTTAGTGTTTTAAAGTTTTTTGGGGGGTGAATTTGTCTAACAGCGCTCATAGGGTAAGACTCGCCTGCGTTCTAGAAAATTCTAACTTCACGATCAGTTATTAATTTGTTAGGCGGTCGGTTGGAAGATCAATAACAACACAGTTGCTGTTGATTTTGTGATCCACGGACGTTTCCATACATACACAGTTCTAATCAAAGTTATTCAACCCCCACTGCAAATTAGGTTTATTTATTCATCTGAATAGTATTCCTCATAAGAGCACACTTTTGCAAATCAGGTGTGGTCTCCACTCAAAAGCACACCCAATCAGGAGCTTTATTCATTATTTGCATCATGTGTGCTTGAGAGAGAACACCTCAAATGCCTGAACTGTTGACAGTGACATTTGATTGCATGTAAGAAATTTGGCTAAGTGAAGAGAATTGTCCAGAAAGCTCAGAGAAGAGATTATTTCCTTGCACAAACAAGGAAAAGGACACAAAATGCTAGCAAGGGCACTAGGTGATCCTAGAGATAGAGTCGGAAGCATATAGTTCGCAAGTTTAAAGTTAAAGGAACAGTGGCTACACTACCTGGGTGCGGCAGAAAGAGGAAGCTATCAACGGGTTCTGAGGAGGCAGGTGGCCAAAAACCCTCGACTGTCAGGAAAAGACCTGCAGCAAGACTTGGTGACAGCAGGCACTGAGGTTTCACTTTCCACGGTAAGGCACATACCTAATGCTGAAGGGCTTCATGCCCGAACTCCACGACGTATGCCACTAATGACCAAAAGCACAAGAAAAGTCAGCTCTAATTTTCTCAGAACTATATAAATAACCCAAACAGGTTTTGGGATTCTGTTTAATGGAGCGATTAAACAAAACTGGAACTTTTCGGGCATATGGATCAGCAGTATGTCTGGACGAGGAAGAATGAAACATACATTGAAAGGCCTTGATTGAATCCATCTTTCCCTCCAGCGTGTGGAGGGCAAGATGGATTCAATCAAGTATCAGGAAATCCTGGGAGAAAATGTCATGCCGTCTTTAAAGAAGCTGAAACTTGGGCAACAGGACCGTGATCCCAAGCATACCTCAAAGTCCACCAATGCTTGGTTTCAGAAGAAGCCCTGGGAGATATTAGAGTGGCTATCACAGTTGCCTGACTCGAAAATCTCTAGTGGGATTTGAAAAAGGTGGTTGCAGCATCCAAAACCAAGAATATTAGTGAACTGGAGGCCTTTGCCAATGAGGAATGGGCTAAGATTTGTCCCCAGGAATGCTGCCAGAAGCTGTTGTCTGGCTACGTATCACGCAACAGCAAAAGGGTACTTTACTAAGTACTAAAGATGACTGTCATGATTCATTTTGAGGCTGCAGTAGTGTTTAGAGTTGGCATTTTATGTTGAATTTGGTGAATCCTCTTATAATGTTAGTTGTGTTGAGCTGTTTAAATAGTTTGAGATGTTTTTTGCAACCAGCTACTAGTTTGTACATTTTGGGGGTTGAATAATTTTGACTGCAATTGCATATATACTAATATGTCATTGTAATATGTGGTATTTATTATTTAAAAGCAATAATCCAAATCATTACTGTCTGTAGGACCAGTGACATGTGGACAGTCTGTAATTTGAACAAAATATCTGTTAAAGGGGAACTATCATTTTTTATAACCTGAACCTGGATCTTATTTCTGGCATATGGTGTCCTTTGGAGTCGTTCGGACGATATTTAGCTCCAGCAGAGCGCCGCGTATATCCATATAGTGGGAGTAATCGGGGCACCAAAACGCAGCCTCTAAATAATGGCTGAATATTTTTTTCCGATTCTGAGGTTGTGGACGACGACTTTGTTTATGATGGACGTCCTTAACATTTTGAGCCAGAGTATACGGATGAGGAGCTTGTTGAAAGGAGGATGCGGAGGCAGAGAGAGGAACAGCTGGTCAAAGAACAACAAACCGCTGCACGTCCCCAAATAGATAACAGGTAACTCCAGACTGAACGGGGAATAGCACTAGCGTATCATAACAAAATATTGGTGAAATGAACGAGTTTCGTGGCAAATAATGTGTTATATAGAGACTGCCTTTCGGTGCCCCAATCACTGGAGCTAAATATCTTCCGAAGGACTCCAAATAACACCAAAGTTATAAAGGTGAGTAAACAATCGTATTATATGCCAGAAATAAGGTCCAGGTTGTAAAAAACGGTAGTTCCCCTTTAATGGAAATGTGTCATTATAAGCATTATAGCACCACGCCTAATAGTCTTAAAATAAGTATTTACTTATTAAGTACAAGTCTCCTAATTGATGATTATTTCTTTGAAGTAACTATTTACACCGATCAGCCACAACATTGTGACCACTGACAGGAGAAGTAAATAACACTGACCATCTTGTAGACATTTACCAGACCAGGCACCCCCACCCAATAGCAATGACACTCCCTGATGACGGCAGCCATCCCCAGCAGGATGCAGCCTGACACACAAACACACACACAAAAATGATTTAGGAACAACTCAAAAAACCTGAAAAACAGATCTATGAAGACTAATTTTAACGTTATCCTGCCTCTTTTTTTTGAAGTGCAATTTTATTACTGCCTATTTTGTTTAGCAAAAATAACTCAGGGTCATTTGGTTCAAGTAGCTGGGCCGCATCGACACAGAACATTTCTGCCAGCACACAAGGCTTGGCACATGGTGTCCTCTACGAATGAACAGAGCATACATTTTTGTAAATCTTGCTCATCAGGTTGCAAGTATTTTCATGCTCAGTGCTGAAAAAACATTTTAACAGATGCAAACAACCTTGATGACTTGCAGCAACAGAATTTAGCGACTTTAGTAGTGTTGGTCAGACTATTTCACATAATGTTTATGAGAAACGTGGAATACATTAGAATTTTTGTTGGAACATGAAAATGAGAACTTACTTCTAAAATTGTACTATATTATGTGCTTTGCTCTTTGTTTCATTTCAGTTTGACTTTGCCCCTAAGGCCACAGCAGGGGGCATCCTAACCCTACAATATCACACTCACCTCACTCTCTTCTGCTTCACTCCATCCGTAGTATACATTGAGGACCAATAAATCTCCTGTAAAGTGTTTTGCATTTGCTTATTTGAAATTGGTTACATTTTAGTTGCAAATAATTTGAAAACTACTCTCAGACATTTTAACTAGCTTGGTAACTTAGACCAATGATGGAGTGTTATTGTGCAGTTTGTCTGAGAGCTGATGTCAGATCTGGTAAATAGCAATTAGACTACAATCAGCTGTGTGCATGTTTACAACATTGCATTGAAGGGTGTGATGTGCCTTCTGTGATGCATCACTGGAAACAAGTGGAGTCGATGCTTTCCAGATTATTTCCTACAGCAGATGTTGGTAATAGGCAGCAACGGCACGGAGAAATGTGCAGGAAACAGACGGCATATCGATCCAAGTTTCCATTGTTAGTTGTTGTCCGAGTATCTATGGAGACACAATGTGAGTTTTTGCCGTTTTAATTATTCATACGTAAGTGTTGCCATTACTTTTATAATGCGGCACAGTCCCTCAGTTAACTCAATAGTAATATAATATAATTTAAACCCGCATTTTAGGAATAGTATTGTCATGAACGAACTGATTAAATGCTGATTGGCCTTTGACATGGCCATCTGGTTGGATAATACCAATCAGTGAGTGAGTCTGGTCATTGATTCTCTGATATGTGCACATTAGCTAGCTAGCAGAACCCAATGTTTGTCTTGCAAAGGACACCTCCCTTAATATGGATCCCAGCTTTAAAACTGCATGCTGTATTTCTAATGATGCACATTTTTTTGTTTTTATTAAACAAAAAAAGTATATTAGATTTCCCTCCTGTTGCCATGCATCATCCATCCTACAGAGGTGCATACTGTTGCATTCATGCAGAAGTTCCCAGTGAGAGAAAAACTCTACTGCTGCTGCTTTGACTTCACAAACATATTTCATTTTAACAAGTTCTAAAATTTCGGAAACTTTGTCTTTTCACATTTAGGCACCCATTCATACCGTCCACAGGAGAATTTGCTCATTAACAGATGCAACAGCTTATATAGCCCTGTTGATTTGATTTACGGTCCGTATATTATCCATTTTGATCACACATCGTGTAAGGGATCTGTTTTGGCTGTTTGCATGGATTCCGATTCCTGTCCAAGTCAAATGTAGCTGTGCAGTGTGTGACTCAGCCGGTGTAAAAATCAAGGTAAGGTATGCAAGGCCATCTACTTTGTTGATTTCGCCGAACTCTTTTAGTCAGATTAAACTGTCCAATGCATTTAGTTGTGAAAAGATGTTTGTTTGCACTCATCCATAGTTACAGGAAATTTATAGCTTTGTGTACTCAAAATTCCTTTCCATGTCCAGATCTGTAAATGCAGTCAGTTCAGCACAGAACCTTTATATAATTTATCAGCACACATGTTTTTACTCTGAGTTTAAGTTGACATAACCACCTGTAAGTTTATTACCTTTTCCCGTGAGTATACGATCTCTTCTTCTTTTTTTGAAATGTCCCTAAATTACAGCCGTCCTTTTACAAACATTTATGTAGACGTGGCTACAATAACTATATTATATAATAAATATTATGTGAAAGTGTTTCCCTGTGAGGAACACCAGCAGAGTTTTAGTGTCTTTTAGAACAGTGTTTCGGCTTTTATCAGTCTAACCTTATGCTCACTCTTACTGCTCTCATCAGTTTGGGCAACTTTATCCAAATCTCTGCTAAACCTGCACCTAATAGCAGACAGGCAAAGTATTAGCATTTAGTTTTTGTTTAAGATAAAGGCTGCCTCTGTGCTCCAGGAAATACAAAAAGGCTATTTTCCCTGGTTAATATTTCCATCAGCGGCGGCACAGTGGCATGGTGGTTAGCACCGATGCCTCACAGCAAGAAGGTTCCGGGAATGGTTGTCTGTCTCTCTGTGTTAGCCCTGCGAATGACTGGCGACCTGTCCAGGGTGTACCCCGCCTCTCGCCCGATGACAGCTGGGATAGACGATCCAGCGCCTCCGCGACCCTTCACAGGACAAGCGGTTACAGAAGATGAATGAATGAATGAATATTTCCATCAGGAGTTAGTGGAGACCAAAAATAGAGGCAAAAGAGTTGTCAATGTTCAACTTACGTTCCCCTAATGGCTGTTAACACGAGTGAAGACTAATTGTCCATATGAAGACATGTTACGGCTCAAGAATTTGCCAAATCTAAGGAAAATAAGAGAAGTTTGCAGGTAGTGCTGTGTTTACAGCCTGTTTCTGCTGCCTCCAAGTGGCCACAAATCTTTAAAGGTCTCTCTGAAGGTCTTTAGTGATGAGTGTCATGATAATGTCATGAACTTGCAGCAGGTGGGATGATGTTTACCTTATATGTAAGATTTCACTGCACATAATGATCACTTGACTGAATCATTTTTTTACAGCAGGAAGATAAGAGTTTATGTTGCTGTTGCTAAAACATTGCACAGATGGTTGAAGTCGCTGTCATGTCGTAATGTGAATTCTCCTAATGAAGGAAACTTTAGAAGGAGAAAATTGTGTTGCGACTGAACATTGTGAAGGAGTAGCACAAAAAAAAAAGATTCGAAGGTTTATATGTTGTTTATATGGGAGAGTTCCACATAACATTTTGCCCTAATCTTTCAAAACATATTTTAAGTGCTAATGAACTCTAATAGCTCTCTGGTATTTTTGTAACCTCTTCATGAACCTGAGCGTCTATCAGTCTTTAATTTTCATTATGTGCTCAATATGCAGACCACACCTTTTGACCTCCGGATTTCGCTCGGTCCCTTGTGAGCTCTCCCACTCTCCCATTCCACCCAATATTATCTCACCATCAATGAGTTTAGAAGGGGTGGGCTTTGGCACGGAGAGGGAAAGCATGACGTATCTGGCAGCTGTAGCTACGCTGAGGGGGGAGCCTCCCCACTATAAAAACAACCAGCTGAGTTTTGTTCACAATCCCAGATTCCACTGCTCGTACACTGCTCTTGGCTGGATGGAGGAGTAGAAGGGTGGAGGAACAAAGGTCTGGATGGGATGAAGGATGGGAGGGGAGTGGGATGGAGTTAGTGGACTCATGTGGCACTGAAGAAAAGCTGCGGAAGAGGTGTTGTATTGCAGGGCTTCAGGGGCCGATGGGTGGAAAATTTACAGTGTCGGTTAAGCCAAATGATAAAGTGAATATTTGTATTCACTTAGACTAATTGCATATGATCATTCGGGCAGCATTGGTTTTATTTTTTTTTCCAGAATTTGAGATAACGCCCTTTAAAAAAACGGTGTCTGTTGTTATATCTTTCATATACAAAAGTTCAAATGAAAAGTGTTCAAAACACAATCGAGACCTTGCTGTGAACAGAGAAAGATATATAACCTGTTGATTTCTTTTTGCAAAGAACACAGATTAAGTACATATTCATAATACGTGGTCAATGGCGGCAGAAAAAATAGATCTACTACATCTCATAACCTGGACAAATATTATCTGCATGCTTACATACTGTTATGGGCTTTATGAATATGCCATATGATTGAACCAAAGTGTTTGACAGAAGGAATGGCCAGAGGAATGGGTAAGTGAGAAGCTGACAAAAGAGAATTTAACTTGATATTATCACATGGGTGGAGTCTGTTACTCTCTTTAAACTAAATACTGTATAAAATGCAATGATCTCAGCAAGTCAAACAAGGTGCACATGACAGGGATGCATGTCTGTACATACATACATAAAGCAATCTTTTCGTCCTCTGAGATTTACACCTTCTAAATCTGCACTGAGCAGCAGTTGGCCAGTCTCAGGTTGTACGTGACCACATTTGACCCAGTGTATTTATGTGCCCGGTTTGTGCTTCTTGCACTGGCTTTAAGTTGTGACTTTACTGCGACAACAGCGCTGCTAAACGGCCTTGAGGAAATATTTCCCATGTCGGGCGTGGAGGGTAAGAATTCACTCGGGACCTGATCTTGTGATGAGAGAAGGGCGTGAATGGATGGGAAACAAACAGGTCACACAGTCGCATATGGTGGAGAGGGACAGCATAGGAATTAAAGACGTATATATGAACACGATGATGGATAGTGGGTTGACGCCAGGCCGGCTTTTGACTTCATGAACACGTCCTAAGCCATTTACGAAAGACAGCTGGGGGATGTTTTCACTGCCCCACCCAAGCTGCAAAGACAAAACAGTGTGAAGTGATGTCATTACTACTGCTTATGTAAACCAGCTGTGTGACCTTATGGGCTGTATGGGATTTAAATTCCGTGTGTTAGAGCACACATGTATGGACTGTGTGAGCACGCATGTTTCTGTGGTTAAAAAACCACAATTTCCTCTCCCCATCACAATGTTTTGTTGAATAAAATGAGGCTGAATGCAAGTTATTTCATTTTGACTTTTTATTTTTTTTTCATGTTAAATCCAATTTAAACTACAGGATCATAGTAAAATGAAAATGTCACATTGGAATGTTAGCAATGAAAGGATACAAAATGGATCAAAAGAAATCAATGTGAGACATCCCATTTGTATACCAGAACAGTTTTTTTTTTTGTCCTTTTAATGATCTAAAAACTGTTGCACTTTCCATATGTGTTAAATCCATGTCAGTACAAACAAATGCCATCCGTATTTACAGAACAAAAAAAAAAGAAAGAAAAGCCCAATAGATGCTCGTTTCCCAGTCATAGCCCTTAAATATATATCTTATTGCTATATGGCCAAGATCGAATATTGTGAGTGTGCCACAAAGTATAAACTGTAGTACAACATGAGCTATGACATGAAAATCTTTAGCAAATACAATGAACATAGCAAGTGTGGATACAGAGAATAAAAGCGAGACAAGCATATACAGTATATCGCAATGAGAGTAACGGATGACAATGGACGGCCGGAGCCGACGGGAAGAGGCTCTGCGTGCAAAGACTTCATGAATTTGCTGCTCGAGCAGTCAGTGAAAAGGCTTTGTGATAGATCACAACAGAATATGTTGCGGCAGATGTCTCTTCTGGAAAAAGCGCAATTAGAACTTCAGTTCTTCTTCCTCCACCCCAACACGGGGACTGACTTCAACTCGGTGAGCCATCGTTTTGAACAACTGTACACTTTTACATGGCTAATGTCACATGCACATTCATTCACTCACATCTAGCGCACATACAGTACATACCATACAGTAAGCAAGGGGAGCTCAGTTGCACACACACACACACCGACACACATATATATACATACCATGCACAATACAGATGCAAGTATATGTTAACACACACAGGATTTGCACATGCAGAATTTACACACACACACAGAATTTGACGTACAAGATGAGAGCCCAATGTATTTTCTCTCTGAGAAGATTGTAAACAGATCTCAAGGCAGTGTGGTTTATTTCTTCTTTGTCTGCTATGGCTTTACATTAAAATGAGGAACACTTTCATTCATGTGCTTATTTACTAGTGGAGGGTTTGGTGGGAGCTTTAAACCAGATGACGTGCTGGGTTTGACAGCACATTACTCTGACTCCAGAGGCTGCAGTCATCATGGGAGCCAGTGCTGATTAATGCTAAAATACACTCTCTCTTCACACCCAAAAAGGCCCGTCCCTCCAGCCTAGCTGCCGTCAACAATCCAGGGACTGAGCCTTCGTCATCACCAACGTCATTCCTTTCTGCCACTACTGAGATCATCAGACTAGTTTTCCTGATGTTTGTTGAGGCGCACAGCCAAGGGAGGAGGCAGGAAGATTGGAATATGTAGGAGATCGTTCGAGTCCCTGATGTCCACTTTGCTGTGGCCTCTGTGTGGTTATGGCAGGGGTGGATTCAGAAGAGGAGGTGCGTTTGCATAGATGTGTGTGAATTTGTGTGTGTGTGTATGGTAGGCAGCGTTTGTGGGGGGTAGTTCCTGGGATGCAATTATTTTTGGACTATTTCACAGCTCGGTGTCTGCCGTCTTGGTGGTGGAGTGACCGTTGGTGGGAGGGGGAGCAGGCTCGGTCTTGGGCGCCTCAGGGGACTCTCCGTTTACACTGGGTTTCTCCTCGGTTTCAGGAGGGGGGTTGAGAGGTGCCACAGATACGAGAGTGTTGCCCTGATTCTCCTGATCTACCGGATAGGCTTCCTCTGCCTGCAAACACAGCACGAATGAACAGCTTATTATGAAAAGGCAAAAGGGGATATTTCTGCCAGGTATCAGGATGCTTGTTACAATTTTTACTCGAACTTGTATTTTTCTCTGTCTCGATCTGCCGCTGTTGACACTTTGTGTTCAAATTTCTCAATGAGACATAGCAGTGCACAGAAAGACACACAGACACATCCTTACTCTCACGTCTTCCCACCATTACTTACAAACACACCCTGCCATGTGGTTTCGATTATGTGATGTTGCTAGTGGTACAGACAGACAGACACCTTTCCAGCTTCTAAACACACACACACAAACACGCCCTCTTATGTGGTCCCTGTCATGTGATATCGTGAGTGCTACAGTGATACAGCTGTGTCTGGCCAGTAGACGAAACAGTGTGCGCTCTGCAGACGAGCGAGGCAACATAGAGCAGGGCGTGGGTCTCTGGATGAGATGCACTCTTTCTTTCTCTGAGTATTCTCTCTGATGGCTGGCCAGCAGCATTCCCTAATTAAAACACTGGCAGGCATCGATTCCAAAGGAAAGAGTGCTGTTTTGATGTCAGATGTTGCACATAGTGAACCTTAAATCCGTTCATAATGTCAGTGAACCCATAATGAGGACTGCGGTTGCAAACACTGACCAACACACGTTGGAAAAATTTTGTTGTGTATTATATTTATGATAATACTCAACTGCAAAATTACTTGCTATGATAAAAAAAAATTCATTTTACATGAACAAATTACCGCAATGATTTTTGATCATTGTTTAGAGAGAGTGTGAAACCTACCAGCCTTGCTCCTTTGGTTTCAGTCTTACGCTGGCACTTGAAGTAACCCACGGTGATTGCAAGAGCGCATAGCAGACCAGTGACCAGTATCCCCACGAACACAGAGGAACTGGATGATGATGGGGTCTCGGTCTTTGTCACACCCAGCTACAAAGAAGTACAAGAGATGAGTTTGTGGTCAAAAGAAGTGTGTTTGAATTTGAGAGAAGACAAAATCTAGATACGTGTAAAGCCATCCTTCCACACCATCAAATCACTTACCTTGTCTTTCAAGTGTTCACTCTGGAGGGCTGAAGCCAAAGTGCTGTGCGAAGCTGCAGGGAAAAATACATTTTAGACAAACTGTCAATGTTTCCACAAAAGAATATATGATAAGCTTAGGGGTCACACATAAATAAAACTGTAGATGTTATTATATATCATCAGTACTCACCATCACTGCTAGCTAGTGACACTGTGTTATCCTCTTGGAAGATTTTTAGATTACAGTTTTCCTTTTCGCACCAGGGTGCAGCATTGTCCATAATAATGCGCTTAGTTGCCTCCTATAAGAAAGGAGTCGTATGTAAAGGAGAATTGCACAGTACATATTTGAAGAGCAGTTATGTGAAGTATGTATGTAACATGAACTAAACGTGCAAAGGTCTCATCAGTTTCCACATCCTCTGTGTACGGTTTACATACACAGAATTATCAAATCAAGTTTTTAAATTTTCCACACAGACTTTTGCCTCGAAGGCAAAAAGCAGCTGAATGGAAAACTTGCTGACCACACCCTGTTTTTTTCCCCCTCTTAACCCTTAATAATGATATCACCTCCTTGCACAACCCCAGGGTTTGTAACTTGGGAGCGCTCTTCGTTCTCTCATAATGTGATCCAGACAGCTCTCAGTAATCTCAGAGGACCCCTATGAGCAAACCCCGAATCCTCAGTTCGTTGGGAGTGGGCCCACAGCTGGACGGGGCTGTAACGCTCAAGATCTTTGAGGCAAGAAGCAAGAGACTCAAACAGCTAAATCACTCCCAGGGAGTTCATTCTGTTCTCCATCTGCTACTCGTGAGCAGTCGCATCCTGCATTGTCCCACAGCCGGCCTCATTTCACCTTGCATGGCCTCCTACACCCATGACTGAGGCTCAGATGAGCTAGCAGTAGATTTGCATATAATGCATTTTAACAACACAAAAGATTAATTTGATACCACAGTGGTGCATGAAGAAAGAGAACACCATATGTGATGGATTTACTGAGGTATGAAACTCTTATTTCCCCACTACTTCTGAGCATTTTTGTGATCTTAAAATTGCACCATTCATACTGACTTCTATTGGTTTATCAAGGTCTTTCCTAGCATTCATTTATTCCCTGAACAGTACACGCAGTTTGAGATAATCAGTTTGAGATGGCCATGGCTTTTGGCAGTGTATTACATGTTTAGCTTCAGGTTGGGTTTTACAGATTACTTCTGCAGATGGTCCTGGCTCTACAGATGTTACATTACAGACCCAGACCCAGATAACTAATACATAGGACTGGGATCAGACCTGCTGCTTCGTCTCTTTACACCTTGGCTGACATGCTGTGCAGTGGAACTATGAGTAGGATAGCTGTTTGTCAGACACACAGTACAGTACATATGTATTAATGTCTATCTGAAATATGAAAAACCTAGGTAATGAAGCCACACCCATTGGTCTAGAGGACCCCAGAGCAAGAGAGGAAACATCAGCCCTCCACTCCATTTGTCTCCCGCCAGGGACACAGTCTCAAGATTTACAACTGTTGAGGAATGTCTCAGAAAAGATCTGCCTTTATCAGGGCCATATTTCCAACTGTAGCTGTTAAAACACATATTCATCTACTTCCTCCACCCGAGAAGCTGCTTCCTCTGGGTGCAAGGTGTAGGGGGTCAGATAAGGGTCTTCGCAAAAGGCATGTGTCACTCAAAGGTAACTGGGATCTCTCTCCTCTCATTTCACTGCAGTCTCAAATGTTACATGACAAAAATTGCAGCTATTGGTAGATGCATACCAGTAGTTACCAACAACTATTGGTAGTTGCATAAAAAAAGCATGGGTGGGCTATTATAACATCACAATTATACAAAGATGGATGTAGAATTGCTGGTGGATGGATCTCTTGCACTACTATTGTAAAGTACAAACTTGTACTCACACAGTCTGTTGTATGTACTACAGCCTTGACAGCATCACTTTCTGGCAAGTCCTCCTTTCCAACACACACCACGTCAGGCTGTGGAGACATTATGGCAGACGAGACAAATGAGGGTCAGGAGAGAATACTGCTGCTTTGCACATATTGCTTGTCTCCTTCAGTATAAACACATATCGCTTCAAAACAAAGTTGGCGTCTTTCACAAAAATATCTGTCAAAATGCCACACAGCATACCATGCTTTATTTGTGTCGTGTGACGTTATTATCACCAGACACCAGACACTTACCACAACAACTTTAACAGTGTTGGACACATCTGGGATGCCACTGATTTCAGATCCTTTATTGTCACCGCCAACAACAGGGGGACCAGTTGGCACCAAGATGTCTACTCTGGTCTCAAGGATGGTGCCATCTCCAGGAGCAGCAGAAGCAGCAGCACCAGCAGCAGCAGCACCAGCGGCAGCAGCAGTGGCGGCAGCAGCAGCAGCAGCAGCATCAGGAACATCAACAGCAGCGTGAGTGACCACATCCAGGGCAGAAGTGACGACGGAAGTGACAGTCGAGACCGCAGCGCCTGTCCCACCATCAGTGGTGGCTGCAACTGTTGCAGTTATCGTTGTGCCATCTTGACACATCACCTCACCTACAATGGAGATAGACGAAGAGAAACAGAGACAAAGGGAGAGAAAAATCAGCGTATAAACTCTTTGATCCCTGCATAGATAACGGCATCTGCTCCACATGCGTTGTCACAATTTGAGCAGTCCGACAAACTTCAGACAGCCGTGCCACCCACAATGTGAAGGCTCTGTCTTTATGCAGGTGAGAAGTATAATGATTCCATCGGTGAAGCTGGTTAGCTTCCTGTTACAAATTGAGTCACGGATTGAGCCTACATTTGTTTAGATGTGCTTCAAACTTGAGACTTGTGAACTATAATGATACTTATGCATGGAAACATTTTCTGAAAGTTTCTGCAGATTTATTTGACATTTGATTGATTTGTTATCATCAGTAAACATACGTCAACCTGGTGAGTATAGCTTACAAGCGAGCAAAAGAGCTAAACCCCGTAGAATAACATTTGAACACTCTGGAATAAGTGGTCTTTTTTTCACTCTGTCAACGTTGGATAAATTCATCCTGCAGGGCTGAGTGTAGGAGCATTTCGCAGCCTGAACAACTTCTGTTATAGTATGCACACTTGCTGTGATCTGGATTCTGAATTATCAGTTAATCCCATTTCTTCCATTGTTCTTATGTGAAAATGTATGGTTTCTTGGGAGGAAACGTAAAGTCAGTGCTCAGTGATGAATATTTGTGGGAATAGGGTCAGGGCAGCGAGCTCGTTGGAACAGCTTGTCCTCGTGATTCAAACCTCATGCCCAGCCTGAAGATGCCAAATCAATTTGGCACGAGTTCTCAAGGGCACTTACTAATTAGTAATCACATATGGGCAGATTTGCACTGTCTGCAATCTATGCAAATGAACCACTCAGTCAAAAGTTCATGACCTCCTGACCACACATCTTCCGGGAGAGATCCTGTTGCGGTAATAATCTTAGGATTAAGTTCAGTGGAGCAAATACTTTTCATACAAATGAAGGTTTTAAAAAAATAAACTTCACGTGAGGTAAATGGAAGGATGAATGACTAGCCTTGGTTTAATCACCTTTTGAGGATGAGATCCAAATGATGACAGAACCATTAATACATTGATTTATACGTACAGATAACTGCAAACTTGAACTCAGTTATCTAACCAAGAGGATAATGTTATTAAACTTTCCTTTTCAGTTAGAGGGCCCCTTGTTTTACTACAGCCACACACAGACATGCAGACATCTTATCAGTTTAAAGCTAGCACCCACCTGGCCTTGGCCATGAAGTAAAACTGAAGCAACAACCCTATCAGAGATCACCCTGCTTATAAAAACACTGTAGTCCAGTTCATCCTGCGCCGTCATTTCTAAACACTCCCCATCCACATGGAAGATGTAGTGTGTAAACAGTTTAACATCTAACCAAAACTATGTTGCAATCAGAGGAACATGTGTTCGGTGCACCACGAGCACTATTTAGTAAATCACCACATACATTTTGAAGTGGATTCAGTTTTAGTGTGTGTTTGCAGTGCTATAAACATATTTGACTTTAACACACTGCGGACTAACCGCCAAGCTCGTTTTGGCATGTTATCAGCCCAAACAAAAGGTAGAGTTACATCATTTTCTGCCCAGCTGGCACAAGGCCACCTTGCTGTATCCAGGGCTGTAGAGCAAGCTTTGCAACATATGGTTGCCACCCGCTGTGTGTTATATCTTGACGATGGCGTCAACTGGCTGAACATCGTCCAAAGCCAGTCACACGGTGTGTGTGTGTGTTGCACTTTAACTGGGAGAGGTGGGTACGAGAGCCTTCAGCTAATTGCATGTTGAGCTGCTATGTCTAATAGTGCAATAATGTGGGATGAAAATACACCGCCTGGCCAAAAAAACCCTATTGGATAATTACTGCATGGGTGATTATCTTTCAGCTGTCAACAAGTTATTTAACCCCAACTGATGCAATGAGTAGCTTCTCATTTCTTAAACAACCATGTCGAAAGATACATCCTGTGGTTGAGGAAAAGATGTTATTCTTTTTGAGAAGGGTCAAATCATTGGCATGCATCAAGCAGAGAAAACATCTAAGGAGATTGAAGAAACTACTAAAATTGGGTTAAGAACAGTCTCAGGCATTACTAAATACTGGAAGGATAGTGGGGAACCAACATCTTTGAGGAAGAAATGTGGTTGGAAAAAAATCCTGATTGATCATGATCAGTGATCACTTACACGTTTGGTGAAATCAAATCAAAGAAAAACAACAGTAAAACTCAGGGCTATGTTTAATAGTGAAAGTAGGAGCATTTCCAGACATACAATGAGAAGGGAACTCAAGGGATTGGGACTGAACAGCTGAGTAGCCTAAAGAAAACCACTAATCAGTGAGGCTCACTGGAAAAAAGGCTTCAACTTGGTAGGGAGCATGAAAATTGGATTCTGGAGCAATGGAAGAAGGTCATGTGGTCTGATGAGTCCAGATCTACCCTGTTCCAGAGTGATGGGGGCATCTGGGTAAGAAGAGAGGCAGATGAAACAATGCACCCATCATGCCTAGTGTCTACTGTACAAGCCTGTGGGGGCAGTGCTATGATCTGGGGTTGCTGCAGTTGCTCAGATCTAGGTTCAGCAACATCATGTGCCCAAAGAATGAGGTCAGCTGACTACCTGAATATACTGAATGACCAGGTTATTCCATCAATGGATTTTTTCTTCCCTGATGGCACAGGCATATTCCAAGATGACAATGCCAGGATTCATGGGGCTCAAATTGTGAAAGAGTGGTTCAGGAGTATGAAGCATAATTTTCACACATGGATTGGCCACCACAGAGTCCAGACCTTAACCCCATTGAGAATCTTTGGGATGTGCTGGAGAAGGCTTTGTGCAGTGGTCAGACTCTCCCATCATCAATACAAGATCTTGGTGAAAAATTAATGCAACACTGGATGAAACAATGCCACAGCGAATGCATGCTGTAATCAAAGCTAAAGGCGATCCAACGAAGTGTGTGACCTTTTTTTTCAATGGCAACTTATTTGAGGCGTTGAGCTTTGACCCAACGACCAGTAGGTGCGATTGACGGAGTTGACTGGGATGACGGTGCAAGCACAGAGTTACTCAAATAATTTAGTGAGAGGAAACACTGTCCATGGAGAGAGGTGACGGAAAGAACATTTTTAGGAAATTAGCGATGGACGAAGAGCGAATCATTTTACATGTGGACGGGGGACCGATGTATTATTTATGATTTTTGGATTATGATTAAAAAACAGTCACCACATTCATGTAAAACGTCATGCAGTGTGTCGTACCTTTATACGTAACGACACTCCGCCACTGTGGACACAGACTCCACAGACAGCCGTGTGAAAAATCTCACTGTATTTCCAGCCAGGCCCCCCAGCATCAACATGAAGCCTTAGAACCTCCAGTCTCAACACAAACACGGATAAACATAAATAACAGTTCCACTCCGTAAACACAGATCTCTCTAGAGAGTTTCAGATGGGTTCACAGAGCAGAAGGCCAGGGCTGCACATTTTGTACCCTATGGGTTCAAGTAAATCTTGCTCTTCACTACACATTTCACCACTGGGCTGCCACAAGTGAACTTCCTGCCCTGGATGTCCTCCTTAAAGCTCTTCAGCCTGGGTGTTCCAGCATTTGAAGAGGTGTGCAGCCATGCCGGAAGAACAAAATCATAGGTTAAAGAGTAAGGGCCCGGGATGGTGAGCGACATTTCAAAGACTGCATTTTTCCCCCCTGTGGTCGGACAAATCAACTGCAATTATAAGACACGACAAAGGCACAAACTTAACCGGGAAATGACAAACGCAGTTTGGCAGACGCTTCAGGCACCTTCCAGCTCCATGCCCGCCTACATATTTAAAGCTACTGAAAAGCGCTTTGTTCTGTTTAGAAAGATTTACAAGACCCCAGCAGTCATTGTTTACATGCTACTGCTGGTGTGTGTTACAGCTACCGAGCTGGTGGTATCTAAGATGACCCAACTGCTGCTACTTCACTGCCAGCATTTTAGATGTCAGGTCCAAAAATACAGCAGCCACAATCCATTGGCAATGAATTGAATTTCACAACTGACTGCAGTGAATTATAGGGACAAACAATTAGCCTTAAGAGTGGACGTTAGTGCAAACTGACAACCATGTATTGAACATCCTCTTCACTTATTTTGGATTGCCTCTATCTCAGGCGGTGAATGACTTATTTCCATATTTCTACAGAGGCTACAGAGGACTCAAGGGTGAGAAGGGAGGTGAGATGATGAAGTGGAAGGAGGAGGCCCTGTATTACCATCCATTTACACACTCAAATTGTTATGAACACAATCCTGTGTTTTTGGTTGTTTCCTTCCAGACAACCTCTTTCCAAACCTCCTCCTCACCAGGTGAAAAAAAACTTCCCCAACTCAGATACAACAACATAATTCCTTGAGCACGGTCCTGCAACTACACATCTAGAGAACTCATAGCTTTGTCTACAGGGAATACAGTCATCAGTCTAAAAGGCTGCAATTACTAGGGTAAGACAAAGAGGAACACACACAAATTCTACCAGTTATTTCAACGGACGTTAGTTGGTTTTAAATGTTTGTTTCATGTCCTTATTAGCTGGTGCACACGTGTTGACTCCAGCAATATTTGAATTTAGTATTAACTAATAGAACTAATGCTCGGAAAAACAGCGAAACCTGTATCCTTTCCGTGTTAATCATCTGGATATGCAGGTTTTGAGCAGGTCTTTTAAACTGTGCTATCTGGTCTCATTCTCAGAAACGTATCATGTCCCGTATCCTCACAGCTCTTCCTATTCTCGTCCTAAAACATCTCTGCTATTCCTGCTTCTCAATTTAGGGTGGGACAGAATGAGGAAATTACAGCGAAAACAAACACTGTCACACCTGATTAAGTGGCCGCAGTCAGAGAGCATGAGCAGGGGACAGCAGTCCTTTACTTATGGTATTTGAGGATGAGGCCTGCTTCCTCCCCGGAGACATTGGGGAGGAGGCCTGAAGGGGGGGGAGTGGTGCAGCTGCAGTACGTCTCCTTAGGGAGATCCTACCCTCCCTGCATATGCACTGCACTGTGAAATCGGTATCATCATGCAAAATAGCCTCAGCCCTAAATCTTGGGACTTGGGTTTGACCTCCACCCAGACTGCAGGGACAACACCTTGGATGTAATAATGAGCCACACCCACCTTCTATTACTTATCCAGATGTCCACAAAAGACCCCAAAGTCTCCCCTCACTCTACTTTCTACCCCTCCTAGAAACATACGACTTCAGCATAGTCCCATATTTCTTTGGAGTGAATTTGGGAGCTCAATCGCAGGGACTCGAACATCAAATGGTGAATTCTTACATTTATGTTTTAAACTTATTTTCTGTGATTTAGTTCAATAGTTGGACTTGTTGGCTGGTTGTACACAGAGCAGTAGCAGGACTTCCTGCAATCAAATTATCCTCTCATTAACAGTGTGGTTGCATGGCGTAACGTAAATGTTACATTCTCTGGCTTCTGGGGTTACGTAAATAAAAATAAATACAATGCCGTTCTTGTGTATAGCACCAAATGAAGCCATAAAACCACTCACTTTTCTACTATTAACCGTCTCGAAAAAAAAAAAAAAAAAGAAATCCCTGGAGTACACCAGCCACAACCCTGAACGTGAGAACTATTTTTGTTTCTGCACAGGCGGGTGGCAAAAGTTGACTTTTCCCTCCCTACCTACGCCCCTGGTGTTTTTAAACAAAACACGCAATAGTTTTGAGGTGAAAAAAGAAAAGAAAAAAAATTAACAACAGGTTTGGAATGTAATCCATGCACATCCTATGGCAGGATGTGGCTGTCACAGCACACGGCACGCGGTGAGCTCTCCGGACTACAGAGGCAAACATGCTGGGGACTGCAGATAGCACACACCACCAAGCGCAAGTGCAACAACTGCCTGGGTATTTAGCACAGGCGCTGTAGTGTGTTGGTGAAAGTATTAAAATTAGTTTTCTGTATCCTTATGCCTACTACAAGGCTTGGGCAGGCCTTGAGGAAGAAAGAAGAGAATGACACCCCCCACCCACCCACCCACCACCATTATGATTGATAGTAGCCAGTGTTTTTATATGACTTCTAATTTACTCATTAAAATAGCTTCAGCAGGGCAATGAAACTCAAAACCTGTGTTTCCAAAACGGTCTGTCCATTTTCTTACTGGATAAGAAACGAGAGACGCCAGCTGCATCGAGAGGCTGCTAGCGGCTCTCGTCTCCGTGTCAGAATCAGCGTCAGCAGATGTGCACCATGGACTGATTCCAGCTGCTGTTTGAAGAAACTGTGAAGCGAAAGAGGCTGTAAAAGGACATCGAAGTCTATGGTCCTGAACAATCTGGCTTCGACAGGACTGAGGCTAAGGAGACGAAGTGGGAGAGGAAGATGGAGAAATCATAGCGAGATAAAGTCTGCAGTTTCTCTGATCAAATAAAAACTTGCACGGCTACATCCCAAACTGATCTAGGGATCAGTTTGGGATCCCTAGATCAGTTTGGGATGTAGGGAATTTGGAGGCCAGGTCAACACCTTGTGCTGTTTTTCATGTTTTTTGAGTTAAACTGTTTTTGTGTGTGTGTCCCTGTGTCAGGCTGCATCCTGCTGGGGATGGCTGCTGCCATCAAGGAGTGTCATTGCTATGGGGTGGGGGTGCCTGGTCTGGTCTCGGTGGGTGGTACATGTCTAAGTAACATCCACATGAATGTCAGGTCCAGAGGTTTCCCAGCACAACACTGTATTGCAAAATGGTCAATGCTATTCACTTCTCCCGTCAGTGGAGAAGTGAATAGCATAAGAACTTAAGAGCTTCAAAAACAGCAAAAAGGGCACAGTCTTGTGTTTTCAATTAGGATGTTTAAAGTATGCCTTCAACAACATGCCATTTACTGAACATTAATTACCAGGAGCCATTATTTTGGCAGTCATAAAGCCCCGGTGAAGGCTCATTAAGAGCTTTTATTCCCCCTGGTTAAACAGTACACCCCTTCTTAAGGACAGCCCAGCCTGGTTATCCAGCATAGATTATGTGCTTTATGCGCATATGGGTTTCTGCTGGTGATTGACCTGACATCATAACCGTAGTGTGAAAGCGATCACAAAGCTGTTTTTCAAGTTTCAGTTTTAGCTTGACACAAGACGAGGATGGTGTTTCCAAGTTCATGTTTTGGACTTCACACTAATCTCTGGGCTGTTCATTAGCCGAACATGAGGGCGATTTTGATCTGAGTTTTTCTGCCTCAGTGCAGAGCTTGTAGCGCCAAATATTCAGAGCTGAAAATGAAGGAGAAACAGAAGGAGAGCCCCCCCCCCCCCCTTCTTTATGCTGGTAAAACCCAACAGCTGTAAAATTGCAGCAGGGTGCCAGGGGAACAAGGAACAATACGCTCACCAGAACAGCAGTAATTGGAAAAGGAAGATTTTCAATGCTAGCACAGCTCCTGCTTTTCATTAAGACTGTTTCACTACGTAAATATTGTTGCTAGACGATCTGTTTCTCCAAGTCAGCCTCCTTTCCTGGATGATCATTTAGTTTGTGGCGACGGTGGTTCTGTTTTCTTATCATTAATATGTTTTCTTTGGAACAGAGTTGACTAAAAAAGGAAAAAAAAAAAAATCAGAGAAAAGAAACGCATTTTAAAACGCACCCCACTTGTTATGGGGTTGGCGCTGATGAGGGCGAGCGGACGAGGAGGAGCGGAACAGACACTGATGACAGGCGGTGTTTGTTTGAATCTTTTAATGATTTCAGCTGTAGCCCGACTTGGCTTCCGCACGCAGAGATCACTGAAGCAGACTGGCAGTTTGACAGAACCCAGGCTCCAGGTTTAATTACTCCGCGAGCTCACGTGGCTCCTCCGCCGTGACTTCGGGCCCAAGTGGACGCACACCCTAGCCTGACATAAGGCCGCTATCTGCCAAGGTTTATATAAACGACCCACACCCTCCAGCAGATGACGTGACTCAAACTTCACCATCACAACTTGAGACCGAAAGAATGCTGGTCAATAACTGAGGGCCATGAGAAACAGAGTGGCAATATTCCGCCGATGTTTGCGTTGGCAGGGCAAAGCTTGCTGTCTGAGAAACAAAGCTTTGAGAATTTGTGTGCATGGGCACATCAATAAAGACTTTTACGCTCTCTCGCCCATTTTCCTCAGAATAAAGAAATCTCTGAGTTTTTTTTTTTTTTTATCTTCTTCTGTCTTGAATCACCCGTTACAATCGATGTCATTTTGAATTAGTATTAGTGAGGGCCATAAGCGTGTGATATAAAGGATATCGTCTGAACTTTGATGGTTTTGCACCTGTGCACACAAGCATATGCCGATCAAATCTCCCAGCTAAGAGTGAAGATCCTGGTTTAATGCTTGGTATTCTCTAACAGCAATTGTCACGCCGTGTCCTTCCCTGCCTGAGGCCCTGACTTAGCAACAGAAAGAGTCATTGTAGATGACAAGCTGAAATAAGCAAGACAAGATGTTTTTCCCTTCCTCCTCCTACTCCTCCAGAGCAGATTTAAAGCTTGGGTTTTCCCCTGAAATCTTGAGAGAGAGAGAGAGAGAGAAACAGAGAGAGAGGGAGAGCTTATAACATACTCCAAGAGGCGTGGAATGACATCATTGAACATTGCAGTCCATGGCCATTTCAGCACTACATATTTGCACGCCTGCATAACTACTGAATGACAACCATGGGAAGTGTAAGTAGAGACTAAAAGTGCCAGAGAGTTGGAATGACTGGATTGTTTATATGTGACAACCATGTTTCTAATTACCATATTCACTAATCAATGAATCGACAGAATTTGACGATCGACATTATTCATTTATTGCAGCCAGTGTCATGAGGCTACATGGATGCTCACTTATGCCCAGTGCAGAACATTTTTCCGCCACCATAAGCAACACTGCATAGTACCTGGCTTCATAAATGTGCCTGTTTGGGTGGTAAGTCCAAGGTCTTTGGAAAATGAGTTTCCATGGTTTCCACATCAGAGAGAAAAGAAGAGTTTAATGGTCCGCTTCTTCTCTTGTCATGTTTTTAAGAAAAGCTTGAGATCAGCGGCCTCTCTCATTTGCCTTTGATAAATCAGATGCAGCATTGATTAAACCTCCCGAATCCACAACAATTTCATACTGAGAACCAGACATGTGCAGTGGAGCACAATCTGCACGTTCATCTGGATAGAGTGGATGGAAAAAAGGATTCTTAAATATCAACACGACTGGAATGAAGCATGAAACATTAAATCTGTCTTTGAAGGAGTACTGACGTCAGAGCCAGACTTCTGACCCGCATACCACTTCAGCTGTATAGGCCTTTATAGTGAAACGAAGTCAATGAAACCACAGATTGTGTCTTGTGACTTGGCTGGTGATGGTGGTGGTTGTTGGGCTGTGAAGGGGCATTAAGGGGGTGGAACTGCAAATGATATCAAAACAAAAACAGGAAGAATCACAAAAGTACACAAATGAACAACACACAATATTCCTATTGGAAAGATGCTTTGAAAATTCAGTAATTCATTGTATTCATTTAAATGAGTTAAAGCATGTCCCTTTTTTTTTTCCTGAGCAATATGCAACCATGCCTCTGGAGATTCACACCACAGTGCCAGTTGGACATGAGTGGCAATGTATCAGGTCTGTGTGAGGGCAGGGCTGCTGTTGCATGTGGTAAAGAACTGAAGAGGGGTCAGAGGACTTGAAACAACACCCTTGTGATATTTAAAGTGGCAACAAGAAGCTTTCAACTAAAAACCTAAAATCAAAAAGTTTGCACTCATTGTCACTGATTATGGTAATCACTGTATTGTTTGTACACATTTAAAACAGGAGATCTCTATGGAACTTAGACATCAAAGTTAAACAGTGCCTGGTAGGCAAATGGCAAGATGGTCATAGCTGTTGTCACACTTAGTTGAGGCTAAAACCAATTATTGGAATGAGTCCTAAATACAAATATAACAAGATGAGTTGTTTTTTTTCCACAAAACTAATAAACTAGGACTATCTGGTTGATTATTAGTTCTCAGTCATTACATTTTGAGAGTATTAGGGGGTACATAGAGATGCATGCTGAATGAAAAACAAAGCACCTTGAGGCCAGTTTGTGATTAGTAATACTGGGCTATGTAAACAAAAAAGTGTCTTGACTTCATTTGACGGGGAGTGCCCAGAGTAATTAGATTTTCATGTAAATCTAATTACCATCTGTTAAGCTGCTGACGCAGTCAGTATGTGGTAGAGTTTGCCGTTTTATTGCACAAACTGCGAACATGCTCAGCCATCTCATGATCTTTTCCCTTTTAAAGTAATCCCTTAGTTATTTCCATCAGTCTGGAATCCTCCTCCTAGTCTTCTCAAGGTCACACCAAAACGTTTACCGCTGCTGTGCCCATAGATGGGCCCTAAGGGCTCTGCAGAAGTCGTTACATTGGGCTGAACTAGAACTAGTCCTGCTTTACAACCGGCGAGGCAGCAGCACCATCCAAGCCATACATCACCCTGCAATTAGCATCAGGCCTCAGACTGATTTTGGAGTGGACTGCCCAGAGAGTCCACACACGTCCACGGAATTGCACGCACGCACAGCCACACACACGTACTGCAAATCTGTAGGGAGCGCTGCTGAGGGGACTATTTTTACTCTGTGTTGGATTCACATGTGTTATGTGGTCACTTTACTCACATGTAGCCCACATGCAGCTCACATACACTCATTTGTTTTCAAGCTAACTGGAAATACTTTTGAAAAGCAACAAGCACAAGTGATGTTATATTTTACTGTGATGTGTGTGATTCTAATCACCTTATATACATTCAAACACATATTAGCTCCACCCAAATGTGCTGCAGAGTATAAGCCATAATGATTCTCAACCGCAACTTTCCGCTCCTGAGCAGACCCTTTGTGTCTGCAGCTACCCCACTGTTAACGTGCCTCTTTGCATATATGTGCAACCTCATGGTAGAACAGATTACACCAAATCCAAACTACTACTATGTTGGTACAATGTTTGAGACAAAAGAAATAGTAAAAACCATTCCTCTCCATACACAGCATTAAATCTTGAGTGGAGTGAATAAAAGTTGCAAAAGAAGACACTATTATTAATAATGAAAAGAGTACTCACTGCTAATCAACAGAGTGCAGAGAACCAGAATTCCCGCCATCCTCCTGCAGATCCCATTCATTCTCCACACGGATGTCGCCATCCTCTCTGGTCAGACTCAGCGAAGTTGGCGGGACTGTGTGCGAAGGTAAAAAGTGTGGGAAGTGAAGGTGAGTGTGAGGGGAGTTGGAGGTTTCCTGTGAGGTCTGAGTGAGCAGGACAGACAAGAAGGATAAAGCCTGGTTTGTGTTCTGTTTCTCTTTATATGGCTCCACTCCTCTGGCCCCTCTCTCTCTCTCTCTCTCTCTCTCTCTCTGCGCTTTCCACTCCCCTTTTCTAACTGCCCACTTCCCCCAAAGCAACAGCCCCCGTTTCCTCCCCGGTCTGCGTGTGTGTGCACATGTACACCATGCACCAGAATGAGATAATGAGATGTCAGTTAAAGCTGGCAGCAGGTTAACTTTGCAATGGTTTTGGTTCCTTCAAAAACTCGTGCAGCTCGTGCACTAGTGGCACCATTTCTGCAGTGTGGTTGAGGAAGGTTTCAGGTGATGCGGTTGTTGAGTACAAACACAACAAGGGATTTCGGCCCTGTTTACGCAAGTCAGATGCATTTTTGCATACGAATACCGTGTCTCACTTAGAAGTAAGGTTTTAGAGGACCTGAGTGTCTCGTTTTCTGAAGATGCACCTGGCTGAGAGGAAGCACTCCTCCTTCGCCCAACATGTTGAGCACGTATGTAGCTGAGAGGCCTGTAAAAGCACATGGCGTCACACACAGCGCCTGGCGGCAGTTTTTGTGCGTCCCTGGACACTTGACTAGCAGCCAGCAGTGAGTCACCCACCGAACTGCACATGCTTGCATGTTCTCTTCATGGCGTCTGTCAAATGCCGTAACGCACTGACGTGATAGCCGCAACACACGTTATTTCGTAATCACATCACATCAGCAGGAAAAATGACAAACTGTTGCAAACTGTGATGTGTGGTGTGTTGCGGGAGTGTGGCGAGGGGTGTTCACCGTTCATGTTCACACAGACATGTGTTGTTCCAGAGATCCAGGCGGGCCACATCTGGAAGCACTGCAGTCCCTCTGCTGGGTTTTTGAGGACTGCCTGGAGACTTTCTTGTCAAACAATGCAACCATGTGAGGATGAATGCAGCCAAGATCAGGCTAATGTTCGGGAAAGAGGCGCCCCCGCTGGTCGCTTTCGGACCACATGCTTTCTATAGCGCCACTTGGAGTCACGTGTTCAATTAATAAAACTAAAGTTATTGTTTAAAAAGTTCATCATGAGACTGTTTAAATTGTGATAGAAAAAAAAGATTTTAGTTTACCTCCTTTTACTCAATGTTCACACAGTAAAAGATGTGTCATTGTGAGATACTTCCTTCCTGCAGTTGTCAGATTTATGTGCTGGGATGACAGCTCAAAAAGCTCAACAGCATAGATTAATTTGCTAGGATAAAATATTTCACTCATTTGCCAGTAATATGTGGGGGTCATAGAGTTTGGACAGTCATATATATTATAGATTTAAATGATTGAAACACAAATGATGAATTTTAGTGTGCTTTAAAGGTTACTTTGGATTATGATAAAGAAATATCTGTATATTCTTTCTCAACAAATGTTACAATGACAGCTGATGTAATAGTATTCAAACCATCTGCCTTGTGTGAATCAGGTCCAAAGAATCTCTTCATTTTTATAACATTATTCAAAAATCAGTATGAACAGTCGTAACAGTGGGATAAAACTTAAATATAAATATATATTATTTAGTCAGATGATATGTTCTTTCTTGGTCTGGTCGTATGTATTCCTGTGCAGTTAAGTTAAGAGCATTGAATGTAAAGCTCTTTACAGCTGAAAATCTTGATATCTCTGTGGGATTTGTCTCCTATCTTCATCCTTCCGCCTCCCCTTCTCCCTGTCTTACCCTTTGACTTATTTTGGTTCAAGTGCACAAAGAATCTCTGTGTACTGAGGGGGGCAATGCCAGAATATCACGAGGATCAGCACATGGTAGCAGAGAATTTGGCCCTCAGGGATCTGTTTGGATTTCTCCTAATGAGGTTTTTGGTGTTGTTTGTTTTAGAGCCACTGTCATAAGGACCTAACTGACATGAGTTGTCAGACCATAGCTATATATATATATACACACACACACACACACTGCCTGGCCATAAAAAAGGTCACACACTCACATTTTGTTGGACCACCTTTACCTTTGATTACAGCACGCATTCTCTGTGACATTGTTTCAGTAATCTGCAATGTCACAAGATTTATTTCCATCCAGTGTTGCATTCATTTTCCACCAAGATCTTGTATTGATGATGGGAGAGTCTGACCACTGAGCAAAGCCTTCTCCAGCACATCCCAAAGATTCAGGTCTGTGGTGGCCAATCTATGTGTGAATTTTCTTCTTTTCCATTCTTTGGACACATAATGTTGCTGAACCTAGACCTGACCAACTGCAGCAACCCCAGATCATATCACTGCCCCCACAGGCTTGTACAGTAGGCGCTCGACATGATGGGTGCATCACTTAAGGCTACACAGTTGTTCAGTCCCAGTCCCTTGAGTTCCCTTCTCATTGTATGTGTGGAAATGCTCCTACTTTCAGTATTAAACATAGCCCTGAGTTCTACTGTTGTTTTTCTTCGATTTGATTTCACCAAACGTTTAAGTGATCACCGATCACGATCAATCAGGATTTTTTTCCGACTACAATGCTTCCTCGAAGACGCTGGTTCCCCACTATCCTTCCAGTATTTAATAATGCTTTGGACAGTTCTTAACCCAATTTTAGTAGTTTCTGCAATCTCCTTAGAAGTTTTCTCTGCTTGATGCATGCCAATGATTTGACCCTTCTCAAACAGACTAACATCTTTTCCATGACCATGGGATGTGTCTTTCGACATGGTTGTTTAAGAAATGAGAAGCTACTTATTGCATCAGTTGGGGTTAAGTGGGCAAAGTTATTTCTGTTCCCAATGACAGTCTTGGTGGTGGCCTTATTCTCCCTCTTCTTTCTTCTAATTTATTCAACTTTCTTCTGTGTCATATCATGACACCATATATGCTGAGTACAGGGAGGATGTTTTTCACATGGACCGAAGTACAATTTCTGCAAACACTGTCTTTATTGATTTGTTTTCATTTTGCTTTAAACCTGTTTGCAACCAAAATATTCACAGTTTTGTTAATGTCTTCTGATTTTCAAAGTAGGGTCAATAATTTATTTTACACCACTAATTAGAAAGTTTGTTCAGTTTGTTTTGCTAGTTTTCTTTCCTCATTATTTTTTTATTTAAGGCATTTTATCAATGTTTTCCCCACCTGTAATTTCAAAGGTCAGTTGTAATGGTGGTGTTACTGTTTTTTGTTTTTTTGTTTGGGTTAAATTAAGAAATCGGTGAGAACATAATCACATCAGCAGAACTTAAGCTGAGGTCAAACTGAGGTACAGCGTAGGATGGGTCTTTCCGATACAAATAAAGCTGTCAGCAAACATTCCTTGGAGATGAGAGGTTTTCCTGCTTTCCTTTTCGTTCATGAGGCCAGGGTGGGATTTAGGAATCTGAGTCACTCTGCTGGAGAGGTTTTCCCTGCAAGGACATCCGTGATGGTCTCACTAACAGAGTTGAGGAAACAAAGACTAGTCTTCCATCTCTGTGTGATGACACTTTCGATGCTTTTCTGTTCAGTCCATCTGTCACCACTAATTCATGCGTCTTCTGTTTCCTGCCATTATCCCTGCACATGGCGTGTCCCAACATCCAGGCATCCAACCTGCCGTGTGTGTCCAGAAGAGCGCTGACAGACCCAGTGATGACCAAATACCCATGAAAGAGCAAAAATAGAGAAGTAATTATATTTATCCTTAACCCTGTGGCTCATGCTACCTTGATGCCCTGAATTCCATGTCCGTTGTACAAGGCCGTGAGAAACGCTACAGACCTGGCCAAGTGTTTCCACAGTGTGATGGCAATGTACCGCTGGAATCCAGTTTCTCACTGAGGGAGCTGTGCAAAACGACAAACACAGGAAGTCATCATGAAGCCAGCAGTATATGTAATACAACAGCTGGCACTCTGAGGACCTGATAAATATGCAGCCCATATCCCACATTCTCAGCAACATTGTAGAAATACCAGAGTCACTAAACCATCAAATGAAACAAATATTTACTTCACATGATGTGGTATATACTTCCCTCATTACATACTACATGAAAATCTTATAATGTATATACACCGATCAGGCATAACATTATGGCCACCTTCCTAATATTGTGTTGGTCTCCTTTGTGCTTCCAAAATAGTTGTGACTCATCAGAGAATGGACATGGGTCTTCTGAGGGTGTCCTGTGGTGTCTGGCAACAGAATGTTGTTAGTGAGGGCCTTTGGGTCCTATGGGTTGAAGGGAGGGGCCTCTGTGGATCATCCCACAGATACTTGATCAGTTTGGGATCTAGTGAATTTGGAGGCCAGGTCAACACCTTGTACTATTCTTCATGTTTTATTAGTTGTTCCTAAAGCATTTTTGTGTGTGCCTGTGTCAGGCTGCGTCCTGCTGGGGATGGCTGCTGCCATCAAGGAGTGTCATTGCTATGGGGTGGGGGTGCCTGGTCTGGTCTGGGTGGGTGGTACATGTCTAAGTAACATCCACATGAATGCCAGGTCCAAAAGTTTCCCAGCAGAACATTGTGTTGTCACAAGATGGTCAATGTTATTTACTTCTCCTGATGGGGCTGATTGGTATATATAAGAATAAAAAAAACAAACAAAAAAAACCTGCTTTGTGGACATGATGGAAGGGTCAGGGTTATCTTGACACCAGTGCAGTGACATATCCTATCGAGGAAAACAGAATGGAGACAGAGATACAAACAGGAAATAAATCACTGCCCCCCTTTGTTATTACATAATGATCTGATAGGGACAAAAATGTTTCTTTGTAAACACAATTTTAACATGAATACACACAGCAGGAAAAATAAAGTAAATATCCGATACACAGTCTTGATAATGTTGTGTGTGTGACGTGAATTTATTGACTGCGAGGTCTGCGTTGTTGTCGTGCATTGAAAAACACAGTTCTGACTGCGAAGCCAAAATCCTCCTTTTCTTTCTCCTCCCACCTTTAACTTTCCTTCATTCTCTCCATTGCCTTGATCCCATGCAGATGTTCTTTTTTAGCACTCCCCTCTGAAAGAAACCTCCTCCCATTGTTCATAAAAACCAGTCCCATGGCCCCTGCCGACCCAACCCAATGCACATAGCATGCATCATGTTCCGTGTGCAAATGTTTCACGAGCTGACAGCCTTGCACACTCAGTTTTGGGTGCATATAGTGAGAAAATCAACGCCGCAACTATTGCAATGCTCTGAGATGAGAGTGGCGAGCTCTTTCTGCCTAATTTTCCTTCTCTCTGAAACCTCTATTTTGAGTATGCTCTTTGTCCTCAGCTTTCTCATGTCTTTTCCCTCTCTCTCACTTTTTTTTGGTTTTTTTTTTTGAAAAGGGCAAACTCTACAGGCCTGTAACTAGCCCTAATTGGCTCTGATTGGGTGGCGCGGCAGACATCTTGAAGTGATTTACGCTCAAGGTTGAGAGGGTCGTGAAGGTTGCAAGTGCTTTGGGTCTCTGAGATTCTGCATCACAACCCCAAGAGTTTTAAACCTCTGATCCAGATTTTCTTTGACAACATCTATGCATACTGATGCATACAAAAGCACTTAGAGAAAGGACACTAAAGCCTTTAATACTTCAAAAGAAAGATTTCACAACTCATATTTTTTCTATTTGTGATTCCAGTTTGTGTTGTCATATTGAGCAATGGTTTATTAGTCCAAGTTATATAACTATACTGGAGCTGTATTAGTCACAATAGCAAAAAAAGAAGATCAGTGTCAAGAAATGCAAAAAATAAGACTGGAGACAACGGACCAGCACACCACTGTATTACTGGCATCCCTTAAGGACATAATAAACTGTGTGTGTTCTGGCAGCACATGGTCAGATAGGGCCTGTGGTATTAATTCGTTAGAGAACTGGCAGCTCAGATGGCTCTCATTACATGTATCTCTTTGATTTATTCACATAAATCAAATTGTCAGCAGTAACAGTGGTCGCTCAGTATAAAGCTAAATAATTCAAGCCGGCCGTAGTGTTTTTGCCAAAGTTTGACGCTGGCTGATATTACGGTCCTGAAAAATTTACATAAAGTTCAAATACAACTTGAAACAGATGCTCGGTATTTAATTAAAAATCTTCATTTCCACAAGAATAAAATCATAATAAGATAAATGTGTCTCTTAATGAACTGCTGAATGAGGGCATGCTCTTACGGTGCTTTAGTCACAGCTTCGGCTTAGACTGCTGACTGTTGACTGGCGTGCTTCATTTTACAAGAGAAACACCATTTCACGCAGCAAACCATGAGATGGCACTATAAGACCAAGCTTTTAAAAACATCTCCCGCCTGCCACAAGGAGAAAGGACACTTCCGACACAAGTCTGCACTCTTGTGGCAACAGGAAAAACTAAAGATCTCGTGTCCGGCCATTAAAAAATAAAGCAAACAGCTGGAGTTGCCATACCATTAACAGGCCAACATATCACACATACAGGTATTTATCTGTGCAATGGATGCCAAAAAGAAAATTGTGTTTTGAAGAAAACCTTAAAGCCTTAAAAACAAACGGGAAAAATTGCAAATAAAATAAGTCTCAGACAACATCCAAGTTCAGATGGGATCGCCTCCGGACTTAACGATGCAGACCTTTTCATTCAATAACCCACCATAAAACGTCTGGTGTATTTCCTAGGTATGGTAATGAGTGGACGAGGTGGTGTGTGTGTGAGTGTGTGCGTGGATGCCTGCTTGCACGTGTGTGTTTTGAAGCGGGGAGCTATACACCTCACCCCAGTCGTTCTCTGAAGTGTTGCTCTGGGCTCGTCGGGAGACGCTCAGGTCCTCCACATCAAATATTCATTTCACAGAAACTCCTAAGCCTTAAATAATTCTCAAAGAAGTGTGCCGAAAGCAAGGCCTTGCTATCCGAGGCACGTTTCTATCCGGACAATGGATTCAAGGGAGCAAGGGGAGGGAGACAGACAGAAAAGAGGGGGGTGGCAGAGACAGAGAGAGAGAGAGAGAGAGACAGAGAGAGAGCAAGAGACACACTGAGTGGGAATTGGATCTATTGTATGGCCCGTAACAGATGGCTTGATTTAAGAGGCATCAACTGGATATACAGTGGAACAACAACAGGTTTAAAGACAACAGATTATGGCTAAAGAAGATTAAGAGTAGAGTAAAAAATCTAAACATGTTGCCTTTGCCTTTTTAACACAAACACAGATGATGAAAGTCTGTGTTACATGTGCTGATTCGTCACCTTTAACTATCACGAAGGGCTCAGAATAAACCAATCAAAAACATCTGACGGATACGATCTATTGATTTAGTGGACTGAGTCTTATTTTCAAGGTTTCTGAAATCCTGCTTTCGTCCTAACTGCACAGGCCGGGATCATCCCTGTCAGTCTATGTGATAACAACCATCAAAGGATCTCATCTGATCTGACCCTGCTCTCATCCAGGCTTTTATTCCAGCCACAATTACACCATACCGGATGGATGATCTCGCACTCATACCCAACCATATCTGAGACCCTGACTGAACAAATCTGTCCCCTCTGGTGAGCGTGTGGCAGGTGGTTCATCGACTTGGCCCCCCGCCCCGATCCTCGGCCTTGGCGTGCAGATAAGAGCTCGGCGTGGAGAATCAGACAGCGGCGCTCTGGCCTTTCAGAAGCGAGTAGGAGAAAATGAGCCATGAAGGAAATCGGAGGTGATTATCTTTATTATCAGCCAGGGGAGTAACCGTGGAAACAGCGACCTGTGGGGGGAGAGAGAGATGCACAAGCTGTTCCAGCAAGCCTACCGATTGGCCCGTACAAGCTCCAGTGGTAATTAACATCTGCATATGCAAACGAGTGGTCCAGCTAGGGAAATTTGGCAAGCGTTTCTCACCTGCACCCTGTGCCTGAAATCAGCAAGGTAGCTGAGCTAGTGTCACTGTGTGTATGTATGTGTGCGCGTAGGTGTGTGTGTGGTTACACAGGGTGCACAGACACAAGCATACAAAATCAAATTATGTATGTTCCACGACTTTATATTCAAAACACAGCCCTGCTTCTAGGTGCACTTGTGTATTTTAATGTCCCCGTGTATTTGCATAGCTGAAAAATACTTACGCCGGCACTTTTTGGAAGCACAGTCGGTACGGGTGGACCGGGGGCATTGGGTCGAATGGACGCCACCCACCCACCTCTTTGTTTTTGCTGTGCAGTGCTAAAAGAGATGAGGCCACACAACAGGAGGCTGTCAGCGGGCCTGCTGGGAGAGCCTCATTATCATCTCAGGGAGCAGGGACGAGTCGCGTCCAGAGGAACACACTGATCGCAAGCCTCGCCTGCTAAAAGGGACAGTCGCAGAACTCAGAAAAGAGGAGGAAATTGCTGTCAGCGAATGTCATTGGGAAAGTTTCGATCCGCCCATGCATGAGTGAAACACTGAATTAATAGTTGTGCCGTTTTCCTCTTTATGTGAACATAACTCTCGGGTCTCTTCCCGCTGATTGTGCACCTGCTTTCAAGGCATACATACAGTAAATAGTATGCCACACGCTGCTGAATGAGCCTCTGACCTGTGAATCACGCAGAGCGCCCACATGCGTGTGTTTTGCTGTGGAGTTCTAATGAGAGAGAGACAAAGGCTAGCAAGTGGCAGGTGAGATGGGCTGCAGAGCACACTGAAAATGACAGCTCCAGCAGCGGGAAGCCAGACTATTAATAGAGGCTGTGCTGAGTACTTATGACACCTGGATTCACATTCGTTCACAATTTCCCTCCAATCCACTTCCACCACTTCTCTTCTTTCTGTTATGTTCAGCCTCTGCTGCTTCTTCTCTCTCTCTCTGTTTGTGTCTCACTTTACTCTCCCCTGGTCAGGTGGGTATGTCTCTTCTGATCAGTCTCTTCTCTGTCTTCCTCCTATTTCTAGTAACTCATTTTATCCAAAGCTTCAGTCAGTGCAATTAATAAACTACCATATTTTTTTTATGAATTAGGTTTGCATGATATTTTTAACTGCATTGATCATCACAATCAGCACTCCAGCATTATAACAGCAGTGATGTAAGTCAACAATATTGTATCTTTCTAAGTAGGAAGTGCTCCTACACAGCTGCTGATGTGGTCATTTCCTACTACATATTACTTATTGTTATATTTGGGTGTAGTTTGCAATTTTCATCCACAGTGTTGTGTGACATGTTTCTTCACCATGCAAACTGTAATGTATTTTGAGTCAATCCTACTTATTACTGTTCGCATGCTAGAAATACAGTGACAAGATGTTTTAGGAAACTACTGAGGCTAGTTTAAATATTAAACTACATATCTCTTTTTCTAAGCTTCAGCTAACTTGGACTGAGTGCCATATACAAGCTAGGAAGATAGAAACTATTGAGAGACAGGCTAATACATCACTCTGTTAGTCTTTTAACAGGATCTGTTGGAAATAAATAAATAAATCTAAACTGTCGCCACCCTAATCTAAAATGACCGCCTCAGAGTATTGCCTCCGCCAACCAGTCAGGATAGTAGATTTCTCAGTAAAGCTGATTCTGATAGAACATAAAGTCGTAGCCATGACAACACTTAAAACATGGGCGTTGCTGCTAAAAGATTTTATAAATTCTTTAATATGGACATCTTCAACATAGCAGCACAGAAGATCTATACCATAGACTGTATAAATATGGACAAAGCGTATCCTTGCATTGGCCAAACAGACGCTATTTTCTCTGGGATACGGGCGACGCCATCTTGCGACTTTGGAGCCGCAGATTCTGGCCCCAGTGGAGCCACACTTCCTTCAGACTCACTGCGCTACCTCCACCAGTTACAAAGAAATGTTGGATTATACACTGTACTTACTTGCTATTATTATTTATTTTTTTCTAACTCTCACGGTCCTATGGGCCGCTTCACGGCGCAGTTGGCATGGCAACTTGTAGTGACCATGATGTCACATCCTTTTTGTACAGTGCCAAAATAACTAAAACGAAAAATTAAAACATTATGTTAACTACCTAAAATGACAGAAATCATCCTTGGAAAAAATAAAAATAAATATATATATATATATTTATACCATGGTCTGGGTGAATACTCGATTCTGATTGGCTGGAGGGTGTGGGTTAAAAAGTGATAATGTACACCTAGGAAAGACGTTCCGTCAAATTGCCTGATGACAGTTCTAAATTATTGCGCTGGCTCAAACGCTAGATGGTAACCATGGCAACGGAGACTCAACGTTATTTCACAGTTTATTCATCGCAAAACAGACAAAACATGAGTGATTTTATCATTTCTTTTTACTTATTTGGTGAGTTTGACAACTTTGAAGACTGGAATGCAGCAGAAGGAAAAGACAGAAGAGAATATGAAAAGAAAAAGGGGAAGCGACACAAGGAGGTGACACCGGAGGAATTGAACGAATTAGAGGATGACAAGGACGAGATAAACACAAAGAAAACGATTTAGGAAACTATCTGTGAACTTTGATTCTTTGAAACAAAATTTCGCATCATTCTCTGGACACACACAAGTAGCACTGGCCTTCTGAAATGATACTTCGTATCACATAACGTAAGGTTAAGCCATCATCTCACTTCCCATCACTGATCAACTGCTGCGGTCGGGTCGCTATGGCCAACGCCTGCATACGGGAGATATTAAATAGTGCGCTCGACTTGTAAAAATAAAAAAACGCTCACGATTTTAACTCTAAAACACGTTAAAGTATTATCAATTGATTAAATATTTATTTCTTTCGTAAGTGACCATGGTATAAGCGGGATAATGCCCTTCGAGGTGTCCATTAACAGAAATTAATGGACTTCGCGGAAGCAACCGTCCTCCGCTTCGCGTCGGACGGTTCACGCCTCCGCGTCGTCCATTAATTTCTGTTAATGGACACCTCGTCGGGCATTATCCCTTACATATTTGACATGTACTTTCATGTTTTATATTGGCCCAAGTCCCATACCACTCAAATGGAGGGGGTGGAGCGTATGACTTCTACTGCAGCCAGTCACTAGGGGGAGCTCTACTTGCTTTGGTTTCTCTTTTGAGTAGCTGCTCCATGTCTTTATACTGCCTATGATCTAAACAATCACAGTAGTTTGAAGTGGGCGTCACCAGTAAATTAGTGTTACCAAATGCAAACTATGACCACAAACTCCCTATCAGTTCCTGAGTTATGTGCTTTATTTGACAAAGAAATTTTTTTTCAGTAAAGTGAAGCTTTTGGATCTTTTGGATGTAAAATGTCATCACTTCATCATCATTTGTAATAGTGAGTGTGGATTCTCAAGTTACAGCCAGAATCTATTTTATGACTTCACACTGACTTTGCTCTTTAAAACTTCAAACTCTAATCAGTCCATCCTTGAGTTCAGGTGAAAGGCAAATTACAGAACATCACCTTCATAATAACAGGAAGGACATACTGACAAGATGAAAAACCCACTGTCTACAGCCGAAGGCATAAAAGATGGTCTCAGCTGTCTTGAACATATGACCTTGGACTTACAGTACAAGCATACTGTATATCTAAATGATAAAGTGAATGCAGATATACAATATGTGCAATAAATGATGACTCAGTAGAATGGATTGATAAATAGTACTGATGAAGTAGTTTGGTTCACCTTGCCTTGACAAGGAGGCAAACACAAAACAAAGAAATCTGACAACCATCAGGATGCCAATGGGGAGCATGGAGGTCCAACAAAATGCCAGAGATTGTCTCATTGTGCAATTAATACCCAGCCATTCTTTAAAAAAAAGGGTCCGAAATCAACCCTGGCATTCACTCTTTTGCCAACCAACATTAATTATTTCAGAATTTGCCTTGTAATCCAGGCTGAGAATCCTACCCAGAACGAATGGGATGTCAGCTCTATGCAACTACTTGTAAAGGCATTACAGGGCGTTAAGTCCCGCATGGATTTGAATTGGTCTCAGCAGTACAGGATTAGAAGCTGCAGGGATTAGACCTTCCCTAGAGAAAAAAAAAAACAGGGTGGCTAAAGGATTGAAGATATAGAATACATATTTCTCGATACACTAAGTGCACCAGGAAGTTGAGCATCATAGTTTACCACTCCAGCACATCAGATTCCAACTGTGCCTTAGTATCATCCAGAATCAACCTTTTTTACAGAAGACATTTTGACTTGTCACAGTAGGGGATGCACAGGTGTCTTGGGTGGATTCAACATAGTTAGGACTATTGTGCATTCTACTTCACTGTCATGGCCACTGTACTGAGCAACAGTGCCTGTCCACAGTCTCAGGTATGACACTTTTGGGCATTTTCGTGGTACAAAATGTTAAAAAAAAATTCAAGAATTTCATGCTCTGGGAGAAGTTGAAAAGAGTCAAAAATCACAATGAAAATCTAATATTGTTTCAAAATAAGCTCTTCAGTGACTGGCAACAATGGACACAGCCGACAAACATTTCTCTCCGGATCCTCTCACCTGCGTCTTTCAACAGTTTACCCTCTGTCTAATAAAAGACAAGTGCATCGAAAGAGCGGACGGATATAAAAAGTTATGAGCCGATGCTTCAGTGGTCATTCACGGCCGTCCTCTGCGGAATCACTGACCTCGGGGCCGTTTCGTTCCGGCTAAACACACTGACCCACACCTCCATTAGCAACCTAATGCGATTGCAGCCCCCGTGGAGGTGCAGAGTGTCGGAGCCCAGTCTAAGCAAACAGACTTGCACGAAGACAAATGGCCGCAATTCAGCATGTTATAGCTGTTGGTTATTCTGTTAGCCTGCCAGGCGGCAAGGGAGTGGGAAAAGCAGACTATTAGGATGAACCCAGATGGCCTGTGTCTGCCTGTGGAGTGGTGGAGACAGTGGTCAGAATTGGCATCACCTTATGGGAGTGGTAATACCTTTCAGAAAGATTTGAAGAGGAGATGCAGAGGAAGAGAGACAGGAGGCAAATACAGACACAACACTAAAACCATTGCCGACGCAATGTTCTGCTGGGAAACTTTTGCCCCTGGCATTCATGTGGTTTCACCAGGCACCCGCACCCCATAGCAATGACACTCCTTGATGGCAGCAGCCATCCCCAGCAGGATGCAGCCTGACACAGACACACACACAAAAACGGTTTAGGAACAACTCAAAAAACATGAAGAACAGCACAAGGTGTTGACCTGGCCTCCAAATTCACTAGATCCCAAACTGATCAAGTATCTGTGGGATGATCCACAGAGGCCCCTACCCTCTACCTATAGGACCCAAAGGCCCCCACTAAGAACATTCAGTTGCCAGACACCACAGGACACCCTCAGAGGGCCCATGTCCATTCTCTGATGGGTCACAACTGTTTTGGAGACCTACACAATATTAGGAAGGTGGTCATAATGTTTCGCCTGTTTGGTGTATATTCACCAAGAGGTGCAAGGGTTAGTCACAGTCATGTAAATGACTGAAATTACACTTCCTGTTTACATCCTGCAAAGCAGTATGGGAGCTGTAGTTCTGGGGGGAGAGGAAGGTGGTGCTAACCCTTGTCTTGCTCGTTTGAGCATGTGCAAGTCTTTTCTCTCTTTCTTTTTCATTTGCCCAGAAAACAAAAAAGACCAAGAAGAGGAAGAGACATGAACGCAGATTTTGGTTCTATGCAATTTTTTAACCAGCAAAGTTTATTTATATATAACAACAGTACAAAGTGAGTCCTTGGCTTGCAAAATAGGTGTGCTTCATATTTACAATAGGTACACAATAATATATTATCATAACAAAATCAAAGCAAATAAAAAAAACAAGAGAACAACCTTTTTTTTAAATACTTTAAGTTTCTTACAATTTTCACAACACTTTTATAAAACAAGAAGAACAGACAGCCATTATTATTATTGTCATCGTCATCATTGCCAGTAATTACTATATTACAGAACTCCAGTGTCTACAAAGGGCTTTGTTTACAATGTGTTTAAAATGGAAGGATATTCATTTTATACTTGGTGATATTCTGACTTTGAGAGTAATACATTGATCTGGATTTCAGTTCCTCTGCCCGATTCCGTAGAGCAAACAAATGAAAAAAACAAACAAACTAATGAAATGCTTAGTTTGGATAAGGAATGACGAACGACATGTGCCAGTCAGAACCACAACACCACCACCTCTTCGGCAGCATCGTTTCACCGAGAATGAAAAAAGAAAAAAAAAAGTGCACAAAGCATCTTCAATTAGTAATCGGCTTCATCTGAAATGAGGCTGTGTTCGTGAGCGTCTCTCCATATCTCGACACAACTGGCAGTCAAATGGGATTCTGCGCTGCAGAAAGAGTAAACAAACTTTCCTCTTCTAGGTTTAAACTGAATTAAAAAAAAAAAGATTCCTAGAAATGAGTGTACAGCATGGAAGCAAGGTATCGATTAGTAACAAAAAAAAATCTCTTTCACAAAAAAAAAGGTGCATTCAGCTGTGATTAAGACATTTACGGATGGAAGAACTGCCATAAGACTAACAATGGCGCGGATCGATATGGAATACCAGGCAGAACTAAACCCTGTATTAAAATGCATGCAAAACTCTCTCAAAACAACAGAAAAAACAAAACAACATCCTGATATAAATGATCTCTGAGAGAAAAATCAAAGCCATTCTTAACCAATTTGTGTGCCTGATTTTCGTTCGTCACGAGTGGAGCTCATCTAAGAGTTGGAAGGACTCTAATAAACATACATTTTTCTTTTTTTTTTTTATCCCTCGGAGAAGGAAAAGGCATTTAGGTCCTGTTAAAATGATAAAAAGCATTACTCCATACAAGCAATGTGAGGTATGAGGAGGATACAATTCTATTTGCTGAAATTGGGAAGACACCTTAATTAAAAGGAGGAAGCTTTATGTTTTGTGTGTGTGCACTGTGTTTGAGCGCCATTGTGTACCTTTAGATGTCCATTAGAAGATTAAGGAGCAAGGAGAAGTTCAGAAGCACGGTGCATTCACGAAAGACAAAAAAAAAAAAAAAAAAAAGGGGTCATATCTCATAGTCGTGACCTCAGTAGCCTGTCACAAATTTATAGCACTATTATATTATTACAGGAACAAGATCCAGATATTATAATGACAAGAAAAGTCATGATCAAGAGAAGATCTCATGTCTACAAGATCCAAAGTTTGACAAATCTCATATTTAGGAGATCTGGATCTTCTATTGTGTCTAATGGTAATGTAATTATGACTAAACTATGTCGGGATTTTAACATAATAATAATAATAATACATAATAATTAGGAGATATGTGGCCTCTTTTTATTCTTTTGTGTTTGCAATGCGCGTTTGTGCGAAGGTGCTTTGGTCAGATGAGGGAATTCATTTACAAAATCCTCTTTCTCACTTCTGCCCCCACTGGCCGGACACAGTAACAGCATGTCAATCATCACCTCATCCTACATTTCTCCTTGCCTGTTAGTTTGATGTTTTTTTTTTTTCTCTTTCCATCTCCTGATCACACTGTGCACACAACTGGCTCAGATCAAAGAGCAGCTTCAAAGCCGGAGCAGGAAACTAGAGCTAAAGGGGTTCTCTCTCTTTCTACCTCTCCATCGCTCCTCATTTCTCGACACTTCTCTTCAAACAGTTCAGGCGAGCCGAGTGCTGCGGGAGGCAATGTCTGCCTGATCCGGGCCGTACCCTCTTCACCTTTTCCTTTTTCTTCATTTCGCTAAGACAGTTCTCAGCTGAGTGCCAGGTATCACTGGAAAAAAAAAAACACTGAAGCACTGAGAGGACTGTGCCCTAGTCCTAATAAGATCAGGAACACTAAGCAGGTGGGTATCTAAGGCCACGGAGAAAAGAAGCACCTTTCACCCACCTGTATCATGCTCTCAACACACACAGTTGCAGTATACTGTACAAACCTACCTATTTTCAAGTACTTGATGTAAACAACAAGCAAACATACACTATATCTTGGAAGAAAACTAAATCACCTATCCAGAGGACGGAATCTACAGTTTGCTGTAATCCAGCTAAAGTCTGGAAGGTTACATCAGCTTTTTAGCTTGGGACTGTTTGGTTTAGGCCAGGAGACGCATCCACATAACATAAAGCGTGTTGTTTTTTTTTTTGTTTTTTTATGTCTGTTTCTATGTTTCCCTCTCAACCTGACGTCTCTTTTCTCCAGCTCATGTTTCGTACCTTTCATGAGTTTCAAAACTCACCGTTCCAGTTACACGAGCTTCGGCGTTTACCGGCTCCACACTCGACAGCGAGAGCTTCGCTTCCTCTGTAAAGCATAAACCGACTTTGACACATTAGTGAGCGATTTGAAACACCAGAATTATTTTTTTTTTTTTGGCACTTAGTCAAACTAGGCCCACGCAGACTCCTTATCATCCGTGCAAAAACATGGGCGGTGGTCGGGTAAGATCTGCCATTGACCAACATCTCAACTGGCCAACTAAAGCGGGCATGGCTCATTGGCACTTGATAAAAATCAAAGGTGGACTCCCGATGTTTGTTACCGTGCATGTAAAGTACACATAAGGTTCCTTAAATGGTACAAGTGGTGGACATGTAACGGGAGTTTCAGCGTACTGCAACCAACTGCTTTCACCTGTCTGCCACGGCGGCTGTCCACACTGCGTACTTTATAGGCTGGCTAGCTACATGAGTGACAGCCACAGTGCAGAAACACACTTTCCTCTAGCAGAAAAGCAATAAAGTGATTTTAAATAAATAATGTTGGGGAAACGGTCGGATGGACTCAGGCCACGGTGGACGAAGAGGGAGTTCTTCACATGACAAGCTACTGCGAACATCTACGGAGCTCAGTTCAACTGAGACGACTTCTGCTGCACAACTCAAATAGACAAACAAAAAAAAAGAAAAGAAAAAAAGAGAAAAAGAAAAAAACATTTGTACATTCACATACACTGATTGGCAAATATCAACCGGTACATACGCAGATGACCAAACTGCTGAAGAAAGCCTTTTTGACACCAGAGTGATGCTGATCACATCCTAAATACGTATGCTATAGACGCCACCGCCGTCGTCCTCAGTCCAGGTGCAAGCATGCCGGATGTCCTGTGACCGCCGCTAGCGGAGTTCCATTGACTCCCAGATGATGAGCACAAGTTTTAATGATGTCCTGTACACGTCCGATTAAATAAGGAGCAGAGGTTTCGTCCGTGTTGCGCGAAGCATCCGTCCGATGAGGGGAAGAGTGAGAGAAGACACGGACCATGGCCTGTTTTACATCGCCCACGCTACTCTGATGCAGTGTTACGATCTTTATATCTTTATACAACAACAACACTTCTGGGACCCTCGGTAGATATTTTTGACTGCAACGGATAATATTCAAATGTACAAAGTACAAAAATAAAATCTGAGAAATCTGAACGCAATCTCAGCTGTCCAACGTGAGAGCTGCTCCTCCGTCTTCTCGCCTCTCTTCTCTCCACTTCACACTCAGACGCGAGTTCTGAGTTAGCAAGGGGATAAATCTGTTTTCTCCACTTGCTCTCACAGGCTTGCAGGAGTCTTCCTCAACGTGACACAAACACACACTCATGCACACACCCGCACTACACACAGTTTCCTGCCAAACGGAGAAAATGTCCTTTGAGAGAAAGGAAAATAAATAAATACAAGCCATGTCGTTTTTTTTCTTCTTTGCTGATACTGGTGCCATTATCAGCTCCAGGTGCAAGGCCTGTGTCTGAGCCTGCGGGCCCTTTAGGTGGCACCATCATGGAAGGAGGTGGGAGGATTACAAACTAAAGCAGCTGTATGTTTGTCCGGCTGTAGATACAGAGGTCCCAGGTCTGGTTCGCGGGTGCGGCTCCCGCGATGAGAGGTAAGTAATGCGAGACCTTTTCACGAGGTCCTGCGGAGACTGTGGTCCTCACTCTCTCTCTCTCTCTCTTTCAGTAGGGGTCACTCTCAGCTCTCAAAGGACATGGCAGCGATGAGCTGGTCCACCTTGTAGGACAACCTCTGCTTTCTTGCCTGTTCATCCTGCTCCAGGGCCGCTGTGATCTGTAAAGAACAAAAGGAAAAGCAGTCAAATATAAGCCACAAGGATACACGCTGTGATTGCATGCTTGCTGGTTATAGAATGAGACCTGATAACGTTTAATAGAGAATAATAGGTATCTGGAGTAGAGCATGTACTTATAGGTTTCTATATGGACATCACATGAAAGGAAAAGAAAAGAATTACATCACTGCCTTTTGTCTTTGACAGCACAGAGAAATATTTGTGCATTAGCCTTTCCCGTTTTATCTTCTGAGCCCCATCTTTTAAATTTGGCATTTGTCAAGTCAGGTTCAAAAGGCATTCAGACAGGCTCTCCTCTTCGTTCTCTCATCTGGCGTCTGCCTTGTCAGGGCGGATCAGCGTCAGAGCGACACAAACATGCACAGCAAGGGCCTTTCATAGGAATAGAAAACCGCAACATGACTACAATATAGGAAATGTCTTCATTACCTTTGATATGCATCCCCATATTCAAATGCTTCAGCCCATTTTATTCCATTTTCTGGTTTGTCTCTGTGTGTCTGTTTGCTGCGACACTAGGATGCAGCGGTTTACTCAATAATTGATATTTCAAACAAAATAATTCATCGGCCCAACTTATGCAATATGTAATTTCAAATATTCTGCAGTAGCAGATAAATAAAACATGAATATGAGAAAAAAACGTGTCAACCACAATGTAGCATTTAGCCACGCTGAGTATGATTTGAGATGAAAAACACTCCCTTAACTTGTCTTCGGCAATTTACTCATATTCAGACTCGCTCTGAGACAATTTCTGCAGAATATGTTGTACATTTCAGAAATATTAAATATAAGATATTCTCTCCCGCACGAAACAGGGTGCTTATTATCACCATATTAGAAGACTTTTCACGTGTCAAGCGATGACAGTGCCAAGCCGTTCCATTCTCCAAACAAAGCAAACCGAACATTAACGTTTAATGTTAAAAGACGCGGTCGCAAAACTTTACAAAATCTGGTGTCCGTGGCGACGTGGTATTCCTAAACGCCCAGAGACAGAATATTCAACAGCAGCAAAAACTTAGAAAGTGCCAAAAAGAAATTTCCACCACACTCAGACGCACTGAGAGGCCAATTTACGGTCAACGAAAGAAAGTGGTTGCGAGGACAAGCGCGGGTTCCCCTTGGTACGTCATGAGCTTACGTCAGCTGTGTTTGTGTAATTAATCTCACCGCAAGAGGGGGGCGATAAAGGTTCCACACTGCAAGTTAGTTTATGATTAAAAGATTCGACTGTGTTTGCACATAGGTGTGGCCCGAGTGCTGAGTAAGGACCACTCATGGATTGGAATGTCAGCGGCTGGTGTAACCCCACTTCAAGATCATCTCTAGTTAAGATAGAGCTACCACCCTGTATGCTGGAAGAGCTGCTTCTCTGTAAAACATGTCAGGAAGATTCTTTTTTTACGTAACATGGCATGACGTTTATTTGCTGCCTGCCCTGATGAGGAGAACAGTATCTCTCTGCCCACCTACCATCTTCCTCTCATCTGTCTGAGTGCTCTAAAAGGCTGGCAGCGACAGGCACAGCGTTTCCTCCTCCTCATTGGGCCCGATAGCAATCTATTATTAATCTGTAGCCCTGTATGCAGGTGCCCTTCCATCTCCCAAATCCATTTAAGTAGTCTGCAGATCTGGCCTGGCTAGCCCGACACACAGCCTGAGCCGAGTAAGAATGAACAACCTTTGATGGCGCTAGATGAGGTTCTGCTCATTGCACCCCGCTGGATAGTGCGGTAGCGAGGGCACACGCGTCTAGTGTATTTGCATACGTCTCTGTGCGTGTGCGCATCAGACAACTGCAGAGGCAGCAGAAGTGAGTGTATGAGATTCATGGTGGAGCAAAGGTGGAGCTGACTGGATAATGGGTGAAAACGGAGGGAATGTACAGGAAGGAAGAAGACAGACAGTATGAGATAGAAAGAGAAAAAGAGGGAGAGATACTGTGGTCCAACATAAAGGTCAGGCTAAAGCTTCCCAAAGGAGGAGCTGACATTAGAAGCAGAATGTCTCCATAAATGCTCTCTCTTTCTTCCCTATCGTCCTCCCTCCTTTCTTATGCTTCCTGTGATCTGAGAGCATGTGTGCGCGCGTGTGTGTGTGTTGCCTACGATTTCGCTCACGAGAGCCCCACGTAGCAGATAGCCCACTCTAACTGAGCATAGGAGAAAGGACAAGCGCAGCATGCTGGGAGCTTGTAGACATTCACTTTCTTCTCTCCAGATCAGACACACTGCCTTGTTAAGCTCAGGTCTCACTAGACCTCTGGGCTTCGGGGGAGTCTACTGAACACTCTGAGCTGACCTCACTAACCTTTTGCCCGTCGTGAACAATCTCCGGGAACTCCAAGGGCAACGTGCACGTGTGTAAAAAAAGTACAAGGGGAAAATTTGAGGCACGCCTTTCGCTCAAATTACGCTCGCAATCTGCCTGTAATTAGCAGCTGATTTACTCAGGCTCGTTACGCAATCAGCGCCTGGGAACGCCCTCCACGTGAAATCTGAAAGTGAAGGAGCTCGATATGTAGCTCAGAGTACAGATTTGTCTGAGGTCACCAAGCTTATAAAAAAAATAAAATAAATAATGCTGCATAGAGATTGGAAATATAATAATATGATAGGTCATGCACCTATTTGTAGGAATTCACACAATTAATGCAGTGTAAACTTGAATAAAAACGGGAGAGAGGGGGAGAAATAGAGAGAAGCAGATAAAACTGCAGAAGCTCGGTGCAGTGCAGGTTGAGGATGAAGATGAAGATGCTGTAATTGAATCACCAAACCCCTCAATTTCTCATCCTGTCTTTTGTCAGTGTTACAAAATAATCATGATTAGTATTAATTTATAATTACAGCTCTTATTTTCTTTCTTTCTATCGGTTCTATTGGTTCGTTGCAGCTACTAAGACGATCACTTAATTTCAACGAACCGGTGCTGCTTGTGCGTGCTCAGGATTGTTATTATTATTTCTTTTACAAACCTTGTCTACATAATATGCAATCAACCACACTAATCTCAACAGCGCGCGCGTGAAATCAACGCTCACCTCCTCGCTGTATTTGCTGACGTAAGAGTAGATCTCATTGAGCGCGCTGAGCATGTTGAACTCCGTGGAGTGGAGTCTGGCCTGTTCTGCCAAATAGGCATTCATGTCCTGGTCGCTAATGGCTGGCAGCCGGTTGATGTCAGCGTAGTACCTGGGGATGCAGACAAGGGGGCAACACTTGGCATCACCTTTAGAGACTCTCTGATTCAGTGAAATAGTACAAATGAGGTCTAAAATCGAGTCAAATTTCAAAGGCATAATAGCACATTCCCAAACAATGGATGCCTGCTAACAGAAAAATGCTTTTACAGAATCTGCTCGGAGAAATGCATGCAAGACGAAAGGGAATTATGAATCAATTTTCCCGAAGATCCAAGTTTTTAGTGTGATGGAGGGGGATCTGGATGGAATATAAAGTGGCTGCATCGGCTCCTACCTCTCTACCCAGCTCTTGTAATTGGGGATATCTTTAGCGTAGAGCAGCTTATTCGATGGGGAGTCTTTGCCCAGACGGTGCTCTGAAGTGGAGCAAGAATCCATAAATGTCTGAGCTACTACAGACAGACAAGCGTCCGTGATGCTGCTCTTATGGATGTCAAACACAAACTGCGGGTTCTTGATCACGTTTACCCAGAAACGCAATGGAAGGCTGGAAGATGGAGACAAGAAGGATAAGCGAGAGATTATTTTATAAACAGGTATACCATGTTTCATCTGAGAACATATGTCACGATGCAGAGACCTATCAATCGCAATAATACGTGTGCGTCTTTTAAAGGAAGACTCTCACCAGTTGCTTTTCCATGTGTGACGTACGTCCGTGTCATGAATGCCGTGCTTGTCCGCCTGCTCATCCAGGAAGTCAAACATGTACTTGATGGCCAGGGGAAGAGTACTCCCTCGGTGGACTGTGCTGAACAACGTCTCGAATAGATCATCGACAAATTTTTGTAGCGTACCCTAGAAGGAGCCGAGGAATGCGCACAGATTAGGAACGCACGGGCAACAAGAGACAACGATCGACCAGGAAAAATCAGCTTGGATGCAGCAACGTCGTGAAAAACTGATAAGGGAGCATGTGTAATAATAAGTATATTGATGTACCTTGGTGGCTAGCAGCCTGGTCAGATAAATCTCCGAGACCATCTTGCTACCGCGATCGCCTTCTTTCTGGTCCCCGTGCTCGTGGTTTTTCACTAGGTGCCACACTTTCACGCCACTTTCTAGATCGGGGGTGATCATGGGAGCACGGGAGCGGAGGCTGTCTGGACTTCCCGTGTAGCGGAATGAAGAGTCTGTCCAGGAGAAAAAAATAAAACAGAGAATTATCAGTAAAACTAAACTAAATGAATGTGACTGGATAAGCAGCGCTGTGTAAATTTAGCAAACACTCTGTACAGCTACTGTACACAGCACACAAATTTAGAGCACACACACGCGGCCCCTTTCTCATTTTCATCCCTCCTTTGTAAGTCATTACAAAGCCAGATCCTCCGTGCTCCTCCTGCTCTGAGCCACGCTGTAAAGGAAATTGCAGTGATGGATAATTTCTTAGTACAGCAAAGTAATGAAAGGGAGGGGAAGTTGTGGTCCCTGGCAATGCGTTGATTAATAGTAGCCATCTTGAATCCCAGATGACACTGAAGACGGCTGGAAATGGGACTTTAACAGAATCACGTGTGCAGGCACAGAATAGATGCTCCACATGTTTTCCTTTATTTATTTGCTGCCTTAACTCTTCTCTCTCTGCCATGAACTGTTTGATCATTATTTGACTTTAATATCTCATGTCATCGCTGATTCCCTCTTCCTTATCTTACCCCTGCCTCCCAGACAGAGGCACGGTTGCGCCTGGCTCCACTTAAAAGCACTCATAATTGGCTCTTCCCTGCCACTTTGTGCCAGCGTCATGTAGAAAACATCCCTGTCACACTCTAATCAACGCATCAAAAGAGCCCTAATTTGTTAAGCACTGTAGCCACCGTCGTTCATCCATACATCCCCCCTCGTCTTCGCACTTGTGTTCCTGCCTCCTTGCAAGTGAAGCGGGGCTTCAGGTTCCCTAATTAGTCGCCATCTACTCATGACGGCTGTCTCTCCAGAGATTCAGAATCCCAATGAGGATCTCTCTCTCACCTGGCTTCAAAGGCCGAGCTGAACAACAAAGCATTTGCCGCCACATACACCTTTCAAGCAGGACCAAATTGTGCCTCTGGAGTGGCCACGAGGGACGCTGGGGGTTGAATATATGTGCCTGTGCGCGGGGTGGATTGAGATCCCAAATCCCATCTTAATCCAGTCACCGGTTTGTTCTGCACTACAATTCCGTCATGCCCTCCACCTCTCTGCACCCCCAACCTCATCCTAACTCCCCTAACAGTGGGTAGCCACCCGGACTCCCTCCCTCTTCTGCTGCAGTCCCCAGCCTCTGGACACAGCGAGCCAGTAGGGGTGTGTTTGGGCTGATTTTAAAGCGAGAGCGGGGTGCCGGTGGTGCAAATTGAGTCAAGATGCTAAGCGTTGAACGTGAAATTGTTATGAATCCATCAGCAGGTGTCGAGGAGCAGCTGTGCCTACTGTGCCAGCCCGTGATTGATGAGGGCCGGAGCCCATGCCAGCAGGGCCTCGGCTTTCTGTGCCACGCACATACCATCCCAGTGGCCGGGCAGCCGCGGCAGTAAGAGAATACAGCATCCCCACAGTTCCACATGAGCACTATCAATATCTCAAATTAACCTTTTGATGTGAAACTGAGCACACAACACGGCAAATGCTTCTTTCCTTTTGTTACACTGGTAAAAATGCTCGTTCACATTGCTTTGGTCATCCATTATCTTGCACCAACCTCTCTGGTGTTTTGTGTAAAAGAAAGTAATGACTGAGTGCTCCGCAATCTTCTAAAGGTCGCAATAGATAATCTTGATCAGTTCTGTTGAAAATGTCACTCCACTTTATTTTACGGCACATATACTGAGGATAAAAGTCTTTTTTTTTTGACAGCATATCCACAGTCACACACTGTTTCCAACATTTTTAAATAGGTATAATTGCTTGGAGGAATAAGGATGCTATTAGCTCTTTTTTTGTGCGAGGCAGTTTAAAGGCAGTGTTCACCTCCTATTCCCGATCCTGATAATTGGCCACGCTCACTTATCTTTTTCTGTTTGTGTGAAGTATCATTCACACAGAATAATTAGCAATCACAAGCCGCCTAGTGCTGCTGCGCGTGTCTGGCAAAGGACCAAGTTTGGCAGCAAACTATAAGCAAATCCGAAGTGTGTGTTTGCTTAGCATGCGTGGGCGCAAGTGTGCACGCAACTAGAAACCCGAAAGTGTCACGCGCAGAATGTATGTTTATCGTGAAAATATATGCTCTCAAAGCGAACGGAGGCTTTCTCGTTCTCATTGTCTCGTCGCCACCTCTTTCCCTATTCTTTCCGCTCTTGAAGCATGCAGAGCTTGCGCCTGAAATGTAAGCCATACTGCAGCACGTACAGTTGCAGCACAAAACAGAGCAGGCCATTGCTTTGGGGAGGGTGGATTTGGCTTTGTTCATATCTGAAATGACTGACATGAAAAACATTTTTATGTGTCCGTGAGCCAGCACGAGCGATAAGTGCTGAATAAGTCTGCTAATGCATTTATAATTGCATAATACACCAATCAGCCACAACATTAAAACCATTCACAGGAGAAGTAAATAACATTGACCATCTTGTGACAAAACAATGTTCTGTTGGAAAACTTTTGGACCTGGCATTCATATGGGTGTTACTTAGACATGTAGCACCCACCTAGACCAGACCAGGCACCCCCACCCCATAGCAATGACACTCCTTGATGGCCCATAGGACCCAAAGATTCCCACTAACAACATCGTGTTGCCAGACACCACAGGACACCCTCAGAAGGCCCACGTCCATTCTCTGATGAGTCAGAACTGTTTTGGAGGAACAAGGGAGACCTACACAATATTAGGAAGGTGGTCATAATGTTATGGCTGATGTGCATATATTTCAATATTGAAGTCAGTGTAATAAATGCCAAAGCCACAACAAGGGTATATAATGAGCTATCTGGTCTGTCGACTCACCATATCTGCTGATGGAGGTGCGTGATATGCTGGCTGAGGAAGGGATGTTGTACGATGAGGTCTGCTTGGGCACCAAGGCCACCACACAGCGGTCCGACACCTGTGTGAAGAGAAACATGTTAAACAAAAGTACGTATCATCATGAGTTGGTCGATTCCACATTTTAATTAGGAAAGAAGCCTTTAATGTATCTCTGCGTGAAGTATTTCAGCATCCCCTGCTTAAAATCACTTCTAAGGAAAGTTCATCACATGCCATCACGAGCCGCCTGATGTATTTATGTATAAGACGCTTTTACAAATAGTTTACACCAAAGAGAAGACTACAAGAGGGAGTTTAAGGCCCCGAAATGATAATCCCATGAGCGAAACACATCCCAAGCCCCTACATCCCTTCCTGTCATATCTGTGCTCCCTGCTGTTCAGTACCACAGCCCCGTGGCTTTTTTTTTTTGCAGCAGAGTGCTATGGCTTCATGATGGCTCTACCCAACATGACTGTCACTGTCATCCCCTTCACAGACCTCAGAGATATGATGTAAGCTTTGGAACTGGGATAAGATACTAAAAGAGTGAAAGAGAGAGGGGGAGAGAGAGAGAGAGAGAGGAATAAGAGACTGTCAGAAGGAGAGAGACAGAGACTAGAATGCAGAATGTGTCTCATCTCGTGCACTTCACACCTTTAAAAAAAAGAGGGGGGTACGCAGGTATAATAATAGCAATAGAGCAGCACTGAGTCAAAGAGAAAGACAAAAACAAGTGGCTGTGTAAAAGATGTTGTGTCATGAATAAGACACAGACACTGAGGTTTATCCTTTCCCCCCCTCTGCGGTTTATATTTACAAAAGGCTCTTGGACCTGTGTGTTCTGCTCCAGACATTACAGAGAGAAAAAAACTGCTGCTACCCAAATAAGAAACGATGTGCTTAAGCTACATCTGACAAGGTGCTTTTTCGTCAGTGCAGCAGTGCAATTAATGAATTATGAAATGAAAGTTTAATTCCGATTAATCTTTTAAAATGCTACTGCTGTTAGTACACTAAAACATCCCGCACTGGAAAAATACAGAACACAGCAAACAAAACTTGTGCTTCTTTTGTGAAAACCAAAACAACAAACAGCTTGTTGGCTGGCATTTACAGCTCACCCCGAGGAGGGATTTCTGCTTCAGACCCAGCAAAGAAAAACTGATGAGACTCCAGTGGAGAAATAAACAAAAGGCAAATGCCAGGCTCCAAAAGGAATACCTCAAAGAATCTATGGAAAAACAGAAAATTCTTCTTTTCATTTCCTTTTGCAGGACTGGGCTCGTTTCCATCCCTTGTTGAGAAATAAGCCACTGGATGTTGGGATGGGCATTTACAGAGTCTGTGCTTTCTCTCGAGAGCCAGCCCCCTCTCATCTTCCCCCTATTCTTGTCCTCAAACCTTTCTCAGACTCTTCACAAACTAATCTCGGCCGTGCTATTAGTTGGAGTTGCCATCTGGCCTCTACTGGCCGTGCTGGAGAGACACTTGAAACTGGGGATGAAATCTGGAGGAATCCTCTAAAAGGCGCGGCTCGGGGCCGGAGCCTCTTGGAGGGAAATGAAAAACGGTCTTCCTAACCCCCAGCCACGACTAACATCTTTGACCTACGTCTCCTCACCTTTTTCTCATTTGCCTCTGCTTCCCTAAACCTATTTTCTGCGGCCTCTCCATCCCATAGCCTCCTCTCGGCTGACGATGCATGGTCCAACTCAAACACACCTACAGCGCGGACTTCCGTGAAGCTTCCGCCGCTATTCCTGTGATACATTTTCTCTTGAGAGCATGAAATAGCTTCTCTGCCCCCCTCCTCCCATTGCGTCTCCCTCCATCTCTCTCTTTCTCTCTGCTTTTTATGGCTGACAGAGAGGCTAAAGCAGAGATGGGTCCTTGTGATAGTCGTAAATGATTGAAGGTGCGCTGATTCGCCCTTCAGGGATAATCCAGTGTGGGGCTGATAGTGGGCAGGTGTGATAAGGGCTGTGGGCTCCGCCTGTGATAAGACCTTCCATTAGACAGTGCAGAGGCGACCAGACGGGAGAGTGTGGTCACCCTCTATCTTTCTTTTTTCAGCCAATCCCCACACAACCCACTGCTCTGGTCCTGGCCTGTTTCCCCGCGGTATCCCATCTCTCCTGCACTCATGCCCTTAGATCGCGATGCTTATCATACCGTCTGACTATTCCCAGCAGCCTGGAAACACACACTCTGTGTATATATACAATATAAACAGAACTGTCAAAATGTAAAATAAAATAAAACAATTCATAACATGTGAATATGATTTTCAGGGTTATGAAGAGTTTAAAGCCAACGTGCATGGATTTATAATCAAATTTAAGGTGAGTTTGAACAATCATTGCAGAGACACAGACACAGTCTCTTCCTAATAGACCTTCTTATTCTAACCTGCACCGAGTTCAGAATTACCATGGAGCCCAGCGAGCCAAGACAGGCGCAGCATTAGATTAATGAACACACGGCAACAAAGTAGTATCCGTTGTGTCTGGGGCTGTTGAAAATAGCCCAAAATGCCTCAAGTGATGTCTGCGAGGTGGGTAACAGGATCTAGCTGGCAGGCTCTCCTGGTGTGGTCATCAGTGTCTGCTCTCCCTGTTCCATCACCGCAGAGGAGAGGACACACAGAGGTCACTAGGCAGGGAATGAAAGTTTCCAAACTTACTTTGCTTCCCCTTCTCTCGGACAAAGTGGGCAGCCCTTTCATTGCTTGAATGCAGCACGTTAAGAACTATATTCCAGAAAAATGACTGATGGATGTGGCATACAAATAATAACAATAGAAAAACCACGCTTAATGAATAACACGATTAGAGTAATTGCTGTGCAAATGTGCGTATAGGTGTGCTTATAATGCAAGCCATGATAAAAACTAAAACGGGCTAACTTCAGTTTATTTACTACAATGGTGCCCTCGAGTGACTCAAGTCTGCAGGATGTCTGATTCATGTAGCTGTGGGACTCCTTCCTTTCCCGGTTTACAATCCAGCAGCAGCAATGTTAATACAAACATGTCTCAAGACAAAAGAGGCAAGGGAGGTTGAGATGAAAAGCTTCACTTTGACAGGGAGGAAGATTCGTCAACAAAGAAAGATCAAAATCAGCAATCAGCCAAAAACTCACCCAATCTCCAAAAATCTTTGATCGCAGCTCTTGTGTTTATCCGAGTACAAGCATATAAAACGGGGCTATATGCATGTGCGTGCGTGCACATGCTTTGTGTGTACATTCGAGCGTGCTTCTGCGCGTTTTTATCTTAATCTGAGCAAGGAAATAAAAAGTATAAAAATAGAGAGAAAGCAATGGGGGTTCAGTCCCCTGACTGTGAATGCAAAGATGATAAATCAAGATTCTGAAGTCATTTTCAAGGTCTGCATTTATGTTTTTAATTTTAGTAGCAGGGAGCTGGGAAAAATGTGCATTTCCATATCCAGGTTGTGTAAACCATTATTTCCCATGTGGCAGGGTAAATAGCCAATGGGATTTCTTGGGTTTCTGTGAGCCCTATGAATTTTAATGCCTCTGTCTAGTCCCCGTGTCTGTGATATGGGAGAATTAGTAAATACTCAAGGTGATGCTCAGTCTCACTCTGCATATTTCACGTCCCCTTTTCACAATTTCCTCTTTACCTCTTCCCATTTTTATTTTTTATTTCGCCTCACTCTGGGGCCTAATGAGCTGTGCTTGCTTGTTGTGATGTACAGCCAGATGTGCTGTCGCAGCTGCCAATGCGGTGCCACGGTGTGTGACACAAAGACACATAAACTCACGCATAGGGGCTGGTGCCAGCTCATCAAAACAGTAATGATGCAAAAAGTGTCTACGTTGTTGGATACGGCATATAGCTCTGATCCCTCCCACCACCGACTGCCCTATTCCACCGCGCTCTTTCTCCCTCTCTTCCTCTTCCTCCTCTTTCCCCCACATTGCCCTGAAGCCTGCCGCTATCGTCTCTGAAGTTGCACAGTGTTGGACCTTACGTTCTGAGCAGGGGCCTTCACATCCATGATCAATAGCGGTTCCCGGGCCTGCCATTGTGCGAGTGGAAAGGTAAAGTGGCCGCGCACATGTTGCCGTTTGTCGTGTGGCATCTCCCTGGCTAACGATGACAGACAGAGTGTGACGCAAAGAATTGTGAAAAAAAACAACAGAGGGCTCCTTTCAAGTGTGGAAGCAAACATGCTGAAGCGCTTCATCGAGGATAAAAGGACTGCAGGGACCACGAAGAGGTGGTCAGAGCATAAGAAGAAGAAAGGGAGAAGGGAAAAAAAGAGGGGACGTGGACAAGAGAAAACGAAAATATAAACCAGGCAAAAATGTGAAAGGGAAAACGTGAGAAAGTGATGAAAGAAAGCTGACAAAGGAGAAAGAAGCCGCAAGGTGCCAGGTTATGTGGCCCTTCTTCTATTGACTCCTACATCTGTTAATTCACTCTGTTTGTCCGTCTGGGGCAAAAGTTCTGACTAGCCACCTCATCCCCATTTTCTGCTTCTAGATGGCGCTGCATCTCGTGGTCCCATGGTCCCACTATTCAGCACCAACTAAACCTGCAGCCCCAGCATCTGCTCTGAACCAGGTAGCCCTCAATCAAATCGCACAGTCTTTAAGGAGACGGTCCCCCTCGGCTGACTAATGAGAGCTGGGCTAGGCGCTCACTGCGAAAGATTCACGACCTGCAGAGACGACTGCCTTCTCATTCTGCCTCGCCTGTGTCTTTCGTTGTTCCTTTTATTCCACTTTTTTATTTCTCTCTGCCTTCCATGAACCCCCTCTTGGCCTTCTTGTCTTCATTTACAACCTCAACAGCCATAAATTCGAATGGAAAATGCAGAACTCCTCTTGTTCTCCGTTTTCCTCCTCTTCAGCTGTAAAACGGGGGGTTTTACAGCTGAAGAGGCTGGTGCAGGAAGTTACAGCGGGGACTAATTGTCACCGTTGCAGAAGAAGTCAGCGGGCCAGGGAGGAAGAGGGAGAAGGAGAAAGAGGCCTTCCCCCTGACTGGAGCAGCCTCATCTCTCCAGGGAGGAGGGCGAAGTGTCGGCTTGCGATGTCGAGAGTTCATCTCTCCTGCCACCTGTACCGTAATTGCCCTCTATTCTGTAAGTCACTCGGATTACACCACACATGCAAATGAGGAGCTGAAAATTGGCCACGTAAAAGTCAAGAGCAGGAAACATCAAAGTTCGCCGTGCTGTGTGGTGCAATTTCCGCACTGAAAGCAGCGGGAACCTGATCCGAAATGAGACTTTTCATGATTTCAAAAAAGGAAAAAATGGAGAAGTTCGAGAGCTAATTAGGGGAAACTTTATGTGTATTTACCTGGTAGTGCATGAGAGTGTTGAGTCTCTTCCAGTCATTTTCGATCTTAGTCGTGATGTCTTCATCCTGCAGCACCACACGAGCCATTCGCCCCTGGCGCCACTCTGAAGACACAAACGCACACACAGAATTGTAAACAAGCGCCTATAGCGAGAATAACATTTCTACTGGTTTCACTGGAGAGGTTCGGTGCCGTTACTATTAAACCCATACCTATTAAATCCTTGTGGCTCACAAAGACAACTCTCCGCGCGCACAAATGAACAGATATCGGCAGCCAGCATTCGCCTGCAGCTCGCCATGTGTCCTCCTCTCGCAGACTTGGATTGACATGCATCTTAATTAAACATTACACGCGAACAATTGCAAGACGTATATGCGGGCAGACTGCACGCTTTAATTGGTACTTGTGTCACATTCGCAGCAGTTGGCCCATCAGGGTCAGAAAGAAGAGAAAAGCGGAGCAGACAAGTGGATGAAAAAGCGAGCTATGAGAAAATCACATCCTTTCAAAAAAGCAGGAGGCACATGTAACAGGTAGAGGATATAAGCAGCGCCGGCTGAGGGCAGCGAGCTGACAGGTCGTTGTGAGGTAATGAAATGATAATAAGAGCGCTAACAGGGAAGTTGATAGCCATTGTGGACCTCATGCTGGGAGTGATCATTGATTTTCTCCTTGTTGACTGGGTTTTATTACTTTGTGCCTCTGCCAGGTGACCACACGATACCCATGCCTGGCACAACATCCTCTCAAAACCGACTAACCTTGACTCAAAGGATGCATGGAGGAAAAAAAAAAAAAAAAAAAAGAGGCGAAAAACACAAACACAATCACATGTGCGCGCACACACGTAGGCAGGAAGACACTCTCGCTCAGACGCAATTATTTTCAAGAGAGAGACAGTAGATGGAGAGGGCGACATATTGCGGAGCGATGGATGGTGCGCTGATTTGCAGGAAGCGGAGGGGAGCTTTTGTACTCTTCCCGTATGTGAAGTGAGAGGGGATGAGAGGGACAGGGCAACGAGAGGCAAGGTACGGACGGGCGAGGATGGAAGCGGCAGACTGCGTGGGAGTGGGAGCCTGGCGAGAGGCTGGAGAGCCAGTCTGTCAGGTTTAACCCGGGTCAGCCACGTCACAGACCCAGAAACACACACATACGCAGGCACGCACACATAAAGGCAAACCCACTCCTCTATCTTAATCTCCTGTGTCTTATTGGTACCACCAGGCAGTGAAAACAGCCAGATGGAGGGATGCGCCACACACTGTCAGTCAGTTTGATAGAAGGCCTGGCAGCAGCATGCTGAGGCTGGTTGGACTGGCTGTGCTACTTGAACACAGCTTTTATCACATTAATGCACTGATAATCTCTACACATGGCTACGCTTTCTCCACTGCTACATTAATCTATGGGTGTGAAGGACTTCACACCTGCCAGCTGTATCCGTGAGTGTCTGGAACGTGTGTGCATAGGTGCGTGTTCGTGCCATACCTAGGTCCATGTCGACAGCACGCGGCCGCTGAGAATAGGGCATGTTCTTGTAAACAGCGTCCAGGATCTTCTCCTTCACTTGGGTGATAGTGTCACAGTTCAGCACCTTCACTGGAATCTCTGGGCTGTTTTCATTGTCTGGATTCACACAGTTTAGGATCTGGATTGGAAAGATTGAAAGTACAGGAGGGAGAAAAATCAGAGAGGGGAAATGAGGGATATCTTGAGGAGCCCTGTTACCGCCTGGACTTGTGTCCAGCTTCAGGCTTCGCCCTCATTAGAGTCTCCTTGGAGCATGGCAGGAGCTTTAAGAAACCATTTCCGCTCTTGCTGGCATCCAGAAATCTAATTTCACACCTTCGGCGGGACACCAATTTCCAGCTCTGCCGGGGTATTAGCACGTAATGAGCCAAATTCCCAGTCAGAGCAATCAGAGCATTGTCATGTCACACGCTGGCAGTGTGACTACTATACGCGTGTGTGTGTGTGTGCGCGGAGAGGGTACTGTTTGGTGTGCTCCCATCTCCACAGCCACCTACCCTGATGTTGGACCAACACTGGGGCCTGTGGGATCATTAGTTGATTTTCTTCCAACAGTGGAAGGAAAAAAGCCAACACAGCAAACACAGTTATGTCATCTTAAAATGGTTTGAGGTTAAATGACAAAGGGAAGTTTAAAAATTCCACGTGAGTTTGTCATAACTTTGTCTGGTCTAGTATTTAAATTTGTGTATCTCAGCTTGCCGCAGTTTAAGTGAAAGCAAGCAAAATCAAAACCCGTGTTTGTGAATGTCTGTGAGCCCATGTGCAGACTTCACGCGCGCCCGGCGGAGTGTGACGTACCAGGGTTTTGTACTCGATCTGCTGGCGGATGAGCTTGTCTTCACTCAGGGAGTAACGGGCCTCCCCGGTGATGGCGTCGATGGGCCCCTTTTCCATCTGCTGCTTGATGGCGCAGTACAGCATGAACAGAGGCTCCCCTGCACACTCCTGTGGACACACACAAAGGCGGGCGAACACACAGATTCGCACATGAGGGAACATCACAGCATCGACACAAAAATCCACTAGACGGAAAAGAACTCCAAGTCCACGTACAGTGCGATCGCACTTTTAATTTCAAACAACAGATTTATTAATCACACACTATATGTGCTGACTGGTGCACTAACCTTGAGGAATTTGTGAAGGAGGAAGGCAAACCAGTTGGTAAGCATCTTCTCTGCAACCGACTCTGTTCTGAAATTACATTAAAAAAACAGGAGAAGAAATAAAAGTTGATTCTTTTGCTTGATGCTCCAAAACTTTTAGACGATGAAAGTGTTCCAAAATTCATGAGGCTTTCGGGGAAGAACTCAGGGAGGTTATCTTGACATTTTATCTTGACATCCTGGGTTGTCGTGTTTTGCCTTCGGTTTTGCTCGTCTGCAACATTGTGGTCACAGTGAGTGAACAGAGCGGGGAGAGGGCATCTGTGTGTGCACGCCCCGTGTGTGTGCTCGGATGCGAGTGTGAGCCGATGCGCGCGCCTGGTTGATTATTCACGTGTGGTTCAACACAGCGGGGCATCAGCAGCTGTGACAAGCCTCAGCTGTTGAGAGAGACGAGTGCTGTCACAGCCAGGTAACGCGTGATCACAGCCAAAACGATCTCCTCTCCTCTCATTTCCTCTCTCCTTCCTCCCCCACCTCCCCCCTTCCCTTCGCAGTCAATCACACATGGAGGTACAGCTCGCTGCTGGGCTTGATTGGGCATGAAAAAACACAAGTGTGCAATGACCTCTCCACTATTTCTACCACAGAGCACACGGGAGGACCGAGTCTTTCATGATTTCTGCTCATATCTTTCTCGGAATTCCAGAGAAAAACATCATTCCTATGCCTCATTAGCACCATCATGGAACACCAGAGAAACAGAAGTTAGACTATAAAAAAAAAAAGAGAGAATACCAAACAACCAGGTGGGAATGGTTAATGAGCATAGAAGCGTAGATGAAAGGGTTAGTTCTGTGCGGACAAGCACCTGACTTGAATAGCAACAACAAGCTCCAACCTCATGTTGGAGAAACGCTACTGCCTCGCTTTTTTGTCTCCATTTGATTACTGCACAAGCTCATGTGCCTCCCGACGAACACTAATACCAAGCTACTTTTGATAAAAAAATGATTTTTCTACCAGAAAGCTTTTGGTGCATAGTATTATCCATGTCATTACACCTGCTGGCTTTAACGTAGCTGCTACACGGCACTAATCACAAGTTAACACGCCATGCTAAAGTGCCCCGTAGTCTGAGCTGCTGTTTGCAAGCCCGTGACAGCTCGTGATTGTCACCTGGCCGCGAATGATCTCAGTCGGCTTGTGTATGAGCGTTGCCAGTTTAAATGGCAATGCATTGAAAAAAAAAAATGACCCCCTTAATGTAGCAGGAAATGACTGTGATTACCCTGGTGGATATGATGCAGGGGCCTTACAGCGCACTGTGCTGAACCGGGGGATTAGCCGGAATCTAAGCAGCCAGGTATTCAAGACGAGCGAGAAGGCTTCCGTCTCCTTAATAGTGCCGGGATGATTATACCTATTCAGGCTCTGAATGGACCTGAAGGGAGATTATGACTATTATGGAGATAATTGCGTTAAGTCGTGTTTGAGGGCTATAAGCAAGAGTGTGCGACCGAATCAGAGTCCCAGAAGGATTGTCTGAGCGAGGGAGGTTACATTTAAGTCACTGAGTCAAGAAAAGGTGTCAGTCATTCTTTCCATCTCACTCATGTGAGATAGAATGAGGCTTCTCTCTTTTTTTTTTTCTTCCCCCGCTTGCAAACACAGAACTCTTCCTCCGCAGCAGGACAGTGGAGCAGAGGTTGTATTTTGCTTTGGATGATGTGTGGTTTAGTTGTGATGCTGTCTCCCACGCCTGGAGGCTATTCCCCTGCGAACGAGACTGCTGGCCAGCCTATTGGCAGCTCGTTGAGAGGATGGAGAGCTGGGTGACAGCCTATTTGAAGTGTGATGTGCCAGCGGGGGGTGAGGGGGTGGGGGGGATGTAGATTAGTTCACCCAGTTTCAGATTCAAGATGAGAGCGTAAACATTGCCGAAAAGCAGCAAGCAGCGGCGCACACACACACTAGCCCTGCGCTCCTCTCCTCTCTGTCTACATATGAATAGACAGGTTGAGGGTATACATACACAAAAAAACGCAGTGTTCACGAGCTCCATGTTGCAGTGCTGCACAATAAAAAAGAAAAAAAGAAAAACTGTCTTCATTTGGAAGCATAATACGGAGACATGAGAGCCTGAAGCTGCATTTTCACGCTGAATAAACCTAAATATATTGTGGATTTTTTGGACAATACCCCAAATCCCTCTGTAATTGCCCTCCTTCCTACAAGAATCCACCCCCTCCTCGTGCTTACCGTGTTCCCCTCCCTGCTTGCAAGAGACTTGAGTGTGTTAGAAGTTAATGGAACCTATTAAGCATTTTAATAAGCTCAGCAAGTCCCGAAGAAGGAAGTCAAATAAAGCCTTTTGTGCGGGGGCTGTGCTGAGTCCCCCTTAATATCTCTCCTCTCGAACGTCAAGGGGGGGAGAAGCACTTTGTTCTCCTCCTTCTCCTTTCCTTCTTGTCCTCCTCCTCATCTGCCTCCACTTCCTCCTTTCTATTAATTGAGTTTCATTAATGAACATCAGGATTTCATTATCCCACATAGTGTTTAAGAGGAGCCCCATCTCTGGTCTCCTAATGGCAGCTGTGGTGGAGGGAGGGGGGGGGGGGGCAGTGGAATGTCTTTCAATGAAACTAATGCCAAACACAATGCTCGCTCTCTTAATAATGCTGTACTCCATTGCTCTGCATGGGCGGAAATCTCATTACAAAAACGCTGAGGAGAAAAATAATACAAGATTGAATAGTCTCAAGGTGATAGAAGCAATGTTCTGTGATTCCATTAAAAGAACATTATGAGGAGGAGAAAGCGTGTGGGAGCTAGTGGCTTCGGCAAAACTTAAGGAGAAGATGGAGAGAATGGAGAATAGAATTTAATGCGGAAAAAGAAGTGTCTATTATAGGATGCTTTAGCGGGGGCCATCCAACCATAAAGGGAGTCCAGCGACAACAAACACAAGTAGAGAGTGAATAAAGGAGAGTTCAAGAACACGTTTCACTAATGTTTCTAAACACAACCCAGACATTATGGGGTGCTGCATCAGTTCCACTTAGCGTACAGACGAGCAGGGAAATCAAACACAAAGCTCAGATATTGCTTTCAAAAAGCTTTTAGGAGAATGAAAGTGTCTGTGAGCTTAAAATCTTTCCCTATCAAGACAAAGACACCAGAAGGCATCTGAAATCCTTAAATACCAAAGAGAGCTTCTCTCTAAAAAAAAAAAACATGCCTCAGAGGAGCACGAGTGCACCGTTCAAACATGATTCCAGGAACTTAACTGACTGGGGAGATTCTATCTCTGCTACATAAATGTAAGATACAGTTCATGCTACGATTTGTTTTCACTGGTCTTTTATGGCAGATGGTAAAATGGGACATAGCACTTAGCTGAGGATGATGAAAGAAAGAGTATGAAGCACATAACCACTTCAGTGTGCTGCATAGCATAGTATAACATTTACAAACTGCCCTCTGGCATTCAGACACAATCAACCCTCCATCGTGTTTAGCCAGTGACGTGAGCCATGTTGTGTTCTCTGTAAACGGTTGTGCACTACATCAAGTAAATAGCAATAATTTGTTAATTTCCAGACTGCAGAGGGGCAGCGGAGCTCATTCTCCAGCAGACTCATCCAGCTCCACTCCACAGTGAACTCTGTGGGACTTCATTCACACTGTTCTCAATCAGCTATGCAACAACTAACCTTTCTGTAGCAGATAACTCCATTTTATTCATGTTAATGCTCCTCCATCCATACTATTGCACATTCCTATGTGTTTAGAATGTGCAACTGAGCCACTGTGACCAAGCAGTTTCCCTTGTGGATCAATACAGCCTATCTAAATCTAAGTCTAAAGTCTAAGTCTAAGTTTCCATCCCACTGTCTCACATGCAGTAATTTCAGTACTACTTCAGCCAATTGTACTTCTGCTATAAAGTCCAATATATCTTGCCAGTAAATCTACCTACTGGATCTCAGTAGGCACTTAACATGACTGAAGAAGAGGGATGCTGACTTAACAGCTATTCTATTTAACCCAACGTACTCTACTGAGAGCCACATTCCTCTTTGGTCTTGATCAAAAATCAAATCATAAACGATCTTCGTCACATCCGCAGTCAGGACTTTGTGTTGGGAACGGATGCAGAGCTGCAAACCGACTGGCGTAATATTATCGTTCGCCAGAAAGAGCAGATAGTACATCAGCAATTAAACACTCAATTTTGGAAAATAAATAAATAAACGCTATCTGGAGTTAATCTTCACAGGCGAGAGCCATACAATGAAAACAAAGATCCGTTGGAGGCAGAGCTGGTGAGAAGCAAGAAGAGATGCGGCGTTAATGTTAATCAGCGGATGAGCCTTGAACATGCGGCCCACGTACTGTATCTCCGAAAATTTATCCATGGGAAGCATTTAGAAAATCTGTTTAATCTGCTCAATTAATATGTTTATTAGTTGTAATTCCATTGTTGAATCCCACTCATCCCCATCCTTCCTCTCATCTTCCCCATAGGCCTCCCCTTCTTTCGCTTATTATTCTGTGCCAGTGACGGCGTGGCACTCCATCTTCTCACTGAAACTCACCACAGAGAAAGGGCCTCAATAATTAATGGTGCCTTGCTTTGCCGGAGAAGTGACATTAAACCACTCTGCTGTGTCATAGCTTCCCCATGCGACATGTCCGCATACTTTACTTACACTGCCGTACATGCTGCTCATACTCTGCATACATCACACTGTACTGTGCGTCTCTAAACAGTGAGTACAATCTGTAAATAAATGCGGTATATTTGTTGTCTTTTTTCTAACACCTCAGTCCCAGAGAGAGAGGAGCAAAAACTGACAAAAACATCAGAATCCATTCAAATCTTGATATTGCCTTTTCCAATAAAGCCACACAAATTAGCACCGCTGTTGTGCCAGGTGGCATGTTGCGTCATTGTGATGGGCACAACAGAATGGACCCAGTGTCCTGTGGCTAAAATAGTCCTTTTAGACAGTTCACTCACACAAGAATTAGTTGGTGACCTATTTTCTATTTAAAGAGGCACATCTTCAGTATTTTTTGGGGTTGAGTGCCACAAGCTGCATGGAAAGGACTGAGAAATGGGCTTTGTTGGTTTTGGTCTTCTCACAGCATTTGATGGGAGAAATATGCAAATACGCTGCTGTTCACACAGAGTTCATCCCCCAGTAATTTTACATATCTAAACCTTTTCACAATAGTATTCACGGTTACAGACTGGCGACACAAATAACACAAACAAAAAGATATTAATAGATCCGGCAAAGTTAGCTAATAGTTTCTCTCAAAATATTCCAAAAAGTAGCACTAGCAACCTTTAAACAATTTGTGGATTTATCATGAAATCCTATCAGAAGCCACTTTTTCAAGGGAAAGCACTCTTGTCGCATCACCTGCATGTGACACAGGCAAAGAATGAGCGCGGAGAAAGCACATACTGTATATACTGAAAATAACAGCTGACGCAATATCACCACTACGCGCGTTGATCTTATCTGATGCAATCCGTAAGAAATATTTCCATAAATCCAGGGAATTTGGATGACAATTAAATTTTTAGGAGGTGACGTAACTCCTTTGAACGCCAGTGTAGAATGCGGGACACCGAATCGTCCAATAAACAACAACGTGCATGCATTGTGTTGATTAAACTTTGATTACTGTTGCCGATGTGCAGGAGCGTGAAGATAACCCGCCGCAGCACATGACAGATGGAGCTATTTTTGCATCTTTGTGTGATTATGGCTTCCTTTTAAAAGGTCGAACGCGCTTGCTTGTGGACACGTTCGCCTCTAGAGAACAGATGACAGCTGAGCGAAGAGAGGAGCTCTTTGCTACGATCACACGTGTCTTGGGATGCACTTTCAACCCACTGTAATATAAATGAGAAAAGGAAGTGGGTTGGTTTGACCCGGGGTCCTTCCCGAATGTTGGAGCCGTGTAAACTTTACCCAGGAAATGTGAGTTCACCAATATTTTATGTGGTGCAACATTCAGAGTGACCACCACTGCTATATATGTACTAAGGTCACGGGATTCCATTATAGTCGACACTGCTTTATTTGTTGCTCCAACATGTTGGTGTAACATGCGCCAGAACCACATGACATGCACATAAACACAAAAGGTACCCAGACGGACACGTTTGACCGTTACGACTATAAAACAGATGGGAGTCTTAGCTGGAATAATGGAGAGTATTTCACTATTCTATAACTCTATATGTGGAGGAGACCTGACAGAAAAGACAACTGAATGGGAAAATGGCAACAAAGCAGAGCCCAGCAGCCTCGCTCTACGCCTTGCACAAACACAATTACCTCTTGGAGACATGTTCAATTTGACTATCATCACAGATGTGTGCGCTTGTGTTTGTACGCGCACGTGTGAGTCGGCTGGCTGCCTCGACTGTCGGCTTTTCTCGAAATGAGCGATGAGGAAGACAACAACAGCAAAGAGCCATATCAAATCGATAATCCTTTAAATTCTTTGCAAAAAAAAAAAAAAAAAAAAAGAAATGGGAGTGAAATGTAAAAACTGTAGGACATTTAGCCCTCCAGGCTGCAACCGCAGGACCTGAGGATTATGCACCACTGTGTTCATAATAAGAGAGGATAATGAAAACTTAGAGGTGACGTGGGGCCCTGCTGTCATGTGCAGTAACAGCTTAATCCAGCTCCATTTGATGCTGTGCTGCTTTAGTCCACTCCTCTGTGTATATGCACGGCCTTTTCTCTGTGGAAGCTATTTACTCTGACTATTAATGTGGGGTTTTCAAATAGGGACACAAAAGGAACATTAACATCAGAATGAAGGTGTTTTTTTTTTTGATAGTCTAGCAGCTGCCTGCTCTCACTACCTCGGCTTATTAGCCATGTAGACATAATCAAAATCATGCACGTAGCGGTCAGGCTCGCAGGAAGAGCCGGGCTTTTCATACCTTTTGAGCTAACTATTGTTTGTCAGTCCTTTGACCAGTTTCTAAACCTGCAGAGCAAAAAGCTGCTGAGGACACTCGGGCCAGGACTTGGTACTGTAGGTGTTTAAAGTTTTAACACATTCTCCCAGCTCCCCAGGAAAACAATGTACACTGGATACACAGAGAGGAAAAAAAAGTTAAGCTGAACCGCCTCTGAATGTTTTATAAGGAGCCTGAGCCTGGAGGATAAGTGAGACTGACATCGGCATTAAGAGAGAGCAGTGGGAGAGGCAGAGCGCCAGAGAGAATGTGGAATTGAGCAGAGAATTCATATGTTGTGAATAGTGCATGCCGTCTATTTCGGCTTTCTGGGGTTGTTCTATGGCACTCATTACAAGACTTAAAGCGCCTATGTGGAACACGGGAAAATCAGAACGCCTGCTCACGCGTGAGAAAAACAAATCAATTCTCATCCATCTGTCTACGGACGTCAGCATCCTCCTACAGCCCTGCACTTGTTGGCTGTTTAATTAGAATAAACATCAGAAATAGTTATGTAAAGCAAACAATATTACTAAGGATTAAAGCCTTTTTTTTTTCCTCTTCGCGACCACGTATTATATTAGAGGCTTTTGTTTGTTTATAATACTTCATCTTGATTCATTTCTTTTTTGTCTTTTAAAAGTTTAAACAAAACCATAAAATAAGTTTTTCTTTGTTGACTTTGCTGGATGCCTTTGAGGATGTTATTTACTGTAAATCTGGTCTAATTAATGAATTACTTTCAGACTCAGTTGAACACAACCGAAGCAAGGCCTTGTATGACTAGCAAGCATCGTCGCCACGTTACCTGCGCAGCAGCAGTTTGGGGTGGTTCTTGCTCTCCAGGTTGCGGTCGATCAGGTCTGACAGCAGGTGTTTGAGGACATCAGTGGCGTACTCCAGTCGCCCCTGCAGGGCGGTCATGATAAGTGAGGCCACGTTGCCGCGGTCCCTCATGGAGAAAGAGCGCTGCATTTCCAGAGTTCGGATGAAGGTGAGCAGGAACACTTTGTTGTTGATGAGCTGGCCAAACAGCTTCAGGGCCTTCTCCACGTACTGCTGGCCATTGCCTGACACCTGAACAGAAAAGGGAAGTGTGTTAAGGCTAATGAGTATCCAGCGTTAATTTGTCCAGTAATAATTTAAATGGTAATGAGCTGGACTGAAAGATTTTTTTTTTTTTTTGCTCCTCAGCTTTCATGGTGACCTTGTCTCACACGCGGAAAACAAGATTTCTCCAAAGGCACCGAAACCCTCGCTCACATTTCACTCCAGGCAGATAGGAGCTCCCACTTATGATGAGTAACTGAGAAGATCTTAATCAATTATTGACCAGAGTTCTGATAAGGAGCATTGTTCTCCGAGTTAGCCGCCATTTCACTTTCAAGCAAAATGTCAAATAACTTTCCAGGGTAAGACAATCCAAGTAACAAACCTCGCTATTTTTTTTTTTTTTTCTGAACTGAATTGGGGCTTTCGGCAGAAAAGCCTGTCACATGCAATACCAAGGTTACGCAGTGATATGCCTTTGACCTCTGGCATACATGGCTAACCCTATCTGTTTAACCGACCCCATTCCAGCTCACACAGCCACATGCACACTCGCGCAAGCCACACATGAGAAGGTGTACCTCTATCACAACGCATCTCTCTATCCCTGATAGTTTCATCCTCCGGACACCACGCTATGAGTTCCACATAAAATAAACTCATTTCCCAGCACTGCCCTGGCCCCGTGAAGACGAGCAAAAAGTGTTAACCAGCCAGTTTTCCCCCCGTCGGAGGAACCCACAGTCCTGCCTGAGGATTGGGAATTACTCACTTCATTACCTCTCATACTGCAGCCACTGGTGGATGAAATAGCCATGTGCTGGGACCCTGTTTTCCATGAGAGAGCTTACATGTGAGGTGCATGTATGTGTGCTTATGCTTCCCAGTGTGATTGACTATGCATGTGTATGAGAAAAGGATAAGTGGCACGATGGTATCCTTTTCCCCACGAGCAATTTCCCACTACACGGGGAGTGGTAAGATCAGATACATACTTTGACTTTCTGCCCATCTTTTTCTCTATCTGTCTTCAGTCTGACTTTTCCTTGCCCTTTCCTGATGTATTTGCTGCTTATTTGCCCTGGTCATCTTCTTTCCAATTTCTCTTTCTTTGCCTTTCCTTCTTGTACTCTGTATCTAGTTACCTCCAATTCTCTGAGGACAGGATGATCCTCGATGCCGGGGAAGAGGACCCTCATGGCGTAGGTCCTGTAGTCCAGATGCGGGATACCAGCTCTGTCGAGGTCGCTGGTCAACTCATTGATGTCTGTCTGCAACTCGGCAAAGGCTGGGAGAGAAGGGGAGACAGGGAAGAGTCAGAGGAAATATTTGAGAAATGCATCATGAAAGTAAAACCCTTCTTTAATCCCCCAAGGACCAAGTCTGTGAATCCTTCTTATCGTCATGGTGTTTACTGCCGTTATGATGAAGATGACAGAAAGCTCAAGATAGTGTTCATGTCAGAGGAACTCAATATTTCACATCTCTCACTTAAAAGAATACTGAGCTCACTCTCTCTCCCTTAGAAGGACACACACACACACACACACATATGCCTTCTTTTCTCACTCATTTTATCTACCAAGCAGTAAATTGGCTGTAGCAAAGGCCCCAAAGAGTGTGTCATCTCAGTGTGAGGCTGCAGGTGAGCACTAGTTAATTGGCTCCATCCTGACTGGCTCTCGTTGAGGCCCACGGCTCCCTTGCTCTGCTTTGTCACCCTTGGGGAGGCTCCCTGTCTGCGGCCTATCACAGGAGCAGCAGCAGTCCCCTAACACCCTCCTCAAAACTCAGCCGACTCCAACCAGACTTAGCGCTCACCTACTGGCCCAACAGCCCCGTGCAACTCTAGGGTATACGCCCCAGCACATGAACTCACGGTGTAAAAGGAGGAGCCCGGGTACCTAGCCAAATCCAGCCCGCAGGGTAGTGCTCTCCTGGCCACAGCTAATGGTTAAAACATTCATTTTATCCTTTCCCAAGGCTGCCTGTGTGATTCCCCCTGTTTGCCTACTCCATTTGCCCATCTGTCTGTATGTCTGACTATTCTTTGCGGCATTCGGATGTATTTTTACTGCATAATAACAGCAGGAGAGCTGATAAGGAGGTGGCTGGAGGCGATACGTAATAAAGTCTCTCTGGCTAATGAAATCGCCTAGCACTGTCAACTTCTGCCATCTTGGTGATTGGCTATAACGACCCCGATGATGACATTAGGGGAGAATCAGCAGAGCTTATTTGAAAGCACTGACGTGGAGCCGGATGTTGCAAGACAGAGCGCTCTTCTGATCTGCCGTTAAACGTGGTAGCTGAATGTTGAATGATGGGTAGAAGTTCAAAGGTCAGACTAGATATAAAGCCCTCTCTGAGCCACAACAAAGGAAGGAGCATGTCTTATACAATCTGTGTGTCTCATAAGAATAACGCCTGAACAACTTGGAGACACTTGAGAGCAGTCATTCCTGCATTTAAGAGAATGTAAAGTAAAGTGCCTCATATATTATGTGTCTCGCTCTGGGTAAGATTACTCCGTGTCCATGATATATCTGAAAACAAAGCTAAAACAAAAGCAACTGGACGTGCTTGAGTTTTCTTAAAGGCTTTTTACCACTCATCCAAATGGCTTCTCAAATTCTACATTGAAGAAACTCATGCAAGTCCGGCTGCCTCTGTCTTTGGTATACCATGACCTGGATGACTGAGAATCTCCACAGGCTCTGTATTCATAAATCAGTTTGTGTGCAAGCCTGTATCCAGCCTACAAACTAGAAAGCAGAAAGAACTGTAAGTTGTTATTTCTTTTAACGTGACGTTAAGGGTCACACGCAGGGCTATTTTGCTGAATCTGTTGTAATAAATAACCAGGATGACTCACTGACCCAGATTTGGAGAAATCTTCTCTGCATTATTTAACACACACAGACCACCAGCAGTTTACTTACTCACTGTACTATATGCACTACTACATATTTATGCTTCTTGTGTGATTACAGTCTGCTCAAGTGAAATGCATTCAGTGACATGAGTGATAGAACAGCCTCTAAAATGACTGGCTGTAAACGGATACTCCAAGCGAAGTGCACCCACAATCACTCGTTCGGCAATTCAACATTTGGGCTGCATGCACACTCGACAGCTCTGATGCTAACCTTCCTTGCACTCTAGGGCAACTCTCGACTCCAGGTTGTCCATTTGCATCTGCAAGCGCTTAAGAGTGAGGTCGTTTTCCCGCGACTTCCTCTTGTAGGCGATGAGCACGAGGATGACGATGATGAGCAGGAGGCCTCCACCTGCTGCGATGCTAACAATGGCCGGAAGGGTCAGCAGGCTGTCGGACATGATGTGCACCACACCCGGAGAGACGTGGAGACCACCAACTTGAACCTGCCAAGAGATGATAACACACAAATTAAGATGTATTTTCTGAATCTAAACCGTATAAAGAGAAGCATCCTCCCCCTTAGGAAACTCAGCGTAGCGTAAGGTTCTCTCTTTTGAAATCTGTATCTCTTGATAATTGATACACGGCAATGCTTCAGCCACATCTCACGAATTCTATATAAATATTGTCAGCAGAAATTGATACCGAGTGTAAACACATGGCCACCTTCTACACGCTGACGTTGAGAGGGATATAGTCTTGCACTTGCACTCAATAAGCGAGCAACTAAAAATAATTGCAGTGGAATCTGGCAGAACCTTTTGACGGCAAGAGCACACTCATGCTGCTCTCCGTTTGACCCCTTTCCCTCAGCTGAATGAACAATGATGAGAAAAGAAATAATTGAGTTTAGAGGCCACAGAGGAAATCACAAATACAGGGATGGGTGGGAAGTGAGAGGGAAGGAGAGTCAGAAACACACAAAGGGAGGCAGACCGACACTGACCATGACTTTGTATTGTCCGGTGAGGTTGGGTGGCTCACACAGCAGCTGGTTCTCGGACACAGTGACGGAGCAGGGAGTCTCTCCTATCAGTACCGTGTAGTTAAGCTTCACCCCTCCTGCTGCTGGGGGAACCAGGTTTCTGCCCTGTGGGCATGTAGCCACAGACAGCAGGGTGTGAAATTAGCAGTTAAACTCAGACACACAAACACACGGTTCAATGAAAATCTGATATTTTTAAAAATGCACAAAGCCAACATGTCGCCTAAATAGATTCTAAATTAAATCCCTATGTTTGGGCACAGCTGCCACTGAATATAATTCCATACTGAGATCAAACAAGATGGTATACTGTATTTCATAGTGGTGGTAATTGGGACCAGCTGGTTATCAGAAGAAAAGAATATAATATATCCCTCAGTATATTCCCATTCTCACTGTTTCTTATCGCCAAATAATGACAGAAAAACATCACATACGGTAAATTAGTTATTAGATATTACAATCCAAAGAGAAATAATATGGATTGAAATCTGCCCACCATCAAATGCATGCTACTATACCTTAAGAATGATGGGTGAGCCTGGTTTTTGCTCCAGGACACCAGAGGTGCTGAGGGGTTCAAAGTAAGGGTTTGGATAGTAGAGGAGGTTGGTGTTGTTGAAGACCAGCAGCGCCTGGACATTGTTGAAGATGAACCCGAACTCATCTGCATGCTTGACTGTGTCCAAACCCGGATGGTACTCTGCCATCAGGGAGGGAGCAAAGCAGCTCATACTGGTGGTGTTCAACACTTTACACACCTGAGGGGGAATAAACAGACAAAGACAAATGTTACAGAGAAAATGCACTTTTTGTGATGCTGCCGGGGATGTGTTGCACCGAAACAGCCATCACGCTATGATAGCCTGAGCAACTTGAAATGAACTGTGATTCCAGCACGGCTGAGACTTTTCTTTATTTTTCTGGCTGCAAAAATAAAACCGCAAGTTCCAAACTGTTCCATTGTAAACGTCTCTGTTTGTTATAAACCAAACTGCGATCTTAACATGTACCCTGCAGGCAGCTCACCGGCCTAATAATTGACATATAAAATCCCAATTCTATTCGGAGAAAAGGATTTATTTTCCGTCATTAAATCCATCCTCACTGTCGGGGAAACCTCCATAAAATCGACAATAAATTGCTGCTACTACCTAGCTGAAAAACACTGGAGGACAACAACCACAAAGGATGGAGGCATTGCTGCTCTTTCTCCTCGGGTAGAGCCTGAGCTATGGCTCTTTTATTACTTCTCTCCAGTTTGCCCAGATGAGAAACCTGTCTTCCATCCATTCTCCCCGGCTCAGCTCTAGAGGGAAGGAGAGGGAGGATTGATCGCTGCACAGCACTCTGCTTAGAGAGGTTTTTATCTCCTCTCACTGCCTCCCAGCTCCCTCTCTCTCTAGGGAAGAAACTTAATTAGAGGTAAATATCATCAAAGGTGGTGAACGCTAGTGACTACCACGCCTCCTACCTGTTGTCTGCTGCTGCTGCTGCTGCAGAGAAAGCCAGGGAGATCGATGCAAACTCACTCTGTGTAAGGTACACAATTGGATTTAGCCAGCGTGGCACAAGGTGAGCTGCAGGAGTGCAAATGCAGAGGTGGAAGGCAGGACTGGCATCTTTATTTACTTTGCTCTTGGATATAAACCACACAATGTTTCAGTGTTGTCATCGTGTAGCGCTCCAGATCTTTACCATATGTTGTGTAGCGTGCTGCTTAAATCAGAAAACACTATAAATGCCTGTTACAACTCCTTTAATCCAATGACCAGTAGTTAAAACCAAAGATATAGAGGAGATTATCAAAACCTTTTGTAGTTTATACAGGAAATATTTTTAATATTAGGTTATTTTCTTCAAAAAATGACAATAAATGATCATTATTTCTCTGTCAGTCAAGTAAATTATTAAATGAGTAAACTCTCCAGCTGCCTTGAAGTCAGCCCCTTTATGCATTCTGGCTTATAGCTAAATAAAAGCCATGAGTGACAGCTCTGAATGCTCGGGAGCACCATTTTCTGGTCTTGACAATTTCTTTCTTTTTTAGAGTTCCTTCTTTACGAGCTACAGCCGCGGCGCGTGATGAGAGCGAGAAGATAAGCCTTTATAAAAATAGATAACACAGCCAGATAGGACTCCTGACATACTTTCACCAAGTCTGGTGCCTGTGAAATCACATTAACGACGAAAAAGTTATAAGAGGGGATGGGAGTTACAAAGGCTGCATCGTGCCTGGATGCCACTTCGCAGCGAACCAGAAGTAACTAACAACGTCTGAGTAGCCTCGTTCCAAAGCCACAAATAAAAGCCACGCTCGAAACAGGATAACTGGAAGAACAATGTGTGATAACAGTGCGTTTTTAAAATCTAACACAGACTCACTGCTTTGCAGAATACGATTGTGAAATACTATAAATTACTTACTTATGTTTTACTGACATAATTTAACTAAATAGAGCATCTGAATTATTTTTATCCACTCGCTGGGATAATTTGACATCCTGGTTGCTGTTGCTGTCTAATGTCTGAGCCCATATGGTCTGGGCACTACACGGTGCAGGACACGCAGAAAGGACCACTAAGCCAATCAAACAGTATGTGCTTTTCATCAGTATGTGGACATTATAGGTTTAATGGATAAAAGAGTTCAAGCTAAGTTTGATATGCACAGCTTTCTTACAGTTGGCATGGTGACATGTTATACAGACAGGCCCAGATGCTCCGGCAGCATGCTCGTGACTGTCACATTGGAACAGCAAGGCATTTGCAAGTCAACTAGCGCTCTGACTACCATCTGCTCTGCCGGAGATGGATACTGTTGGGGTTTTTTTTTTCTGCACTGTCCTCAGTTTTTTTTTTTTTTCTTTTTTTTTTTCTTCAAATACATCTTCTCTTTTGCTGAATCCTGTCAGGACGGAAAACTGCTCCTATCATGTTGTTGGAGTGTGTAAATCCAAAGCAGTGAGTGAGTAAATAGTGACGGCTAAATGGAGCATTGTGCGATTTGATAAAGGAAATGGGACATTTGGGTTCCTCTCTGGGTGGAGCAGTAAACGGCTGCAAGCACCATGACACCTTTGCACGACTTCTGCCTTTCAACAGGTGGATATTAAGTGTGTTTTATTACTGTCTGCATCCTGTTTACACCACAGAAGGATTTACAAGGATTATTGCATTTCCAAATGCTCTACTGAATTACAAGATTATTTTCTGCCAATCCATCTCAGCGGAGTGCCACACTGTGTAGTCATAACATTACACCGTACAGCCTCCAAACAACATTTATTCCCTCACTCTGTCTCCAGCACATCACACTTTTTTAAAAAAATAAATACGTATATTGTCAAATTTAGAGTATGCACTGGTGCATCTATTCCTTTAGGCCATGTGACGAAAGGAGCTACACCTTATACAGCATTGATAAAGTGAATTGAGGTCAGCGGAAAAAGAAAATAATTGGAACGTCGGCCTCATCCGTCTTCTTTCTCTACTGTTGGATAGAGCCAGGGTGTTTTAAGGCAGTAACACTCCAACCCTTCTGGCTGAATGCATTACCATGATCTACTGTGAGGCTGCAGCCCACTCAATCATTCAAAGGTCTCTGGCCAGGGTGGCGGTGAGAGAGAGAGAGACTAAGGGAGACAGTGAGGGGAGATAAGATGGGCCGGCTGTGAAGATGCGTGTAGGAAAAATGTGAGGGGTTCACCGTGTCAAAGGTCACCTGGAAGCTAATATGTGATAGCTAGTCACTGGCTCTTCTGCTTCTGCTGTTATACTTGGTTACTCCTACACTAAGTCTATTTTTCTGCCTGCCCGCTGTTCCGGCCAACTGCTAACAGTGCCATTAAGTCCGACTTCAGCAGTGGTCCATCCGGTCAAGCTCTGAGTGGTATTTAAACCACAGCAGAGTAGAGTTTAATTATTAATTGTAATTAATTCTAATTGGGATTGCTTTACTTTTATCATTAGTGACAAATGTTCCATGTTCAATTGTTCTAAAACTATTATTAAAATGTTGTAAATGCAATTCATATATTTCGAAAGCAAACTGGAGACAACGTTATTTCTTGAGATGAGGGTGTGACTCATATCGAATCTGTAAGCACTGTTTCGTGCATTAACAAGTATCTTTTCCTTATCTCAGAAAAGATGTCACAGAGGAAACAGTGCTCGCCATCCAGACTATGATCAATCAAGACGCCACGATGAACCACTTGATACTGATGATAGGTTCAGATGAGATGTACAGTATGATATTATAAGACACATTTATTCGGCTTCCAAAATCCTAATAAACATGCCCACAGGACCATTATCATTACTTATGGCATTGACCGGCACCCTCCTCGCGTGACAAGACAGCCTGATTGGCCTAGAAGTGATAGGTACACCCATGCTGAGCACTTTCTATCATCATCAGCAGCTGTAAATGCACCTCATGTGCCAAGCCTGACACCCAGTCCGGGCATCTTAACTGTGGCAAATGCGGTGGATCAAATCTTTCTGGGACAGGGAAATGTTCTGGAGCTGGAAAATAACCCTTTTAGCTTTAATCAAGATCATGATAAATGTTTCAATTGTGAATCCGGTGACAGATACAGAGCATTTCACAAAGAAAATTGTCTTTTTCTCTCTCTCCCGGTTTCTTTGTAAATCTGTGCAGGTGACACAAGGGAGGGAGAGAAGAGAAGCAATTTAGTGGGAGACAGGTGATCATTTGAAGGCTGGCTGACAGACAGCAGCTCTTATTGCTATAGGCTGCTCTGCTGTTTGCCTTCCTCCAGTGACAAAAGGGGAAAGGGGGGAAAGGGGGGAAAGGGGGTTGGGGGGGGTGGGATGAAGGATAGGTAATTGTAACCTTAGCATTTAATAGAAATTCATTCTCCGTGGCTGTGGGGGCAATCAAGACAGTGACACAGTCTTCTTTTTGCGACGTGCTAGGTGGGGAGTCGGATGAGACGAGGCAGGGCGGAGATGAACAACTCTCTTTCAAAGCTTCGGGAAACTGACAAATCAGACAGCACGGCACCCACACATGAGTCACATCGCATTTTGCCAGGTCTCTCTCTCGCTCTCTCGTTCATCTAGTGTTTTTTTCTCTCCTCTGAAAACATAAAACAGATCTACCTTAGACTTCTAATTACTACTTTTATAACTCAAAGGTCTTTTAAGGATATTGCGCCCTTACATGGGGAAACAGTGTAGCAGAGAAATCCTTGGGCTTAGTTATTTATCAAAGAAACGCTCACCAAGAAAGACTACTAACGCCAACAATAGGGAGCTGGAAATGCAGACAGACCTGATATGGCAGAGCTGTGACGATGTTCTTGTGTATGTTTGTATGTGGCGTACAGACGCGTGAGATTGGCTTTACGCTAATGTGTGCCAGCCTGTGTGTTTCTCAATTTTCTATGCTACAGCAAACATGTTTGCATAGCATGTGAAAGAGTGTGTATATTCTGGCTGTCTCGTGTATTGTCGTAAAAGTAGAGCTCATATTATATATTAAAGCAGTTGTTCCCAGTTGGAAATATTGGTCCAAAGATTATAAGTCTGTGTTGTGTTACTGGACACAGAGCACTGTTTGTACCTGATTCTTTTTCCCTTTATTCCCCGTACTCCCCTTCCGACTTCTTGCCTGCCCTCTCTTCCTCACCTCAGACCACAAAGAGGAAATCCCATCCTCTTAATTAAACAAGGACCCCCAGGACAGGGGCTCAAATGTAATTTGTAACGATTTCCTGCAGCCAACTCTTTGATTATACAAGGGCTCTTTATGCTGACCAAAGGCTTCTGACTGCAGTTAATCTTCCGTTGAAAGCCATTAGGAGTCTCCTTGCCCCCGATCATGCACACCTCCAATATTCTCCCCACTGACACGCCTACATCCTTCTGCAAAAATCTACTGTCCCCAAGCTGGCTCCACTACTGCAGAGCGTGTATATAGCTTGAATATATCATCTTTCCTCAAACAACGTCTAAACTGTTAGTCAGAAGTCAGGAGGCTAGTGTAACTAAAAATACAGACATGAATAGTAAAACTTAGCGTAAACTCTTCATCAAACACAGCATGCAGATCACTCCCGCTGCCAGCTCTATTATTCGCATGCTTTTTGGTTGAGAAGGCAAGCGGAAGTCAGAGAAGCACAGAGAGCTAGAAGGGCTATTAACATGTTTTACTCAGGCTTCATTTAGCTGGCTTGTAAAGCAGCATTTAGCGTTCCAAGCTGACATACTTAGCATATATCATCCCACACAGGCTACTGTATGTGTGTACAGTCGCCGCGCTCAGCGTTTTCTGATCCACTAGCTCAACGCTATTGTGGCTCTTACATCGACAGACTCCCGGCCGGCGTATTTCACTCGGATCCTGGGCTCCTGAACCACATCCAGATTGGTTCCCGTCACCATCAGAGGGGTGTGGCCGCTGAAAAAAAAAAAAAGACAAGCAGAAAAAAAATGACTTCAAAACAGAACGAGAAGAAAAAGACGGAAAAAGAGAGAGCAGAAAAACACGTGAAAGCAGTCCAAGGCAACTAAACTTTCTAACCCTGACGTACCTTCTGAAAATATGCACCTTCACTTGAAAATAAATGCATCAAATCGAACCTCATCCTCATTTTCTTTTGGGAGGTAATAGCCTCTGGAGCGGAGGACGATTAGACATGAATTTTAACCACGAATCCACTAGCTGAAATCAACTGGTGCGCGTTTGTGTTTGAAATACAGAGACAGCTCGGGCGTATTAAGATGCGGCGGTGGTCCTGAGCCTCGAGACACAGCGGCACAAACAAAGCAGTTGTTGCGCCTGTCAGTGTAGCATGCTCAATAAAGATTCAGGAGTTGCTGCAATGAGAAACATCAGATGGGTCTATGCACTTAAGCCACGTTTACTGTACAGCACTGTGGGAGGTGAGTTACTGTAGACGGACCTTGTGCTGTCAATAGGCTCAATAAAATATAAACTCGGCTACTGCCGAGACTTGTGCACCAACTGCTCTGTGCCATCTATTTATTTTAGATGGTACGGGTCAGTGAGCATTATTGCTGTCGGGTGAAAGTGAATTAGTTGGGAATTCAATTTATTCTCTCCTCCTACATACAAAAAAATAAAAAAATACATGAAAGAAAGCCAAGTAAGATGATATGATGTCCTTCCCTGCCTGTGTTTCCCCTCTTTTTTCCCCTCTATTCCCTGTGTAGCCTGCACTCCTTCTCCAAGCCCACGCCATCTGCTGTGGACTCACACCTCCGATAGCACATTGTTCCAGTAAGCCGTTATTTCATCGTCATCCCTCCTCCTTTTAATTAGTAGTGTACAGTGCATGTGTATCTGGTATCTGCCAAAGACGTTCAACAGATGGATCAACACGGCATTCGATAGGAGGATCTCAGTCTCAGCAGTGCCCATCGTCTCCAATCTGTGAGCTGTGGCTCTTCTATCAGATCCAGACTAATTGGAAGGGAACCCAACAGTAATTGAAAGTGCAATATTGACTTGTGTCTGCTCACTGCTGCTGGCTTGGATTGACTGGCTCTAAGGCTCTGGATGGTGGCAAATCTTTGTCTGGTTGTTAGAACCTCAGGATTTATTGTGAGTGTTACACATTCAGGGTCTAAGTAGTACAGTGTACGGCGTATATAGTTACCTTGCGATGCTCCAGTCTGGTTCAATGCGCTGGACAGTTGGGTCCTCTATGTAGTCGAAGGTTAGGCTCTCCCTGATTTGAGCGTGATCCACGCTCACACTGATCTGAACTGGGCCCACCCCAGACAGAGATGGGGCGGAGTAGCACACTATCTCCGTCATAGTCCGTCTACATGTGAAGAAAAATTGGAATTATCATTACCAGTATTATGGAGTAAACAGGTTTGACAATCTACATGAGCGCAGAAAATAGAGGCGTATTCTGAAAACTCAATCTAACCTCAAAGTATAGAATTATGCACAACATATTTTCTCAATTTACACGAGCAGCAAACACCACCTATAAGAACAGAACAGATTATGCAATTTGTACTTTCCCCTCCCTCTACGAGACTCCGTAATCTACCTGCACACCCTCTGTATTTGTCCCAATTCATTAGAAGAGGAGAGCATGTAGTAGAACAGCCCCCCATAGTCCTCTTCCTCCCATGCCAGGAATACAGTAGAGAGACACAAACCAGTAATTAGCCCCATATCTCATTAAAGCTGGCTTGACTCCTCAACCTTACAACATTTCAGTCAGTCAGACTACTTTGGTAGGGCTTAAAATAGGTGCCTTCAGGAGCGTAAAGCAGAGAGAAGACGTGCGGGAGAAGCTGAGACACAAAAGGAGGGATGAGAGGAAAGAGATGGAAGCAAACTGTGAGAATGAGATAATAATAATGGGGGGTGAGATAAACAGATAAACAGAATGATGGAAGGAGAATGGGAAGGATGGAACTGGATGATGAAGGAGAAGAAAGGTTTTTCTTGGAGCTATTATTACGAGGTTCCACGCAGTAGGTCATCAAATCCTTATTAAGATTTACACAAGTTTCACACAGAGTGGGGGGAGATAGGCTTTTCCTCTGGGGGATTCTCAGTAATATCAAGGGAAAAAATACAAGAAAGCTGGGAAATATAGGAGCTTATGTAATGGGAATAATCCACATCATCTTGAGAACGAGAGCGGCTTTTTTTTTTTTTTGCTCAAGGCGTGCCACATATCCAACATTTTCTGACAGTGACGCATGTAGCAAGGCCGGAAACTTAAAGAAAGTCTGAGTTACCGTGAACCATTGTTATACAATCAGTATATATTGAAGGCATAAATATAGGAGCTGCAAAATAACAATGCAAAAACAAGTGCACATTAACAGAACAAGCCTGACAGATGACAAATGGGCTATAAAATGTTGCTGTCACTTTTTGTTTTTAAACCCACTATGATGCTGTCACCACTCACGGTGAGAGGACTAGTTTAACTTCTCAGTGTTAACTGTTTGCACTCCATTGAATAGGACCATTCCCCATTTCTCACCACTCTGTGCAACTAAAATAAAAACGACAAATCTGCGTTAAACAGAAGCATGATCATCGCAGTCAAATTAAAACGTTTGTGCCTCCAACGGCGCGTTTACAGAATAAACGGGTGCAAGGGGAAAGTCTCACCCGAAGAACTCGCACGTCTGGTTTCCAAACTGAACGTTGACACTGCTGCCGGCGCCGAGGTTCTCTCCCATTATGGTTACTTTAGTGCCTCCAGACTCTGGACCTCTGCTAGGGGACAGGCCTGTGACTGTTGGAGTCTACGAAAATGAACAGATGCAGAGAGACGAGTTTAAGTTTAAGACAGACTGTGAGATCAATTGAAAATGGACAGGAATAAAAGGACAATGCAAGAGACCCAAAGGAAGAAAGATGGATTGTGTCTACAGTAAACGGAGTCTGTAGCAACGCTCGAATGTTATCACAGATCCCCGGCAAATTACAGTTATTCATATTGCCAGGCTGATGGCAGCAGAGTGCATTGCTGGTGCGAGGAAAGAGGATAAAACCAGGAGCTCTTTGAGTCCCTGAGAGATCCTACTACTGCATGTTGCGCATTGCTGGGTTGTGTCTGAGTGAAGCTTTTTAAAGTCTCAAAATAGCTAGCGTTTAGAGCGGCAGGCAGACAGATGGAGAAATATCCAAGCAGACAAGCCGTCATATGGAGAAACACACATGCAGTCGGGCACGCATACACAGGAGCACACAAACATAAATCAAGCACTTAAGAACAACAAAAGGCAAACTCTGTCATTCACACTGCCCCTTTGCCTACGTGGCCACACCGGGGGTGCGTTTCGTCAGGAAAACTGAAGGTGGTGTATTCTTTTTTTAGCTGGCCTGCAATACAGGGGAATCGCAAGTGGTGCCAAATTTAGGATCTGTGAAGCAATCTCAGAGGAGTTCCGCTGCTACCATGTGTTTCATCACAGGTGAGGAAAAGTGGCCAAAGATACACTACGAACCCAAGAGCATCGCACCGACTAAACTCTGTCAGAGCTGTCGGAAACGCGTGACTTGCAGGACGCAGGGAAAAGCAGGTAGTCTGAAAACAGTAGTAATTACTGACTGCTGTTAATTGTTCAGGGAGTTCTAATTGCGAAGGTGTGAGAGAGCGCAAACGGGAAGGCTGATTATGTGTCAGCTGCAGGTTGGTAGGCAGTTGACGACAGAGACGAGGAAATGTGTGTGTGAATGTGCAAGCATGGGGAGAGGATCGTGTTTTCCTTCATTTTAGCATGTTCACTAGTCTCCCTGTCGGTTCCTCCCACTCAGCCATCCGACCGCATTACACTCACGTTGATATACTCTATCCGTTTATTTCACTTTTCGAATTTTAATGGTAACAAAATACTGCAGTCGGTCTCGGTAATACAAAAACAAACACTTCCGAGAAATTTTAGATTGTAGCTTTGCCAGTGAGTTATATATAAAACGTGTGATTTGCAGCACCGGAGAACACGGAAAACACAAGCGAAATTAGTATATGAGGCGAGACAAACTTGTAATCATGAACTTATCATAGCGAAAGACAAACAGCATCTGCACCGAGACCTGCAGAAATAATTAATGAGCACCCCTTGAAAACCTTGTGCTGTCAATGGAAGAATGCTATTTTCAAAAATACGTATGCGCGTGTGAGTTTTTTAATTACAGCACATTGTTTGTAGGCATGGCAACTCGAGCATAATTATTTGCCTGAAGCCCATAAACAATTAATTTCAAAGAACAAGTCACTATATAGAGCGTACTTTGTTTTATGTGCGGCTCTTGTGTTTGGCTCAGTCGACTACAGCACACTTCATAAGTGATATACAGTGTTGTATCAAAATACAAAACAGTGTGACGGTGTAACTGCGGCCGTACCACAAATGAGTAGAGCTGCGAGGAGCGAGCCCTGAGTTCTGGTCTGCACTCTCCGACACACAGCTGGACTTGGCCCGGTCTACTGTCTGCAGGAGCCGCGTCCATCTCACACACGATCCTATGAAGGGAGGAAATTAGTTAAAATCACTTCATGTGCAAAACAAAGATTAAAATGAATGCTGAAATAAAATATAAATACTCAGAATTTTCCTTAAAAATGATTTCAAACTCAGAAGTTGTCTTTATTTTTGAGTGCTGGAGTGAAGTTTTGACAAAGTAAGCAAAACTCTTGCAGTCTTCTTCTTCAGTTGTGTGTCTCATTTCATTACGGGACATATCTAGACCCCCCCCCACCCCCTAGTTGGCCGTCTTTAAATGAGACCAACGCTTCTCCTCCCTTGGTGCTCCAACACACCAGACCTGGGTGCAGTAAATACCCTGCCAACAACCAGGCCCCCGACAGCGCTGTTGCTGAGCCGGCATGGTGAGTCTAATGTAAATCGTGCAGCAGGATCAATACAGCCCTATGTGTACCATGTGATCAGGTGTCACCCAGCGCTGCAGGTGACTAGATCAAATGACATAATAAAATGAGGACACCCATTGATCGGAGTCAGGGCGTAATAGAGTACAAGAAGCAATCACAGTGTGGAAAGTGAGACAGAATATGTGGTGAGGCAGATGGCAGGGGCAGGTAGGAGTGGAGCTGATGAAGCAGAGCAGATGTATTGTTTCTCCAGCAATGATCGTCTGAATTACAACAAATGACTCTGGGAGCTTTGTTGGATGAACTGTGTGGAAGAGAGAGGCTAAGGGAGGATTTAGTCGCTGACAGAACGGATTTGATCCTCTCACTAGTACTTAGAGGAACAGAGACTCACTCTCCTCCCCACCTGTAGGCCTACTGTACAGCTCCTTCGTAAAGCTGCAGATTTATGGAAATATGTTTCGAGAGTGAACATTCATCTCTGCAGATCTTCGTAAAAGGGAAGTCTGCTTCTCTAGTAAAACCTGAGGTTTACCTTTAAACTGAATTCTCAGTAATGAGGACTCAATTTGGCCACTACGCACAAAATCTGCAGAATAGCATGAGCCCTCAGAAAAAAATATACTTTCTGGCTGCTGAAAAACACAAAAGTTGAGACTTTTTCCTTCAAAGCAGGAGTGGCTTTCACACACACTCCTCTGAAGTGGCAACATAAAAGACACATAAATATGGATGTCTTTTTTTTTTTTGTCTGGTCCAGTCCATCACAGGAGGCCTGGTGGCTGAATTAAGTCTTAAAGCACACACCAACGGTCACATAAGGACATGAATATAATGAACCTGGAACCAATATGACCCCCAGGGACTGGATAAAAGTCCAGCTCGGAACATCATCAGGAAGACTCCTTCCAACTTAGACTAGAGGTCAGAGGTTAGTTTTTTAATTTTGCTCCTTTAGTTTTTTTTTTTCATGTGCTGCATAAATGAATTTCCTTAGCTTGTTCCCAAGTGGATTAAAGTGCTGTCAGATCAGTGTGCGACTGACAAATTGTCCCCTACAAGCCAAGTGGCACACGGTGAATTCTAATTACATGTGCCCAGTACAGCGCTAATAGTCTTATACACTAGACATGATCAGAAACTTACCACTATTAAAATAACCAGCAAGGTAGCTGCAAATGCGCAAGAACATGTGTGTCAGTGTGACATTTTAACAGCACTATAAGACGCGAGTCGGAGCAGCGGTGCAGCGCTTAGATGTTCTCTTTCGGAGGGCAGAAGTAGGCCAAGGAAAGAATTAGGGTTAAAGGCTCCTCTGAGAGGCATGGCTGTGATAGCCTGCGTGTGTGTGTTCGCGTGGTGCACTGTATGTGTGTCATCTCCCCCTCTCACTAGACCGCTATACATCGAAAAACTTTACACTATTTTCTAACTCATTAAAAATCAGCACAGAGAGGATTTCACTGAATGAACAAGAGGCCGTTTATTTCAGAACATTATGAAAGTATTCCCGTAATATTTCCAGGGAGATGTGATGTCTGTGGTTCCCAGTAATGAGTTTACAATGGCCGTGTTGTACTTCGTTTTTAATATGTTTTTTTTTTGTTCATATTATATTGATTTTCCATGTTATAATTATTTAATCTATAATAGTTGGATAATGAGTATTTTTCTGCCTTCCGGAAAGCATCCATCACAAATTATAATAGGATTAGTTTTTTTATTCAGAACTGCATTTCCTCCACCAACAAAGCTCAATACCCGAAGGCAATCCAGGGCAAATCCTAATCCAAATATGTTAATATATATTTAGGGTAAATTAATGCAGTGTCTGTGTGTACATCCTTGTCTATCTCACGTGAGGCTGGCGTCACCTGAGGAGTCTAAACAACCACAAGGCACTGTGTTTCTAAGTCTACACGTGTCTGCGTTTCTAGCCGAGGGGGAGATGGGAAGGTTGCGAAGCCCCGGCCACGTTTCATTAGTTCAGGGTGAACGGGATGGGCTTTAACGTGATGTACACACAGCATGGGACAATTAAGGAGGTAAACACAAGTAAATACACACAGCTGTTGTGGGATCGTTGCTGGACTAGATGAGCGACTTAGAGAGAGAGAGAGGGAGAGGGAGAAGAGGGCTGCAGGGGGAGAGCAGTGACGTCAGGACCAGACTGTCTGGACCTTCTCCAGTCTACATTAGAGCAGAGGTGGAGGGGGGAGCAGATTTTTGTCGCAACGCATATTTGTTGATTAGGGTTTGTCAGCTGTTACACCCCATAAATAATGTATCAAAACCCCGGGCTAGATGCACACTTTTATGAGTGTTAATAGCTGGTTTAACGCATGCTTATTACTTTATAGCTCCGTATTATGGGATCCCACAATGTTCAACATTAAATAAATAAAAAAGCATATGAAAGAAATTATCGTTTGTATAAACAAGCCATTGAGAATCATTTATTTATTACAATTTTTTGAGCTCTCCTATCAGGACAGCTGGTTAGAAAATTGTGTTGTTTACAAACTGGATAATTAGCTGATTAAAGAAATGATCATGTTACACTGTGAGCAATATATTGCAAACCTTTTTTCCCAGCTGCTTTCATATGTTAAGTATCCCATCAGTAGCAATAATTGAATTTTGTGCAGTTTACAATCCACAAATGACAAAAAAAAAGTTGAATAATAATGCAATAACGTGTTTGCGCGACTTACTGCTCGGCAATGATGTAGCCATCCTCTACGGGGGTACACCTCACTCCTGCCACCTCGACGTTGCCCACCATGTCAGAGAAAGCCAGACCCAGGTTTGTGCCGTAGATGGTCACCCGCGTGCCTCCCTCTGGCGGTCCCGCGACCGGGGTCACCTGCAGGAATCAACAAATCGGAGTGAGCGAGAAAACTGGCATCAAATGGTGTTTTTGTCTTCAGCAACGCGCCTGTCCTACGGAGGCATATAAATGAGCGCAGGTTTCTGTATATGCTCAAGGGTAAATAAGCTCTTTCGTTCCAGGTGGCTGTAAAAGCAATTAAGAGCGCTCCAAACTCTGACACCCACAGAATGTCAGACCATGCTATGAGTCATTTTGCCCAGAGCGTGTTCTAATCACAATGGTAGCTAATGGCAATTGTTTTGTAGCTCTTTCTGTCTAATTAAAGCATTGCATCGATACACACATGAATGAAGAACGCAGTTTTAAACTCCTACAATCCCTCCCCATAGGCTGTGCAACAGTAAATTGAATAAAATAACTTAACAATCAAAACAAAATATGGTGGATTATTAACACTCTGGACAGAGGCCTGCTCAGAGTCTTCTGCTGCCAAAATGGATGGTAAACCTAACAAGGGGCGTTATTAATGTTTAGTGCGGACCACCTACTCATAAAATGCAATATGGCTGCCCAGCATGACCTTGGCACAGGGTGGCACAGTGCCTTCTGTGCTGCAGAGCCCTGTTGAGGCTCCAAGCTGGCCATCATCCAGCTCTTTAAACAAGAGAGGTGAAGACGAGGAGGTAGAAACAGGAGTCAGAGCAGTGAGGGAGATAGAGAGAGAGAGAAGAGAAAGAAAGAAAGAAAAAATGAAGACAGACCAAGAGAGTAGATGTTTGGTGGAAGTAAACGGACATAGAGAAGACTAAGAAAGAGGAGGGCAGCAGGGAGGAGATGACTGTCACTTTGCTGTGTGGAGCTGCTAGTGCTATGTAAACAATCAATATGCTATTACTGGGCATGCAAGCAGAAGGGAAGAAACCCACAGTCAGTTGTACCTGCTCACTGAGCTGCAAAGCACAATGTGATGGCGACCCTTTAAGAGGTGCCGTGCACCTCCCCTCCGCACCCCCAACACCCACTAGGGCATTGCGCCTACCCTGTGGGATGCCGGCATTGTAATCTAGATTCAGTGGACATTAATTGCTCTGGATGTAAAGTAAGTGTGTCACTGCACCGCCTGAGGGGTCTGAATACATGAATCTTTTAGCACTGCTTGGGCATGCAGGGTATAGAGGGGGGGAAAACATAATGGCTAAATATATCCATGTCAGGCGATGGCAGCAGCTATTCGAGTAGACTTAGTGATGGTTACATAAGCAATGGAAGGGCCTGAGAGAACAAGAGAGAGAAAGGGGAGAGAGAGAATAGGGGACTATAAGAGAGAGAAATGAGAGAGCGCAGAAACGACAAAAGGGGCTGGAAGAAAGAAGGGCGCGGGGGAAATGGGATGAGCAGAAGGGCGAAAGTGGATGCCACTCTGTTTAGCCCTAACAGCCACCGTGGGTGACAGGTGAGGCAGGGACAGTGACAGGACAGCGGTGCAGTTTCACAGATGGACATGCTAAAAGCTTGGGAGACCTCCTCCTTCTACCCTTGAGGCTGAAATGGAGTCCCTGCCATGGTGGACCAAGCGCAGGAAGACACTCTAATCCATGCATGAAACCCATTTGACTGAGCTCCCTATTGGCAGATAGAGGCTTGATTCATCAGGATCATAGAAAAACCACCACTTCAAAGAGGCACGCCACCAATGTCTCCGGGCTGAGGGGAGCGAGAACAGTGCTGCTCTTTGTGTCTGTCTGCATTTCTTATACAAACAAAAGGAATAAATCTATAATGGATCCTCTTTGTACATGGGGCTGTGGTGTGACTGCCTTTAAATTCGATTCCATTGACCTTTACAGAAACGTGTGAATGTAGTCGTGCAGAGCTATAGCCTCCTGTAGATATTCTTCAGAAAGGCGGCGCAACATCCTCTATTTCGCATCTTTTTTTCCCTTTCTGTCTTTCATCATCTCGTCTCCCTCGGGCTAGGTGACACATCTTCCTCCTCTAAGCACCAGCCTGCTTGTTTGTCTTATCATTCAGAGTTTCAGGGGAGGAAGAGGAAGAGGAAGAGGAAGAGGAAGAGGAAGAGGAAGCCTCATTGGACATGCATGCACAGTCTGCTGCCCTTACTCCCCCTTCCCCACCCAGTGCCGCCATGCCACGCTCCCTGTGTAATCCTTTTAGCAGCAGTGCTGTTGCCCGTCTGGCATTGTCACACTGTCAATAGAGGGTAATTCCCAGCAAACAGCCAGTCACTCTCCGTTCTCCAACTCATCCACTTTCTCTGGCATAATCCATCTCTCTCCAGCTCAAGAGCATTGGCTATTCACCAGTTGTTCCTAAGACATTTCCTTGGATTTAGCTAAAAAAACAAAGACTAAAAAGCAATGAGAGGAGCTAAATTGAAAAGAGAGACATTTTAATCCACAAGAAAGAAGCTTCCAGAAAAGTCTTTCGAGTGAAAACCCAAACTACGGAGACCGGGAGCAACGGCCTTCAGTGCGAATAACCTCAGGTTGTCTGTCAGTGCGGTGTTGACATATTCAGCTGAGGTAATGGTGGGGAAAGATGTGCTGATGCAGCCACGGCTGAACTCAATACACGCAGCAGAAAGCAATACACCAAGCCAGCTGCCTCCAGGCAATGCAAGCCTAGCATGCCACTGTAACTACAGCAGTTGACCGAGCCTAATGGAATTCTCCAAGACAATTCAGCAATAATAATATTTAATCACTCTATCGGCCAATAAAATGTACGACGTCAGCAATTTCGCTATTCCTCGCCATTATCTTTCAACGCCGCCTAGACATGTATTAAAACAGTATTTCATCTCCTTGAAGCTCTAAGGCAAATCTCACACACTACCCAGCAGTCGATGCATGTCCGTTCCTGCCATAGCTGTATATTGTGATTTGAAATGAAGTAGCCCTTCATAGAATTTAGAAGCTTGCAGCTAATCTCTTTGTCTTTGGACTCGGCTCAGGCTAATTTGAACATGTCACATTTAATTGTGAGCCGCATTTTAATGGGCTTGATAAAAACCGCCATGATCACTTGTTCCCGAACAAACTACATCCTAAATACTTTATGTGGTCTTAAATGTCTCGCAGCGAAGAGCGAAGAGCTATGGACTGTGATGAACAGGGGCACTGAGTATGCAAAGAGGAGAAAACAAGAGACAAAACGACCACACGAGGGGAGTGTTCGCGGACGAGTATACTGATACCATGTGATTCTTTATGGGTGTGTGGGGTATGAGGGACGGAGACTCATTTTACTGTGCAATAACTCCAATTGTCGGGTTTAATGGAGGTGCGCACCCATATAATACAAAGGCATTTTCAGGGTTTACAGCAGCTTTAGTTGGAGTTTGATACTGACTGACAGGCCCACTATTTCTGGAGTGTCCAAAATATCAACAATAAGCTTGCATACACAGTGTGAGAGGAAGACAGAATCCTACATTTTCACTCTCCCAAGGCCACAGATATTTATACATACTGTCACTCTGAGACAGGGGAGCCTCCCCACTATACAGCAAACTTGTACAAAAGCCGCGGCCAAAGCCTGTTGAGGGGATTCCTTTCATATGCCCATCTAAGTCCCAGCTTCATTTGATGTTGTTCCCTCTGCTGTTAGCAGGGGCTTACATCTCTTCAATATTAATGGCCCATGGTGGGAGGCACCATGGCACTTAATAGAAACATTAATTATTCAAAAGCTCTATCTTGTGGTAGGCACATCTACTAATGTGCGAGTATGTATACAAATCAGCTCATGATGGGGGCTTTGGTGCATACAATCAAAACCAAATTTATTAATAAATTCAGCCCACCAGGGGGATGTCGGCTTCTTAAAGAAACTGTAATCACTGAGAGACGAGGGGGGTAGGGTGAAGCACAAACGAACGCCGCCTTCACTGCCAATAAAGAGGAGAAAATAGGTGTCTGTGTGTATCCGACGCACACGCTCACGCAGGGTTGGTTTTCGACACCTACAGCTGTAAACAGATCTGAGTTCAGATAGCCCAAAGGTATCCCCCCCACACCCAACACACAAACACACACTTTTGCTGTTCCACCCTTTCAAGGTTCAGTTTCTCTGTCTTTTGTTCTCTAGGTTGACTCACTACAGCTCATTCAAACTCATATACTGACGATTTTAACATCCCCAGAACTTAAAGGGAAGACAAAACCCTGAGACAGTATCTTTACATTTCTTCAGCTTGATTGAAATCATTCTGATCTTGGCATGGACACTGAATTATCTGATAAGATGATATATACCCCCAAAATATCAGTTTCGATCACTCTGAAGCATCGAAACTACCAGCTGTAAAACAGATGAAGACATTTTTTTGTAATCTAACACTTGTCTGAACAACTCTCTCTTTTGCTGCCACAGTGTTTCTATAGAGACGGGTCTCTAGGAGGGATCTCGACTCTTTATCTCTGATATTATAGTTGATTTTGGAATGATTGTTGAGTGTGTCTGGGAGCCCTTGCTATGATTTTCACCAACTGTCACATACACTGGATGTTCTTTCTGCATATTTGAGATCACGCAATGAGAAAATGTGTATTGCTATTGTATATTGGTACATTGGTCAACAGATGGAACACCAAAAACTGCTTCACGCCTATGCAAACATTTCTTTTCATAGTGTGTTTAATACTTCTGCGTTGCCTCACAGTATGTGATTGGGCCAAAACCCCTGCCTCATAGATGAACTATGAGCATTTTGCTAACTGTAAGAAGTATTAACATAGAATATTTCCCTCTCAAAAGAAAGTGCAAATCGCCCAAAACATCTACAGTTTCTCACTTAATGCTTGATGACAGATGAAGATATGGGCTGGAGGTGTTTGAATTCAAAGACCACCAACTGTGATCATATTACTAAGATAAACAGGGGATGTAATGTGTCCCACTGGGCGCCTATGGAATGAAAAACCACCGGGATGAGTCAGAGCTCGTGCTGCACAGAAACACACAAGGAGAAGAAGAGTAGAGTCAACGGAAGGCAGAAAAAGGAAGCGACAGAAACAGATAGTCAGAGAAATAATGAAGAAACCGGATTAAAAAGAAGCAGGGATCGGCTTCTTCTTCTTCAGCTTGTCCCTTTTTTTCCCCTGAATTATCAGAGTATAGCGAATCAATTAACCAAGTTGTTAACTTCACTTTTTAATTGGCTGGAGTTGGATGGGTATGTGGTGGAGGAATGAAAAGCCAAATGAATCAATGTGGAGGCAGAGAGGTCTAGTGGGTTAACCACAATGCACTGGTGTGTTACCAAGCCTAATTAAATAGCATGTCCCTCCTGGTCTGACTCCTCTGTGACAGCAAACCCACCAGGGGGGATGACGACGTGGCCTGAGCAAGCAATGTCCCACTTATGGAAAACAAATAAGCACTTCCAGGGCATGACCCAGTGTTGTTGAGATGGAGGGTGTCCAGCGAAAGGGTGTTTTTTTTTTGCAATGTCTGGGAAGGCTCAGCAAGTTAGCAGGAAAACTAAAGAGGTGCCATACGTACACTTGCCTGCTTATCTGTATGAGATGCATTATATTAAAAAGAATTATAATTTCTGTCTAGCAACAACAAAAACAGATAGTTATGCAGAGTTTTGTTTGTGGCGTTCCCTTTTTTGCATTTCTTGGTGTCAAAGTTACTTTCAAAGAGCGGGAATAACCTTGTGTGCAGACAAAAGACATCTAAAATCTAGGAGCAGGCATCTGTGCACACTGCAGAAAGAGAAGGCAGATGTCAAAAAGACAGCCCTTTAAAACTGTATATCTCAGGCGCTGTGTGTGCGTGTGGGTGTGTGTGTGGGTGTGTGTGTGAGAGAGCCCCCGCCCTTGGATAAGTCCTGAAGGTGAAATGAACTCTCAAATGAATATGCAAGCACAACACATATTGCCACACAAGTACATAAATGATCATACACGTAATAATTTTTTGCCCTTAAGCAAATCAACATTTTCTAACCTAATTAGAAAACGAATTACGGAAAGAAAAAGACAAGATAAAAGACTGTGTGGGGCAAGCACTTTAGGGAGGCTGTTTGTTTTTGTTCTTTCAGGGTCCAGACTAAAACAGAGTAGAGCAGAAGAGCTGCCTCTCAATACAAATCAGCCATTTTACTGAAAAGAGTGTTACATGTATCTTAATAACTACAATCAGTTAAAGTTTTGCATAAATGTTTCAAACAACAGAACAGAATCTGAGGTAAATTTACTTTAGTGACCATGTTGTGAGAGAGAGCACAGTCTTTAACTATGTAATAGCATTGTCATTGTCGCAAATGGCAGCATGTTATCAAGCTGCCACAAGCTGTGGCCTCGCGGTCTTATATGAAAAACTGTGACAAGGCACCACATACTCCTTTCCGTTGTGGCTGATTATCACATATTGACTGGAGCTTGGCAGGTGTGGGCCGGCAGGAAGGACAAACAGATGATTACGCGAACTGACCTCAGTGATGCGTGGGTTGGTGCACTTCACGTTCTTGCTGGAGAGGTTGAGCCAGCGGGTGGTGTAAGGGTTGATAGGGGGGCAGTGGTGCCGCAGTGTGCACTTTCCCTCTCCGCTGCACCAGCCGCACTGGAACTTCCTCTCTGCCTTCAGACACATGCCGCAGCTGTCACGCTGGGCTGCACACTTGTACAAGTGCACTGTTGGGATGCAAGAAGCGGCACAATGAACACACAGGAAGCTTTTTATTTATATAAGCAAAGTGACAGCAAGGCTGCCGCGAGTGAAACATCTCTTTCTTTAATGTGACGCATTTGTTACGATATTGTAACTCAGATTTACGTAATGAAAAACAATACACAAATGTTGTCTTGAGTTTTTGTTTAGAACAGATAGCCCAGTGTTACATTTCTCCATCTTCATTCTGTGTGCCAGCACATATTTTGGTCTTACCTTGAATATTCTCTGGATTATCAATAATGAAGTTGCCGTTCCACACCACTGAGAAATCCACCGGCAGCTCACTGATTTTCATCCCCTCGTATATATACTAGGGGCCAAGGACGACGAGGAAGAGGGAGGATGAGAAGGGAGACAAAAAAAAAAAAAGAGGAGGATTTCAATTGGAGGTTTGGGAATCTGAGTTCCCATGAGACTTCACAGATGCAGCACTGTGTCATTCCAGTGTTACCACAAACTTACATCACTTCAACATCTGAGACCTGACTAAGCGAGGCCGAAGCTTGAGATTCTCTTCTGGCCTTTATAGATGATGTCCTTAACTGCCTTCTGTGCCGTAAATTCTAGCCTGGCTTCTATCGTGCGAATGTGTGTGTGTGTTTGAGAGAGGCAAATCAAAAGAATAGGGTAAAATGTCTGTGTTTCCTCTGGGAATATACTGCAGTATGCGCTCGAATGGCAGAGTCATGCTGAAGGCTCGTCTAGAGTAATTACCTAGGTTCCACTGACTCTATCTCCACCGACTAAATGATATACACACACTAACATCTACAAACAAACTACATTGCAGGCTGGTTTCACACTCATTTTCTAATATAACCGCTTCCTGTTTCTGTTTATTCTGTTTGCAACGTGTGCCCAAAGTCTGGCCAAGCGTCTCCCAACCTACCGAGCTGTTCTGACACTGCACACTGGAGCTGTTGAAGCGGAGGGCGGTGACTCGATGGCTGACCCCCTGGATGTGGAGGACACACTCATAGCCTCGCTGGCCAGACTGGGGCTGTGGCAGGTTCTTGGCCTTCAGGGTAATAGGCTTCACCTCCCCTGCGGGGATCAGAATCTCCTCGGAGCGCACCAGCTGGGGACAGTCCTGGAGGGAACAAAGCACAAGGGCAGAGAAGACAGCAGTGTCAACAAAACAGAAAAATACAATTTTGGTGCTTAGCTCACTAACAGGATGACAGAAATCAACAAAGGGTGATGAAAGATAATAAGTAGCAGCAAATACAAAGTGCATTCGAGTTAGAATTTAAAAGTGACTCCTTTGTCTCTGGCACAAAGAAAACTGGCGTTGCAGCTTTACAGGCTGAAGCTTAAATTCGGTTCATAAACATGAGATCATATGGTGCTTGTATCTACTCTTTAAAAGTTTTATATTGTGGGATCGTCTTATCAGAAAACAACTGCCATTGTTGCAAGACAAAAAAAAGGGATTTATTCCTAATGCTGACTGATCTAATTAATGAATTAAACAACATGTGATTCACAGAGGAACTGAAACCCTGTAAGAGGGGTACAGAGTACATCCATATGAGCAGTTACTAAACCAGTTCTTCATCCTTTAGCCCGAGTAAATGAGTTTAGAGAAACAAACCCACACAAACAAATCTCCAAGTAGTGTGTGCGTGTGTGCGCACAGCCATGGAAAATTTCAAGCACTTTGTTTCTACTTCACATGACTGACGTGGTCAGAGTGATCTGGTATCATTGTTAAGACATGCTGAGCTCAATAACTCCAGGGATAATAGACTGTTAATTGCTACTGCAGAGAACAAGAGCCCCGAACGAGCAGCGCCATTTCAGAAATAGAAGAGCTTAGATGGCTGTCTTTCTGAAGACATGCCCCGAGGCTGACACAGAGCTGCAACACGGAGCAAGATGCAGGCAGAAAGGAAAACTCAGAGACATGAGAAGGAGGAAGGCATGAGGAGATATATGCTGGCTTATACGCACGTGTGTTTGTGCATGCGTGTGTTCCACTAACCTCAGAAGCGTTGACTCGTCCCTCCTGGAAGGAACAGCTGGAGGGGTCATGGGTGCATAAGTTGCGGTACTTGCACCAGTGGCAGCGGAAGGCGCTGTTCACACATGACAGACACCTGCGCGAAGACACAAACACACACATGTCATTTGGGTGGAAAAAAAGCAGTGGAGTCAAGGAGGGGCAGCGAGTTTGCCAAAAGTGGGGGAAGTGCCATATAGGAAATGAGTTCAGATCCCAAGTGGGCACCTGCTGTTGTTGTGCCCTTGCGGCTGGCACAGTACCTAATAGCTGCTGGGCCAAGTTCACCCTGCATATATCTTCTACTGCCATACATTAATACTGCGTGTCATATGTGAACAGGAGGCTGAATATTAGCCCTCAAAACCACAATCAGATGGAGGAAGAGAGAGAGAGAGAGTGTGGCGGTACGTTGAGTAATGAGGACAAATAAGACATTGGAACAGCTTGATCCTGCAATTACCATTAGCCCTGCATTGTTGGAGTGGCGATGTAATTACTAGCTGTTAGGTGTGTGTTTGCATGTGAGCATTTTTGCATGTACAATACGTAAGTATGTGCGTCTGTGTCGCTACAGGGATGCGAACTGTACCGCCGGCGGCAATTCTTTGGTTTGGAAGTGTGGATAGAGTGCTGATGAGGGGACGGAGAGATGAGCGAATACAAGAATGGACAAGGAAACAGGAACATGATACTCTCTGGATGTTGCCATAGCAAAGACACGACTCACTTTTAATTGATTGTGATGGCATTTACTACACTATGTATTCATGAACAGTTGTTCAGAGAGTGCATTTCAGTCTCAGTTGGCTCGCCTTCTCCCTTTCTCTCTCTGATACAAGCTTGCTGTACACTTGCTTATTGTGAAATATTCATCGGTGCAAAAGCATGGGAGGTATCTCTGGCAAGCGCACTAAATCAGATGAATAACGCTGATACACCTTCAGGCAAATACGGTGTACAGTATGCGTGGAGGTGGGAAGGGAAGAGAGATCAGGAGCTGGCGTCAGAGCATACAAGGAAGGGTGTCTGCCCTTTTCAAGTGTATGCATCTTTCTTTGTGCATTTGAGTGCGTGCGTGGCTGCGAGCAGAAGAATGTCTGTCGTCGCCGATTAACTGAGCTGATGTGAGAGCTGGTAATTTCATTCTGTGCAACTCAGACAGCAGACAGCCATACGAAGCGGGAGGCGAAGAGGGAGAAATGCAGAGCAACGCTGCCTTTATCTGGTAAATGAGACCACGGCTAAAACATTTTGTTTTAATGTCAGGGGTACAGTCAAAGGATAACACGGCATGCCACGATTCCTGCGTCCCTGCTCGTGCCACTTGCTGTGACACCCTCGCACTGCTGCACTCCATTCAGTAATGCTCCCAAGTCAGGCCTTTGGATCTCGCACAAACAGAATCTGCCACACCGGAATGAAGCGAGCAATTGCAAAGGCAGCGCAGACGCTGAGATCTCCAATCCAGGGATTCATTTCAACATCACTCAATCAGGGACAGACATGGCATGAAAATGGGTATGAAATCCCCACTGAAGACCTGTTAGTCAGAAAGCAGAGTGTTTTGTAGTGCGGGGTGTGCAGCAAGGAGGCTCCGTTAGCGCAGACACTTCCTGTTAGGGGGCACAGGGAGCGGCCAGCGATCAGATTACATTAGTTTTTACATGGGATATTTTTAGGGGACTGGGGCAGACTAAGGTTGAGGACAAATTGTAACTAATTCCCAGAGCATTGATTCACTGGTTTCGGGCAGTCGGTTTTGGCCACTGTTTTTGTAAATGAATAGAGAAATAATGGATCCAGATACTGATACTCACAGTTGGTGGACGCTGCAGTTGTAAAACTTGACCTCTGTGCTAATAAGCATCTGACCCGTCTCCTTAGAATTGAGCCTCAGCTCAACGCCTGACCAGTCTGAAAGAGAGGAGACAGGAAATCAACATTTACTGAAATTTAATGCGACTTAATTCAATCTTGGTTAGGTTCCTAGTTTCACTGGCAAAGAATACACACACAAAAAAATAAAACCAAACGAAAATCAGCATTTCTTTTGTGGGATTATATGTGCAAGATAAAGGAACATTGCTTGTGAAACGATACAAAGTATGTAAATGAGGTGCAAATCTCTATTTTATACAGAACCATTTAATTTGTTTACCTGCATTTTGCTGAACAGAGTTCTGGCTCTGTAAAAACAACCCCCCCACCCCCATGAGAATACAGGCTCCATAAATATGTGCGTGTGTTTGTATATGCGTACAGCAGCCTGAATTTCAGATGACATTCAGCGTGTAGGAGGCTCGACTGACCCCCGGGTGCTCTGTTCTCTCACGCAGCACCTGTTGGGAATCAGGGTTTGTTTCACACGAGTCTTTGCGGCGGGCTCGTAGCAGACATGTGCGGCTGCACATTTGTCTCGCAGGATCTGACAAAGAGGTGCAGGAGTCCCGTCTAGTCTACACAAACCTCCTCTGCGACCCTTTTCCTTAGTGCGAAACAGTGCCAGCTATTTTCTTTAACAAGTCCGCTGTCGTCACGGTTGAATCCTCACACGCCGTCAGATTTTGTTATTTTAATTTCTCCTCCATCCTGCATTTCCTATGTTTCTCATTCTTCTGATCTCATTTCCTGTTCTCTCCTCCTCTCTTATTTTCTATCCCCCTTTCTCCCCTGGTCATCACCACTGCACAAACACTACTGATGTGCAACAGATAGGAATACTTGCTACGGGGACAGGAGATGGAGGATGATAGCGGGGAGGTCGGGAGGGGTGGCCTCGGGGGAATGAACGCGGCGCAGAAATGGAGGTATAAACAGCTGGACGGACGGCTAGATGGATGGATGGATGGATAGATGGATGGATGGATGTATGGAGGGCTTACAGGGAGGATAGGCTGACATTTACCTGGGGGAGAACATTCATATTAGTGCCTGATGCACCACTCCCCATGGGATCTCTGGGCAAACAGGGCTGTCATTTACTCACAGGGAGGAGGATTACCAAACCCCCAAAACACACAGCACCTGATATATTATTCAAGGTGTTTAGTTTTCTCACCCCGCAGCCATCTTGGCTTGCAAACAAGAGGCGTTATAACAGCAGATGTTAATATTCATAATGATATATATATATATGTGTGTGTGTGTGTGTGTGTCTAAAAATAAATGGAGACCAGAGATCCTGTTGTTGTTTACCATGCCGGAGGAATGCCAGAAAGGTCATGAGATTTGTGAGTATACTGTAATCGAGGTGATTAGCATGTCTTTATGCTTGGACCTAAAAGCTGTCTCTGTGTTCGTGGCTTCATGTTATGTCCTTGATTTTTTTGAGATGAGGAAAAAAGGGCTGATTTGATCTGTTGGTCTCTGCTGAAAAACAATCTCTAACTATACATAAATGGATTTATTATTTATTATATGAATGTCACTTGCATATTTACCAGGTGCCACTCTCAGAAGTAAACAGCAGACCAGCTGCCGGTGCCTCAGCTATGCAAAGACAGTAATCTATCTTGTGATTCCCTCTAATCGTCCCCTGACTGAGTGGAGCTGCCTGTTAGACCGTCTCCTATTAGTCAAATCTGAGGGCGGTAATTTGGTGTTCTGCAGTTCGACCACAGACCAGGGGCGCTCAGTCTGTTCCTCCGTCAGATCTAATGTGGGCAGGTCTCATATGCAGCACACTTCACAACAAGACAACCTATCCCGAACCAGTGGGTGTCTGTTACATAGGCAGCCCCCGGTGTTGGATCGCTACAGATGTTACAGTGTCTGATGTGTCTGCAGATGAGCAATTAGCTCAGCATAAATGAGCATAAATTGACATCCTACAAAGGCGGCGTTTACACGGGTCTCATCTAGTCAGCATGACCGGACAACTGCGGCGTTGGCTACACAGGAAAGTGGAAGCAGACTGCTCATCGGCTTGCGGTAAATGCACGGGAGTGTCTAAGTGTCCGTTCGCTATATCTACCTTGGTCGGTGGGGATGAGTGGGACATCCTTGGCGGCAGGAGACACGCAGAGTATCTGGTTGCCGTTGACCTGCCCCTCCACCTCTGTCAGGTTTCCAAAGGAGCAGGTGATGCCTGCAGAAAGGTCTGGAACGTCGCTCACCTTCACCAGCAGCTGCACATGGGGCAACATGACAATGTTTTTGGTGAAAAAGCAGGTTTTAGACAGTCAAACTTTCATACACCGGCAACGAGATGAAAACAAGCTGATGTGTGATGCATCTTATTAGCAAAAAACAAAACAAAAAAAAAAAAACACACAAAGATCCTTTTGCACGACACTAACACTAACAGTTGCATTTCTGGAAGAGACATGACAATCTGGGAAGAAATTGTGGCTTGAATGCAGCAGCATAATAAGCTCCAAGCAAGAACACACTGCTGTTGGCAAAGCTGTCCATCCACTTTGCCAAGAATTGTTTCACTGCCTTAGCATTATAAGGGAAATAAGGCTGTATTTAAATCTGAAATTACAGTTTGACAGTGGAAGGTATCATTTCAGAGCAGCATGAAGGAATGTGGAAAAATAGCCACTTGGCAAATTACATTTGGGCCTCCGTCTTTCTCCAGAATATACAGGGAGCGACAGATGCGGGAAAAACCTGAACCCATGCTGTGGACGCGTACAACTGGACGTACACATGCAATATACGACGCACGCGCAGATGCACATAAAGGCGTTTGAAGTCATTCTCTGGAGAGCAGTGACACTGGGGCTGGAACATTCAGCTGCTCTCCCTATAAATAAACGTATTCTGCACAGGGTGTGTGATCTGGCTCTCCAGCCAAGAGAGGCAGTCTGGATAATTATCACCATGGCATTTCACAGCCTTGTTCCATTAGCTGTTATTTTTGGGCCATATCGTTTGAAGTTTCTCTTTGTTTTATCTGCCTCTCACTAAACACCACAGGGCTACTGGGACAGGCAAGGCAGCTGAGCAGCTTAACTGTAGGTCTTTCAAGAGATGCTGACTGTCTCAGTAGCTGACTACACTTCCTCCCTCGTTAACCGGCTCACTCTGGCACTCATTGAGAGGACGGATGATTTCTTTGCTTTCTTTTTTTTTTTTTCTGAGGACCTCTTGTCTTCCTCCGTTTTACTTTCACTGTGTTTGTGTTGCTTCACTCAGAGGTGTCAGAGATCCTTGATTACAGCAATCAAAGCAATCAATGTCTTTTGTTCAACGCAGAATTCCCAGAGTAACCTCTCACATTAATTAGCTCTCATCGTTCTCAGACACATATATACAGATAAACAAGAATTTGCTCACGCACACATCCTCGCGAAAAAAAAAAACAAAAAAAAAACAGCAAAGAAGCTTGTCTCTGAGTGTTAAGCTTTTGCTCTTTTTGTTTTCCTGCCTTCTGTGATGATGGTGGAGGTGGGTGTTTTTGCAACTTGGCAGCAACCAACCCTAATTGGTGGCAGATTTTTAGTAAAGGTAATTTGATTGTTTTCTCCGTCTCGGTGCCCACGTGAAGAGGCAGGGTTGTCATGGAGATAGCTGTATGCCCCTGAGGAATGTGTAAACTGTGTGAATTTGTGAATGGTCGTGTGAATGACCCTGTTGCCAATTTGGCTGACGTGGGAAAAGAAATATATATATATATAAATATATATATATATACACAACTGCAAACCTGTAATAAAATTGTGTTTTAGAGTGGACAAGAGGGCAGAGGGTGAGCTTGGGAGTGACGTATCATGACGTGCAGGGTGAGTCACTGCCAGAACAACTGGCACACTGATCTGAATTTGTTATTCTGAACCAAAATTTGCAAAAAAAAACTGACGTCCTTTTTATTAATCCAGGTTGTTGCTGTGAAATTTGAGGCGGTCTACTGCAGAGATGTTTCTATGGAGCCTGGTTGTGATGAAAGGGGAAAGAAACCACTCTTGGGAGAAAGCTTTACATTTTAATCCACGTAATTTGCAGTGAGCAGCGCAAAAGTATGCTGCATTTCTTTATACATCTATGGGTCTGTAACTCTTACACCATCTCAAACCTAAGCAGATTCATTTGGATGGTTTGAAAAAAAATAAAAATAAAAATTTGGATGAAATGACCCTTTAGAAGTCTGGGTATTTAAAGCCCAAGTGTCAGTGAGTGTAGATGCACAGCATCCACCAGAACCTGGACTGTCAGTGCCAAGTTCACTTATGATCTCTGCCTGTTTTCACTCAGTCCATGTGGAAAAGCAGTACTGTGCTCAGCTGCACTCGGACAACTTTAACACCTACACACCCACCCACACAAACATGTCTTGGCACACATATTGACTGCTCTGTAACAAGTGAGCATATGCACGCTGTAACGCCCACGCGGAGCTCTTACGAACCTTCCCATCTAATGTTTATGCATCAGCCACAATCAAGACGAGGCGAACAGCTATGCGGGACCGTTTAAAACGCTCTGCCTCTGTTACGTGGGCAGGAAATATGTAGATGGGAGCAGATTTTTCATTGTCGAGTATGCAAGCAGCGGGCCGAGATTGCGGGTATTTTGTGTACCGTGTGTAGGTGTGCGCTGTGTGTGAACTTACAGGTACGCTAGGCTCTGACACAGCAATGCTGTCTGGGTACACGGTGGCCTTCACACACTGGTTGAGAGACGCGGCGAAACGGTATGGCTCGTCCGCGCGCTCGCACCGGTTCCTCTGAGAGCACCTGAATAGAAAAGAGGAGAGGTGACACAGAGGGAAAGGAGTTACTGATATTTGCTTTTCAACGGCGCCAGTGACATTATAGCATCGAGAAAAAGGAAATGAAACGTGGTAGTTACAATAGGAAGTAAAACACAAGCTCCCATATGAATGAATACATTACAGGAAAAAAGAGGCGCTGCCAAAGTTGTAATAAAACGCAGCGGCAACAACAACAGTGACAGAAATGAATTCTGATGTTGAAATAAATGCTTCAATGAAAACACTAAGCGGCAATTTCAGGCGGGGGTGAAGAAGACTAATTGTGGCAGGAATTAGAAACCTATCCAAAAACAGAACGAAGGGGAGGAAGAGAAGAGGATTAAATGTCAAAAACACTAACAGTAAACACTGTCCAAGAAATGGAATACTAAAGAACGATGTAGTGCTGTGGGGAGGAAATAACGCTGTCACTGCCTCCTCAACATGATGTTAATGGTTCACTTTTGTGACAGGAAACGAGTACCCATGTCTGAATGTCGTCTTTTACAAGACACTGTATTGGCAGTTGTATTTGCAGCCGGTCTGCGACAGGCTCCATCAACAACACCCAGGGCCCTGCAGACTCTTTTCCTGCTCCGTCAACACGACACGTCACATTGACATAAAGTCTCCGACACATTCTCTGGACTACTAGCCTTGTACGTTTTCTTCGACTCCATGCCGTAAACATTGCACGCTCGCAATTTACACATCCACGCGCAAACTGAACAACATCTCAAATAGAAATCTTGCTTGTGCGCTGTCATTGGTATGCACTAAACAAACCGAGACAAAGTATGTTTTCTTAGCAATACAGTCGGATTTACACAAATGTATGTATCTCATGCCATTTTCTCTTGGAGCATCTGAACTGGTAAATTGCAGCATCACATAGATGTACAGCAGATGCTTAAAGCTCGTGTGCCCGCTTTGTCTTGTTTCGTGCTGTCTGTGTTAGTCGTGTTTTTCTAAATGCTCTAGAGCCTGAATGCAAGTTAATTTGTTGTTACCGGGCTGTTTTATTCTTCTCTTAATTTGCAAAGCAGGTGGTACGTTAAAATGTAATTTGCCGTTTTTCTGAATTGGTTTAAAATGTCTGTTAGAAAATACCGTCATAAAGATGTGCATTTAAAGAGACTCGGACCGCCAATGACAACTGGCTATCTCTGATGGCTTAGCATCTTTGGACGGTCTTTCAGGGATTCCAGCGTAGCCAGCAGACGGCGGAAAACCGAGCCAAGACTGCCTGTTCCCTGTGCGCGTCTTTGTTTTTTTATTGGCCGACTAGCGACTTGAGATATGAAAGTAGAGTTACAAGAGGAGAGTTTTTCAGTCACTTAACAAACGCAGAGTTGGCTTGCTCGCCGACAAGGTGAGACGGGGTGGAACTACTCGGACTACAAATGGAAATCAGAAAACGTCCAGTGTTAAAATCTTGACTGCGGATTCTGCATATTCATACACAGAGATCTGTAGGCGGCACAGCAGTGGATCCACCTTATTAACTAACTATAGCGCCACAGTACAATGGACTACACACAGAGATTATATCCTTCAATCAAGCTTTGCTTTGGACACGTAACTAGTGCAAATTACAAGGGGCTTACTCATAAGAGATCTTAATGGTCAGACAGTGTTTCAAGTACCACACGGCACTGCCACATCCCTCATTAAAACTCTGCCGCCTCCAACTTCTTATTAAAACTATGTGTTCCCTCCACCCTATTACACGAAAGGCTCTCTATTCTCACCTAAAACGGCAGTCTTATGTCTGGCTAACTGGCTGACTGGTCACAGCAGCTCTAATTGGACTCTGATGGGCCAGCCGCTGTCCATGGTGCTGACGTGCCACTACAAGCTCTGCCTATTCCCCACTAGCTGTGTGTGTGTGTGTGTGTGTGTGTGTGTGTAGCAGTGTGTGTTAGGGTCTATATCATGCTTCTTAAGCACATACTCTCACATATACTGACTCTTGCTACATCTTCATCCACAGCCTCTGTGTGTAATTATGTTGTCAGAAGTTCAAGCCATACCAGCAGACTCACATGAACAAGCGCAAGCGCGCCGACGCTCTCGCACACGCATACAAACACTCATATTCAAAGTACCCCCTGGGGGTTTTAGAGAGCAGAAAAGTGCAGAATTAGTGTAGTAGTGTGAGTCTCCCACCGGGAAAGGGGGGCCATTGCAGTGGGATTTATTTTTTATCCTTAAAATTATTACCTGGCTTCTACCTTCACTGCTTTGGTAACTTTATTTCTCAGTTTTAAATGTGACATTTTTATTCTCCTGCCGCTTCATTTTACAAATTCTACTCCACCAGTGTTACATTTGCCACATTTCTCCCTCTCTTTCTCTCTCCAATATCTGCCCAGGTCTCTCCCTTTTTGTCTCACTCTTTCACGAGTTGAAGTTAGTACTCCTTTCTTGGGCAAGGTGTTACTGTCTGCAATTTGGCGCTTTTTTTTTACATTCACAATGGCAGCAGAAAATGATACTTAATGTGCTTTCAGGTGTGGGCTGCGCCAGAATGTTTTATGCATGTCTCCAACCTGTATGGGTAGAGATGCAAAAACCTAGACGGTCATTAACTGACAAAAAGCTCTGCATTGATTTTCCTCAGTGCGATTTAAAAAAAAATAAAAAAAAATAAAATAATCCTCTTGGTGGGGTGAAGGAAGATGAGAGCGCAACAAGGGGGTGAGGCTGCGGGGGTGGAAGGCATGCAGGATGGCTGCTGTTGCCATGGTTTCAGGAGATGGCCATTATCGCTGTGTAGTTAGAAGCTGACCCCTTGCCTCTCTCATTAGCTGAAGTGCATGCCACTGAGTGTTGACTAGAATCCTGCCTTCCTCATATTGGCCCTGACCCTCTCCCTGTAGATCTTCCTGTCTGGCCACGGCCTGTCACTCAGCAGCTTCACTGATGCTCGGCGTTTCATCACATATGTGTGTGCCCAAACACACGTCTCCGTGTACGCACAGATGGAAGTTCAAGCATGCAAGCATGCATGCGGTTATTTTCAGTCCATCCCCTGTAACAAGGAGCTCGTAACAGTTTCCCCTCCAGCACAATCTACAGGCAGTCGACCTGGGCGTTATGCTGTCTAAGCCTTGTCCATGGTGCTGAAGTTGCAGCTCGCACTTCCATCATTACTCCTATCTGGCGTCTGCAACTCCACCGCAGCATACGAAGGCGGCTGTGGGTAGGAGCCACATTCCATGCAGAAATGTAAGGTGAGTCACCAAAAAATAAAAATAAATAAAATAAAACAAAACAGTGAATATTGTTTACTCCTGTGGCAGTCTGTGCGAGCTCCACTGATTATTGGAGTTGGAGCCCTAGGGTCCAAATGAAGCTTATGCACCGTGGGTGTAAACAAGTAAACTTTATCTAAGTTTAATTGTACTGTCCGTCTGCAGAAGTAGATTGTACGGTAGGAAGGGTGAAGCTAGCTGAGGCTGGACCTTGGGGTCCACTCGACTACTGCCTGTCCCTTATTCTATTTCCCTAGACAGGAAATTACACTGTTGTCTCTTCTGCAAGCTTAGATAGACACACAGACATATGAAACACAAACACAGCCACTCACACATCCAAACTAAAACCTCAAGACGCATTCAAACTGGACAATGGAGAAATAAAAAAAAAAAAACAAAAAAAAAACCAATGTGCACATTCGTGTATTCTGACATTCACGTGTGCACTTGTACTTCCCACATTTACACACACACACACACACACACACACACACACACACACACACACACCCTGGCCTTGAGAGCGGAGCCAGAGTGGCAGGCAACGGGGACAGATTTCTGTTCATCTCTCCCTCCTCCCCTTCCTTTACGACATCTAAGGACTTGAGCGAAAGTGTGAAGGCCTGTCTGATTGCAGCTCTCGCTGTGAGCACCATGTTTAAAAACAGGAGGAGAGAACAGAGGGGGAGCCATTTTAAAAATCCCCTTCCTTCCCTCGCAGGAGCCTGACCACGGAACGCCACGGGGAGAGGAAAATAGGGGAACAACAGAATGGCATTGTTGGCGGGGTAAGAGGGCCGGTGGGAGACGTACAGTGGGAAGATGCGGCGGATGAACAGAAAGGATGAACGAGATGTATTTTACATTGAATATTTGATGGGCTTAACAGAGCTTTACTAGTTTAAAGTGGTAGCCTGTTATGTTTGAAAATCACTGGCATGATTTGATTTGGTTGAATGGGGGAGTAGGCTTCCTCAGGAACACGTTAATGTAAACATGTATGAAGTTTGACTGAGCTTTTGGCTCCCCGACATGAATCATTAGATTGCTCATTAGATGAGCAGTGATGTGAAGGGCTGTCCTGCAACGGGCTGCTTATCCACACAGACAGACTCACACACAGATCATTTATCCTTCAGTGTTTTATCCTCGTTCTTAGTGATTCAGGTCATTTGTTTCTCACTGCCGCATCCCTAAAATGTGAGAATAACCATTTGGATGCAGAGGAGCGCAGTGAAGAAAGAATAAAACAGAGGAAAAAGCAGGGTTTTCAGTTTCAAACCACCACAGAGATGCTAAGCTCCTCAAGTTGCGCTGCGGGCTCCGGCTGACACAAGAAGGGGTGCGGTTTGAAACCCAACGTTCGAGTCGGGGGTCAAACACAAGCGCTGCAGCTCGCGCTCTGCCTCCCGCGGCGACCGATAATGTCACGGCAGGACAGCGCCCACAGGACACCGAACACAGCAAGACCGCGGCACATCCACTTCATGTTAAAGATCCTGAAACGAGTGCTGTGTAAACTGAGTTAGATTAAACACAAACATAACCAAGTGCACACACATATCAGGTTTATGAAAAGCCGTCAATCTCTGTCAGACATACTGGGCGAAGGAGAGACAAATGATTTAAAAAGAGACCGTTGCTCGGTACTCTGCACCAGGCTGTGGTTTTACCCGTGTGGGCCGAGCAGAGAGAAAAAGTCAAAGGAAGCAGAGCAGCCGTGGAAGCCTCTCAGCATGCAAGCAGGGCGTAAGGACACACTTGGGCTTTAGCATCATTAACTGCAATATATGTTGCCTGCCCACACGTACTGTACACACTGGTGCAGTATTTCAGCACGAAGCCAACCTGTACAACCTCCACGTGCCTATATTGATAGACCTGCGTGTTTGTGATCGATATCTCATTAGGCGCAATTGGGAAGATGGATGCGGCTTCCCTCTGACTGCTAACTGAGGCTGTGCTTGATGGGCTGGCCATTAGACACGCAGTCCGACATCCACAATGGACTTAAGCAGCCATTTCCATCGCTAGCCTAATTGTTGTTGCCAGTGGTAAATGAGAGGGTATTTTATGGTCGTTGTTTGACATCATTTGCAACACAGGGATGGACGTGATGCAACAGGCAAAAACTAGTTCCTGCCTTAAAGCGGGTTCCTAGATAGGTGCATGTGTATAAGACTACCCAGGAAGAGAACTGTCCAAAACACTGACTCTTCCCGCGGACAGCTACTGTATATATTGTTCTCCAACTAGGATGCAGAACCAGTCATTTGGCACCTTTTAAGCTCATAGTGCCAACTTGTAAAAATTGGACAGCTACGCCAATCAGCCCGCTGTGTGGGTTGCTGCCGAAACCGATCTGAGCGGTTTAGCCACATACGATCTGACAGTATAATACAATACAGTATTAGAGTGTAGTAGTTGAGATGTTGTTCTGCTCTGAGCAGCCCTCAGATGCTGACTCACTCTCTGCTGGGGCTGGCTACACCAATAGCCCTAAGCTGTCATTCTAACAACAAACTACCGCTGATTTTGACACGCACAGCGCAGAATGTGTTATGGACATAACAGGTAGCAGCGACAGATCTTCGCAATGTTGGTTTAAAAAAAAAAAACAGTTATAAAAAGCAGTATAAACTAAACTGGTCACTGTCGCTGCTGATGTTGGCCCGAGATCACTCTTGGACAGAAGTCAGACTTGCGACTAATCCTGACAAATCTCAACAAAATCACTCGTCCTCTCCTGGAATGTGGGAGCGAGTTTTAGAGGATGGCGAGGGAACAGAGCGATGCGGGGCATTTTGAGATGGAAAAGCCTCTTTTGGGCATGATTAGAGAGCTAATCTAACAGCGACAAGATGCAGGCTAAGGGGGAGAGAGGGAGAGGGAAAGCAGCACCATAACGCCATGTTTTTGGATTGTGGTCATTCGAAGGCTGAACTACCCATTCACGGGACTGCGACTGAAGAGCGCTCGAGATGATGAGCTCCCTTTGAGCCGCAATCAAAATGCTGCTCGGTTTTGTGGGCCGATGAGTGTGCAGCATCAAACACTCTCTCCCTCTCTCATTCTTTCCCCGTCGTTCTTATCCTCACCCTTTTTTCCTTCTCATTCTTCATGCATTCAGTGGGTGCCTAGCAGCTGCTGGTAATTAAAGGACTTTAGAGTCTCACTCCACACTGAATCAGAGGAAGAAGAAAGCAAGTGGAGAGACAGGGAAGACAGAGACGCCACTCCTGGTCAGCTCAGCGCCTCACTCTCCTGCAACATTCTCTCTTCCTCATCACTGCAAACCAAACTAATGTCCTTCCATGTTCCTAATTAGCCACCTTAGAATGCCGCACTTCAATGAGCGCGCACCCGCAAACATAAAGCGAAGAGAAGAGGGACACAGGGTTTGGGGGAGAAGAAACGAAGATGGATATTGTGGATGGCAGCTGCAGGGGGAAGGAGGAGGGTGATCAAAGCGAGAGGTGTTTATGTGTGGCGAGCCAGCCATCTCTGTGTGGAGTGTGGAAGAGCTGATTCCAGAGGGGAGAGTGTCTAAATGGGAGACGGCGCAGTAGTGAGCCGCGCAGAGCTGGGAGGGGATGAGATGAGTGGCGTGGTTTAGATGCTAGCTTTGCTGTGAGGGGGAGCGAGGGAGGTGCAAACACGGGGAAGGGGGAAAGATAATTTTATAAAATCAACAATGGCTTGGGGATGGATGATGGAAAATTGGGGAAATGGATGGGAAAGGGGGCTGGAGGAAGCGGCAGTGATCACAGCTGTGGATGGCACAACGGCTGGCAAGAAATGTGATTTTGGGTGTGTGGGATGAGGGGAGCTCTTCACCCGAAGGATGCAGCTGCTGTTTCTGCAGCAGTATTTGACAGATACTTCCTTCTATTCTATTGGTTATAGTGTAAATTCTTGCGGTCCTGATGCTAAAGAAAGCAACGTTGGAGATGTTTCTATAGAACTGTAATCGAAATATAAGTGAGGCTTGTGTGATTACTTACGTTACTTACAAAATCCTGCACAGATGTCTGAACTTCCAGGTAATACAGTGATGTGTTTCCATCAGCTGCTTTAGGAGGACTTGATAAGACTGCATTACCAGCTGAGACCTCAAGCAACTCATATATTCAATGCAGCTTCCAATACATGTTGGTGTAAGGGTGATTTTTCTATATATTTTTTTTTTTAAATGAATGAATTCTTCCTTTTCTGATTTTCCGATGAGGTGTTTTTCTATCAGGATATGGCAGCTTGACATCATGAATGCTTTTTTGAAATGTGAAAGAGGCTGAGTCAGTCACGGCTCTGTCAAGATGTATTCAGATAATCTCCTTTCGTCACTGTTTGCCGCATCTGTTCTTTTTGATATGTCAACTTTTCCACCTTTTGTCAAATGCAGAAACTTGTCTTTGACAGTGTTTCAGTTACTTTTTCTGGCGTTTAAACTCTGTTTATTATGCTCAAACAAGAAATGCACATCGAAACCGTTGCTGAAATCGTAGGGTTACGGTGCCTGGTCTGGTCTGGGTGGGTGGTACGTGTCTAAGTAGCATCCACACGAGTGCCAGGTCCAAACGTTTCCTAGCAGAACATTGTGTTGAGCCAGGGTGGTTAATGTTATTTACTTCTGCTGTCGGTGGTCATAATGTTGTAGCTGACCAGCCTGAGCGTCTGAATCCATATGTAGGCCCAAGAAGAGATAACTATTCTTCCAGTAACTTCTTTTGTTCTCTGCACTAACTCAGCGAGAGCTGACAGGGGTCCTGCCACGCTCATTGTGGGTTCAGGATACAGAAAGGGGTATTAGGGCCAGAGACAGGTGGCACAAGGGTTCACAGTGTTGAGAGAACAGATGGCTGGTCTAATGTAATTCAGGGTGCTGACCTTTTCTCCCCACAGTACAGTGGTCCACACAAGCCTCGGTGCACGTACACAAAAATGGGACGCACGCGTACCCACACGTGCATTCACACATTCAGCCCCAAAGCCTCACACACTCACTCGAGAAGGTATTTACACACCTAACAGCTGTTTGCTCGTCACAGCTGCTTTTACCATAACACCACCAAAACCCATTCCCCTTTTAACATGCTGTGGATTTGAGTTCCTACCAACCTGAATTATTCCATTCCCCGCCACACCTACACAAAAGCATATGATTAACAGCCTAGCACGGGAGGCTTACGTTGTGGCAAATGATCCCTGTGTGAAGGCACGCAGACTGCAGAGAATACAGCGGTTTAGTCAGCCCCTCCTGTTCCTTTGCAAGCACATGCTGAATTACCTTGTCGCTAGGCAATTATTTGTCCTGTCCCAGCTTTGGAGTGATGTAAATTACTTTAAGTGCACTTTGCAGGGGCCGCCATCACGATAATGATGATTGCTGCGGCGCTCTGACACACACAAATATTCAGCCATACCTTTAAAAAGAAGGTTTGCATTTAGGAGGGGCCATAAGTGGGGTATTCAAAAAGTAGATACTAAGAAAAAGCTCAGACTGATGACAGCATGTGTATACTTAAGAAACACAGAGGGAGACGGACACAGGGCAAAATGTATTTCAGCTTTTAGTTTTGCGCTGTGCTCATCCTTTGCAGCCAATACACTCCCGCCATCATGGCATCCAGTACAGCCATGCCAGTTCAATTTACAGATGAATAATGCAAGGAATGAGTTTTTAAATGCACATGTTTTTTCAAGCGTGTGCCATTATTTTGTATACGTTCCTCCCTCCTGTCTGGTTTTTCTACAAGTTAGTTCTGTTGCAGTAATTATTCAGCTCCAGCAGGTGTCACTCATGGCTTCTACGCTCATTCTGAGGGTTGGAGACAAAACTCCCCGAACTTCCTCATAGCTCAGCCTCACCAAGTTTAGGCCACGTTTATTAAATATACTAAGTCAGAAAAATGCATATATGATCATGCTATGGAGAACAAATTGTTTTAAATTCCAACAGGTCACGCACAGTCTGAACGTTTCTGTAAATATCAAGTCACCTCTGAAACAAGAAGCAATCAATATGACTACAACAAGAAGCTCTAAACCAGATCTGCACTTCTAAGACACAACTAGCCTACACCGACTCCTCTTCTGTAACTCTGTTTCATCTGAGATAACACATTGGGAAAATGTGTGTATGGACGTAACCAAAGACTATTTAGGGAGACGCCGAGCATAATCTGCGTGAAAAGGGTCCTACAAGTCAACATGATGGTGAATGAGGGATACTCACATATTATGCAGGACACACCAGCCACAGTGTGGGTCCCCAGAGCTCAGACACTCTCCACAGGTCCCGTACTGATCGCATGACTCGATGGGAACTTGGGTGACCTGCAAACACATTAAAAAGGGTCTCGTCACAGCGCAGCCTGACCAACATCACAAGATGCACAGCAAGCCTCTGAGTATGTAATGCATATGTTTGTGTGTGAGAGCCTTAGCCACATGCCCGTTCAGTCACACACAGACAGATGATTTACTTTTCAGAATATCAAGAAAACTACAGACAATAAAACTCATATTTCACTGGCAACACTTTGATATGATTCATCTACTTTGATATGTGATAATGTGTTAAGTGTCATCTTTCCTACTCCTTCAAAATCAAAACAAAGTTAATGTTTTTTTTTCTTTTAAATTGACCTGTTGCACAGATTGATGTGTCTCAAAACATTTAGGGGAATTAGGCCCCTGTATGTGTGAGACATCAGCTGCACAGGCAACTGTTGCCTTCATCTTAAGCCATGAAAAACAGCTGTGAGCAGCTGGGATCAGTTGGCCAGAGAAAGCTGTTTCTCTGCCATCAATGGGCTTTTGTGTGCAACAGGGCATCTGTCCGTGTAGGTAGAGCCTGTACAAACACACCTACACATGGAGGAGAAGTGACAGACGTTTTTTTTTTTTTTTCCTGCAGGAGAAAGTCCAGCCTGATTACAAAGAATTGTCAAATGTCTGAGGAGCATGCATCAGGTAGATGACTGCAGCATAATTGTGAAAATGGAAAGCAATTATTACTCTTGTTGTTGAAAAAAAAAAAATGAATGAGCAGAGAATGAAATCTGTATTTCAATCTTGAAAATGTCAACAGCAATACATTTGAATAAGCACTTTCAGCAAAACAAATACAAAACTCCACAAGCCCCTTTCACATTAATCCACATGGGTCCGTTGGACAACAACAATCACATGAATAAAGAACAAACAGCCTCATGCCAACTGTTTAAACTGGTGACTGGCATTCGACTTACACAAACACAGGGCTGAGAATGTACATGTACTGCATGTGAACACAGCGCAACAGAGACGCACAAGACTCAAACGTGCTTATCCTCAGCCTGCCTAAAACTGAGAGTGTGAGTCAGCTGAGTTGTTGCCTTTTTTAGCCGCTACATAACATGCGCTCATCTGTAGGCTGCTTTCTATACGGACATACAGTATATGAATCTCACTGTGTGTGTCTCTCTCTGCGAGATACGGTTCGCCTCACTCTCAAGGGCCTCGGTCTGTGTGTTCAGTCTGTGGATCCAGAGGTCAGAGCATGCGTGTGTGTGTTTGTCTGACTTCCCGGCGTCCCATGGGGCTGCCCTACTCGCGCCTCTGCATCTCAGCGTGTCGGCAGGTAAAGGTACGCGCACTGACACACAAAGCAACAGAAACACCAGCCGATGAACAGAGACACGAGAAAAAAAAATAAAAAATGAAAAAGTGAATTTGCGAGTCCGCGTGTCTTCCAATTTCCTGACAATTGCCTCGTTGGGTAATGACAACAGACACTGACAGTGTGTGCCCTGTTCAGCTCCAAGCCTCGGGCTCAGATCAATGTCTAATAAGTGGCTCCTCTGTAAAATGTGTGGGAGTGAATGAAGGGTGCAAGTAACACCTTTTAAGTGTTTTTCTGACCCTGTGCATATCGCACACAATTGGGTGATATTAATTGCTGTAAGCACCGTAGAAGGAAATTAACTGCCAGCTAGGAAGAAGCAACAGCTGGATGTCCATCTAACGTTTTTCTATACATCTGTGGTATATAAAAAAAAAAAAAACTGATCATGTATCCGCTACTGCACGGCCTCTGAAACATCACAGCTGGCAAAGCTGTCAGCTGCTGTGAGCAGCTAGCTATATACTGTATACTGTTGCAGCCTATATATCTTTTTTTTTTTCTCTCTCTTTGCTCTTCAAAAGCTCAATAACCATCCACCTGTCTGCCTGATCCTCAACCCTGCGGCAACAGAGAGAAGGGCCCTGAGGACAAAGAAAGCCATTGACACGGCGCAGTTGACAGTCTGTGTGGCAGTTCCACCATGGACACTCCTGTTAGATTAACCCCCTGTCACCTCAACAAACCCTGTTTGTGTGCGCGTCTTGCCTAGCTTCGGGACAAACAGGTGGCATGCTGTAATGAGCTGCAGACGGGGTCACATCAGCAGCAGAAGCTGAAACTGATGACAAACAAGCCCACCAGGAGTGGGACTTGGCTCTGGAAACAGCAACTCAGTCTGCGTGTGTGTGTGTGTGTGTGTGCTTTTAAGTCTCTGAATCTTTCTTAACCTAAAAACAAAGTCTTCAGATCCTTTGCAAAGCACGCATGAAGCTGGTGAAACTTTATAGTATAACTTTCACAGAGGCCCAGCTCCATGAAAGGGTTAGAGTGTGGAGACAGCTGTCAGTGGGGAAAGTCGGGAGAGTAAAGGGGGGAGCTCAGGGTGTCCCTCATGGAGCAGACACAGTACGCTGTCAGCTGATACAGTACAGACCGAAACACAAAAGAAAGGTAAGGAGGGTAATACTGAAGCAGGAGAGCATCAGGAACAAAAACTGAGAAGTGAAATAGCTCAGAATAAAGTGGGAAGTGTGCTTGTGTGCTGTACATTGTGTGTCTATGTCTCTGTGAGTGTATTGATGTTCAGGCCAGCATGGGCCAGTAGTGGAGGTGCAGAGGGGGGGGCGGGGTGAGGGAGGGTAGAGGGGGGGGATCACAGCAGCTGTTGCCCAGCACACGCTACAGTCACTCAACACAGCAGGGCTGCACAATGAAGCCCCTTCTCCCACTGCGTATGCGCGCGCCCGTGTGTGTGTGTGTGTGTGTGCGCGTTTGTACACACACATGCACAGCGCCACAACGGATGTGCAGATTGTTGTTCCTGGGTTTTCAAAGAAGACAAAAAAAAAAAAAGCCCCACGTGTGATCTGATAATTCCTCCGACTTTCTCCGTCTCCCCAGAACACATTCACACCCACAGCTGACCCGAGGTAGGACGAGCACTGTCAGTAAGGAGCACTGTGCTCTGCTTAAATGAATGCTAATAAAATTCCAGCTCAGGATGACCTTAGCGGGGGGTTATTCAACCAGAGAGGCTACAGTGGAGTCGCATACAGGAGCAACCTGGGTGACTGACTGACAGCCGGGGGTTAAAACAGCTTCCTCTCTTTCAGTCTCAAGCTGAATAGGCCGAAGCTTTCATTATTATAGCCGAGGCTTCACTAATGCAAGGGTATTCTTCCTTTTATTGAAATGTATAGCTAGGGATTTGGGCAGCGGTATTAATGTTCAGCCTTCACACATCAGTAAGCAAGAGATTTATGCATGGCGTAATTCTTACCTAAATCACTAAATTAAACAACAGCCGCAGTCTGAAAAGAGTATTCTTTTTTTAATGTCACATTTTTGTATAATTAATTACTCTAACCTTCACCTAGTGCCTGTAGCTGCCATTCAGGGAAACAAACGTTGAGAACTTTCAATGCACGATGATAAATGATGAAGTAGACAGTTTTGTTGCAGTTGAATCTCAGGGAAACACGAAAACACTGAGTTGATAGCATTGTCACAGAGAGATCCCATAATACATGTGTTGCTTCCTTTCTCGTGTCTGCCCCCCCCCCGCCCCCATTTTTAATTTCTTTGGGAGCGAAGAGGAGGCACGGCAGAAGATAGAGGTGTTTGGCTGTGGCACCCAAGAGAGACTGACAATGTATGTGCATTAGAGATCAGCAGGAACACTTTCATCTGTTCCACTGTCTCCGCGGCTGAGAATGAATGGTGGCTCCATTTCAGCTCTCCTCTGCCCCGCTGCCCAGAGACCCAGCCATGCTCACTGCACCTCTGTGATGGATGAGGGCACAGGGGCAGAATTGGAAGAGAAGACAGAAAAAGAGAGAATGGAAAAAAAAGGGGATAAAAGAGGACCAAAGAGTGGAAACGGACCATTGCCCTGTGTTCTGATAGGACTGGATAGTCTGTGTGTAGCCAGATGTGTCTCGGTGGGCTGTGCAAAGAGGCAACGACAGAAAGAGAAAAATCCCACCGTTACCAGTAATGGAGAGGAAGCTATTTGGTAAGCTGTTGCCAAGGCAACAGCCCTGACTCTGACCTCAGGAACACCCCTCCATCCACCACCGCCACCACCACTCTGTCCAACCTTCGAAACCTTGAGCAGTGCACGGTAAACAGCTGGCACCTCTGGGACTTCCTGCCACCTACACCTCCTTTTAAACATGTATAGAGACACACACACACACATGCGCGCACACACACGCGCACATGCTGGCGGCTCCTCTACACCCTATCCATTTTTAATGAGAGTTAGCCAGGCTACCACGTCACTGGAATGAGGCACATCGATCATGAACACAATACCCATTCCAGCAGAGAGAAAGAGGGAGAGCATGGGAGGGGTGTATCTGACTGTGTGTGTGTGTGTTTGAGCGGGCCTAATGACAAAGGCACAAAAGCAGAGCAAATACTTGCGGCTGAATGAATGAAAACCAATGAAATCTACAGGCCCATGAGTCTCTTACTCCCACAGTGACCCTGCAGCCAGTGTTTCTTGCATTAAGGCTACCTACACAAGGGCGCCTGAGCCACTTCCCTGACAGGCCACCCTTTAATCTGCTCAAGTAATCCAAGCGAGGCTACATCTCCTGTGTCTCTTTTCTCCCTCTCTCCTCCTCCTACTGGTCCTCTTATCCTCAACTCACAAAAAATCCATCCACTATACTCTTTAAGACCCGAACAAATCCGCTCTGTAGTGTTGTGGCAGAGCCATCTCCTTGTTGACTCCAGCTTGTTGACATCCACCCACAAGGAATGGCATTCTCTCATGGTAATATAAACAACAAAAAACACAAAGTCCTCATCTAAAGCACAATCCTTTCCTGTCTGAATCTGTTTAATTTGTGTTTGTTTTTAAGGCTGAAAATGAGAATACTCTTTCCTATGTGTGTTTGCCGTCTCAGACTACAATCAGTAAGTTGTTCAGCCCGATCATCAATATCCATCCTCGCCCTGAAGAGAAGAGAAAGTGAGATGTTCTGCTGAAGTCTTGTGGCTAGTCAAAGAATAATCAGGCCCCAAGACACCAATCAACACCCAGCCTGATTAAGGACAGGGCATGGACGTGACTGTCTGGGGTGTGTGGGTGGTGACCCTTTGCAGTGCCTTGAGTTGAATGTGCAAAGATACCACAACAGCTGGGAGCTCTGATGACGGCTTACAGCCCACGTTCAAGAGCAAATGCGTTTAAGTAATTGCGGCATAATGGCAACACATAAAAATCCTCCTCATCGTGCACATATAAAATAAACCTACAACCTTTATCCCCTGGAGACACGCCGTTGCTATCTGCTGCTCTGTTCCGTGGTGAAAGGAACTGCTCGTAGACCGCTTGTTTTTGTCGCTTTTCTTGTTACAGATGTCAGAGGGCTCGCTGACGAGTCATTTGAAAGAGACAAGTTTTGTGTGGAAATGCCCAATATTGATTTTCTGCTCCCGTATTACCATTTATTAAAGCACGGTGTACAACGCTAATGCACAATAGGTTGTGGATCCACTGAAGTAAGGAGAATTCAATGGGAGTTATGGGAGTAACATTGTGTATTAGCACTATTTCCGAAGGCCAGACCCTTTCATGCTGGGTGGTTTTCAGACTAACTGATTTCGAAGTAGAAGAGATAGCATTCAGAGTAGATATTACTCATTGATTTTAAGAGGCTAAACACGAGAGAGAAAAGGCAGATGTAAAATTAAACAATACAGCTTGCCTCGTCTACAAACGGCCATCTCCCATACAGCAGAAATGATCAGGTGTGAAAATGGGAGCTTTTATCCTTTATTATCACAGCCAGGTCTCTTAGTGCGTCTGTTTCCTTATTTCTTTCTATACACCCGCTCAAAGACAAAACACTTGCACACAAACACATGCGTGCGCACATTTTGTTTATTGGATTTGGCCTGAGCTCCCAGATTTGGGTCAATTGAAAACATCAAGACACTGGAGCACCATAAGGCCGGGTTTAAAGACAGAATGAAAGGGTGAGAAAAGCTGGGAGCTAGTTGGAGGGAGGGATTGTAAAGCACGCACGACAACCAAGGCGGGCCCACCAACTCGCTCTCAATTGATACTAGGCTAAGGTGGATATAAAAGGAAAAACGGTACGGTTTTTCCCCCAATCCCCCATATGAAGCAGCACTGAATGCACCCAAACACGCCCGCCTCCACCCCGTATTAGGGCTTTAACCCCCTCCACACCTCTCGGTCCTAGCCAGGACTGGTCCCTGGCAGCTCATCAGAAGTAACAGACTGGCAGGAGACAAACTGCCATGCAGGGAAAAAGGGGAGGAACAGGTCAAGCATGAGCTTTCTGACCGCAGTTTGAACTCTGAAGCTGTGGCCGTTAAGTGTTAATGTTAACGCAGGAACAATAACTACTTATTCCAAGTGGTAAAAATACAGTTCAGTGCTTTCTTCAGGACATCTCTGACAAAGACTAGTAAATGTTGTGGAGGAATGCATGTGGCCCAGAGTGTGGCTTCTTTGTGTAAGTCCAGTGGCACAAAGTATATAAAACCAAGCTATTTATCAATGTAAAAATGGAATGGACTTGGAATACAATAGATGACTACTGTGTGACAATTAGTGGAAACAAGGATACCATTTCTAGATGGATGTTTGTAAGTCAAAGACTCAAACATTCATTTTGGGAAATAACACAAAAATTATACATGGTTCCTCTAACTGGTCATCACATTTTAGCAGCGATTCCTGTTACAGAGAACTCAAAAAGCATTTTATTAGTCTTCTCTGGCCTGGGTAGGTGGTACACCCTCCCTCTCATACAGTGCCTGTGCACAAAAAGAAAAAAGGGAAGTCCCTTTTCATACAAACAATGCACACAATTCAATTGCAGCACATGTCCCCTGCACTAATAGCCAACCGCACGAATTAAAGACGAAAAATTACAGCGGGCAATAACAAAGCAATAATCTTTGTTTGTGTGTGTCTGTGCACTGCAGACTAGACGACTTGAGGGAGGAGTCACGGGGGCGCGTGAGTCAGTGGAGGGAGTGCAAGCGTAGAAATAATGGACTGAGGGCATCGACCAGTGAGGAGGATGAAAAATCCAGCCAGTCAATACAGAAAGGAGTGTATTAATTATGTATGACTTCAATCCTCTTTTTGGGCAAGGAGAGAAGGGGAATAGGTCAGGCCGAAAAGTGTGTGCGTTTTGATCGTGCCTCACCTCCGCGTTTTCTATACGTTGCAGATCACTGAAGCCCTCGGTGCCAGGAGCTTTAAAGGTCCCACGACACTCAAGTTCAATAACTTTAATCAAAAATGATGTTCAGATAATAAACAAAGGAGTAACATGGAGTAACATCAGGTTTTCAACCGCAGCTCGACATTTTGTCTGTCCATTGCAGCTTTTTTCGCTGCAAATAAAGCGCTGTGCCAAGTAACAACCATAGAAAAACACTTGCAAAGAAAAAAAAAACATTAATTTACTCATGCATGACTTAACAGCTTCACTTAAAAGCACAATGTCAAGTCCTGTTAATGATACCTCCACAGCCTTTAGTTACGTGCGCCTTCTTATACAAGATTTTAAGATGGATACGGTTGATATGATCTAAAAGTCCCCGGCTCCTTTTCCCGAGCCTTTCTCGCCTTTCTTTTCCACTTATCTCCCCATCTCTTCTCCTACTCTTTTCCCCCTCCTGAACCCACTCTTCTGCGCTACCGGGTTCGCTCTCCTTCACAGCTCCCAGTCGAGGTGGCCTCTTTGCGCAGTAATTCAGTCAGGAGGCTAAAAGGAGGAAATTACATCCACGCTGTCTGACCACTTTGAACTCTCAGCCCCCCCCCTTCCCCCCGCCCTCTCTACCACACTTGCTCACTGGCAACTGGTTTAAAGGCCCACACTGACATTTAAGAGACAGGGACAGGGGGCTGTGAAAGTGCCCAAGAGTGTTCGTGAACGTGTGTGTGTGAGCGTGTGCAGTCGTGTAGACATAAGAAGTGACGCACTGACACACGACAGTGACACATGCTGGATTTACTTAAATTGGATTCAAATCAGATGGAACCTTAATTTAGTAACTCTTTCGGAACATAAGAAATGTCTTTTTATTCGCAAGCGAAAGCAATGCATCTCATCACTCTGCATATGTACATCACATGGGCTCGAGGAGTTCTGCAGCAGACTGCAAATGAAGCCTGTGAATTAGGGGTTTTGTTTGCCTAATGAAAGTCTACTTTTCTGCCATGCTGATTTCATAAAAGGCAAGATTCCTCCACTTAGCCACCGTCAGACATCATGATAAACTGGGCATGAATGCTAATGGGACAGGGTGTCTGGAAAGAGCCGCCACTTCATCTCTTAATATGATATGAAATTAGCAGTGGATTGGAAAACCGTCTGGTTGAAAAGTTGAAGTTGAGGAAAAATGGAGCGTCAAGTGTGCTTAACCTGCGGTAGAAGGAAATGAATGTACGGCAGATATAGTCAGCGAATTTGTTTCTATGAGTGATGCTTAATGTCTACATTAACAACTTGTTACTTTTCATTTAACGCCAGCCTTCTCCTGCAACCCCCTCTCTCTGTATATCTCATGGTCAGTCCATATGTATGACAGTGAAAGTCAAAAATGTCTGTCAATATATCTGCCTCCCTCATTATTATGTTTATTTATGTCCCTTTCCTTTCTGCCTGCGTTCAGCTGAGCCTTTTTGACTGATTTTCTTGTCCGTCAAAATACCTGCCTTAACCTATTTTTACCCACCCGTCTGGACAGCTCGTCTCCGTGACATTCTGCATGTCTGTCGCGTCACTGTACCTCTTTCGATCCATCTCTGGCCTGTCTGTCTTGGTCCGACTAGTCTGGGTGTCTCTCAGTGGGATCCCAGACTGTCAATGCAGCCAGTAATGAGGTGTATGCTTCAGTCAGCATGTGAGGAGTTAATAAGGAAGCAGCAGAGGCCATCACACATCAACAGGCATGGGTGTGTGTGTGTGACTGTGTGTGTGTCTGTATGGGGAGAGCACTAAGGCTAGGGAGCCTCCCTGGCACACTTACGGCTGTCTGTCGACCAACGGGGGTATTGATTTGGAAGGGAAAAGCAGACAGAAATGAATTCTGATCCACAGAGGGACTCCACAGTGCATGTCTGAGTGTGTTAATTTTTATTTTTTTTTTTTTATTTTTTGTGCACACATACATGCTGCCTTATGTGCACGTGAGCATGTTTGTTCTCTTTGTCTCAGCATCTCTCCTTGTGCACATGATGTACATACAAATGAAGGGTTTGGTTACACCCCACTGCTCTCAGGGCTGTTGCTTGTGCATAAGTGCAAGCTTGTGTGTTTGTGCCAAGATGAATGTTAGTCTGTGATGAATGAGAAGAGGGGACAGATAGGAGGGGAGGCATTGATAACTAGGCTCAGGTGGTAAGGGACACTTCATCTAAACTGCGGCTGTCTGTGTGCGTGCATATGTGTGTCTGCATCTGGTTACACGTGGTCGGCAGGTCTGCAAAGATGCACGCATGCACATACAGTATGTGTGTATGCTTGCAATTGAAAAATGCACATAATACTCCTCAGCTGGTGTTCAGAACGGAAATGTTAATGAGAGTCTCAAGTATTACTGAGGCTAGAAACCCTTCTCAGACCCTATAATAGAGCCTATGATTGAATCCATAATTTGATTCCCTAAGAAAAATATAGAAACAAAGGCTATGGGAAAAACACGCTTATTCAGAGGAGAGGACATTATTAGATTTGCCTATAAAGAAGCTCAGTGGGGCGAGAAGGAGAAGGAAAGCAGTGAGTGATCTTCACTGGTGTGTCTAAAAGTGCCTGGGTGTCTTTGTTTGGCAGTGGAGGAAAAAAAATCAACATAATGAGCCCAAACTGCCTTTGTGTCTCACTCTCTTCGTCTCTCTCCTCTCTCCACCCTCCGTCTCTTTCTCCCTCTCATCCCACAATTCTCAGACAGCTGCTTCGGTGCAGCCAAATTAACTACTCCCCGGTTGCTTTTGGAAAGTGTGAAATAAATAAACGTTTTGCCTCTGAGGTGTATTGCTTTTTTTTTGTTTTTTTGTTGGTTCCCCGTGTGAACTTTGAACAGCTCTGGATGCTGCATCCATTGTGAGTGGTCCCTCAAAAATCTCTAGTGTAGGATTTCCATCCCAAATCCACCACCACCCCCATCCGCCGCTCTGTGGCCCTATCCGTTACCACCATGTGATCCTTGTGGCTCCAAATATCCGATTTACAAGTTGGCAAGAAGGGTAATATTTCAACAGGCTGTCAGCAGACACGCTGTTTAAATCACAGCCCTTATCTAGCCGGTGCTCTTTCTAATATTTTTCCTCAAATATTGAACTGGAGATATGTTATCCATCCGTGCACATTCATCTTCCGGCCTTAGCAGAATGTGTGTGCCTGCATATGTACAAGTAGGCATAAATAAATGTTTGTCTGCGACGGTGTCAGTCTGTGTGTGTTCCAACACTTTCGATATTTGATATTTGACACACACAATATAGAGGCATACGTCATGTTATCACCTCCTTAGCACTGACCATAGTCAGTGTTCAGATGCAGAAATGTAAATACAGAGCATGATCTGCGGCACATTCACTAGTAAAAGGTAGATGCACTAATTCACTTCCATGCACACAGAAATAATCCATGTGCCCAGTAAGAATCTAAAATATAGTATTAAACCTATTTTAACATCACGAGACACACATTTGCAGTAACTCATAAACACATACACAGATGTAGACCCACACTTATGCACAGTGTACAATACTACATCCATCATCAGGGCTCAGCCTGACAGTTTTGTCAAAGTGAGCCGCAGGGGATAGGAGAATGGCATTGTGGGATTGAGTCTTCCCGTCGGACGCTTCTCTGACAGGAGAGAATAAAGGGGGAAAAGAGAAGGGAACGGGGGGAAAGAAGTGTTGAAAATCGGGGTATGTGTATTGCACAACCCCAGCAAATGGAGGGAAAGGAAGAAGAAAGGGCTGAGCTGTCACGGGTAGCCCATCAAAATACAGAAGCTCTCCTGCTGTAGCCTGTTTACCAAGGCTGGCCGTGTGAAGGACGGACAAAGAGCATATTGCAGCCCTGGCAGCATGACCACATCACAGAGAGAAAAACTCACACACTCACACACACAAACACAAAAGATCTCCAGAGTATCTGCCAAACTGTGGCAAATGAACCTAGGAGCCGGTGCACTCAAATTCACTCAATGACAAACGCATGTAAGATGCATGTGTGCACACACCTTCATCCCCCCTTTAGAAGGCAGCTGGCGGTGCAGGAAAATCAGCTGCCAGTCCCTCTCAACTGTCTTCACAGTCAACCATAGACCTGTAAATAAACACCTTTACCACCAGAAGTCTGCTGCTGCTCCAGTCACGTGTGGGCCCAGCTTCAAAACCATATACACTGCACTGCACTTGGTGATTGGAGTCCCATCTCAACACCAGGGAAGAAGGAAACCAACAGATGCAAAAAGAGACAGCAAGTGTGAGAGAGGCAGAGAGACTTGCAGACGTGGCCTCCCCCAATTATAGACAAAACACTGCCACCACATTCACTTTACTCTTTGCCTAGCTCCTGACAAACCCTGTCGCGATTCTTTCAACTGGCACTCGTGTTTCTCCCTGACACTCTCTAGGCTCTAATTAGGCTTGTAAATAATTATTGCAATTAAAGCCTACAATTAGGAGGACTGAAGCACTGCCATTAGTTTCACAATAAATGTCATGAACATTCTGCATAGGCTCAGGGAGGAAACAGTGAAATGCTGTGCCATTATAGAGGCAGACAGACAGAGTGAAAGAAACAGAAAGGGGTGGGGGGGGTGGTATGAAGGCAGTTGACATACTCACAGCTCTTAATTATAGAGCTGATTATTCTGGCAGGATGGCCCCTGGACTGTTCCTTTGGCTCACATTCACAAAGTGACAAAGTCTGCATGCACATATGCATACATACACTACACACGACAATATACACACCGGTTCACGCACATACTGTATATAGACACATAAGACAGATAAGATTTAAGTAATTCTGAATTTCAGAAAAAAACAAAAAATAATAATAATACTAACGTGACTGAAACTGGAGACTAACCAGAGATGAATAACATGTTTCCACAACTTTAAACAATTTCAAATACAAGTTTACCACTCAGGTTGCTTTTAGCTTGTGTCTAAACTGGCCCCGCCATCTATTGAGTTTTTATTTTTAAATATTTGCAACAAAATCCTTCTGTAAATCACAGCTTCGAGTCCCTACTTAAACATGCATTTGTCTTGTGGAGAATTTTGGAGAAATTGTGCATGGTAGATAAAATGCACATACATACATAAATTTTTTAGAGGCGTTAAATCAGCAACTGTCATCTCGCTAATAGTAAAAGACTAGAGAGGCGTCAGAGTCACTAAAGATCAAGTATCCTTATTATCTCATATTATGTCAAGGGGCCAGCATACAGTAAGACACCAGCAGAAGAGCTGTGGAGGGAGAAAGCCGTGATGTTTAAGCTGGTATTGAGAGACGTGTCGACGTGCAAGATGATAACCTGAGACATAAATCTGCCATTTCTCTCATGTGGCTTCAGAAATTAATTCATTTGGAGGCCATTTTACCTGAAAGCAAACCACCACGTGTAATAACAGCTGTGTGGTTTCCTAATACAGTCCCATGGTCTGGTCGCTAACTCACAGCTTGTACACTGAGTTACTTTGTATTGACCTGGGTCTTGGTTTCGAGTCAGGGAGGGGAGAAATGAGGGATGAGGGGCAAATGGGAGGTAAGAAGGGGTCCGGGCTGGGACTCTAGTGTGCACAGGCTTCTATTAATTAACAGCTTGATGGGGGCTGACAGGACGTGTGCTGCTATCAAATAATGAGGTTAGGATTGGCCAATGGTTCCAGGGCACAAAACCTGATTAACACTAATCCTGGCTTAAGTCAATTAACAATGCCTGTTCAGGGACTCATGCAAATGAGGTGCCTTTGTTAGGTGGGCTAGCGCAGAGGGGGCAAACAGAGCTCAACATTCAGACATGTAAAACATCGCTAGAACACGGCTGGAAGGTGGAAGGACACATATCGGTCATCATGAGAACGAAATGGCTGAGTAGCAGCGGCCCAGCAGATGGATGATGTAAAAACATATAGTTCAGAGAAGGGGCATCTTTGACTGACCCGCTGAGTGACCCCTTCAGTTTGATGAACACTCTCAGTGAACCCTTGAACTTCACATAACCCCTGACCTCACAATGGTGAGAGACAGCACTGTGTAAACACTGATGCATATAAACCTTCTAACATTTCTGAATCAGTCAGGAAATGAGGCACATGTGTGGTTGGTGGGATTTCTGAGAAGGAAAAAAAAGTAGTCTGCGCCACACATCTTTCCATTCAACACATGTAGTGTCACATGATACACAGTCCTATGACTGAAAACCCCCTAATCGACCGACATTGAGATTATTGTTGAGAGAAATGGGACTAGAGACAGAGTGAGTATTTATGTGGTCAAAGCAAAAAATCGCTACATTGGTTTTAGAAGCTTGCCAAGAGGCCAGCACCTCAACATGAGCTATCCGGCTAACAGCGGCGCATTTTCAGTTGATTAATGAACACTTTTCCTATAAATAAAGAAAATGTTGAATGAAAATTTAATCAGGAAGGCAGTCAAGCAGAGTTCAAGACATGAGCGGCAGCAAGGAACAGAGACAAATATAAAGAACGAATATAAGAATGGCACACATTAAAATAAATATGCTTTAAACGTTCAAGATGCTATAAAATGCTGAAATACATGCAAAGCACACAACTTAAAGTCAATTACCACTAAGCTAGGACTACTTGTCAGACAAGTTTATTTACTTCAAACACATAATTGCACGTTTACACGCGCAGACACACACACACAAAGCTCCCGATTAAGGGAGCCTAACAAGCGGGACAGCGTTGAAAGCGGTTTCTTCAGAATGAAAAGCTAAATGGCATCATCAATAACATTGGATGTGGGTATTGACAGGGGAATTTATCCTAATTTGTCCCGGTGTCAATATCAAGTGAAGCCGTCAGAGAAGCAGCGAAGAATCTAAGCCCAAGGTTCCAAGCTGCACCCCAGGCCCCTCTTCCAACTGCAGAACACCTGGGTAAGGAGAAAGCCGTGCAATTGATTTGCTGGCCCTCGACCCTACAGCTCCCAGGCTGACCCCCCCCCCCTGCACAGCGCTTACATCCCAGATAAAACGTGATGGCCGATCTATCAAGGCCGGCACCTGCTCTCTGACAGACAGGAGGCTCTCGCGGAGATGTTTGTCTGTTGTCAAGGTTTATCAAAGAAAACTGAAAAACAGGCCGAGGTTCCCCACTTGTAATCAGCTCAGTTGAAAATCAGATGCGGATGCGTGGTCCACATGTTGGCACAAGTCTTTTCATGCATGTCGGAAAACATTTGCTCAGGTCACTTCTCTCATATAAACAGGGTGGCGGGCTTTATAGTTACCAGGCATATATGGCACCTCGGGTGTGCAATCTAAAGCGAACCTCATTTGACCTCAGTTGAAGGTCTACGTTGTACAATACGTCCTTTCAAATCCATATTCATGGGACTAAAAAGGCAACCACGGATACAGCTGGGGAATCAGGCAACATTCAGGAACGTATGAGAAGATAGAAGATATTCTTACACCCGGTGGGATGCATTTCACATTCAGAAGTAGCAGAGGAGAATATTTAGCATTCTGATGTTCAAACTTGAATTGTGTTAAAAATGGGACTGAAGAAAAAGACTTGAGAGGGAGAGAGACAGACTGGGGGACTTGACAGAGTCGCTAACTAAATTCAGTACATTCGACTGATTGCTCTTCCTCATGAAAGCTGCCTCCTGATTGTCCTTTGTGCTGTAATGGTGGGTAGTCAGGATATTGGGACTCTTTGTCTGAATGTCACAGATAGACAGACTGGTGAGAAACGCAGAGATTGGGGTCAATGGTCAAACTACTAGTTCAGTCCCTGGCAGCTGCGGGCTAACCAGACTGCCCCGGGGGCCAGCACAGGGTCAAGGGACGGCAGGAAAACACTTGTTGGGGTAGTTGCCAGAAACCCCTTTGTATCTGAGTCCTGACAGTAAACACACAAACAGTTTAAAGGACGATCTGAGAAGAGGACGAAACTGAACGTGGCATTTGACGAACTTCTTCTGTTCGCGTCAGATTATTGTTTCTCATCAGGAGATACAGAAGAATCCTCTACCAGGAAGGTTTTTAATAAAGGGTAGAAATAAGAGTTGAGCTTTTAGAAAATAACACAAAAGAGTATACACAAATACATATAATGATTAGGGTTTATTTCAACCTGGTGTATTTCTCATTAGCGTTGCTACTGCCGGTCTATGAGTCATGCTAACATTGATCTCCCCACCTCCGTGGTAGAGACTCTGTGAAACAAGGAGTTGTGTATAACGTGGGGTGGGGTGGGGGTGGGTGGAAAAAAAGCTTTCTGAGATATAATAGTTTATACATTAATCATTTTGAAGATTTTAGGTCCAAGGTCCTTCATTTTAATGAGCTGGTAGCATGTCAGCTAATCTAAGCCTGGACGAGGTGTGAATGAATCCTATTTCCTCCGCGTTGATAACCACCGAGCCCATTTCCTCGCAATCTAACTACACCAGCCAAACAAAGGTTCTGGAGGATACGGAGAAGAAAACTCTGCTGGAGGAGAGTGGGGGCGATTGGAGGGAGGGCAGGTTGAGAGGACACTCTCACACACAAAAAAAAAAAAAAAGAGAGAGAGAAAGAATTCATGCATGGATTTCAAATTTCACAGCTGAGCACCTGGAAGAAATTGCCAGGCCAGGTCTTTTCTTTTTGATAATCTGTGAGCTGTAATGTTGCTGTTCCATACATGAAGCTGGCTAAGGGAGGCAGGATGGCATACAAGGATTGGAAGCCGAGGGGGTTTAATGTTTGCTAAAGAGCCATGGGTGTACTGGAGAGTGACAGTGGCACATGGCTGAACGCCTCTATAGGGGGAGGACTGTGTGTCTGTCCATGAAAGACGAGTCTGTTTTACAAGCCAGCTCAGTATCCCTCAGTTGGTCATGCTAGCAGGAATTTCACACTTATCCGTATAAAGCGCTGGCAATTAGAGGGCCACTATTTCACTGAGAACACTATTAAGTCTGTTAAGGTCCATTATGTACTCTTGTGTGGCACAACTATAAAACATTACAAAAACCATTGAGCTCCATTACTAAGTCAACACCTGCCTGTTTTCTTGGGAATTAATTACGACATGATAAAACGTAATCGCCTTCATGTTATTTGTGCGTTTACATTTTCTTTCTTTACGTCGAGGTGTTTTCAAAAAACCCTTTCAGGCGGCGACTAAGGCCGCGCCACAGGTATCACTTCAGAACCCTTTCAGATGTTAAGTCTTGATTGTTCCCCATGAATAATACATTACGGCCTGGTCTCTGTGTACTGGCCGCTGACCAAAGCAGCTGAAATAATGCAGTTACTGCTTCTCGACTGTGCGCGTGTGATGAGTGCTCGCCCCGCTGCTGAGTGCCAACGGCCATAACAGAACAATTCACCGCGAAGGGGATGAAAAGCCCCTATAAGACCTCAAATGACACTGTAGAAGTTGTCACTGTTTATCCCAGCATGCTGCATTGTGTTGATAGACTAGCAACTAAAAGACTGAATGCTGCTTTGGTTGTTCTCTGGGTCAAAGAGTCAGGCATGCTTGAATCACTTTGGCTTGAACTCCCATAATGCCGTACAGTGCATGCAAACAAATGCAAATACAGACCTGGTCACTATGTTAAAACAGCTAAGGGGATATGGGGAAAAAGACAAAAGAGGAGAGGTGAGTAATGATTGAAAGGAAGACAGAGGAAGAGACAGACAGGCTGTAGCCGGTGGGGATGAGGCCAGACCAAACACTCATGCAAATTCAGTACATTGCATCTGCATGAGCTGGAAAAAAGCACCAGTGGATTAGCTGTGCTCCAGCTGCCATTCATCCATGAATACTCTTTCTACCTGTTTGATTAAAGCATCTGCTGGAATTGTTATCGCACCGGAGGATTACTGTAGACACGGTGTATCTGACTGTATGTAAAGTAGGGACCACTAGATAAATCCCCCTGCGCGTTACCACGTGAAACTTGCAGATGTTTCTGTATGTAGTACATACCCGGGTGGGCTTTGTTACATCAGCGGAAGATGTGGTATCCAGTTTGAAATCCAGAGCTTTTGATGTAATATTAACTGCAGCGAGGTGCTTCTGGAATTTAAGTTATTTCATGGGGCATTTTCTATGACGCAGGCCGAGGAAAAAGACAGAAATAGAGAAGTAGGAAGGAGACGAGGATGTGTCTAGAAGGCAGCGCAGCTCCTAAATCAGCTCTGACCTTTTCATCTTCATCACTCCGTTTGCCGGTGGCACTGCTACACAGCCAAGAACCAAAATCGCTGGATTATCGGTCTAAATATAGAAGCAGTCGCACACATTTGCTCAGGCAGCATGACTCAAACATGGGATCTGGCAGAGATCCACATGAAGGATCTGCACAATCACAGGATGCACGAGGACAGTCGGTGAGTCCTGTGAAAACCCAGAGATGATGCAAGCAGCAAGGACTTTTTCTCAACAGAGGCACCGTCGTGGATACACATAGATCCCTGAAGATAAATCTCGAGATGAAAACCTGCTGTTATGTATTTCAAGACTGTCAGTAATGATACAGCACCCTACAGGAAGGCACACGCGCGCGCACGCAAACACTCACGCTGCTCACGGAGAAGAGAAAGTCAGCGAGCCAGGTCTTTTCATCAGTTCCACTGCGCTGCTTCGCATTGGGCCAATCTCACCACATCATTAATATGGTGAACGCTATTGTCATTACATCTACAAAACAGAAGCACAGTTTAACACGGCAGCGCCATGGATCAAATATGAAACGGAAATCTATGAAATGCATTTGAAAGGAGAGTGAATGATGGTGCCTCGAGTGTGTGAAATAAGGAAGGGAGAGCAAGGCATAGAAGTACGCTCACTGAAATGTAACTTGGTGGAGGTTATGAATGTGTCAGGCTGAAGAAGATATATACATATGCAGTAGGTGCAATTTATATATATACGCGACTAAAAAAAGGCGAGATGGAAAGCCTTATGGGAGCCATATTAGAATACTGAATGGGGGACGGGTGCTTGAATGTGTCTGTAATTATAGTTTTGTTGTGCACGTGTGATTGCAAGACCAGCGCATTATGTCGGTGCCTATGCAAATGAATACTGGGGAAGCATGTGCATTGTGTGTTTGTGCGTCCCCGCGGGCGCCAGCCTGCATCTTTGTGTTTACAAAAGCCTGCACATCACACAATTCTCAGCCCCAACCACGGGCAGACAGGTGTGAGGACCGGCGAGAGTGAGAGGCCAGATTCGGGAGCATGGCCCTCGCTGAGCAAATATTGCTCTCCCTCCCAATATCTGTCTGCCTCCCTCTCTAATTCAACGTCTGTCTCTCTCCTGCATTCTCTGTTCTCTCTCTTTCCCACTGTGCCAAACACAGAGGACTTCTTTGTTATTCAGAGTAGGAAATGCAACTGGAGCCAAATCTGCCTTGGTTTTTCTGTTTGATATTATCCCTCCTTTGTTCTTGCCGTCTCCCATCGCCATGTGCTTGGCCTCAGACGGCATCGCTAACACACACGGGAACAAGCAGAGCTCAGACAAGATTTATCCCGTGATGTCCGGGATGTGTGACTTCAAGTATAGCTCGGGGTGACATTTAAGCTTATGACGAGATAAAGGTCAAATGGATGTTTTCACACACATGCTAGTGTGAAAGGGCTTATTCAAAAGCGGCTTCTGTGTATTATACAAGGACAACAGCGCTCATGGATTCCTTGAAAAATGGATTCAGATCCTTAACACATCCCTCTGAGCAGAAAGGCGTTAATTTAGACAAAACACACGCGCATACAGGTTTTGAAAGAGCGCAGATTGCGTAAAACCTTTTAAATCATTCATATGAAACAATTAAATGCTGATTTTATTTTCTTCTAAATGAATGGGCATTGGAACAAGAATGAGCAGCTACAGTGAGCTGTTAGATGAGGAGCTGCATGCGACAGGCTGCACACCTGCGACCTCTCAGTGAAGGAACCGACTCCTTTCTCTGCGGCCAGCTGTTTGTACGCCGTGTGTAGCATGAAATCAGATAACAGCTGGTTACAAAATAATGGAAAATGCCCAGTCATTGCGTGATTTCTTTTTTTAAAAGTCTTGTTTGTTTTCCTGCACACAGAATTCTGTGAGCAACATTTGTAACTACAAGTGTAGGGCTACAAAGTTACAGAGTGCACCTGAACTAGCCAGAATCACTCCACACACACACACACAGTCCAGTTACTCCGTCAGGTGTGACTATCGAGTGGCATCCTTGAACATGTAGGGCAACGTCCCCAAAGTAGTGTACGTGTCGGTACGCGTGCGTGCGCGTCTGTCTGCTTCGATCCTCCCCACACCCCGGAGAGAAAGACAGAAGAGTCTACAAGCCGAATGCTAATAGTATTCACCAGCGTCCCTTCTCATTCAGATGACTAACAGTTATGAGCGCAACATCAAAAGCTCGTTTCATCTGAGGAATAAGTGGAAATAAAGGATTTGGTAAATATAGGAAAGATACTTTGGATTCAGTACGAACTCTTTCTGACGTGTGGAATCTGTGTCTGTGCTAGAGAGACATAAGTTGAATGTCAAATACATATACCCACATATTGGGTTTGTGCAGGAAAAGTAACTTATTCCTACTGTAGATAGGTAGAAACACACAGGAAAAACACAATAAAATACTCTTGTGCGTGTACTGTATAAATTCTAATAGGAGAGATTTGACATTTGAAATAAAAATAATTTGGCCTTCACTGCTGTAAGCCTTACCACCGATCTCAGGAGTATTAGTGGTCTAAATACAGCGCTATTACTGTTTTTATTATATTGTTTTCTTTTCACAGCAAGTGAAGTGTCTGGCAAAAACTGAGCAATCAATTTTTCAATCCCCCTTTTTGTTTTATACGTTAGCGTGGAATCAGACAAACCCTACACACAGCACGGGGACGTGTCAGTCACGTGCCGAAGAAAACAACGTGGCGCGCAGTAAAATGTGCGCCGCCTCTATTTTCCACGCTCTCCCCGCAATGGACTCCATTGTCTAAATTACTCCTTCACACCACATCCGCCCACCATGTATCCTGACTCGTAAGCTCCGGCTAGCCGGTTGTTGAGTGTGTTAAAAGAAGAGATAAGGAGCGAGCATGGCAATCTATCACCTCGCACTGACAGCCTCGCACGTTGTCTGTCTCCAGGGCTGCTGCGCTGCCACGCTCCCCTGCAGCTGCTCCTCTTCCCCCGTCTCCTGTCACTTCTCCTCCTCTTGTCATCTCTTTTTTTTTTTTTTTTTTTTTTCCTATTCGACCATGTTTTCCTCTCCTTCCACCTCCTTGTCTCGGCTCTGTCCTTGCGTCCCCTTCTACCCTCGTCCGCCCTTCACCTCTTCTACCTGCTTAGTATGTCAGCTGCATTGATGGCTATCGGCTCCTTCCCACCCGCCCCGCAGTGCTGTGTCACTTCATTAGGGGTGTGAAAGGATGACCTTGCACTCTGTCTCTCTCTCTTTTTTTTTTTTTTTTTAAACTTACTCTAAGTCATGCACTCCTCCAGCTGTCCCTCTTTCCCTCATCACTCTTTCTCTCATCCTCTCTCCTCAACCAACCAGCCGGCAAGTGCCCTTCATCTCTCTTTCTATTTTTCTCTCTCGTTCTGCCTTATCTTCTCCTTGTCTCTCTATTTCTTGCTTTGTCCCTGCCCTCATTGTTCTCCTTCATTATCAAACGCTGTCACAGTGCTCCCCGCTGTGCCTCCCAGGTTATTTATAGCTAACAGTAGGTGGTGGATTTGGTAATGTTGAGAGGTGAGCCATCTTGGGCCCTACTGGAGCATTCACACACTTTTCCTGACATTTTAACATATGCACACACACCAAGACGCATTAAAAGCCACCCACTCTCCTGCACGGGCACTCGTATTATTAGAAACCATAGGTTTTCGACGGTCCGTCTTTCCAACACCTACCTGTCTCTCAGACATGACGTAGAGGTAGCTGCGGTCGTGAGAGAAGGCCATGTCTCTGAGGATGGGGCTGCCGTCCTTGATCACAGATATTGTTTCGTACTGGACACCGCCGTGAGGAGGTCCATCAACGCGAATCTGAGAAAAACAGAACACAAAACAGGTCAGGGGCTGCTATTTATATCAGAACGACAGCGGAAATGGGAAAACAGGCAAAGAGTGATTGACAGGAATGACAGGCGTGGGTCACACTGCATTTGAAAAACAAGGTTATTATTTAGCTACATGGAAATACTGTTAGATGGAGATTATACACGAGGACTGGTTGGATAGTAAAATACTTAAGAATTAAAAGAAAAGAAAGAAAGAAAAGTGATTAATTGAATTTTCAAGTGTTTTTAAATTTGCCAAGAATCTATGGCAATCAGTAATTTCGTGGTATGAGGTAAATCTCCTAGGCTTCTCACAGGATGGGGTTACAAAAACTGTGAAGAATTATATGCTGATATTATTAGACCTTTGTGAAACCTTAGCTCTGTTTTCCTTTCCTCTCTCTCTTGATGAATGATGTATTCCCTCAGTAAGGCTTTGAACTTGAAGCCAAGACCACCTAACTGCAAAAACAGGGGAACAGAATTCAAATGAGCTCGACGAGCCACCTAACCCCCCCACCGCCCCGACCTAAATGGGCCTGTGAGATCCCCGTTTTTTTCTCTGTCTTCACCCGATCCTGTTGGCCAAATATATCAACAAGACGGCAAATCTAGAGGGGCAGTATGATTCTTTTTTGGGATGTCTCTGTGATGTCACATGCCACTAGGCCCTCCTCCAACCATGAAAGCTGACGGCTCTATCATCCGTCCACCCCCGCCTGCCTCCCTCCACCCAAACATGCATCTATCTATTCAGATTGTGACAGCACCAAAGAGCAGCCGTAAAACATCACAGAAGGGAAAGTCAAGGTCATATGTCTGTCAAAAAGGGGATCTGCTGGGAAAGAGGGAGGGTAAATGAGCAAATGTGCGCACACAAAAGTCGTCGTGCATGTATGTACGAGTATGTGAATGTGTGTCAAACTGTCAGACGGTCAAATAGGAGAAATGTGATCCCCCCCCCGTGCTTTCTCTTCAAAGCTTGAGGGTGAGTTGGGTACTCAACAGCAGGCACCACAGTCAAGGAGCAGAGCTCAAAGTGGTTGAGCTTTCACGGCTGACCTACATCTGACCTTGGCAGACTAATCCAAACACCGAAAACAGCGCATATGTGGAAACCATATGTAGGAGGAGAAAAAGCAGGATGTGGGGGCCGTGCCAGTCTTCATCTGGTTACTGACACTGCAGTGTGTGGAGGGAGACCTCAGCAAATATGCTCATCCATAAAGTGAGTCGGCGCGCGGCCAGACCGGCGCTGTTCTCTTCACCGCCGTTTCAGTGTGGGCGCCGGGCACGGGCACGTTTCGTGTGTGTGCGCCCGTAGGAGCAGTCTGTCATGCTGTGATATGTGTCCTAGCAGGCTGCCACTAGGGATCACAAGATAACCCGACCTTCCCGCTGCACGCCTGCAGTTCATCTGAATCAGATCGCTATCGCACAGTCTCTCGCCGCCGTCCAGGGGCCGCTAAATTCACATTTGGCCAGAAACACACTCGCACACGTGCAGTTGTCTTTGAGTGTGTCATGAACAAAACCTCTTCTCTCTATAACATTTTGTTATAAAAAACGCTAACATACCAGGACTTGCAATTAGCAGACACTCAACTAAATAATAAATGTCCTTCCCCTTACCCTGTCACCATTATTGTCTCCTTTGCCCATTTTTTGCTTTTTGGGTATACAAATTTCCCCCCCATCAGCTAAGGCTTATGTCTCCCACACCAAAATAAACTGGAACCAACACTCAAACACTCTCACCATCCCACTGTGTACGCATAAACACACCCACATCCAGACTGTATTCACATTAAAGAGCAGCTTTTCTATAGAGGCTGTAAATCTTCTAAAAAGTGTTACATTCACACATATGTAGACACAAACACACACCCACGACATTGTAAGAACGTGAAGAAATGTGTGCATGTGTGCGAAGTGGGTTAGTTAGACGTGACTTTGCAGGGCAGGCTCACCTCTGGGTGGGCGAATGAGGAAGAAAAAAAAAAGGGCAAAGAAAATCCTGGGCAAGTAAACGAAGAAACCCAGTGCTTAGTGGACCAAAAATAATTCTGTCAAAAACACCATCTCTTTACCGCACTCCCACGCTACCAGTCTACAGTATTTACCACCTGAGTAAGCAACTCTCGGGCCCAAAACACCCATTTCCTCTGCGTCACTTTACTCCAGCATTTAGCCTGCTCTCTCAGGTACTTAAAAGTATCCCATCCTTGCCGCGTTCTGACCCCGCATTATTTATCAGTCTGGGTGAAAAGGCTGCAAACAGGTTGGATTCATACCCTCAAGCCCCTGTGAAAATATTACTGCCCCTCTATTTTAGGAGAGTCCATCGACTAAAACAAGCCCTTGTGCCCCAGAGAGGTGTCCTTTGGTTTGGCCTGGTCTTACACAGTCCCCCATTTCAACACCGCAGCCATTATCCAGTCTCTCTCTGTCATTAGTGTCGGAGAGCTGCAACTGAGTAAAGTGTGTGTGTGTGGGGGGAGGGGGGGGGGGGGGGGGGGGGGGTGAAGACGGATGAGAGTGCTGAAAAACATTCTACATGTACCCGTGGGGCACCATGGGCTGTGGTTAAAGATTTTTATTTTTTTTTTAAAATAAGAACTGCAGTCTTGAATGACAATAAAATACAATCATCAACCGGTCTGAAAGGATCCCATTCCTCACGGTATTCATGAGGCATTTAATATCCTTAATATACACACATAAATACACAAAATGACGATGAAAGACGCCTGGATAACAGAAATAACTGTCCTCGGGGATCACAGTGTAGGTGGACTTCTCGGCAAATCCTGGACCGCACACAGGGTTTCCGCATTTAGCTTTCAAAATCCCAAACCACTTTCATCGGCTTCAGATGGTTTTGGACTGCATTCTCTTGACTACAGTAGAAATCAACATTTCAAATACGAGTGGGTGACACAATTTTTCCAATTATCAAACTAACAAGCCCCAACTATCGCCTCATTTGTTGCACATAACAAACAGTTCCAGGTTTAATGAAGAAAATTGGCAATTGGTGTTTAAGTTCAATTGTTGTGTATTAATTTAATATTAAGTTTTCTTTGAATAAATGCTAGTGTTATTGGTCAAGCCACCAAATCAAACACTGGTATTTATGCTCATGCTTACATTGTATGCTTACATTACAAGCAATGACATGACTGAACCTAGTAGGAGGGAATTGATGTTTAGTCTCCTTTCTTCTAATGTTTAAAGTACAATGACAGTTTACCATTACCAAAGACACAAAATAAACTGCTTAAATTGATGCAGAGGATTGGATGACCTGGGAGGTTATGTTTATTTTAGCTGAGTTGTTTTTTGGATATCCACATGCACCACATTTGCACAGTGTAATCAAACTTTTAGTCAGCCCATTCTCACCAGAAAAACAACAGTAGATGTTGAAATGTTAACGCAACCGAAGCAAGTCGTCGTTATTCTTTTAACCCAAACCGGAATCTTTATCTAAACCTCACCAGATAGTTTAGTTTCCTAAACCTAACCACAGGGTAAAAGAAATAATCCAAAAACGGAATAATAAAAATCAACTACATGATGTAAAAATGTAATGGTTTAACACGGGACATGCCTTGACTTGCACCACCACCCACAACCACCTACCGCCCACCCCTTCCTCCTCCACCTCTAAAAGCTGACTCGTTATCTATTTTTCCTCAAAACCCTGTAAATTTGTAAATGGGTAAACATGCAGTTTCTGCTCATATGTGTAATTTTGGGAGCTGCTTTTAGTCCGACGACGTGTCGGTGTCTGCCCCCTCTGCTTCAGTAATGCCCCCCCCCTCATTACAGCACAGATAAAAGGTTTTACTGCGCACTATGATGCGTTAAATGACACAGAAAAGTACTGTGTTGTCACCAAAAAGTGATGTCTTTATTCGTTAAACCGAGTACTTCTGTAGCCAGCCAAATAGCAAATGAAGGATTCAGCTTTCAATCAGATTGTGGCATTATAATTTTATAGTCAAAGTGACGCTAGGCTGACGGTTATTATGTACATGTACATTTTAGAGCATTACCCAAGGGTTGTATATTTTGAATATTGAATACTGAATATTTATCACAGGAGGCACAAGCTGTAATATACTGCAAAAGGATTACAATAGCAACATTTGTTTTTATGGACAAACTTTACATCACAGTTTGGGGGCATTGGCCATCAGCCTAGCCACGGTATAGGCATCAGAGGCCTCCTCTTGAGGCTACAAGGGCCTGTGCCAGCGGGGGGCTTTTGATCAGATCATGTAAGCATCCTGGAAAAACGTTTGAAGATTGACCAAACTCCAATTCAAATTGCCCTTCTCTCCCTCTCTCTCCCTCTCTCTCTCTTCTTATCCCTCTTTCTCTCCGTTGGTCTCAATGGTTTTGAAAACTGTGCCAGAAACCGGATCCCCGACCGCGAGAGTCTGTGTGAAGCGATTTGCTTGAATGAAAAATGCTGAATAAATCCTGGGCAAAAGTGCATCAAATGTACGTTTGTAGTACACTGTGGATAACGGGAAGGAAAGGGCAAAACTGCAGTTCCCTCTACAGACGATGCTACGCCACACACGCGCAATGAAGAAATGCTTTCTGTTTCCCGTATAAAAAATAACTAAAATGGCAGTGCCCAAATTTAGTTCACCTTTTTTTTTTTCTTTTAAAAACCAAAATGTAACAAAACACACTGAGGGACAATTTGACGGTTTACTGGTTTGATCTGTTTTACAGCTTGTCCCCAAGTGTTTGTTCAGGATTAGCTGCTTTATAAAGAATGTTTCTCCTTTAATAGTCCAGCTGTTAACTATTACCTGAGAGCTGTTTTCTTTTCAGATTTGTATAGAAATCCTATTTCGAGGCCTTGAGGGAGGTTCGTGCTCTGAAATAGGATACGCATGTGTACAGGTGGCTGCCAAGACCAATACAGCTCCATCTGAGGGTATTCGTTATTTTGCCACCATACAGTATTTCAGCTGGCAGAGCAGATCCCAACCCACGCATGGGAACCTTTACCAAACCACAGTGTAAAGCACACTGCACACTAACACCTTGTATCCGGGACAGGATTAAGTCAAATGGTAGGTCTTCCACCTACACCTAGTACCACAGAAGTATTAAAAGTAGATTTTTGGGAGATTACGATTTTATGGCTGCAACGTGCGTGCACAAAGAGAGAGAAAGAGAACGGAGAGCGAAAGTTGTAGTCCCTAAGTAACCTATCTGGCAGCTATCGCCTGCATCTGCACTAATCCAGTTCAGCAGTCTTGAGAGTTGAAGTGATAGGCATTGCCTTTATCTGCCTGATCCCACACACTGGATTAGATTCTGCAAAAGCACACCACCAGCAAACACATTCACAGTCTGTCTCAATGCACTGACCCGTCTGAGAGACACCGCGGCAGAGACACCGCTTAGGAAAAGGGAATGCAGCCAGTCATGCGGATTGAGAAAAAAAAAAAAAAAAAAAAAGACACAGGTCAGAAGAATCCAGAAATGACCACGATAAACCTCACGCAATCAAATTCAATTCATCTGATGGAACCATTCTCAGTGTCAGTAAATGGCCTTGAATTTGATGTTGAGATTGCTGGACACCTTGGATCAGATGACAGGTGACAGACTGCCGACACCATTTTAAGAGCCAGTGAAGCTTGTCAGGAGGCATCCATGACTTGAGAGGCTATCTGAAAGGCTTTTGTGACAAGCGGGCGCTCTCACCACGTCAGGTTTTGCATTGCAACTAGAACTTCTAGAAAGAAAAGGAATTTTTTTTTTCAAATGTTCTCCAGCATTTAAGGGCAAAGACAGGAAAATGGCCATAGTGGTTTAGTGGTAACCCCTTCATTTATCTAAACACTAGGAAAATATACAAACTCTATACACTGAAGCTCCATCTTTATTTAAATCTTAGGTCTCATTGCTGCGAGCCACTGTGTGCATGTAGTGCGTATGTATGCAACGGCCTTCGTATTCATGTTGCGAGTGAGTGCGAGTATGGCGTGCCACATACAAGCGCGAAAGATGGGTGGCACTGGGGTGTGAGGTGTGCTGACAGACCCACTGTCCATCCCCCTGGATACAGTCACATAATGGATCAAGTCAGCCGCCTTAGGCGTGAGCTGGGGGTGCATCAGTGTGAGCTGACTGGTAGTATGAGTCACGCTGGAGGAAAATTTATCACCCACACACCAGAAGTCAAGTACCAGCCAGACATAAATTCGTCCACATTTTCTCAGTTTAACAAGAAAACAGAAGCGCATGCAGAGCTGCTGTCACAATCATGGAATGATGATGACAATGACTTAATTGATTTCATCAAAACCTTTGCAGCATCTCTTTGAATGCTTCATTTACATGTGAATGGTTGCATTTCTCTGGCTTTATACTGTACATCACCGCATTAGAAGCTGACCGCCCTTCAGACAAACAGATTGCGGCCATTAAACCGTAGCAGTGATATCACTGAAAGAGTGCAAGTAAAACCGCAGATAGTGGAAAATAGGTTGGAAGCATGATATTTCTGTTGCTTTTATGGAGATGTTTTAACACAGATCAGGATCAACTGGGACATGCCTGGGCACATGCACATGAACGTATGTCTATATTGCTATACTGCTATACTAATATACAACTATATATAGATGCATATAGGAGAACACAACTCTAATGATAACAAATGAGCAGTCTCTCTCTCTCACACACACACACACAACACCAGCTCTAATCAACTGGTTGTCTTAGACAGCTTTCAGAACAATGTGTACCAAAGAGGCTCACTATATCTTTTTTCATGTCCGTCCTGGAAACCTGGCTTGAAATGCAGCAGACTGCTATTGTATTTCTTTACTTCAGGTGGAATGGGTACAGGCTATTCAGCCGCCTGCGTGTGTGCATGTGTGTGTGTGTCTCTCTCTTTCCCCTCTTTCTCTCGCTTTCTCTCTCTCCGAGCACCGGGAGAAAACACAGAGCCTCTCTCCGCCTCGATAACGCATCTAATCCATCACCGGTGTCAGGCTGAAGAATTCTGGTGTCAGTAGCAAGCAGCAAGTAGAATTGTGCTGTGTATATGTGTGTGAGATGTCTCCCACCAGCCCAGCACGCTGGCCCTTTTGTTCCTGTTCCTGTTGTACAATACAAGCTCCCATAAGGCTTATGTTAGCCGGCTTGCCCATATGCGCTATGTGTCACTTCCCATTGGGCAGCTGTAGGCTGGAGAGGCCACGCTGAGGTGATTGAGGACAAACATGAGGGAGGGCAGGAAGAGGATGGTGAAAGGAGAAGGAAAGAAATGGACACATATGGAGTTTGGAGGAAAGTCTTGGGGAAACAGATTAACACAGGGATGGAATGGCAGGAGAGGAGTACATGAGAGTAAGAGATGCAGGCATAGAGGGAGAGACGCCACTCTTACTGTAACTGTACTTCTCTCCCTAACCTGCTCATACAATGTCATTATATCTGCTAAAATGATCCGAGACCTTAGTCAATACAAGGAGCAATTACTCCATATTTTTGGCTCGGCACCATCAAGCCTATTGATTCACCTCTCTGCTCCATGAACGAAACAGTTAACCCTCTCCCTCTCCTCCACAACATCTCTTCTCACTTCCTTGAAATGTATAAATGCACGAGACTGCATCCGACAAATTGGACATGATAACCATTGAAGTGTCCAATTTTTTACAATCATTGATTTTTAGTGAATATCTAAAGCAAACATTCCATTAAATTGATTTCCAGCGAGTCTTAACAACCAATCTTTCAAAAGCCGCCTCTGTAATGGCTATTTCCAGCACTCGTTCAATTCCACTTTAGCTCAGTAATATTGCCATCTCACTCGGTCACATAACTTACAACCCTAAACATGATTATATCAGCACTTTCCCCTGCTTGCCCCCCGACTCCAAATAGAAACCAGAGACTGGGGCATGCATTAGAGGGTCTGTGGCGTGATGAGATCAGGCCTCAGCTCTAATCAGCCCAAACACACATATTAAGCACAGCAGCACAATGCGGGGCCTATATTTAGCTCCACATAAAAACACTGAAGAGAGACCAGCATGCCGCTGATGGACGCAGGCCAGGAAGGTTCAGAGAGAGCAAAAACAGAGGGATGTGGTGGGAGGGAGTTTCTGCTTAGCCCTCGAAAATGGAGTACGGAGAAGCCACATTTTCTAGTCGGATGACGCTCAAACATTGAGAGAAAAATGGTTTGTGTACCCAACTAAATAGCTGACGCCACAATAAGTTTTCCTTTATTAGCTGACTCGACTGGAGAAAGGAGGATTAAACAAATTCAGAACGGAAAAGTAAGAATGAAAACTGGCTAAGTGTAAAGGGAGGAGCAGAAAAAGACGAAGTGCTGATAGAGATATACAGTAGCTGCATTCACACTTCAGCCGTGGTGATGACAGCTACTTAGCCCCATAGCTTAAGCTTAATATATAGACAGCATGCTCCTAGTTAGACCCAGATAAAATCAATGTTTACACACGTAAGCTTACACAGATCTATGATAGCTCAGATACATTTAACCAGTTCCCTGTTATGGGAGAAAATATCAAATACAAAAGCCTGACTTCTCGTAAAGGAACCTTCTCTCCAGGGGAAATTAGCTTTCAAAGCTGGGTCTCTGACTGCTGCGATGTACGTGTCAAAGGAAGAAAGAGGAGCTACTGTATACTCATTTCATGTGAGCAAATAAGCAAAGGGACAAAACAACCACACAAGTAATACATGCAGCGCGCACAGCCACTGATGGTTCAGACAAAAGTTATTACGGGAATGTCAAACAGCCTGAACCAGAAGAAAAATATCGCACCTTCTGTTTTCTCCCTCGCTGTACTTCAAAGTAGATCACAAAGATACGCGATATCAAAACGCAGCTCGGAAAAGGTTCAGGTGAGGGGCAAATTAGCTGAAATCGTTCCAATTTCTCCCACCGGATTTGTGAGGTTTAAATGTGGGACAAGACTGGCAGGTAGAAGTTAGATACTAGGAAATTATAGCCAGCGGGATCCGCGCAGCAAATGAGAAAATAAAAGCACTTCAATCAAGCCTACCTTTTACACACGTAATGTGTGTGAGCTTGAATAATCTCCCTTTACACTTCATGCCACCGTTGATATCACTGAGATATAAGTGAGAATGCTTTTGATGAATGCATTATTTTGCGTTGAGGCTTTGACACTCAATGAAGTCTTCATCAAAGCCACATTAATGTGGGCCCTCTTTGACATGAGCTGGACCTATTATGGACAGGCATGTTGCATGTAATGAGATGTGTGTGAAGGGGCCTTGGGAGATGTGAAGACCGTGAAAAAGGGGAGAAAGAGGGAGGTAGCAGACAGAGACATAAATAACATAGACAGAGGGATATGGAGAAGACTAGGGAAAGATTAGACCAAGAAATAGGATAATGTTGAAGTAGTAATGTGCAAGATCCATATTTTGTTTATTTTTGGCAACATCATTTGGTCAATAAGTCATTGCTGAGGAATTTTCGCACTGCGCTTGCATGCCTGCATGGATTTCCTGTTAAATTCAGTGACTACAAAAGCTGATGTTTTTCTGTAGGTTACTGATTTCGTATAACCCCCATAATGTACACACTACAACATTCATCGATCTGCCACAACATTAAAACCACTGACAGGAGAAGTAAATAACATTGACCATCACGTGACAACACAATGTTCTGCTGGGAAACCTTTGGACCTGGCATTCACGTGGATGTTACTTAGACATGTACCACCCACCTAGACCAGACCAGACCAGGCACCCCCACCCCATAGCGATGACACTCCTTGATGGCAGCAGCCATCCCCAGCAGGATGCAGCCCGCTTTAGGAATAAACAACTCAAAAAGACATGAAAAACAGCACAACTAACATTCTGTTGCCAGACACCACAGGACACCCTCAGAAGGCCCATGTCCATTCTCTGATGAGTTACAACAGTTTTGGAGGCACAAGGGAGACCTACACAATATTAGGAAGGTGGTTTTAATGTTATGCCTTTCTGGTGTTTGTACAACAGGATTTTTCTCAGAAAACACCTACGTGCCCAAGGCACATATGGGCAATGACTGAGTTAATCAGAAAACAAAATAGACAATTATAATGCTATATTAGTTTAAATTAATGAGACAGGATACTAGGCTGAAAAGCTAGTATTGACAACTGGGTGGGTAATATGAGAAGGCTTATCGCTCCTTTCTATCACACCCTAGCACCCTAAAACAAACCCATACCACATGTATCTCCATAGAGACTGATGTCACAACCTTTAACCTCAAACCTCCCAAGTTCCCAGCAGCTCTTGGATAATTAGAGGTACTCCTGAAAGTGGAGAGGGAGGAGACAGGGATAGCTGGACACCACATTGCGAACCTTTAGCCTTTGCTGGCCAACAGAAACAAAGTAAGTGGGGGAAGGGATAAGAAAGTGGGATGAACTATGAGGGACAGGGGTTATCCAATCAGTCCTTTGTACGGACACAGTGATGCTACTGATGAGCTGAAGGGGGGTCTGGATTGTCTGACCCCATTCAAAATGCTCAAAAGAAAAGCAGGCCAAAACCTGTGTGCCGGACAAGGGTTGCCATGGTAACCCCTCTCCCTTTGGGCACGAGATCAGCAGGGAGTCAACTGAAAGCGTGTGGATATGTGCGTGTATGTGTACAGATATGCCCGGAGCTACAAAACAACTGTTATGTCATCACTATTGTTTCGGCCATCTTTGGCTCGGGCTGAGCTGATGAAGAGAGCGTGTTGAATGTTTTTAGTCTCCCGTCCTATGAGGGGCTTTTGGTTATTTCGGAGTTGGTGTTCCCCAGTGAGAACACGCCGTAACATCAGCTTGCCAGGAAACAACGGCATTCCAGCGCAAACACCCTGTGAGGCTGAAAACAGGATACGGCAAAACAGCAACAGGCCGGAGTCTTCCTGTAGACCAGGGGATCAGAGATACTCATCATCTTTGTAGGTTTATAGCTTATTGGTTTAGAAACAACATCTGCATTGTGACTTTGGTATCAGTAGACACACACTAGTTTTCACTGAAATATGCAGTGTCATAATATTCTGTGCATTCCTTCCTCCGTCTGTAAAATAAGGGTGACATCGGAAATGTTCAGGTGATGAAACAGTCTCTTAAATAATGCAACCTGTGCAACACAATATTTTACATTCAATAATCAGACAAATAATACACATTTTATTACCACATTACTCCTATACTGCGCACATTTATGACAATGCGTGCACATATTTGTATGCGTGTCTGCGTGGCTTAATTATCCAACCAATGAGATCAATGCACTTAGCATTCAAGAGTAATGCACATCACTAATTGAATTAAAAAATAGCTTTGCTTAACATAAATAACACAACTGAGCCTGGAGTCTAGACGACATTTATACTTCCACTCTGTAAAGTACGTTCAAACAAGCATGTGTAATGCTGTCCGCACATAAAACAAGCTAATGACTTTCAGGCATATTTCTTGTGTGCGAGAGCAGCAAACGGACCCTTGATTCATTAGTCTGCTAATTAGAGAACACTGGAAGAATGACTTATGGGCTTGAGCGTTCTCACTGCAAGCCACCCAGACGCATGATCAGACAGGCACATGGTTAAAAAGACTCCGCTGACTCCGACGCACACAGTGCGGCCGCGCGTCTCTGTTTGCACATTACGCATGCAAAACAGCAACAGGCCGGAGTCTTCCTGTAGACCAGGGGATCAGAGATACTCATCAGCAGAGACATGTGTCGGTGACAGAGTATCTTCCCCAAACACTCATACAGGAAAACCCCCCACACACGCACTCCCCCATCGCCTCTTACACCCTCATAACTCATACACAAGCTCTGAAGTGGCAGGAGAGGAAAACGCTGCGTATGCAGAATAGAAGAGCGGCGTACACTCAGGTCAAAGTATAAAAAAAAAAAAAAAAAAGAGACAGAGAAGGTACAGTGAGGAATCTGTGTGTGTGCGTTTTTGTGTGTGACGCCAGCACATTTTGTAGTCTATGAATCTTCTCTAAAGCTCTTTAAAAATGCCCACCAATCTTGCGTCGGGATTTAATGCCCGCTTCTCTCCAGAAGGAATAGGACAGCCAGTTAAAGTATGCTAATTCAATGGCACTAAATACACTGCTTTAAATGTCAACCTTCCATTATTACACACGGTCTGTCTGCCGTAAGACCAGCGCAGAATCATAAACACACACACACCCATACACACGCTTTCACAAATCAGGCATCTGCAAGGACACAAGGAATATATGGACTTATAGATCACAACCACTTTATACAATCAATAACTGAATGAACAACGGGCATTTTGACGAAGGAGAGTTATTAAAGCAGCCTTTATCCATTTCAAGGAAGGATGAGTGAGGAGTAAGAAAACACAGCACAGAAGGGAAGATGAAACACGAGACAAAGACGCATCGAGACAAAACATAAGAATGAGAGTAAAAGACAGAGAAATACAAGTCAGAGGAAAAGTCAAGCTACAGCAAGCAGAGAGTAAGCAGCTTGCAAGCAGCCAACGAATAGGCTGACACTCCTCCACATTGAAGGGTGACAGCACCATTAATTCTATTAACCCTATTAGTATGCCATCCTCATCTCCTCGCTGGGTCAATACACACCTCCATCACGCCGCAAAGCTTCTGTTCTATATGCACAGAGAGTGGGGACGGATAATGGAGGGTTCAGGGATGGATGGATAAATAGGAGCTCAGACAGTGGCACTTCCCCTTGCTCAGGGTGTGGACTGTGATAACCAGCCAGGCCTGTCAGACCATCACCACTGTCTACGGCACGCTGGCAGATATACAGTGACATGTGGCAGCCAGGTAGGAAGTGAGGAAGAGGAGAGGCGGCTACAAGCTCTGCAATTTGTCTGTAGGTCACGCGCTTTATTAGTTAAGTGAAAATGTTTATTCAGTGAACCCAGAGGTCACAGAATGACTTATTCGCACAGAGTGTAGTTGTTCTACGCTGTATGGAGGGATCATTACAGCAACCCATTACTCTGGAAACTGTATGAAATACTGTGTATGAAAAAAATAAATCCTTGAAACTGAAAGACATTCTTGGGATATGTACACCAGAAATCCAATATGCCATTTCCGTATAATTGCAAAAACAGTTTCCTCTGTTCACAGAAAACACAGGTAGTGACAACTCCAATTAATGATCCTAATTTTAAAAGCAGAACAACAAATGGCATTGCTTGACTGCTGGTTTGAGCTATATTGACGTAAAGTTCTGTTGTGATAATTGTGCTTAAGAAATGCTGGTGTTAATAAATTACTTTAAAAGAAAACAAAAAGGTGAAAAGACAGCAGACTAGCCTTAAGGCTGCTTCTGTGAGGCAAACCACAGACGCAGGGCTTGGGAAATAAGTTGAAGAGAATGGGACAGCCTTAACACAACACTCTCCTCCCATCTTGTTCCCCTCTCCTCCCCATCCGCCTCCAGCTCAGGGTGGGTGAGGGAAGTTGCCAACAGACACTAGCGTACCAAATATGTAGGACAGCGCCATTAGGGCATTAGTGCCGGTCAGCAGCCAGCCACTTTGTGTGTGTGTGTTAGGAAGAAATTGGGAATGTGCAATAAGACCCTTAAGGAGGAGACACACTATGATGCTGTGGCTGATCGGTGCATATTTGGAGGATTTCAAAATTAGGCAGGAAGCAGCAAGGTGCCTCCAACTTATCAGTTACTGTACCTTGGGGTATATTAAAGTGTCTATATGTGAAAAGTTTAAATGTGGGGAGTGAGTCGACCACGTGTGCATAAATGGTCTGTCTTCATCCAGCAAGCGATGTAACTAGGAGGAATTAAACCAACACCCCCCTAACACACACACCCTATAGTCCTTCCTGCTCAAACAGCACTGCTACCACACTCACATACTGTAGATACAGCATATAGCCTTGAGCTAGAATGAGAGTGAAAGTATAAAGGGTTGTGACAGTTCTTCCTCTCCCTCTCCTCCACGTACACAGCACCGCTACAGCACTAACGGGCTTTCTCTGCTGCGCTCGGAGCCGAGCGAGAGGGAGCGAGCATGATCTTTCCTGCTGTCTGGCCTGACTGATTCATGCCCATATTACCTGAGGGATTAGCTATTTCCTCCGTATAAATCCACTTTTGTGAGGTAATGTCTAGCATTAGCAGCGGGGGCCGTAGAGGGTTTTGTTACACCGAGAATCTCCTGCCAAAAAGCACGCAAGACTAGCGTGAAATCCAAAAAGGAAGCATGCTACACAATACTGTCATTTGCTCTTACTTTTGCTCTATCACCACTGAGTCAGATTCGGGATGAGATGATTCACGGGGATGATTTTGTGTGGTTAAGCTTTTAAATTGAAAGTATAAAATAAAATACGAGCTATTCTGGCATATCAGCTACAATCCCTGTGTTCTGGTTTTAGTAAGCAAAAGAAACAAAGCTGGAAGACCCACATGAAACAATACCCTTGTCTTTTTTTCTCTCTTTTTCATGACTTGACCACAGACTCCGGCCAGACGGCTCCATGTTTGGCTACCTCGGTCCAGATCCCCCCATAACTCTTTGGCTTCCTGTTATCCCACAACTAGGCTTTCTGCCTCTTTCTGGAAAACAAAGTACATTTTTTTCTTCCCCCTTTCTCACCATGTCTCCCCTGCTTGCTCTAGCTGTAAAAACCACATAAATGTTTGGGACAACACTAACCTAGCGGACAGTTTTTTTCCAGGGGAGGAACAGAGGGAAGAGTGGCAGCCTTGTGGGAAGGATTCACAGCACAATGATATAATGCGTCTACAGTTCTGCCCCCTCCCCGACCGCTGCTTACTCTCTCTTTGTTCCCCTGAAAACAAGAGACTAAATAACTGTGTCCATATGTGGGAAGTAAGTGCAAGGAGAATAAGGAGAATGAGGGGGAGGAGGGAGGAGGAGGAGGATGGGGTGTTTGGTTGGTTAACGGTTTTTGGTACACCCGGGGGGGTATTTTCTCTGTTGTACATAGGGCAGACAGTGAATGCTCGATTGAGACAGGCATAGACACACACACACACACACCCTCCCAGGAGGAACTGCTAAAAAGAAAAGGTCAGAGTGCAATCAAAAAGAGGCATGCTACGAACACGATTTACTGTCCCTTCACATGTGGAGCGGGAGTGGAGAAAAAGAGAGACAGAAAAACAGATGGAAGGGTGCACTCATCCCACGCTGTTATGGTGCAACATACAAGCTAGAATAAACAGAGTTAGGATCAGTTACAGCTGGGGGCTGAATATCCTACTGTACCTGAGAAGGATAAGACAAACAATGTGGGTTCTTTTCCGTCTGAACTTCTGAAACTGTTGGCCAAGAGTACATCAACTCTCAAATTTAAGGGTTTATGTACGCAAGTAAAGAGTTCACCATGTAAACAGTAAACCCCAAAAATGACTAAAGCTTTGTTAACAGAATTCCCTAATCATATGGTGTCCCAAGAGGATCATTTGTGCGTATGCAAAGTGCCGCGTGTTAAAGCAGAGCCGCAGATGTCATATGTTCTTTCATGCAGGTGTAAATCCACAAGGGTTAAGGGGGGGGGGCGCTTGAGGTCAAAGGTCACTAAATCCCTTTATAAGCTATCTCACGTGAAAATGGAATGCCGTTTGTGGGGGGGGGGGTCGAGAGGAAACATAAATAGGACAGCCACAGTATCATGAACAATTTCCTAGTGGATATAAAGTTAATCCCTCAGATTTATCCAACAGTGTGTCTTTAACCAGATTACCTCTCAATAATCGACTGAACATCAGCGCAAAGAATTCTGCAAAGAATTCCATTTGGTGTCTAGCCATGATAGTTTCATGACATCAACCAATCCTGTCATTCTTTAGAAATTACAGTGTCTAATCTACTGTATATACCTAGGTCCCAGACATCAGCAAAGCCAGGATCACCCACTGTAATCCTTTGGGTGTAGCACAATGGGGAATCATAATCTCAATTCCTTACAAAGGCATGGAGCTGGTGCTGAGCAGATGACAAGTAACTCTGTGCGTGTGTGTGTTTGTGTGTGTGTGAGAGAGAGAGAGACGGAGAGAGAAGAAAGAATGCAAGTGTGTGTGTGCATTAACGTTCATACATGCATAAAGGTTTGGGGTCTCTTGGGGGTGTCTTGGTCTGTGCCCCTCCACTGAACACATGTGTGAGGGTTGAGGTGGAGGGGTGTAGAGGCCAGTCAACAGTAGGGGGACTCGGGAGTGTGTGTGAGGAATGCAGAGTCCTGAGGGCAATGACGGTGTTTGACTGTGCACAGACAGGCACCGATATTGAAAGATGGGAACCCGCCCTCCCCCATCCCCACCCAGAGCACTTCACATATGATCCCCTTCATACACCTCATCTGTCAGCCACACACTCTCCATTTATTTATTCACCCTTTCTCTTGATGCTTGGGTTGTGCCAGCCCAGAGGCAAATGACTATAAATGGTGCATTCCTTTGCCATCTGAATGAGAGAGTCTGACTGTGTACACCTGCATGTGACTGCACTTGTGTCTGCGTGTGCGTGTAAGGGATCCAAACGGCGTGTGATGCTAACTGGGGCTGGCTGGAAGTATGTAGCTGGAGGACATGTGGAGGAGTGGGAGGGTTTAGGGGGTGAGGAGGGCGGGAAAGAGGGTCACACATCAGCAGTTGTGTGAAGGCCTGCCGTCCCTACTTCCTGCCAGAGATTGGTCTGGAGGGAGGCCCTCCATAATTCAATAACAATAATCCCCAATGAAGGCCCAATAAAGAAGGCTGCCGTGGGGTGGAACTAACTGGCCGTTCGCCTCCTCCTTCTCCAAACCATCCGTCCATCACTGATTGGGGAGAGAGACTGGGATGGGGAAATAAGGGGTGGTAGGGTGGGGGTCTGGGGAACAGGCCCAGCTGACACGCCGCCTGCAGTCAGCAGCCACGCAGACAGACAGAGAAGAGGGAGGGATAGAGAGGATCTCTGTCTCTAACGTGCGCACCCTCCCTCTCGCCGATCCCCAGCTCACCTCACCCCGGTTTGCCCCCACCCTCCCCTGCTGAGCTGGAGACAGAGCAGAGGAGAGCAGCTGCCTTCCATAGTTCCCTGGATGAGTGAGTGGTCATGACCGCTAGCTTGGCCTGCAACCCAACTGAAAGGAACATAAAATCATATACACATACACAACTGACACCTAAGCAGACTGCAAACAGAGAAGGGTGTCCCAGCAGGGGTCACATATCGATCATTTTTTGGTCAAATCAATCACCTGACTTTTAATAAGGTGAGACGGCTGATTGACCTCTGGAGTCCATACCATTATTATTTATGACCGCCATATCCCAAACATGACCATGACCCTTGTCTTTATAGTCTGCAATACATCAACTAAAGTGATGAACTCTCAGTAGAAAAAAAAAGCAGATTATATTTAGAGCACACTGAGAATCATTTAGTTATAGGGTCACAAACTGTGTTATTACGGTTAAAAGGTGGAGTGCATTAGTGCCTTCACGGATGATGTGCACATGTTTGCATGTTAAGCCCGTCTGTCTGTGTCTGTAAATTACTTGATTAAGAGCTTATCTCGGGTTTAAACTCGCATTAAGATAATCAGAGCCATTTTGGTGTGTGCTGCACTCTATTGCTTGGCTGTCATTTTGGTTGCTGGGTCAACCAGTGCGGGGGCAAGCTCTCCAGAGTTACTCATTTATGACAACACAAACAATACAGCTGTTGCGAGCAGCTTAGATGAGACCGAATAGTCCCCGGTGCTTCCACGAGGCCAAGAGATGTGCTACAGCTGACAACAAACAGTAACTGAGGTGTAAGAATGTGATAATTAAAGTGAATTAAAGCATGGGGCTTTCTCATTTGTGTTATGCCTTTGATCACTGCGAGAGAGTAAATTAGTTGTATCATGCACAGTGTGTGTGGTAAGACAACTCACCGATGGGATCAAAATGTAATAACTTCCAGGAATGGAAATGTCTGATGAAAATTTAAACCAATGTCTCGATAGCAGCCATCCGGTTTCGTGGATTTAGTTCAGTTCAGTTTATTTGAGGAATTCCGACACATTAAATCAGATTATTAAACATCAAACTTTCTCACAAGCTTATTGCCAGAGACCCTCTACAACCATGGACAGCTGTCTTTAATAAATTAAACAAGAACTTTGGTATTTCTATCTGCGGCTGTGGTTTACTCTGGTCATCATAGGAAATGAAGGCATAATTTTATGTCCCACATGTTTAAAAAATTCATACAATCAAATAAAAACTTCAGCTACAGTGCTCGAGGCTACTTCGACTGGTATATGCATGTGACTTTAAAGTCTTTCTTGAATGTGCGGTGTGCGAGCCCTTCTTAATGTGTGTGTGTCAGCAGGGCGCTCCTTGTTGACGGATGAGAGCTCGACGGAGAGGGGTCTCCGAAAGGCCTGACAGATCTGTGACAGAGTGCGCCAGAGGAGAGAGGCCTCCGTGTTAATCCACACACGTACATGTTAACTACACATGGATAGCCCCATGCTGGGCCGCCTTAAAACAGCCTGGTACGGTTCAACACGGCCCCTGGACCTTCTTGAGGGCCCCCCAAAAAAACAAGCCGGCGAGACCTCTTCGTCGCATAACGCACGCAAACATTTGCAAACACAGACATGCACACAACCAGCGCGCGCACCCTCCCGCAATAACTTACGCACAGTGGAAGTCAAAGCAAGGCTGTCATTAAGCAAGCAGACTGAAAATACAAGCAGACGCTGAGCTAACAAAGCATTTGGGAAAAGAGGAGGCAGCTCACTTAAGCTGTCTGAGCTAAGCAGATGTTTTAATGATGAGAGGGCCATGATCTAAGACTATGTGAAAAAAGTCACTTTGTTTTTGTTTTGGCATGAAAGATCATAAAAAAGACCCTAGTCATCAGGCCAGCACTGATCCAGACCAGTTAGTGCAGAATATAACCGCTGTGCATAGTGATGGGGGGAGTTTTGTGAATGGTCACAGCTGGCATATTTGCTTGCTGAGGACACTTCCCCTCTTGAGGGTTTTAGTAGAGAATGGAGTCAACTTTAAGCTACTGGCCAAACAGGCACCTCACTTAACACCAAAACCAATTTTGATTAAATGTAGCCTTGTGCCAGAAGTTATAAAGAGGCCTAAACATCTTCATACAACTGGTCTCTGAGCAGGGTTTTAGTGATGCTTCATTACTTTGGTCTTGCTTCATAAATATGGAGGACGGGGGCCGGCCAACTAGGATTCTGCAGCGCAAGGTTAAAAGAACAGAGACTGAGATACTTCTTAAACAAAACCGACAGCACATGAGATTTTAAAGCACAGTCATCCAGAGCACTTCATATTCCCGGTGATCCTCGGCGAAGTTTGAACCACGGCGCGCCGGACTGATGTTGACGTGGATAGAAGGGGAAGGTGTGTTTACTTTGAGGAGCTGAGTATGTGCTGTCTAATCCTCTTCTTGTGGGAACCTGTAATGCTGTCTGATACCTGTTAAGAGTGCAGACACACAGAGGCATCTGCCTTTTGCCTCCGGTCATGCCTCTGTATGGCTCTTCCAGGAGCCTTACAATAACTCATTATGAGTCACAGACAGCCTAACCTGCTACATTAACGTTGTAAACACAGGATATGGTCGTGGTGGTGAAGCGCTCTCGCACACAGTCAATTAGTGAAGGCAAGGGGGGGATCAGACAGTAAGAACGGGCCTTAGGCTGTTTTTAGTCAGACAGGGAGTGCTGACCAACGCTAGAGCCACTAGATAACTGACTTTAGGAAACAGACGCAAGACCATGAACTATAGAGGGTAGTGCCCACATGGCCATGCAAAGCTTTTTGGCAAATATTCTGTGTATTTTGGAAATGTACTCTTATGTGCTGTATTTTGAGTCTGTCCTGTCTTGTAGTGTTTTTGTCTGTTAGTCCCTACAGGCCTTATCAATAAGAAAACACAGCCAGAACAAAGGCCTTGGGATGTGCCCAGGCCTGGGGCATTCCACTAGCCTGACTGGAGACACAGTGCTCTCCACGTTGGTCGCTGTTCAGTGCGAGTGTTTTTGTGTGTGTCAGTGTAAAGCCAGTGTACTCACACGCCTTCTAAACAAACACATCTCAACGAGCTGGTGCTCATGTCAGTCATCAGGAGCTGAGAGCTGAACGCAGCTCCCACAGTAAAGGGGGCCTGGCTGGTAGGTCGGATGTTGATGTTTTAATTACGTCTTTTCTATTTGCATATCATTTCACCGCCATTACTTCTGCGGCTCTCTCCTTCAATCCCTCCGTCCCTAATGAAGAACGGCGAAATGTCGGGCAGCCAGAGAGGAGAGGAAGGATTATATTGAGCCTGTCCCACATCAACATCAAACAACAACCCTCCAATCACCCGAAGAAGTGGCATAATGAAGATGTGAGTTTGCGTAACGTTGTGCAAAGGTGTGTGTGTGTGTGTGTGCGTCTCCGCCTGCGCGAATAAATACAAATGTGTGTTTGTCTATGAAAGGCTGATTTCAATAGCCTGTACAGTGAACAATAGGGCCAATCAGTCTTCCGGATCAGGCCTGATTAAAAGATGAGCTCACTGTAGGTGAGTGTGCAGCAGTGGCATCTCACTAAGTGCACAATGAAACGCAATCATATGAAGATTCAACACTATCATCAACTCTTTCTTAAAAGACAGACTGAGTGAATCCTTGTGCTAAAACAGCGTCGAGAGCAAGAGAACGAGAAGCCATTTCCCAAAACAATCTGAGTGTTCCATCTCGATAGCCTTGAAAGGCATGAGCAGAATAACAACTGGCAGTGTAAAACAGTGCTATTCTCATTACCCTCTGTGGAGTGAATAGAGAGAAAGACTGTGAAGCAGGCTAATGAGCTAGTTAAGGTGGCAGTAAATGTCACTCCTCCTCTGGCAGGCCCCGGGCTGCAGTACTGCTACAGGCTATTACCTGGACAGGGACGCTTAGCGCTTGCATCAGCAGTTACTCTTCTGAATTTGCACAAACACGCAGAGGAAGAGAGAGAGACACAGAGAGAGAGAGAGAGAGAGAGAGAGAAAGCGGATTGTATACACGCCATAACACTACAGCCCCGCTATATAACATGCATTACATTAAAAGCCTAAGTGGATCATGCTGAAGAAAAAGTTTGTGAGATGGGGAGACAGGGTCTTTAGCCTTTTTTAATCTTCTTTCCATCGACAGAAACTGTAATGAGCAAAGAGCTTTTCTGGCTGCTTTCCACTCAGGTGTTGACTGTGGTCCGCTGGCTTGTTAGCCGCATTGCCAGTTAGACTGACCTTTAGTAATTTATTCTCAGGTCCACCTAGAAGGATTCGATTTCCAAACCGGACCGATTTGAGTTTACTGTGGAGGGCACAGTAAGGACAAAATCTGAAGGAGTTTTTTGTCACATGGATACACAGTGGACAGTGGAGCCACTAAAGCATTTGCATTAGTTTGATTTTAAATATCCCTACAGGCGTGTTCAACGATGTTAAAGCTTGCACTACTTTGCATAATGATTGACGTCTGATAGGGTTTTTCCATAAAAAGTTGGTTCTTAAAACTCCTTCATCCTTGAAAAAGAGAATCAGTAGCTGTGCAAAAAAAGTTTTCACTTCAAATGTTTAATTACCAGATACAAGCTGTCTCTTAAATCAGTCATGTGATCAGGTCTCAGTGTTGTGTGCAGTACAAGCTTCACGTTTCACACCAAACTCGTGTAAAGATGAGTCCATGATGAGTGTCACAAATTATGCAGGTAGGCCCAGAGAGATGGATGCAATAGAAAACATTCCCCAAGAGAGTTCAGGAACAGATGTGACATTTGATACATTTAGATGCAAAAAACTAAAAATCTACTAATATCATGGGTCCTGTAACAAACATATTTCAACTGGATATTCCAAATATCGGGTCTAGGAGGTATTCTTTGGACGTGCACACAGCACATCTGAAATGTTCATCTCGGCTGAGCCTCTTGCCTGTTAACGCTCAGGAACACACTGTGCAGGAACCAAGTAGCTCACGCTTGGCAAAGCTGCGGTGGAGATGCATGTCTCGAGGAAAAGCCCACATATTATGCGCACAAATGTCATCAACCTCTCTAGATGACAGCTGGGGATGTGTTCACACTCCAAAATCTCCAAGTTTCCAAGTCTGCCACCGGTGGAAAACTTTTAATAAACCCTATATTAATACACAAAGGGCTGTGTGAAAACTGCAATATTAGTTGAATATCTCCGTAGGAATATTCTGGGTCTTATTCTGAAAATAAAAGCAGAAACCAGAATATTTGGTGCATGTGTCACTAACCAAAATAAATTTATGAATGGAAGAAGGCTTTAACCAAGTGACTGATTCTCCTCCCGTGGGAACAGACGTCCATGATAAGTGAATAAACCACGATCTACCACGGAGTTTACTTGAGGCACTTTAGTCCAAACAGACGGCAACCCCTAAACCTACAACATAGACACTTTCCTTTTTGGGGCAAGATGGGCGCTTGACTATAAACACAATATGTAAAAATAAATCCTTGTGGGTTTAAATGTGCCAACACTGTCAGTGTGTCAAGTGTCGTGTTTATTTTACTCTGCTGATGTTTCAGATCAAGCCAGCACCTCACATGGATGAGGCAGTCGGCAGCGTTGGTGGTCTCTTGAGTGTGTTTTAAAAGAGACAAGATGCAAGTTTTGCGCTCACCTTGGCTTGAACGCAGAGACACACAAAATCCACACTGGAACAAAGGTGATGAAAAATAAACAGCGTCCGTGCACCAAATATACACACACTCACACACATTTCACACCTTAAGCACAAGCGGACAAGAGCCCTCCTGCACTCTCTCCGGTCTCTGAGGTATTTGCTCAAACAAATAAACTCTCTTTGGTTTTAAATAAAGCCCTGAGCTTTTCTGTTTTAAATGCACTCTGGCTCTGGTTCCCCACTGGTCTGAATACACCTCTGGGTCCAGCGTATTGAGTCTGGCTGCTGCCCATATGGTCCCCACTGGATTAGGCTAAGAAGCCCAGCCACATAATGGTGAGGCCCAAGGAACCATTAAAAAAACATTAATTGTGAAGTCCGAAGCTCCTTACGGCAATGATATGCTAATATTTCTCAGCTCTGGAAGTGGAATGGATGAATGAGAGGCAGCCAGATGCAATAGGAGAGAAATAGACTGTGTGAAGAGGAGGGCAAGGAGGAGATAAAAATGCGAAAATGGTGCAAAGAGAATCTGAAGACTGTTCCAGGTCGCTGTAACTCCCTAACATCCACTTGTCTGCCAAACGCAAGCGCACACATGCACACACAACACTGAGGGGGAGTACTGAAGAATAAAGAAAAGGGGAGAGGACAGAGAAACTGCAGGCAGCAGAAGACAAAGAGGTCAGTGTTGTGGAAAACATGGAGTCTGACATTAAAGTGATGCAGTTCAACTTACACGCTGTAGTGCCATAAATGCATGCTTGAGAGATTTACATGAACAGAGGAAGAAAAAAACGGAGACAATAGGACAGATGAGGAGAGGAAAAAGTAAATATGAGTGGAATAGAAAGTCCAATAAATTAAAGATAAATAGCAAAACCTGCTATCTGCATATCTTTTCATTTGTTGTTTTGTGACCCGATTTGTGAAAATTCTGCTTATCTCTGGAATCCCCTGTATTGCAGAGTGGACAGGAGGAACATTAGAAAGGCTAAGTCCCCACAAAACAGATTACCCAGAGCTAGCCATGGGACCAGAACACAGATTTAGGATGCATTGCCCAAATACGATTTAGGCTTTTCACTGGCAATTACTTGGAGTATACATTTCAATGCGTAACCGGAATGCAGCTGATGCCGCCCTGGCTCTGAAAAGGACTTCAGCTAATCTGAGAATTGCCACTGTACTAGAAGCTTACAGTCTCTTTCCAGCTGAACAGAGCTGCTGTGTGCAAGGGCTGGAGCTGTTCATTTCGGCTGTTTACATTCAACACTCCCACGATTTCCTTCAAAGCGAGGAGCGGTGCTACTTGCTATTCACTCACTGGAAAACCACTTGTGTAAATTGTGGATGTCATTATTTCAATGTGTATTATACATGTCACATTACAGCACAGCTGACATGACACAGAAATCAACACATCAGCATCAATAACCGCTGGAGACACAATAAAGGAAGTACCATGAGAGTACAAAGGCCAGGCAGTCTTGCATGTTTAGCTCTCCTGTGTAATGAGTCCGTTCTCTGTGTGTGTCCAGGACGCTGATGAAGGGAAGGGAGACTGGGCATATCATTTCCCTGCCGGGCCCTTGGGAACCAGGTGTCTCTCTTTAATGGAGGCATGTGGAGACTAACATAGGTTAATGAGCTATACAGGCCCCGGAGGAGATATAGCATTATAGGCTATATGAGATCCCCTCTCATCCCTACATCCCTCCATTTGTGTCAGACCCTAGGAGAGCACTGAGGACAAAAGGAAACCGTGGTGGAATGGAAGTGGAAATACAAGAGAGGCCGGGAGAGAACAGAGACGGCGAAGGATAAAGACACAACCGAGCCAAAGAGAAAGCCAGGTCTGCCAGCCTTTTAAAACAATTAAGGCCTGGATGAGGCTCACTCTAAAGGTTCCGCTGCCAAGCAAGACCCAAATGTGGCCGTAAAGGGAAAGCTTAGCGAGAGCCGACCTAATCAGAAACAGACTCTCTAGGACAACAAACCAAACCACACACGCACACACACACACACACACACACACACACACAGGAAAGTCGACACTTTACATATTAAAGCTCGGCAGGGAGGGAAAAAGGCCTGTGGTAACATCAAATTGTAATGAGGAACAGACTCAGGGAGTGCATAAGGCATGTAAAGGAAGAGACAGAAAGACAGAAAAGGAAGGAAAGAAAGCTTTAAAATATAATGGACGGATGAGCTGAAACCGCAGATGTCCTATAAGTCCGTTCTAAGAGTGTTTGTTGTGGACTTGTACAGTGCGGCTTTAGTGCATTCCTTCTTTTGTCTCGCTCTCAGATGTGGCTTGGTCTCTTGTTTAACTGTCTGCGGCTCCATTGCTGTTTAAGCTATGAACTTAGAGCAAGCAACCATCTGAGCACGCCGCGTTTCTTTCCCCAAACATGTGTGCTTTGCTAAGATGCTGCCAAGAGACGAGGGAAGTGTGTGTACTTGTGTGTTTGGTGTAAAGGTGGTTGAAAATAGAAGATACCGACAGATGAGAGAGGCACGGCCGAGAAAAGGAGGAAGGGAAGGAGAAACGCGAGGAAAAGAGGAAGGGCACAGGAAAGAGGCGGGGAAGATGGGTTGAGGGGAAATAGAGGTGAGGGGAGATAAAGCTGGAAGAAGAGCAGATTGTGAGGGAGAGGGAGGTTTGACCAGGTTTGCGCTCAGGGGCGGAGAGCAGAGCAGGGTTTGTGGCACAGGCGATGGAGAGGCAGCTTCACATTCCAGGCCTGATCCTCTATAAACCCTGTCTGTTACTACAGATCTGATATGGAAATAAGAGGCCAGATGGGGGCTTCCACTGGCCTTATAAGGGATTGTGGCTTGGCCTGGGTGGATCACGGGTGAAGAGCCATGGTGAATGAAAAACACAGAGAGAGAAGGGCAGAGACAGGAACAAAGACCGGGCATTTGAGAAAAACAACATCAGACAAACAGTGACAAAGATGCTGAAAAGTAGATACACAAGAAGAGAGAGGAGGAGATCCGAGAGAATAGCCGTACACCGCGGCCGAGCATGAAAAGAAAGAAAGAGAAAAGAAACGGAGAATGAAGATGCCGCCTTCCTTGCGATATTCCTGTTTTCTCCCTCCTCTGATATTGCTTCAATAATCTCTGGTCTTTGAAGGAGGGATTCATCAGGGCCCAAAAACAGAAACAATTTCCTCCTTGTCACACAACAGCAAATGTAACAATAGAGCCCAGCACAAGTTGAATGGTACAATTCATCCTGCTACCATTGTTTCAGATAGTCCCATAGGTCCACTTCATTGTAGGATTTTTCACTGCTGTCAGAAAGAATAACTTAACCCTTGAGAAAGACTGCAGATGCAGAAAAGCGAAGCGCAGTGAACAAAAGGAAATATGTTTACCATGTTAAGAGCCTAGGCTGCACTGATCACACACAAATTTCCAACTAACAACAACTGTTGGTACATCCCTTCACTCCGCTCCCTTTGTTCTTCTGTGTGTTTAGTACTAACAGCATTTCTTAGTCAAGATGTTCAGACAGTGGGAGCCAACAACCTGCTGAGAAATCTGATCAGCCACGCTAATCTGATCAGCTGCACTTTGTTCGAGTGTGTCTTATTTAAAGAGGACAGAACTCCCAGCGTGGCGTAACCCAAACACCGTCCTATCCCCTTTCAACCGAGGATCCCGCGGAGCCGACGCGGTCATCGGATCCACCGCACCTTCCGACGCGAGCGGCCCCCGCTAATCCGGCAGCCGCAGCCCAAACACGGCATACCTGCACCCGAATGTTCACCCACCCGCAACAGTCTGGGCTTATTACGCTGAAAACTCATGACATAAGTGTTTCTCATTTCCTAATCAGTTAGGAGGCAATAGCCCCCTCTTCCCCAGTGTATGAACGTGTGTGTGCGCATGCATTTGTGTGTGATGAAACACTCTTGAAATAGAGTGAAATATGAAGTGTCTTTTGAATGTATGATCAAGGGAGGTTTCGCACACCTCCCTCATACAAATAAGTGGATAAAATTTCTATGTGTGCCACACCAAAGAATCTTGTCCCAATGTGTACATGAACTAAAACACACAAACCCTGAGCCGCACGTGATTACGTGTCGGAATAATTATACACTAAAGGCACAATACCTTAGAGAGGGACTATGCAAATGGTGGAGACACAATATGTTTGCCCTCCAATCATCACATTTGACAAACCTAAAGCTGGTGTGTCTGTTAAACTGCTAATTCCTTACCCCAGTAAGCTAATATAGACCAAACAAGACCCACCTCTTCTATCCATACACCCCGCTGAGCAAACAGCTGCTCCCGGCAGAACCAAACTGTGGCTGCCAAACACACCAAAACACTCAACTATGACTGACAGCAACATGCTATTCCCCACAGAAATGTTAAACTGCTCTTTAAAACACAGTCGAAAGCAGCAATGTTAATGGCTTGCCGTTGCGGCGCGATTCCGTCAAATTATCATGTCTGTGCTCCCGGCGGATAATCCAGTCTGACACAGTGGGCCTATGTCACAAAGCATGGGGATGTCTCACCCCTGGCTCTGGCCCTGACCTTTACTTTTAGTCAGGTTACCAGAGGCCCAGATAATGTTTTCCCAACCGCTAACCATCAGGGTTTAATGAATAACAGCGGTGGTGGAGCTGACCTATGACAGGAGGTGGCCTCTGGCTCCTGCTCGGTTCTTTGATATCATGACCTTGTTCGTGCTCTCTCAGTGGCCTGGCATGGGTTTTCTGGTGATGCAGGTGCTTTTGCATGTCACACATAGCCCCTGCTATTTTCTCTGAACCGTAGCTGTTAATAAGCACTTTCTTCTTTCCTATTGCAATGTTTCTGTCGAGCAATAAATTCACCCAAACATTTTACAAGAAATGCAGTTTCTACTTACTCTAATCTAGAGTGTATCTTCCGCCAAACAATATATCTGGTATTTGTGACCGCTTATACTCTATATTCTACTATCATTTAATTTGAGTCAGTATGTCACATATAATGGCATATGCACCAATCAGGCATAACATGACCACCTCCCTAACATTGTGGAGGTCTCCCTTGTGCCTCCAGAGCAGTTGTGACTCATCAGAGAATGGACATGGGCCTTCTGAGGGTGTCCTGTGGTGTCTGGCAACAGAGTGTTGTTAGTGGGGGTTTTTGGGTCCTATGGGTTAAGGGGAGGGGCCTCTGTGGATCATCCCACAGATACTCGATCAGTTGGGGATCTAGGAAATTTGGAGGCCAGGTCAACACCTTGTGCTGTTTTTCCTGTTTTTCGAGTTAAAGCATTTTTGTGTGTGTGCCTGTGTCCGGCTGCATCATTGCTATGGGGTGGGGGTGCCTGGTCTGGTCTAGGTGGGGTGTACATGTCTAAGTAGCATCCACACCAACGCCACGTCCAAAAGCTGAACATTGTATTGTCACAAGATGATCAGTGTTATTTACTTCACCTCCGTGGTTTTAATGTTGTGGCTGATCGGTGTATCTGCAATATGTTCTTGTTCTGTCATTGCTCTTGGAGCGGCACAGTGGACCGCTCTTTCTTTGAAAACAACATGAATATAGGTTAAACGAATAAAGAGGTAAACGGAGACACTGAGACTCTTCAGACCGCTGAACTCCGTGTTACCAGCTATGCAGAAGGAACTGTCCCCTCCCATTAAGACTGTAGCCATCTTTGCCGGATAGATGGACTATTAAGAGGGAGTCCAGGCTGACAGCTCTCTTTCATGACAGCATGAGGCCAAGACCTGACATACAGCTGTCAAGAGGAAGAGATGCTCCGCGTGTGAGTGTGTGTGTACGTGCGGGTTAAAGGAGCAGAAGTGACGAGCAGGTAAAGGCTGAGTGAGCGGAGATTACCAGTGGCTTGAAATATTATCACATGCTATTAGCACTGTATCACTGCTCATTAGGCTGATGGCTGGCTAGAGTTGCTTGACAGCCCTGCAGTAAGGAAGAGAGATGAAGGGAGTGAGAAAAGAGAGAGGGAGAAATGGGGAGACAGTGCACAGAACAAATGTAGAAAAGAAACTGGAGCAAGAGGAAAATCAGGGAAAGTGATAAAGGCCTGCTTGCCTCGATCCTTCACTGTCACAGCTTTGCCACCGAGGTTTCAGACGTAACCAGTAATCGTAAAGGGAAACGGGAAAGCTCTGATATTTAATAAGAAGGAATTAGACGTATTTCTGCAATCCCTAATTCATATTGTCATAACAGCCGTAATAAATGATAACCAGACGACTCTGCAATCACACAAGGCATGTATCAAAGAAATGATTTGTGCAGATCCCATAAAAGCTTCTTGTAAACACTGTGCGATCATAGAAACGCATTAAACAATGCTGTCAACGAGACAACCTTAACTCCAAGGGAACTGATAGCTTCTACTGTCTTGTATGAAGTAGGCGACAGAGGAGCAGTAAAGCTACGCCACTATCAGACAGAAACATTAGTCGCTGTCACACTCAGTTTGCCTTAGCATAGACAACAGTTTAGTGTATCATCAAAGCCAAAACGCGTCGAATTTCTGAGATCTGTTGGTGCTGTGCAACTTGAAAAGACGCTTGAAAGGGAAGCGCGCATTTGCAAAGTAGATGAGAGGATCTCTGTTTTGGTTGCTTGAGTAAACTAGAATTATTATGCATGCTATCTAACACATAAACAATGCAAGCTTTTCTTTTTTCTTTCCATTTTGTAACCGCTTCTAATGAGGATGATCATTGCAGTTCGTGTAAAATATGGATAATTCATAAAGGACTTCAAACAGATTCCTCTATTGTGGGTCACCGCTCGAGTTTCAGCGCAAATTTACAAAGTAATAGTTTGCTCTCACTCCGCCTGTGTCCTTCCTAGTCCCCGTTTTATCTAATTTTGGACCACTCTAAGAGCCAGCAGTAATGAATTGGCTAATCACAGTTATCTGGCCCATTCAAGTGCTTTGTAAAGCAAATCAATAAATGCTGGCACTAAGCCAGCCATCCACTTTGACAGATGTTGCCCACTAATCTATTTTTTTCTTATTTTTTTCATTGTGTCCTAAAGATATTTAGTCTTCCTCTGTCTGTCCATTTTCTCTCTGTGTATCTGAGCAAGGTCAACAGAGAAACTGAAGAGAAAGAAAACTCCTACTTCTTGCCAGCTGGCAACTCAGGGGGCAAAAGCCAAACTCTAAATACTCTAAGTTCATTTAACAGAGAGAAGTTTTCTTTTTGATTGGTTGTGAACTGTTGGAAGTCATTGGAGCTCTGAGACGGATACCTTAGGCAAGAAAATATGACAAGACCAACACCCATGCAATACTGTTTCCACAGTAACGGATCAATAACAGCAACGCAACAACTGATAAGAATTTCTATGAATTTCAAATGATCTCCCTGTGGTGCCTACATTGGCTGCAGACTAAACAGGAATACTAATATGCTGCGAGGGCCTGCCTCCCAACGCAGCTAGCTTACATAATGTTTTGGATATACAGTATTTTTGCTGTGATTTCATTGCACATAAAACATTTGCAAGGATGTGTGGGCTAGAAATAACATATTCATGAGAATTAGAAATACCACATCCTACTAAGAGAAACATTTGGAAATGCTCAGCCTTGCTTTTACTTGTTTAATTGCGTATCCAGGAAGACATGAATCTGGGTAGCGACGTAGTTTGATGTGGCCACACAATCCTAAAGACACTATTGCTCCCAACATTAGCAAAACCCGCACGATCCACTGCCACAGACTTAGTATGAAGGAGTTCTGTGTGTGGGAAGAAGTGTAAAAGCAGATGTGTCTTTGCTTTTTTAAGGACTTTTAAACATGAGGAAATGTTCGTGGGCAGGCAAATAATGTTCATTTCTAGCTCAATCAACAAGAAAATATGCTGGAGAAAACTGGATTACAGCAAAGCTCCTTCTACAGGCAGCCTCTGGTGTAAAGCAGCTCTAATCAACAATGGGTTAATTAATCTCACTCATGAAGTTAAGTTTAATTATGGGAGGCACTCAACAGGGTAATTTGTTTCCTAAACTAAATAAAAGGCACTGCCAATAAGAAATCTTGCAAATAAAATCAAGTGCTCTGCACGGACAAAAAAATAAATAAAACAACAACAAACAAATGACAAATTAATGGATAAGCAGTGCACGACATGTTTACGGACATACGTGATTCGAGTTTCGTGTCTTTTGGGATTTGTCTCCATTGGCATAGATACACGCAAGTGCATATCTTCCAGCTAAATTAAGCCTACATGTATAAAATCCATCTGTAATAAAATGCCTGCACTGTATGAGTATTTGTCTCTTGTTGTTAGATAATGAAAAACGCTTCCTTCGAGACACTGGCAGAGAAAAGAGCAAGCAATTAGAGGCAGCGAACGGAGAGCGAGGCACATAGAAGGAGAGAAAGCAACAGAGAGCTGTTTGAATGTGATTAATGAGATCACTGCAGGGTAGGCTGTGTCACTGAAATAGTCTGCGCCGGGAAGAGAAGGAAAAATAGAGTGGCAGAAGTTAGAGTTAGAGACTCGGGCAGAGTAAGGGATGGAAAGAAAGAGAGAAATCAGAGGGAAGGGAGGGACACACGGATGACTGACCAGGATACACTTAACTCACTGCTGTGAAGAGAAACAGGGAATGACACAGAACGACAGACAGAAAGAAAGTGAATCATGGAGACTAAGAAGAAAAAAGCAGATATAAAGCTTAGATGAATGGAACAGCAGGGGCTCTCAGTCCACCGGCCTTTTAACTGTGAAGGTTTTAGAGAAGCCTGGACCAGGTCTAGCAGATAGAGAGGTTTGTGCTCTAAACACAACCATGAAAGGGACAGCCTGCTCCTAGAGCCTGGGGCTGCCGCTGGCCACCTCTTTATCTGGCTTAGGGTTAGGGTTAAATGCAGGCCAAGTTCCAAAAGGTCACACAAATATCCTACCAGTCCTCAATCCATGAACAAGCTAGTTATTAGCTCGACTAGAGAGATGGTTATGGTAATCGAGCAGCTACGGAAACCACTTCCACGCACAAAGATCCACACCTTGTACCCATATGTGCACATTTAAATAACCACACAGCCTAAACACTGACATTCTTCTAGAAGTGAAAGGTCACAGAAGTCAGAAGGGCAAGATGCATCGCCTCAAAAAGCACAATTTCTTTTGAAAATAACAATAACTTCTATAGATACAACAGAAGACTTAAATCGTCTGGCTCCATTACAGTTGTTTATGGATGTTCAGAAGAACTCAGACCACCGGTTGATCAGAGGGTAAACCCGACAAGTGAAGGCTTCAAAGAGCTCTTCACAATATTTATTGGTCGTCCCTTTTTTCCTGTAGAGGTTGAAAAGAAGCTTTTCAGAGGCCTCTTCCTTAATTTGCAGTATCCAAATAGTGCTGGTTTGATTTAGCCTCGGTACAGATTTTCTGCAAGCTGTGTTGTGAGGGAAAACGTTGTTTCGCGAGCAGAAGCAATTTCTGCAGGCTACGCCAGACTCCCAGCTGTTGCCGGTGGGCGAACTGAGGCTGGATTTCTAGTTTAACATGATTAGAAAGATTGCCGGCAATCAAGGAGGGAAATTCCTGAACATGGCTGTAACTGATGCACATTGGCAGCTGTTATTTCAGCTAAAATCGTCTTTTCTGTTCCAATCTGCAATGTTGCTCGCGTTCTGAACAGGTGTATTTAGTATGTGGCGTTCCGTTTAATATTGAACAAGTCAGACTAAACAAAGACAACGCTTTAACAATAGAGTGCAATTATTTGTTCTGTGCGGGATTAATTAGACCACACCATTCAATCTGAAACAATGTGATGCGAGTTATTACAGGAGGCATTCAGTGAGAGACGACTGTGATGATTGGAAACAAATTCCACCTGGTGGCAATTGTGACAGTTCTCTTCACGTGTAATTGTGTTTCTTTTTCTGTCAGCTCAAGGTTAATGCAAGCCAGGCGATGACAATGGATATGTTTAATAAAGTCATTAAAACGATGAATCCTTTGTGCTTTTAGCTTGTTTATTGTGAATCAGTGAGAGAGCTGTAAACAACTACATGAAGTTGTTTATAGCGAACAGGTGATGGAACCCCTCGGTTGTGTTTTCAGAGAAATTTGTACCCCTGGGAGAGCGAGATGGGCTTCCATTCAGTTGTTGCCATGGGCCTCAGCTGTTGCTAGGGACATCACCCCCAACGATAGTTAGAGCCTCTCTTCTTCTCTCTCTCTAATTTTCTATACACGTGTCGTTCTGCAATTTAGTCTTCCCGTCTCTCTCCTCTCACGCCTGTTTCCTCCTCTCTCTTCCTGTTTCGTTTCTATTCCAACGTGCGCCCCTATTCCCGGCTAGACGACCTAGCTGGGCCACAGCAAACACAGAACTCAAGGGCCGGACAACAGAGGGGCAATAAATCCGCTTGGCTGATCCCTCGCTTCCACACAGAAATCCAGGGCAGGCCACACCAAAGCAGGTGAGCAGCCTCTAGGCTAACAGGCCAGACAGGCAAGGCTCTCAGATCCCATTCCCTCTGAGGGAGATGAATCCAAGGACTAATTCTCTGAGGCTCACAGTGGGGTTGAACAGAGCAGAGAGGGGTGAGAGCGGGGCGGGTGGGGGGGTTTGACCGCTTGTCCACAAGGGCTCTGTAGTAGCAGCTGCCTGCGTTTACGAGCCTTTCAAGTCTGCAATACTTCATGGCCTATGATCAGCTGCTACCCTCGGTGACACTCCAGCACCGTCTGCACAACACACACACAACCCTGCTGTTATTCAGGTCGCTGCGACTTAGCCACGCACCCTCTGCTACGTTAACCAGTTCCACAGGACATTTGTCCGGTTAAACACCTGAACCTCCCTTTTAAGTTGTTCATTTCAGCTACAGGACACATCTTCCAAACTAATTCCTGATTGTCCATCAGGGCATGATGAAAAGAAAAGCCATACATCATGACAATTTTTTTGTAAATTACTGCTTATACAGAAATACTGAAAGGGATTTATGTTTATAGAATGGATATACAGTATGTTCACACTTCCACATAACATGTTTTAACAAATAAACCTATAGAGCTGTTAGTAGGTACGTTTTATGTAGGAGAGAATGCCACCAGGGAACGGATCCTTTGGTCTAAGGTTCAAAAGCTCTTAACTTCTGTTGCTCTTGTGGGAGAACTGGGATGAAAGATGTTCATTCTCACTGTCTGTAAATTGATTCTGATCAACAGGGGAATCCTGAATGTGCCTCTGCTGAGTTTGCTTTAACCTCCCCGTTCATTTATGGCCGTGCTCCCTTTCAACACCCAATCTTACATATGCAGCCGTGGCCTCCATCTCTAGCCTTATCAAAGGCAATGATCCCCACAGCTACTCTTCTCCTTAACGCCGTTGGTGATTCCAAGCAATCCCAGTCCCTATGTGGGATATGTCTGTGCTTAAGCACAAAGTCAACCACACACAGCCAATTTCAATTTAGATGATGCAATTCTTGGGTAATGCGTATCCAGAATAAGCAGATCGCCTATCTTTATAATTTGACCCACAGAGCCCTGCAGCAGTCTTCTGGTCTCTGGGTACATAAGCGTGATATCATAGACGGCGGGGCCTAATGTGTATAATATACAGTGTGGTGAGTACGAATGTAAATCTTAGTTTAGAATTTAAATAAGACATTAACGCAGCAGCAGGACAACATGCTCACTGGGAGATCTTCTAAATCATAGGTCACTAACAGGCGGAACGCGGTCTGCGTCCGGACCCAGTAGCCATGCAATACGGACTCGGATCTAGAGCCAAACCAGAAGGTTATGATTAAAAATATGATGGTGCGCTTCTATTTTAAGCAGTGCAGCTTTTGGTAGGGGTTTATTGGATGAGGAAACACACAGACCAATTGCATGAGAGTTAAGCCAGCCCGCGTGATAACACTGAGCCAATCAAGCTTGTTTATTCCAAGCAGTAAACATCGCGACTCTACAGCGCAGACCATAGATTGTCTACGATGCAGACAGACAGAGGAGGGAGTCAAAGGCAAGTTACACATGAAAAGATGGTAGGAAGGAAAAAGAAAGAGCGATACATGTAGAAAAAACAAAGGGAGAGAAACAGACGAGTGAGCCGGAGAAAGGGAAAGAAAAAGACGAGTGTTAAAAAGAGAGTTGAGATTTATCATTCACAATTTTCACATTTAATTTATTTTATTTTACTTATTTTGACATGAAGCTCACTTTTATCAGTTAATGAGAGAACATATTATTCAGTGTGTGTAATGGTGTGTGTGTGTGTGTGTGTGTGTGTGTGTGTGTATATATATTATGATCTTTTGGACCTTTTCTCCAACTCCACCTTTTTAAAATGTAGTTGAATACCCCTGTTCTAGATGGTTGCTCACAGTGGGGTAAAGGTCAAGCTTTGGTCCCGTCTGGAGCTCAAAAAGTTCATAAATACTTGGAATATTGACTGTCTGCTAGCGCCTTTTTGCTGAGGTGAACATCTACTGCCTTATACCATCAATCACTGCCTCCAGAGGAGAGACCCCGAAGTCCACAACCAAATTGTGAAAGCCTCATGACACTTGGACTGCCGATTTAACACAGAATTGCTGTATGACAGTACGATGAGTCACTCTATGCTGGGATACTTAATCTTGATCATACATAGATTTGTGCATTTGATCCAATGTCAGATAATAAAATGTGATTACTTCACACCCTGTGTACATCATCACAGAATGAGAGTGCTTTTACACTGGATGCGGCTCACAAATGTGCTGTTATTGTTTCCTGCAGTCTATCACTCTATATATGCATTCTCCTCACCTTAGTGTCCGCCTGCTCCCCCACGCTCTTAACCCCTCTTCCTCAATCAATCCCTACAAAAGCCTGCCACAGGCAGTGATATCCGCCAACACCATCCCTCATGCTTTGCCATGCACCAGCAAAGCCCAGGAAACAGCAGCGTATACAGGAGCCGGTCTGCAGGGAAAACGGGAGGGAGGTGGAGGGAGGGAGGGAGAAGCGGGATTGAATGGGGAAGCGGTAAATGGAGGGCTGGGGAGGGGGGGTCTTCTTTGGGAAGGAGCCAATCCAATTACAAGCAGCGGTGCAGTCCTGGTTTCTTTGGCGGCACTAAATTCACATTTCAACGGTCTCTTCCTCCCTCCCCCAATACCTTCTTCCTTTTCCTTCTATCTCTGAACGTTACTGCTACTCTGTTTTCTTATTTTTTCTCATCATGCCTCACACCTCTTAACCATGCATCCATGCACACCACACCCCTCCCTTTCCCCATCTGTCTGTCTCTCTTGGTTGCATGAAGGCGACAAAGGTATAGACTTATATCACCAGCAACGCATCAAGTCTTGTCACCATAGCTGTGTCATGTTCAGATCTGCAGAAAGCCTACAGCATCCTACTCCATCTATGTGTCTCATATAGCTCTGTAGGATCTTATCATCGCTGTGCAGAGAAGCTGCAGCCAGGCCATCAGGTCACCCTATCCCTTTGGCCTCCCTGTGACACCTGAGAGGGTCAATAGATCTCACTGTAAACAATGCGTATGCCAGACACACTGGAATATATGCACACACTTTTATGACATAATGACATTTGTCAAAGCAGTCCTCTTCCACACACTGCTGTCACATAGCAGTATTGATAATTCACACTGCGGCAGACTGCCACAGGAGGTAGGCTAATTGTGGTCATTCAGTTTTTCACACACAATACGTGAACAGTCTGACCTTGCTCAGTCTTGTGCTTCCATGCAAATCACGTCTTTACCTTTTTTCAAAAAACGTAGCTGCATGCAAATGTTTTGCAAAGCAGAGGCAGTGCCTTGTCCACACACGCGACCCCAAACAAATTGAGTTCAAATCAAGCGCAGAAAACTCGCCTGACCAAATGGAGAAGTCAAAACTTCAAAAGAGTTCATAGGAAGTCAGAATGATAAGAATGTTTTATTACACTCACACAGCTTGAAAATACTGAATTTTGACTCTAAACGTCTTTCATTTCCTCATCTAGACTACCCCATAGTGAGAATGATCATTACCTTTATTAAGGCAATAATTCAAATCAAAAGAATACTGATTGCTGGGCAATATACTAGTGTGTATTGTGAGCAGAACTGGCACAACCGCCTTATTCTGTTTGCCTTGGGATCACTCTCTGGGATAGTTCTTTACTATTTTTTTTCTGCTCTGGCCACTAGACCGTGTTACCTTCTCTCTAGGTGCTCTTCTCATATCCTGGTTAATTCCTCCCCCCATGTTAGCGTTACTGTGGTTACAGTCAGGCCCCGGGTCTAAGTACAAAGCAGCACACAAGGCTATTTTGCATGGATTCTCAAACAGGGAGCAGGAGATAGAAGAGAGAGGAATGGGAGTAGGCAAGTGGCAGCTACAGATGGGAGCGAGGAAGGAAGCAATGAGGTAAAAACTATACGCAAGCCACAGCAACGCAGTGGGGAAAACATTCTTTCCTGTCTCATCTAATTTAACCAAGTAGAAAAAGGTGTTAAATTATTAAACACCTCAAACGGGGGATTACATCAAATAAATACTCTCTCCACCACAGCCTGATTGGCGAATTGATTTAATAATGAATAGACGGAGACCAAAATAACCCAAGCCAGCACCATTTGTGTTGCATTGGCAAACATAAAATAACAAAGAACATGCCAAAAGGGGCATCATCCTGGTTTTAGCAGCTCTCTTTCCCTTTCAAGCTCCTTCGCTGAGCTTTGTGCAGCTGTTTCACGGCCCTGTGACGCACTGTTTCTGCCATTCAAAACTGGCCCCGTGGGAGGAGGAGCCAGGTGAATACTGACATCCTTCAACCATTTGTCTAAATGCAAACTAGAAAGCAAGACAAACAACTATTGTGACACAGTGTACCCCCCGCACAACTGTGTTTGTTCTACGATCAAACATTTTCTCATACGCAGTCAAAGCATCAGCTGTCTGGGGTGATGTCAGCGCCAAAACAGTGAAACATCTGTTCTAAATTAATCAGCAAAAACATTGCACCATTTCTGATTGCCACTCCTCATCCCAGGACCCAGAGCATTTAATCCTGTCAGAGAGGAATCTGATCTAATACCTTTTTTTTTTCTGTGACTGGGGTGTGAAATCTATCATTATTAACAGGCCAGGAGCCGTTAACCCTCTGTGGCATCTCACCAAGACTGGGAGGTTTAGGGCATGGGCCCGCTCTTTCTTTTGGCTCTCAGTGGGCCAAAGGCAGAAAGGTGCCTATTAAAAGTAATGGGTCAGTGCAGGTTATTCAACACTGCAACACTGGATCTCACTTAACAAGGACCTGGTAATGACCACTGCAGTGGGCTAGCCATTGCCATTACCCTTCCCTGACTCTTTGACAGCAGGTATTAAATATTAAGGAGATAAGTTTCTCTGTGACAATGATCCATGTGCACGGAAATGGGACCACTTGACAGTGTCTGTGCCCCACGGACCACTGGACAGACCTCTGTCAGCATGAGAGCCCCTGTGTGTCGCAGTAATGAACTGAGCGGAAATATTCCCCAAAAGCCCTTTAACTGACTGCTGGAATGAGAATACAAAAAGGAATCTGAACTCACCTTCTTCAGGCGTCCACTCTTTGTGCCCACAAAAGCTACACAGTAGCCGTTGTAGACGTAGGAGGTCACAGAAGTCATGCGGTCTCGCGTCTCAGTGTAGAGAGTGTGGCCGGTCACTAGCTGAGAACCGCCAAGGGGCTGGTTGATGTCCAGACCACAGAAAGAGTCATCTATGGGCACCGGCTACAGACAGAGAAAAAAACAAAGTACAAATGAACGACAGGAGAAAACATGCAAACTGAAACAGAGAGATCATGGCAATCTTGAGACAAATGTCACATTAAACACAGAAACCCCTGAATTTAAACCTACTGCAGTGACGTGGAGGGTACAAATACGCGTCAGAGAGACACGGACTCCGAAAATAACACAGCAGAGAGGAGAGGCAGGCATACAGACCCTTATAAAAGAAGACAGCTCAGTAAGGAGCAAAGATGAAGGTGAAAGCCTGAGACATAAGGACGGAGTGATGGCCAAAGTTGTGAAAACAGTGGCGGTGTCAGAGAGTGTCTGGATGGAAATGAGGGGGTGAGAAAGGGTGAGTCTGAGAGGGAAGAAGAAGGTCAGTGTGTGGTGGAGGTGCGCAAATGAGTCTTCCAGCCAGACAAAGGTTTGTCTTTCTATTCCGCTTGACAGATAAGTATCAGCTCCACCTGACTGAGCTCCAACTTGCTCTCACTGTGGCTCATTACCCTGGCCTATCATCACACCTCTGCAGGAAGACACATACTGCATGATAACTATGTCCACTGGCGAACACACTGAGTCATAACAATGGAAGAATGAAGCATGCATGCAACCGAAGAGGCTGCAATGAACTGTATTTACTCATTCATTAATCATTTATCGCCACCCTGAACTCTCATTCAGTTCTTAGGAAAATCTGGACATAATTACATATCTTATAATAGGTGCTTGTGATGAGGACTTGCTCTATGCTGCAGTCTCTTAAAAGATAAGTGGGGAATATGGATAGGGGGAAGATGATAAAGGAAAAGAGGAGGAAGTGAATGAGAGGGAAGACAGTAATCTTTCTGGTGTTGAATGAGGTCATCTGACATTGTCTGACTGGCAGTGGCCTCAATGTGCCATGAGGAGTAAAGTGAGATGGCCCGGCGAGCCTCCCATGTAGTGCTCACAAATTCCATTTTATTCACCCTTCTAATTTACATCCCCTTTCTCCAAGCCCAACTCATTAGTTCTCTTTCTGTCACTATATCTATCTCTCATCTGTCTCCTCTCTTTGTCTGTCTTTGTCCCTGTCAGAATACAGACTACGCTGAGTGACACTTCCCACTCTGGGAGGCGGCTCAGCCTCACACCGCACACCGTGGCTGTAAAACCTTCCTACACAGATTTTCATGAGCAGAGTAAGAGCAATAATGCTGACGGGGAATAATCGCCTCCGCTCGTATAGTCACGCCCCTCACTTTATGGCATTTCCTTTTATGTCCTTTGCCCAAAATAGCACACAGTGCTATGGGCTACTCCACTGCAGTATTTAAATTAGAAAGAAAAAAAAAATGTGGTGCACATAAATTATTCTTTTCTCCTTTGGTTATAAAATCAAATGTACTGTATGAAACTGTTTAAAGCTTGTTTTAACCACTGAGCAGACACAAAGAATGAATCTGATGGGACATGCTAGCACCTAACCAGAGGAACAGCCGTGAGTTCCAGACTTTGGCTTATCAATTGCTACTCCACCGAAATCATGCAGCTACTCCACATATGGTCTGCTGGGCTCCAGACCATTTGGTTCTGATTATATCTAGATTGTTCAGATGATGTACGCTTAGCAGCCCTGGCAACTCAAATCCCCCCGGAGTCTGTGTGGTTGAGCTTTCTTGATCACCTTCTTGCAGACATTTTTGTTTTGCTTTCCCTCTGCCTTGTCATAAATTTAAAAGGAACTCGTAGCTGCCGTAACTCAAACTGTTTCACGTCATACAAATAACATTACCTTCAGAAGAGCTGAGTTGGGGTGAGGCTAAATATAGACCCGGCAACCCAGTGTGGTTAATCCTCATTTAACAACATTTAAGCTATGCTGAGAAAAATGAATAAAGAAGATTTTAACAATGACAGCAATGTTTCCATTTGTGTGTAATTTGAATGAAGGATGAATTAGATGTGACAGGATATGCAGTCTCAGGATGCTATCAATACTAGATGGCCATTGCTCTCATGAGTGCTTAATTATTTTATGGAGCTTGAGTACAAAGGAAGATAGAAAGCTGGTATTAGTGAAAGAAAACACACACAGGCAGCCTGATACAAAAAAAAAAAATCCCATCATGGCTCTGCTCCATAGGATTGACTACAGCGTTGGTGTGATTCTCCAGATGGCAGAAGGCTGGACGGCTGGGTGATAAATCTTTGATTGGCTGCTGTGTCTGAATCCCCTGGCTCAGCCTCAGTTCCATTTCCAGCCGTAGCCTTGGCCTGCGTGTGAGCGTACACACAGCAAAATGTTTGCAAGAATGAGAGCTGGGGGTATAATTAAGTTTCTCGCCGGCTACCTGCTGTTAGAAACGGGCCACAGGAAAGGCGCCGGGACTGCATGTGTAATTTCCTCAGAAACAAAGCAAGGCACACTTAACAGTTAACAAACAATACAGTCTCTGGGGTTGGTCTAACACCGATTGACCTCGTATTCTGATGGATCCCAGACAAAATACCACACACAGACACTCCAGAACATATTTATGTAAGACAGGATGTGAAACATATGTGTACTTGAAACGCCGGCACATTGCTTGAGTTGGGGATTTAACGTCAAGCAGACAATGTCAACATGGTTGAGTGCTAATTGTAATTTGTACAGAGTTCCTCATCCATTGACATCTATCTGCATAATCCTTATTATACTTTGGATGTACAAGCTGCTCATTGAGCTCGAGGACATGGTCTTAGGGGCTGTATTTTACATTTCCTTATTGCTATGGCTAAACATTTAAAGTATTCTTGGTGTGTAATGTGAAAGGAAAGCAGCCCATTATTGGCAGCACATGACTCAAGAATGGAGTGCAGCTTCGCAGGTAACAGCTGGCAACCTTCAGTGCACACTGAGATGATTGTGAATTCTTCTGGGAAACTGGAAAACGCTCTAATTTGAGTCTCCACAGTTAAAACGGCTACGCACCATCGAACTGTCATCGCTATATATCACCATTTCTCCTTCTTCCGCCTACTCCGCGTCTTATCCCGCCTTCTCAGCGGGCTAATAAAAGCCAACACCTAGCTCCAGATAATGTCTCCCTCCTCCTGACAATCACCTCTGACACTGTGCTAATGGGGAATTTACTGATTTTAATAAGAGTGGTCAATGGAGTTCCCTGGGGGGATTAGCAACAAAAGAAGCTGATCAGTAGGTCTCATTATAGTGAGACTACACATACAGTACTGATAAGCCATTCCTATGTACATGTAGACGTACAGCACACATGCTCACAGTCACTTCCTACTTAGCTAGTTATTAATTTTTAATATTCTTAAATTCCTATCCGCAATTACAGAATGAAAGCACAGAGGACTAGAGCCTCCTGGGAATAAGGGAAAATCAAGGACTCAATTCTGCTTGACAACACGTAACCGATATGTGGCCTCGTATTACAGAATAATTAGGGATTTCAGAAGGAACGGATCGGAGTGTGATCTATCAGAAGATGAGCAACTTCAGCGCCGTGCCCAGACACAGACACACTTTTTTTAAATTCCAAAGGGGAGAGTGTTTATATGTGTCTTGCTCAAGGAGAATGTTATCACTTTGATGGTTGCCAAGAAAAATAAATGTATTAATATCTCTCATTGAAATATACTTGAAAGAGGATGTTCTCTGATATCAAAGAAACACAACAATTTGACATAATTGCATGTAGTGTGAGAGTCTTTTGGTGATATCAGAGATAGGCAGTCAAAAGCATTTCTGGATGATTGCTGTATTTATTGTTTCTAGTTTCAGTGGGACGCTTTGGTCATTCCCTTACCGTTTACTATCATAATTTAGGGATGGAAACTAGTTGTAAAGGTTGGTGGGCCTGAATTTGGAGAAGCTTTTGTTTTTTTTACCTTTTGTTTTCTTATATCTTTTATGGTTATGAGCTAGCTTGTATGTGTCTACATAACAAAGCTGTTTTGATGTGATTTAAGTAAGGGGGTAGAGAATGGACAGCACATCTGTACATGTGTGCATATATAGTATGAATGTGCTTTAATAAACATTTTCCAAGCATAACTCACCGCTTTGGTGCACTGCACGTCCTTCCCAAGGAGCCAGTTGAGTTCCAGGTTTCCTTCTCCCTGATAGCAGGACTGCAGGCGCTCCTTAATTCGTGCATTGATGTCTCGAATGGTGAAGACGCAGAGAGCTGAGTCATCTGGCGGCCGATGGAATTGCTTCTGGCCCTTGGAGAAGATGGTGAAGAGCACGTCATCCTGGGCGCTGATGTTGAGTGAGGCAGCAAGAACGCGGCCAGGCTTGCCGAGGTAGGCAGCCTGCAGCAGCCGGTACTCGACACCGTGCTTCACGCAGCCAATAGGAAGAGAGACATAGGAGTGAAACTTGCGGTCGTCTTTGCAGAGGCGGACAATGCGGGAAGTGTAGAAGAGATCACTGCCGGATCCACTTGATGACATGCTGTTCTCTGGCGTCTCGGGCTGAACAGTCAGGAAGTAAACAAAGCTGCCACTGGCGAAGCCGTATACGTAGTAGATGTCAAAGTGGGAGACCAGAGCCAGAGTGTCTGATGGTATTTTGATGAGAGACGACACAAAATCAGTGTGCAATTCATAGTCAAGCATAGCAGAAGATTCTGGGTCACGGGGCAACTTTCGGCTGGAGATAGTAGGAAAGTAGTCCTGCTTGCCATCTACTGCTGTGCCAATGAACAATGTTCCATCCTGGCCCTGTGAAGGCACAATGACCCCATACATGGTCCCAGTCTGGTTGACACTGGAGAGGTAGTGCTCTTTCTTGTGGGAGGGTTCCACCAAAATAAAGAGGTCATCTAATCTGAGGAGTTTACAGACACCCTGGTAGAGGCTGCCACAGGCCAGCAACCGATTTTGGGAATAATCAATGAGGAGAAGCTTGTTGACATTGTTGGTGGAGACAAGGGGCTCAGAACAGGGCTGGACAATCAGAGGGGGGTAGCAGGCCTTGTTGTCATCCTCTGGGCCTGTGTCATGGGAAACAAGGAGGGTCAGGTTGCCTGAAAGCTTGTACACACGGTTGACCGCTCCAATATACAATGCGCCCGTGGTTTTGTGAACCGTCAGGTGGTTGAATACCCAGTCCCGACGTTCAGGGTGGAAACTAGTGAAAGTCTGCCCATTGCTTGGAACTGCTATGAGCCAGAGGCCAAGTAGAGTAGCTATTGTTGCTAATGTAGTATTAGGTAATAAAGTTCTGCGTGTAGCCTGCCGGCCCTCCATGTTTAAGGAAACTGCAGAGGGAGCAGATAGAATGGATGAGAGGATGAAGGGAGAAGACCTTCGCCTTTTTGTTGTCGAAGGCTAACTTGCAGGTCAAAGATTCTCAAGGCCCTTCACATGTTTCTGGAAGAGAAAACAAGAAACAGACATAAAATATGTTAGAGATCACAGTATGACTCACATATCACATGGACGAAACATATTTGACCAAAAGGAAAGGGCTGTTGCTAAGTGAATAGGTTTAAAAGGTTAGATTTCAATAAGGCGATGAGCTGTGGAGAAGGGGAGTGGAGATTTAAGGACACAATGAGCGGAAACCATTATGGTGCACATTCCAAAGCAGTTGCTGGACAGGGCAAGACAATGCAGGAAAAAGAGGCAGGTTGCAGCGGAACGGAAATTAGCCTGACCTGACTCATACTTGCGCTGCTGCTGTCACACACTGAGCAAGCGGTTTCTAAGAACGAAAACGCCAAGACAGACATTGCTCACAGAAAACCTTGGACACTTGGCAATGACTCATTGCATCAGAACTGCTGGTCTTCAAACCTGAATCACAGTTTTATAGCTAATGTGTATCTAAACTACATTATCATATTATCACAACTTAAAACCAGGCTTCTATCTTCAAAACATTTTAATGGAAATATTAATATTAGTGACCATACCATAACCATACATCAGCATTAACCCCATTCCTTTTACACTGACTACAGCCCATCAGCTGACACCCATATGAATTGTTCCTTTTCCATATCTACAGCAAAACCACATATCTGGCAAAGTCTGCAATTTATTCTGCCGGCATGAGACTGGGCTGTGAGATCGCTCTCCGTGTGGCATAGACCAAAAGATGGAGCTCTGTGCAGTCTGTCCCCAGGAGTTAATTATCTTGTCCACTGGAAAAGAAGGACTGGATCTTATTACTGGAACAAACTGAGAACAAATTGGAAGCCTCTTCCACACACCCCTCCCCCTTGCTCCCTGCTCTTCAAGAAGCCCATTTTACAGAATCTATTAATTATTCTTTTCTAAACACTGTTTTGTTTTTTAACCTTTTATACTATTCATCTCCTTCTAATGTGATCAGATCACAGAGGGGATTAAGCACTGGCGGCACAACAATCATCTGTAAATGAATCAGCCGCCGTATTAGATCCGTACATAACTCCCCTCATAAAAACACCAGCCAGCAGTATCTACAGCATGTGTATGTGTGCGCCTCATTCCCTCAGTGTTATCAGTGTACTCTATCAGAACCAAGCAGTGTGAGGGGCTAACAAGTGGAGAGAATGGCGGTGCATCCCAAAATCAAGTATGATTAGGCGTAGCAATCCAACAAGGGTAATTACTGTGGAGCTGGAGGAGGTAAGCTGGGGAGCGACATGGGGACACCAGGGGCTTGAACGTGTCAGAAACGGCCCTACATCGTTTGTCACGCTCCAGATTTGCATTTCCAGCAGTGAGGGCACAGAGAATCAAGGGTGAAAGATGTGGCTGGAATAATCAGCGACTGCGCCTCGAATTAACAAGCGCCAGCAATTCAAAACAGGAAAGGAGCGTTGGATGGTGAGATGCTGAACACCCAGGATGCCACAGCGACCGTGTTCAAGGCAGGTTTGATTTGCAAAGCTGGTTTGGGATTCCCTGTGAACCGTGTCAGCCCTTTCATAGCCCTCACTCCAAATCCGGTAATGGCCATCTTGAGGTCCCTCCCCCTGTGATCAACGGGCGCGCTACACAGCACTGTCTTAAATATAGACCCCGAGGAAGTGTATTGATCCATGTGTCCATAAACACAGGTCCTAAAGCCCTGTCAAGCTGTTCTTGGCGTGCGTATAGGCGGAGGTGTGGGAGGTGCTCTGTCCCAGAAGCACTTTATTAGCATGGTCATAAAAGTGCCATTGCCTCTAAAGAAGCAGTGAGGGCCGGACCCCCACCTTCACTTTCAGCTGCCTCCACGCTGCTTTTCTCCTTTGTTTGAGTTTGTACATGCTAGATGTGCAAAGTGGATCCCTTTGGTGGTATAATCAGCCGCCTGCTGAGCTAGCTTTTTGCTCAAGCCCCACAGCCTTTTGCCCTTTAGAGCCTTTCCTACCCCCCCACCTCTTAATCGTATATGTCTATACAACGTTTACTCCAATCCATCTTTCTTCCTTTCCTTTTTATTTCTCCTTCCCCAGTGGTTGGGAGAAACGTATGCATCGCTCCCTCATGTTGTGGCAACAGCTGCAGAGGCAAAGAATGAGAGTGACTGAATGGTGTAAATAAAAGGCTCCACAAAGGTTATCCATTCATATTGGTTACGGTAAGACGGGGAATGAAATCTTTGTTTAAGCTGATTGCATGACCACCTCTTTGTTGCACTTGACATGGACGTCTCAGTACTATGAAGCCGAGGAGCAGGCTTAAAAAGAATAAGAACAACACCCCTCTTGTGCTCCTTAGTTCAAAGCCACATCTTTCTTTTGTTTACCAGGAGTCAGAATTACAGATAAGGAAATTAACATATAAATGCAATGAGGAGTGATTCATGCTTAAACATAGCCACCTACTGACCTAGAATAAGAAGAGACTGCAATGGCAGTGAATAGAACTATAGGTAAGGTAGAACAATGGCAGTCGTTTCAGCTATTAATTGCAAAAATGAGTCAGAAGGCTGCCAAATACAAAGTATTCAACCAATGGTGACATGGCTCTAACAATAACTGACACTTTGCAGCATCAGCAGCATTTTAACACAGGATGAACAGTTGTCTGTCACGGACCACATCCAGTGCAACAAGTCCTGGTTCTGAAATAAGTTCAGTTAGTGGACGCATCACAGCAGTGGACGTGGCACTGAGGCAGAAAGATGAATCGACATGATGACAAACTGTCAACTGCTTCAGCGTTTAACATCACATATGAATATAAAATACCATGGTCACTGTCAGTAGATTTCCATTCAAACACACATCTGACAGCCGTTTTGTCAGACACGGAAGAGAGAAGAAGAGGAAAAGAAGAAGAGCATCAAGTCAAGAGAGACAGAAAATAACTCGCATTCCAGCTCACAGGAAAGCTGTGATCATGGTTTGGAGAAAAGACGGTTATTGCAAAACTTCCTATTCATAATGAATAGTCAGGCACACAAAACACTGTGCTGGCACACTCAGGCAGGCTGCTTCTGAATGCTTGTTAAACAAACTGGTCCCACTGGCTGCCTGTTGTCTGTCACTGTGTCTGGTTGCGGGTCCCTTGCTGAAATACTGGTGATTTCCCCGGCTGCTGGGCCTGGTGCTTTGACAATACCAACCGTGGTCAATGGAGCCGCATTGTGGTGAATTAAAAAGATGCCGTGGAGCAGCAGAAGGGATAGGCAAGGGATGAATAAATGAAAAAAGAAAAAAAAATGGATAAGCTATGCAAACCATCACTGGGTTGTGGACACAACAGCCCGAGGGCAGTCCAGCAGCCAGCAAACTGACTCAAGAGAGAACGAGCTTTAGGAAGTGGCCTCTGAGGCAGCTCCAAACGTCTATCACCCTAGAATAGGCAGCAGGTCTTCTGCCTTTGTGCATTTTATTTATTTATTTATTTTATTTTTTTGCAGCGTACTAAGCTTCTTAACAATGCTGCCAAATTTGCTTCATCTCCTAAATTCATATTTACAGCAATTGTATTGCAGAAGATAAAGAACATAAACCAAATCCGTTTACAGCGCTAACTCCATTGTTGCTGGATAAAAAAGGAAATGGGAGATTGTAATTTCATGCTTTGGATTAATGTGTTATTCACTGAATGATTAATGCAAAGCGTGAAATCTTAAGTAAAAGTGATACACTACATATCAAAGAGGCAATTTGGAGCTAAAACCAACAAACTAACTAAAGCAAAAGGTTTCAAAATGTTTAACATTTTGCTTTTTTTTGCGTGGTAAGCATTTCAGATGACGTGGCCATTTGCACAGTAAAAATACAAAGTTTAATCTTGCCTAAAGGGAAATCTACTTCTATAGGAACCTCTAAAAAGGCATTAGCAGCAGAGGTGAGTCCATTAGTCTTCTCTCTTTGCCGCTATCAAGAGCCGATAATAAGAGGGCTCACTGGCATCTTGTGTTGTTGAGCTGGAGTTACATTTTCCCATTCTTTTGTCTCAATAGGAGATGGATTTCTCTGCTCCAGTGCCAGTACTATCCGTCCGCTTCCAGAAAACTATTCTGCATCCATCCATCTTTCCAGCCACCACAAGAAAATGACACAATAGGGAGGCAGAGGGATAACAGCCTCGGAAACCACAAGCCCTCCAGTAACTGCTGTCGTTTCAGCCTGTCTGGTTTCCTGTGCTGTGTGTTGGAGGTAGTTGATTATGTCTAATACTTCCTTCTGCAACAATTCAAAATTCCATCACAATGATGGACCCTAATAACCAAAGAGGAGGAAACTGCTGTGACATTAGTGTCACAAAGGCTCACTCATGACAAACACAGATGCCGATCCTTCACTGTGCACATTTTTAACTTAACCTTTTTTTGCTGTTATCTTTTGACATGGCATGCGTGAGGCTCTGAGCTATGGCTTAAAGGGTAGCAATTTAGTGGTGCATTGTAAATTAACGCACACTTGTCCACAATTAAGCATCTGCTTTAAGGGCACTCTAGCAGAGAATTCTGCATTCAGTGTAATAGTGCTATCTTTGTTAGTGACCCATATCAGTGCACTTGCTCATGACCATCTGAGTTTAGAGGCCTGCAGCGAGGCCTTCAATTGCCTTTCACTGAATTGCATCCATTGAAAGCAGCCACAGTGCTTCATTCTGCCTCAGCCTCTTTGAGTTATTATCGCAGTGAAAGCATATAAAAGATTGCTAAAAGAACCATATGCACATTTTGAGATGCTCCACAAAAAAAAAGCATGTCAACATGACACAGGAATAATGGAGTCTAAGCTTATCCCTGAATGCAAACAAAAGCACGTGTATCTAATCTTACCCATTAACCCTGTCGCTGCTCAGCCCCCCCGCCTTCTTCACACACTTCAAACTCCATTTGAGAAAACATGTGCTGGTATTATGCCTAAAACCTATGACATACACCGAGAGCGATTACAGTGATTGTTGCTCTAATCATTTTTGTTTCCCCTCCCACAGCTGCCACCTTCTCCAAACGTACAGGCATGCACAAATTCATGCTTACACTCTTTTACAAGCTCATCTCCACACCCACAATAAAAGGCACGTTCACAAATAGGCAGGGGCACGCAGACACACATTCAGCACAGACGTACATAAATTATTTGCCCTTTTTCCACAATCCTCGCTTCCGCTGACGCCCCTAACAATCTCTATGTACTTTTCCTGTTAAACTGGAGGTTGAATCCTCAGGCACGATCTTCTCAGGCAGCCCCACTACTAGCAGCATAATAGTACAGTATGCAGCGTACACCTCATCATTGCTGTCTGTCATCCTGTGAGAGCAGATTTCTATTAGGAGGCATTTCCATAAATCTAAATTGTAAAAGGCCTCAGCAAGAGAGGAGGGAATCCTCAGCGGGCAAAGAATGCAAACAGAGCGGGATGTCACTGGAGACCACGGGATCAGATATCTCACCTAAGCTCAAATACGGATTGGAACTGAATCAGTCTCTTTGACTGACACCATACACATTTTATTAAATCGCGGGGTCTTAACCATTCTTGAAGCATGTTGCCGATGCTGCACTATCCTGTCACTTTGAAAGTCAATATGGTGCTATAATGAAAGCTGCACAGTTAAAGTAAAGCACCTGCGGTGGGTTTTGGTGGTTTGTGAATCTGAAAATGAATCATGTCTGTATGAATTATTTAATACACACAATAGAACAGCTGTGGCATCTGAGTATTTTGTCCCATCATGTGTACATGGAGGGTTGAGTACGAAACGAAACCGATTCCGACTGATCTCCCAAATGAAAACATACATTTCATGCAGTTTGGTAACGCTGTTTTAACTCGCATTTCCCGTATCTGTGGCTACGCCTTTCTGGCCAAATCTTATGGCACATTTAAGAGTTGCTGAAGCAGGCAAATGGACTTGGCAAAATGAAGAACTTGGCTGGTGCATCAGGTAGCAGGTGCAAGGGACAGCCAGAGGGGCATTGGTCTGAATGAGCAGGCAATTGTGCATCTTATGTGGAGTAGAGTGTAATGAAACAAATGAATGGCTCAGTTCGCCTGGCCTTGTTGCAGTCACATTACATAAGTCATTAATGTGCTGTAGCATTGAACATGACGAGAGAGGACTAGCTGTACTGAGGGCAGCCGAGCCGAAGATAGAGACGACATTAACCCAAACAAGGTCAGGCCGCAGCATGACCTGTGTTTCCCTGAGTGCATGCAAGCACCGGCATTATCACAGCATGTGTCTATGTGCACTGGTTTGTGTTGATGTATTTGCTTTCTTTATCAACAGACTCTCCCTGCAGAGGTGTTATCTGCCTGCAGTATGCTGAACAAAGCCTGGACTCTGACCTTTGGTGTGCAGCTGCCCAATCAGAACGAGGCTCAGATGGACAGAACCTTCTGTCCAATAATCGTGCCAAATCTGCAGCTAAGCGCCACCAAACTGCTCTGCGAGCGAGCTGAAATGTGTGAGATTAGGTACTCGTTCCATGGAGGGTGTGTGAAACACTGCAGGCAGACCGATGGAGATCGCATTTATAGATCGCTGGAGTTTCAGTAGCCAAATACAGTATATCCCACCATTTGTCTCACCAAGATCATACTGCTGAAGCATGGCGCAGTGGAAAGAGGACTACTGCTGGGGAACTCAGGGAAAATGGGAAGGCGAGCAATAAAATACTGTGAGATAGGCATTAGATAAGGGGACGGAGACAGTGAATGACGACGCGGAAACGTAAGTGAGAGTAGCCAAATAAAAAAGTGCTACTGGTTTGAGTGCAAGGAAGGAAGGAAGGAAGGAAGGAAGGAGGGAAGGAAGGAAGGAGCCATGCAATCATTACTCCAGCTGGGTAACAAGCCGTTACAGCCACAGCAGCAGCCACAACTCCAGAAGCTGGCTCTGTAAGTCCACTATTATCTGGAGCAAATTTGCACAGCCTGGCTGGCACACTCGGCTGAGGCAGGAGCCAGCGAGAGAGCAGGAGGAGTGAAGACAGCAGGGACACGTCGAGAAAAGGAGGTGAACAGAAATCTAGATAGGACTATTCTTTTGGTCTAAATGCACACCGCATCTACTCATTAGACAATGAGACCTGTTATTTCGCTCGGCAGACGGCAGCCAAAATCCAGAATGGTTATATAAGAGCTTCTGGGGCGAGGGAAAAATGACGGGAATCCTGTCAGTCAAAGTAATCCCTTCAATTTCTCCTGCTACTGTTTCATCTAAGGACTGTATGATACAGCCTGCAGCTCTGTAATCACACGCTGGCTGAAAGGATGAGGCTACTCTGGGCTGGCTAACAACCAGGCACTGGAAACTCAGCAGGAAACACGCGCTTCCACTGAACTCCTCTATCACAGACATGGTAAAAGATCCCCATGAGTTCTTATGCGGCTTATAGAGAATAAGGCTGCACAGGGAAAGAAGTGCATGGGGTTAATTTCGAGGACGGTGGCAAACATCACGCAAGGGCCAGGGCTGTGATCTAGTAACTCAGAATAGTGAAAACAACACCTGTGATGTAACAGAAACGCGTAACTGAGGACACTTGCTGGGCCAGCTGTAGCTCTGTCCATGCTAAAATCAATTATCTGCCAATGCAATTAAAACGACTGTAGAGCATGTGTGACCTCCATTTCTCTTGTTGATCCGAATCGTGGAACGGTTAGCTGGCAGCGCGCTCCGCACAAATATGGGAAAAATGTATACATACAAGGCACCAAGACATAAAAACACCCATTGCTTTTCCATGAACCCTTTTTTTTTTTTTTGCTCTAATGATAAAGCGTGAGTCAGTCAATTGTTCGTCTCAGCTGTCATGGGACTGACAGATGATGCCCACAGCTGAAGCTAGTGTGTACATGTTCGCACAGGTTGCTGCTGCTGCTGCTGTGCTGCACATGGCTGGTTTAATTCCTTACACTCATCCAGGACTGCAGACACGATCCTTTTGGGACGCTTTAGTACAGGTTGCTGTTCTCTCACGATCCCACTCTCCTTATCTCACACGCTGTGAGCCACTGCAGTGGAAGAACTCGCGAGGGGTTCGGCCGCCCAGCCTCGGCGCTCAGCGGCCGCCCTCTCCCCTTCTTCCTTCAGCATGAAGGCAAAAACGTCATGCCTCGTCCTCGCGCCGCCTCTTCCACTGTCTTCCCAGCAAACTCGATTAAAGATCAAACGAGGCTAAACATTAGAGCCTGACCAAAGAAAATCAGCCTCCGTCAAAGAAGTAGCACAGATAAGGCCTCGTGTGAAAAAAAAAATAAAAATGAAGAAAGAACGAGCTGTTAGGGAAGTTTGTGTCTGCAGCAAAGCTTACAACATGTGACCTGGACATTGAAAGATTCTTAAGACATTTCACTCATCATTTATTAGATTATGTTATCATTACTGTGGCGAAGTAACAGAGAGTTTCAGTTAATGTAGTGATTGTATCATTATGTAAACGTCTACAGGAGGAAGGAAACCTTTACTCATTGTGTTCAAGGCCTGCTCTGACCCCATAATGTTGCCCGCCTCTCAAACACACACCACTGTCTGAGGACCATTAAAGCCTGTTTCCGGGATCTCTATGCTGGGGCACATACAGCAGACGCATTATCACACAGACGCAAAGGGTTCAATCTCTCTCTCGTTCTCTCAGCCTGTCTCTCTCTCTCCAGCTCAGCCCGGTCGAGGCCCCTCTAATTTCATCAGAGGTGATAAAACACCACAAAATCAAGTCTGCGGCTGGTTACTTAGCCCAGTCTCCCTTTGGATGAGAGGCAATAACAGCATGTGGTGAGGAAATTGGGTGCTTACTCACACAGAAAGATACATGCCCAGCAAGCAGAATGTACTGGTTACTGTGAAGACACTGCGCGCAACAGACCACAGAACAATGGTGCTCATGTCTCCATGTGTATACAGCAGACTTTATGGTTAGTTTAAAGGGCACCGAGGGGATAAATGGGGACTCGTGTGTGCCACAGTTGCCACAGCAAAATTGAAAGCAGCCTGCAAAGTAAATCCTGTTAAATAATCTGGACTTCTCGTAAACAAATCGAGGAATTCTGTGGCTCTGCTGGCCGGGGTAGACGTACAGAATGTTATGAAGTGCCTACGCGTTCTCTAAATGACCAATTCATGACCAATAGAGCGAGGAAAGGCGAAATTGTGCTTGGCAGGTTTTGAAAGCTTTCTGAAAAAAAAAAAATCTAGAAGCGATCTAAGTCCGGCACATAGGAAAGGAGAGGAAAGTTGCAAAACTGCTGCCACAGACCGCAGCCCAGAGAAAAGCTTACACTACATTTGTATGCAAGTCCAACAAGGACTCGCAATGAATATGAATAATAAAACAGTAGTGAGCGCTGCAGTAAGCATTAACTCAGTCTTGCGCATGCTGGGGGTATAAAAATCCACCTGATCGCTCCCTTGAGTGAGGGAGCTGCCGCCAGGCGATGCCAGGACGGGACTGAAAAGGATGGGACAGAGCTTAGAGAGCAGGCTGGCAGGCTGGCTGGCTGACCGAGTGACTTGCCGGATCAGTGTCGTAACGCACACGCATGCCTTCCGGCTAGTTCCATGTGAACCCCGTACAGGATGCGACGCTGGCCGGGATGCGGTGGAAAATCAGCACTGGCTGGTTTCCTGTGAGCCACTGTCCTGAGAGAGAGAGAGAAGCAGGCGGATCACCACAGTAAGCACTTTCTACACACACGCATGAAAATGTTTTAAGACTTTACCAGACATATCCTGTGTGTGTGTGTTTAATCAAACAACTGCACTCCACTGCAAAATCATCATACAGCACAAGTGCAAGCTACTTTGATAAGGGTGCTTTAAATGGCCTGTAGTTTATCTTTATTAAAAAAAAAAAAAAAACAACAGAAAGGACGTTTTTGAAACTCAGCAAAATTTTATAGAGCGGCTAGCGGTGACATATAGCATGTGCCCTGGAGTGCAGGTATGTGCAGCTCATTTATTACACACATGGCACAACTGTTCCTCACCTGCTTATAGTAAGATGGGTGAGCAGTGGGAAAAGGGAGGTGGAGGGAAGGGACGTCACGGTGACCTAGAAGGTCTGTGATGAAAATAGTGCGTCGGCGGAGTAAGCGTAACTCACGGTATTATTCACTTTCGCTGCGAAGGTTGAGTATTGCACTGTATTGTACGCAAGAGATGGATGAATCCTTTGTATGAGCATTATCATCCACCACGGTGATGAAGCACAGAGACAAGCACAAGGGAAGAGGTCCAATACTCATTATGTTCAAAGTCAGGAGGGAAAAGAGAAATGTCTCCGGGGACTTTCTCCCACCGCCACTCTCCTTCCTTCCTTTCCTTCAGTCATTACACGTGCGGAGGCTCTGCCCTTTCTCGGCGAACTGAGGAAAATCTAGCAGCCCGAAATGAGATAGAGGTCACCACGGCCACCCCTGCAAAGCGCACATGTGAGACGCCTATACTGCGCGAGATCCCTGGCTGCCAGAGCCGCTCCGAGTGTGTCAGAGCCGTATGAAGAGCTACAGCCAGCCCACCACATCAGTGAACCTGGGAATAAGTGCTTCACACTCATTTTCACAGGCCAGAGATTCCTGAGTCTGTCCCCTGTCCCTCTGCTGTAGATATAACATGGCCACAGACAGGCCATCCATATTCCTCACACAGACACTGGAGAGCACATTTTACATGTGGCCGCTGAGCCTCATACAAGTGTCTGTCAGAATTCTGCTTGTACTACATCTTGATGTAGTCACCCATCCAAGGGGCTTGGATCTCTGGAAAGCACATCATGGATGTAATCACAGAAAAAAAAAAGAAAAAAGAAAAAAAAGATTGACATTCAGAGCAGGAATTTTCTAAATCCAGAATGAAATGGGCAGTAATTCTTAATAATAATGTTTGCGGGCATGTGATATGTTGTGCAAGGGAAAAACTTGAATAAAGGGCTCAAGTGTAACAGCTCTCTAGTAGACCGCCCTGCCTTCCGTTAGTCATCAAATCACATTTCTAAACACAGTCTCGCTCTCTCTCTCTCTCTCTTCTTCTCAGACTGGATGCAGCAGTTACTTTTTGGGCATTCAGTTTGATCAAAGACTAATCTCTCCTGGTAAGATGATTAAAATTACCATCTGTTTCTTTGTTAAGGAAGTAAGACACGCTGGAACCAGATCCCGCAGTGCAAGACAGAGAGACGGAGACAAAAAGGCAGTCAAAAAAATACAGAACATGAACAGACAGAGCAATAATAACTAAAAAAAAAATAAATCAAAGGAAAGAGCATTCCCATGCTTGGTCAATATGACCAGTGCCAAACCCAGGCAATCTGAACTCCTCTGTGGCAGCTTCTACCTAACATTAACTTTTTCCTTCGACCGCACACATAGATGAAGCTGACACACAGGCGCTGCGGCTTGACTGCTTTAAAAGCGATCATACTGGTCTACGGGTTTAGCGAAGCAGTAAAATGAGGTTTGGAAGGGCAAGCCAGCCCCTCTCCCATCTAGCTGGGAGATGTAACTGAAGATTTTCAACGATTAGAGTGCTGTAGCACGATTTGATGCAACTGATGCCAGCGCCGGAGTCAGCATAAACACAGCAGTGGGCAGCCCGAGCATTTCCCTCTATCACCAAATTCTGTCGTTTCTTAGCTGGGGGAGACGGGGAGGCAAAAACATGGGGTAGGGTACTTGGCAGTCAGCCTTTCAGTCAAACAAAACAGCCCTGCTGCTCCCTATAAACTACATCAGCAGCAGGGAAAACATATAATCATACTCCAGCGAAAAACTGCAATAACAGGAAAGAGAAAAACGATAAAAATCGACTGTTTGCTACCCTCGAGAAAATGTAACCAAGGGGAAAAAAAAGCCCCATTCAGCATTTCATCAGTAACATAAATAGGAGCAGCTGGGGCAGACTAACATGCTGAAGTGGGCTAATTAGGACACTTGGTGGTTGGTTCACTGCTGTTTCAGTCTGGCTAGGACCGACTAGGAGTGAATGAGAGTTTTCCCATTAGCCTGGAGTATTGCACTTCCATACACACCTTCATCATCTACCAACCTATACTGCATCCCCCTGTGAGACCACTGAAGCACAGCCAGTTACTCAGCTATTCCCAAGCCTTGTTTTTTCCTTAGCTAACCCGGTGCGAACGGTGTTACTTAGTTATACGTCTGTCTGGCACACAGCGCCCTTCACTTCTGCGAAAACAGTTTTGCCTTCCTGTTCCGTCCCTCCCTTCCAGCAGCTTCCTCTCCTCTTCCTGTCTGACTCAGTATCACAAGTCAAAATCCCACACCTCCCTGTTTCCTCCTTTGTTTTGTACCAGAGGCTGGGAATATTTCAGCGCGCGGGTGCTGAGACCCCTGACCTTGAATCAGGCATGGACGAGGTGTTGCCCAATGAGAGCAACGTGCCGGTTTGTTCTTTACAGCCATTTACGGTTAAGACGTGCAATCTCATTGTGATTTGACACAGAAGTAAACTGTCTCTTGCCAATCTCACTGGGATGAATTATGAATGGCAATGTCTTCCTGCAGAGAAAATGTGTGAATGACACCTCTCAGGGTTGCTCAGTGTTTCAGCCAAATTAATCATACATCTAAGCACTAATCCATTTAAATAGCGCAGCAATTCTGTAGCTAATTCCCCTCCACTCCCCTTCATTAAAAAACTTTTGCCAAATGTTACGAGCAGCTCGGATGTCATATGATTTGGAGTGCAGTCGTTGTTTTATAAGAATGGCTCTAAAATAAGGTGACAGTGACTCCTGCATTTAAATGAGCCTGGCTATCGTTCTGTCTACAGTCTAAGTCTGTTTTCTTTGCTTTCCCTTTTTCTGATTGGCTGCGTCAAGTAGCAGTATGCAAAGACAGGTGGGGCTGTTTACCTTGACACAGAGCTACTGTACATGCTGAGCGCCTCAGGGACTCAGGCGAGCAGACACACTACATTTCAGCTTTTCAGACCTTAAGCCATTGAAGCTACGGAAGCTTTGTACAACACAACCCACAAACACTGTAGCCTTGGCAAAATAAACAAATGCAACGTGTCCTTTATCAGGCTTGTCAATGCCTGCACACAAGCAGTGCATGAGCAATTTACATTGTGGTAAGGAGTAAGAGTGCATTTGAATGGTGCTTAAGTGTACTTTCGATCTATTCAACAGTGAATCTTGCCCAGCAGCCCTTCCCTGTTGCAAAACTCTAATTTCTAATTTCCTTTTTTGTTTGAGGATGCAAAGCAGAAGGCAGGCCTCGGTCCCAAAGCACAGGTGAATACAAAAGTGTGCTCCTATTTCCCAGCATCTAAGCCATATGCCAGTCCCCTCTGGCATGCCTCCACCCTGCTCACTGTTTGTCTCTCTTCCACCTCCCAAACAGACAGGAAAGAACGAAGAGAGGAGGCAGAAGAAAGGGTGGAGTGAGGACACAGAGAGAGAGAGGAAAAGATACTGAAAGCTGTTAATCACCCGCTTTGAATACACTAAGAATGTTGTCAACTGCAGTCCTCGAAAAGAGAAGCCCAAAAATGTTGATCAAACCCTCCTCGTTAGTGATCCGTGAATGAAAACGTTCATTAAAGGGACTCAAAGCCACGCAAAAGCAAATGGTTTATATTCAACAGTATGTATGCACAAAAGCCAATGCCTGAAACACTGTGCATGCTTTGTAATAAAATGCAAATTCACCTCACCTATTCACCCCTGTCAGGTTGAACATGTTTCCTGAGAAATGTGGGGAAGGGCTTGCGGCAGCAAAGGCAATGAGGCTTGTGCAAAGTGCTTAACGGTAAACATTGTACCTACAAGCTCACAGATACCTTCTGCAATGAGGGAAAAAAATAGTCTTAATTCCCAGCTACGCTCTCAGTGGGATGAATGAAGAGACAAGGGTGTGTCTGGTGAAACTGAGTGTGTAGTGACAGTGACAAGTCAAATACCCTTTGAATGCACCTTCTGTGTGAATATCGGTTAACGGCATTAGCTCCCATAGTGTAAATCCCTAACTGTTGCAGATTAAGACAAGAAAGGATGCTCGCTCAGTGCTTTCAAGTACAAACCTGCCCGGTCCCCTGCTTCTCTCGCTCTCTCTCTCCACTCACTCCTCCGCTCCCTTTCTCTACCTCCTCTTCCTCCCTCAGGTAGGCGAACGTTTCAGAGCAGTCATATTTAATCAACATCTTCACGGACAACACAGGGATTTCAAGTCATCTGCTGCAAATAGGCTTGACTGTCACACTCAGAATAATTGTCTCAGATACCCTGACTCATTCCCCTTAAACGCTACAGAAGAGACAATGCTTCTGAGTCACACGGCAGCTGATGTGTGAAAATGTTGTGCATTTTGATTATGTGTTTTCTCGCACGACATTACACCACGTCGTGTAGTTTGCTCAAAGTTAATCATTTTCTTCGCAGGCTACGTGAAGACGCCGCTGTCACGTTTCACGTTTCATTGGTTGTGACAGAGGAAGAATAATGTGTCTGTCTGGACGAACTCCTGCTGGTCCACTGAGTGCATGCAGTGTTTCCCTTTGATAGCAAAGAGCACTAGGAAGTAAGAGTGGTGAAACAACAACATCCAACTTCCCCTACGATAGATTCACCCTGATAACATAAATACCCCACCGCTCGACTCACAATGGCTATTTTATTGATTTCATTTGATAAGACAGGCTCACAGAAAAGCGATGAGGAGAAAACAGGATTTATTTTTCCACAGTAGCCCACACATTCCACAAAGCCCCACACTTATTGTGCGGGGCTATAATCTTAAAGGTCGAGCTGAGGTTAAAAAGAACAACAAACGCAGTTACATTCACGAAGCATTATTAACCGTTTTGCCTCAAGCGAGCCAGGGAAGTAACTACATGTCCTGACAGACTTTATGTGGGCTCAGTGACAAGCTGCCTCATTTTTAAGTACCTTTCATCCCCTTTCTCCCGCTGGCTTCAGTGTGTGGATCAGAGTCATGTGTTCATGCATAAACATTAACGCTATCCCAGAGGAGAATTCATTTCCCCTGGCCTGGACACTATAAATCACCTTGGGCCAAAGTAAAGAGTCTGGAGTTGCAGGACTGGCGGCAGTAGCTTCGGCCCAAGCTTTTTTCACAATACATCCAAGATACTTCTTTATAGTACCTTCCCAGCCTGATCAAAAAAAAATATGGTCCCT